>NC_053395.1:152863702-154146827 GCF_905171765.1 Bufo bufo | reverse complement strand
GCCATATTCTTTTACATTGTGAAGAACTTTGACCCATGACACATCCATCAGATGGTACAGGACAGCCAATTGAGACATTTCAGCACATGGACATAGCCCCTACCTTATAAATAAACCTGATCTGGCCGCCATTTTACATTCAGCCTTTTGCCAGTGTAGGGAGAGGTTGCTGTGTGGAGCAGGGACAGGCTGTTAGGGACACAAATCGCTAGCTAATAGGGCCACAAAAGTCCTTTTAAGGACTGGTATAGGTGTGCTATCGATAGGTGTGACATACTGAGAAGTGTAATATACTTATAATATACTTTCTAACATAGAAAGTATATTATAGTGCAATTGTATTGTGCAGCAGTTGTGTCTGCTGTGATACTGCAGCCACACAGAGTGCCAAACGCTATTGGAACAAATAATTTCTACTGGTGTGATTTACCAGTTGCCCCCCCAAAAAACTGATTGAAGCAGGGGTGTTATATACCAATAATATACTTTCTATATAGTTCATTTAGGTGGTGCAGCATTTGTTTGCAGTTTTGCTGCGTTACCGCATCTACACAGAGTGAAAAGCACTATTTGAAGAAATAATTTCTACTGGTGTGATTTACCAGTTGCCCCCCAAAAAAAATGATTGAGGCAGGGGTGCGATATACCTTCCACAAATACTTTTGTCACAGGGTCATTTTGAAAATGACAGGCAGAGGAAGAGGCAGGACATTCCACAGGGGTGGTAGGGGTCAGGCAGGTGCACCAGGCCGCAGCCTAAGTGTGAAGTTGCAGAAGGTGTGTGCGATTACGTCAAAGGACGCACCAGACTTGGTTGAGTGGCTCACCACTGCACCCTCCTCACTTGGTTGAGTGGCTTCTGCACCCTCCTCATCCTCTGTATCCGCACCCTCCTCACTCTCTGCTGTGTGCACCTCCAAAGACACCACCACCACCATAGTCCCTCCACTTGAGTCAGAGGAATGATTTTCCCATCCATTCCCAGACCTTACCAATGCGCAGATATTCTTGGCATCAGATGAGGAAGAGGAGGTAGCAACGGCCGCCACCCAGCGGTCTGACGACAGTACCCAGATCAGTCCAAGGAGGGTGGTACCTGCTGTTGCTGCCTACTCCGAGATCTCTAATGTCAGTGGTGGTGACGATGATGACGTGTCGATGGACGTCACGTGGGTGCCCACAAGAGAGGAAGAGGAGGGGAGTTCAGAGGGAGAGACGGACCAGCAGATAGGGAGAAGGAGAAGCAGGCAGAACTTGCAGTGCACAGGAGGCAGACAGTTGTCCTCCACTCCACCTTCCACCGTGTCGTAGTCGCGTTCATCTTGCAAAACGCAGGCTTCCTTGCCCCAAATGTTCGAGGGAAAAAAGATGATGACGCCGGATAACCCTCTTGCCCAACGGCTGACTGCTGGCTTGTCAGAACTGCTAGCCTGTCAACTACTGCCATATAAAGTGGTGGACTCGGAGGCCTTTAGAAAATTTGTGGCCATTGGAACACCGCAATGGAAGGTCCCCGGAAGAAAATATTTCTCCCAGAAGGGCATCCCAGAGCTATATGGCCACGTTCAGCGGCAAGTGAATGTATCTCTGGCACACAGTGTCGGTGCCAAGATACATCTGACCACAGACACGTGGTCTAGCAAACACGGGCATGGAAGGTACATAACTTTTACTGCCCTCTGGGTAAACCTTCTGACGGCCGTCAAGCATGCAACCCGTGGCACCAGTGTAGATTTGGTGTTATCGCCACAGATTGCATGCAGGCCTGCCTCTTCTTCTCCTACTCCCTCCTCCCTCTCCTCCTCGGCTGACTCCTCCATTTCTGCTGCTACCGTCTCTTCTGCTGTGCCCCCCAAGCTCCCCAGAACCTATTCGACGTGCCAGGTGAGACGTTGCCATGCTGTGCTGCGTCTGTTGTGCCCAGAAGCCAAGAGACACACTGGTCCTGCACTCCTTTCATCTTTGCGGTCACAGGCCGATCAGTGGCTAACCCCGCTCAATTTTACAGTTGGTAAAGTAGTGTGCGACAACGGTGCCAATCTGCTGAGCAGGCTGAAACAGGGCAAAATGACACACGTGCCGTGCATGGCACACGTCCTGAACTTAGTCGTGCAGCGATTTGTTGCCAAATGCACCAGGGTCCAGGACGTCTTGCGGCAGGCCAGGAAAATCTCTGGCCATTTTAGAAGATCTTACACGGCCATGGCTCGCTTGCTGACATTCAGCGACGACACCACCTGCCCGTCAGACGTTTGGTTTGTGACTGCCTAACGCGATGGAACTCCACCTTGTATATGCTTGATAGGCTGCTCCAGCAGAAACGTGCAGTTAACGACTACCTGTACGAACTCTGTGGCAGGACAGGTTCTGGGGAGATTGTTTTTTTTCCACTGCGCCAGTGGCTGCTCATGCACGACGCATGCAAAATTCTGCGGCCATTTGATGAGATCACCAAACTCGTCAGTCGCAGCGTGCATTGACACGTGCATTGCGTCGTGTCATTGATCAAGCCGTCGAGGAGCAGGAGCAGGAAAATGAGGAAGTCGCAATGCTGAATGAATTCCCAGTGGGGGCTACTCCATCTGAGACAAGTCAACAACAGGAGTCTGAAGAAGAGTCAGAGGAGGATGGTGCCGGGGCGGAGGAGGAGCAAGAAGAGCATGCTTTAAACGTTTCTGGGTTCCCTGGTGTTGTCCGTGGCTGGGGGGAGGAGAACGAGGACGACATTATCCTGGATGATGAGCAGGAAACAGGCCACTCCACCGCTTCCAGTTTAGTGCAAATGGGGGCCTACATGTTCCAGTGTTTGAAGAGGGCAAAAAGCATAAAGGGCAAGGACCAGTACTGGCTGGCAACGTACTTAGACCCCCGGTACAAACACAAAATGGTGGAAATGTTACCACCATCACAGAGGGCTGTCAGAATGCAGCACTTCCAGGCCTTACTTCGAGAAATGCTGCATCCTGCTTTTGCGGGCGCTGGCGAAGGAATTTCCACTCACAGAGAAACAGTTGCGGGTACCAATCCAACAGCGCATGCAAGAAGAGGGCGGTTTGAAGATGTGTTGGTCACTTCGGATATGAGATCTTTCTTGCAGACAACCAATCGACAGCCGTACGCCGGATCCAGCCTCAGGGAACGCTTAGACCGACAGGTGTCCGACTACATGGGGTTAACAGCCGATGTGGACGCTCTGAGAAGCGATGAACCCCTGGACTACTGGGTGTGCAGGCTTGACCTGTGGCCAGAGCTGGCACAATTTGCCATGGAACTGTTGGTTTGCTCCTCGTCCAGTGTCCTGGCCGAAAGGACGTTCAGCGCAGCAGGGGGGGGGGAATCGTGACCAATAAGCGCACTCGCCTAGCTCACGACAGTGTGGACTACCTCACATTTCTAAAAATTCATGAGGCATGGATCTCTGAGGAATTCAACACATGTGACAAGTCGACCACGTTTGATTGAATTTCCTCATAACAGCCCAGAAATATCCGCCACGACCCAGAACAAATCGTGGTCCCTGTCTTAGGTAAATAAAGCGGCATAAAAGGCCTTTTATGTCCGTTGAATGCCTAATTTTCTGGGATCTGTACTGGCCGACAGTTAAATTTTTATGCTGTGACCGCCTAATGTACCTCCAGCCACAGAATCCAAAGTTCTTTGCTGTCAGGTGAATGCCCATTGGCTAATTTTTGGGGCCTGTGCTGGTCGACAGTTAATTTTTTTATCTCTAGCCACATAATCACACCCTTGTCTCACTCCTCTGCCTCTCATGGTGGCGTATGAACCGCATTCACCATAAGGACCTTCTAATCTCACAGGGTCATGTGACTGTGCCCCCCACCCTGTACTGTGCCCCCTTATACCCCGCATTGTGCCCTCTTACCACACCCTGTGTATTGCCCCTAGTCATTCCCTGTACTGTGCCCTCTTATACTCTTTTATCCGGTCACGGTATGGCGGTGTTATTCGGTCACTGTGCGGAGGTGTTATCCGGTCATTGTATGGCGGTGGTATCCAATATCTGGATGGCCAAAACTGTATCCCTTTCCCTGCCCACGCCATACTTTTTTAGACCTGGCATGAGCAGGAAAAATATTCAGATTGCGATGCTAAGGACCTTTGCGTCACAATCTGTGTCAGAAATACGCCTAACATAGACGTATTTCTATATAATAAATGATCACCTAATTGTATTATCATTTGGGGGTAGGGCTAATATCTTTATATTATATAGATTCTAGTGTATTATACTGTGCCCTGTATTTCCCAGTAGAAAATGATCCTTGGGAAACACAGTCCTCACCCCTGACCACCAGGACCAGTTAGCACTCTGTCAGTACATGGCGGCCTCCCCTGCTGCTCCGATGTGTACTGGTGCTTATTCTGACACTAGGGCTTGGTTTGCATCCTATTCTTGCCATCCATTTAATGCATACCAAAAATGTATGCATTAACAGATGCCTCAGACTGATGCCGTACAGTGGCGTCCGTTCACCATACAGTTCCATGGTAGAATTTTTTTTTACGTTGACTTATGCATTTTTTTAAAGACTCTGCAGGATACAAAAACATAGAGTGCTGCACATTTGTATACATCAAACCAATAGAAAATAAACATTTTCTAGGCTCGAGCAGGGCACATTTTTGAGAGTTCCCCTTTAACCACGTCCGGACCGCCTAACGCAGGATCGCGTTCCGGAGGTGGCAGCGCTGCGCACAATCACGCATATACGCGTCATCTCGCGAGACGCGAGATTTCCTGTGAACGCGCGCACACAGGCGCGCGCGCTCACACAGGCGCGCGCGCTCACACAGGCGCGCGCGCTCACAGGAACGGAAGGTAAGAGAGTTAATCTCCAGCCTGCCAGCGGCGATCGTTCGCTGGCAGGCTGGAGATGTGTTTTTTTAACCCCTAACAGGTATATTAGACGCTGTTTTGATAACAGCGTCTAATATACCTGCTACCTGGTCCTCTGGTGGTCCCCTTTGTTTGGATCGACCACCAGAGGACACAGGTAGCTCAGTAAAGTAGCACCAAGCACCACTACACTACACTACACCCCCCCCGTCACTTATTAACCCCTTATTAGCCCCTGATCACCCCTGATCACCCCATATAGACTCCCTGATCACCCCCCTGTCATTGATTACACCCCTGTCATTGATCAGGGAGTCTATATGGGGTGATAACCACAGTCATTGATCACGCCCCTGTAAGGCTTCATTCAGACGTCCGTATGCGTTTTGCGGATCCGATCCATCTATCAGTGGATCCGTAAAAATCATGCGGACATCTGAATGGAGCTTTACAGGGGGTTGATCAATGACAGGGGTGTAATCAATGACAGGGGGGTGATCAGGGAGTCTATATGGGGTGATAACCACAGTCATTGATCACGCCCCTGTAAAGCTCCATTCAGATGTCCGCATGATTTTTACGGATCCACTGATAGATGGATCGGATCCGCAAAACGCATACGGACGTCTGAATGAAGCCTTACAGGGGCGTGATCAATGACTGTGGTTATCACCCCATATAGACTCCCTGATCACCCCCCTGTCATTGATTACACCCCTGTCATTGATCAACCCCCTGTAAAGCTCCATTCAGATGTCCGTATGATTTTTACGGATCCACGGAAACATGGATCGGATCCGCAAAACACATACGGACATCTGAATGGAGCCTTACAGGGGGGTGATCAATGACAGGGGGGTGATCACCCCATATAGACTCTCTGATCACCCTCCTGTCATTGATCACCCCCCTGTCATTGATCACCCCCCTGTCATTGATCACCCTCTGTAAGGCTCCATTCAGACATTTTTTTGGCCCAAGTTAGCGGAATTTTTTTTTTTTTTCTTACAAAGTCTCATATTCCACTAACTTGTGTCAAAAAATAAAATCTCACATGAACTCACCATACCCCTCACGGAATCCAAATGCGTAAATTTTTTTAGACATTTATATTCCAGACTTCTTCTCACGCTTTAGGGCCCCTAGAATGCCAGGGCAGTATAAATACCCCACATGTGACCCCATTTCGGAAAGAAGACACCCCCAGGTATTCCGTGAGGGGCATATTGAGTCCATGAAAGATTGAAATTTTTGTCCCAAGTTAGCGGAAAGGGAGACTTTGTGATAAAAAAATAAAAAATATCAATTTCCGCTAACTTGTGCCAAAAAAAATAAATTTCTATGAACTCGCCATGCCCCTCATTGAATACCTTGGGGTGTCTTCTTTCCAAAATGGGGTCACATGTGGGGTATTTATACTGCCCTGGCATTCTAGGGGCCCCAAAGCGTGAGAAGAAATCTGGTATCCAAATGTCTAAAAATGCCCTCCTAAAAGGAATTTGGGCACCTTTGCGCATCTAGGCTGCAAAAAAGTGTCACACATCTGGTATCGCCGTACTCAGGAGAAGTTGGGGAATGTGTTTTGGGGTGTCATTTTACATATACCCATGCTGGGTGAGAGAAATATCTTGGCAAAAGACAACTTTTCCCATTTTTTTATACAAAGTTGGCATTTGACCAAGATATTTATCTCACCCAGCATGGGTATATGTAAAAAGACACACCAAAACACATTCCTCAACTTCTCCTGAATACAGAGATACCAGATGTGTGACACTTTTTTGCAGCCTAGGTGGGCAAAGGGGCCCACATTCCAAAGAGCACCTTTCGGATTTCACTGGTCATTTTTTACAGAATTTGATTTCAAACTCCTTACCACACATTTGGGCTCCTAGAATGCCAGGGCAGTATAACTACCCCACAAGTGACCCCATTTTGGAAAGAAGACACCCCAAGGTATTCCGTGAGGGGCATGGCGAGTTCCTAGAATTTTTTATTTTTTGTCACAAGTTAGTGGAATATGATGATTTTTTTTTATTTTATTTTTTTCATACAAAGTCTCATATTCCACTAACTTGTGAAAAAAAATAAAAAGTTCTATGAACTCACTATGCCCATCAGCAAATACCTTGGTGTCTCTTCTTTCCAAAATGGGGTCACTTGTGGGGTAGTTATACTGCCCTGGCATTCTAGGGGCCCAAATGTGTGGTAAGGAGTTTGAAATTAAATTCTGTAAAAAATGACCAGTGAAATCCGAAAGGTGCTCTTTGGAATATGGGCCCCTTTGCCCACCTAGGCTGCAAAAAAGTGTCACACATCTGGTATCTCCGTACTCAGGAGAAGTTGGGGAATGTGTTTTGGGGTGTCATTTTACATATACCCATGCTGGGTGAGAGAAATATCTTGGCAAAAGACAACTTTTCCAATTTTTTTATACAAAGTTGGCATTTGACCAAGATATTTATCTCACCCAGCATGGGTATATGTAAAAAGACACCCCAAAACACATTGCTCAACTTCTCCTGAATACAGAGACACCAGATGTGTGACACTTTTTTGCAGCCTAGGTGGGCAAAGGGGCCCATATTCCAAAGAGCACCTTTCGGATTTCACTGGTCATTTTTTACAGAATTTGATTTCAAACTCCTTACCACACATTTGGGCCCCTAGAATGCCAGGGCAGTATAACTACCCCACAAGTGACCCCATTTTGGAAAGAAGAGACCCCAAGGTATTTCGTGATGGGCATAGTGAGTTCATAGAACTTTTTATTTTTTGTCACAAGTTAGTGGAATATGAGACTTTGTAAGAAAAAAATAAATAAAAATCATCATTTTCCGCTAACTTGTGACAAAAAATAAAAAGTTCTATGAACTCACTATGCCCATCAGCGAATACCTTAGGGTGTGTACTTTCCGAAATGGGGTCATTTGTGGGGTGTTTGTACTGTCTGGCCATTGTAGAACCTCAGGAAACATGACAGGTGCTCAGAAAGTCAGAGCTGCTTCAAAAAGCGGAAATTCACATTTTTGTACCATAGTTTGTAAACGCTATAACTTTTACCCAAACCATTTTTTTTTTTACCCAAACATTTTTTTTTTTATCAAAGACATGTAGAACAATAAATTTAGAGCAAAATTTATATATGGATCTCGTTTTTTTGCAAAAAAGTGAAAGTGAAAAAGTCATTGTTTTGCAAAAAAATCGTTAAATTTCGATTAATAACAAAAAAAGTAAAAATGTCAGCAGCAATGAAATACCACCAAATGAAAGCTCTATTAGTGAGAAGAAAAGGAGGTAAAATTCATTTGGGTGGTAAGTTGCATGACCGAGCAATAAACGGTGAAAGTAGTGTAGGTCAGAAGTGTAAAAAGTGGCCTGGTCTTTCAGGGTGTTTAAGCACTGGGGGCTGAGGTGGTTAAGATGCAAAAAAATGGCCCCTGTTTAAAATACATATTTTTTGTGGGAATTTTTGCCAATGATCCCCCTCTGGTATATCACTGTCCATGTTGTGGGACTATTTGTGTACTTCTAGTAAGTGTTTGCTGGCTGCGAATATGAGCTGAAGGTTTTTCAGGTTCGCCTGCCGTTAAATTGAATGGGGCCCGCCACGAACTTGCGGTTCGCGAACATTTGATCGCGTTCGCGAACCGTCCCGGCCGATGTTAGTCCATCACTAATCACGACACGTCACGTCACGTGGCCTGGGCACAGCTCAACCCCATCGAATAGACCTTTGCATAGACTGTGTTTGCCACTAAATGGAAGTTACTATTCTCACCTGTTAAATGCCCCACCACACCAGCACCGCCACTTTGATGAACCCCGCCAGTCTCTGTTTACTCTGTAAACAGCAGGCAGTGACAGCATGCTATTTAAGTACTATTATTTTTTTAATATTTCCTACTTTATATTCCTGAACTACCCTTTTTAAGGCCATGTTCACAACAACATTGCTCTTTCCTTTTTAAAGGGTTTCTGTCACTAGAAATTTCACTATTAAGCTGGCTGACATTTGTGATGTGCTAATGTCAGCTGCACCTAACTATGCTATTCTTGTGATTATTCATGCCCCCGTTACTGCAAAATTCTTACTTTTATAATATGCAAATTAGCCTCTAGGAGCGGGGATGTCTCACTTCAGCAAATGGCATTGATCATATAGATAAAGTTAATACAAGGCACTTACTAATGTATTGTGATTGTCCATATTGCCTCCTTTACTAGCTTGATTAATTTTTCCATCACACTATACACTGCTTGTGTCCATGGTTACAACCACCCTGCAATCCAGCATCAGTGGCCGTGCTGCACACTATAGGAAACGGCGCTCCCCTCCAGCCACCTCATATCTGCACTACAGTGGGAGTTGAGCGATGGCAGTTGTTGCGCATTTATACCTATGTGCACTCCTATGTTCCCGGCCACCAGAGAGGCCGCCGCTTTTTCCTGTAGTGTGCAAGCACGCCCACCACTGCTGAATTGCATGGTGGACATAACCCCTGGATACAAGCAGTGTATAATGTTACGGAAAAACGAATCAAGCCAGCAATGGAAGCAATATGGACAGTCACAATACATTAGTAAATGCCTTGTATTAACTTTCTCTACATGATAAATACCATTATGTGGACACAAAAATTAGTGTTTGTTGGCACACTGCCACCAGCTGGATCTGTTAGACACTATGACTGTTATAGGGAGAGACCTGCAGCAGAAAGGATATGCCCCCTGAGAATGGACCCAGACCCTCCGTTCCCCCCCGAACTGCGATAGGAAGAGAATTGCAGCAGAAAGGATTCCCCCGCCTCTAAGAATGGACACACCCCCTGAGCAGGGATAGGGAAAGAGCTGATTATACGGGTGATCAGAAAAATAATAACTGAACAATCCTGGATGACACACACAGGTTTGTTTACAGCCTGTAACCACGGAGACAAAAAGCTCTGCACAATAGCTGCAGCCACAGAGCGGTATAATATGTTTAACATATGCTATTTGCAGAATTACTTCTTTGTAGAATATATGCATTGGATCAATACAGTATGTTTTATTACCTGGTGCTCTGCCATCCATGTCATCCATACACTCCTTGTATTTCTTTGCCAGTAAAGGATATAGATTGGAAGGTTCAATGTTTTTTCCTGCCTTCACCAAAGCTTCTGCCGTGGCAATATGCATGACAGTGTCATCACTTACTATCCACGTTTTTACATCTATGTTCTCAATGCCTCCTAGTTCGGCCAGTGCAGCATGAATCTTCGAACCCTTTGTACAGAATTCCCATTGGCCATTTCTGTAACCGAGGGCATCTCCGGCACCACTGAGCACCATGGCTGCCACATAATTCTCCACTATTCCAGAACACATGGCAAGTCCACAGAAAGGCTTACAGAGACCTGTAAACAGGAGCTGGGAACAGAAAGTTATCATTTAATGCAATGGATAATCTCAGGTTCTCTTGACATCAAATTAAAACAAAATGGAAGTTTTTACACATCCTTCATGAAGCAGGAGCTCAGGATGAACACAGACAGCTATAACAGTACTTATAGAGTCTATGGCTTCTTAGTGTCGGTCTGCAAGGACACAAAGTAGCACATTTATTAAAACCGGCCTCCCCATAACTTCGGCGCACCCAGCGCCAGTTCTAAATGTAAGACCATGTTCTATGCCTAAAACAGGCGTAGAAAATGGTAAATGAGAAGGGCCTTCCGTCCCATCCCCTTCCCCGCCAACACCAAGCCCACTTTTTTAGACCTGGCGTGAGCGAGGCGAAGTCGCAGATAGCGGCGCAACGGCTCATTTCAGAATAGTAAATGACCCCCAAAGTGTTGTGATTTAATGTTAAATCACTTATCTCTTTATCTCTGTATGGACAACAAATAGTTAACACTGGCAGTCTTAGCCCTAGTTCCCAGGGTGATGGGCTGGTTCTGCCCCTGTCTATTGGAATTCTTAGCTGAGCAGAGTTAGAGGCAACAGGTTCATGTGTTCTTGAAGAGTAGGCTAGGCCAGAAGAGAAGCCTGCTGCAAGAAAACACTTCCTGAGATTAGCCAGAAAACAACCTAATTATGGATATACATAAAAATCCATATAGAACATATTTCCAGGCTCTTCTACTGTCATCCAAGATGGCCACATTGCTTCTCAGACTACTTGATTCACACTGTGCATCGGTAATCCAAGACATTTCCTGCTTGTCCAGACCTGCTCTTGGATTGGCCGACACTGTTCACCTCAGCAATGCTGGCCAATCGCAGGGCAGCAGGAAGTGTTTTGGGCACAGTATGCAACAGATAGTCTGAGAAGCCTGGCAGCCATCTTGGATGACAGGAGGGGAGCCAGGGAATCTGCGGATGTAGAGCTAAAAAGATGAAGACGGAGGTCATCAGGTCTGTTCATTCACCAGTTAATAAGAAATTATTTTCCTGAACCCGACGACCACTTAAGAGATTGTCCAAAGGGCCCAACCCCTCTAAGAACAGTTTGCACTTTAAAGTCACACAAATATATAAGTCCCTGTCTGCTTCAAACAACCATAAGGCCCCTTTCACACGAACGATACGGATTAGGTCCGGGTGCGTTCAGTGAAACTTGCACCATTTTGCAAGCAAGATCAGTCAGTTTTGTCTGCGATTGCGTTCAGTTGTTCCATTTTTTCCGTGCGGGTGCAATGTGTTTTGATGCGTTTTTCACACACGTGATAAAAACGGAAGGTTTACAAACAACATCTCCTAGCAACCATCTGTGAAAAATGCATTGCATTGCATCCGCACCTGCTTCCAGATGCAATGCATTTTTTCACTGAAGCCCCATTCACTCCTAAGGGGCCGGGGCTGCGTGAAAAACGCAGAATATATAACATGCTGCGTTTTTCACGCAACGCAGAACTGATGCGTGAAGAAAAGAAAAAACGCTCATGTACACAGACACATTAAAATGAATGGGTCAGGATTCAGTGCGGGTGCTATGCGTTCACATCACGCACATTGCATCCGTGCGGAAAACTCACTCGTGTGATAGGGGCCTTAGTCACTCTCAGGCACATATTTGACACAAGAGCTCACAATTGCTGTCAGTGCGGCAAACACTCTCCTCTTCATTGGAGCGTTGAACAGCTTCATAGTGTCCTCCAAGTGCTTGTGCTTACAGTCGGCTCATGTATTCCTCACATAAGTGCTAAAATAAGACCGACCCCTCCTTCATGACGCAAATGCAGAGCATCCGTAATGTCACTAGACAGCTCCCACCAGTGTCTCAGGGCACATTATGTCCATGGCCATGTGATAATCGACTCCCTTATCTATTCTGAGCTTCAAACAACTGTTGGGGTGTAAGATCAGGGTGTATGTCAGTCACATAATAAAAAGAACAGACAAAATACTGTAGATTTTACAAGTAGTCAGGGCGGCCTGGTAAGAAGATAAAAAAGATAGGCACCTTGGCTACCCGCTCCTGCAACCTGGCTGGGTGCCAATGGATTGTGCGGTAAAGTTTCAATGAAGGAAAACTTCACAGAGTGAAGGACAAAAGGAGTAAATCTATGAAAGGCATAAAAGCTATGCTTTTCGAGAAAATACTGGTGTGTGCCTTTGGCCTGCATTACGTTAGACATAATAAAATGTACTGTACTATAAAGGCTTGGGACAGTGGACTGCAACCTGTAGCTACGTTACGTATATTCGCTGAGGAAGTGTATATTCCTATGGCTTTTTTACAAGGATTGCCCCAATTTTTTCGCACCGAAATCCACATTAAAAAAGAAGACACTTTAAAACGGCAGTATATTACAGTACCAGGAAAGTGTATGAGATTACACATTTTTGCTGTGCGGCGATTGACCTGCCATGTGGATTTTACCATGAAGGGTGAGATCTATGGCAAAACCACATCTAATCAACAACAGAAAATTGTTATTAACCCCTTCATGACCCTGCCATTTTTCACCTTAAGGACCAGGCTATTTTTTGGAAATCTGACATGTGTCACTTTATGTGGTGATAACTTTAAAACGCTTTTACTTATCCAAGCTATTCTTCTGAGATTTCTCGTCACATATTGTACTTCATGACGGTTGTAAATTTGAGTCAAAATATTTCACTTTTCAAAATAAAAAAATACAAAATTGACCCAAAATTTGGAAAAATTAGCAATTTTCAAAATTTCTATTTCTCTGCTTTTAAAACCGATAGTGATACCTCCTAAAATAGTTTTTACTTTACATTTCCCATATGTCTACTTCATGTTTGGATCATTTTGTGAATACAAATTTTTTTTTTTTGGGACGTTAGAAGGCTTAGAAGTTTTGAAGCAAATCTTAAAATGTTTAAGAAAATTTCCAAAACCCAATTTTTAAGGACCAGTTCAGGTCTGAAGTCACTTTGTGAGGCTTACATAATAGAAACTACCCATTTTACAAACTACACCCCTCAAGGTATTCAAAACTGATTTTACAAACTTTGTCAACCCTTTAAGTGTTCCACAAGAATTAGGGTACTTTCACACTTGCGTTAAACTTTCCCGGCATTCAGTTTCGTCCTAGGGGCTCAATACTGGAAAAAAAAACAGTTCAGTTTTATCCTAATGCATTCTGAATGGACCGCAATCCGTTCAGTATGCATCAGGATGTCTTCAGTTCAGTTACTGTACGGTTTTTGAAAAAATTCCTGAACACTTGCCGGAATGCCGGATCCGGCATTATTATACATTGAAATGCATTAATGCCGGATCCGGCCCCAAGTGTTCTGGAAAAACGGAATACGCAGACCTTTAAAATTGTGAAAAAGATAAATACCGGATCAGTTTTTCTGGATGACAACCGGAGAGACGGATCCGGTATTGCAATGCATTTGTGAGACGGATCCGCATCCGGATCTGTCTAAAAATGGTACCCGTTTGCATACAGATTGCCGGAATCCAGCAACGCAAGTGTGAAAGTACCCTTAAGGCTGGGTTCACACTTGAGCGCATTATATATGCGCGTTTAACGCGCGTTTTTGTCGCGCGTTTTTATGCGCGTTTTTTGCAATAGTAAACGCGCGTTTGACGCGCGTTTGTGTGATTGACTGCAGTGTTCTATGGCCACAAACGCGCGTCAAAACGCCCCAAAGAAGCTCAAGTACTTGTTTGAGCGTAGGGCGTTTTTCAGCGCGTTCAAACGCGCTGTAAAACGCTCAAGTGAGAACCAGGGCCATAGGGAAGCATTGGTTTTCATGTGTTGAGCGTTTTACAGCGCGTTTGAACGCGCTGTAAAACGCTCAAGTGTGAACCCAGCCTAAAGGAAAATGTAGATGAAATTTCAGAATTTCACATTTTAATCCATTTTTTCCAGTACAAAGTAAGGATTAACAGCCAAACAAAACTCAATATTTATTACCTTGATTCTGTAGCTTACAGAAACACCCCATATGTTGTCGTAAACTGCTGTACGGGCACACGGCAGGGCGCAGAAGGAAAGGAACGCCATATGGTTTTTGGAAGACAGATTTCACTGGGATAATTTTAAGTTGCCATGTCACATTTGAAGACCCCCTTATGCACCCCTAGAGTAGAAACTCCCAAAAAATAAAAATGACCCCCTTTTGGAAACTACAGGATAAAGTGGCAGTTTTGTTGGTACTATTTTAGGGTACATATGTTTTTTGGTTGCTTTATATTACCCTTTTTGTGAGGCAAGCACTGTTTTGGCACCGTTTTTATTTTTTGTTATTTACTATGTTCATGTGACAGGTAAGATCATGTGGTATTTTTATAGAGCAGGTTGTCGCGGACATGACAATACTTTTTTTGGTTGTTTGTTTCAGTTTTACATAATAAAGCATTTTTGAAAAAAATATATTTTTTTGTGTCTCCATAATCTGAAAGCCATAGTTTATTTTTTATTTTTTAGGAATATAATTGATGCTAGGGGCCACTATGGGGCATTATTTTCAATGGGGGCTACTATGGGGGACATTATGTGTACTGTAGGTGTTGGGATAATCCAATTAAATTCATCCAGATGCAAAATGCTGCTGAAAACAGCTGAATACGGCCAGAAAATGGATGCACAAAGGGTTAAAATGGCCATGGAAAATTGGCAACGTGCCGTTTCTTTTTACATTTGTTTGCATGTAGCCTTAAGGCCCTCTGAGACATACAGTCCGTGAGTGGGCCATATGTCCCGGAGCTGCATTGATCCTGCGCATGGGAGTACACAGCACAATAGATTACAATGATGCTGTGCACGTTGGGCCGCCTGCAGGGCTATTGTCCTGCACTCATATGATCTTATGAGTGCAGGACAATAGTCCCGCGGGAGGCCCGACGTGCACAGCATCATTGTAATCTATGATGCTGTGTAGAAAAAAAGGGGGTCAGTCAGCACATCTCAAAGCGCAGGGGCACGTTGCTATGGCTGAGAACAAGACTGTTAAACAAAACATGCAATGCAACAGCTCACTGCAAACCAAATAAAGTACAAAATTGCATCATAATTGCAAATGCTATACTAATAAGTTAGAGATGCTTGGCAAATCGTTTTGTACAAAATAATTTGAGCCCGTCTGCCGCACGTCAAGGCGATCTCTAGTTAGACGGATTCCTAACACAAATTTTTACCTGTTATGTGCCATGACGGCTATCATATAATTCAGAAAGTTCAGGTTCCACATGCATGCTGGATCCGCCTGAATTTCTGTCATTTTTGGTGCCAAAATGGCCTCCATTATATCCACGGAAAGCAGTTACCAGCATGCATGCCGTGTACTACCGGGCGCGCGATCAATACCGCTCCGGGACATATGGCCCGCTCACGGACCGTATGTCTCAGAGGGCATGCGGTCGTGTGCAAGAGGCCAAAGTCTCATTCACACGTCTGTGTCCGTGCTTTAATCCGTAAAAAAGGTGGTCAGTGAAGCCTCCGTGAAGATGTCCGTGATGGGTCCATGTGTGCATTTTTTGCTGTCTGTGTGTCAACTGCACAGCTGAAAAATAATTTTTAAAGCATCTCTTCCTAATGATCCGTGAAACACATGGCATCCGTGTTGTATGCATGGTTTTCACTGACCCATAAGACTATAATGGGCGTGATGGATCCGTGAACACGGACAAAATAGAACGTGCTTCTGTGCTAAAAACACGGACCGTGGTAAACAAAAAAAATAATGTGTGAATACGCACATTAAAATGAGGGGGGGGGAGTGATGTTATTTACATGGGACTGTATTTTGGAGGGCTGAAGAGAGGCAAGTGATGTTTTTTTTTTTACTTCCTGTAACAGTGGCGGATCCAGAGCCTGGTCTCGGGAAGCGGCACTTCCAGATTATTTTCTGTCCGCCGCCACAAGACTACACAGTGTAGAGGTATACTGTATATTGTGTGGCACAGTGTAGGTTGTATGTGTATAACATAAACATATTCCATATTGTCCCCATAATGTGACAGTATAAAATAGCCCTATATAGTGCCCCCAGTAAATGCCCCCATAGTGCCCCCCATAATGTACCAGTATAAAATGCACCATATATAGTGCCCCAGTAGATGCCCTCAGTGTCCCTCATAATTTGCAAGTATAAAATAGCACTCCATAGTGCCCCCCATATAAAATACCCCTTCTTTGTGGCCTCAGTAGATGCCCCTATAGTGCCCACCAATAATGTGCCAGTAAAATGTGCCCCCATAGATGCCCCACAATCATGTGCCAGTAACAAGAGCCCCCCCAATCATGTGCCAGTAACAAGAGCCCCCCCCAACCATGTGCCAGTAACAAGAGGCCCCCCTAATGTGCCAGTAACAAGAGGCCCCCCTAATGTGCAAGTAACAAGAGGTCCCCCTAATGTGCCAGTAACAAGAGGCCCCCCTAATGTGCAAGTAACAAGAGGCCCCCCTAATGTGCCAGTAACAAGAGGCCCCCCTAATGTGCAAGTAACAAGAGGTCCCCCTAATGTGCCAGTAACAAGAGGTCCCCCTAATGTGCCAGTAACAAGAGGCCCCCCTAATGTGCCAGTAACAAGAGCCCCCCTAATGTGCCAGTAACAAGAGGCCCCCCTAATGTGCCAGTAACAAGAGGCCCCCCTAATGTGCCAGTAACAAGAGGTCCCCCTAATATGCCAGTAACAAGAGGCCCCCCTAATGTGCCAACGCCGGCCTCTGATAGGCTGCAGGCACTAGGGCTGCAGCCTATCAGGGAAAGGGACATTCCTCTCCCTCCCCTGCCCGTTCGCATTTGCAGCACAGCCATCTGTATCGCTGTCCTGAGGACAGCGATACAGATGACTATGGAGATGAGCGCTCATCCCCCTGTGTCCTGCGGTCGCCGCCCCCACTTCTGAGTAGCTCGGGGGGCCCCGTTGCCCCCACCCCTGGATCCACCAATGTCCTGTAAAGGGGACACATATCTGGGCATAACGTGTAAATGGGGCACATCTGGGCATAACTAGTGTGAATGGCACACATGTGGGCACAACTACTGTGAAGGGGGCACAATGTAGGGGGCACACTACTGTGTAATGGCATAAAGGGGGAATAATTACTATGTGGGGGCATTAAGGGGACTGGGTGGGATTGGGTGTGTATCCATGAGAAAGTCGTAAATAGCAGACAGGCCGTGGGTCTGATCACTATGAACCTGACCAAAATCAGACCTGCGATCAGCCCAGGATTTGCTCCTATATTATATATTTGTATGAAATTCCCCTTAAGGCTCATGCACACAAACAAATTTTCTTTACGCTTCCGTGGGTCTGCAAAAACAACGAAAGGCACTCCGTGTGCATTCCGTTTCCATATTTCCGTTCCGCAAAAAAGTAGTGCATGTCCTATTATTGTCCATAAATCACAGTCCGAGACCCCATTCAAGTCAATGGGTCCGCAAAAAATACGGAACGCACACGGAACACATCCGTATGTCATCCGTATTTTGCGGATCCATACTGTAGAAATGGAAATGCTATGCCCAGCCCATATTGCTCATGTGTTTGGTGATTAATAAGTTACTGTTTCCGATCTGCAAAAAACGGATCGCATACGGAAACCATACGGATATGTTTTGTGGAATAACGGAACAGAAAAGGACTTAAATCAGAGAAAGAAAAAAAAACTCAGATACGGAACAACAGATCCGTGAAAAACAGACCACAAAACAACAACGGTCGTGTGCATGAGCCCTTAGGGGATGTAAACCCAAAACCAGGAGTGAATAAAAAAAAATAGAGAAGAGAAGTCGTATCTGTCTTTTATACTTTCTCTCCTGTAATGATCCACTCCTGATTTTGGCTTAGGTCACCTGCCAATGTAGCAGAATACGCGCATTTTTTTGTCAGTGTTATCCAATACATTCCATGTAAGGGTTACATAGCATCATAAATCAATATAATGCTATGCCACCCCGTCAGTGTTCGTGAGGTCAGTGTTCTGTATTACCCAGGTCTGGGACGTGTCTAGCTAGGAAACATACAAACACATACAACAAGCTGTTTACAAATACACTATTCTGCTGCTCTGCTCAGTCTCTTACCTTGTTGTATTGGGCTTCAGCGACTGCTGAAACAAATCTCACCTCTGTTAGACCGAGTGACTAGAGAAACTGATGCAAATTGTCTACATTACTCACCGCTGTCACCAGCACCAGCTCCCAACTTCTGTTTCTGCTGAGTCCCATGTAGGAAGTAAAGCACTGCGCATGGGCACAGCTGTCATTTTCAGTTTATCATGAGAGAATACCTGCGCCACCTTGTGGCAGAAGTCAGGAAGTATCAATAAATTGTAGTTGGCGTACAATTTAAACATTGAAGGGGTTAGCCACTTTCTGCTTATTGTTGACAAAGGTGCTTGAGAGATGATTATATGGCACTTACTAATATTGTCTTTTTTGAAATTCTGCAGCATTTTCTACATTTAACCACCTCCCATCCGCCCATTGAATATAAACGTCCGGGAGGTGGTTCTCTATCTCTGAATGGACGTTTTAAAACGTCCATTCAGAGATCGAGAGATCGCAGCTGCACGCTAATCGTGCAGCTGCTGATCGGGTTGCCCACTGTCGGTGACAGCAGGGCAACCCTTAGAGAAGGCAAGTACAGTGCCCAGGTGTCCCTGCCTTCTAGATCGTTGTATACACAGCACTCACCAAGCGCTGTGAATGCAGAGCAGGAAGCTCTATGAGCTTTCTGTTCCATCCCGGTGGTCATGTGATCGCCGGGGCCGGAGAGTGCAGGAGCTGTGTAAGGTCTTTCAGAGACCTCGATCAGCCCTGCTCTGAGGCTGTACAGCGCTGTATTGCGCTGTATAGCCCCTCTGGAGGGTGCATTTCTCCTGTAACTGGGCCTACTATGTCAGCCCCAGTTACAGGAGAAATCAACAGTAAAAAAAAAAAAGTGAAGTAAATGTCCCCCAGAGGTCTTGTATGACCTTATGGGGGACACAAAGTGTAAAATAAAAAATAAAAAAATAAAGTGTTAAAAAATAAAAATAAAAAAAAGGTTTCACAGACTTTTCAAAAATGAAATTAGTCATAAATGAGTCCTTATCAGACTGGAACGGATTACATGGAGTCCAGGAGAAATGGGACTACTTAAAAGGTGCATTATTGAAGGCAACAGAAAATTGCATTAGACTTGTCAGTAAAAGCAAAAAAAGGAGGAGACCAATGTGGTACTCAGCAGAAGTGGCCCAAATCATTAAAAATAAAAAGCTAGCTTTTTGTAATTATAAAAAAACCCAGAGCAATGAAGATAAGGAAATCTACAAGATTAGGCAGAGAGAGGCCAAGCAAGTTATAAGAACTTCTAAAGCGCAGGCAGAAGAAAAACTAGCTCAGTCTATGAAAAAAGGGGATAAGACATTCTTCAGATATATAAATGAAAAAAGGAAATTAAAACAAGGAATAACTAAATTAAAAACAAAGGACGGAAGGTATGTAGAAGAGAATAAAGGGCTAGCCGACTGCCTTAATGAATACTTCTGTTCAGTTTTTACAAAAGAAAAAGGAGAAGGACCTCCACTAGAAAGAATGACTATTAAATCGTTTGATGCATGTATCTTTACAGAGGAAGTTTGCTGTCTAAGGTGAAGACAAATAAGTCACAGGGGCCTGATGAGATACACCCAAAATTATTAAAAGAGCTTAGTGGTGAGCTGGCAAAACCGTTAACAGATTTATTTAACCAATCATTAGTAACAGGAGTCGTCCCGGAAGATTGGAAATTGGCAAATGTCGTGCCCATTCACAAGAAAGGTAGTAGGGAGGAATCGAGCAACTATAGACCTGTGAGTCTGACATCAATAGTAGGCAAATTAATGGAAACCCTATTAAAGGATAGGATTGTGGAACATCTAAAATCCCATGGATTGCAAGATGAAAAACAACATGGGTTTACTTCAGGGAGATCATGTCAAACAAATCTTATAGATTTTTTTGACTGGGTGAATAAAATAATAGACGGTGGAGGTGCAGTAGACATTGCATATCTAGATTTTAGTAAGGCTTTTGACACTGTCCCACATAGAAGACTTATCAATAAACTGCAGTCATTGAGCATGGACTCCCATATTGTTGAGTGGATTAGGCAGTGGCTGAGTGACAGACAACAGACGGTTGTAGTCAATGGAGAACATTCAAAACAAGGTCATGTTACCAGTGGGGTTCCACAGGGATCTGTACTGGGACCGATTTTGTTTAATATCTTCATAAGTGATATTGCAAAAGGCCTCGCTGGTAAGGTTTGTCTTTTTGCTGATGACACAAAGATATGTAACAGGGTTGATGTTCCTGGAGGGAAACTCCAAATGGAAAAGGATTTAGGAAAACTAGAAAAATGGTCAGAACTCTGGAAACTGAAATTTAATGTGGATAAGTGCAAGATAATGCACCTGGGGCGTAAAAACCCAAGGGCAGAATATAGAATATTTGACACAGTCCTGACCTCGGTATCTGAGGAAAGGGATTTAGGAGTAATTATTTCAGAAGACTTAAAGGTGGGAAGACAATGTAATAGAGCAGCACGAAATGCCAGCAGAATGCTTAGATGTATAGGGAGAGGTATAAGCAGTAGAAATAGTGAAGTGCTTATGCCGCTGTACAGAACACTGGTGAGACCTCACTTGGAGTATTGTGCGCAGTACTGGAGGCCATATCTCCAGAAGGATATAGATACTCTAGAGAGAGTTCAGAGAAGAGCTACTAAACTAGTACATGGATTGCAGGATAAAACTTACCAGGAAAGGTTAAAGGACCTTAATATGTATAGCTTGGAAGAAAGAAGAGACAGAGGGGATATGATAGAAACTTTTAAATACATAAAGGGAATCAACTCGGTAAAGGAAGAGAGCATATTTAAAAGAAGAAAAACTACCACAAGAGGACACAGTTTTAAATTAGAGGGGCAAAGGTTTAAAAGTAATATAAGGAAGTATTACTTTACTGAAAGAGTAGTAGATGCATGGAATAGCCTTCCTGCAGAAGTGAAGGAGTTTAAGCATGCATGGGATAGGCATAAGGCCATCCTTCATATAAGATAGGGCCGGGGGCTATCCATAGTATTCAGTATATTGGGCAGACTAGATGGGCCAAATGGTTCTTATCTGCCGACACATTCTATGTTTCTATGTTTCTATGTTTCACATGTAAAAAAAAATAATTCCCCATGTAAGAAAAAAAGAAATGTTAAAAATAGAAAAAATAAAATAAAATAGACATATTTGGTATTGCCGCATCCGTGACGGTCGGCTCTATAAATATATCACATGATCGACCAAGTCCAATAGACACCATAAAAAAAAAAGGTGTAAAAAAAAGCCATTTTTGTCACCTTACATCACAAAAAGTGCAACACCAAGTGATCAAAAAGGCGTATGTCCCACAAAATGGTACCAATAAAACCGTCACCTCATCCTACAAAAAATGAGCCCCTACATAAGAAAATCGCTCAAAAAATAAAAAAAATATAGCTCTCAGAACATGGACACATTAAAACATAATTTTTTTGTTTCAAAAATGCTATTATTGTGTAAAACTTAAATAAATAAGAAAAAGTATACATATTAGGTATTGCCACGTCCGTAACGATCTGCTCTATAAAACTTTTATTTGACTGAACCCCTCAGGTGAACACTGTAAAAATAAATAAATAAAAACTGCTAAAACAACCAATTTTTTGGTCACCTTGCCCCATAAAGTGTTATAATGAATGATCAAAAAATCATATGTACCCAAAAATAGTACCAATAAAACTGGCACCTTATCCCCTAGTTCCCAAAATGGGGTCACTTCTTGGGAGTTTCTACTGTAAGGGTGCATCAGGGGGGCTTCAAATGGTACATAGCATCTAAAAACCATGTGGCGTTCCTTTTCTTCTGCGTCCTGCCGTGTGCCCATACAGCAGTTTATGACCACATGTGGGGTGTTTCTGTAAACCGCAGAATCTGGGCTATAAAGATTGAGTTTTGTTTGGCTGTTAACCATCGATGTGTTAAAGAAAAAAATTGGATCAAAATGGAAAATCTGCCAAAAAAGTGAAATGTAAAAATTTGATCTCTATTTTCCTTAAAATTCTTGTGGAACGCCTAAAGGGTTAACAAAGTTTGTAAAATCGGTTTTAAGTAACTTGAGGGGTGTCGTTTCTACAATAGGGTCATTTATGGGGGTATCCACTATGTAGGCCCCACAAAGTGACTTCAGACCTGAACTGGTCCTTAAAAAGTGGATTTTGGCATTTTTCTTAAAAATTTTAAGAATTGCTTCTAAACTTCTAAGCCTTCTAACGTCCTAAAAAAATAAAATGACATTTCCAAAATGATGCCAACATAAAGTTGACATTTGGGGAATAATATTTTATGAGGTATCACTTTCTGTTTTAAAAGCGAATTTTTCTGAATTTTTTGTAAATTTGGGATTTTATCAAAAATAAAGGTGAAATATATTGACTCAAATTTATGACTAGCATGAAGTACAATGTTGTAACGGTCACGTACACACACACACACAGGGGGGAGGGAAGTGACCACTGTTCTCCACTCTTACCCCTGGCCCTGCCTACTTGCCTCGCGAGTCCTAATGACAGGGGACAACTGGACGGCAATCCCTAACTTGGAATAAGTGCAGGGATGACAGACAGACAAACAACAGGACGTGAACGGACCGAGTCAATACCAGGAAAGCTACAAAGTACAAATGGAGCAAGCAGAGAATTGTCAGGAGAAGCCGGAGTCATAAATACCAGGAGAGACGTGAAGTACCAAAGGAGTCAGCAGAGGATCGTCAGGAGGAGGCCGGGG
The DNA here is from genome assembly GCF_905171765.1 of Bufo bufo. Taxonomy (NCBI): domain Eukaryota; kingdom Metazoa; phylum Chordata; class Amphibia; order Anura; family Bufonidae; genus Bufo; species Bufo bufo. Next base: position 154,123,713 of record NC_053395.1, on the reverse strand, counting down.
TCAGAATACCAGGAGAGCAGCAAAATACACAACGAGCAGGCAGAGGATCGTCAGAAATTCAGCAGGAGGTAAGTACGCCAGGAAAGACCAAATCACAGGTGGAACCTAAATTAACAGGCAACCTGTGGCCAGCAGGCTGCCTGTATTTACAGTGGGAAGTGAGGGTCATGTGATGTGGCCAGCGTCACATGACCGACAGACCAACCAGTCGAGCACCGAGTGATCAGCTCGGCGCTCAAGGCAGACTTAGGAGCAGGGAGCCCCCCAGCTAGTAAAGCCGCCCTGGGAACGAGGTAAAACACAGATCCTCGTTCCCGAAGCTAAGCAGCAGGTCTGCGGCTAATGGGGGACCGAGTGCACCTTCGGAACCCCGTTACAAATGTGTCACGAGTAAACAATCTCTGAATGACTTGGATAAGTAAAAGCGTTCCAAAGTTATTACCACATAAAGTGAGATATGTCAGATTTGCAAAATTAGGCCTGGTCAGGAAGGGGGCAAATGGCCCAGATGTGAAGTGGTTAATAAAGTATGCCCCCTTGTTTACAATGTCTTTTGTGCTGTCCACACAGAGGTACTGTCCATATAATTGCTGCTGATGGTGGGTCATGTGACCAGGCAAATCACTTCCATGTAATGTCTCGTCGATTCAGATACACTGCACCCGTTCTGTTAGAAGTTTAGTGCAGATGCAGTGTGTTTGAATGGAAAAGACATCTCATGGAGGTTATTTGCCTGGTCATATGACCCTCCATCATTTTATGGACAGGACCCTTGTAAACAATAGAGCATACCTTATAAAATATAGAAAATACCACAAAATTTTAAATAAGACTATATTAACCGGGTCATTTTTCACCTTAAGGACCAGACTGATTTTTGCAAATCTGACACGTGTCACTTTACAGGGAGTGCAGAATTATTAGGCAAGTTGTATTTTTGAGGATTAATTTTATTATTGAACAACAACCATGTTCTCAATGAACCCAAAAAACTCATTAATATCAAAGCTGAATTTTTTTGGAAGTAGTTTTTAGTTTGTTTTTAGTTTTAGCTATTTTAGGGGGATATCTGTGTGTGCAGGTGACTATTACTGTGCATAATTATTAGGCAACTTAACAAAAAACAAATATATACCCATTTCAATTATTTATTTTTACCAGTGAAACCAATATAACATCTCAACATTCACAAATATACATTTCTGACATTCAAAAACAAAACAAAAACAAATCAGTGACCAATATAGCCACCTTTCTTTGCAAGGACACTCAAAAGCCTGCCATCCATGGATTCTGTCAGTGTTTTGATCTGTTCACCATCAACATTGCGTGCAGCAGCAACCACAGCCTCCCAGACACTGTTCAGAGAGGTGTACTGTTTTCCCTCCTTGTAAATCTCACATTTGATGATGGACCACAGGTTCTCAATGGGGTTCAGATCAGGTGAACAAAGAGGCCATGTCATTAGATTTTCTTCTTTTATACCCTTTCTTGCCAGCCACGCTGTGGAGTACTTGGACGCGTGTGATGGAGCATTGTCCTGCATGAAAATCATGTTTTTCTTGAAGGATGCAGACTTTTTCATGTACCACTGCTTGAAGAAGGTGTCTTCCAGAAACTGGCAGTAGGACTGGGAGTTGAGCTTGACTCCATCCTCAACCCGAAAAGGCCCCACAAGCTCATCTTTGATGATACCAGCCCAAACCAGTACTCCACCTCCACCTTGCTGGCGTCTGAGTCGGACTGGAGCTCTCTGCCCTTTACCAATCCAGCCACGGGCCCATCCATCTGGCCCATCAAGACTCACTCTTATTTCATCAGTCCATAAAACCTTAGAAAAATCAGTCTTGAGATATTTCTTGGCCCAGTCTTGACGTTTCAGCCTTTCTTACCTTGGCCATGTCTCTGAGTATTGCACACCTTGTGCTTTTGGGCACTCCAGTGATGTTGCAGCTCTGAAATATGGCCAAACTGGTGGCAAGTGGCATCTTGGCAGCTGCACGCTTGACTTTTCTCAGTTCATGGGCAGTTATTTTGCGCCTTGGTTTTTCCACACTCTTCTTGCGACCCTGTTGACTATTTTGAATGAAACGCTTGATTGTTCGATGATCACGCTTCAGAAGCTTTGCAATTTTAAGAGTGCTGCATCCCTCTGCAAGATATCTCACTATTTTTGACTTTTCTGAGCCTGTCAAGTCCTTCTTTTGACCCATTTTGCCAAAGGAAAGGAAGTTGCCTAATAATTATGCACACCTGATATAGGGTGTTGATGTCATTAGACCACACCCCTTCTCATTACAGAGATGCACATCACCTAATATGCTTAATTGGTAGTAGGCTTTCGAGCCTATACAGCTTGGAGTAAGACAACATGCATAAAGAGGATGATGTGGTCAAAATACTCATTTGCCTAATAATTCTGCACTCCCTGTATGTGGTAATAACTTTAAAACGCTTTTACTTATCCAGGCTATTCTGAGACTGTTTTCTCGTCATATATTGTACTTCATGACAGTGGTAAATTTGAATCAAAATATTTCATTTTTATTTATAAAAAAATATCAAATTTACCAAAAATTAGGAAAAATTCGCAACTTTCTAAATTTCAATTTCTCTGCTTTTAAAACAGATAGTGATACCTCATATAAAAGTTATTATTTTACATTTCCCATATGTCTACTTCATGTTTGGATCATTTTGTGAGTGCCATTTTATTTTTTGGGGAAATTAGAAGGCTTAAAAGTTTAGAAGCAAATTTGGAAATTTTTCAGAAAATTTCCAAAATCCTCTTTTTAGGACCAGTTCAGGTCTGAAGTCACTTTGTGAGGCTTACATAATAGAAACCTCACAAAAATGACCCAATTTTTGAAACTACACCTCTCAAGGTATTAAAAACTGATTTTTACAAACGTTGTTAACCCTTTAGGTGTTCCACAAGAATTAATGGAAAATGGAGATGAAATTTCAGAATTTCCATTTTAATATTTTTTTTCCGCTAACAAAGCAAGTATTAACAGGCAAACAAAACTAAATATTTATTGCCCTGATTCTGTAGTTTACAGAAACACTCCATATGTTGTCGTAAACTGCTGTACGGGCACACGGCAGGGCGCAGAAAGAAAGCCATATGGTTTTTGGAAGGCAGATTTTGATGGACTGTTTTTTTGACACAATGTCCCATTTGAATCCACCCTGATGCACCCCTAGAGTAGAAACTCCCAAAAAGTGACCCCATTTTAGAAAATACACACCTCAAGGCATTCAAAACTGATTTTACAAACTTTGTTAACCCTTTAGCTGTTCCACAAGAATTAATTGAAAATAGATATGACATTTCAGAATTTCACTTTTTTTGGCAGATTTTCCATTTTAATCATTTTTTTCCACTATCAAAGCAAAGAAATAACAGCCAAACTAAATCAAAATTTATTGCCCTGATTCTGTAGTTTACAGAAACACCCCATATGTGGTCGTAAAAATGCTGTACGGGCACACGGCAGGGCGCAGAAGGAAAGCCATATGGTTTTTGGAGGGAAGATTTCACTGGGATAATTTTAAGTTGCCATGCCTCATTTGAAGACCCCCTGATGCACCCCTAGAGTAGAAACTACAAAAAAGTGACCCCCTTTCGGAAACTACGGGATAAGATGGCAGTTTTGTTGGTACTATTTTAGGGTACAGATTATTTTTGCTTGTTCTATATTACACTTTTTGTGAGGCAAGGTAACAAAAAAATTGCTGTTTTGGCAGTGTTTTTATTTTTTGTTATTTACAACGTTCATCTGACAGGTTGGATCATGAGCTATTTTTATAGAGCAGGTTGTTACGGACTCGACAATACCAAATATGACTAGTGTGAATGGCACACATGTGGGCACAACTATCGTGAAGGGGGCCCAATGTGGGCATAGCTACTGTGTAATGGCATAAAGGGGGAATAATTACTATGTGGGGGCATTGAGGGGACTGGGTGGGATTGGATGTGTATAATTATTTTTGGGCAAAGTTACAGGCTTAACTTATTATGAAAAATGTGCTGCACAAAATGTCCCTCTTTCTACTTTTCAAACGTTGGGAGTTATGCTTCATGAGAAAAACTCTTCATTCAGCCTTTCTCCAGGGAACATTAAATAACATAAGCATTTCTGTATCCATGAGAAAGTCATAAATAGCAGACAAGCCGTGGGTCTGATCACTATGAACCTGACCAGAATCAGACCTGCGATCAGCCCAGGATTTGCTCCTATATTATATATTTGTATGAAATTCTCCTTAGGGCTCATGCACACAAACAAATTTTCTTTACGCTTCCGTGGGTCTGCAAAAACAACGAAAGGCAATCCGTGTGCATTCCATTTCCGTATTTCCGTTCCGCAAAAAAGTAGTACATGTGCTATTATTGGCCACAAATCACAGTCCGAGACCCCATTCAAGTCAATGGGTCCGCAAAAAATACGGAACGCACACGGAACACATCCATATGTCATCCGTATTTTGCGGATCCATACTGTAGAAATGTTATGCCCCACCCATATTGCTCATGTGTTTGGTGATTAATAAGTTACTGTTTCCGTTTCCGATCTGCAAAGAACGGATCGCATACGGAAACCATACGGATATGTTTTGTGGAATAACGGAACAGAAAAGGACTTAAATCAGAGAAAAATAAAAAACCTCAGATATGGAACAACAGATCCGTGAAAAACAGACCACAAAACAACAACGGTCGTGTGCATGAGCCCTTAGGGTGTGACCACATGGTCAGGTTTCCTGATGTAAACCCAAAACCAGGAGTGAATAAAAAAAATAGAGAAGAGAAGTCGTATCTGTCTTTTATACTTTCTCTCCTGTAATGATCCACTCCTGATTTTGGCTTAGGTCACCTGCCAATGTAGCAGAATACGCGCATTTTTTTGTCAGTGTTATCCAATACATTCCATGTAAGGGTTACATAGCATCATAAATCAATATAATGCTATGCCACCCCGTCAGTGTTCGTGAGGTCAGTGTTCTGTATTACCCAGGTCTGGGGCGTGTCTAGCTAGGAAACATACAAACACATACAACAAGCTACAAAGAAAAAATGTGGGTGATTCAGTCAGCACAACCCTGTATGCAGGTGCACATCGCTATGGCGAAATACATATACAAACGCAAAATACAAATGCAATAGCACTCTGCAACCAGCATTCTGCCCTTCCTCTATGCTGGATGAGGCATTGGTGTACATTTTGGCCAAAGCGTAATAAGCCACTCACCACGTCAAGGTCGCCTCTATGGAGTGGTCCCTAACACTAGTTCCTACCTGTTTATGGGCCATGACAGCCACACAAAGTCCAGGGAATGCAGGTGCAGCATGCACGCCAAGTACACTCTGCTTTTAACCCCGTCCGGTGCCATTACAGCTTTCAACGGATCCAGGGATGCAAGTACCAACATGCATGCTGAGCCCACTATATACTTCTCCTGGAGCCAAATGGCTACTGGTAGGTGCTATATAAGCAGACTCAATTTTATACTGACTTTAAAACCAGCCTCCAGGACAGATTTACTGGTCAGGTGTGCATGACTGCATGGAGATCGCCACGCCTCCAATATATACTACAAAGAAAAAATGTGGGTGATTCAGTCAGCACAACCCTGTATGCAGGTGCACATCGCTATGGCGAAATACATATACAAACGCAAAATACAAATGCAATAGCACTCTGCAACCAGCATTCTGCCCTGCCTCTATGCTGGATGAGGCATTGGTTTACATTTTGGCCAAAGCGTAATAAGCCACTCACCACGTCAAGGTCGCCTCTATGGAGTGGTCCCTAACACTAGTTCCTACCTGTTTATGGGCCATGACAGCCACACAAAGTCCAGGGAATGCAGGTGCAGCATGCACGCCAAGTACACTCTGCTTTTAACCCCGTCCGGTGCCATTACAGCTTTCATCGGATCCAGGGATGCTGGTTGCAGAGTGCTATTGCATTTGTATTTTGCGTTTGTATATGTATTTCGCCATAGCGATGTGCACCTGCATACAGGGTTGTGCTGACTGAATCACCCACATTTTTTCTTTGTAGTATATATTGGAGGCGTGGCGATCTCCATGCAGTCATGCACACCTGACCAGTCAATCTGTCCTGGAGGCTGGTTTTAAAGTCAGTATTAAACTGAGTCTGCTTTTATAGCACCTACCAGTAGCCATTTGGCTCCAGGAGAAGTATATAGTGGGCTCAGCATGCATGTTGGTACTTGCATCCCTGGATCCGATGAAAGCTGTAAAGCACCGGACGGGGTTAAAAGCAGAGTGTACTTGGCGTGCATGCTGCACCTGCATTCCCTGGACTTTGTGTGGCTGTCATGGCCCATAAACAGGTAGGAACTAGTGTTAGGGACCACTCCATAGAGGCGACCTTGACGTGGTGAGTGGCTTATTACGCTTTGGCCAAAATGTACACCAATGCCTCATCCAGCATAGAGGCAGGGCAGAATGCTGGTTGCAGAGTGCTATTGCATTTGTATTTTGCGTTTACATACAACAAGCTGTTTACAAATACACAATTCTGCTGCTCTGCTCAGTCTCTTACCTTGTTGTATTGGGCTTCAGCGACTGCTGAAACAAATCTCACCTCTGTTAGACCGAGTGACTAGAGAAACTGATGCAAATTGTGTACATTACTCACCGCTGTCACCAGCACCAGCTCCCAACGTCTGTTTCTGCTGAGCCCCATGTAGGAAGTAAAGCACTGTGCATGGGCACAGCTGTCATTTTCAGTTTATCATGAGAGAATACCTGCGCCACCTTGTGGCAGAAGTCAGGAAGTATCAATAAATTGTAGTTCGCGTACAATTTGAACATTGAAGGGGTTAGCCACTTTCTGCTTATTGTTGACAAAGGTGTTTGAGAGATGATTATATGGCACTTACTAATATTGTCTTTTTTGAAATTCTTCAGCATTTTCTACATTTTACCACCTCCCATTCGCCCATTGAATATAAACGTCCGGGAGGTGGTTCTCTATCTCTGAATGGACGTTTTAAAACGTCCATTCAGAGATTGAGAGATCGCAGCTGCACGCTAATCGTGCAGCTGCTAATCGGGTTGCCCGCTGTCAGTGACAGCAGGGCAACCCTTAGAGTAGGCAAGGACAGTGCCCAGGTGTCCCTGCCTTCTAGATCGTTGTATACACAGCACTCACTAAGCGCTGTGTATACAGAGCAGGAAGCGCTATGCGCTTCCTGTTCCTGCCCGGTGATCATGTGATCGCCGGAGAGTGCAGGAGCTGTGTGAGGTCTTTCAGAGACCTCGATTAGCTCTGCTCTGAGGCTGTACAGTGCTGTATTGCACTGTTTTAAATTAGAGGGGCAAAGGTTTAAAAGTAATATAAGGAAGTATTACTTTACTGAGAGAGTAGTGGATGCATGGAATAGCCTTCCTGCAGAAGTGGTAGCTGCAAATACAGTGAAGGGGTTTAAGCATGCATGGGATAGGCATAAGGTTATCCTTCATATAAGATAGGGCCAGGGACTATTAATAGGATTCAGATATATTGGGCAGACTAGATGGGCCAAATGGTTCTTATCTGCCCACACATTCTATGTTTCTATGTTTCTATGTACAGCCTCTCTGGAGGGTGCATTTCTCCTATAACTGGGCCTACTATGTCAGCCCCAGTTACAGGAGAAATCAACAGTGAAAAAAAAAAAAAAGTGAAGTAAATGCCCCCCAGATGTCTTGTATGACCTTATGGGGGACACAAAGTGTAAAATAAAAAAAATAAAAATAAAGTGTTAAAAAATAAAAATAAAAAAAGGTTTCACATGTAAAAAAAAATAATTAAAAAATAGAAAAAATAAAATAAAAAAGACATATTTGGTATTGCCGCGTCCGTGACGGTTGGCTCTATAAATATATCACATGTTCGACCCAGTCCAAAATACACCATAAAAAAAAACGGTGTGAAAAAAAGCCATTTTTGTCACCTTACATCACAAAAAGTGCAACACCAAGTGATCAAAAAGGCGTATGTTCCACAAAATGGTACCAATAAAACCGTCACCTCATACCACAAAAATGAGCCCCTACATAAGAAAATCGCTCAAAAAATAAAAAAAAATATAGCTCTCAGAACATGGAGACACTAAAACATCATTTTTTTGGTTTCAAAAATGCTATTATTGTGTTAAAGTAAAATAAATAAAAAAAGTATACATATTTGGTATCGCCGCGTCCATAACAGCCAGCTCAATAAAAATATCACATGACCTAACCCCTCAGGTGAACACAGTAAAATAAAAAAATAAAAAAATAAACGATGTAAAAAAAAGCAATTTTTTAACCTTACATCACAAAAAGTGCAACACCAAGTGATTAAAAAGGCGTATGTCCCACAAAATAGTACCAATAAAACTGTCAAGTCATACCGGAAAAAATCAGCCCCTGCATACTACATAAGAAAATCGCAAAAAAAAATTAAAAATATAGCTCTAAGAACATGGACACATTAAAACATAATTTTTTTGTTTCAAAGATGCTATTATTGTGTAAAACTTAAATAAATAAGAAAAAGTATACATATTAGGTATTGCCACGTCCGTAACGATCTGCTCTATAAAAATGTTACTTGACCGAACCCCTCAGGTAAACGCTGTAAAAATAAATAAATGAAAACTGTGCTAAAACAAACCATTTTTTGGTCACCTTGCCCCATAAAGTGTTATAATGAATGATCAAAAAATCATATGTACCCAAAAATAGTACCAATAAAACTGGCACCTTATCCCCTAGTTTCCAAAATGGGGTCACTTCTTGGGAGTTTCTACTGTAAGGGTGCATCAGGGGGGCTTCAAATGGGGGTTGTCTTATTGTTTATACATATTTCCATCTGTATGTTTGTTTTTCTGTTTTCCCTGGATTTATTTATTTCCAATCCAGGTTCTTTTAGTAGGGCTTTTATAGGGCAATAGAGAGACTTAGGTACGGGGGCAGGGTGTCTCCACCATCAGGGGACATCCCTGTGCACAGGATTCTTAGATCTTGAGGGTCATCTAGGGAAAGTTCCTTTCCCATCCGTCTACCCACTACCCCCATCTCTTACCCAGTCAGTACTTTATTGACCCTACCTAAGAATTTTTTCCATTTTATAATAGGAGTTCTTGTCTATCATACTTAGGATATCACTTGGAGCAAACCGTTTTTGCTCTATAACCCAGTTGAATAAATAAAGGTATCGTTTTTAATCAAGCACGTTAAACTCTATATTTTCTATACTTAAGCCTGATACGTGTAGTCTATCCTTAATTATACTTTTTCAAGTCTGTTTTCAAATGGGACATGGCATCTAAAAACCATGTGGCGCTCCTTTTCTTCTGCGCCCTGCCGTGTGCCCATACAGCAGTTTATGCCCACATGTGGGGTGTTTCTGTAAACCGCAGAATCTGGGTTATAAATATTAAGTTTTGTTTGGCTGTTAACCATGGATGTGTTAAAGAAAAAAATTGGATTAAAATGGAAAATCTGCCAAAAAAGTGAAATTTAAAAATTTGATCTCCATTTTCCTTTAATTCTTGTGGAACGCCTAAAGGGTTAACAAAGTTAGTAAAAATCGGTTTTAAGTAACTTGAGGGGTGTCGTTTATACAATAGGGTCATTTATGGGGGTATCCACTATGTAGGCCCCACAAAGTGACTTCAGACCTGAACTGGTCCTTAAAAAGTGGATTTGGGCATTTTTCTTAAAAATTTTAAGATATGCTTCTAAACTTCTAAGCCTTCTAACATCCTAAAAAAATAAAATGACATTTCCAAAATGATGCCAACATAAAAGTAGACATTTGGGGAATGTTAAGTAATAAATATTTTATGAGGTATCACTTTCTGTTTTAAAAGCGAATTTTTCAAAATTTTTGGTAAATTTGGGATTTTATCATAAATAAAGGTGAAATATATTGACTCAAATTTATGACTAGCATGAAGTACAATGTGTCACGAGTAAACAATCTCTGAATGACTTGGATAAGTAAAAGCGTTCCAAAGTTATTACCACATAAAGTGAGATATGTCAGATTTGCAAAATTAGCCTTGGTCAGGAAGGGGGCAAATGGCCCAGATGTGAAGTGGTTAATAAAGTATGCCCCCTTGTTTACAATGTATTTTGTGCTGTCTACACAGAGGTACTGTCCATATAATTGCTGCTGACGGTGGGTCATGTGACCTGGCAAATCACTTCCATGTAATGTCTTGTTGATTCAGATACACTGCACCCGTTCTGTTAGGCCTCTTTCACACGGGCGTTGCGGGAAAATGTCCGGGTGCGTTACGGGAACACCCGCGATTTTTCCGCGCGAGTGAAAAACATTGTAATGCGTTTTGCACTCGCGTGAGAAAAATCGTGCATGTTTGGTACCCAAACCTGAACTTCTTCACAGAAGTTCGGGCTTGGGATCGGTGTTCTGTAGATTGTATTATTTCCCCTTATAACATAGTTATAAGGGAAAATAATAGCATTCTGAATACAGAATGCATAGTAAAATAGCGCTGGAGGGGTTAAAAAAATAAATTAATTAATTTAACTCACCTTAGTCCACTTGTTCGCGATGCCGGCATCTCCTTCTGTCTCCTTTGCTGAACAGGACCTGTGGTGAGCATTAATTAGAGGTAAAGTACCTGTGGTGACGTCACTCCGGTCATCACATGATCCATCACCATGGTAAAAGATCATGTGATGGATCATGTGATGACCGGAGTGACGTCACCACAGGTCCTTTACCTGTAATTAATGCTCACCACAGGTCCTGTTCAGCAAAGGAGACAGAAGGAGATGCCGGCATCGCGAACAAGTGGACTAAGGTGAGTTAAATTATTTTTTAACCCCTCCAGCGCTATTTTACTATGCATTCTGTATTCAGAATGCTATTATTTTCCCTTATAACCATGTTATAAGGGAAAATAATAATGATCGGGTCTCCATCCCGATCGTCTCCTAGCAACCGTGCGTGAAAATCGCACCGCATCCGCACTTGCTTGCAAATGCTTGCGATTTTCACGCAACCCCTTTCACTTCTATGGGGCCTGCGTTGCGTGAAAAATGCAGAATATAGAGCATGCTGCGATTTTCACGCAACGCACAAGTGATGCGTGAAAATCACCGCTTATCTGAACAGCCCCATAGAAATGAATGGGTCGGTATTCAGTGCGGGTGCAATGCGTTCACCTCACGCATCGCATCCCCGCGGAATACTCGCCCGTGTGAAAGGGGCCTTAGAAGTTTAGTGCAGATGCAGTGTGTTTCAATGGAGAAGACATCTCATGGGGGTTATTTGCCTGGTCACATGACCCTCCATCATTTTATGGACAGGACCCTTGTAAACAATAGAGCATACTTTATAAAATATAGAAAATACCACAAAATTTTAAATAAGACTATTTTAACCACCTCAGCCCCCATAGCTTAAACACCCTTAATGACCAGGCCACTTTTTACACTTCTGACCTACAGTACTTTCACCGTTTATTGCTCGGTCGTGCAACTTTATGAATTTTACCTCCTTTTCTTCTCACTAATAGAGCTTTCATTTGGTGGTATTTCATTGCTGCTGACATTTTAACTTTTTTTGTTATTAATCGAAATTTAATGATTTTTTTGCAAAAAAATGACATTTTTCACTTTCAGTTGTAAAATTTTGCAAAAAAAACGAGCTCCATATATAAATTTTTCTCTAAATTTATTGTTCTACATGCCTTTGATAAAAAGTTATGGTAAAAAAAAAATGGTTTGGGTAAAAGTTATAACGTTTACAAACTATGGTACAAAAATGTGAATTTCCGCTTTTTGAAGCAGCTCTGACTTTCTGAGCACCTGTCATGTTTCCTGAGGTTCTACAATGGCCAGACAGTACAAACACCCCACAAATGACCCCATTTCGGAAAGTAGACATCCTAAGGTATTCTTTAAATCACCTGCGGTCTTAACAATAAACGGTACACTCCCGCAGTTACATAATACCACAATAAAGAAAAAGAGTGCATAACACACCGGTATGAGAAAATGCAAATCAATTTTATTCAATATCCATAAAAGACATACATGATACATATTATAAGACAATAAATGAGCAGGGACAGCCACAATCCTGCATCACACTGCTACCTGCCCCATCAAATGGATGGACGTAATGAAATCTCCATGTATATAATATATGAATGGTCAATTATCCCCATGGATATAATGCCAAAAGAATGGAGAATCTACAGCAAGGGTGCGCTTGCCTCAATACACCAGTGTGCATGAATACCAGAATAGCAGACACAAGATCAAAAAATACAAGGTAAAGCAGGTGTATAGGGCTACATACCAACAGAGCTGGGACAGGTACCAGGGCAATGGCGCTCCTCAACGCGCGTTTCGCGTATAGTTTGCTTCCTCAGGAGGAGTTAAAAAGGTATTCGCTGATGGGCATAGTGAGTTCATAGAACTTTTTATTTTTTGTCACAAGTTAGTGGAAAATGATGATTTTATTTTTTTTTTCTTACAAAGTCTCATATTCCACTAACTTGTGACAAAAAATAAAAACTTCTATGAACTCACTATGCCCATCAGCGAATACCTTGGGGTGTCTTCTTTCCAAAATGGGGTCACTTGTGGGGTAGTTATACTGCCCTGGCATTCTAGGGGCCCAAATGTGTGGTAAGTAGTTTGAAATCAAAATCTGTAAAAAATGGCCGGTGAAATCCGAAAGGTGCTCTTTGGAATGTGGGCCCCTTTGCCCACCTAGGCTGCAAAAAAGTGTCACACATGTGGTATCTCCGTACTCAGGTCAAATGCCAACTTTGTATAAAAAAATTGTAAAGTTGTCTATTGTCAAGATATTTCTCTCACCCAGCATGGGTATATGTAAAAAGACACCCCAAAACACATTCCCCAACTTCTCCTGAGTACGGAGATACCACATGTGTGACACTTTTTTGCAGCCTAGGTGGGCAAAGGGGCCCATATTCCAAAGAGCACCTTTCGGATTTCACCGGCCATTTTTTACAGATTTTGATTTCAAACTACTTACCACACATTAGGGCCCCTAGAATCCCAGGGCAGTATAACTACCCCACAAGTGACCACATTTTGGAAAGAAGACACCCCAAGGTATTCGCTGATGGGCATAGTGAGTTCATGGAAGTTTTTATTTTTAGTCACAAGTTAGGGGAATATGAGACTTTGTAAGAAAAAAATAAAAATAAAAATCATCATTTTCCGCTAACTTGTGACAAAAAATAAAAAATTCTCGGAACTCGCCATGCCCCTCACGGAATACCTTGGGGTGTCTTCTTTCCAAAATGGGGTCACTTGTGGGGTAGTTATACTGCCCTGGCATTCTAGGGGCCCAAATGTGTGGTAAGTAGTTTGAAATCAAAATCTGTAAATAATGGCCGGTGAAATCCGAAAGGTGCTCTTTGGAATGTGGGCCCCTTTGCCCACCTAGGCTGCAAAAAAGTGTCACACATGTGGTATCTCCGTACTCAGGAGAAGTTGGGCAATGTGTTTTGGGGTGTCATTTTACATATACCCATGCTGGGTAAGAGAAATATCTTGGTCAAATGCCAACTTTGTATAAAAAAATGGTAAAGTTGTCTATTGTCAAGATATTTCTCTCACCCAGCATGGGTATATGTAAAAAGACACCCCAAAACACATTGCCCAACTTCTCCTGAGTACGGAGATACCCCATGTGTGACACTTTTTTGCAGCCTAACTTTGTATAAAAAAATGGTAAAGTTGTCTATTGTCAAGATATTTCTCTCACCATAATCTGACAGCAGCGCAATGCTTCTGTCAGAATGCACATCAGTGCTGCAGCTAGTCGATGGTTGGTCCACCTGGAAGGTAAAAAAAACAAAACAAAAAAGAAAAAACCAGGCCGCAACGCAATAAATTTTATTAACTTTATAATAACTTTTGAACAGAACATATAAACTTTTTTTTAACTTTTTGAACTGAAGTTAACTTTTTTGCTTACTGGTGTTTTTTTTTTTTACCTTTTATAGGACAAACCTCTCCTTCCCCATGGGACAATGTGCAAAGCGCAAATCGCCCAAAGATGTGGCGAAGTACATTATGCACTTTATCCCAGGTGAAAGGAGAGGTTTGCAGCAGCTGTGAGTGTAAGGGCCCTAATAGCCCTGTGTGCCTGTCCTGTGAGATGCAATCCCTATGCTAAGTGTACCTGTGTGTGGTACTTCCGGAAACACTCTCTAAAGCATAGGGCAGGGTGGTCAGGACAGTCAGGACAGAAATAGCGGGTGTCACGCCTTATTCTACTCCTGCTACAGACACGACATCTATTTCGGGGTGACGGTTGGGTTGAGGTACCAGTAACGACACTGGGGAAATGTCGCTCGTGTAGACGGCTAACTACACTGGTGGATGGGGCCACGGAACCTTCTGGATACAGGAGGTTCTCGATGATCTCTTCCTGAAATTTGAGGAAGGATCGTGTTCTCCCAGCCTTACTGTAGAGAACAAAACTATTATATGCAGCCAATTGAATTAAATATACAGACACCTTCTTATACCAGCATCTGGTGCGTCGGGAAACTAAATACGGAGACAACATCTGGTCATTGAAGTCCACCCCTCCCATGAGCAAATTATAGTCGTGGACACAGAGGGGCTTTTCAATGACACGGTTTGCTCGCTCAATTTGTATTGTCGTGTCTGCGTGAATGGAGGAGAGCATGTAAACGTCACGCTTGTCTCTCCATTTTACCGCGAGCAGTTCTTCGTTACACAAGGCAGCCCTCTCCCCCCTTGCAAGACGGGTGGTAACGAGCCGTTGGGGGAAGCCCACGCGACTAGTTTGCGCGGTGCCACAGCAGCCAATCTGTTCTAGGAACAAATGCCTGAAGAGGGCCACACTTGTGTAGAAATTGTCCACATAAAGATGGTACCCCTTGCCAAATAAGGGTGACACCAAGTCCCAGACTGTCTTCCCACTGCTCCCCAGGTAGTCAGGGCAACCGACCGGCTCCAGGGTCTGATCTTTTCCCTCATAGATCCGAAATTTGTGGGTATAGCCTGTGGCCCTTTCACAGAGCTTATACAATTTGACCCCATACCGGGCGCGCTTGCTTGGGATGTATTGTTTGAAGCCAAGGCGCCCGGTAAAATGTATTAGGGACTCGTCTACGCAGATGTTTTGCTCTGGGGTATACAAATCTGCAAATTTCTGGTTGAAGTGGTCTATGAGGGGCCGAATTCTGTGGAGCCGAGCAAAAGCTGGGTGGCCTCTGGGACGGGAGGTGGTGTTGTCGCTAAAGTGCAGGAAACGCAGGATGGCCTCAAATCGTGCCCTGGACATAGCAGCAGAGAACATGGGCATGTGATGAATCGGGTTCGTGGACCAATATGACCGCAATTCATGCTTTTTGGTTAGACCCATGTTGAGGAGAAGGCCCAGAAAAATTTTAATTTCGGAAACTTGGACTGGTTTCCACCGGAAAGGCTGGGCATAAAAGCTTCCCGGGTTGGCGGATATAAATTGAGTGGCATACCGATTTGTTTCTGCCACGACTAAGTCCAAGAGCTCCGCAGTCAAGAACAGCTCAAAAAATCCCAGATCTGAGCTGTCTCCACCCGAACTACAGACTGGGCGGTGAAAGGGGGAACTAATGGTGCGGCTGAAGTTGGTGACTGCCAATCAGGATTTGCCAGCACCTCAGGGACTCTAGGGGCTGCGACAGGGTAACTACTGCACGTGCCACCGTACCAGCTTCAACTGCCCTTCGAGTGCTCGCCACTTCGCCATGTTGTATGGCAGTGCTGGTATTAGGTCCAGGGAGGGCTGCGCTGCTGGTGTATGCCTTACCACGTGATCCGACAGCGCCAGCCCCACTCTGCTGCTCTTGAAGCGGATCCTGCGCAACCTGTGGTCTAGCGACACGGGGCCGGGTACGCCTGGTTCTATCAGGGACCTCCACCTCCTTGTCCGAACTTTGGGTCAGACTGCCACTGCTTTCTACAGGTTCATATTCTGACCCGCTAGATTCGTCAGATGAGGATTCCCATTCCTCATCCGACTGGGTCAGAATCCTGTAGGCCTCTTCAGAAGAATACCCCCTGTTTGACATTTGGACTACTAAATTTAGGGGTATTCCCTGAGACTACCCAAGAAAAAAAGCAAGCCTGTCTTACAAAGGGGAGGCTAGCGAAGTACCGGAGGCCGCTGCGGTCGATAAAAAATATCAAAACAGATTTTTTTATCGCCGCAGCGCTTGGAAAGTGATTGTGCAGTGATCAAAAAAATATATATTTTATTGTCACTGTGGCAGGGCGGGTGTGGGTGAACGCACGTGTGTGCGACTGATCAGGCCTGATCGGGCAAACACTGCGTTTTGGGTGGAGGGCGAGCTAAGGTGACACTAATACTATTTTAGATCTGACTGTGATCAGTTTTGATCACTTACAGATACTATAAAAGTACAAATGCTGATTAGCGATACGCTAATCAGCGAATCAGTGACTGCGGTGCGGTGGGCTGGGCGCTAACTGACGCTAAACTACCTAACCAAGGGGCCTAAACTATCCTAAACCTAACCGTCAATACCAGTGAAAAAAAAAGTGACAGTTTACACTGATCACTTTTTTCCTTTCACTAGGTGATTGACAGGGGGCGATCAAGGGGTGATCAAGGGGTTAATTCGGGTAATGGGGGTGATCTGGGGCTAAGGTGAAGTGTTGGTGCTACTCACTGTGATGTCTGCTCCTCTGCTGGAACCAACCAACGAAAAGGACCAGCAGAGGAGCAGACAAGCCATTTAACACATCATATTTACTAATATGATGTGTTATCTGGCTTTTCATTTGCTTTTTTGAAAATCGCCAGCCTGCCAGCAACGATCATTGGCTGGCAGGCTGGTGACGAACTTGTCCTCTAACTTTTGCCGGCCCGCGATGCGCATGCGCGGGCCGGCTTGGAGCGAAATCTCGCATCTCGCGAGATGACGCATATATGCGTGACTGTGCGCAGGGCTGCCACCTCCGGAACGCGATCCTGCGTTAGGCGGTCCGGAGGCGGTTAACCGGGTAATTTTTTAACCTTAAGGACCAGACTGATTTTTGCAAATCTGACATGTGTCACTTTATGTGGTAATAACTTTAAAACGCTTTTACTTATCCAGGCTATTCTAAGCCTCGTCACATATTGTACTTCATGACAGTGGTAAATTTGAATCAAAATATTTCATTTTTATTTATAAAAAAATACCAAATTTACCAAAAATTAGGAAAAATTCGCAACTTTCTAAATTTCAATTTTTCTGCTTTTAAAACAGATAGTGATACCTCATATAATAGTTATTATTTTACATTTCCCATATGTCTACTTCATGTTTGGATCATTTTGTGAGTGCCATTTTATTTTTTGGGGAAGTTAGAAGGCTTAGAAGTTTAGAAGCAAATCTTGAAATTTTTCAGAAAATTTCCAAAACCCACTTTTTAGGACCAGTTCAGGTCTGAAGTCACTTTGTGAGGCTTACATAATAGAAACCTTCCAAAAATGACCCCATTTTAGAAACTACACCCCTCAAGGTATTAAAAACGGATTTTTACAAATGTTGTTAACCCTTTAGGTGTTCCACAAAAATTAATGGAATATGGAGATGAAATTTCAGAATTTCACTTTTTTGGGCAGATTTTCCATTTTAATAATTTTTTTCCGCTAACAAAGCAAAGGTTAACAGGCAAACAAAACTAAATATTTATTGCCCTGATTCTGTAGTTTACAGAAACACCCCATATGTTGTCGTAAACTTCTGTATGGGCACACGGCAGGGCGCAGAAAGAAAGCCATATGGTTTTTGGAAGGCAGATTTTGATGGACTGGTTTTTTGACACAATGTCCCATTTGAAGCCACCCTGATGCACCCCTAGAGTAGAAACTCCCAAAAAGTGACCCCATTTTAGAAACTACACACCTCAAGGCATTCAAAACTGATTTTACAAACTTTGTTAACCCTTTAGCTGTTCCACAAGAATTAATTGGCAGATTTTCAATTTTAATCATTTTTTTCCGCTATCAAAGCAAAGAAATAACAGCCAAACTAAATCAATATTTATTGCCCTGATTCTGTAGTTTACAGAAACACCCCATATGTGGTCGTGAAAAAGCTGTACGGGCACACGGCAGGGCGCAGAAGGAAAGCCATATGGTTTTTGGAGGGAAGATTTCACTGGGATAATTTTAAGTTGCCATGCCTCATTTGAAGACCCCCTGATGCACCCCTAGAGTAGAAACTACAAAAAAGTGACCCCCTTTCGGAAACTACGGGAGAAGATGGCAGTTTTGTTGCTACTATTTTAGGGTACAGAAGATTTTTGCTTGTTCTATATTTGACTTTTTGTGAGGCAAGGTAACAAAAAAATTGCTGTTTTGGCACTGTTTTTATTTTTTGTTAACGTTCATCTGACAGGTTGGCTCATGAGCTATTTTTATAGAGCAGGTTGTTACGGACTCGACAATACCAAATATGAATAGTGTGAATGGCACACATGTGGGCACAACTACCGTGAAGGGGGCCCAATGTGGGCATAGCTACTGTGTAATGGCATAAAGGGGGAATAATTTCTATGTGGGGGCATTGAGGGGACTGGGTGGGATTGGGTGTGTATAATTATTTTTGGGCAAAGTTACAGGCTTAACTTATTATGAAAAATGTGCTGCACAAAATGTCCCTCTTTCTACTTTTCAAACGTTGGGAGTTATGCTTCATGAGAAAAACTCTTCATTCAGCCATTCTCCAGGGAACATTAAATAACATAAGCATTTCTGTATGCATGAGAAAGTCGTAAATAGCAGACAAGCTGTGGGTCTGATCACTATGAACCTGACCAGAATCAGACCTGCGATCAGCCCAGGATTTGCTCCTATATTATATATTTGTATGAAATTCTCCTTAGGGCTCATGCACACAAACAAATTTTCTTTACGCTTCCGTGGGTCTGCAAAAACAACAAAAGGCACTCCGTGTGCATTCAATTTCCGTATTTCCGTTCCGCAAAAAAGTAGTACATGTCCTATTATTGGCCACAAATCACAGTCCGAGACCCCATTCAAGTCAATGGGTCCGCAAAAAATACGGAACGCACACGGAACACATCCGTATGTCATCCGTATTTTGCGGATCCATACTGTAGAAATGCTATGCCCCACCCATATTGCTCATGTGTTTGGTGATTAATAAGTTACTGTTTCCGTTTCCGATCTGCAAAGAACGGATCGCATACGGAAACCATACGGATATGTTTTGTGGAATAACGGAACAGAAAAGGACTTAAATCAGAGAAAAAAAAACCTCAGATATGGAACAACAGATCCGTGAAAAACAGACCACAAAACAACAACGGTCGTGTGCATGAGCCCTTAGGGTGTGACCACATGGTCAGGTTTCCTGATGTAAACCCAAAACCAGGAGTGAATAAAAAAAATAGAGAAGAGAAGTCGTATCTGTCTTTTATACTTTCTCTCCTGTAATGATCCACTCCTGATTTTGGCTTAGGTCACCTGCCAATGTAGCAGAATACGCACATTTTTTTGTAAGTGTTATCCAATACATTCCATGTAAGGGTTACATAGCATCATAAATCAATATAATGCTATGCCACCCCGTCAGTGTTCGTGAGGTCAGTGTTCTGTATTACCCAGGTCTGGGGCGTGTCTAGCTAGGAAACATACAAACACATACAACAAGCTGTTTACAAATACACTATTCTGCTGCTCTGCTCAGTCTCTTACCTTGTTGTATTGGGCTTCAGCGACTGCTGAAACAAATCTCACCTCTGTTAGACCGAGTGACTAGAGAAACTGATGCAAATTGTGTACATTACTTACCGCTGTCACCAGCACCAGCTCCCAACTTCTGTTTGTGCTGAGCACCATGTAGGAAGTAAAGCACTGCGCATGGGCACAGCTGTCATTTTCAGTTTATCATGAGAGAATACCTGCGCCACCTTGTGGCAGAAGTCAGGAAGTATCAATAAATTGTAGTTGGCGTACAATTTGAACATTGAAGGGGTTAGCCACTTTCTGCTTATTGTTGACAAAGGTGTTTGAGAGATGATTGATCATATGGCGCTTACTAATATAGTATTTTTTAAAATTCTGCAGCATTTTCTACATTTAACCACCTCCCGTCCGCCCATTGAATATAAACGTCCGGGAGGTGGTTCTCTATCTCTGAATGGATGTTTCTGAATGTCCATTCAGAGATCGCAGCTGCACGCTAATCGTGCAGCTGCAGATCGGGTTGCCCACTGTCAGTGACAGCAGGGCAACCCTTAGAGAAGGCAGGGACAGTGCCCCGATGTCACTGCCTTCTAGATCGCTGTATACACAGAGCTCGCCGAGCGCTATGCGCTTCCTGTTCCAGCCCAGCGGCCATGTGATCGCCGGGACCGGAGAGTGCAGGAGCTGTGTGAGGTCTTTCAGAGACCTCGATCAGCCCTGCTCTGAGGCTGTACAGCGCTGTATTCCACATGTAAGAAATAAAAATAAAAATGTTAAAAATAGAAAAATTTGAATAAAATAGACATATTTGGTATTGCCGCATCCGTGACGGTCGGCACTATAAATATATATCATGATCGACCCAGTCCGATAAACACCATTAACCACTTCAGCCCCCCTAGCTTAAACACCCTTAATGACCAGGCCACTTTTTACACTTCTGCACTACACTACTTTCACCGTTTATTGCTCGGTCATACAACTAATATTTCTCTCACCCAGCATGGGTATATGTAAAAAGACACCCCAAAACACATTGCCCAACTTCTCCTGAGTACGGTTATCCCAGATGTGTGACACTTTTTTGCAGCCTAGGTGGGCAAAGGGGCCCACATTCCAAAGAGCACCTTTCGGATTTCACCGGCCATTTTTTACAGATTTTGATTTCAAACTACTTCTCACGCATTCGGGCCCCTAAAATGCCAGGGCAGTATAACTACCCCACAAGTGACCCCATTTTGGAAAGAAGACACCCCCAGGTATTTCGTGATGGGCATAGTGAGTTCATGGAAGTTTTTATTTTTTGTCACAAGTTAGTGAAATATGAGACTTTCTAAGAAAAAAAAAAGAAAAAAATAAAATCATCATTTTCCGCTAACTTGTGACAAAAAATAAAAAATTCTAGGAACTCGCCATGCCCCTCACGGAATACCTTGGGGTGTCTTCTATACAAAATGGGGTCACTTCTGGGGTAGTTATACTGCCCTGGCATTCTAGGGGCCCTAATGTGTGGTAAGTAGGTAAATGACCTGTGAAATCCTAAAGGTGCTCTTTGGAATGTGGGCCCCTTTGCCCACCTAGGCTGCAAAAAAGTGTCACACATGTGGTATCGCCTTATTCAGGAGAAGTTGGGCAATGTGTTTTGGGGTGTCTTTTTACATATACTCATGCTGGGTGAGAGAAATATCTCGGCAAAAGAGAACTTTTCCCATTTTTTATACAAAGTTGGCATTTGACCAAGATATTTATCTCACCCAGTATGGGTATATGTAAAATGACACCCCAAAACACATTGCCCAACTTCTCCCGAGTACGGCGATACCAGATGTGTGACGCTTTTTTGCAGCCTAGATGCGCAAAGGGGCCCACATTCCTTTTATGAGGGCATTTTTAGACATTTGGATCCCAGACTTCTTCTCACGCTTTAGGGCCCCTAAAATGCCAGGGCAATATAAATACCCCACATGTGACCCAATTTTGGAAAGAAGACACCCCAAGGTATACAATGAGGGGCATGGCGAGTTCATATAATTTGTTTTTTTTTGGCACAAGTTAGCGGAAATTTTTTATTTAATTTTTTTTCTCACAAAGTCTCCCTTTCCGCTAACTTGGGACAAAAATGTCAATCTTTAATGGACTCAATATGCCCCTCACGGAATACCTTGGGGTGTCTTCTTTCCGAAATGGGGTCACATGTGGGGTATTTATACTGCCCTGGCATTCTAGGAGCCCTAAAGCGTGAGAAGAAGTCTGGAATATAAATGTCTAAAAATGTTTACACATTTGGATTCCGTGAGGGGTATGGTGAGTTCATGTGAGATTTTATTTTTTGACACAAGTTAGTGGAATATGAGACTTTGTAAGAAAAAAATAAATAATTTCCGCTAACTTGGGCCAAAAAAATGTCTGAATGAAGCCTTACAGGGGGGTGATCAATGACAGGGGGGTATCAATGACAGGGGGGTGATCAGGGAGTCTATATGGGGTGATCACCCCCTGTCATTGATCACCCCCCTATAAGGCTCCATTCAGATGTCCGTATGTGTTTTGCGGATCCGATCCATGTATCCGTGGATCCATAAAAAAACATACGGACATCTGAATGCAGCCTTACAGGGGGGTGATCAATGACAGGGGGGGGGGGGGTCAATGACAGGGGGGTGATCAGGGAGTCCATATGGGGTGATCACCCCCCTGTCATTGATCACCCCCCTATAAGGCTCCATTCAGATGTCCGTATGTGTTTTGCGGATCCGATCCATGTATCCGTGGATCTGTAAAAAACATACGGACATCTGAATGGAGCCTTACAGGGGGGTGATCAATGACAGGGGGGTGATCAATGACAGGGGGGTGATCAGGGAGTCTATATGGGGTGATCACCCCCCTGTAAGGCTCAAAAAACATACGGACATCTGAATGGAGCCTTACAGGGGAGTGATCAATGACAGGGGGGTGATCAGGGAGTCTATATGGGGTGATCACCTCCTGTCATTGATCACCCCCCTGTAAGGCTCCATTCAGACGTCCGTATGTGTTTTGCGGATCCGATCCATGTATCAGTGGATCCGTAAAAATCATACGGACGTCTGAATGGAGCCTTACAAGGGGGTGATCAATGACAGGGGGTGATCAATGACAGGGGGGTGATCAATGACAGGGGGGTGATCAGGGAGTCTATATGAGGTGATCAAGGGTGATCAGGGGTTAATAAGTGACAGGGGGGGGTAGTGTAGTGGTGTTTGGTGCTACATATTACTGAGCTGCCTGTGTCCTCTGGTGGTCGATCCAAACAAAAGGGACCACCACAGGACCAGGCAGCAGGTATATTAGACGCTGTTATCAAAACAGCGTCTAATATACCTGTTAGGGGTTAAAAAAATCGTATCTCCAGCCTGCCAGCGAACGATCGGCGCTGGCAGGCTGGAGATCCACTCGCTTACCTTCCGATCCTGTGAACGCGCGCGCCTGTGTGCGCGCGTTCACAGGAAATCTCGCGTCTCGCGAGATGACGCATATATGCGTGACTCTGCGCAGGGCTACCGCCTCCGGAACGCGATCCTGCGTTAGGCGGTCCGGAGGCGGTTAAACTGTCACAAAAAGCCATTTTTGTCACCTTACATCACAAAAAGAGCAACACCAAGTGATCAAAAAGGCGTATGTCCCACAAAATGGTACTAATAGAACCGTCACCTCATCCCGCAAAAAATTAGCCCCTACAAAAGAAAATTGCTAAAAAAATAAAAAACACTATAGGTATCAGAACATGGAAACACTAAAACATTATTTTTTTGGTTTCAAAAATGCTATTATTGTGTTAAAGTGAAATAAATAAAAAAAAGTATACATATTAGGTATCTCCGCATCCATAACAACCAGCTCTATAAAAATATCACATGACCTAACCCCTCGGGTGAACACCGTAAAATAAAATAAAAATAAAATAACGGTGTAAAAAAAAGCCATTTTTGTCACCTTACATCACAAAAAGTGCAACACCAAGTGATCAAAAAGGCGTATGTCCCACAAAATAGTACCAATAAAACTGTCACGTCATACCGGAAAAAAATTTGCCCCTACATAAGAAAATTTGCTAAAAAATAAAAAAAAATATAGCTCTCAGAACATGGACACATTAAAACATTATTTTTTTTGTTTCAAAAATGCTATTATTGTTTAAAACTTTAATAAATAAGAAAAAGTATACATATTAGGTATTGCTACGTCCATAACGATCTGCTCTATAAAAATGTTACTTGACCGAACCCCTCAGGTGAACGCTGTAAAAATAAATAAATAAAAACTGCTAAAATAAACAATTTTTTGGTCACCTTGCCCCATAAAGTGTTATAATGAATGATCAAAAAATCATATGTACCCAAAAATAGTACCAATAAAACTGGCACCTTATCCCCTAGTTTCCAAAATGGGGTCACTTCTTGGGAGTTTCTACTGTAAGGGTGCATCAGGGGGGCTTCAAATGGGACATGGCATCTAAAAACCATGTGGTGCTCCTTTTCTTCTGCGCCCTGCCGTGTGCCCATACAGCAGTTTATGACCAGATGTAGGGTGTTTCTGTAAACCACAGAATCTGGGTTATAAATATTGAGTTTTGTTTGGCTGTTAACCATCGATGTGTTAAACAAAAAAAATTGATTAAAATGGAAAATCTGCCAAAAAAGGGAAATTAAAAAAATTGATCTCCATTTTCCTTTAATTCTTGTGGAACGCCTAAAGGGTTAACAAAGTTTGTAAAATCGGTTTTAAGTAACTTGAGGGGTGTAGTTTCTACAATAAGGTCATTTATAGGGGTATCCACTATGTAGGCCCCACAAAGTGACTTCAGACCTTAAAAAGTGGGTTTTGGCAATTTTCTTTCTCTGCTTTTAAAACAGATAGTGATACCTCATATAATAGTTATTATTTTACATTTCCCATATGTCTACTTCATGTTTGGATCATTTTGTGAATGCCATTTTATTTTTTGGGGACATTAGAAGGCTTAGAAGTTTATAAGCAAATCTTAAAATGTTTCAGAAAATTTCCAAAACCCACTTTTTAGGAACAGTTCAGGTCTGAAGTCACTTTGTGAGGCTTACATAATGTAAACTTTCAAAAAATGACCCCATTTTAGAAATTACACCCTCAAGGTATTAAAAACGGATTTTTACAAACGTTGTTAACCCTTTAGGGGTTCCACAAGAATTTTCACTTTTTTGGGCAGATTTTCCATTTTAATAATTTTTTTCCGCTAACAAAGCAAAGGTTAACAGGCAAACAAAACTAAATATTTATTGCCCTGATTCTGTAGTTTACAGAAACACCCCATATGTTGTCGTAAACTGCTGTACGGGCACACGGCAGGGCGCCGAAGGGAAACCATATGGTTTTTGGAAGGCAGATTTTGATGGACTGTTTTTTTTACACCATTTCCCATTTGAAGCCACCCTGATGCACCCTTAGAATAGAAACTCCCAAAAAGTGACCCCATTTTAGAAACTACACACCTCAAGGTATTCAAAACTGATTTTGCAAACTTTGTTAACCCTTTAGCTGTTCCACAAGAATTAATTGAAAATGGATATGACATTTCAGAATTTCACTTTTTTTGGCAGATTTTCCATTTTAATCATTTTTTTCCGCTATCAAAGCAAAGAATTAGCAGCCAAACTAAATTAATATTTATTGCCCTGATTCTGTAGTTTACAGAAACACCCCATATGTGGTCATAAAAATGCTGTACGGGCACACGGCAGGGCGCAGAAGGAAAGCCATATGGTTTTTGGAGGGAAGATTTCACTGGGATAATTTTAAGTTGCCATGTCTCATTTGAAGACCCCCTGATGCACCCCTAGAGTAGAACCTACAAAAAATTTACCCCATTTTAGAAACTACGGGAAAAGATGGCAGTTTTGTTGGTACTATTTTAGGGTACAGATGATTTTTGCTTGTTCTATATTACACTTTTTGTGAGTCAAGGTAACAAAAAAATTGCTGTTTTGGCACTGTTTTTATTTTTTGTTATTTACAACGTTCATCTGACAGGTTAGATCATGAGCTATTTTTATAGAGCAGGTTGTTACGGACTCGACAATACCAAATATGACTACTTTTTTGGGTTGTTTGTTTCAGTTTTACATAAAGCATTTTTGGAAAAAAAATATTTTTCAGTGTCTCCATATTCTGAAAGCCATAGTTTTTTTTTATTTTTTGGGGGCGACTGTCTTATGTAGGGGCTCATTTGTTTCAGTATGAGATGACAGTTTTATTGGTAAAATTTTGGGGTGCATAGGACTTTTTGATCGCTTGCTATCAGGGCCGGACTGGCCTACCGGGATACCGGGAAATTTCCCGGTAGGCCGCCGGCCCTGGGTCCGCTTTAAGATGTGCCTGCACTTTTTCGGCGGTCGGCAGGCCGAATCCGAAAGCTAGCCTCTGATGTAGTGGTGGCCGGTGGGTGGAGCTGAGCAGGCCGGCCGGCCGGCCTCCGTGGGAGCGGCACTGCTCCCTCCGACCACCTGGTGTCGCTGTGAGCGGCAGCCCGTGATCCTCCTGGCCCTGCCTGGCTGGCTGTCCTGTGTGTGGCCGCCCCTCTCTTCCTGCAAGTGGCCTCAGGCTCCCGCCGCCTCACCAGATTCAATATGCCGGGCTCAGGCCGCAGACTGGAAGCAGAGCCCGACCCCTGTGTATGCCGCCGTCGCCGATGTAAACAGCCCTGGGGGTAAGAAGGGGCCAGGCTGTGCCCACATTTGACTGTGCAGGCTGTCAGGGTTATGTAGTGTATATTATTTACATACAGTCTTATAAATTATAAGACTGTATGTACACTAATATACACTACATAACCCTGACAGCTTGCACAGTCACATGTGGGCACAGCCCTGGCATCCAATACATATCACAGAGAGCTATACTGTGCATTATAAGCTATACTGCACAGTATAGCTCTCTGTGACATGTATTGGATGCCAGGGCTGTGCCCACATGTGACTGTGCAGGCTGTCAGGGTTATGTAATGTATACTATTAGTTTACATACAGTCTCCAGTTTACAGGAATCTCCAGGAGTGACATCAGCTGGGCAGATCAGCTTCTAGGATCTGGGCTCCATGGGCACTCTGTAGCCCTCACATGCTTCTTTATGCATCACAGCAAGGAGATTGGGGCAGTTGACAGCAGGGCTCTGGCTGGAGGTAGCACTTTGTCACACAGGTTGTCAGTGGCTGGGAGTGGAGAACATCTTGGTGTTTAACCTGGTGTCACTGTGCTGTACAAAGGATCTGCTGGGCATGGTGCCTCCACAGAGGGCAGGGAATCAGATTGACTGAGGAGGGCTTGTACTTTGGAGAAGAATATGTGGCTTCATGTGACAGAGCAGAGGAATCGCACAGAAGAGTGTGTGGATGAGGATACGTCGTGTCTCCAGGAGCTCTGCCGCTGACATCTCCAAGTGACAGACACTGCTGGACCCCCCTGGCACCCTGCACACATTATAAATGCACAGTATAGCTTTCCCTGATATGTATTGGATGCCAGGGCCATGCCCACATGTGGTGAGTGGCGGTGCATTATACACAGCAGCACGGTGTCCGGTACTCACACAAAGACGTGGTAGACAAATGCCCAGCCCCGGGGTCTCTCCAGCACGTTGCACAGGTAGTTATGCAGCCTCCGGTACTTCACGTTCCTCCGGCAGCTCTGGCTGCTGTTGTACGACAGCGGCTTCCCCAATAAGCACATGCAAGCTCCCTGCTTCCCCCGGCGGCTCTCCTGCAAGCCCCCTCCCGGTCCCACACCGCTTCCCCTGCCAGTGTCACTGGTGCCCAGGAGAAGCAGCCCATCCCCTCTACTGGAGTTCAACAGCACCCTGTTGTCCCGACCCGGCTCCACATCTTTCATGCCATAGTAACGGTCCCTGCCCCTGCCTTTACCTCCAGAGCTGCTTTTTATCCAGAGTCCAGAGCCTCCCACATCACCTCCACTATGGTTGCGGGACATGGCATCACCGTCGTGGGCACAGAGGGCTCCGGGTGCATGCACAGAGCAGACCTGGGGACAGGGTGGCAGCGCTTCCTGGCTTCAGACTGTCAGATCTGATCACAAGTTGGCACCAGCCATACATACAGGAAGGCTCTGTGTGCAGAGTGCCAGGGGGGGTCCAGCAGTCTCTGTCACTTGGAGATGTCAGCGGCAGAGCTCCTGGAGACACGACGTATCCTCATCCACACACTCTTCTGTGCGATTCCTCTGCTCTGTCACATGAAACCACATATTCTTCTCCAAAGTACAAGCCCTCCTCAGTCAATCTGATTCCCTGCCCTCTGTGGAGGCACCATGCCCAGCAGATCCTTTGTACAGCACAGTGACACCAGGTTACACACCAAGATGTTCTCCACTCCCAGCCACTGACAACCTGTGTGACAACCTTTCACAAAGTGCTACCTCCAGCCAGAGCCCTGCTGTCAACTGCCCCAATCTCCTTGCTGTGATGCATAAAGAAGCATGTGAGGGTTACAGAGAGCCCATGGAGCCCAGATCCTAGAAGCTGATCTGCCCAGCTGATGCCACTCCTGGAGAGTCCCTTGATGCTCTCTGTACAGGAGGGGACAGTGATCACACAGCTCTCTGCATCCAGCAGGCTGCTCAGCCTCCACACAGGCAGCTCCCAGCAGTCTACTGTGCCTTCATACATAGAAGCCTGGAGGTCACTTCCAGGCAGCTGAAACTCCATGCATGATGGTCAGAGTGGCTGTGAGAAGCTTGGAGCCCACCACCTCCAGGCAGCTGCACTTCAACAACTTTTCCAGGAGAATCCAGCAACTCTGTGACAGCAGGAAGGGGTTGCCAGTCACTCACTTGTCCCTGTGCAGCCTTTAGCTCCAGTCCTTCTCCTGGTGCTGCTGCTGACATACATTCAAGGGGGACAGAAGGGGAAGGGGGATAAGGAAGAGGGGGAAGGCCAGGTACTTACAGGAGGACTATATCTGAGTATAAATTAAAGGGGTTGTTCGGGTTCAGAGCTGAACCCGGACATACCTCCATTTTCACCCAGGCAGCCCCCCTGACTTGAGCATCGGAGCAGTTCATGCTCCGATGCTCTCCTTTGCCCTGCGCTAAATCACGCAGGGCAAAGGCATTTTTTGAAGATCTGGTGACGTACCGGGGCTCTCCATGGGGCTGCCAGGAAGCCCAGTGACGTCACCGTCACTGATGGCTGGGATTTAGCGCTGCCCTAGCCAGTAAAACGGTAATATGAACAATGGGGTTCTACAAAAGAGCTATTGTGGGGCAAAGTTCATATTCGTGTTTACACACGTGTTTTAAAATGAATGCTTTCCCCTTTTATAAAGAAGTAAATAATGCCGCAATGCTGTGGGGCTGGTATGCAACTTTTTCCAGGGCTGGTTTTTATCCCCAGTCCGGCCCTGCTTGCTATTACACCTTTGGTGATGTAAGGTGACAAAATCGCTTTTTGGCACTTTTTTTTTTTGCGGTGTTCACCTGAGGGGTTAGGTCATGTGGTATTTTTTATAGAGCAGGCTGTTATGGACACGGCAATACCTAATATGTATACTTCTTTATTTTTTTTATATTTAACACAAATAAAGCATTTTTTTAACAAAAAAAAATCATGTTTTAGTGTCTCCATAGTCTGAGAGCCATATTTATTTTTTATTTTTTGGGCGATTGTCCTATGTAGGGGCAAAATTTTTGCGGGATGAGGTGATGGTTAGATTGGTACTATTTTTGGGAGCATACTCCTTTTTGATCGTATGGTGTTGCACTTTTAGTGATATAAGGTGACAAAAATAGCTTTTTTTGACAGTTTTTATTTTTTTATGGTGTCTATCGAACAGTGGGTATTATGTGATATATTTATAGAGCCGGTCATTATGGACGCGGCAATACCTAATATGTGTGTTTTTTATTTATTTATTTATTTTTATTATAAAATCAGGGGAAAGAGGTATTTTTTTCTTTTTTTAACTTGAAACTTAATTTTTTTTATTGAAAACATTTTTGGGGGTCTGATCCCCTCTGCAATGCGTTACAATACATCTGTATTGTAATGCATTGCCTGTTAGTGTATTACACTGAGTCATACACTAACAGGTTGCCTAGGAGACCCAGCCTGAGGCTGGATCTCCTGGACACCCGTAGACCGCAGATCCCGATGCAGTGCAAGGCATTGGGCAGCCTCTGCACGGCATCGGGCTACCTTCTGACACATCGAGTCCCCGCCACAGCAGCGCAGGGACTCGATGCGTATTCTCATCTGCCGCAAACCACTTCTATGTCGCGGTCAGCGAGGACCGCGGCATAGAAGGGGTTAATCCGCCAGCATCAGATTTTACAGCGATGCCGGTAGATACAGCAGGTGCCCGGCTACCAGGTACTGCCTGGCCCCTACAGTAATCGGGCGCGCACCGCTCCGGTGCCCACCTGATCAGCCTGTTGGCGTTTTGCATTAAGGGGTTAATAAGCGTCAGATAATCATCTTACAAACACATAGGTCAACAATAAGCAGAAAGTGGCCAACCTCTTTAAGACCACCAGCTGGGACCACCCAGTGTGCATCTCTCTGCCTATAGAAGTATATACACATTGCTCCAGGTGAAGAAATCCCTGCCAGTACACGGGCACTCGGCTACATCAAAGTGAACAAAGCCCACAAGGACACTTCACTGCCAGGAGACGCCGCTCAAATTGTGGCTAATACCGGACCATTTCCTGGCTCCAACATAGAAGAGGAATGAACAGACATAAAGGGGAGATACAAGTTGGATAGTGACAGTGAAGGGTGGTAAGAAATAGTGTTGAGCGCGAATATTCGAAAAGCGTTTTTGTATCGCGAATATCGTCACTTCGCGATTTTGCGAATATTTTGAATATAGTGCTATATATTCGTAAAAACGAATATTATTTTTTTTTTTTCACAAAATTACTGTACACATATAATTGATTGTGTCCCAAAAGTCCAAAAGCTCAAATCTTACTCACATTGCCGAGTAAGTGATTGAGGCGCGAATCTTCATAATGCTATTTTATTAGCACTGATGCGAATATCGGCACTTATCCCAGAAGAGAGAGGCAAAGAGCTTAGCATTCATATTACGTATAGCACCATATTCGCGAATATGTAGAACTTCGAAATATTCAATTTACGAATATTTTTTATTTTTATTTTAGTTTCCACTGTATAGATTACAATGATCTGTACTCTGTAAACTACTGTCATCATCCTCCACTGTATCTCGATTGTGTTCCAAAAGTCCAAAAGCTCAAATCTTACTCACATTGCCGAGTAGGTGATTGTGGCGCGAATCTATGGAATGCGAATTTATTTGCGCTTCTGCGAATATCGGCACTTCGTGAGGACACTAATCCCTCCCTTATTTTAGATTGTGGGCCAATGAGAAGGAGTCAAACAGGTTAGCAACATCCCTAGCAACCAATCAGAAAGTTGCCCACCCCTTACTATATAATATTTTGTCATGGCAGCCATTTTGTGCTGTTTCATGTGGTGGTGATTGAGATAGGAGCTTGAAACTGTGCAGTGCTGTCCTTTGTCAAAAGCAAATTACAAATCGATTTTATTAGTTATCTGATAGTGTTAGATAGTGTAGGTTAGTGTAGCTGATAGGTTAAAGTTTAGGGTACAGTGTTAGTTAGGTGAAATATAATCATTTATTTAGGTTACTGAATAGTTAGCTGATAGTTTCTAGTGCAAGGTGTAGGTTAGTTATAGCGTAGGCTTTATTATTTTTTGGAGTTTTCTAGTTTAGTGTCTGTAATAAAAAAAAAAAAGTTTATTAGTTTTCATTTACATTAAATCAAAGGACAAGAACAAGAACAGACAATACAGAAAGAGACAGAGCTCAAAAACAAGAAAAAGTGCATGAGGGGATGTAGAGGAGGGAAACTCGCCCAAAAGAAAAAACTAAAACAAAAGGAAGCAGCATTAGGGGCCGGACAGAGGATTTTCAACTTAAGCAAGTACACACTAACTAAAGGAGAACAACAAATCCTAGAAAAGGGACTAAAATTCGCACCAAGTACACCATTTAACAAATTCTAGGCCTTCATAGGAGTTCGGAAATTTATGAGAAAATGAAAAAATAACAAAAATTTGGCAGTAACAAGGAAGAAAAACAGGACAAAAAACAGCTAAATGTTGACGGAGATAATGCAAAAGTAGAAATAAAGGACAAAGAATCGGGTGACAGTGAGGATTATAAACATACGGAATTAAGAATTAAATCAAAATACCATCCAATTCAGGCGTATTCGCAGGCTTTGAATAGCTTCATGAATATGGTAATAAAAGACATACGAAAAATCAAAAGCCCCAAAAAATCGAAAATAAAACACATGGGAAATATATCCAAAGTAGAACAAGAGGCAATAACTAAAATGCAGGAAAATGAAGAGATCATCCTAAGACCAGCCGACAAAAGTGGGGGGATTGTCATAATGGACAAGGAAAAATATCTAAAGGAGGCATACATAATACTAGGGGACCAAAAAACCTACAAAATATAAAACAATGACCCCACAGAAGAATTCAAGAAAGAACTAAATGCACTGGTAAAGAGGGGAAAAGAAGAAACCATTCTAAATAAAAAAGAAGCAGAATTTGTGGAAATAAAACAACCAAAAATCGCTGCATTCTATCACAACCCCAAAATCCACAAAAATCAAAAACATCCACCAGGAAGACCCATAGTGTCGGGAGTCGAATGCCTAACAATGCCTATGTATCTAGATACATAGATTGCTTCCTACAACCTTGTGTAAAAACCACTACCAACACATCTTAAAGATACCCAACACATTTTAAATATTTTAAACGGAATCGCATGGAAACCGCATTATATTCTGGGTACATTAGATGTGAAATCATTATACACTGTTATTGAAAACACAAAAGGATGTGACGCGGTGAAACTATGCCTACAGAATCAGGGAGAATTAGAACAAAACCAAATAGATTTTATCGGAGACTGTATCATGTTCATTTTAAAGAAAAACTATTTTTTATTTGAAGATACATTTTATATACAGCAGTGGGGTACCGCGATGGGGACGAGATTCGCACCGGGGTTCGCTAATATATATGTAGGCCAGTGGGAACAGCAGGTTATCCACCCGAATGGCGAGCTCCAGGCGAATCTCGTCCTATGGAAGAGATTTATAGACTATGTGGTGTTCATTTGGGGAGGGGGGGGGGAGGAAGAATTAAAAATATTTTTTAATGAAATTAATAAAAATTTATTTTATTTAGAATTTACACCAACATTCAGCAATAGGGAAATACATTTCTTGGACCTCACCATCTATATTGAAGATGAAAAAATACAGACAAGAACATATAACAAACCCACAGATACAAACAGCTTCATTTCATGGGATAGCTGTCATTTGCCACAATGGCTAGAAAACATCCTAAAAAGCCAGTTCATGAGGATCAGACGTAACTGTACAAAAAAGGAGGATTACCAAGTAGAAGCAAAGAAATTGCAACAGAAATTCGAACAGAGAGGTTACAATAAAGAAAAATTAATAGATCAAAAAGAACTGGTAGGGAATGTAAAAGGACAGGATCTAATGAATAATAAAAAATTCAAAAACAGGAAAAAAAGAATGGAGAAGGCGAACCCTTTGAAATGCCACCAATTATAACACAGTACAACGGGCAGACAGGAATACTGAGGAACATCATTAAGAGGCATTGGAAAACATTGAAAAAAGACAAAATTTTGGGAGACCTCATTCCGAAGAACACCAAATTCATATACAGAAAAGCAAGAAATGCGGGTAGCATGATAGCCCCTACTAACAAATGTGTAAGCAGCAAAAAAAAGTAAAAGCAAGGAGAGCCAAACAAAAATTGGGGATACAAAAACAAAACTACAGGCGGGCTTTTTCCCACGCGGCACATGTGGAGCGTGTAAAAAATTAAGAATAAGCAGAAAACAACATATCAATACACAAATAAACAATCAATGGAAAACCCAGGTATCCACTCAGAAGATAAGAGATCACATCACATGTAGAAATCAGGGGGTCATATATGCAATAATATGGCCGTGCAAAAAACTATACGTGGGTCGTACCAAAAGAAAGTAAGAGGATAGGAGAGCATATTTATAACATCAGGAGGAAATATGATGGTCACCCCCTTTCAAGACACTACAAAGAGAAACATGGGGGCAGCAGTAATGGCACCACATTCAGTGGAATAGAGCTAGTGAAGAAAGACAAAAGAGGGGGGGACTTCATCAAAAAAATGTCCAGAGCAGAGACCCGCTGGATTTTTTATTTAAACACATTAGCGCCAGCAGGATTAAATTCTGAAATAGAGCTATTTGCCTTTGAGAGAATACACTACAAAGCGCAGAGGGCATGAGGGGGTTAAATGAAAGAGGAGACATGGACCTATATAAACAATACCAGGAGTTCATACCAGCATCCCTGAGGAAGAATAACGTCTTATTCGAAACGCGTTGGATCACTTTTTGGTCCTCCTAGCTATCCGTAGCTCCTACTGTGACGTCACACGAGCGCTCTGTGCGAGCGCGAGCGAGCCAAGTTTGAAACTGAGCACTGCCGCCGGCCGGGGCAGGCCCAGAATAAAACTACTATAATAGGGTCCAGCCTCCTAATATCCCCTTCACCTTGGACGCAGGAACAGAAAGAAAGAAGACACCATCGACACACAGGCAAATAGACAAGAATTCAGAAAAAGGTAAATACCAATCCGTAGTGTGTATAGCCAAAGTGTACTTTGTTGTTGTCTTCTTCTGGTACCTGCCACCCAGGAAAGTAATAGGAGGTTATTGCGCAGTACTAAAACACTAAATATAGTTTTCATTTATTACTGTTTAGTTTGTGTCGTGTCTGCGTTTTTGTCTACGTCTTCTGTTATTTAAAAAAAAAGAAAAAAATGATTTTTTTTTTTATTAGTGTTAGTCTTTTACTGTTTAGTTGTTATAGTATCTGTGTTATTGTCTGCGTCTTGTGTTAGTTAAATCAAAAAAGGAAAACCCCCACCAAAAAAGATTATTAGTTTTAGTGTTTGTTTTTTAGTGGTTATTAGGTGTATTGTCAGCGTCAGTGTCTGCGTCCTTTGTTAGTTAAAAAAAAAAAAAATAAAAAATAAAAAAAAATTGTATTTTAGTGGTCACAGCAGCAGCGCCACCAGCAGTGCGCAGAGGACAGCAGCTCCTGCCACTGTTCTGCAGCCACCCCAACCACTTCCAACAAGGCGTTCCCACTCCCCCGCTGGTACCGGCAGCCAGACCTCTGCCTCCACCGCACCCTCCTCTATGTCCTCCACTGCCGTCCGGCACCAGCCCACGGTTGCTGACCTTTTTGAACGCACCGCGCCCTATGCCCCCGGGGACCGACGCATGCGTTCATTAATGGGCTTCTGGCAAGGATTATCGCCCAACATCTGCTGCCCTTCAATCTTGTGGACAGCAATCCATTTCGGCAGATGTTGGAGCAGCCACAATTTCTTTGCCAGGATCGGCGTCCCTGCCCTACACCAGCACATTGTGCATAATGTAACCCTGTCGCTGGATCACGTTGTCAGCGACAGGGTGCATCTCACAATAGATGCTTGGACCAGCAGGCATGGGCAGGGACGCTATATCAACTTTACTGCCCATTAGGTATCCCTCCGAGGTGCCGGGGAGGGATCAGCGGCATCTGACTTTGTGGTGCCATCCCGGGGTGTCCAGGGGAGAACTGCTGCTCTTCCCTCACAAGCCACTGTCTCTACGGCAGCTGAGCCCCCCAGCAAGCGTCCCCATAGCTACGCAAGTGTGGGGCACGTCCGCTGCCAGGCCGTGCTCCAGCTTGTGAGCATAGGGGAACGGAGACGCACTGGACCTGATGTTCTGGCCGCACTACAGGCTCAGGTCCAGAAGTGGCTGACACCCCACAGGCTAGAGGCAGGTATGGTTGTCTGTGACAACGGCAGCAACCTACTCGCCACCCTCCATGCTGGCAGTCTAACACATGTGCCCTGCATGGCACATGTCCTCAACCTTGTTGTACAGAAATTCCTCCGAACAAACCAAGGGTTGAGTAACATTGTGCCAAGGGTACGGAGGATTGCCAGCCACTTCAGACGCTCCCCAACTGCTGCCGCGTCCCTGTCCAAACTGCAGCAGGACAACAGCCTGCCACCTCACAGGCTGATTGTGGACAGTGTGACGTAGTGGAACTCCACCCTCCACATGCTGGAGAGGTTGTGGGAGCAGCGAAGGGCGGTGAGGGAATACCTGCTGGACCAAGGCACTCCAGGGTCAGCACACCCACTCCCCTACATCACTAATGTGGAGTGGGGGCAGATACAGCAGGTCTGCCACGTGTTGGCCCCATTTGAGCAGGCGACCAAGATGGTCAGCGGGAGCATGTCGGCCTCAATGACGTGCTCCCCATAGTGTTCCTGCTGGACAGGACACTAGATCGCCGCTCGAGGCTGGGGAGAGTGCCTTGTTGGAGCAAGAGGAGGCAGCAATGCTCCAACAAGACCAGGCCCAGGAGGAGGAGGAGGAGGAGGAAGAATTTGTAGACATCCAGGAGTCTGGGCCTGGTCAGGAGGGAGAGACGTTGTTGGGGGCACCATTAGTCCGGGGGTGGGGCAGCTCCCACCGGGAGCAGCAGCAACAGCAGCAGGAGGACCAAGAGGTCATGGTCCTGGGCAGCCATGAACAGTCACAGCGGGCTGTTATCTTCCCTATGGCTGCCCACATGCTGCGATGCCTCTGGAGGGACCCCCGGATCAAGAAAATCAATTAGAGGGAAGATTATTGGTTGGCCACCCTATTAGACCCTCGCTGCAAGGGGAAACTGGAGCAGTTCATCCCAGCCAGCCGTAGACAGGCCTGGATGGATCAACCGCGGGACTGTCTGATCAAGCGGCTGGAGCAGGCCAACCCTCGGCCTCATGCTCCAGTTATCCCAGCCCATCTCACCCAGCAGGTGGCTGGCACCAGCAGCACCAGCCGAGCAGGTGACCTTATGGGTGAGATGCGGCTCGCCCGCATGGTGGCAGACTACATGGGGTCCGTTGGTGCTTCCGACAGCATGAGCACCGACGACCCCATGGAGTACTGGGTTGCCAGGCTGGACACCTGCCGTGAGCTTGCTCAGTATGCGCTGGAGTTACTATCTTGCCCCTTCTCCAGCGTACTGTCTGAGCGGACATTTAAAGCGGCAGGCGGGGTGGTCACGGGCAAGCGGACCCGTCTGTCCACAGACTCAGTGGACAGACTTACATTCATTAAAATGTCCTGGATCGGCAGTGACTTCTTGGCCCCTGCTGTCGGTTCAGGCCATGGAAGGGTCCCTTGTCCATCCTTCTCCTTGTCTCTCCCTCCTAAACTACGTTGTATTTTAAATTTTTTTAAATATTTATTGATCTATTTACTTATTTATATATTACAAATTTTTAATTATGAAATTTGTTTGATTTTTATTTATTGTTGTGTATGAATTATTTAATATTGATGAATTCTTATTTTTTTTTATTGATGTATATATTAGTTTTTAAAGCTGTTATTTTTAATTAATTAGTTTTCATTTTTTTATATTTATTTATTTACTTAATGTAACTCTACTTAAATTGATTGTTACCATACCAAAAATTATTGATAAATTAAGTAAACAAGCCGTATGCATCGCTAGTCAACAATTTTTTTCTTTAAAGCATATTGAGTCAGTATCAGAACACTGCGGCTACACAGCCAGCCTAACCGTGTGATGATTCC
Source organism: Bufo bufo (assembly GCF_905171765.1). Taxonomy (NCBI): domain Eukaryota; kingdom Metazoa; phylum Chordata; class Amphibia; order Anura; family Bufonidae; genus Bufo; species Bufo bufo. The sequence continues at coordinate 154,086,165 of NC_053395.1, read as the reverse complement.
TACACGCCAGAGGGCACTAGTAGTGGTGGTGTTTATCAGCGGCTATCTCATCATCCTTTTGTCTGTGAGGAGTAATGTGTACCGCTGCTCTCCACCGCCATACATGATCTTCACGTTCAAGATAAACATACATTAATCAGGTCCTATAAAATTTTGATGTATGGAGGAGTAGAATGATGCAAAGCTTCCCGGTAGAGATGGGGTAGATAGAGATATGCAGGTGGTCTGTCCCGCTATAATATATTTATCTAACCCATCTCTAAATGGGTTTAGATAAATATATTATTTTCTCCCCCTTGAGACATCATCATTGTAGAGGACAAAATTAATGTTTTTCTTGAACTGAAAAGAATAATAATTTACATTAAAAGTACTAAAAAAATTAAGCACAGCTGCATTCGTAATGCGGTGAAAGTTTCATTGTAGTTCTATTTTACTCCATTAAACATAGTGCCTTTGCAAGAGAGTCCAAAATGCACTCTGCTGAATGACAGAGAAGGTGCTCCACTCCCACAGCAGCCAGGGGAACGCAGAAGAGTCTTTGACGCAGGGAAAGTGAACTAATCTCGGTGCATGAGCAGGAGACGCTTCAAGACCCTGGCCGAGGATACCTGGCTCATCAGTGCCTTCTGTGCTCAGACGGGCACAGGATGGATAGGTCCTGTCGTGGGCCTGGAGCCCAGCGTGTGTGCGGTGAAGATCATGTATGGGTGTGGAGAGCAGCGGTACACACCACCACTACAAGTGCCCTCTGGCGTGTAGGAATCATCACACGGTTAGGCTGGCTGTGTAGCCGCAGTGTTCTGATACTGACTCAATATGCTTTAAATAAAAAATTGTTGACTACCGATGCATGCGGCGTGTCTACTTAATTTATCATTAATTTTCGGTGTGGAAGCAAAATCTTAATATAATCAAAATAATCTATATAGAATGCAAAATTTTTCAATTATTATGCATGTCATCACATTCCTTCAGCACACTGAATACCTGCTGCTGTCAGAGTTGCATTTTTTTTAAGTTATGGGGTTACCATGGCCTGTTGGTTTCTCATTCAGGGGTACACATTGCTGCTGCCTACTTTGAACGTGCTGCTGTCTGACATGTCTTATTTTATTTATGGTGTTACCATGGCCTGTTGGTTTTCCCATTCAGGGGTACACATTACTACTGCCAACTTTGAACGTGCTGCTGTCTGACATGCCTTATTTTATTTATGGGGTTACCATGGCCTGTTGGTTTTCCCATTCAGGGGTACACATTACTACTGCCAACTTTGAACGTGCTGCTGTCTGACATGCCTTATTTTATTTATGGGGTTACCATGGCCTGTTGGTTTCCCATTCAGGGGTACACATTCCTGCTGCCAACTTTGAATGTGCTGCTGTCTGACATGTCTTATTTTATTTATGGGGTTACCATGGCCTGTTGGTTTCCCATTCAGGGGTACACATTCCTGCTGCCAACTTTGAACGTGCTGCTGTCTGACATGTCTTATTTTATTTATGGGGTTACCATGGCCTGTTGGTTTTCCCATTCAGGGGTACACATTGCTGCTGCCTACTTTGAACGTGCTGCTGTCTGACATGCCTTATTTTATTTATGGTGTTACCATGGCCTGTTGGTTTTCCCATTCAGGGGTACACATTCCTGCTGCCAACTTTGAACGTGCTGCTGTCTGACATGTCCTATTTTATTTATGCGGTTACCATGGCCTGTTGGTTTTCCCATTCAGGGGTACACATTCCTGCTGCCAACTTTGAACGTGCTGCTGTGTGACATGTCAAATTTTATTTATGGGGTTACCATGGCCTGTTGGTTTGCCATTCAGGGGTACACATTGCTGCTGCCTACTTTGAATGTGCTGCTGTCTGATATGTCTTATTTTATTTATAGGGTTACCATGGCCTGTTGGTTTCCCATTCAGGGGTACACATTCCTGCTGCCAACTTTGAACGTGCTACTGTCTGTCCTGATGAGTCATTCAGAGCTATGTTTAGGCCTTATACTAGACATTTTCCATATTCCATCCTGTTGATGTTGCAATAGATTTTGCTGATCATGCTGATTTTTGTTTAGTCCTTACACTACATCATTAGCTTTAAATGTTGATGATGCATTTCCTACTGAGTTATGCCAAGTTATGTGTAGACCTTATGCTCAACCATTTCAAACTTCCATCTTGTTGATGCTGAAGCTGTCTGTCCTGAACATGCAGAGTTATGATTACTCTTTATTCTCCAATTTTAACATTAAATTATGAGGCTGCCTTTCCTGCATGGTTAGGCGAACTTGTTGTAGACCTTTTACTATGGTGTTACCATTTACCTGCTTTTGTCCGCCCAGATCCTGCAGAGTTTAGTTTAGCTATGTGTGGCCCTTAGACAACAGATTTTCCATTTAAATGGTAGTTTCTGTCGTTATCCTTCATTGTTTGGGCCTTTGATTTGTATGCCTTCTACCGTTGCGTTACTATTTAACTGCTACTGTCTGGCCTAATGCTGCCAAGTAATGTGTCTGAAAAATAGTATTAGTATTAAAATCTAACTGTTGAATTTTTGTGTCCAGATCATGCAAAGGACAACCAGCATGGACCACTTATTAGCCCTTGTAATATGACAAGTATTGAGTATTATATTTCTCTTAAGATGGTGTTCATGTTTAATATTTGCGCATGTGCACTATTCATCTTATATTGTCAAGAATTAGATTTTTTAATATATTTAATAAAAACGTTTTAGTTTAATACATTCATGCTGTTTTACGCTTCATTCACCAAAATAATAAATTTTGTTTTATTTTATTTTATAAGTTTTAATTTTGCTTTAATTGGGTTTTTGGCGTCCATGTTGTGGTTCTTACTGTAGCAAGGTGGGGACCGCATGTGGGCTTCCATTTTCGAAAGGTTGTGTGCACTTAACATTGTACAAGACTGATTGATAAACCTAATAAAAGTTTTTTATTTTATTTTATTTATTATTTACGGACTTAGGTTCTGACATGGGTTGTCTGTTGTCCTGGAAAGGATGCGTGGCTTCCGTGTTGACCTCTCTACATGGTTGGGTGTTACTGGCGTTATACTCACCCGTTGTCACGACTGTGACTGATCCAGACAGGTCTGGGAGGAGAAGGTCGCAGCGACTTGCTACTCGCGATAGCTTGTGAGTTTGCTCCATGGTTCAGGGTATGTCATCCGGGTTTTGCCTTGTGAACCTTTTTGTCCTGACTGGGAGTTTGTAGGCATCCTTCTCAGGTGAGTCCTGTCTGCCACTCCCAGCTACTATATTAGTTTCAGTTTCACTTGCAGTCATTGCCAGATATAGTCCTTACTTCCAGTTCTATTCTGACCTTTGAAGGAGATCGTTTAAGAATCGACAGACGACTCAGGGAGAGACTATTAAATTTTATGGAGGCCTCTATAGGGCAGGGATTGGTTTGTTATGATCCAGTCGAACCAATGCAAATAGGGGGCGCCACTAGACGGGTGAATCCTCCTAAGTTCCGCCGTAGGTCAGAGGTTTGTTTTCGTTGTGGGGGGAGGGGTCATTTTGTAAAGGTTTGTCCCTCAGAACCCAAGAGACCACAAACAAAGGAGCCGCCGGAAAACTAGAGTCCCCAGATTGTGCGGAGGATAACAGTCTGGGCGTATTCGTTTCCTCCATACGCATGTCTCAGTTTTTGTTGTCCGCTACCGTTGAGGCGGGCAATAAGACTGAGATCTGTTCCGTCTTTTTGGACAGTGGGGTCAACTTGGTGGATTCACGGTTTGCTCAGGCTCTGGGTTTTACTCCGGAACCGATACGCAGAACTATTCCTGTTTTTGCCATCGACTCCTCCCCTCTTACTCAAAAAGAGTTAACTCAGATCATCCATAATATCCATCTGCAGGTAGGGGACCTCCATAAAGAGCATATCTCTTGTTATGTCCTGGACAGTCTTCCGGCTCCTATGGTATTAGGGCTTCCCTGGCTGGTGACTCACAATCCAGTGGTGGATTGGCAAGCCGGGGAGATTGTGGAGTGGAGTGAACATTGTAAGGACAACTGCTTGAGTAGTAGGTGCTCTACACTCTCTGTAACATCTTTACCTGCCTTTCTGTCAGATTTTATGGATGTGTTCTCTGAGAAGGGTTGTCAGGGGTTACCACCTCATCGTCCATATGATTGCCCGATTAATCTATTACCTGGGGCAAAACTACCTAAAACTCGGTTATACAATCTTTCCGGCCCGGAGAGGAAGGCTATGAAAGATTATATTTCAGAGAGTTTGGCTAAGGGACACATCAGACCCTCTTCTTCACCTGTGGCTGCAGGGTTCTTTTTCGTTAAAAAGAAAGATGGGGGCCTACGTCCTTGCCTGGATTTCCGGGAATTAAACCGGATAACTATCCGAGATCCATATCCTCTTCCTCTCATTCCCGGCCTCTTTAATCAGGTTGCTGGTGCTAAATGGTTCTCCAAAATGGATCTCAGAGGAGCCTATAACCTGGTTCGCATCAAAGAGGGGGATGAGTGGAAGACGGCTTTTAATACTCCGGAAGGGCATTATGAAAATCTGGTCATGCCATTTGCTCTTACTAATGCGCCTGCGGTATTCCAACATTTTGTGAAAGATATTTTTAGTCACCTTATCGGGAGATTTGTTGTGATATATCTTGATGACATCCTGGTCTATTCCCCGGATCTGGATACACATAAGATCCATGTGAGACAAGTGCTGCAGATATTAAGGGCCAACAAATTGTTTGCTAAGTTAGAAAAATGTGTGTTCGCTGTGAAAGAACTGCCATTTCTGGGGTATGTGTTGTCAGATTCAGGTTTCCACATGGATCCAGAGAAAGTCCGGGCGATTATAGACTGGGATCTGCCTGAGAACCTGAAGGCATTGCAACGCTTCCTGGGGTTTGCCAATTTTTATAGAAAATTTATTAAGAACTATTCCTTGGTGGTCAAACCACTGACGGACATGACCCGAAAGGGATCCGATTTTTCCAAATGGTCACATGCAGCCAAAACTGCCTTTGCATCTCTGAAGGAGAGATTCACCTCGGCCCCTATTCTCGTACAGCCAGATGTCTCGCTTCCTTTTATTGTAGAGGTTGACGCATCAGAGGTGGGGGTGGGAGCGGTACTATCTCAGGGCCCGTCCCCTGGTGAATGGCGTCCGTGTGCTTTCTTTTCGAAGAAATTGTCTACTGCAGAAAGGAACTATGATATTGGCAACAGGGAACTTTTGGCTATTAAGTTGGCTTTTGAGGAGTGGCGTCATTTTTTGGAGGGGGCGGTTCATCCCGTCACGGTGATTACTGATCACAAAAACTTATTATATCTGGAGTCTGCTAAACGTCTCACCCCTAGACAGGCTCGGTGGTCGTTATTTTTTACTAGGTTTAATTTTGTAATAACCTATCGCCCGGGGGCAAAAAATACTAAGGTGGATGCATTGTCTCGAAGGAGGGGGTGATGTTGAGGTACCAGAGCCCATTTTGCAAAAGGGGGTGGTGGTCTCTGCATTACACTCAGGTTTAGAGGGGAGGGTGTTGGAAGCTCAGGGGGACGCCCCGGCCTCCTGCCCCTCGGGTAAACTGTTTGTGCCAGAAAATTTACGCCTGGAGATACTAAAAGAACACCATAATTCCACACTGGCAGGGCAACCTCTGAATTAGTGTCTCGTCGGTTCTGGTAGCCTAAGTGGCGCCAGGAGGTGTTGAATTTTGTGTCTGCATGTGCTACCTGTGCTCGTTCTAAGGTAGATCATACTCGTCCGGCAGGGCGTCTTTTACCTCTAGCCATTCCCAACAGGCCTTGGACGCACCTATCAATGGATTTCATTAAGGATCTACCAGTATCAGCGGGGAAAACTGTTATTCTTGTAGTTGTTGACAGATTCAGTAAAATGGTGCACTTTATTACTCTTGCCGCATTGCCTAATGCTAACACACTGGCTCAGGTTTTTATTGACCACATCGTGAAGCTTCACGGGGTCCCTTCCGATATTGTTTCGGATCGTGGTACCCAATTCGTTTCTAAATTTTGGAAAGCTTTTTGTTCTCGTTTAGGGGTTCATCTGTCGTTTTCTTCATCTTTCCATCCACAGTCCAACGGTCAGACTGAACGTACCAATCAAAACCTAGAGACATATTTGAGATGCTTTGTTTCCGAAAATCAGGAGGAATGGTCATCTTATTTACCGTTAGCCGAGTTTGCCATTAATAATCGTCGTCAAGAATCCACCGATAAGTCACCATTTTTTGGTGCGTATGGTTTCCATCCTCAGTTTTGTACGTTTAGTGAGGGGGGCCGTCTGGGATTCCCGAGGAGGAACGATTTGCGTCTTCACTTTCTTCAGTGTGGCAGAGTGTGCAAGAAAGTTTGAAGAGAATGGGTGGTAGATACAAACGTGTGGCTGATAGGAGGCGCTCTGAAGGTCCGGACCTTGGGGTGAATGACTTGGTGTGGTTGTCTACCAGAAATATCAAGTTGAAGGTTCCCTCATGGAAATTAGGTCCGAGATTTATTGGTCCTTATAGGGTAATTAAGATCATTAACCCGGTGGCTTTTCGTCTGGAGCTACCTCAGACTCTAAGGATCCATAATGTCTTCCACAGATCTCTGCTTAAGAGATATGTAGAACCTCCTGAACCATTGTCACTACCGTCTCCACCGGTGGTTGTTGATGGCAGTCTTGAGTTTCAGGTAGAAAAGATTGTTGACTCACGATATGTTCGCCGCTCTCTTCAGTACCTGGTGCACTGGAGAGGTTATGGTTCCGAATGTGGGTTCCAGCTTCAGAGATAAAAGCGGACAGACTCATTCGGGCTTTTCATAGCTCCCATCCGGAGAGGCCTGGTCTTGAGGGTCCGGGGGCCCCTCGTAGAAAGGGGGGTACTGTCACGACTATGACTGATCCAGACAGGTCTGGGAGGAGAAGGTCGCAGCGACTTGCTACTCGCGATAGCTTGTGAGTTTGCTCCATGGTTCAGGGTATGTCATCCGGGTTTTGCCTTGTGAACCTTTTTGTCCTGACTGGGAGTTTGTAGGCATCCTTCTCAGGTGAGTCCTGTCTGCCACTCCCAGCTACTATATTAGTTTCAGTTTCACTTGCAGTCATTGCCAGATATAGTCCTTACTTCCAGTTCTATTCTGACCTTTGAAGGAGATCGTTTGATGGTGTTGCTGTGGAGCTCTTGTCCGGCGTGGACTGTCGTGATTGGGATCGCCTTCTCTGCTCGTGACTGGATAAGTCTATCTCTGCTATAGTTTGTTTGTTGCTGTCTTCCCCTGCTGTTTTCCTAGACATGAGTGATGGTGACTAGTGCTCCCATCGGCCTTTCCCCACTCTAGGCTTGTTAGGGTGACTGAGGGTTTAGGCATCCTGCTCACCGCACGGGTTCACACCCCGTCTAGGGTATCAGGGTAGACAGGTGCTAGCGTAGGGTTAGTCAGGGGTGGCCATACTATTCCCATCTGTAGATAAGGGTCCCCCTTCCCCTCCGTCTGGTGCGACACGACCGCTGCTGGGATAGCGGTCGTGACATCCGTGTGGTAATCTGGTTTTGGTAATGGAGCGTTATTGCCACATGTATATATAGATATATACATTTATATGTAATCTTACTTCTTGACAAAAATATAATGATTATTTTCACATGCTAGTGTAATATAAACCCAGATTTAAATCTTTCAGAATAAACTGCTCACCGTATAATAATCTTGAAGCCATGTCACCATTTTGTGAGTGATTCTACTCATTGCATCACATGTTAATGTCTTTATTGAGGAAGCTATGCTCCGACATGTCCAGTTTAACAAACGAGACACTATATCTGATTCATGCTAGTTAGTTCTTTGCTCACTCATCAATTGTTAAATTTTTTTTAAATACTTATATTTTTCAGACACATTTGATGTTTAACATATTTGTTAAAACTGTCACTAATATAACTTAAGCTAATTTTACTATACAATATAGTCTTATTGAGGTTGAGATTTTGATCAGTATGGATAGTTGAATCAAATTTTTTTGATATAAGCTACTTTTTTTAAAGTATCATTTTATTTTATGTTAAAATTTGGTTGATACTCTATATATATTTATTATTTATAACACATTTTGACTGTAGATTTGTATTTCGTAATCTAAAGGTTTGATCAATAATACATTAGAAAGGTAATAGTGTGTTTACTAAAAGGTTAATTAATGTGTGTTAAATAATGATTTTCTAATATAAATTACGGGTAGGGATGAGCGAACCCGAACTGTATAGTTGGGGTTAGTTCCGAATTTTGGGGTGTCCGTGACACGGACCCGAACATTTTCGTAAAAGTCCGGGTTCGGGTTCGGTGTTCGACGCTTTCTTGGCGCTTTTTGAAAGGCTGCAAAGCAGCCAATCAACAAGCGTCATACTACTTGCCCCAAGAGGCCATCACAGCCTTGCCTCTATATAAGCTTGGGTCACGTAGCGCTGCACGTCACTCTGCTGATTCAAGCATAGGGAGAGGTTGCTGCTGCGACGTTAGGGCGAGATTAGGCAGATTAACTCCTCCAAAAGACTTCATTCTGTGATCGATCTCCAGCTGTGGATCATTGAAGTGCTAATATCGAATTGCTCACTTTTTTTAGGCTGCCCAGAGCGTTTTTATATCACTTTTTTCTGGGGTGATCGGCGGCCATTTTGTGGCTTGTGGTGCGCCAGCACAAGCTACCACCAAGTGCTTTTAACCATCAATAGTGTGGTTATTTTTTGCTACATCCTACATCAGCTGCAGGCTGAGCCTGTGTCACCGAAGTGCATTTAACCATCAACAGTGTGGTTATTTTTTGGCCATATACTACATCAGGGGCAAGTTGAGCCTGTCACCCAGAGCCTAAAAAATAGACCTGACATTTATATTCCTCCAAATCAGTACTGTTTTAGCTGGTCAAGTTATTTGTAGTGAACGTCAAAGCACAGTTTTTGTTCTGGGTTGAAAAACTATTCCCAAATTTGCCATTCTCAAAATTAGTAGTTTCTGCTATATCAGGCCTACTTTAAATCTATCCCAAAAAGGATATCTTAGATTCAAGGTGCTGATAGTGTCATTCAGAAAAACTTAACACACACGCTACCGTGCAGATACAAGTCTAATTCTGTGATTAAAGGTATATCTGTCACACAGCGCAAAAAAAATAGGCCTCACATTTCTATTCAACCAAATCTGTACTGTTTTAGCTGGTCAAATTATTTGTAGTGACCGTAAAAGCACAGTTTTTGTTCTGGGTTGAAAAACTATTCCCAAATTTGCCATTCTCAAAATAAGTAGTTTCTGCTATATCAGGCCTACTTTAAATCTATCCCAAAAAGGATATCTTAGATTCAAGGTGCTGATAGTGTAATTCAGAAAAACTTAACACACACGCTACCATGCAGATACAAGTCTAATTCTATGATTAAAGGTATATCTGTCACACAGCGCAAAAAAAATAGGCCTCACATTTCTATTCAACCAAATCTGTACTGTTTTAGCTGGTCAAATTATTTGTAGTGACCGTAAAAGCACAGTTTTTGTTCTGGATTGAAAAACTATTCCCAAATTTGCCATTCTCAAAATAAGCAGTTTATGCTATGTCAGGCCTACTTTAAATCTATCCCAAAAAGGATATCTTATATTCAAGGTGCTGATAGTGTCATTCAGAAAAACTTAACACACACGCTACCGTGCAGATACAAGTCTAATTCTGTGATTAAAGGTATATCTGTCACACAGCGCAAAAAAAATAGGCCTCACATTTCTATTCAACCAAATCTGTACTGTTTTAGCTGGTCAAATTATTTGTAGTGACCGTAAAAGCACAGTTTTTGTTCTGGTTTGAAAAACTATTCCCAAATTTGCCATTTTCAAAATTGTGGTGAACGGGAACAATGGGGAAAACATCTAATAAGGGACGCGGACGTGGACGTGGACATGGTCGTGGTGGTGTTAGTGGACCCTCTGGTGCTGGGAGAGGACGTGGCCGTTCTGCCACAGCCACACGTCCTAGTGAACCAACTACCTCAGGTCCCAGTAGCCAGCAAAATTTACAGCGATATTTGGTGGGGCCCAATGCCGTTCTAAGGATGGTAAGGCCTGAGCAGGTACAGGCATTAGTCAATTGGGTGGCCGACAGTGCATCCAGCACGTTCACATTATCTCCCACCCAGTCTTCTGCAGAAAGCGCACAGATGGCGCATGAAAACCAAGCCCATCAGTCTGTCACATCACCCCCATGCATATCAGGGAAACTGTCTGAGCCTCAAGTTATGCAGCAGTCTCTTATGCTGTTTGAAGACTCTGCTGCCAGGGTTTCCCAAGGGCATCCACCTAGCCCTTCCCCAGGGGTGGAAGAGATAGAATGCACTATCGCACAACCACTTATGTTTCCTGATGATGAGGACATGGGAATACCACCTCAGCACGTCTCTGATGATGACGAAACACAGGTGCCAACTGCTGCGTCTTTCTGCAGTGTGCAGACTGAACAGGAGGTCAGGGATCAAGACTGGGTGGAAGACGATGCAGGGGACGATGAGGTCCTAGACCCCACATGGAATGAAGGTCGTGCCACTGACTTTCACAGTTCGGAGGAAGAGGCAGTGGTGAGATCGAGCCAACAGCGTATCAAAAGAGGGAGCAGTGGGCAAAATCACAACACCCGCCGCCAAGAGACTCCGCCTGCTACTGACCGCCGCCATCTGGGACCGAGCACCCCAAAGGCAGCTTCAAGGAGTTCCCTGGCATGGCACTTCTTTAAACAATGTGCTGACGACAAGACCCGAGTGGTTTGCACGCTGTGCCATCAGAGCCTGAAGCGAGGCATTAACGTTCTGAACCTTAGCACAACCTGCATGACCAGGCACCTGCATGCAAAGCATGAACTGCAGTGGAGTAAACACCTTAAAAACAAAGAAGTCACTCAGGCTCCCCCTGCTACCTCTTCTGCTGCTGCCGCCTCGGCCTCTTCTGCTGCTGCCGCCGCCTCGGCCTCTTCCTCCGCCTCTGGAGGAACGTTGGCACATGCCGCCAGCAAACATGGGATGTACCACCAACACCACCACCTGCGTCACCAAGCATCTCAACCATGTCACACGGCAGCGTTCAGCTCTCCATCTCACAAACATTTGAGAGAAAGCGTAAATTCCCACCTAGCCACCCTCGATCCCTGGCCGTGAATGCCAGCATTTCTAAACTACTGGCCTATGAAATGCTGTCATTTAGGCTGGTGGACACAGACAGCTTCAAACAGCTCATGTCGCTTGCTGTCCCACAGTATGTTGTTCCCAGCCGGCACTACTTTTCCAAGAGAGCCGTGCCTTCCCTGCACAACCAAGTGTCCGATAAAATCAAGTGTGCACTGCGCAACGCCATCTGTGGCAAGGTCCACCTAACCACAGATACGTGGACCAGTAAGCACGGCCAGGGACGCTATATCTCCCTAACTGCACACTGGGTAAATGTAGTGGCGGCTGGGCACCAGGCGGAGAGCTCTTTGGCGCACGTCCTTCCGCCGCCAAGGATCGCAGGGCAACATTCTTTGCCTCCTGTCTCCTCCTCCTCCTCCTCAGCTTCCTCCTCCTCTTCTTCCACCTGCTCATCCAGTCAGCCACACACCTTCACCACCAACTTCAGCACAGCCCGGGGTAAACGTCAGCAGGCCGTTCTGAAACTCATATGTTTGGGGGACAGGCCCCACACCGCACAGGAGTTGTGGCGGGGTATAGAACAACAGACCGACGAGTGGTTGCTGCCGGTGAGCTTTAAGCCCGGCCTGGTGGTGTGCGATAATGGGCGAAATCTCGTTGCAGCTCTGGGACTAGTCGGTTTGACGCACATCCCTTGCCTGGCGCATGTGCTGAATTTGGTGGTGCAGAAGTTCATTCGCAACTACCCCGACATGTCAGAGCTGCTGCATAAAGTGCGGGCCGTCTGTTCGCGCTTCCGGCGTTCACACCCTGCTGCTGCACGCCTGTCTGCGCTACAGCGTAACTTTGGCCTTCCCGCTCACCGCCTCATATGCGATGTGCCCACCAGGTGGAACTCCACCTTGCACATGCTGGACAGACTGTGCGAGCAGCAGCAGGCCATAGTGGAGTTTCAGCTGCAGAACGCACGGGTCAGTCGCACTGCGGAACAGCACCACTTCACCACCAATGACTGGGCCTCCATGCGAGACCTGTGTCCCCTGTTGCGCTGTTTCGAGTACTCCACCAACATGGCCAGTGGCGATGACGCCGTTATCAGCGTTACAATACCACTTCTATGTCTCCTTGAGAAAACACTTAGGGCGATGATGGAAGAGGAGGTGGCCCAGGAGGAAGAGGAGGAAGAGGGGTCATTTTTAGCACTTTCAGGCCAGTCTCTTCGAAGTGACTCAGAGGGAGGTTTTTTGCAACAGCAGAGGCCAGGTACAAATGTGGCCAGACAGGGCCCACTACTGGAGGACGAGGAGGAGGTGGAGGAGGATGAGGATGAAGCATGTTCACAGCGGGGTGGCACCCAAAGCAGCTCGGGCCCATCACTGGTGCGTGGCTGGGGGGAAACACAGGACGATGACGATACGCCTCCCACAGAGGACAGCTTGTCCTTACCTCTGGGCAGCCTGGCACACATGAGCGATTACATGCTGCAGTGCCTGCGCAACAACAGCAGAGTTGCCCACATTTTAACGTGTTGCCCACCTTGCTGGATCCCCGGTACAAAAACAATGTGCCCACCTTACTTCCTACACTGGAGCGTGATAGGAAGATGCGCGAGTACAAGCGCACGTTGGTAGACGCGCTACTGAGAGCATTCCCAAATGTCACAGGGGAACCAGTGGAAGCCCAAGGCGAAGGCAGAGGAGGAGCAAGAGGTCGCCAACGCAGCTGTGTCACGGCCAGCTCCTCTGAGGGCAGGGTTAGCATGGCAGAGATGTGGAAAAGTTTTGTCACCACGCCACAGCTAACTGCACCACCACCTGATACGGAACGTGTTAGCAGGAGGCAACATTTCACTAACATGGTGGAACAGTACCTGTGCACACCCCTCCACGTACTGACTGATGGTTCGGCCCCATTCAACTTCTGGGTCTCCAAATTGTCCACGTGGCCAGAGCTAGCCTTTTATGCCTTGGAGGTGCTGGCCTGCCCGGCGGCCAGCGTTTTGTCTGAACGTGTATTCAGCACGGCAGGGGGCGTCATTACAGACAAACGCAGCCGCCTGTCTACAGCCAATGTGGACAAGCTGACGTTCATAAAAATGAACCAGGCATGGATCCCACAGGACCTGTCCATCCCTTGTGCAGATTAGACATTAATTACCTCCCCTTAACAATATATTATTGTACTCCAGGGCACTTCCTCATTCAATCCTATTTTTATTTTCATTTTACCATTATATTGCGGGGCAACCCAAAGTTGAATGAACCTCTCCTCTGTCTGGGTGCCGGGGCCTAAATGTGTGACAGTGGCCTGTTCCAGTGGTGGGTGACGTGAAGCCTGATTCTCTGCTATGACATGAAGACTGATTCTCTGCTGACATGAAGCCTGAATCTCTGTTACGGGACCTCTCTCCTCTGCCTGGGTGCCTGGGCCTAAATGTGTGACAGTGGCCTCTTCCAGTGGTGGGTGACGTGAAGCCTGATTCTCTGCTATGACATGAAGACTGATTCTGTGCTGACATGAAGCCTGAATCTGTGTTACGGGACCTCTCTCCTCTGCCTGGGTGCCTGGACCTAAATATCTGACAGTGGCCTGTTCCAGTGGTGGGTGACGTGAAGCCTGATATTCTGCTATGACATCAAGACTGATTCTGTGCTGACATGAAGCCTGAATCTCTGTTACGGGACCTCTCTCCTCTGTCTGGGTGCCGGGGCCTAAATATGTGACAGTGGCCTATTCCAGTGGTGGGTGACGTGAAGCCTGATTCTCTGCTATGACATGAAGACTGATTCTCTGCTGACATGAAGCCTGAATCTCTGTTATGGGACCTCTCTCCTCTGCCTGGGTGCCTGGGCCTAAATATGTAACAGTGGCCTGTTCCAGTGGTGGGTGACGTGAAGCCTGATTCTCTGCTATGACATGAAGACTGATTCTCTGCTGACATGAAGCCTGAATCTCTGTTACGGGACCTCTCTCCTCTGCCTGGGTGCCTGGGCCTAAATGTGTGACAGTGGCCTCTTCCAGTGGTGGGTGACGTGAAGCCTGATTCTCTGCTATGACATGAAGACTGATTCTGTGCTGACATGAAGCCAGATTCTCTGTTACGGGACCCCTCTCCTCTGTCTGGGTGCCGGGGCCTAAATATGTGACAGTGGCCTGTTCCAGTGGTGGGTGACGTGAAACCTGATTCTCTGCTATGACATGAAGACTGATTCTGTGCTGACATGAAGCCTGAATCTCTGCTATGGCATGAAGAGACTGATTCTCTGCTGACATGAAGCCAGATTCTCTGCTATGGCATGAAGAGACTGATTCTCTGCTGACGTGAAGCCCGATTCTCTGCTATGGGACCTCTGTTCAATTGATATTGGTTAATTTTTTATTTTTTTTATTCATTTCCCTATCCACATTTGTTTGCAGGGGATTTACCTACATGTTGCTGCCTTTTTCCTGGGCTGTTTTACAGCCTTTTTAGTGCCGAAAAGTACGGGTCCCCATTGACTTCAATGGGGTTCGGGTTCGGGACGAAGTTCGGGTTGGGTTCGGACCCCGAACCCGAACATTTCCGGGAAGTTCGGCCGAACTTCTCGAACCCGAACATCCAGGTGTTCGCTCAACTCTAATTACGGGCAATTTTTTTTAAAGTTAAATGATATATTGTTCAATGTTATATTGATCTTTTCAATTAAAAATAATACTTATGAACTGTTATAATTTTTTTAAAAATCAAAATGGTTTATTTTAATGGTACAACAGCGTATATGTAAGCGATGAATACACATGCTGTAGTTGGGGGTTCTATCTTTTTTTTATACTTATTTAATCGGTCTTCCACAGCCCCATTTGTTACAAAATTTTGTCTGCTGCAATATAATAACATGCCACTCTCTATTATTGCTTAGTTATGCCAAACTTTGTGTAGGCATTAGAATACTACTTTAACTTACCAACTGCATGCTGATCTTGTCCTGATACGTCAGAGTTCTGTGTAGTCATTATACTCCACCGTTAGCAATGACTGCTGCTATTGTCCTGATCATTGAGAGTTATGTGTAGGCCGTATAATCCACTGTTAATATCTACCTGCTGCAGTTATCATTCGGCCTTTTGACAATCCACATTACCTGCTGCTGCCTGCCCTGCTGAGTTTGGACGAGATATGTTTAGGTCTTATACTCAACCGTTAATATCTACCAGCTGCAGATGCTGTCTGTCATGATCATGCAGTTAGGTCAAGCTAGTTGTTTGTCCTTTGTAGATATGTGAAGTCCTTATACAACACCGTCAGCTGTCCTGATAAAGTTGATTTGTCAATTTAGTCATCCAGCTACAATGTTAACTTTACCTACTGCTGCTGTCCATATGAAGCTGACTTCTAGGCCTCAGAATTCCATGTTAGCTCTACCTGACGCTGCTGTCCTGATCAAGTTGATTTGTTATGTATATGCCTCATAATACAACACTACCTTTACCTGCTGCTGCTGTCCATTTCAAGCTGACTTCTAGGCCTCAGAATACAACGTTAGCTCTACCTGATGCTGCTGTCCTGATCAAGTTGATTTGTTATGTATATGCTATGATCCAAAAAGGAAAAAGAATACCGAGATACGAGCCGCACATCTAAAAAATATCAAATTTATTCAAGACAACAGACACAACAAAAATGGCTTAAAATCATTGTATACAATAGATCATAGCTATGTGGACCAAATACGTGCCACACGCCACCCTGGCTCACCACAAAACCATGAACATCCTCCCACATGAATGAGTAAAATTCAATTTAAAGTGCATGAAATCCATCAACATGAATGATATGAATAAAATACTTATCATTGAGGTAGCATAGTGGGAGTATGCGTGGTGGTCAGGGAAAGAAAAGCCCAACGCGTATTGCCAGGCTCTGCTAGTTTCCTCAGGGGTGCCTGTTTCTGTATCGCATATGAGCTAATATTTATATACATAGTAATTAAATAATGCTAATTGTCACCTGTGGTATGGGCGTACATGAGGTATATTGGAGTCGCCGCCCCCACACTCGGGGGGAGGGAGAGGAGGTGCTGGTCTTCAATATGGATTCAACGCAGAGGCAAGTGCACGCCAAGGCAGACGGCGGGCGGAAATACCATCTACGCATGCGTGCAACTGAACCAGCGTGTACTGCGTTCCAAAAGGCGGAAGCGGGAGGTCACGCTGGATAAGGAAGCGCACACTGCATACCATAGACCGGAAGCCATGTGACGTATTGGAGGCGCGGCTTGCACGCATAAAGAACCGTGTGGGCGAGAGGACAAAAACAGGAAAGGAAACAAACGAAAGAAAGAAAGATAGGACATGTAGGTTACCATGAATAGATATCATATAGCAGGGCGAGTGAAGACGTGAACCCAAATATAAGTGCATAATCAATTGTGCTCGTGAAATATCAAAAACAAAAATTAAAATTAAAATTAAAAGTGCATACAATCCACCTAATATATAATATATAACACAATAACCATAATTAGTGTATATTATCAATAACCATGATTAATATATATAAAGAAAAAAATAATTCCTTATATTAACCCTTCAATGTTTGTCCATTTATGCTGGACAAGGACAACTTTCCAAATGATAAGGAGTGTATACGCCTTAAACAATATGTTAATTGCCGTACCAGAAATGTTGTCTATGAAATCATTTGCCCATGCAAGAAATTGTATGTGGGACAGAATTCACAGGAATTGTGGATACGGATCCAACAACATATGTCGAATATTGCTTTGGCTGCTCGGGACAGGGCTGAAAAGGAGAAACCACTTACCAATGTAGCTACACACTTTTTGGACCACCATGGAGGTAAATATAATGGCCTGCAGGTGGTGGGTCTAGAAAAGGTTCATTAGGGGCACACATATGACACAATGTCTGCTTAAAGCCGAATCCCGATGGATCTACAATTTGGATTGTTTGTCTCTGCAGGGTCTTAATGAAGAACTTTTGTTCACTGGTTTTTATACTAGGTAATGCACTGTATGTTTTGTTTTATTTATACACTTTCTTGTTCACCATCTTTTACAGATGATTTCTTCTTGCACGTGAATGGTTTGAATAATTTCACCTGGTGTACTTAGAATATTCTCCTCCTTCTCTTCCCTGGAACATCTCCACATCGACCATTTTTTGGATCGTCTGCTGATTCTCTGCTTGGATACATAGTGGAGGACATCCCTTGTTCGTCCTATATACATCTTTTGGATTGTATTGATTTGATGAAGGATTTGTCCCCTACATGTCTTATTATGTGAAGTATCCCTCTTTTTTTTTTTTTTTTTTTTTCCAGATATATTTTCACAATAGTTAGTAATAAAAATAAAAATAATAACAAAAAACAAAAAAAATATAATAAAAAATAATAAAAGAAATATACAAAAATCAATAATACATAAAAAACAAAAAATTAATTTAAAATAATAAAAAATAATAAAGAATCAATAATAATACATAAAAAACAAAAAATAATAAATAAATATATAAAAAAATAATCAAAAATAATTAATATAAAATTAAGGGAATGTATTTAATTAAACACAAGAAATAAGAAGTATAAATCATGTAGCTTATTAAATTCTGTATAGATTAGTTAATATGAGCAATATTAAATAATGGACATAATTGATAGTGAATCTAAAGTGAAGGGTTAATATAAGGATTTTTTTTTCTTTATATATATTAATCATAGTTATTGATAATATACACTAATTATGGTTATTGTGTTATACATTATATATTAGGTGGATTGTATGCACTCTTAATTTTTTATTTTTGTTTTTGATATTACACAAGCACAATTGATTATGCACTTATATTTGGGTTTGCGTCTTCACTCGCCCTGCTATATGATATCTATGCATGCTAACCTACATGTCCTATCTTTCTTTCGTTTGTTTCCTTTCCTGTTTTTGTCCTCTCGCCCACATGGTTCTTTATGCGCGCAAGCCGCGCCTCCATTATGTCACGTGGCTTTCGGTCTATGGTACGCAGTGTGCGCTTCCTTATCCAGCGTGACCTGTCGCTTCCGCCTTTTGGAACGCAGTACATGCTGGTTCAGTTGCACGCATGCGCAGACGGTATTTCCGCCCGCCGTCTGCCTTGGCGTGCACTTGCCTCTGCGTTGAATCCATATTGAAGACCAGCACCTCCTCTCCCTCCCCCTGAGTGTGGGGCGCGGCGACTCCAATATACCTCATGTACGCCCATACCACAGGTGACAATTAGCATTATTTCATTACTATGTATATACACTCACCTAAAGAATTATTAGGAACACCATACTAATATGGTGTTGGACCCCCTTTTGCCTTCAGAACTGCCTTAATTCTACGTGGCATTGATTCAACAAGGTGCTGATAGCATTCTTTAGACATGTTGGCCCATATTGATAGGATAGCATCTTGCAGTTGATGGAGATTTGAGGGATGCACATCCAGGGCACGAAGCTCCCATTCCACCACATCCCAAAGATGCTCTATTGGGTTGAGATATGGTGACTGTGGGGGCCATTTTAGTACAGTGAACTCATTGTCATGTTCAAGAAACCAATTTGAAATGATTCGAGCTTTGTGACATGGTGCATTATCCTGCTGGAAGTAGCCATCAGAGGATGGATACATGTTCTCATTCTGTTTACGCCAAATTCAGACTCTACCATTGTGAAATACTCAAACCGGCCCGTCTGGCAGCAACAACCATGCCACGCTCAAAATTGCTTAAATCACCTTTCTTTCCCATTCTGACATTCAGTTTGGAGTTCAGGAGCTTGTCTTGACCAGGAGCACAACCCTAAATGCATTGAAGCAACTGCCATGTGATTGGTTGACTAGATAATTGCATTAATGAGAAATAGAACAGGTGTTCCTAATAATTCTTTAGGTGAGTGTATATATGAGCTCATATGCGATACAGAAGCAGGCACCCCTGAGGAAACTAGCAGAGCCTGGCGTTGGGCTTTTCTTTCCCAGACCACCACGCATACTCCCACTATGCTACCTCAATGATAAGTATTTTATTCATATCATTCATGTTGATGGATTTCATGCACTTTAAATTGAATTTTACTCATTCATGTGGGAGGATGTTCATAGTTTTGTGGTGAGCCAGGGTGGCGTGTGGCACATATTTGGTCCACATAGCTATGATTTAATGTATACAATGATTTTAAGCCATTTTTGTTGTGTCTGTTATCTTGAATAAATTTTATATTTTTTAGATGTGCGGCTCGTATCTCGGTATTATTTTTCTTTTTTAGATCATATTGTATGTTTCATACCATGTGCCGGCACTCTCATTTCAATCTTGATGTTCCCCTGTTTTTTGATTACTTGTTATGTACAGTCGTGGCCAAAAGTTTTGAGAATTACATAAATATTGGAAATTGGAAAAGTTGCTGCTTAAGTTTTTATAATAGCAATTTGCATATACTCCAGAATGTTATGAAGAGTGATCATATGAATTGCATAGTCCTTATTTGCCATGAAAATTAACTTAATCCCAAAAAAAAATTCTACTGCATTTGATTGCTGTCATTAAAGGACCTGCTGAGATCATTTCAGTAATCGTTTTGCTAACTCAGGTGAGAATGTTGACAAGCACAAGGCTGGAGATCATTATGTCAGGCTTATTGGGTTAAAATGGCAGACTTGACATGTTAAAAGGAGGGTGATGCTTGAAATCATTGTTCTTCCATTGTTAACCATGGTGACCTGCAAAGAAACGCGCGCAGCCATCATTGCGTTGCATAAAAATGGCTTCACAGGCAAGGATATTGTGGCTACTAAGATTGCACCTCAATCAACAATTTATAGGATCATCAAGAACCTCAAGGAAAGAGGTTCAATTCTTGTTAAGAAGGCTTCAGGGCGTCCAAGAAAGTCCAGCAAGCGCCAGGATCGTTTCCTAAAGAGGATTCAGCTGCGGGATCGGAGTGCCACCAGTTCAGAGCTTGCTCAGGAATGGCAGCAGGCAGGTGTGAGCGCATCTGCACGCACAGTGAGGCGAAGACTTTTGGAAGATGGCCTGGTGTCAAGAAGGGCAGCAAAGAAGCCACTTCTCTCCAAAAAAAACATCAGGGACAGATTGATCTTCTGCAGAAAGTATGGTGAATGGACTGCTGAGGACTGGGGCAAAGTCATATTCTCTGATGAAGCCTCTTTCCGATTGTTTGGGGCATCTGGAAAAAGGCTTGTCCGGAGAAGAAAAGGTGAGCGCTACCATCAGTCCTGTGTCATGCCAACAGTAAAGCATCCTGAGACCATTCATGTCTGCGGTTGCTTCTCATCCAAGGGAGTGGGCTCACTCACAATTTTGCCCAAAAACACAGCCATGAATAAAGAATGGTACCAAAACACCCTCCAACAGCAACTTCTTCCAACAATCCAAGAACAGTTTGGTGAAGAACAATGCATTTTCCAGCACGATGGAGCACCGTGCCATAAGGCAAAAGTGATAACTAAGTGGCTCAGGGACCAAAACGTTGACATTTTGGGTCCATGGCCTGGAAACTCCCCAGAACTTAATCCCATTGAGAACTTGTGGTCAATCCTCAAGAGGCGGGTGGACAAACAAAAACCCACTAATTCTGACAATCTCCAAGAAGTGATTATGAAAGAATGGGTTGCTATCAGTCAGGAATTGGCCCAGAAGTTGATTGAGAGCATGCCCAGTCGAATTGCAGAGGTCCTGAAAAAGAAGGACCAACACTGCAAATACTGACTCTTTGCATAAATTTCATGTAATTGTCGATAAAAGCCTTTGAAACGTATAAAGTGCGTGTAATTATATTTCACTACATCACAGAAACAACTGAAACAAACATCTAAAAGCAGTTTAGCAGCAAACTTTGTGAAAACTAATATTTGTGTCATTCTCAAAACTTTTGGCCACGACTGTAATTGCCTCATAATACAACACTACCTTTACCTGCTGCTGCTGTCCAAAATCATTAAAAACAAAAAGATAGCATTTAGGAATTATAAAAAAAAAAAAAAAAAACGAGGATGACAGGCTAATTTACAAGATTAGGCAGAGAGAGGCCAAACAAGTTATAAGAGCTTCTAAAGCACAGGCAGAAGAGAAATTAGCTCAGTCAGGGAAAAAAGGCGATAAGGCATTCTTCAGATACATAAATGAAAAAAGGAAACTAAAACAAGGAATTACAAAATTAAAAACAAAAGTAGGAAGGTATATGGAAGAAGATAAAGAACTAGCTGACTGCCTCAATGAATACTTCTGTTCAGTCTTTACGAAGGAAAATGAAGGAAAAGGACCTCAGTTAGTAAAGAAGACTAATGAATCTTTTGATGCATGTGTCTTTACAGAGGAAGAGGTTCTAAGTCAGCTGTCTAAAATCAATACAAATAAGTCACAGGGGCCTGATGGGATACACCCAAAGCTATTAAAAGAGCTCAGCGGTGAACTAGCAAAACCATTAACAGATTTATTTAACCAATCACTGGCAACAGGAGTCGTCCCAGAAGATTGGAAATTAGCAAATGTTGTGCCGATTCACAAGAAAGGTAGTAGGGAGGAATAGGGCAACTATAGGCCAGTAAGCCTGACATCAATAGTGGGGAAATTAATGGAAACCATACTTAAGGAGAGGATTGTGGAACATCTAAAATCCCATGGATTGAAAGATGAAAAACAGCATGGGTTTACTTCAGGGAGATCATGTCAAACTAATCTTATTGATTTTTTTGATTGGGTGACTAAAACAATAGATGGCGGAGGTGCAGTAGACATCGCTTATCTAGACTTCAGTAAGGCTTTCGATACTGTCCTACACAGAAGGCTTATCAACAAATTGCAGTCTTTGGGCTTGGACTGCCATATTGTTGAATGGATTAGGCAGTGGCTGAGGGACAGGCAACAGAGGGTTGTAGTCAATGGAGTATATTCAGACCAAGGTCTTGTTACCAGTGGGGTACCTCAGGGATCTGTTCTGGGACCAATATTGTTTAATATCTTTATCAGCGGAATTGCAGAAGGCCTCGATGGTAAGGTGTGTCTTTTTGCTGATGACACAAAGATTTGTAACAGGGTTGATGTTCCTGGAGGGATACACCAAATGGAAAAGGATTTAGGAAAACTAGAGGAATGGTCAAAAATCTGGCAACTAAAATTTAATGTGGATAAGTGCAAAATAATGCACCTGGGGCGTAAAAACCCAAGAGCAGAATATACAATCAGTGATACAGTCCTAACCTCAGTATCTGAGGAAAGGGATTTAGGGGTCATTATTTCAGAAGACTTAGAGGTAGGCAGACAATGTCATAGAGCAGCATGAAATGCTAGCAGAATGCTTGGGTGTATAGGGAGAGGCATTACTAGTAGAAAGAGGGAGGTGCTCATGCCGCTCTACAGAGCACTAGTGAGACCTCATTTGGAGTATTGTGCTCAGTACTGGAGACCATATCTCCAGAAGGATATTGATACTTTGGAGAGAGTTCAGAGAAGAGCTACTAAACTGGTACATGGATTGCAGGATAAAACTTACCAGGAAAGATTAAAGGACCTTAACATGTATAGCTTGGAAGAAAGACGAGACAGAGGGGATATGATAGAAACTTTTAAATACATAAAGGGAATCAACAAGGTAAAAGAGGAGAGAATATTTAAAAGAAGAAAAACTGCTACAAGAGGACATAGTTTTAAATTAGAGGGGCAAAGGTTTAAAAGTAATATCAGGCAGTATTACTTTACTGAGAGAGTAGTGGATGCATGGAATAGCCTTCCTGCAGAAGTGGTAGCTGCAAATACAGTGAAGGAGTTTAAGCATGCATGGGATAGGCATAAGGCCATCCTTCATATAAGATAGGGCCAAGGGCTATTCATAGTATTCAGTATATTGGGCAGACTAGATGGGCCAAATGGTTCTTATCTGCCGACACATTCTATGTTTCTATGTTTCTATTTCAAGCTGACTTCTAGGCCTCAGAATACAACGTTAGCTCTACCTGATGCTGCTGTCCTGATCAAGTTGATTTGTTATGTATATGCCTCATAATACAACACTACCTTTACCTGCTGCTGTCCTCAAAAACCTTATTTATGTGTAGGCCTTATACTACACTGCTAACATGTAGCTACTGCTGTTGTCTGTCCGAACCCTGCTGACTTTGAACGTGGACTAAAGGCTCCTTACTGATAAGTCCTCACTTGAAATTAGACAAAAACATAACCTTATAGAAAAATAAGTAAGGAATCAATATAACTGAAAACAACTTTTTTAATACAAAAAAAGTAAAATAACTTTAAGGCAAATTTTGCAGTTGTTCCTGCAAGCCTGATAATTCTTGGAGGTCCTCTGCATATTTCTCATTGAACTCCTGCAGCATCACTTGTAATTTCCGAATGTGGGCTCGGAATTCTTTTATTGTTTTGTGATGCCTCTCTTTCATGCTAATTATTTTATTAGCAATTTTCTTGATTATTGTTATGAAAACACAAAAAATAAATATATCAATTAACAATAAAAGGCAATTATTTAATTTAGTCTTTATTTTTTGGTAAATGATGAGAATTTAGGTTTAATTTTTAAAATATACCATATGTAATGTAGTTATATATTAGATTATTTAGTGACAGTTTAGTAGTGTAGAATAAAATTTGTTGTGTTATATAATATTAGTTTCTGTAGATTAAAGAGTTCTTGTGCATGGCTGTTGTTTTATATTACTGTGGTTTTTGTTGTCCCATTATTATTGTTACTTTTATATTCTTCATCACCTGCTATATAATTGTAGGGTGCAGCATTTCCTGACTTTTGGAACTGCACCGTACTATTTTTGAGCCCAAAAAAAAAAAAAAAGGTGCCCTGGACAAAATGGCTCATGAACCGTTGTCCAATAGCTGATCTACTAGTCCAGAGCAGGTAGCCAATTATATTAAATAAGGCCTTTTCCAGTTTTTGGCAAACACCTGCTGCCTTGATCTCTCCTATTGGACGTATTACTAAGACATATGCATTGCTGATACGGAGCTGAAGGGTGGGAAGGAGGTGTCATGTGGAGGTGACCGATGCTAAAAAAGACTGTAAGACAGCACCTGTCTCCTCAGAGGTGAGGCAGGGGGACGCCAGTGTTTTGTTCCCCTGCAAGCGCTGATATTGGCTGTTACAACTCTACAGCCAATGGCAGCTCTATAGCTTTACAGGGAGAGGCATAAATTCACATATGGGGTGGTGTTCAGGTGAATTATAGGCGAAAAGTGGAACTAAATGTGGGGTGCATTTAGTCCTGTAACTACTTGTTTCATTAAAAAAGGTGTGTATATTACTTTATTTATGTTTTTTTTTAAATTCAATTACAATTTTTTTTTAAAGACAATTGTTGCCTCATTATGTTAAATTGCAAATTGATCTAATTGCTCAGTATATTCATTGAGGGGTGTAGTTTGCCTAATTGACTCAGTTTGTTTTGTTTTCAACTCTAGGGTCACATAAGGGTGTCTTCTCTTGACATGCGACATAGCTCCAAATACCAATGAATCTAAATCCTCTAGCCTAAAGCCATATTGTGCTCCTTGCAGTCTGAAGCCTGCTGTGCGACCAAAGATCAGTTTTTGTGCACAAGTTTGTTCTGTTTGTAATATACATATTCTGGGTAATACATTTAAGATTGTTTATGATCTTAGCACTGGAATGTTTTCAAATTAAATATATTGAAATTTATAATTTGCTCAAATTATTTAGATTTTTTAACTTTTTATTAGATTAGCGTTGGGCAATTAAATCGTTAAACAGAGTTTATAGAATCAATTTGGATTAGATAGAGGGTGTGTAGTTTCTGAAATGGGGTAATTTATTTGTCGTTTACACTATGTAAGGCACAAAAAGTGACAGCATAACAAAACTGTTATTGAAAAAAGTTTTTTTTAAAACAGTGTTTAATGATAAAATTGTTTTCTTATCAATTTCTAAGCCTTCTAACATCACCAAAAATTGATATTTAATTTAATAAATGATCTAAACATGATATATACATACAGCGATTGTAAACTAATACATTTACTTTATCTCTATTAATCTCTATTGTAGCACAAAGTGAAATTTTAATTGATTATATATTTTTTTCATATTTTTTTCATATTTTTGTAAGAATAAGCCATTAAAAATTGGATGAAATTTTACCACTGTCATGAAGTACAATGTGTGACGATAAGATAGAACTATGCCTGTGAAAAGTAAACTCGTTTTAAAGTTATTAGCACAAAAATAGATACCTTTCATATTTAAGAAAAAATGTAATTAGCATTAAAGTAAAAACGGTCATAGGGTAAATATGTGATGTATACAAACCGGATTCCAAAAAAGTTGGGACACTAAACAAATTGTGAATAAAAACTGAATGCAATGATGTGGAGATGGCAAATGTCAATATTTTATTTGTAATAGAACGTAGATGACAGATCAAACGTTTAATCCGAGTAAATGTATCATTTTAAAGGAAAAATACGTTGATTCCAATTTTCACAGTGTCAACAAATCCCCAAAAAGTTGGGACAAGTAGCAATAAGAGGCTGGAAAAAGTAAATTTGAGCATAACGAAGAGCTGGAAGAGCAATTAACACTAATTCGGTCAATTGGCAACATGATTGGGTATAAAAAGAGCTTCTCAGAGTGGCAGTGTCTCTCAGAAGCCAAGATGGGTAGAGGATCACCAATTCCCACAATGTTGCGCAGAAAGATAGTGGAGCAATATCAGGAAGGTGTTACCCAGCGAAAAATTGCAAAGACTTTGCATCTATCATCATCAACTGTGCATAACATCATCCGAAGATTCAGAGAATCTGGAACAATCTCTGTGCGTAAGGGTCAAGGCCGTAAAACCATACTGGATGCCCGTGATCTCCGGGCCCTTAAACGACACTGCACCACAAACATCATAAAGAGGAAGGTGCAACAAATAAGGCCCAAGACGATTGAACAGTTAGAGGCCTGTATTAGACAAGAATGGGAGAGCATTCCTATTTCTAAACTTGAGAAACTGGTCTCCTCGGTCCCCAGACGTCTGTTGAGTGTTGTAAGAAGAAGGGGAGATGCCACACAGTGGTGAAAATGGTAAATTTTCTCAGTTTAAACTTTTGTTCCGTGAATTTATGTTCTATTCTGAATAAAATATTAGAAGTTGGCACCTCCACATCATTGCATTCAGTTTTTATTCATGATTTGTATAGTGTCCCAACTTTTTTGGAATCTGGTTTGTACATAATTAGAATAATGTGTGCACATATTTACCCTCCTGGTGCAGGGTCGTAATTAAGTCCTCCACTTCGGCAGGAGCTGGGATGGGGATATCTTCCTCAGCAGGAGCTGGAGCTTAGGTTTTCTGCCCTTCAGAGGGTCCGGGCTCTTCAGCTGCCACCTCCACATCATTGCCCACATCAGGTGGGTTGGTGGCACCAATAAGACTATGGGAGGGGCCCGCCTGCTCATCATCCTTCTCCTCCTCCTCTGTGGAGACCTCCACCACATCCAAATCGGCCGTGGTGATACGGCTGAGGACGGTTGGCACTGGAAGCCCTGCATTCACACAACGTTCCGATTTAGGCTCTATTTAAACGTCCGTAATGTGTTTTTCAGATCCACCCACACACAAAAAAAGAACACCAGCAATGTGCGTGACGCACATAACCGGCAATAGTAGAATATGACTATTCTTGGCCGCAATTGAGGTCAAGAATACAAGGATTATTAATAAATATCATCCAAGTGTTAGAGGGTGGAAATATTAGATTTAATGTTCACTTTAAAAGGTCAAATTGTTTTCCTGTTGTATGTTGGTTGGGTCTTAGCAATCGGATATTGGACAGCTGAGCAGAGATGTACCTGTCTAGTGAAGTGACGGTGCAGTATGAGGTGTACAGCTCGTTCGCCTCCACGTGGTGCACCCTGGGTAACGCTAAATGAACCAGTAAATATTGGCGTAAAGAACCTTTTTATTTTTCTACAGAACAGCAAGACATAAACTCTAATATGTGTTTGTGTTTGCGTGTGGTATACAGTGTGTGGTAGGAAAATGTATATGCAATGTGCATGTGCTTGATATTTCTTTGCTGTCCATACATACATACTTTCTACAGAAAAAGTGCTGTGATGTTAAAACAATACTTATTACAACAATTATGAATATCTAATCAGACTTGATAAAAGATGAAGTTATATTTAGTGCGAAAATATATTTGTTCTATTTTTTTTATGAACTGAAAGGTGGACACAGAAGTGCGGGTCCGCTTTTCTGGAGACGGGACGCATATCGTGGTGCCCCCTTAGAGATGAATGGTTCCTCAATTCAGTTCAGAAAAATAAATAATGAAATTGAGCACGTGTGAATGGGCCCTTAGAGAAACAACTCAGAACTAATAAGAAATGCTAATTAAGGCTATTTTCACAATAGCGGCAGAGAGTTCTGGAACCTCAAAAACAGCCGGTCAGATCCGTCCTGCCGCTAGTGTACATGTGGCTCCGGAATACCGCTCCTGACCCATTGACTGTAGTGGGAACGGGGCGTCATACCGGGGCTGCAGCGATAAACCATGCAGAGAGGTGCACAGAATATAACTACAACATGTCGTCATGGTTTGCGGAGTTCCTGCCCAGGAACAACGCCACGATCCCTTGATAGTCAATGGTGCTGGAGCTGTAGTCTGGGGCCACACATACACTAACGGCAGGACGGATCCGACGAGCTGTTCACCTGCCGGAACAGCCTTGCGGACGTCCATGCCGCTATTGTGATACTAGACTAAGTGTGTGATGTATGTAAAGTAATCATGGACTTTTACTGTAAAACAGATTGATTATTGCTGTTTATCTAGATACACACACACATATATTTATTATTATGTGTGTGTACAAAGTACGAAATCAGCCGGTTACATCATACATCACTACCGCGCTGTGTGAATAAATATATATATACATTATCAGCGAGGGAGAGATGTATGAGGTAAACGGATGATTTTCTATGTGTCACACTAAGTAATAAGTAATAATTTGTAACGGGTGATAAAAAAAAAAGTACCTGGGCAGACTGTGACTGAGCTCAGTGACCCAGTCCGGGTGCCTCCTCTTGAGATCCGACCATTTCTTCACAATGGCGATTCCTTTGTGGCTGCGTCCAAATTTTTGCTCTAGGAGCTTCTGGACCCCCGTCACTATGGCCTGCTTCTCGACCTGCTTCCGAGTACGGTCGTACCCCTTCTTCAACATGCCCTGCAGGATAAATATGAAAACATATAATCCCAAATTTATGAAATACAAGGATTATTAATAAATATCATCCAAAACACAGCAAAAAGTATTTAATTGTTAGAAGGTGGAAATATTAGATTTAATGTTCACGTTATAAGATCAAATTGTTTTCCTGTTGTATGTGTATGGGGTCTTAGCAATCGGATATTGGCCAGCTGAGCAGAGATGTACCTGTCTAGTGAAGTGACGGTACGGTATGGGGTGTACAGCTGGTTCGCCTACACGTGGTGCACCCTGGGTAACACTAA
This sequence comes from Bufo bufo, assembly GCF_905171765.1. Classification (NCBI taxonomy): domain Eukaryota; kingdom Metazoa; phylum Chordata; class Amphibia; order Anura; family Bufonidae; genus Bufo; species Bufo bufo. Next base: position 154,057,469 of record NC_053395.1, on the reverse strand, counting down.
ATAAACCAGCAAATACTGGCATGAAGAAAATTTTTATTTTTCTCCAGACCAACAAGACATAAACTCTAATATATAGACTATGTGTTTGTGTTTGCGTGTGGTATACAGTGTGTGGTATACAGTGTGTGGTAGGAAAATTTATATGCAATGTGCATGTGCTTGATATTTCTTTGCTGTCCATACATACATACATACTGAAAGTGTTATTTTCCTTCTCAATGCACCTTGATTCCTTCCTTTGTCCCCGAAGACAGACGTGTGGAGAACTTGTCAGTGACAAATGCAGTATGATGTCAGTAACAGTTCTATTTATTGCTTGTCATACTGGGCCTTATATACATCCATGCATACATACAAGAATAGCTGCAGCTTTCATTACAATAGTGCTGACTAGTAGTAGTTCCTTATACAGACAGGAGGTAAATGTATATATAGTCACCCTTCAATATGATGTCACCCAACCTCCTGTCCTTCATACAGATCATACAGCTAATTCAATTTAACCCTTCAATCCCCTCTTAAGTCATGAATATGACTTATCTTTTCTCTCTCATAGAGAGGTAAGTACTATATGATTGTCCAGGGTCTGTGGGTTTTGGACACATTACACAAAACACCGTATGAGGGAAGGGATACACTGGATGCATCAACATATGACAATCAAGGAAGCAATTATAATACTGATCAATAATGTTCTAAACCAACTCAAATCCGGCAGCCAGCTCAATAACCAGTCCCACCAAGAGGATGACTCAACATCTTTCCTGATATTATTAGCAATTTCATGTAACGCTTGAATATGGGACTGGATTGATCTGGAATGATCAGATAAATTAAAGCAACACATTCCTTTAAAATCTTGACATCCTATATTATGTTTCAGTAACAGATAATCTACAGTAAATCTAGTTTCTAGCACTGCTCCTCTTATGCCTTGTATATCTAAAAGCATGTCTGATAAGGCGATAGAGGTATGATTCTGAGATTTAGCTAAGTCACATGCAATAGAATTTATAGTACGAGTATTATATATAGCCAATCCAGGCACTCCTAATATAGAGGCGCCCAAACTTGTATATTCTGTACGGCTGAGAAGGGGTAAAGTAGAGTCACAGTCTGCTGATAAAGTCTTGGTAACTGATCTGTGAGCTCTTCTGATAAGCAAGTCTACTATTCTTTTTACAAGTGTCGTCAATATACTCATATACACTATTCTTGGGTAATCCACTTTTTATGTCTCTGTTATCACAATATAAAGTCATATCCTGGGAAAAGGTAAAACAAGTTTCTGCTGCGGTCACGTTATTAGTAATTATTCTAATATTATCCCTGCTATTTCCTAATTTCTGACACTCCCCACAGAAGTCATACAAGGGAATAAAAGATTGTGTATTGTTAGCCATCGACCAGACTTCAAGGAGGGATTCATCGGGAGTAGGCACAGCAATAACACATGTTTGTATAAGATCCCGTGGGCTCTGTAAGTCTTTAAGGCACAATGAACTAACATTTAGGGCATTTGCCATCCTGACTATACTATTCTGTTCAGAATAAAAGGGGATGGGAGCCAAGGGATCTTGCTCCTGAGCTCTTTTATATACTGACCGATTATTTGGTGCACCGCAGAAGAAACTCATCTTCTCTGGGTGATAAATACATGTAGTAATAAGCCAGACTGGCAAGAAAACACAAAGATTAATAATTATCAGCAGACAAACAAATCTCCGCGAATATTGTGGGGTCATCATCTTCAACCTGTGGCAAGGCACTTTTCAGGGAAACTTCTTCTGAGTTCCCCTCTTTGTTCAGGGATTTCACACCTGCTTCACCCTCTTTATCTTTGTCTGCCACCGGAGAAGAAGCCTCAGGGACCCTTTTCACCCTGCTAGCGTGAATCCAGATTGGAGCCTCTTCTGTGAGAATCGCTGTTCTGGTGACTGCTACCACTTGGGTGGGTGGTCCAAATGGGAACTCAGTCTGTGTTCGTCCTTTTTCCAGGTGCTGAACTATCACCACGTCTCCTGGTTGGAAAGGATGTGTAGGTTCCTGTGGAGAGAAAGGAGAGGCACGAGCAATATCTTGTTCACATTGATCTAAGATTTATACAAGTTTCCTCACATATTCTGCCTGTACTACTTCTAGATCCCATTTTTCTATCACAGGGGCCTTTGGACCCCAAGGGTTGGGGAAGGGTCTTCCCATTAGGACCTCAAATGGTCTTATTCTTATTAGGCTGCATCCTAATTTCTGAGACATATAATACACCGTGAAACATAAGATTGTACCTTTGATCTAAGACCTGGTATAAAAAAATCTCTCTGAATGAGGTCAGTGGTTGCCTGTGCTCCCCTATGGCCAAGACCATGATACTGTGCAATTAAAATCGGGGCGCTTGCAACTGGGATACATGGCTTCCCCTCTTTGCAGAGAAGACCCGTATTAGGGTCTTGTACTGCACCTACCGACTGCCATTCCATTTTCTCGCTACTGGCAGCCAAATCCTGGAGGTTGAGCAATAGATTGTCAGTAAGGGTAATGTCCGGAACTAGGGAAGGCATTTGACCTGTTGCTGCCGTTCTAATAGTAGCCTCTTTTGCTGCCTGATCATCTAGGGCATTCCCTTTAGCTATGTGTGTTTGGAGTCCAGTATGTGCCTTACAATGGATAATAGCAACTTTGCTCGGTAATTGGATGGCGGCCAGGAGATCATGTACTAGGGTGGAATGTGAGATTTGTCTCCCATCTGCAGCTATGAAGCCTCTCCTCTGCCAGATTACCCCATGATCGTGTACAACCCCAAAGGCATACTTGGAATCGGTGTATACATGTACATCATTCCCCTCAAAAAGACAACAAGCTCTAGTGAGGGCAATCAGTTCAGCAGCTTGGGCCGAATGAAAAGGTATAGGATTCGATTCCAGTATAACATCAGGGAGCTAAACCACAGTGTATCCTGCATGATAAGTGTTATCATTAGGGCGAGAACAGGATCCATCCACAAAAACATCAGGTGCTCCTTCAATGGGTGTTGACTGTAAGTCAGGCCTAGGTGAGGTATGTTTATGTATAAGTTCAGTTCATGCATGGGGAGGAGGCAAATCATCCTGCTCTCCCTTGTAGCCAAGTAGGGCATTCAGTATAGCCATTGGACCAAACGTGGGTGCTGAGTATTGGATATGAAGTTGAGGATTAGATAGCAACAAAACTTCATATCCACTCAGTCTTTGTGCTGACATATGTTGCGTATGTATGTTCCTCAATAGGGCCTAAACATTGTGTGAAGTATGCAGAGTGGTGGGATGACCGATGGTGATCGGCGTAGCCATTTCAGCGACCATAGCACAGGCTGCCAAACTACTGAGACACGCAGGCATGCCCTGAACCTGTACGGGAACCACTTTTGAGAAAAAAGCAACAGGGCGGAATTTACCTCCATGATCCTGCGCCAGGACTCCTGCCATGGTTTTACAATTGTCCCTGGCAAATAAGTGAAACATCACGCTATAGTCGGGTAGGCCCAAACCAGGACTTCAAACCATTGCACATTTCAAATGACTAAAAGCTTGTAACATGTCATTAGACCATTTAATGGAGTCAGGCATCTCAGTATTAGTGGCTTGTCTCCGAATATTATCATGGTAGGAACAGCAATCCATTGGCGGCAGTAACCAATCATGCCAAGAAAGGTCAACATGTCTTTCTTGGTTTGTGGGTGGGGCAGACCCAGTACGGAGGTAATTCTGGCATGGCTGATTGTCCTCTCACCTTTACTGAGAACAAAGCCCAAATACTCAACACTTTCCATACACCATTGTAATTTCTTCCTAGAAACTTTGTGACCGTTTTCACATAACCACAGTAATAAACTAACACAGTCTGCCTGGCAGGCCTCCCGAGTAGAACTACATATGAGGAGATCGTCCACATATTGTAGAATGACAGAACCATGAGGGGCAGTCCAAGGGCGCAGTGTAACTTGGAGGACAATGGAGTAGACTACTGGGGAGTCTACATAACCCTGAGGCATTCTACACCAAGTATACTGGCGAAATTTAAATGTGAAGGCAAAAAGTGGCCGTGTCTCCTTGTCAACCGGGACAGAAAAAATGCATTCATCAAATCAATAACAGAGAAAAATTCTGCACGGGCAGGAATAGCTGATAGCAGAGATGGTACGTCTGGAACCACAGGGGCTATGGGTATAATAACAATCTTATTAATATCATCTACTTCAATAGGTTCCTTTAACAAGGTGACCCCTACAGTCATAAAAGTGAACTGCTCCTCAAGGTCACTCTCCACATGATGAGGTATATGTTCAGGTTTGGGAAAACATATTTTTTTGTGATCTACGGCGCACGGGAGATATGACATCTCTAGTGTTAGAAATGTGTGAATTGTATTCTACATGTTATCATATCTCCAGGACAACTGGTCTATCCCAAACTGCCACAAACTGCATTTGTTAGCTCAGGAGCCACCCCCCCCCTCCATTTACTGCCGGCACTCGAAGCCCTGTGTATGCAACGACATGAGGAGAAGGAGGGGGGCAGGGTGCTGTGCTGTGGGCAGCGTCTGAACTATCACCCAACAGATGCTTTGAAGAAGAAGTGTGTACTGTGAAAAAGGACTCTAGAGTGTCAGCTCTTCTCCTCCTATCTTCTTCCCTTTTGAGCCAATTAAATAATACCTGGGCCTCAAAGTACTTTTTAATCTAAGTCATCTTTTGGAAGGGAATCATATATCTGTGGGATATTTCCAAAATAGGGAGGAGGGGGCTTCTGGAGTGAACCCCTTGTCAATTCTTTTTCTAACTCATGTTTCTTTGTATATCCATCCCTCCTGGTTTCCTGCCTTCTGCTTGTGAACCTTTTTATTTGGTCTATCATACCAGTATGGTGCATAAGTAAGGCAATTTTGCCTTCTTGACTGCATATACTGCATGTGCCACTGGGGGTCTGGACCATAATATGGGTAAGCTTCAGTGTCACCCAAACATAACCTTTCTCACCATATCCATATGGAAGGTGTCATCAGCCCCTTCCCGAGGGAACGAATTTATACTCTTTATTGCCTCTGTCCATCCTGGCATATTATCCACCCAGGGAATAACTAAATAATAATCAGTCCCACAGACCTGGGCTACATAATCCCTACATGTTTCTCCTACATTCGGAGGGGGTGGAGAGACCTTTCCTTGCTTTGCACCCATTACTTAAAACTTAATTGAGATGGAGGCAGAGCAAAACTTCCCCATAACTGGCTGAACTGAACCGTGAAGGACTTATGTCTATGCACAACTTCCTTCTCAACTGTCTGTTAGTATAATCCCTTAAAATAGTTACTTGCGTTCACCAGCTGCTGGGTTAGAAGGTCATCCAGGACACACACAATAAAGTTAGTACATGCGTCACAGTATCAATTGCTGTTTACCTTCAGCATAAAAAGTACTGAATGCTGCATAATATTATAACATAACATAAAGCATAAGAAAGCGACAGAAAAGAAGCAATAGACAGGGGGTGACAAGAGAAATCAAGGTGCAGACACTATATGAATTCTTCCCAAAAGAATTCCTCTGGTAAATCCTTCCCCAAAAGATATATGTAAATCCTTCCCCAATTGATATATCTATTAAATACTTCCCCAAAGAATTTATCTGTGTGACCTGGCCAGGAGTCTATTTACAGTCTATCTTCCCTAAAGACAGACACCATTTGTTTTCATTCTATCTTCCCTAAAGACAGTTTCCAATAGTTTCAGGGTGTCTAAAGCGGATTCAAAATAGAAGCAACAGAAAATTTTACGGAAAGTATCGGAATGTCCGCAGTCGTTAGACAGGAATGTTCCGTTACTTACCGAATTCCTGTGTTTTCTATTCCACGGACGAGCTCCCAACTGAAAGTGTTATTTTCCCTCTCAATGCACCTTGATTCCTTCCTTTGTCCCCGAAGACAGACGTCTGGAGAACTTGTCAGTGACAAATGCAGTATGATGTCAGTAACAGTTCTATTTATTGCTTGTCATACTGGGCCTTATATACATCCATGCATACATACAAGAATAGCTGCAGCTCTCATTACAATAGTGCTGACTAGTAGTAGTTCCTTATACAGACAGGAGGTAAATGTATATATAGTCACCCTTCAATATGATGTCACCCAACCTCCTTTCCTTCATACAGATCATACAGCTAATTCAATTTAACCCTTCACATACTGTAAGGGATCGCCTCTTATTCAGGGGTCATTCTCACAATGATCTTCATCGACCACGAGGTTAGGGGCCAAACATAGCTTTTATTTGGCACCTCAGCAAAACCAAAACAAACAATACAAATAAAACACCTGCCCGGTTGGGCTCTAACTAAACATGAGGACTCCCTACCTCACTGAAAGCCCCGTTCACACACGGGAAGAACATGCGGCTTTTCCCAGCCTAACAATCCAGCACTTCCAGGCTGTAACAAAATCCAGTACCTTTTGGGGGATTGTGGCCCAGAAGTCCTCCTGACTCTGGCCTAGCGACCGCCGATTTCAAGACCTCGTGGAGTCCCCCAAAGTTCAGGCTAACACCTAGCCCTGTGGCCCCTCAGCCAGCTCGGCTCAGCCCACTTGTACAGAGCCTTCCCAGGCCTCTGCTGCACACAGACTCTTCCTCCTCCTAACAGTCTGGACTGGGCTCTTATCCCAGACTGATTGTTCCACCTGGTGCGGCCTCTGACCTGCTGATTGACAGCGAAGAAATGGAAACTCCTGCCATATCTCTCCCCTAGCAGCCGTGAGGCCTGTCACTGCTTCACAATACATACTTGCTACAGACAAAGTGCTGTGATGGCAAAACAATACTTATTACAACAATGATGAATATCTAATCAGACATGATAAAAGATTAAGTTATATTTAGTGCGCAAATATATTCGCATATTTGCGCATTCGCGAATATTTAAAGACACTACTGCTTACTAATTACTTCCTATACAGATATGGTTCGAACATGCATTCAAAATGTTATGACATTAAGTGTTGTACTTACAGTTAGCAGGAGTTCATCCTCTTCATCTCTTAATTTGCTGCCAACCATTTTCTCTGTCCAAATTCGCAGGCTCTGAAAAAGGAACTAACGTGCGTACGCACGCTAAACCACGCCTACAATGCGTGCGCACATGCGCATCACACTATTATTAACTTAGGTGGTGTAGCGAATAAGCGAATTATTGAATATATATCGAATAGGCGAATTATCAAACAGCGATCAGGTGAATATTTGAAAAATATTATTAACCATGCCGCAGTAGTTAGAATATACCGTCGGATCAGATTTTTCGCAAAAGCATGGAAAACTCAGATCCGATAGTATATTCTAACCACACAGTGACGTGACGGGGAGGAGTATCTTAATAACTGTAAAGATAGATAAAAAATAAATTGAATATTCTAAATAAAGAATATATTCGCTTTAGGGCGATATTTTTTTTTTTTAGAATATTCATAATATTCTAAAACGAGAATATATAGTAAGTATTATAGAGAATATTCGCCAAATAAAATACAATATTGGTAATTTAACTAATATAGTTGTAGAATCTTTTTTTAATAGTCTATTCAAATCACTATATTGGTATAGATTAATGTTTTATAATATGACGAATATTCTTTGAAAGAAAATATAGCACAAATTTTAATGCTATATTTTCTTTCTTGAAGAAAGTTGCATTATGCGATTAAAGATTACGATTTATCGCACATGCGAAATAATATTGAATTCGTATATTCGCGAATATTTGACGAATATTCTTTCGAATATTCGCGAAATATCACAAATTCGAATATGGGACATGCCGCTCAACACTACTGAGGACGTTGATAAAGTTGTCCCTACCTGGTGCCTCTGGAGGCAATAGCATCGCCGCGCCTAATTGGCGGTGTGCTTCTGTTAATTGGACATGAAATGTATCAATGCCTTCTGTTGCTGACTGCTTTGTCTATCTATAGTTGATCATTTTAAATGCTGCAATCACCAGAGGGGAGAGTTGTGTACCTAATGTTGTTATTCATTGTTCATAGTCACTTTGCTAGGGGCTGGTTCACATCAAAAGCAGGAAAGCAGGGTAAGCAGATCGTGGTTGGTGCTAGCATTAGTCTTGTACCATTTTGTTTTCCGTTCTTTTGATCTTACAGAAGAATAGAAAAAAAATGCATTCTTTATTTTCAGGAACAGGAACATCTAGTGCATTTTCCTTGCATCCCTGGCCGCCACAGTATCTTAAAAATCTGTACCAACATCTAATTTGTAGCAACAGCGGGAAGTTGTCCTGTCCGCCTGCAGAAGGATTACAACACCTACTGAAACCTATGCCACAACAAATTGCTGCGATTCTGAAGGCCAAAGGAGGACTGCACTACTAGATAGTTCTCACATTTTTTTTGAGAATCACACACGGATTTATTAATTTCTATAGATCTACAAAAAATGCGGACAGCGCACAGATGTCGTCCTTGTGCTGCTCACATCCATGTGGCTGTTCTGCAAAAATTTAGGACATGTTATTGTCCTTTTTGCAAACAATCAGTTCTAGTAGAAAAATTAGGCATGGTATTTGTATTTTGTGGACCAAAGAATGGATACGATCATGTGCATGAGGCCTAATAAAATGGCCATTCGTTGTAAGCAACATTGAAACACGAGGTCTAACTTGGTTTATTTTTTGTATTTACCACTAGATGGCTCCAAATACTCGTCTGTGTGTTTTCAGCCTTATACTAGGTGCAACTTTGAAGACTTTTTTTCTTTAGCGGTTACTGCAGGATATTTTTTTCTAGTTCCCCAATACCAGGTTACTTTACCTGTTGTCTGTGGAGTTCAAATTCTTTTGTATTAGGCCTCATGCACACAGCCGTTGTTTTGGTCCGCATTCGAGCTGCAGTTTTTGCGGTTCGGATGCGGACCCATTCACTTCAATGGGCCCGCAAAAGATGCGGACAGTACTCCGTGTGCTGTCCGCATCCGTTGCTCTGTTCCGTGGTCCGCCAAAAAAATATAACCTGTCTTATTCTTGTCCGCGCTTTGCATACAAGAATAGGCAGTTAAATTAAAGGCTGTCCGTGCCGATCCGCAAATTGTGGAACGCACATACACGCCATCCGTGTTTTTCAGATCTGTGTGTCAGGTCGTGTGCATGTAGCCTTACTGGCAGATATCTCTCTGGTGCAGGGAGAAACCGTTGTTACCAGATGGAGATGGAAAGATTAAACAGATATCAGGTGTATGCAATTGCGCCTCTTTGGGTGTGACCTTTGATGTCCGTTTATTTATAATACCAGTGGGCAGAGGTATTTTTTGTAAAAATGTAAATACCTGGGTATGCCGTTTGGTGAAGACTCAACCCCCCCCCCCCAACACAATAAGAATGTCCCCTTAGTGCCGCCTCACAATAGTGATGCCCCTTAGTGCCTCTGCTAGCTGTTAATGATACCCCTTTGGTGCACCCCACCGAGTATGATGCCCATTAGTGCCTCCCCACACAGTATGATTCCCCCTTAGTGCCTCTCCATACAGTATGTTGCCCCCTATGTCACTTCTAAGAGCCCCCCTCAAAGCAGGATGATTTTTAAGCGCCCACACACAATATGATGCCCTCCAAATGGCCCCACATAGTGATTGCCCCTTAAGTGATGCCTCACACTGTGATGTCCCCTTAAGTGGCTCCTACACAGCATGATGCCCTCTTAAGTGCCCCTTCACAGTGACGTCTTCTCAATGGATGTCTCCTTACAGTGATGCCACCTTAAGTGATGCCCTCTCACAGTGATGCCCCCTTACGTGCTACCCTCAAAGACACCTAGACTGATACCCCCTTAAAGGAGTTCTCTGGGCTTTTAATATTGATGACCTATGCTTAGAATAAGTCATCAATATCAGATTGGCGGGGGTCCGACTCCCGGCACCCCACGCCGATCAGGTGTATGAGGAGACAGCATGCTCAGTGTGCACTTGCCTCTGGTGTCTCAGCAAGCACCTACACTACATGCGGTGATATATGGAATTTACATTATCGGATTTCGCTTCATAAAAGACGTCCACAAAGGTCCGGATTATAGTTCATGAGTGGAACGCACAGCGTACAATTGGAACGCACAGCTGATTATCCTTGACGGAGTTCATGTCGATCACGTGGGTACCATCCAGTCACGTGAGACGCCGCCAGGTCACATGGGACGCCGCGCTACGACCGCGAGACCACACGGGACGCCGTAGTAGGTCCGGGCGGTAAGACAAGAGGACAGCTGACATCCAAGAGTGTGGTGGTAACGTACCATATCCATCTTTATACCTACCATCAGTTTACTGTCTGTTATGGAACATACCAGATAATATGAGACGGACATACTCCGATATTGAGTGATTGTTGTTTACGGGACTATCTTCCATACAGTTTGTTTACACTGGGACAGTAACGAGGTTCATTATCCTCTTCATCCTACAACCTATCACGTTATTCCAGCATTATTGATACGCGGTTTATTTACATCTGCTACATTAACATCTGATGTGACTCTATTATACATGTGATATACAAGGTCTATTGTTACGAGGACTGCCATCTTTTTGCTCATACCAGAGAATTATTTTATGGTCCTCCTCTACTACCTTCAACTATTCATCTAATTGCAGTGTTTTTATTCGATTTGATTTTTTTAATCTGATTTTATTTTATGTGAATTTATGCACATGAGGCGTTTTTACTGGTGCTCAATAAGTACTATTGTATTTGCTGTCTTGAGTTCTCAAATAATTGAGTGCCCCTCCTTTACACGAATTTCTCATTTTTGGAGGTGGGTGAACCCAGAGGAGTGCACCTAATCCACAGGGGGTCCTTGGGTGAGCCGCTTATTCGTTATTCTAGTGTGCACATGCCGTCTCCCATCTCTCTTCCTGGTCTGCTCCTGCTTTGCCATAGACATAGGTCATCAATATTAAAAGCCTGGAGAACCCCTTTAAGTGCCCCCCAATGAGTAATGCCCCATATTGCCTATAATTGAAATACTCACCTATACCACGTTCCCCCATTGTCAGCTACCTTCTTCTGCATTCTCCACCAGGGGTTCAGCAGTGGCAGATATGTTGCAATGATGTTATGCTGCCTGCAGACCAGCTGCACTCTGTGCTGTGTCGTCTGTGGCTCAGTTTGGTAGCAAAATGGTCAAGCAGGAAGCTGATGGCTCCCTACTTCACAATTGTATTCAACTGTATCTCAGGACGCAGATACAGTTGAAAGTGGGACATGCAGGGGTTCAGACAGCTGACCAATAAAATACATACATGGCAAAAATGTACTGAAATGCCAAGACATTACCCAGGGGCGTAGCTGAAGACTCATTGGCCCTGGTGCAAGAGTTCAGCTTGGGCCTCTCTTCCCTCATTGCTTTGTGGCAATTTGCAGGGGTGCACCTAGCCTTTCTGCTGCCTGAGGAAAAAATTGAAATGATACCCCCATGCCAAATTCTCAACCTAACCCCTTACCTCCAGCCCTACTGTTAAAGACATACTTGGAAAATTACAGAGAGCTCTACAAAACATACAGGGTAATACAGCCCCACATACCTCTTACATCCAGTGATGTCTCCTCTGTAGATGTTCTCTTTCCTCATCTTCTCCATGATAATTTCTTTCAGCCATCTCTCATCTCTGCCGAATTTCACAAATAGACATCTTAGTTACCTACTTTTTCATCATCCTCCCACCTTCTGAACACCCAATCCTGCCACCCCCAATACTGTGCCTGCTGTGCTCCCCAAAATTATACTGCAAAAACAGCTCCCCTAAAAATACTGGTACCACACAGATAGTACCCCCTTTAATAAATATTGGCACACAGTGCCCTAAAAAATAACTGCGCCATGCTAATAGTGCCCCTGATAGTTATAGTGTAAACATAATGTCCCCCAACCATAACCGTGCTAAGCTTATATTGTGCTGGGGTGCCCCTCAAAGTAATAGTTCTCCCGAAAGTCCCACCAATAGAAATAATTTTATGCCAGTGTGCACTTAGTGTTAACAGTGCCCCCAATAGTAGTAATACTAGTAATCATGTTCCCCATAGTCTCCCAGTAGTAAATATACTCCTTTTTAATGTGTGCCAATAAAAAAATGCCCCCTAATGTGTGGCAGTACAAAATTACCCCCTTATAATATGCACCGGTACAAAAAATGCCCCTTTATAATGTGAGCCAGTGCAAAACATACCCCCTTATAATGTGCGCTAGTACAAAAATATCCCCTTACATACCCCTTACCTTTCAGATCAGACCATCCTCTCCTACAGTTACCACTCCCTGATTTTTTCTGGGTCTGTGCTGCACCTGAATCCCCCTTTTTAATGTGGTCAGGTCATAGTGCGGTCAGGTCATAGTGCACACACTACATTCTGATGCTGTACGCAGTTAGGACAGTGCAGCACGGACCTACAAACCTGGAGAAGACCAGGGAGGGTGAGTACAGCACTAGCAGCGCTTTCCTCCCCATGTCTCCTGCATACTAGTGAGCACTTCCATAACTGCACTGCATCTTATAAAGTGAAAAATACAGTAATTGATCCGTCAATTAGCAAGGGAGGCCAAAACATTGATTTGTCCACTTTTTGCATTTGCAAAAGAACATCTTCCCTAGCATACAAGTAAAGACAAAGGTGTCTGTCTAAGTATGTTAAAAGAATAGGAAGTACACAAATGGAGTACATTTGGCACAATTATGTTTACATCATCATAATTTCATATTTTCTTCCTCCTGAACATAATTTGCAATTTCCGTAGACTCCTGGGCCTATTTATTCTGCTGACTACATTGAATTCTTCCCCTGAACCAGGGTTTTCAGAGCAAATCATCAACTAAATGGTAGCCTCTGGAACCTGATAGGGATGGACAATAGTTTAGTTTCCACAAGTAGGGCAGTGTGAAAAACCAAACCTACTTCTCTAAATAAGTACAGAAATCTACATTAGAGATGAGCAAATTTCTTGGCAGCTATTGAGGGATATGTACATATCCAACAATCAGATTGTCTCAATTCTCTCTCAAAACCTCATTTAATGCAGAACACAAAGGCTTATATAGTGGTTCCCTTGAACTGTGGATATGTCGCAGCGAAATGATGAAAATGGAGATTTGATCAAATCCCTAAGATGAAAATGGAGATTTGATCAAATCCCTAAGGGAGATGATCAATTCACGGAAGATGATGTTCCCTAAAGAAAGTAAGTGATTTGATCATCAAATCCCTTAACTGTTTTAGTGAAAAGTTTAATTTTTGATAATATAATAATAATATAAAATATTATTGTTTAGATATTTGGATTGGAGTCAGACTTTCTCTTCAAAATCAAAGATTTTTTAGTACCTACTTCCATAACATCGTATTTTTTTCCATAATAGTACTGTTTATGTGTCCGTTGTAGCTTAAGTTGTGGTGCTAATTTACATTGCTCAATGACTGTGATAGCTTCTCCTATCCTTTCGCGAGTCCACAAAGGTTTTTCTTTATCATGCCGCTTGTTTATCATCCTTCATATAAGATAAAGCCAGGGGCTATCCATAGTATTTAGTATATTGGGCAGACTAGATAGGCCAAATGGTTCTTATCTGCCGACACATTCTATGTTTGTTCAAAAATGTCCTGATAGTTTCATTAAACTGTTCTTCAGATACAACTTCGGTCAGAGTTAGATTTTTTTCTATATCTGAACCCATGGCCAGGAGTGTGCCCCACAGAAATATGCCTGGCTGTGTTCCCCCTGCCAGAATAATATATACCTAGAATCAGGGGCGTCGCTAGGGCCTTTTATCGCTAGGGCCTTTTATCAGTGAACTGTGAGAGCTATGGGATAAAGGACCTTTGATGACATCATCACCGTGTGACCAGTAACATAGCAATATTACTGGTCACATTAAATACCAACACTAGCTGGGTCCAGCAAATTGTACCGCGCGGTAAACAACCGTAAACTCCTATACAAAAAAAACCTGCGGATAGTTACTACTTCATTCTTTATTAAACAAATATAATGACATACATGATAAAAAATCAATCAAGAAATGCAGAGGAGTGTGGATAAAAAACCTCCAGAACCGAGAATAATGCAGTAATAATGTTGCAAAAAAATCATTGTTGTACGTGTGATACACCAGAAAAGAAGATATGCTAAGTATGGCCCTACATGCAAGTATATGCAAGATTAAACATAAATGAAAAGTAGGGACAACCAGCGTGCAAGTGGAATACCACTGTAAACCTGGTAAAAAACACAGACAACAGTGACAAGCATGACCATAAGGAAAATACCAAACCTGGCTTGAGGAAATGCCATTTCATTGGTGCATATATATACTTGCATGTAGGGCCATACTTAGCATATCTTCTTTTTTGGTGTATCACACGTACAACAGTGATTTTTTTGCAACATTATTACTGCATTATTTTTGGTTCTGGAGGTTTTTTATCCACACTCCTCTGCATTTCTTGATTGATTTTTTATCATGTATGTAATTATCTTTGTTTAATAAAGATTACTGGTCACATGTCTATGAGGTAATCAAAGGTCCTTCGACTGCTTTCTTTTTTTTCTAGGACTCCTTACTTGTTTATTTCATCTTTTCACTAAAACAGTTAAGGGATTTGAACCAAATCACTTACTTTCTTTAGGGAAATCACCCCACAGAGATGTTATTTTAAACATCTTCCGTGAATTGATCATCTCCCTTAGGGATTTGATCAAATCTCCATTTTCATCATTTCCCTTAGGGATTTGATCAAATCTCCATTTTCATAATTTCCCTTAGGGATTTGATCAAATCTCCATTTTCATCATTTCCCTGCGACAGATATATTTGCAATGGCTGCCACGTATCCTGCTGGGTTTGCTGTCAAGCTTCACCAATGTTGAAGTGGTTAGCTGCACCTGGAAGACACCCTCAAATCTGATTTCCAGATGTTTCCTCATGTGCCTCTTAAAACATAATCACTAGTCTTGAGGGAATGGGTACCAGCAGATGAGTTCAGATCTGGATGGGAATCATACACACATTTATACAGAATAGTCAATCAGATTTGTCTGGCTCTCACATATGAGATCAGAGAACAGAATACAATAACTGGGCATGTTAGGGGGAAGTATAGCACTGTCCTAGGAGCCTGGCCAAAGGGTACAAAAAGGTTTTCTTCTGAGGAGTGGAACAAACATATGGGGAGACATTCTGTCAAGAGCTTTTTTTTCCTCTTCCATGGGTTACTATTTAATTGTTCTACCCATGGGCAGAATATAGAATATTTGACACAGTCCTGACCTCAGTATCTGAGGAAAGGGATTTAGGAGTAATTATTTCAGAAGACTTAAAGGTGGGAAGACAATGTAATAGAGCAGCACGAAATGCCAGCAGAATGCTTGGATGTATAGGGAGAGGTATAAGCAGTAGAAAGAGTGAAGTGCTTATGCCGCTGTACAGAACACTGGTGAGACCTCACTTGGAGTATTGTGCGCAGTACTGGAGGCCATATCTCCAGAAGGATATAGATACTCTAGAGAGAGTTCAGAGAAGAGCTACTAAACTAGTACATGGATTGCAGGATAAAACTTACCAGGAAAGGTTAAAGGACCTTAATATGTATAGCTTGGAAGAAAGAAGAGACAGAGGGGATATGATAGAAACTTTTAAATACATAAAGGGAATCAACTCGGTAAAGGAAGAGAGCATATTTAAAAGAAGAAAAACTACCACAAGAGGACACAGTTTTAAATTAGAGGGGCAAAGGTTTAAAAGTAATATAAGGAAGTATTACTTTACTGAGAGAGTAGTGGATGCATGGAATAGCCTTCCTGCAGAAGTGGTAGCTGCAAATACAGTGAAGGGGTTTAAGCATGCATGGGATAGGCATAAGGCCATCCTTTATATAAGATAAAGCCAGGGGCTATCCATAGTATTCAGTATATTGGGCAGACTAGATGGGCCAAATGGTTCTTATCTGCCGACACATTCTATGTTTCTATGTTTCTATTTTTCAATGCTCTTTTAATTTCTTATATCATCTCTCCAGTGAAATAGGTTCTCCTACTGCCTTCAACGGTTTCTGGGATCCCATTTTGAGATCTCACCTTAGCCAGTAACTTCTTTTGCGGTTGCTTTAGCTACAGACCAGGCTTCAGGCCATTGTGAAAAAAAGATCCACACACACAAGGACATACTGTCCCACCTTGATCAATCTGCATTCTCTGAAGTCTCTGGAACTGTCATACCTCTTGTCATTATTACAGGCACAAGTCATGCAAGCCTTTGGCAAATCTGGTGGCAGCATTGTTGAACCCAAGGGTTAGTCATCACTGACTTGGCCCATGCTCTAAATGCTCTAAATCAATCATCATTGGGTAGAGTACTTTTGAAAGGAAGTGTTTCTTACCTCTTCTACATAGCCTGTCCTCAATCATTGCTTTAAATTTTGAGCTCTACTAGCCCTGCATTGGCCAGATCACATAGATCTCTATTTGAGTTTAACCCATTGAGGACAGGGCGATTTCCCCCCTTTTTTTTTTTATTTCCGGCCATCCCGAAGCCATAGCTTTTTTTATTTTTTCCATTCACATAGCCGTATGAGATCTTGTTTTTTACGTGCTGAGTTGTACTTTGTAATAGCACCATTTTCTGTTGTATATAATGTAGTGGGAAGCTGGAAAAAAACACAATTCCACCATAGTTTTATGGGTTTTGTTTTTATGAGTGGGCTCAACATGTATTTTTTAATGCATTCTTACTTTGCAGCCTTTTTTCAGCCACAGCTGTCTAAAACTTTTGCACAGTACTATAATTCCCATCCAAGTCTCGCCTTTTCTCCTCCCTCCCCTCTACATCACTTGTCATCAACCCTTTGGTCCAGCAAGGTGTAGTCTTTTCTTCTAAATCAGTTCTAATTGTCTTATTACCAATGGATTTGTCCTAACTAGATGTTATGCTGGCGGCAGGTGTCCGGCTTTCCTGGGCGGTTGTCGCTCCCAACACGCTGTGTGAGTTGAGACTAGTGCTCAGTGAACTTCCTTATAGCACTGATAGAGTTATTCTGTTCCTCTTGCTCCCTGTCCAGCTGCCGATTAAGAAGATGATCAGCCTCCCTATTTAGCTGGGCTGTGGATCCACCTCCTCGCCTGAGCTTGGAGGTTTTCTATTTTTCTAGGTACAAACCTGCATGCCCTGAATTCAGTGGAAGTTATTATGGCACCAAAAGAGGTAAAATACAGAGTGGGCTTAGCATGCATGTGAAACCTGCATTCCCTGAATTTAATGGAGGCCAGTATGGCACCAAAAGAGGTATTATTTAGCAGGGGTTCCTGTTCTAAAGAGATCGCCTTAGGGGGTGGACAGGTACAAATGATTTTGTATAAAATGTATTTGCCAAGAATCTCACATTAGCACTAGTGATGAGCAGCAGGGGCAATATTCGAATTTGCAATATTTAGCGAATATTTTGTAGAATATTCATCATACATTATTTTCTTGATTGCAAAATATTCGTGTAATGCACGCGCAATACAGGGGTGGGTTAATTTTGCTACATTTTCCAAGCTGCTAGAAGTTTCCTGAGCCTGGAGAAAATGGTTGGCACGGCAGAACATTACAATAGCTTTATATGCAGATAGAGTGCTCCAATATATTTGCGATTGCGCTAATCGGCACTAATGATGGGAATATTTTGGCACAATACATGAAACTTCACATTTTAGCAGGTCTGACTACTTATTAGTGATTGGTGCACTAAGTATTGTTGTGACATCACAGCACTATGTCTGTAGCATGTCTGTATGGACAGCAGAACCTATCACACTACCTAACACCCTGCACTGGAACAGCTACACTATATCAGGATATAACCTACACTGACTATCGCCCACTAACTATCTGTATTATATATATATAAGCTATCTAACTATCTATCTATTGTAAATAAACAGTAAAGCACAGAGCACAGCAATGACACTGCTGTCTCTCTCTCAGAACTCCATAAAACTACAGAAAATGGCTGCTGGGGAAGTTCTTATAAAGTAAGGGGTAGGCAACTTTCCTATTGGTTGCTAGGGATGTTGTTAAGCTCAGACATTGCAGCCTTCTCATTGGCCCACAAGCAAGAAGCAGGGAGGGATCATGGGTTCAGAAAAATCGAGAATATTCGAAAATACTAATATATATCACTATATTCTAAATATTCGCAAATTCTCGAAGTGCCGATATTCGTGATTAATATTCGCGATTCGAATATTCGTGCCCAACACTAATTAGCACTAGTATATTCTCTATAGTGAGTAAGGCACTATTGTATTTACTTTGTTATTTGTGTTTGCAGAGTGCAGTTGCATTGTTTGCTTTCTCTTAATTACCATTTTAAAACAAACCCATTGGAAGCTGATATTACCCAATAAACACAATGCGACATGTCGGTACATAGTAAACCTAACCTACACACACTCAAATACTGAAATCAAATAACAAAAGTTAGTTTTTTCCATTGGGGTCTCATGTAATGGTGTCTATGTGAAATATTTATATGTACTGTGCAAAAGTTTCAGGCAGGTGTGGAAAGAATGCTGTAAAGTAGCATTGTTTTCAAAAACAGAAGGGTTACAGAAGCTCATTTGCATACGTTTAAAAAGTGTCTTTTTCATGATCTCAACGAGGGACACAGAAAAGAAAGATACTATTGTAATGAGGGTCAAAGAGTCTATAACCTGATCTGAACGGTCTAAAACGCTCAGATTAGGTGACAGACTCCCTTTAATAGTTTATTTTTTATCAATTAACAGAATCCAAAGTGAATGAACAAAAGAGAAATCTAAATCAAATTACTATTTGGTGTGACCACTCTTTTGTGTTCAAAACAGCATCAATTCTAGGTACACTTGCACACAATTTGTGAAGGAACTCAGCAGGGAAGTTGTTCCAGACATATTGGAGAACTAACAACAGATCTTTTGTCAATGTAGACTTTCTCAAATCCTTCTGTCTCTTCATGTATTCCCAGACAGACCGTATGATGTTGAGATCAGGGATCTGGGATGTTATCAACACTTCTATTTTGGAACACATTCTTACTTTGCAGCCTTTTGCTTTTGCAGCCACAGCTGTCTAAAACTTTTGCACAGTACTGTAGTCTCCATCAAAGTCTCACCTTTACTTTGGTTCAGCGAGGTGTAGCCTTTTCTGAATTAGTTCTAATTGTGTTTTTTTGCCAACACAGGTGTCCTAATTAGATGTTATGGTGGCGGCAGGTGTCCTCCACTGTCCAGCCTTCCTGGGTGGGTGTTGCATCACTTACCCTGTGTGAATTGGGACTATTGGTCAGTGAACATCCATATAGCACTGAGAGTTAATCTTTTACACTTTCTCCCTGTCCAGCTGCTTATTAAGGAGCTGATCAGTTTCTGTATTTAGCTGGGCTGTAGATTCACCTCCTCGTCTGAGCTTTGAGGTTTTCTGGTAACCAGTGAAAGTGTGATCTCTTGTCTGACTACCTGTGTACTGTACCTAGCCTGTCTACCTATTCTGGTACTTTCCGCCTGCCTCAACCTTGGAACTTCTACCTGGACTACTCACGTACTCAGCCTGCCCTTTGGAATTGCTTCGCATCTATAATATAAGAAAACAAAATCAGCAATCTGGTTTTCATTGCATTGTATTACTATATTTATTTTTTTAATTTTTTTTTCTGCTGTAATTCCCATTAGCAAGTATGTGCTCCACGATTGACAACACAGTCCAATGCTCATCTTGTGAAATATATGAACTTCTGGAACAGCCGTTTGAGGATGCATATTTTTTAGCAAAATTTGAGCAAATTGCTTGTTTGGAATCCCAGATCTTGTATCTAAATGAGCACAATTCAACACTGGGCTGTACCTTGGCAACATGGAAAAGAGTTTGCTGCTCACTGAGCAGGAACTTTATGGGGTAGATGTAGAGGAGGGTGGTAGTATAGAGGATTGGGAAAATTAGAAGGCAGGATAGAGAGAAGAGTGCCATGGAAGCTAGCCCTGATCTGACACACCCCAACAAGTTTTCAAGGTTGGCAGATGAGGGGGATGTCAGTTCAGGGAGAGCACTTCTGCAGCAAGACATTTCCTCTGCCAGGCTGGGTCCAGTAAGCAAGGGGACAATGAGTGCAGGGCAGGCCTTACAGGTGCTGGTAGTGGGAGTCTTAATCATTAGGGGTACAGATAGGGCGCTCTGTCACAAAGACCGGCATTGTAGAATGCTGTGTTCACTTCCTGGCGCTTTAGTTCGACACAATGGGGATCGAGTTGATAGATTACTGGGAGGGGCTGGCGAAGACTCAGTGGTCATGATGCACATTGGGATCCATTACAGAGTTAGAGGTAGGTGGAGAGTTCTTAAAAAATATTTCAGGGACTTAGGTTGCAAGCTCCAGGCAAGAACCTCAAAGGTAGTATTTTCTGTAATACTACCTGTACCATGAGCCACACCAGAAAGGCAGTGGGACATTAGGTAGGTTAACAAGTGGCTCAAGAAGTGGTGTAGGAAGGAGGGGTTTGGGTTCCTGGAGAACTAGGCCAACTTGAAATTTAGACTATAGGCTCTCTCGTAGGGAGGGGTTGCACCTAAATGCGGAAGAGAAGATGGCTAGAAGGTTGGAGGAATGTTTAAAGTAGGGACTGGGTAATTACATTATAGGAGGGGAAGATACTGCAGATAGTGGCCTTGGGCAAGGTAATGAAACTAGGCGTGTAATGGAGGGAGTGACTGGAACAGTTAATAAGGAAAGGTGTAGGGTAAACATCCAAAAAAAAACTAATTGTATGTATACTAATGCCAGAAGACTGATCAATAAAATTGGTGAACAGGAAGAAGTAATGTCTGAGGAGGACGGTGACATAGTGGGAATAACTGACATGGCTGGATGATGGCTATGACTGGGAGCTTAACTTACAGGGTTAGTTTGTTTAGAAAGGATTGTAAAAAGTTATTATGTAAAGTCCTGTCCCACACTCCAGGAAGATATACCGTATTTTTCGTCCTGTAGGTTTTTGAGGAGGAAAAAAAGAAAAAAAAATATTAAGGGTTGCTTTTGGTGGGTTTTGAACTAATGGTGATCTGTGGATAACACTATTATGAGGGATCTGTGGATGACGCACTGTTATGGGGGATCTGTGGATGGCACTGTTATGGGGATCCATGGATGGCACTGTTATGGGGGATCTGTGGATGGCACTGTTATGGGGGGATCTGTGGATGGCACTGTTATGGGGGGGATCTGTGGATGACACTGTTATGGGGGGATCTGTGGATGACACTGTTATGGGGGGTATCTGTGGATGACACTGTTATGGGAGGGATCTGTGGATGACACTGTTATGGGGGGATCTGTGGATGACACTGTTATGGGAGAGATCTGTGGATGACACTGTTATGGGGGGATCTGTGGATGACACTGTTATGGGGGATCTGTGAATGACACTGTTATGGGAGGGATCTGTGAATGACACTGTTATGGGGGGGGATCTGTGGATGACACTGCTAAGGAGGGGAATCTGTGGATGACACATATATAGCATCTTATGCTATATATGTGTCATCCACAGATCCCCACCCATAACAGTGTCCCTGTGTAAATAGTAACCCCAATACAGGGGGTGGAGGCCGGCAACTGGTGTTGAAATCGCAGCGGGGCCCGATGCAGTCACTCTATTCCATTACACCTGGCCAAGCACACAGCAGTATTCATATATAAAGTTTAGGCAATCCATATGTAAAGTCAGAAAAAGGAGAAAAAGACCCCGGATATCCCAGAAGCACAAAGAGAACAGTGTCTACACAATACAGGCGTACTGGGACATCCGAAAACGAGGGGGTAACTCGGTACAAGCTCCGAGTGCAATATCAGAAAAAAGAGGAAAGAAGCTCAAAGTACCAGAAGTGACAATTAAATGATTTTATTGAATCAAAGACATGATTAAAAACACACACATACAATTGATGCCAAGGACAGGGTAGGGGGAACAGAGGAGGAGGAGAAAACAAGCGCCACCCTGGGTGGACACACTGGTCACACTGTACATGTAAAAATAATATTAAGGATCATGAGAAGAATAAATAATTAAAGTGCAATGACCAACTCATGAATCCAATATAGCAAAGTATATATATGGATATAAGGTAAGAATGGATCAATAAGAAAACCAGCCGTGGCTATAGTGCATAATATGCTGACCAAAGTACAAAAGTAATAAAATGAAGTCAGCAGAGCAATAAATAGAAGCCGAGTGAGGAATCTCAACATCGGCAACACAAAGCCATGGGAGGAAGACCGTGATCAAAAGCTTACCCCAGGTGAACCAAGTGTGGACACAAGAACCAGGATGGCGCTACCCCAACGCGCGTTTCGGCATGCCTTCGTCAGGGGGTTGGTCATGAGTTGGTCATTGCACTTTAATTATTTATTCTTCTCATGATCCTTAATATTATTTTTACATGTACAGTGTGACCAGTGTGTCCACCCAGGGTGGCGCTTGTTTTCTCCTCCTCTGTTCCCCCTACCCTGTCCTTGGCATCAATTGTATGTGTGTGTTTTTAATCATGTCTTTGATTCAATAAAATCATTTAATTGTCACTTCTGGTACTTTGAGCTTCTTTCCTCTTTTTTCCCATATGTAAAGTGTAGGCAATCCATATGTAAAGCATAGCAATTCTCTGCGGTGGCGCAATCCACGTAGTACTCACTATGAAACTCCCGTACTAGCATGCAGGCTGGCCGGTCACTCACTTTGTCACGCATATGCTCCTCCCACTTTATTAATGAAGCAGGAGGAGCTTGCGCGTGACGAAGCAAGTGACTGGCCAGCCTGCCTGCCTGCTAGTACAGAAGTTTCATAGTGAGTACTACGTGAATTGCGCTACCGCAGAGGATTGCTATACTTTACATATGGATTGCCTAGACTTTACATATAAATACTGCTGTGCGCGGGGCCCCGTGTAATAGAGTACAGTGACTGCACCATGCCCCGCCACGATTCCAACAGCAGTTGCTGGCCTCCAGCCCCTCCTCCCTCCCCGCTGATACATCGCAGGCCGCGCTGTGCGGCATCGCGGCCCGCAATATATCCGTGTTAGCAGAGTAAAAATGGCAGCATTCCCCCCATAAGACGCACTGCCATTTTCCCCCACTTTTTTGGGGGGGGAAATTGCATCTTATGGGGTGAAAAATACGGTAAGTGAAATTTGTGAAAATCTACTACTGAGGGTTCATGCATACGGCTGTTGCCATTTTTGCGGTCAGGCATGTGCCGAACGGAATGTCCTGCCCTCTATAAAACAGTCTTATCCTTGTCGGTAAAATGTACAAGAATAGGACATGTTCAATTTTTTTTGTGGGTGCTGCGGAATGGACATATAGATGCGGACAGCACATGAGGTTGTTATTATGGAAAATATATGCTGAGAAACTAAAACATGTGGATCTCATCAAGGAAAAAGAGTCTTGGCAATTACTGGTTCAGGATTCCACTAGCGGGATGGCCAAACTGGACTTAGTATTAACCAATAGACCTGACTAAACAACAGATGTGCAGGTTGGGGGATACCTGGTAAATAGTCACCAGAAAATATTAACTTTCCAATTGTCATTTAAAAGTGTCAGGGAGGCACAAAATTGCTGAACTTCCAAAAAGCTAAATTGGACCAGCTTAGAGAGGCCGTTAGCCTCACTAACTGAGACAATGTCCTCAAAAATAAAAATGGAGCAACAAAATGGGATATTTTTAAAAGCATCCTAAACTGTAATTGTGGGAATAAAAGGGTGAGGAACAAGAAAAAAATCTATGTCGATAAATAGAAATTTAAATGGAGCAATATATGACAAAAAGAAAGCATTTAAGTCACTAAAACAGGAAGGAAGCGAAGAATCATTAAAAAACTATAAGGAAAAAAATGTAATATGTAAAAGACAAATAAAAGCGGCCAAGCTGGAGACAGAGGCTCATTGTAAAAGAGTAAAACTAATACTAAAATGTTCTTCAGTTAATACATTTATTTATAAATGGTAAAGTTTAAACTTGAAAGTGTTGGCCCTTTACTGAGTGATGAAGAAGGAGTTGTAGAGAGCAATGAGGGGAAAGTGAATCTATTAAATATATTTTTCTCCACTGTATTCACTGAGGAAAATGAACTGTCAGATGAAATGCAGAATGTAAAAGTAAACTCCCCATTAAAAGTGCCCTATCTGACCCAGGAATAAACACAGTGTCGTCTTAAAAAGATTAAAATAGAGAAATCACCGGGGCTAGATGGCATACACCCCATATTCTAAGAGAACTAAGTAATGTCATAGACAGACCCTTATTTCTGATGTTTAAGGACTCTATATTAGCAGGGAGTGTTCCACAGGACTGGCACTTAGCAAATATGGTGCCAATATTCAATAAGGGGGCAAAAACATAACCCATAAACTATAAGCCAGTAAGTCTAATATCTCTTGTGGGTAAAATGTTTGAAGGTTTTCTAAGAGATGCTATCTTCGAGTACCTCAATGAAAATAAGCGAATAACGCTATATCAGCATGGCTTTATGGGGGATCGGTCATGTCAAACTAATTTAATCATTGTCTATGAGGAGGTAAGTCAATTGATGTTATATATCTTGACTTCTCCAAAGCATTTGATACAGTGCCACATAAAAAT
The DNA here is from genome assembly GCF_905171765.1 of Bufo bufo. Taxonomy (NCBI): domain Eukaryota; kingdom Metazoa; phylum Chordata; class Amphibia; order Anura; family Bufonidae; genus Bufo; species Bufo bufo. The sequence goes on along the minus strand of NC_053395.1, from coordinate 154,032,747 downwards.
TAGTACATAAAATGAGAATGCTTGGTCTTTTGGAAAATGTGTGTATGTGAGTAACTGGCTCTGTGATAGAAAACAGAGGGTGGATATTAAATTACATACTCAGATTGAGTCACCGGTACTAGTGAGGTACCACAGGGGTTAGCATTTTTTGTAGACAATACTAAACTGTGTAAAGTAAATGAAAGAGGATAGTATACTGCTACAGATGGATCTGGGTAGATTGGAGGTTTGGGCAGAAAAATGGCAGATGAGGTTTAACACTGACAAATGTAAGGTTATGCATATGGGAAGGAATAATGCAAGTCACTCGTACATACTAAATGGTAAAACACTGGGTAACACTGACATGGAAAATGATTGAATCATTTTAGTGGACAGCAAATGTAACTGTAGAAGCTAGTGCCAGACAGCTGCTGCCATTTCTATTCATCCACATTGTTTTTTTTGTTCTTGTTCCTAACCCTTATTCCCATAAGGTATGTACCTCTCACAATTAGAGTTTAAGATCCTTCTAAAAATATCCCATAATATCCCATGTGGCTGCATTTTTATTTTTGAGGACATTGTCCCAGTTAGTGGGGCCAATTGCCTTTCTTAGCTGGTCAAATTTAGCTTTTTTGAAGTTTGGTATTTTTATGCCTCCCTGAAGAAGCACTCTATTGAATGACAGTTGGAAAGTTATTATTTTATGATCACTATTTAACAGGTTTCCCCCAAACTGCACATCTGTTCTTCTGTCAGGTCTATTGGTTAATACTAAGTTTAGCATGGCCGTCCCAGTGGCATAACTACCGGGGAAGCAGGATAAGCGGCTGCTACGGGGCCTGGGCTGACAAGGGGCCCGGCAGCATGTCAGTCAAGTTTTAAAACAGTTTTTCAGGCCCCTTCACATACAGTACGGCACTATTGGGGGCCGGCCTGCCCATCATCATCCTTCCAAATCCACACCCCCGTGTGCATCTTACTGCCATACCCAGGAATCAAGCCGGTATAAGCCTGCACTCTGCAGCGCGCTGTTCTAGTTAGGCACGCCCACCGAGTTGTCCTGATGTGAGGAGAGGGCGGCAGGCGGAAGAAACAGCGCTGCAGGCAAGAGGAGCAACACGACAGTGGCACAGCAGCGCACATCAGTGACTGACTCACTGGTCTTTTCAGATATGTCTGTGCCAGCTGCTTGTGTGCCCCCCTTGCCCTTGTCAGCACAGGCCTGCCTGGCCCCTGTCTGTGCCTCCCTGGTTGGCTCTTTCAGGAGAGCAGTGGCTGACCAGTATGTGTGCTCCTGTGGGCCTTGTCTGTGCCCGCCCTGGCCTGTGGCCCCCGGGCCACTGTCTGTGCCCCTGGACCCTGGCCATTATCTGTGCACCCCCAGCCTTTGTTTGCACCCCTGGCCCCTGTCTGCACCTCCCTGGCCCTTGTCTCTACCCCCTTGGACCCTGTGTGAGCCACCCTAGGCCTTTCTGTGCCGCCCCTGGCCCCTGTCTGCTCCGTCCCTGGCCCTTATCTGTGCCCCTGGCCCTTATCTGCACCTCTGGCCCTCATCTACGCCCCCCCTGGCCTGTGCCCCCCCTGGCCTCTGTCTGCACCTCTCTTGCCCCTATCTGCGCCCCTGAGCCCTGGCCCTTATCTCTGCCCCCTCCCTGACCCTTGTCTGCGCCCCTGGCCCTTATTTGTACCCCCCAGCCCTTGTCTATGCCCCCCCTCCAGGCCCTTGTCTGCGCCCCCCCAGCCCTTGTCTGCACCCCCCTGGCCCCTGTCTGTGCCCCCCTGCTTGCTGTTCTGCCATTTACTACTGTGCAGAGGGTGAGTGCTTATATGTGCCATAATAAGCACTAGTACATGGCGGTACAGCAGGCAGAAAGGGGAGGCTGCCATGTACTGCAAACTATAGACAGTATCACCCCCCTTCCCAATGTTTTATATCAAGATAAATAAACAAAGAAAAGTCTTCACTATCAAAATATAAAAATACTAAAAACACGGTTTTGGTGACCAACTCCCCCCCTTCCCACAACACACGCACTAAACAAAAAAAATATGGAATAAGGGCCCATGCACACCACCATATAACCATCTGAGACATTCAGTCCTTGAGCGGGCGAAATGTCCTGGAGTGGCATTGATCGTGTGCACGGCAGCGCACAGCTTCATAGATTACTAAAACGTATGATTATGGGACAGTAGTCTCACGAGCAGCCCAATGCGCACATAACCTACCGTATGATGCTGTGAGCTCCTGTGCACACGATCAATGCTGCTCCGGGACATATGGCTCGCTCATGGACTGTATATCTCGGAGGGCATACGATTGTGTGCATGGAACCTAACAATGATCAAAAAATTGCACGCACCCCAAAAATGATACCAATAAAAACTACAGTTTACCCACAAAAAATCCCTCATAAAGCTCTGTAGACAGAAATATGAAAAAGTTAAGGCTGTCAGAATAGGTTTTATTTTAACCCCTTCTACCCCAGAGGCTTTTTTTTCCTTTTGCATTTTCGTTTTGTGCTCTCCGCCTTCCCAGAGCCTTAACTTTTTTTATTTTTCCGTTCACATAGCTGTATGAGGGCTTCTTTTTAGCAGGACAAGTTGTAATTTCCAATGCAACCATTTAATATTGCATAAAATGTAGTGGGAAGTGGAAAAAAATTCAAAAGGTGGAATTGGAAAAAAACAACAACTTTGCCACAGTTTTACTTTTTTTTTTTTCACTTGTGATCTTGATTCTCCAGGTCAGTATAAATCTGGCGGATAACACATATGTATAGTTTTTCTTGCGTTTTGATACTGGAAAAAAGTAATAAATTTGTGGGGCCCACACTTATCTCTATAACGAAACACCAAGACTGAAAATAGCCAAGCGCACTGCTCAGGTCATGTGTAGGATTCGATGCCCTCATCTTACATTTTCTACCTCTTGGGCTAATAGTATATTACAAAAGATTTTTTTCTACCTTCTATATTTCATTGCTTGGAGCAGTGCGTCGCCAGAATTTGAAGAGGAGAAGAGCACGTCAGTAAAGACTGCAGTCCAGTGAGAAAGATCCCAACTAGGGTGAGTACGGCTTTCTTCAGTGCTATGGACCCGAGTGTTTCCTTCTCAGCCTCTACATCTTAGTAAAATTAGAGGGGGAGAATGATGGACTTCCGTGGCATCCGGCACAGGCCACCAAGTTACACCGAGTGGGACTTGGAATGTGCAGGGTGTTGGAGGAGGGCAGCAGCAGACTACTAAGAGAATCTCCTTAAAGGCTTTGTCTGTTTTTTTTTCTATTCATGACCTATCCAGATTGGTGGGGGGAGGGGGCGACTCCCGACACCCCCACCGATCAGCTGTTTGAAGAGAAGGCAGCACTTATACAAGTGCTGCCTTCTCCTGATTGTTAACCTGCTTACTGACTGCAGTGAAGAGCAGTGTAATTGCAACTATGGCATCCCCATTCACTTCTATGGGACATTTCCCTATTACTCACTTGGACAGGAAGGAGCTGTCCCATTGAAGTGAATGCAGTTGCGAGAGGGCAAGCAGGCAAACAATGAGGAGAAGGCAATGCTTGTATGAGCGCTGCTTTCTCTTCAAACAGCTGATCGGTGGGGGGGGGGCTAGTGTCGCACCCACGCTAATCTGATATTGATGACCTATCTTGAGAATGGGTCATCAATAGAAAAAAAGCTGAAAACCCCTTTAGGGAAATAATCTGCTTTTGTGAAACTGATAGCCGATCCGGATAGGACATCAACATTAGAGCTCATGCACACAATAGAATTTTTACCCCATGTCCATTAGTTTTTTTTAATTCTTTTTTCTAGTTTTTTTTATGCCTGTATGTAAAGCCATTCACTACAATGGGCCTGGTAAAAAAATGGAAATGACACACAGTGCATTACATGCCTGTATGTCCGGATGGCGGTTCCACAGGCAAGGATAGGAAAGTTCTGCAGGAGCCAAAAAAAAAAGGACAAAACGCCCTAGGGCAGAATCAGTTTTTGGCGTTTTTTTAAAACCGATTTTAAAATGGGTATTAGAAGTCCGCAACGGTACTGACTGGTACTTGGTTCTGAAGCCGACTTCAAATACTTGTTTAAATCTGTTTTAAGTTAAATAATCAAATACCGAAGTTATTGACTGAAGTCTCCCAAGACTTCAGCAATAACAAAGTTTGAAATGAATTGACTTTGGATCTTGGCTTCAAAGATCAGTACGCTCAACCATAGTGAGGATGCTTGTTACTGATAATCTGAGCATATAAAGGGTTTTTCACATGAGTGGATCCTATGTGTGGAATCCGCTGCGTGAAAGAGAGCCAAGCACTGTTCCGGAAAGCAGAGACATTGATTGATAATGCTCCGTGCCTCTCTGTGATCTTTTTACTACAAAATCACAGTGACAACTTTATCTCACTGTGATTTTGTAGTAAAAAGGTCACAGAGAGGCACGGAGCATTATCAATCATGTTACATGACAGACAGTGTGTGTATATACAGTTGCAAGAAAAAGTACGTGAACCCTTTGGAATTATATGGATTTCTGCACAAATTGGTCATAAAATGTGATCTGATCTTCATCTAAGTCACAACAATAGACAATCACAGTCTGCTTAAACTAATAACACACAAAGAATTAAATGTTACCATGTTTTTATTGAACACACCATGTAAACATTCACAGTGCAGGTGGAAAAAGTATGTGAACCTTTGGATTTAACAACTGGTTGAACCTCTTTTGGCAGCAATAACTTCAACCAAACATTTCCTGTAGTTGCAGATCAGACGTGCACAACGGTCAGGCGTAATTCTTGACCATTCCTCTTTACAGAACAGTTTCAGTTCAGCAATATTCTTGGGTTGTCTGGTGTGAATCACTTTCTTGAGGTCATGCCACAGCATCTCAATCGTGTTGAGGTCAGGACTCTGACTGGGCCACTCCAAAAGGCAAATTTTCTTCTGTATAAGCCATTCTGTTGTTGATTTACTTTTATGCTTTGGGTTGTTGTTCTGTTGCAACACCCATCTTCTGTTGAGCTTCAACTGGTGGACAGATAGTCTTAAGTTCTCCTGCAAAATGTCTTGATAAACTTGGGAATTCATTTTTCCTTCGATGATAGCAATCCGTCCAGGCCCTGATGCAGCAAAGCAGCCCCAAACCATGATGCCCCCACCAACATACTTCTCAGTTGGGATGAGGTTTTGATGTTGGTGTGCTGTGCCTCTTTTTCTTCACACATAGTGTTGTGTGTTTCTTCCAAACAACTCAACTTTGGTTTAATCTGTCCACGGAATATTTTGCTAGTACTGCTGTGGAACATCCAGGTGCTCTTGTGCAAACTGTAAACGTGCAGCAATGTTTTTTTGGGACAGCAGTGGCTTCCTCTGTGGTATCCTCCCATGAAATCCATTCTTGTTTAGTGTTTTACGTATCGTAGATTCGCTAACAGGGATGTTAGCATATGACAGAGACTTTTGAAAGTCTTTAGCTGACACTCTAGGATTCTTCTTCATCTCATTGAGCAGTCTGCGCTGTGCTCTTGCAGTCATCTTTACAGGACGGCCACTCCTAGGGAGAGTAGCAGCAGTGCTGAACTTTCTCCATTTATAGATAATTTGTCTTACCGTAGACTGATGAACAGCTAGGCTTTTGGAGATACTTTTATAACCCTTTCCAGCTTTATGCAAGTCAACAATTCTTAATCGTAGGTCTTCTGAGAGCTCTTTTGTGCGAGGCATCATTCACATCAAGCAATGCTTCTTCCCATGGTGTGTGTTTTTAACCGCCTCCGGACCGCCTAACGCAGGATCGCGTTCCGGAGGCGGCAGCGCTGCGCACAGTCACGCATATACGCGTCATCTCGCGAGACGCGAGATTTCGCTCAAAGCCGGCCCGCGCATGCGCATCGCGGGCCGGCAAAAGTTAGAGGACAAGTTCGTCACCAGCCTGCCAGCAACGATCATTGGCTGACAGGCTGGCGATTTTCAAAAAAACGAATCAGAAGCCACATAACACATCATATTAGTAAATATGATGTGTTAAATGGCTTGTCTGCTCCTCTTCTGGTCCTTTTCGTCGGTTGGTTCCAGCAGAGGAGCAGACATCACTGTGAGTACCCAGCAAACACTACCCTTAGCCCCAGATCACCTTCCATCACCCCCATCATCCAAATTAACCCCTTGATCGCCCCCTGTCAATCACTTAGTGAAAGACAAAAAGTGATCAGTGTAAACTGACACTTTTTTTTTCCACTAGTATTGGCTGTTAGGTTTTAGGATAGTTTAGGCCCCTTGGTTAGGTAGTTAGCGATCGGTTAGCGCCCAGCCCACCGCACCGCAGTCACTGATTCGCTGATTAGCGTATCGCTAATCAGCATTTGTACTTTTATAGTATCTGTAAGTGATCAAAACTGATCACGGTCAGATCAATAATTGTATTAGTGTCACCTTAGCTCACCCTCCACCCAAAACGCAGTGTTTGCCCGATCAGGCCTGATCGGTCGCCCACACGTGCGTTCACCCACGCCCGCCCCGCCGCAGTGACAAAAAATATATATTTTTTTGATCACTGCACATTCATTTTACACGCACTGCGGCGATAAAAAAATCTGTTTTGATATTTTTTTATCAACCGCAGCGGCCTTCGGTACTTCGCTAGCCTCCCCTTTGTAAGACAGGCTTGCTTTTTTTCTTGAGTAGTCTCAGGGAATACCCCTAAATTTAGTAGTCCAAATGTCAAACAGGGGGTATTCTTCTGAAGAGGCCTACAGGATTCTGACCCAGTCGGATGAGGAATGGGAACCCTCATCTAACGAATCTAGCGGGTCAGAATATGAACCTGTAGAAAGCAGTGGCTCTCTGACCCAAAGTTCCGGACGAGGAGGTGGAGGTCCCTGATAGAACCAGGCGTACCCGGCCCCGTGTCGCTAGACCACAGGTTGCGCAGGATCCGCTTCAAGAGCAGCAGAGTGGGGCTGGCGCTGTCGGATCACGTGGTGAGGCATACACCAGCAGCGCAGCCCTCCCTGGACCTAGTACCAGCACTGCCGTACAACATGGTGACGTGGCGAGCACCAGAAGGGCAGTTGAAGCTGGTACGGTGGCACGTGCAGTAGTTACCCCGTCGCAGCCACCGCACAGACAGGCCCGTAGAGCCCCTAGAATCCCTGAGGTGCTGGCAAACCCTGATTGGCAGTCACCAACTTCAGCCGCACCATTAGTTCCCCCTTTCACCGCCCAGTCTGGAGTTCGGGTTAAGACGGCTCAGATCGGTTCGGCCCTGGGATTTTTTGAGCTGTTCTTGACTGCGTAGCTCTTGGACTTAGTCGTGGAAGAGACAAACCGGTATGCCACACAATTTATATCCGCCAACCCGGGAAGCTTTTATGCCCAGCCTTTCCGGTGGAAACCAGTCCAAGTTTCCGAATTTAATTTTTTTTTGGGCCTTCTCCTCAACATGGGTCTAACTAAAAAGCATGAATTGCGGTCATATTGGTCCACGAACCCGATTCATCACATGCCCATGTTCTCTGCTGCTATGTCCAGGGCACGATTTGAGGCCATCCTCCGTTTCCTGCATTTTAGCGACAACACCACCTCCCGTCCCAGAGGCCACCCAGCTTTTGACCGGCTACACAAAATTCGGCCCCTCATAGACCACTTTAACCAGAAATTTGCAGATTTGTATACCCCTGAGCAAAACATCTGCGTAGACGAGTCCCTAATACATTTTACCGGGCGCCTTGGCTTCAAACAATATATCCCAAGCAAGCGTCTACGGTATGGGGTCAAATTGTATAAGCTCTGTGAAAGGGCCACAGGCTATACCCACAAATTTCAGATCTATGAGGCAAAAGATCAGACCCTGGAGCCGGTCGGTTGCCCTGACTACCTGGGGAGCAGTGGGAAGACAGTCTGGGACTTGGTGTCACCCTTATTTGGCAAGGGGTACCATCTTTATGTGGACAATTTCTACACAAGTGTGGCCCTCTTTAGGCATTTGTTTCTAGAACGGATTTGCGCCAGTGGCACCGCGCGAACTAGTCGCGTGGGCTTCCCCCAACGGCTCGTTACCACCCCTCTTACAAGGGGGGAGAGGGCTGCCTTGTGTAACGAAGAACTGCTCGCGGTGAAATGGAGAGACAAGCGTGACGTTTACATGCTCTCCTCCATTCACGCAGACACGACAATACAAATTGAGCGAGCAACCCGTGTAATTGAAAAGCCCCTCTCAGTCCACGACTATAATTTGCTCATGGGAGGGGTGGACTTCAATGACCAGATGTTGTCTCCGTATTTAGTTTCCCGACGCACCAGACGCTGGTATAAGAAGGTGTCTGTATATTTAATTTAATTGGCTCTGTACAATAGTTTTGTTCTCTACAGTAAGGCTGGGAGAACACGATCCTTCCTCAAATTCCAGGAAGAGATCATGGAGAACCTCCTGTATCCAGAAGGTTCCGTGGCCCCAACCACCAGTGTAGTTAGCCGTCTACACGAGCGACATTTCCCCAGTGTCGTTCCTGGTACCTCAACCCAACCGTCACCCCGAAAAAGATGTCGTGTCTGTAGCAGGAGTGGAATAAGGCGTGACACCCGCTATTTCTGTCCTGACTGTCCTGACCACCCTGCCCTATGCTTTGGAGAGTGTTTCCGGAAGTACCACACCCAGGTACACTTAGCATAGGGATTGCATCTCACAGGACAGGCACACAGGGCTATTAGGGCCCTTTTACTCACAGCTGCTGCAAACCTCTCCTTTCACCTGGGATAAAGTGCATAACGTACTTCGCCACATCTTTGGGCAATTTGTGCTTTGCACATTGTTCCATGGGGAAGGAGAGGTTTGTTCTATAAAGGTAAAAAAAAATAAACAAAAAAAAAATTACCGGTAAGTAAAAAAGTTAACGTTCAGTTAAAAAAGTTAAAAAAAAGTTTATATGTTCTGTTCAAAAGTTAATAAATTTATTGCGTTGCGGCCTGGTTTTTTCTTTTTTGTTTTGTTTTTTTTACCTTCCAGGTGGACCAACCGATCGACTAGCTGCAGCACTGATGTGCATTCTGACAGAAGCATTGCGCTGCTGTCAGATTACACGCAAGTCGGTGTATGCGGCGCTGCAAGACGAGATTTCTCCTCTGCAGTAAAAGATACGTTTGCCGAGGCATATGAGCTGAGGAGGTGGCGGTGTTCATATACTTTGGCAAACACTTTGTATATATATAAAAAAAAAAATCCCGGCAAGGATTTATTCATCCACATCGATTGATGTGAATGGAGAAATCTGGTTTGCCAGGGCATACGAGCTAAGTGAGTATGGATGTTGGGCGGAGCTCCTATGTCCTGGCAGACGCCTTTCCCCTCCTTTTTCTTTTTTTGGCAGAGATTTTTTCATCCACATTGATCGATGCGAATGAAGAAATCTGTGCCGTTCATTTTTTTCTTTCAGCCCAGAGGCTGAACGGAAAAAAAAAATCTCATTACCCGTATGCTCAATATAAGGAGAATAGCAGAAACTCCTAATGCTGGGCATACATGTAATGATTGCGGAGACCCTCAAATGCCAGGGCAGTACAAACACCCCACAAATAACACCATTTTGGAAAGAAGACACCCCAAGGTATTCGCTGAGGGGCATATTGAGTCCATGAAAGATTGAAATTTTTGTCCCAAGTTAGCGGAAAGGGAGACTTTGTGAGAAAAAAAAAAAAAAAAAACAATTTCCGCTAACTTGTGCCAAAAATTTTTTTTTTCTATGAACTCGCCATGCCCCTCATTCAATACCTTGGGGTGTCTTCTTTCCAAAATGGGGTCACATGTGGGGTATTTATACTGCCCTGGAATTTTAGGGGCCCCAAAGCGTGAGAAGAAGTCTGGTATCCAAATGTCTAAAAATGCCCTCCTAAAAGGAATTTGGGCACCTTTGCGCATCTAGGCTGCAAAAAAGTGTCACACATGTGGTATCGCCGTACTCAGGAGAAGTTGGGGAATGTGTTTTGGGGTGTCATTTTACATATACCCATGCTGGGTGAGAGAAATATCTTGGTCAAATGCCAACTTTGTATAAAAAAAATGGGAAAAGTTGTCTTTTGCCAAGATATTTCTCTCACCCAGCATGGGTATATGTAAAATGACACCCCAAAACACATTCCCCAACTTCTCCTGAGTACGGAGATACCAGATGTGTGACACTTTTTTGCAGCCTAGGTGGGCAAAGGGGCCCATATTACAAAGAGCACCTTTCGGATTTCACTGGTCAGTTTTTACAGAATTTGATTTCAAACTCCTTACCACACATTTGGGCCCCTAGAATGCCAGGGCAGTATAACTACCCCACAAGTGACCCCATTTTGGAAAGAAGACACCCCAAGGTATTCGCTGATGGGCATAGTGAGTTCATGGAAGTTTTTATTTTTTGTCACAAGTTAGTGGAATATGAGACTTTGTAAGAAAAAAAAGAAATAAAAATCATCATTTTCCACTAACTTGTGACAAAAAATAAAAATTTCTAGGAACTCGCCATGCCCCTCATGGAATACCTTGGGGTGTCTTCTTTCCAAAATGGGGTCACTTGTGGGGTAGTTATACTGCCCTGGCATTCTAGGGGCCCAAATGTGTGGTAAGGAGTTTGAAATCAAATTCTGTAAAAAATGGCCTGTGAAATCCGAAAGGTGCTCTTTGGAATGTGGGCCCCTTTGCCCACCTAGGCTGCAAAAAAGTGTCACACATGTGGTATCTCCGTATTCAGGAGAAGTTGGGGAATGTGTTTATGGGTGTCATTTTACATATACCCATGCTGGGTGAGAGAAATATCTTGGCAAAAGACAACTTTTCCCATTTTTTTATACAAAGTTGGCATTTGACCAAGATATTTATCTCACCCAGCATGGGTATATGTAAAATGACACCCCAAAACACATTCCCCAACTTCTCCTGAGTACGGAGATACCACATGTGTGACACTTTTTTACAGCCTAGGTGGGCAAAGGGGCCCACATTCCAAAGAGCACCTTTCGGATTTCACCGGCCATTTTTTACAGAATTTGATTTCAAACTCCTTACCACACATTTGGGCCCCTAGAATGCCAGGGCAGTATAACTACACCACAAGTGACCCCATTTTGGAAAGAAGACACCCAAAGGTATTCGCTGATGGGCATAGTGAGTTCATAGAACTTTTTATTTTTTGTCACAAGTTAGTGGAATATGAGACTTTGTAAGAAAAATAAAAAAATCATCATTTTCCGCTAACTTGTGACAAAAAATAAAAAGTTCTATGAACTTACTATGCCCATCAGCGAATACCTTAGGGTGTCTACTTTCCGAAATAGGGTCATTTGTGGGGTGTTTGTACTGTCTGGGCATTGTAGAACCTCAGGAAACATGACAGGTGCTCAGAAAGTCAGAGCTGCTTCAAAAAGCGGAAATTCACATTTTTGTACCATAGTTTGTAAACGCTATAACTTTTACCCAAACCATTTTTTTTTTACCCAAACATTTTTTTTTTATCAAAGACATGTAGAACAATAAATTTAGAGCAAAATTTATATAAGGATGTTGTTTTTTTTGCAAAATTTTACAACTGAAAGTGAAAAATGTCATTTTTTTGCCAAAAAATCATTAAATTTCGATTAATAACAAAAAAAGTAAAAATTTCAGCAGCAATGAAATACCACCAAATGAAAGCTCTATTAGTGAGAAGAAAAGGAGGTAAAATTCATTTGGGTGGTAAGTTGCATGACCGAGCAATAAACGGTGAAAGTAGGGTAGGTCAGAAGTGTAAAAAGTGGCCTGGTCTTTAAGGGTGTTTAAGCTATGGGGGCTGAGGTGGTTAATAGGGCAGGGCAGCTGTAACCAACACCTCCAATCTCATCTCATTGATTGGACTCCAGTTGGCTGACACCTCACTCCAATTAGCTCTTGGAGATCAGTCATCAGTCTAGGGGTTCACATACTTTTTCTACCTGCACTGTAATTGTTTACATGGTGTGTTCAATAAAAACATGGTAACATTTAATTCTTTGTGTGTTATTAGTTTAAGCAGACTGTGATTGTCTATTGTTGTGACTTAGATGAAGATCAGAACACATTTTATGACCAATTCGTGCAGAAATCCATATCATTCCAAAGAGTTCACATACTTTTTCTTGCAACTGTATATATATATATATATATATATATATATTATATAGGAAAAGGATGACGTGGTAGCCTGGGCTGGTCTAGATCGTGACTAGCCAAAGGAGTGGGGTTTATACAGGAGGAGGGGGGGCCCTTTCAAATATTTGCTGTGGGGCCTAATCACTTCTAGCTACGCCCCTGGGCCGTCCCTCTAGTCGGGTCCTGAACCCGTTGGGAAAGGTAATTGTCTTTGGTTATTGTCAAGAACCTGTTTCCTTTATGAAACATATAGCTTTCCGTTTCCCAGTCTATATCTGAGTATTTGAAATATCCCATAATAACGACCTCATGATCTGCTGCCTGCTTTAGAAGTAGATTTTCTGTGGACTCTGGTATATTCGGTGGCTTATAACAAACTCTAATCAGTATTTTATTATTGTTTTTGCCTCAATGTATTTCTACCCACAGTGACTCCACGTGTTCATGTCCCTCACTTATATCTTTTTGGAGTGTGGACTTTAGACAGGACTTTACATAAAGGCAGACCCTTCCCCTCTTCTTTCTAAACAGACTGTAACCTTGTACATTAACTGCCCAGTCATAGCTATCATCCAGCCATGTCTCAGTTATTCCCACCGTCATAGCCCTCCTCAGACATTACTAATTCCAGTTCACACCAGTTTTATTAGTCAGGCTTCTGGCATTATTATACATACAATTGAGATGTTTTTGTATATTTTTTACCCTATACCTTTCCTTATGAACTGTTCTAGTCCCTCCTTCCATTCCTCCCTCAGTTTCATTACCTCGCCTCAGGTCTCTATCTGCACTATCTTCCCCTCCTATAATATAATTCCCCTCCCCCTACTCCCTAGTTTAAACACTCCTCCAACCTTCTAGGCATCTTCTTTCCCAAAACAGCTGTACCTTCCCCATTGAGGTGCAGCCCATCCCTCCCTATAGAGCCTGTAGCCAACAGAGAAGTCGACCCAGTTCTCCAGGAACCCAAAACCCTCCTTCCTACACCAGTTCTTGAGCCACTTGTTAACCTCCCTAATCTCAATATTAAAATTCTAGAAAACCCCTTTAAGACTACTACACTGGATAAAATGGTTCAGCAGAACATAAAATACATAGAAACACATATTTCTTAAAATTGATTTGTTCATGCATTTCTGCTGTGGAATATGTCAATTGTGACCTTTCAATGGCTAGGTGCTCATACCTCTCCAGCTGCAGACGGCATCCATATGCTCATACATTTTGAGTACAACTAACTGAATATGTAGCAAACAGTGTAACACAATAGCATTCTTTCTTTGTTCATGGAGTTACTTGTTAGCTGAATGTGCTATTTATTCAAATGTGCTATCCGCAGCATATTAATAAATTAATGATCCAGATGTTGCTGCAGAAAATATCAGGTGGACATACAGTATATATTAAAATGTCTAGTTAGTTCTTTGGTTTCAATAGTGTTCAGGCTTACAGTTTTCCTGAATATTTGGGCCTTTGCATCTCCAGGAAACCAAAATATAGATGCATCAATTTGGATCTGGGCAAAGTGTATTTAGGCATTAATTTGCCCTTTCCTAGTTTGTGAATTCTAGCTCAAGACATATGTCTACATTTTTAAGGTGCCTTTAGTTTTGTGATTATACATATAAGTCATAGCAAGTAAAAAAGCTCAATGGGGGCCTGTCACCATTGACCTCCCTATGAAACTGTTTGCATAACGTAGATACATACAGTAGCTGTGGTTTACCTGATTAGAATGCTGTTTTTGGTTTATTCATGTGAGGCATCATTACAAATTAGGCCTTTGGTGCAATGAAGGCGTTACAGTTGCTCCTGTTGCACCCAAGCTCCACTCCTTTCTGTGGTCAGCACCTCCCTGGCTGCTTTGATTGACAGGACCAGGCAGAGGCAAGGCGGCCAGTGGCTTGCCACAGAAAGGAGTGGAGCATGGTTGCAACAAGAGCAATGGTGACGTCTTCTTTGCACCAAAAGCCTAATTTGTATGTTAAGAAAAAATATCGTGACTTGGCAATGAGGCTTCAGATGAATAAAAGAAAATAAGCATTTTAATCAGATAAACCACAGCTTTGTGTCTATGTAAACAGCTGAATAGGAAGGTCTCTGGTGATGCCTTTTAAAGATATTGGCCTACAGACAACACTTACCACCTATCCATAAGACCAACCACTTTAAAGGACATTTATCAATAGATGCTTTCTTTGGCTTCTTGGAAATGGCATAAAGCCACAAATCCGAAGTTTGTGACTAACACCAGAAAACTGGCGTGGGAATAATTAATTCCCCCTGTTATTTTTAACTAATACATTAAAAGGGCCCCTTCACCTTGCAGCTTCATGTGCAAATGTACTGCAGTAACTGAAAAAACCTAGAAGGAGCACCACTGCGTGATAATGGGAGTCTGTAGGGTTGGACCCCACAATCACACATTGACTACATATACTAGGGATAGGGTAAATATATTCCTAATACAAACTCTTTAACATTATGTCCAATCTGACTTTTGGCCAGCAAAGATGAAGTCATTTAGCCTTTTAAAGGTACATCAGCACTCCCTCTACCATTAACTCCTTAAGGACCCAGGAGAATGCTCGTCCTAAAGGGCCGGTACTTTGCACCCCAGGACGAGCATTCTCATCATGCGGTCCTTCTCTTCCCCCACGTGCGGTGCCGCGATCAGCGGCAGAGATCCTGCTGTTACTGACAGCCGCAACCCTGCTGCATCCACCAGCATTAGTGATAACGCCGGATCCAGTGGATTAACCCCTCATATGCCGCGGTCAGCACTGATCGCGGCATATGGGAGGTTTGTGCTCCCTCATCTTTGCCATCGTATCCCCGCGCTGCTGTGGCTGGGACCTGATGGTTGCAATAGCAGCCCCAAGCCATTCCAGGGCCTTGGGGCCCGACATGTACGGAGGCCTATGAGGCCCAGCCCCCAGGCTGGGTCTCATAGTCAAACTCTCAGTGTATTACAATGTGTAATAAAATGATAGTCAATGCAGCACAATTCAGATGTATTGTACTGCATTGAAACAGGGATCAGACCCTGTAATATTGAAGTCCCAGAGTGGAGCAAAAAAGAAAATGAAAAAAGAAAGTAAAAAAAAAAAGTTAAATTTTGTTTTTAAGTTTTTAAGTAAAAATAAAAAAGCGTCCTTTTCCCAAAATAAAGTAAAAAGAAAAGTAGATATATTAGGTATTGCTGCGCCCGAAACAACCTGCTCTATAAAAATACCACATGACCTAACCCCTCAGATGAACACCGTAAAAAAAAAGGGTGCAAAAAGGCAATTTTTTGTCACCTTACATCACAAAAAGTGTAATAGCAAGCAATCAAAAAGTCATATGCACCCCAAAATAATGCCAATCAAACAGTCATCTCATCCCACAAAAAATTATATCCTAACCAAAAAATAAAAATAAATATGGCTCTCAGAATATGGAGCCACTAAAACATGATTTTTTTAAAATCAAAAATGATATTATTGTGTAAAACCTAAATAAATAAAAAAAAGTATACATATTAGGTACTGACACATCTTTAACGACCTACTCTATAAAAATATCACATGACCTAACCCCTCAGGTGACCACCGTAAAAAAAAAAAAAAAAAACGGTGTAAAAAAAAGCCATTTATTTGTCACCTTACATCACATAAAGTGTAATACCAAGCGATCAAAAAGTCATGCGCACCCCAAAATTATAACAATCAAACTGTCATCTCATCCCGCAAAAATGAAATCCTGCCTAAGACAATCGGTTGAAAAATAAAAAAAACTATCACTCTCAGACAATGGAAACACTAAAATATGATATTTTTGCTTCAAAACTGCTATTATTGTGCTAAAGTGAAATAAATAAAAAAAGTATACATATTAGGTATTGCCTCGTCCATAACAACATGATCTATAAAAATTTCGCAAAAAAAGCAATTTTATGTCACATTACATAAAAAAGTGTAATACCAAGCGATCAAAAATTCATATGCACCCTAAAATAGTACCAATCAAACTGTCATATCATACTGAAAAAAATGAGCCCCTACATAAGACAGTTGCCCAAATTATTTTTTAAAAACTATGGCTTTCAGAATATGAAGACACTAAAAAAATCTTTTAAAAAAAATATGCTTTATTATGTAAAACTGAAACAAACAAACAAAAAATTGGTATTTGGTATTGTCACGTCCGTAAAAACCTGCTCTATAAAAATACCACATAATCTAACCTATCAGATGAACACTGTAAATAACAAAAATTAAAAATGGTGCCAAAACAGCTATTTTTTTGTTACCTTGCCTTGCAAAAAGTGTAATAT
This sequence comes from Bufo bufo, assembly GCF_905171765.1. NCBI lineage: Eukaryota > Metazoa > Chordata > Amphibia > Anura > Bufonidae > Bufo > Bufo bufo. Next base: position 154,016,287 of record NC_053395.1, on the reverse strand, counting down.
AGAGCAACCAAAAAACATATGCACCCTAAAGTAATACCTTATCCCGTAGTTTCCAAAATGGGGTCACTTTTTTGGAGTTTCTACTCTAGGGGTGCATCAGGGGTCTTCAAATGTGGCATGGCAGCTTAATTATCCCAGTGAAATATGCCTGTCAAAAACCATATGGTGTTCCTTTCCTTCTGCGCCCTGCCATGTGCCCGTACAGCACTTTACGACCACATATGGGGTGTTTCTGTAAACTACAGAATCAGGGCAATAAATATTGAGCTTTGTTTGTCTGTTAACCCTTGCTTTGTTAGCGGAAAAAAAATGGATTAAAATGGAAAATCTGCTATCTCCATTTTCCATTAATTCGTGTGGAAGACCTAAAGGTAAACAAAGTTTGTAAAATCAGTTTTGAATACCTTGAGGGGGAATTTCTGGGTGGTTTCTATATTATGTAAGCCTCACAAAGTGACTTCAGACCTGAACTGGTCCTTAAAAAGTGGGTTTTGGAAATTTTAAGATTTGCTTTTAAACTTCTAAGCCTTCTAACATCCCCAAAAAATAAAATGGCATTCACAAAATGATCCAAACATGAAGTAGACATATGGGGAATATAAAGTAATAATTATTTTTGGAGTTATTACTATCTATTATAAAAGTAGAGAAATAAAAATTTGCTAATTTTTCCAAATTTTGGGTAAATTTGTTATTTTTTTAAAAATAAAAATGTAATTTTTTGACTCAATTTTACCACTGTCATGAAGTACAATATGCGACGAGAAAACAATCTCAGAATGGCATGGATAAGTAAAAGCGTTTTAAAGTTATTACTACGTATAAATTGATACATGTCAGCTTTGCAAAAAATGGCCTGGTCCTTAAGGTGAAAAATGGCAAGGTCCTTAAGGGGTTAATTTTAAATAAATTATACAAAACAAATGAAAAAAATCATAAATAATTATGAGCACTTCTTTCCCACAAATGGTACTTTTTCCATATGGACTCAAATAAAAACATCCTTTTATAAATGCATTTACATTAATTTTCATTTATGTTTTTGACTAACATGGTCTACAAGGTGCAGGTAGGTCTACACTGTACCTCTGTTTTGGTGGGACTCTAGGATTTTCTAGGACTCATCACCCTCCTTTTCACATACAAGTAATTGCTGAGTGAGTGCCAAACCATTTCTTCTGAGTACTGAGTGTAACTTCTTCTCTGACCACCTTCAGGGTAATACTAGCAGTATTGCAGTAAATATTAATGAAGCACTGCTGGATTTGGTTTGGTGAAGGAACCCTCTCCAAACACAGTCACTCTTACCCTCTTCCCAACCGTATGTTCCATGTTTTCATTTTTATTTTTTACTAGCTGCTTTCCCATAGACATGACTTTTTATTTTTCTATATATATATAGCCATATGAGGGCTTAATTTTGCATAGTAAGTTAGCCTTTCTAAAAGAATCATTTAATGTTGCATATAATGTAATGGGCACTGGAAAAAATGTAATGGAAAATGGATGGAATTGGAAAAAAATGCAATTCTGTAACAGTCTTATGGGTTTAGCTTTTAAGGCATTCCCATTGCTGTAAAATGGGTCTTTAATTCACTTTCTGGGTCAGTATGATTACAGCAATATCACATTCACAGTATTCAGTAATGGAAACGGTCCTTAACATTTGGACTATAAAACACACTGCGACTTTCCCCCCACTTTTGGGGAAAAAAGTGTGTTTTCTAGTCCGAAAAATAAGGTATATAATTTTTCTTGATATTTATAAAAAAAAAACGTGGTATTTTTTATTTTTGCATATTCTGACTATCATAGCTTTTTTTTATATTTATGTATACATAGTCATTTTAGTGTTCATTCTTTGCAGAATGAACTGTACACTTTTTACACTTATATTAAGTCCCTTTAGGGGACATAAGCAAGCAATTTTCTTATTGTCTCTCCCATAGACTTCATTGATTTAACATGGCAACCTATGAGAGATTCACTGTGTTTATACAGAGCCCTGTGGCAGGGCTCCATAAGAACATTTTCGTGGCAAATCTTGGATCTTCAGAGGGCTTGAGGCTGCCATAGGAATCAAACAGCTCCCTCCCTCAATCTCAGTGCAGGGGAGCCGTTTGCTCCTGGTTTTTCACTGCTGAATTGAGAACACATCTGAGGATTTAAATGTCTGTGATTGGCATTATTACAGATAGTGGACAATGCTTCCAGGAGTCTGCTGTATAAAACATGTAATGGTTTTTGCTTTATTTATTTATGTTAGTAGCAATAACTTGTAAATTGTAACTTTTACCATAGAAGAAAAAAGCTGGAAAGTAAAAATTTAATTTTTCTTGTTATTTTATAGGTCTTGGGGTACTTGAACCCCAAATCTGAAGACAGCAGCCTACAGAAGAAGATACCTAATAGTATTACTAGTTTCTTCACAACCACAATATTTAATAAATAGTTACACATAAAAAACATGTCTTTAGACCAGAACAGTCCTCTAGACAAGTAGTAAATAATTTTCTCCCTATAAAAAAAAGTCTGGGGTTCAAAACCTAAGAAATATTTTTACTTTTTATTTTTTTTTAATAAAAATGATGGCACAAAAGTTGAATTTGAACTTTCCAGCTTTTTTTTCTTTTATGTTTAAAGTTAAAATGTTCTGCAAAGCTAATGTTACAAAAAAAAAAAGTGAGGTGGATTAATGGGTGGTTGCTTTGTATCCTAGTATATCAACATGTTGTTTTAATGCACTGTATAAAATATTAGGCTGTGAAACCCATTTGGAAGCTTTAATGGGTAAAGAACTAAATAAGATGTTTTCTATTACAGGAAATATGCTGTATAGAGTTTGGCTATGTATTTTAGAACATCTGGAGATCCATGACCTATCTCTAGTGACACCCCTTTATTTGACTGAGAGTTTCAAAAGTCTGAGAGAAGATTTTGAGATGTTAGGTTTTCTTTTAAATATATATAGTGTATATATAGTGTAAAAAATAAAAATATGGCAGCACCAACCAAAAAAAAAGGGGAAGTGGGTGCTGGCTCAAAAGGGAAAAGCTTACCCAAAATGTATAATGGAATAATAGAGCAGCACTCCAAAGTTGCGGTAAAAAAGTGATATTTTTATTCACCCATTGGTGAAGCGACGTTTCGTCTCCAACATGAAGCCTTTCTCAAGCAATGTGAACAATCAAAAGTGAACATATATATGGTGAAAGGAAGTGACATCCTCACATCAAAAGTGTGTACATAATAGAACAGCCATTAACCCATGCTGGCATGTGTAGCAATGAATACATCAAAATATTACAATTTATCAAAAGAACATTTGTAATAAATTCATAATACCATATAAAGAGAACAATGTAGAAAATATTAATGCATAATTAGTACAGAATCCATATGTACATAAAGTGTTATAAAAATACTCCCGTCATAAAATGGTTAAAAACAATTATTCCAATTCATTTGTGTGAGGAAAAAAACGGAACACATGATGGTGGGCGTAAGTGAAGACACATGCCAAGGCATCTTACTCAACCCCATTGTAGATCGACCTCTGTGCACGGCATCCCCGATCCTCCAGTGCACGTGCTCCAGGTGGCGCATCATATCAGTGTCATATAGCAGCGTCATAATGACCATGCGCATGCGCAGTATTCAGGATTCCTCAACAATCGCCATCTTGGAAGAGTTAAAGCACAGGCAAAGGCCAACTGTAACACAGCGTCCCCACCTGTGCAAATATCACTCAAACCATGCCGAAACCATACTATTCACACATAAAGCACACTGTTGCTTATAGGATCATCTGTGCCAACGAAAGTCATCGTGAGGTACCAATTGATGATCCATATACAGGGAACCATGTGTGGGAGTAGCCGAGCCACCAGCAATTCCACACAGTGTTAGCCCTGCTGATCCCGCAACATTATGAGGGATCTCCTCGTATCTTCACACTCATACTTAAGGAATCTGAACAGCCGAATCATCGCAGATAAAAAACGCATGTCAAAAAAGACGCCTAGTAAATAAATCTGGGGTTGAAGTTGCGTTGATTGTGCATCACATCGTCCATCAATCACGTAGTCCCTGGTCATTCACCACCACAATCTATATATAGAAATGTAAAAAAGAGAAAGAGAAAGAAAAAAATTATTATTATACATATATCCTCCATATATTGTAGTACAATAGTTACATTACAACCTAACTCTAGGATACAGACATAAACGAACATACAGTTGGACCGGGCAAGCTCCCTTCCAAATACCTATGCGAAGTCTGCATTAAGGCCATGTGGTCTTAAAGAATTAAGGGTATATATCCACCATATTTATTTTTTCTTTAATAATGAAACCCTATTGCCCCCCCCCCTCCTGGGCATTGGTACATAATCAATAAGCCAGCATTTGAGATCTCTTTCTTTGTGATTAAAATCTGCAAAATGTTTAGAAACAGGCAAATCCACTCTTTTTTGTCAAATACTTAATCGATGGTTATTCATTCTAGATTTAAAATCCGTAGAAGTTTCCCAGACATATAAGATATTACACGGACAAGATAATACATATATCACATGATCTGAAATGCATGTCAAGTGGAAACGGATAGGATAATTCACACCCGTAGATGGATGAATAAATGCAGTAGATTTGCACATGTACTTACAATTGACACAACCTAGACAGGGAAAACATCCCAATCCAGGTCGTGTCAAAGTAGACTGTCTCAATGCTTTTTTAAAGTTCCAACATCAGCCCTAATTAGCTGATCCCTCAAACTCATGGATCTCCTATAGGAGAACAATAGTGGACTGTTAAATTCCGGTACATCCTTAATGGAACCAGCCAAAGTGGGCCAATGTCGTCTAATAATGTGACTAATATCATTGCTCACCTCTGTATAGGTGGATACAAAGGGTTATTCTAGATGTTGTACATTTCACTGTTGGATTGGAAGGGATTTTCTTCCTGTCCAATTAAATCACCGCACTACGATGTTCATTCAATAATTTATATGGATATATCCATGATTTTGGAATTTCCGTATCATCATGTTATCCATAGTTTGTCTAGATTCCGCCTCGTCAGAGACAATTCTCTTAATGTGAAGCATCTGTGAATATGGAAGAGAGCGTATCATTTTCCTATGGTGACAGCTGCTATACAGTGCAGTGTTCTTATCTGTAGGCTTGGTGTACAACTGTGTGTGGAAAATTCCATCCACAATTGTCACCTTAGTGTCCAAAAATTAAGTTTCACTGGTAGAGTATACCAGTGTAAATTGCAACGATGTGTAAATACCATTAAGAAACCTATGGAAATCCATGAGTTGATTCTGACTACCTGTCCAAATGAGGAAGACGTCATCTGTGTATCTCCACCACCTCAGTATATACCTGAAGTGGCTAGATAGATAGATGACGTCCTCCTCAAACACATGCATTTATATATTAGCGTAAGTGGGGGCCATATTAGACCCCATAGCCACACCCCGCTTTTGGATATAAAAAGTATCTTGAAACAAGAAATAATTATGTTCCAATAAAATAGTAAGCAAACTCAGAATGAAGTCCATAGCCACATCAGTCAGTGTGGAGGTGGAAAACACTCTCCTAACCGCATCAATCCCCATACAGTGTTCAATTGAGGTAAACAAAGGAACAACATCAAATGATGCTAAAATTACATTCTGAAAATCAGAAATATCCACTTGACTCAATCTAACAAGAAAATCACTGGTGTCACGAATATAAGAGGTACCACCAATAGCAAAACCTCTGTAAAAATGTCGAGGACATAGAGGTGGGGGACGGAAACCCAATCCCGGGGGGGAAGAAAAGCAAGGGGAACAAATAGGTATTTTTAATCTGAGTGGGTATATACTATCCAAAGAAGAAAAATTGGTCTTACAAAAAGGACTGAAATTCGCACCTAGTAATGGTATCAACAAATTTAGTTTATTTCTTGACATCCATAGGTATATTAGAAAACTAAATATAGCAAAATATTATTTGAATATCACACCATCCCCACCGGCCAATATTGTGAACACTACGGGGGTCGTACATACGGACCTTCGTAATAGATCCAAATTTTGCCCCAAAAATAAAAACAACGAGTGCATTGATGCCTTTAAAAGGAGCCTCCTAAATGAGCTAGAAAAAATGGATAACAAACCAAAAAAACAGAATCTTTCTAGGGGAGAAAAGGAGGCACTAAAAAAGCTAGAAAAAAATGACACAATAGTGATAAAATCGGCCGACAAGGGGGGGGGGGTTGTTATTATGGATGTGGAACAATATACCAGGGAAATGGACAGATTGCTTTCGGATAGAGATACCTACTTGGTCTTAAAAAATAACCCACTCATTTTGTTTAAAGGGCAGCTGGAGGGTATTTTAAAAAGAGGTTTGGAGAGAGAGGTGTTAGACAAAAAAGAACATGATTACCTCCTTTTGAAGTGTCCGGTCACTCCTGTTATATATTTTCTGCCGAAGATCCACAAGGATCCCATTAATCCACCAGGGAGACCTATTGTTTCAGGGATTGATTCCCTGAACAGTAGAGTCTCCGAATATATTGATTTCTTCTTACAGAAGTATGTGACTGTGGCTCCCTCCTACCTAAAAAATTCCTCTAGTGTTATTGACCTCATTGAAAATATTGGCGAAGTTCATGGATCTATGTGGTTAGCCACGGTCGATGTTTCGTCACTCTACACCTGTATTCCCCAACTTTTAGGTATTAAAGGGGTCGAAGAAGCCTTAAACAATGATCCAGATATGGGGCCAGACCAAAAGAATTTTATTTTGGAATGTGTAGAATTTTGTCTCACCCATAATTATTTTTTATATAAAGATACTTTTTATCTCCAGCACTCTGGTGTGGCGATGGGGGCGAAATTCACCCCAAGCCTCGCCAATCTTTTCATGACTATGTGGGAGAGGGAGAATATTGATCAGATCCTCAAAAAAGATCTAGGAAGAGGACAGCTTTTTATGTGGCGAAGATATATAGACGACTGCCTCCTCATCTGGTTAGGTGAGAAGGAGGGTCTGGACAGTTTTTTAGCGGACATTAATGTTAACAGCTTCAATTTGAAATTTACTCACCATATCAGTGCCACCTCTGTAGACTTTCTCGATTTGGTCATTTTTGTGGAGGGTGGTAGACTTAAAACCAAGACCTTTTTCAAAACAGTAGATGTCAATACATATATTGAACACAATAGCTGCCACCATCCATCTTGGCTTAAAAACATACCCAAAAGCCAATTCCAACGTATCTCTAAAAATTGTAGCAAATTAGAGGATTACAGGGAACAGGGGCAGATGGTCAAACATAGATTTTTAGAAAAAGGTTATGAAAAAGGTTTTTTAGATCATTGTAAAGATGAAATAGAATTAAAACGCATTGAGAATAAGCCACAGACCAATAAAAAGGTGATGAAAAAAGATTTTAGATATACATTTCTGACCCAGTACAACAGTAAAATAGGCAGCATTAAAAATATGATCCAAAAAAATTGGCATATTCTTCAAAATGACCCTGTACTTAGTAAAGATTTACCGGTCAGGCCCCCTGTAGTATTCAAAAGAGCAGATAATCTCTCCAACAAACTAGTCCGTAGTGCTACTAACAAAAAACGCACCAGTACTAAAAAGGGCAGGTTCACATGGTGCGGTTTTTGCCTACCCTGCAAAAACCGCATCCTAAAACAACGAGAAAGATGTGTAGACCAGATTATATCTAAAACTACAAAAGAGACCATTTTCAAAATCAAAGGTCAATTTTCTTGTAATAATGTTGGAGTGATTTACCTTTTGGAGTGCCCCTGTGGCCTCCAATATGTAGGCAGGACTACACGGAGCCTTAAGACTCGAGTGCAGGAGCACATTCGTAACATTAAAAAAGGTCTTGAGACCCACAGTGTCTCGTTACATTTCAAGATTCACCATGAGAAAAATCCGAAGGGCCTCCGTTTTACTGGTTTGGAACTAGTACATACCCCTATCCGTGGAGGGGACTTCATTGCCATAATAAATAAAAAAGAGGTTGAGTGGATGTTCCGTTTGGGCACCATTCAGCCACAAGGGCTTAATATTGAATGTGATATCAATGCCTGCTTATTTTAAAATTTATTCGCCGTTAGCTGTTCTGTCCTGTCCCAGTCTTTTTATTCACATATGTTTTTATTCATTTTTGTAGTTTTACTCTGCATGTATTTGTTTTTACTTGTATTTTGGAAGTGCAAATGACGTGGTGCAGGGGAGGCTCCCTGTCTATTTAAAACACAGCTGTATTCTATTACCAATCAACGCCCCAGACGAAGCATCACCGCGAAACCCGGGTCGGGCATTACTCCAGATATTTTATATGTTTTATAGTTGTACTTTCTGCTAGTATTAAATAGTTTTTACCTGACCTTTGGTGCGCACCTACTTCTCTTGCGACTTCATCCTTGAGAGCTTTTAACATCGATGTTGGCTGCTATCCAGGTTTTTGAGCTATCTATGAAAAATTCCACAAGATCTAATACACGCACCTGACAAGTGAAGCTCTGTGAGTATAATCTGTTTGCAGGCAGATCAAGTGCTGTGATATACTACACTATAGTTCTCTTTTTCCAGCAGAGTTCTACTTTTCCAGCAGAGTTCTACTGTGATACGAATAATATTTCTACACGCTTTGACAAATCAGGAATCTTGTGAGTATAACCTATTCACATGGTGCGTCTGATACTTGGAACCTGCTACACCATAGTGCGTTTTTTCCATTACCTACAGGTTTCCATACACACGTTGGATTATAAGGTTGGCAAGTGATCCCACTAGTTGAAGATTTTATAAGTGAACTTTTATACACAAAGAAGATTCCTCTCTTGCAGCGCAATCTTTTTTTACATATTTTCTTCAAGTTATAGACTTTTCCCACATTGTCTTCAGATTTGCAGCGCTTGAGGGGACTAGTATTTCTGAACAGAGACTCTATCTATTTATTTTCTGAATAGCAAAACCTCGTAGTAATCGATCAAGAAATGTGTCCGGATGACTAAAAATGGAATCAGAACCCGAAACTATTGGTCGCCCAGGTGGGTCGATCAATGTCTTATGGATCTTGGGTAGTGCATATAATACTGGGGTTACAGGATGAGCTACAATGAGGTAATTCATGAGCTCAATATCTATAACCCCTGCCATGTAAGCATCATTAAGGCACCGTCGAATCATGGCGCCTATTCGAAATTTCAGATCACCATCCAAGACTCCATAGACATCAGTATCCTCTAATTGTCGCAATATCTCGGCCACATATTTCTTGGAATCCATAAAGGCTTCATGTTGGAGCCGAAACGTCGTGTCACCAATGGGTAAATAAAAATATCACTTTTTTACCGCAACTTTGGAGTGCTGCTCTATTTTTCCATTATAAATTTGGGGTAAGCTTTTCCCTTTTGAGCTAGCACCCACTTCCCCTGTTTTTTGGTTGGTGCTGCCATATTTTTATTTTTTATACGTCTAGCTTTTGGGCTGAGCACAACCTTTGCCTTTTTCTGCTTTTTTGTTTTCTATTTAATTTTTATCATTGTTTTTTGCATCATGTCGAGTTCCGACACAAATTCATCCAGCGGTGTCACCTACTCGCAGGAGAAGACTGAGCGTATCATGCGTGGGATTCAGGGAGATGCTACCTTCCTTAATATACCATCACTTATAGAACTTAAGAGGAAACATGAATCTCTGGCCAGGAGATCCTTTTCATTACGTCTGCACATGACCACTTTGGGTGAATATTTCAAGGAACGCAGGATTCCAAGAGGTATGCGGTCCAATTTACGTCCTAACCTGTTTTCTGGCGATGAACTTTTTTGCAAAAGATTTGAAACCCTTTCCAATCAATATGCATTTGATTTCATTTTGATGAACATTGAGTATCTTCAGCGTGAATTATGTACTTTGTCGTGTGACATCACGCACATTGTACACAGATTAAAGGCAAACATGTCAGTTGATGATTTCAACACCTATACTAATGTTTCGAATGAACACTTGTTGAAATTCCAAACTCAAGCAGAGGAGGGAAAACGCATTAAATGGAACCAGGACTCTGATGACTACAAAAGGGGCTCAATATATAATTGGCATAGTGATTCATCGACATCGCACTACAGGGATAATAATAAAAGAATAAGACGTATTCCAACTGTTTCATCAGAGAGTGATTTTTTTTAGGCGACAAGATACAGAAACAGTCGAAAGGAAACGTAAAACCAACGCTATAGACAAAATCAACAAACCACGCAGCTTCAAGACTCGAGGTATGTCCAACAAAGCCATGAACAAGAAGAAATGACTGTTGTTAACCTTTCTTCCAAAGAACTCACCCCAAATCAAGTGAGCGTTTTAAACAAAGGTTTTTCTTTCTGTCCTACCATGCATGTTGATTGGTTGAAACTTGAATATGATTTGTTTGCATTCTTCCGCTCCATCAAATTAAAAACTTGGTTCAGGGGTAAAACCAACAAGGTCACTGATAAAATTTGTGAATTATCTTTACGTGACTTTGATTTATATACTAGGAGCGGCTTCACTCCTGACACAAGTGAACCTGCTGTTGATGCATTTATCAAAGTTGTACGGTTTGATATTGAGAGGTTGAGATCTAGTTATGATGATTCCACCATTAAACATCCCAACCTCACTAGGGATGAGGTACAAGCCCTGAAACAACTTAAAAACGACACCACCCTTGTCTTCAAGCCTGCGGACAAGGGTGGTGCTGTTGATGTTATGGATTCCAAGAAATATGTGGCCAAGATATTGCGACAATTGGAGGATACTGATGTCTATGGAGTCTTGGATGGTGATCCTAAATTTCGAATAGGACCCATGATTCGACGGTGCCCTAATGATGCTTATATGGCAGGGGTTATAGATATTGAGCTCATGAATTACCTCATTGTAGCTCATCCTGTAACCCCAGTATTATATGCACTACCCAAGATCCATAAGACATTGATCGACCCACCTGGGCGACCAATAGTTTCCGGTTCTGATTCCATTTTTAGTTATCCAGCCACATCTCTTGATCGATTACGAAGAGGTTTTGCTATTGGTGGTACCTCTTATATTCGTGACACCAGTGATTTTTTTGTTAGATTGAGTCAAGTGAATACTTCTGATTTTCAGAATGTAATTTTAGCATCATTTGATGTTGTTTCTTTGTATACCTCAATTGAACACTGCATGGGGATTGATGCGGTTAGGAGAGTGTTTTCCACCTCCACACTGACTGATGTGGCTGTGGACTTCATTCTGAGTTTGCTTACTATTTTATTGGAACATAATTATTTTTTGTTTCAAGATACTTTTTATATCCAAAAGCGGGGTGTGGCTATGGGGTCTAATATGGCCCCCACTTACGCTAATATATACATGCGTGTGTTTGAGGAGGACGTCATCTATCTATCTAGCCACTTCAGGTATATACTGAGGTGGTGGAGATACACAGATGACGTCTTCCTCATTTGGACAGGTAGTCAGAATCAACTCATGGATTTCCATAGGTTTCTTAATGGTATTTACACATCGTTGTAATTTACACTGGTATACTCTACTAGTGAAATTTAATTTTTGGACACTAAGGTGACAATTGTGGATGGAATTTTCCACACACAGTTGTACACCAAGCCTACAGATAAGAACACTGCACTGTATAGCAGCTGTCACCATAGGAAAATGATACGCTCTCTTCCATATTCACAGATGCTTCGCATTAAGAGAATTGTCTCTGACGAGGAGAATCTAGACAAACTATGGATAACATGATACGGAAATTCCAAGATCGTGGATATCCATATAAATTATTGAATGAACATCGTAGTGCGGTGATGGAATTGGACAGGAAGAAGATCCTTTCCAATCCAACAGTGAAATGTACAACATCTAGAATCCCTTTTGTATCCACCTATACAGAGGTGAGCAATGATATTAGTCACATTATTAGACGACATTGGCCCACTTTGGCTGGGTCCATTAAGGATGTACCGGAATTTTTTCACTTCACAGGTGTGCACTGTCAGGTTTAATAAGTGGGATTTCTTGCCTTATAAATGGGGTTGGGACCATCAGTTGCGTTGAGGAGAAGTCAGGTGGATACACAGCTGATAGTCCTACTGAATAGACTGTTAGAATTTGTATTATGGCAAGAAAAAAGCAGCTAAGTAAAGAAAAACGAGTGGCCATCATTACTTAAGAAATGAAGGTCAGTCAGTCAGCCGAAAAATTGGGAAAACTTTGAAAGTAAGGGCTATTTGACCATGAAGGAGAGTGATGAAGTGCTGCGCCAGATGACCTGGCCTCCACAGTCACCGGACCTGAACCCAATCGAGATGGTTTGGGGTGAGCTGGAACAAGTGCTAAGCATCTCTGGGAACTCCTTCAAGACAGTTGGAAGACCATTTCAGGGGACTACCTCTTGAAGTTCATCAAGAGAATGCCAAGAGTGTGCAAAGCAGTAATCAAAGCAAAAGGTGGCTACTTTGAAGAACCTAGAATATGACATATTTTCAGTTGTTTCACACTTGTTTGTTATGTATATAATTCCACATGTGTTAATTCATAGTTTTGATGCCTTCATAGTCATGAAAATAAAAAAAAACTCTTTGAATGAGAAGGTGTGTCCAAACTTTTGGTCTGTACTGTATGTATAATAATATTTTTTTTCTTTCTCTTTCTCTTTTTACATTTCTATATATAAATTGTGGTGGTGAATGACCAGGGACTACGTGATTGATGGACGATGTGATGCACAATCAACGCAACTTCAACTCCAGATTTATTTACTAGGAGTCTTTTTTTACATGCCTTTTTTATCTGCGATGATTCGGCTGTTCAGATTCCTTAAGTATGAGTGTGAAGATACGAGGAGATCCCTCATAATGTTACGGGATCAGCAGGGTTAACACTGTGTGGAATTGCTGGTGGCTCGGCTACTCCCACACATGGTTCCCTGTATATGATTCAACAATTGGTACCTCACGGTGACTTTCGTTGGCACAGATGATCCTATAAGCAACAGTGTGCTTTATGTGTGAATAGTATGGTTTCGCCATGGTTTGAGTGATATTTGCACAGGTGGGGACGCTGTGTTACTGTTGGCCTTTGCCTGTGCTTTACCTCTTCCAAGATGGCGATTGTTGAGGAATCCTGAATACTGCGCATGGTCGTTATGACGCTGCTATATGACACTGATATGATGCACCGCCTGGAGCATGTGCACTGAAGGATCGGGTACGCCGTGCACAGCGGTCGATCTACAATGGGGTTGAGTAAGTTGCCTTGGCATGTGTCTTCACTTACGCCCACCATCATTTGTTCAGTTTTTTTTCCATTCAAAAATGAATTGGAATAATTGTTTTTAACCATTTTATGACGGGAGTATTTTTATAACACTTTATGTACATATGGATTCTGTACTAATTATGCATTAATATTTACCACATTGTTCTCTTTATATGGTATTATGAATTTATTACACATGTTCTTTTGATAAATTGTAATATTTTGATGTATTCATTGCTACACATGCCAGCATGGGTTAATGGCTGTTCTATTATGTACACACTTTTGATGTGATAATGTCACTTCCTTTCACCATATATATGTTCACTTTTGATTGTTCACATTGCTTGAGAAAGGCTTCATGTTGGAGCCGAAACATTGCATCACCAATGGGTGAATAAAAATATCACTTTTTTACCGCAACTTTGGAGTGCTGCTCTATTTTTCCATTTTATATATATATATATATATATATATATATATATACTGTATATTGCTCATCTCTAGTTTCACTAAATAGACATTGTGATGGAATATTGGTTAAGTTGAATGTTCTTCATTGATGACTTTATAGCTTGGTTAAAGTGTTATTTAAAACAATTCGTTTTTTTTCTCCTTTTTTTTTTACTCTCTTCTTCTCCCTTAATGGTGGGAGGGATTTGTGGGTTCTTTTTCTGGGGGTGGGAGGAAGTGAGGGTGTAAATATGTCTGTATTTGGCTGCTCTTAAAGAAACAGACTGTCACATTTTGCAAAAACTATATGATTTTAGAAAGGTGGCACAAAAGGTGTCTTCCAGTTGGTTATGTTTATCCCTGCATAATAATATGACCATAAGACCTAGTGAGATACAGTAAGCATATTTATGAGGTTGAGAAGGATAGCCAGTTCAACTAGCGTTTTTTTAAATAGTTGTGGTACTGCACCTATATATTTTGAGAGCGTTTGACGAAGAGTCTCCACAGCTAACTTGGAATGTTCTTTAGATGCTACTACTATAGGGCTCTTCGAAGAAACAATAGAAGAGTCAGATCACCAGTAACTGGACTTAGGAGTGCATGGAAGAAAGTGCAACCAAGTAACATCTACCCTGTGGAACAGTGGAAGATACACATTAGGAACGAATTGTAAACCTTATGACACAGTTACGTCATTGAGTGGTTTATAGGTTTACAAGTGTTATTTTGCTGAAAGGGATATTTACAGGCTACACCGACAAATATTAATCCTCTTTCATCCTTTGGCAAAATGTGTCAATACTGTCTTTGTGGTAAAAAATGTGGAACTAACGAACAGACTGCTAGCCACACTGTGGGCTAGGGGCCGTGCTCCTACTGCAGGGTTGGGTGACCTACACATTGTACATTCACCGTCATTGACAGTTGAGAATGTCCATGAAAGGGATTGACTTATGTAGTGCCCTTGAGCAGGGATACTTTCAAGTCTGGACATTTGTGGACATTTGCCTGTTTACCCTATGCAAAGACATCAACTTCTCACTTTATTTCACTTTAAAAGGTTGAACTTGCATTGACTTATACTATTTATACTGTGTAACTGCAATATATATATATATATATATGTAATATATATATAGATATATATCCTGTTCATTTGCACTGTATTAGCACAGCACTGTGGAAAGGGTTAATGAAAACTGAGATACTTTTGAGACTTTCTAGCTAATAATGAGAAGCTAATAATTTTCCACAGTTACCATAAGGTTTTAAGAAGAGCATGTTTTGGGGGGATAAGATAGACTTGTTGTGACCACCAAAACCAGACAGACTGGTCTTTTGAATGTCTGGTTTAGCTATGTTATTATTATGAAAAATAGTTTTTGTCTGGAAAAACAGCTGATTATTGCCATCGAGTATCATTGAAGCTCTAATGCAAGTGAGGGACGGGAGTTGTAACAATGTATTAGTTTGTGCTGAGTTTCTCCACTCCATCCCTCCCACTAGAAGGTTCTAATTCAGCCATAAAGTATATAAGGAGAGCAGTTAGAGGCCCTAGTGTGCTGCAGTTAGGGAACAATGCTTAGAAGAGGAGACTCTGTCAGACTGCATGAAAGACCAGAAAAAGACTGAGACGGGTTGTCAGGAATCATCCTGTTATGTCTGTTTAGTTCAGACTATCTTGCCCTTAAGCTTTCCTTCAGTTAAGATGGTGGATTGTGTCTCAGCTGGGTTCCATCTTACTTCCTGTTTCATCTATAAACCTCTCAAGCCTGTTACTCATTGCTTGAGTAATATGTTTTAGCTCCTGCTGACTGCTCGCTGGGTTTCCCCCTGACCTCTCGTCTGGATCTCTGCCTTCATCTGCATCCGTTGATTGAGACTCAAGACGCATGGCTAAATCACTTAGAGGACTTTATCGATGCCATAAGTCAAATGTTTGACAATCCAAATCGAGGTGCTACAGCTGAGGCAGCATTACTAGCATTGCGCCAGGGCAGATGCCCTGTCACAGAGTAGTGGAGGTCAAGAAGTGGGCTGTCAACACCGATTGGAACGACGCAGTGAAAATATATTTTTTTAGGAAAGTACTATGCAGCGCATTAAAAGATGAACTTGCCTGTGCGGAGGCTCCTTTGGGTTTGGATGCTTTTATTAACCATTGCATTCAAATCGATATCCGACTGTATTAACGACGACAAGTGAAATGGGCTACCTTGAATTATGACAATAAGCATTCCCTCTCTTTTCCAGTCTCCATTTCCAAGGAACCCCAAAGAAAGATTTACAGAGAATCAGGAAGTGAGCCCATACAAGTAGATTCCATACTAAGACGTGAAATCGTTGATCGAAGGGAGCACAGGCTCCGGGAAAGTCTATGCTTTTACTGTGGAAAGTCTGACCACTTCCTTATCAACAGCCCTAGCCATCTGCGGAGGTTGGTGGCAGCTATTACAGATCCTGACTTTTCAGATGCAGAATGAATTGCTTCGGAAAGAGAATTATCTGAGAAAGCAATGTTCCATTCCATTTCATCGGTGGCCCCTCATATTAAGAAAGAGAATATAGACTCCCGTTGCTTCCTTCCCATTAAGTCCTTGATTAACTCTCAGTAGATATCCACCTCTGCTATGGTGGACTCCGGGGCTAGTGGCAATTTTATGGACTTTTCTTTTGCTCAAAGGCATGGGGTTCAATTTCAGAAAAAACTCTAACTCGTGGTAATGGAGACCGTAGATGGATCTCCACTGAGCTCAGGGCCAGTGGATCAAGAGACGGAACCACTTGAAATCATTATAATACCCCATCACCGTGAAATCCTATAATTTCTATTGATCTCTTCTCCACATTTCCCTGTTATTCTAAGCCTACCCTGGTTGCAAGCACAGAACCCTGTAATCAACTGGGAAACCAAAGAAATAAGCTTCCTAGCGGAGAATGTTCTTTCTATAGCTCAGTGTGAACAAGGTTCAGAAAAAGATAATAAGGTAATAGAGTTACCCTCTGTATATAAAGAATTTGCAGACGTTTGCGATAAACAAAATGCGGACAAGTTCCCCCACAACGACCCTACGATTGTCCTATAGAATTGCTTCCTGGTGCATCTGCAGTGACCAGGATGCAGGTATACTGACGCCACTTTCATGCAATGGCTGGGTCAGGTGGATAATAGTCTGTATTTTGTTTGTGACGCCAATTGCAGCGTGCTCAGGGTATTGTCACAGGGCCCTTCAAAGGTGTTATAACGCACGTCCCAGTTTAGGAATGCCAGAGTGGTGTAATGTCTCTGTATGGTAGTGGTAATTGGGTCAACGGTGTCTCCTACCTGGGTACGACTGGACTCCTGGCTCCTGGCTCACTTGCAATAAATTGAGTGTAGTGATAGTAGGAGTAATAGAGGAATTTTGCAGCAGAAATTATGTCCAAACCTTTAGATGAAGTTCAAACTGTTCTTTACTGAAGATAACTTGTATCCAAACAGTATGCAGCTTTGGTCCTTGGTCCCAGCAGGTTTTGGAAATCATTGGCAAGAATAGAGGCTTCTGCTTTGAACTGTACCTTCTGCTGTATGGGGGACAGACTAGCTGAGGAGGAATGTCTTCTCCTAGGTCTCCGGACTTGACTCACTGATATATTCTCATGGGATGCTTTCTTCCTGGAATTCTGGAGGTTGTTTGCAACTTTGTGCTTTTTGTCATCCAGCTGAGCTGCAGAGCTCAGACTGGGAATTTGATCAAATCTCAGCACGAGACTTGGTCCTTGCTGTCTTCCCTATGCAGGGGAAACTAGAACTCGTTCTAACTGTTTTTTTCCTCCCTTGCTGCAGGATGTGGGAACCTCCACTTCTCTTCAGCAGGGGGGCAGAACAGAACAGGGTCGTTCCACTCTGAATGGCAATAACATTAAAACTATCTCTACCAATGTGCACTTCGCTCGACGATGCCTTTACCTGTAGTCTGCACGGGCGCAGACTACAGTGTGTAGTGCACACGCGCGGGATTTCAAACAGGCTCAGGGATTACGTCCGCGCTGGCTCTTGAATATATTATATTAGAGGCGGCGCTGGACTCAGGAAGGCGGCACTGGGCACTGGACCGAGGGGTGCGGCTGGGCACCAAGTTAGGAAAGGACATCCCCTTGGGCACCTTATGTAAGTCATTAGCATATCACTAAAATCATTTTTTATAAAGAAATAAAGAAGTAAAAAGACTATTAGTTAATAAGGGCATCATTTAATACAGCTCAGGGAGACCTACAAGTAGCTATGTTTTACTGTAGGGGGCAAAATGTGGTGACAGAATCCCTTTAAGATTGAAAAATGTAAATTTCACCAGACTGAGATCCAATTCCTTGGCTATATAATTTCACCTTATGGTCTACACATGGACTCTAGCAAGATTAAAGCAATAGTAGACTGGCCTACATCCAGGAGCATAAAAGATGTTCAACGTTTCATAGGTTTTGGCAATTTTTATAGACGCTTCATTAAGAATTTCTCAGAAATCATTACTCCTATTACACAGTTGACTAAGAAAAAAGTTTGCTGGTCTCCCCAAGCAAAGGAATTTCCTAAAGTCCAAGTTCACTACCCCTGTATTAGTTTATCGCTACCCCGAACTTGCCTTCATTGTGGAAGTAGATGCTTCAGACTGTGCTATAGGGGCTATTCTGTCACAGAGAACAGGAGACAAGGGTTTATTGCATCCGTGTGCTTTTTTTCTCCCAACATTTATTCCCTGCTGAGAAGAATTATGATGTGGGGAATAAAGAACTTTTAACTATTATTGCAGCTTTTAAGGAATGTAGACATCATCTTCAAAGAACCTCACAGCAAATAATAGTTCTGACTGATCACCATAATTTGGAATTTGTTAGATCTGCCAAATGTTTATCTCCTCGCCAAGTTTGTTGGAGTCTCTTTCTCAATCAATGAAACTTTGTAATCTCGTACAGGCCCGATTCCCGTAACGGCAAGGCAGATGCTCTATCTAGAATCTTTTCCAATGATTCCACTTCTTCGATTCCGCTCAAGACTATTGTTCCTAAGTCTAAGGGTCTATTCACACGTCCGTTTTTTCTTTCCTGATCTGTTCCGTTTTTTCAGGAACAGATCTGGACCAGATCTGGACCCATTCATTTTCAATGGGTCCTGAAAAAAATCAGACATTGAGCTGTCCGTTTTTTTCCAGGACCCATTGAAAATGAATGGGTCCAGATCTGGTCCAGATCTGTTCCTGAAAAAACGGAACAGATCAGGAAAGAAAAAACGGACGTGTGAATAGACCCTAATTTTGTGGGAGTAATCCATAATAAGGACTTCCTTGAAGAGATAAAAAAAAGGCCTATGACACCGACTCCTAGCTGTCTCGACCACTTGATGATGTGCATTTAATGCTTAAGAACAAGGTGTGGACCCACCCGAAACAATAAGACAGAAAATTCTAAAGTTAGTCCATGATTCTAAGATTGCGGGTCACAAAGGAGTGCAGAAGACAGGAATTTTTATCCCGTTTCTTTTGGTGGCCCAATTATCAACAGGATGTAAGGAAATATGTCATGTGACGTTTGTGCTAGATGCAAGACTCCACGTTCTTCACCCATGGGTTTATTACAGCCTTTGTTGGTTCCCTCTCATCCCTGGGGTTCTATTTCCATGGACTTTATCGTAGATCTACCTATCTCTAAGGGAAAAAATTCTATTTTGGTAGTAGTTGACCGGCTCACCAAGGCTGCACATTTCATTCCATGTACTGGCCTACCTTTTGCCAAAGATACCGCTGACCTTGTAGTTCAGAATGTGTTTTGTTTTCATGGAGTTCCTGATGAAGTTATCTCGCATCTTGGGGTGCAGTTTACAGTACATCAAAATTTTGGCGTAGTTTTTGCACAGCACTTGAGATTGATATTAATCTTTCAACCGCCTTTCACCCACAATATAATGGACAAACTGAATGCACAAATCAGACTCTGGAACAGTATCCTCGATGCTATATCTGTCATTTACAAGATGATTGATCTGCTTCCTGTGGCTGTTTTCTTACAATAACTCCCAAAATGCCTCCACCAAGCAAACTCCTTTCTTTGCAAATTTGGGGTATCATCCAAATATTCTTACCAAATTCCCCACTGTTTCACCTATTCCAGCAGTCGCGGAAAGGATCTCTGCATTACAGCAAATTTTAGAGCTTCTAAAAGGAACATTAGAGAGTGCTCTAGAAAATTACAAGAAGGTGGCAGATAAATTTCGTAGATCAGCACCAATCTTTAAAATAGGGGATAAAGTATGGCTTTCCACTAGAAATTTGAAACTTAAGGTTCCTTCACCAAAACTCGGACAGAAGTTCGTTGGGCCTTATAAGATTATGGGGATAATTAGTCCAGTAGCTGTTCGGCTCAAGCTTCCACGATCTATGAAGATTCATCCTGTTTTTCATGTGTCTCTACTAAAACCCGCCATGCCCAACCCTTTTCCAGAACGTGTCCCTCCTCCTCTCGATGTGTTGGAGATAGATGGGCAAGAACAGTTTGTTGTAAAATCTTGGACTCTAGAATTTTC
This sequence comes from Bufo bufo, assembly GCF_905171765.1. Taxonomy (NCBI): domain Eukaryota; kingdom Metazoa; phylum Chordata; class Amphibia; order Anura; family Bufonidae; genus Bufo; species Bufo bufo. The sequence goes on along the minus strand of NC_053395.1, from coordinate 153,995,930 downwards.
AGGAACCATCTATAATACTTCATTAAGTGGCAGGGTTATTGGTCTGAAGAGAATTCTTGGGGACCGGTGAGTAATATTAATGCTTCCCGACTGATCAAACAGTTTCATCAAAGACATCCTGGGAGACCAAGCCAGATCTCGTCCAGAGGCCGCTGATGAGGTGGGAGTAATGTCAGGAATCATCCTGTTATGTCTGTTGACTGTCTTGCCCTTAGGTTTTCCCTCAGTTAAGATGGTGGATTGTGTCTCAGCTGGGTGCCATCTTACTTCCTGTTTCATATATAAACCTCTCAAGCCTGTTACTCATTGCTTGAGTAATGTGATTTAGCTCCTGCTTGTGCAGTCCTCTCACCTGGAACTTGCTTTCTGGTTTGTTCCTTCTCCTTGCGGTTTACCCTGCTACTCCTGGACATCTGCCGACCACTCGCTGGGTTTCCCCCTGACCTCTCGTCTGGATCCCTGCCTTCATCTGCTTTCCTGCTACCTCCTGTTCAAGACTCTGGTTCTTCCTGTGTTTAGGCCTTATCCCTGCCATTGGATTCCAGCAGTATTCCACTAGTATCATGACACGGGTATACTCTACCACAGACCCTGGATCACCAGCCTTTGGCCAGGGTACCAGCCTTCTGAGAGAGAGAGAGAGAGAGAGAGAGAGAGGGACAGCTAAGCCATGCCTTTCCTCAGCCTCAAACCCTTTTTCTGCCCGGGAGGAGAATGGAGACGCCAGCTCTATGCCTCACCTGTATTGTTTTGTACCTGAATTCCTCCGGTAAAGAAGCACACTGGTTTACTGCAGAGCCTGACTCTCTGGATTTATTTCCCATTGGGGTGCACCATGCTTTACCATCCCATCTGGAGAGCAGCAACACATGGTGCCACCCCAAAAGTGTCCGGGGGACCCAGCATAGCATTGGGGCCACCCTAAACCTGGCCACTGCACTTAGCAGTAACAAGGATGCATGGAGGGACATGGCCTCCCTATATGAAGTAACTAGTGCAATCCGACACAAAGGTAGTAGCTTCCCAGTGACCCAATATGGCACAGAAGGAAAGGGAAAACTTGGCAGTCGTTTTATTAAAAGTGTTCAGCTGCTATCTGCAACCACAGAGCATTATGTGCATTCAAGAGTATTTAGCAACCACTAAGCCTATTGTGCCAAAGAGTATGTCCTGGATGCTCTCCTTACCTTCTTCACTTATACACAGCCTGTGTAATCCCCCTACCAGACAGACATATCTTTTTTTCTCCCTATTTACCCTGTGATACAGTACAGCTTGTATGAACTGCTCTCCCTGAACACTTGGATGCTTTCCCCCTCTCCACACTCTGATCTGCCAACCTACTTCAGAAACCAGTAAGCCTATTGTGCCAAAGAATATGTCCTGGGTGCTCCCCTTACCTTCTTCACTCATACACAGTCTGTGCAATCCTCCCTACCTGACATATATTTATGATTTCCTCTTTATTTACCCTGTGATACAGTACATCTTTTGTAAACTGCCCTCCCTGAACACTTGGATGCTCCCCCTCTCCACACTCTGATCTGACAACTTACTTCCTTCCCTGATGCTATCTCTAACACTGAGAGAAGGGAGGGAGAAAACCGAGCAGAAACAGCAGCACAGCCAGCTAGGTGAAGGAGTTGAACAAACACTACAGCCACCTGTATTTTTGATCCTGTTTAAAAAGTTGCTTGGTTTTACATTTAGGAAGCAAATGAGCAATAACACATGTAATAGCTTTTAAAGAGAACCTATCAAATCTTTAGAGAAACCAATACTTCTGCAGCTAGCCCTATCTTCTGTGATTCTGGCAGTGTTTCTCTTTGCCTTTTAGCCTCCTCATTTGGCTGCTATTGACATCTTTAATTTTGGCACCTGAAAGCATGGAATTAGCTAATCTTTCTGCGCTCAGTTACAAAGGATGAGGTGCCATTGAAACTGGGTGCAGGAGGCCTCCCATCTGACAATTCACAGCTATTGGTTACCAAAACTAATGGCACTGGTAGTGGGCAAACTGAAAAGGCTATAAAAAAAGCACAACCAAGTCACAGAAGATGTGGCTGCAAAGGTGTGCAGGCACTTGGAGTGCTACGAGGACACGGCAGATCCCCGTTAACTGTAATACAGGCTCAGGATCCGTAAAAGATGAAAGTGACTCAATCCACATGCTAACGTGCTCCTTCTTCAGTGGAGAAGGAGAACTTTAGCTCCGAAACGCATTTGGTGTTACTAATTTGAAGGTATACATATAAACAACCCCAGTGATTATCATCTCCGCTTTAAAGATACATTGAAGTATCCAACTCGCATCGGATAGCACAATAGACCGCACATTAAATGCAAAGATCAGATAGGTAAGGCTACTTTCACACTAGCGTTTTTGCTGGATCCGGCAGGGTCCAGCAAAAATGCTTCCGTTACTGATGTTGATGTTCCTGGAGGGATACACCAAATGGAAAAGGACTTAGGAAAACTAGAGGAATGGTCAAAAATATGGCAACTAAAATTTAATGTTGATAAGTGCAAGATAATGCACCTGGGACGTAAAAACCCAAGGGCAGAATATAAAATCAGTGATACAGTCCTAACCTCAGTATCTGAGGAAAGGGATTTAGGGGTCATTATTTCAGAAGACTTAAAGGTAGGCAGACAATGTCATAGAGCAGCAGGAAATGCAAGCAGAATGCTTGGGTGTATAGGGAGAGGAATTACCAGTAGAAAGAGGGAGGTGCTCATGCCGCTCTACAGAGCACTAGTGAGACCTCATTTGGAGTATTGTGCTCAGTACTGGAGACCATATCTCCAGAAGGATATTGATACTTTGGAGAGAGTTCAGAGAAGAGCTACTAAACTGGTACATGGATTGCAGGATAAAACTTACCAGGAAAGATTAAAGGACCTTAACATGTATAGCTTGGAAGAAAGACGAGACAGAGGGGATATGATAGAAACTTTTAAATACATAAAGGGAATCAACAAGGTAAAAGAGGAGAGAATATTTAAAAGAAGAAAAACTGCTACAAGAGGACATAGTTTTAAATTAGAGGGGCAAAGGTTTAAAAGTAATATCAGGAAGTATTACTTTACTGAGAGAGTAGTGGATGCATGGAATAGCCTTCCTGCAGAAGTGATAGCTGCAAATACAGTGGAGGAGTTTAAGCATGCATGGGATAGGCATAAGGCCATCCTTCATATAAGATAGGGCCAGGGGCTATCAATAGTATTTAGTATATTGGGCAGACTGGATGGGCCAAATGGTTCTTATCTGCCGACACATTCTATGTTTCTATGTTTCTATAATGCAACCATCTGCATCAGTTTGAACGGATCCGGTTGTATTATCTTTAACATACTTTTAACATTGCCAAAACTGATCTGTCATTAACTCCATTGAAAGTCAATGGGGGACGGATTCGTTTTCTATTGTGGCAGATTGTGCCAGAGAAAACCCATCCGTCCCCATTGACTTGCATTGGGGTCATAACGGATCCATTTTGCTTCGCATACCCAGGACGGAAAGCAAAATACAACATGTTGCGGTTTGCTCTCCGGTCTGGGAACGCAACTAAACGGAACACAATGCATTTTGGAGCATTCCGTTCTGTTCAGTTCAGTTTTGTCCCCATTGACAATGAATTGGGACAAAACTGAAGCGTTTTTTTTTCCGGTATTGAGCCCCTATGACGGAACTTAATACCGGAAAACTTTAACGCTAGTGTGAAAGTACCCTAAGCGGAAAGCTAAAGACCACGTGGGATACTCTCTTCCCGGTCAACCAAGTCCGCTGCCTTGGAGTGACCTTGGATTCTGCCCTCTCCTTCCAACCGCACATCCAAGCCACATCCACCACCTGCCGCCTCCAACTCAAAAACATCTCCCGCATCCGCGCTTTCCTTAACTTTGTATCTGCGAAAATGCTTGTACATGCCCTCATCATCTCCCGCCTAGACTACTGCAACATTCTCCTCTGTGGCCTTCCATCTAGCACTCTTGCACCCCTCCAATCTATCCTCAACTTTGCTGCCCGACTAATCCACCTCCCACCCTGTTACTCCTCTGACTCTCCCCTCTGCCAATCCCTTCACTGGCTCCCCATTGTCCAGCGAATTCAGTTCAAAATACTAACAAATACATACAAGGCCGTCCACAACCTGTCCCCTCTCTACATCTCTGAGCTACTTTCCCGATACATCCCCACACGCATTCTCTGATCCTCACAAGACCTCCTTTTCTCCTCTCCTCTTATCACATCTTCCCACAATCGCCTCCAAGATTTCTACCGTGCATCCCCCATACTCTGAAACTCGCTACCCCAACATATCAGACTCTCACCTACAGTGGAATCCTTCAAAAGAAACCTGAAACCTCACCTCTTCAGACAAGCCTACAACCAGTGATCCTGCTGCCTCTATACCGCCATGACTAACTTCATCCGCACCTACTGTGTCCTTCTCCCATACCATGTACCTTCTGTACCAGTTTGTAACTCGTCTTGTTTATGATTATTGCAATTGTCTGTATTATGTATGCATACCCCTTTTCATATGTACAGCGCTATGGAATGAATGGCACTTTAATAATAAATATAATACCGAAAGAACTTAAGCAGGGCAGAGCGAGCAGCAGCTGGCAAGAAGCTTCAGCCTTGATTAACAACTAGGCAAGTTCAGGAGGAAAAAGTGCAGGAGGAAGAGCACACGGAGACAAACACAGATTGTCTACTAATCAAAGATACATGATCTTTATATGAATATATGAAACAAGAGGATATGAATAGTGTATCTCAATGCTTGGCACATGGCGGTATTTGGCCGAATACTACATGTGCTCGAGCAAAATGCTCAAGTCTCCTCCCTGCACGTTTGTTGGCTGCTACACAGCCGATAAACGTGCAGGTAAATACTGCCCTTTACTGTAATGCCGTAGCCATGTTGGTTACAGGCATAACAATGATTGGCTGGCCGGAACGCGTCATCGGGTGCTATATAGCACCCAATGACACGTGTTCGGCTCAGTGAGAGCTGTGCTGTAGAAGGGAAAGATAGTGTAGGGAGTGAATTTTTTTTCTTGTAAGTTTAAAAACTTGTCAGAGACCCAAAAGTCCTTTTAAGCACTATTGTTGTGTGTGCCAGCAGCAGTATATATTTTTAGCGCAACCGGTGCTAAATTGCTAAAACTTTACAGACCCAAAAATCCTAAATAGCGTGCAATAGTTAGGCCACTGCAGACAGCGACAGTATCTGCGCTACATCTATCGTGTGCGCATCCCAAAGATATCTGTGACATCCAGTGTACTTTTTCCTGTATACATTGTCCGCTGCGGACAGTGACATTAGCTGCACTACATCTCCTGTGTAATGTGTGCACATCCCAAAAACATCAGTGACATCCAGTGTTTTTTTTCCGTAGACGTTGTCCGCTGCAGACAGTGACATTACCTGGGATACATCCAAATACCATTTCCACATCCAAATACCTGTGACATTCCCTGTAATTTTTTATTAGCCGCTGGTGACAGCATTGACATTATCTGCGGTATTTCTCCTATGTAACGTTTCCACATCCCAAATACCTGTGATATTCCCTGTAATTTTGTATTAGCCGCTGGTGACATCACCGACATTATCTGCGGTATTTCTTCTGTGTAACGTTTCCACATCCAAAATACCTGTGACATTCCCTGTAATTTTATATTAGCCACTGTTGACATCAGCGACATTATCTGCAGTATTTCTCCTGTCTAACGTTTTCACATCCAAAATACCTATGACATTCCCTGTAATTTTATATTAGCCGCTGCTGACTTCAGCGACATTATCTGCGGTATTTCTTCTGTGTAACGTTTCCACATCCAAAATACCTATGATATTCCCTGTAATTTTATATTAGCCACTGCTGACATCAGCGAAATTATCTGCAGTATTTCTGTTTCCACATCCAAATACCTGTGACATTCCCTGTAATTTTCTATTAGCCGCAGGTGACAGCATTTACATTATCTGCGGTATTTCACCTGTGTGACGTTTCCACATCCCAAATACCTGCAACATTCCCTATAATTTTTAATAAGCCGCTGGTGACAGCATTGACGTTATCTGCGGTATTTCTCCTATGTAACGTTTCCACATCCCAAATACATGTGATATTCCCTGTAATTTTGTATTAGCCTCTGCTGACATCAGTGACATTATCTGCAGTATTTCTCCTGTGTAACGTTTCCGCATCCCAAATACCTGTGACATTCCCTGTAATTTTATATTAGTCGCTGCTGACATCAGCGACATTTTCTGCGGTATTTCTCCTGTGTAATGTTTCATCATCCCAAATACCTGTGACATTCCCTGTAATTTTATATTAGCCGCTGCTGACATCGGCGACATTATCTGTGGTATATCTCCTGTCTAACGTTTCCACATCCAAATACCTGTGACATTCCTTGTAATTTTGTATTAGCCACTGTTGACAGCATTGACATTATCTGTGGTATATCTCCTGTGTGATGTTTCCATATCCCAAATATCTGCGACATTCCCTGTAATTTTTATTTTAGCCGCTGGTGACATCAGCGACATTATCTTCGGTAGTTCTGTTGTGTAACGTTTCCACATCCAAAATACTTATGACATACCTTGTAATTTTATATTAGCCGCTGCTGACATCAGCGACATTATCTGTGGTATTTCTCCTGTGTGACGTTTCCACATCCAAAAAATCTGTGACATTCCCTGTAATTTTATATTAGCCACTTTTTCCAGGGCTGGTTTTCATCCCCAGTCCGGCCCTGTCTACATGGCATCGGGGCTGCCTTCTCACCCATCAGGTCCCCGTGCTGCTGATGGACCTGATGGGCTCCCTCACCCGCCGCAAATCCCTTTTATGCCGGTGTCAGCACTAATCACAGCATAGAAGGGGTTAATCCACCAGCACTGGCTTGTACAGTGATGCCGGCGGATACAGCAGGGGCCCGGCAGTCCCTGATAAGGTGCGCATTCCTATGGTGCCCGCTCGATCACCATAACGTAATAGTATGTCAAAATGCGGGAACGCACCTGCCGCCATGACGTACTATTATGTCATATGTCCAGTTGCCAATTCTTCCCTCACTGAAAGCAGCACTGTCCCCCTACCCACCACTTGCCCATTGGCAGAAGCTTTGTTCCCCTACCCACCCCTCGCCAACTGAGAGGAGAAACATCAGAGCAGTACAGCTTGTACTACCGTTGGGGCCCTGGGCAAAATTTTACAAAGAGGAGCCTATCACCACTGACCATTCCCTGCTTGCATTCCCATTGGGAATGGTGGCAGTTGCCCGGGGGAAACTCATTCCCAAAGGGCCCCCTGGAGATGCATGCCACTTTACATTCAAACACTGCTCAAACACTGAGCCGCTAGTCTGATACTGATGGTCTGCTCCTAATAAGGTCAATAGAGCCCTTTGTGTGAGCCTGAGTGATGTCAATTAGCGCTACCCTGCAGACCTACACCAGTTCTGGCAGGGAGCAGCACTTGCACGCTTGTGGCTGCGCTGTCCACTGACACTCATGTTTGAATATTGCTGTGACTAATTGATGCTGGACCCAACTCCTTCTCCTTATTATACTGACAGCATGACAGCAGGCGTGGATTAAGTGCATGATAGGCCCGGGCCTGTCTACCCAACTTGGGCCTCTCCCTCTATTTTAGTTTAGTTTTTTTTATATGAAGAGGCTGCGGTGCTTCATGAGCGCCACAGTCTCTTCCTAGGCCATATGACATCTTCAGACTAAAAAAAATACCCCAAATTGGGTCCTAAACTGAAAAATTTGGTCGCCAAATTTAAAATACATATAATTATAATAAAAAAGACATGGAGGAGAATACAGCACCACATACCTCTTACATCCAGTGACATCTCCTGTCATGTAGACCTTCTCTTTCCTCTTCTCCATTTGACCCAGACCACCATGGCAAATTCTTTCAGCCGCATCTCGTCTCTACAGTTTGTAACACAGACACGTTAGATTTCTCAATTTTTCCATCAACCTCCTCATCCTGGTGTCCCCACAGTGTCATCCTGCTGCCACCCCCAATACTGTACCCATTTTGCTCCCCAATGTCCAAGGTACTATACTGCTGAAAAAATTGGGACCCTAATAGACATAATTAGAGTCATTTATCAAACTGGTGTAAAGTCGAACTGGATTTCCAAAAGAGCTGTCAAATATGAAAGGTGAGATCTGATTGGCTGCTATGGGCAACTAAGCCAGTTCTGCTTTACACCAGTTTGATAAATTACCCCAAATGTTCCTATAGTGTCCACAGCAGCTATAATGTCCCCTAGAGTGCCCCCAGTAATAATACCACCCTCTATTGTGCTCCAGGCAATAATCCCTGTATAGTGTCCCCCAAAATAATAGAATTGCCCCTACAGTATCTCCCCAATAGCAACACCCCCATTTAGTAATTTCCACCACACTGCCCCATATAGTAATCCCCCCATAGTAATTTGCCCCCACACAGTAATTTCCCCCAAACTGCCCCCATATAGTAGTTTGCCCCCACACAGTAATTTCCCCTACATAGTAATTTGCCCCCACATAGTAATTTCCACCACACTGCCCCCACATAGTAATTTCCACCACACTGCCCCCACACAGTAATTTCCACCACACTGCCCCCACATAGTAATTTGCCCCCACATAGCAATTTCCCCACACTGTCCCCACACAATAGTTTTCCCCACACTGTCCCCACACAATAGTTTCCCCCACATACTAATTTGCCCCCACATAGTAATTTGTCCCCACATAGCAATTTCCCCACACTGTCCCCACATAGCAATTACCCCACACTGTCCCCACATAGCAATTTCCCCACACTGTCCCCACATAGCAATTACCCCACACTGTCCCCACATAGCAATTTCCCCACACTGTCCCCACATAGCAATTACCCCACACTGTCCCCACATAGCAATTTCCCCACACTGTCCCCACATAGAAATTACCCCACACTGTACCCACATAGCAATTACCCCACACTGTCCCCACATAGCAATTACCCCACACTGTCCCCACATAGCAATTAGCCCACACTGTCCCCACATAGCAATTACCCCACACTGTCCCCACATAGCAATTACCCCACACTGCCCCCACATAGTAATTTCCACCACACTGCCCCCACACAGTAATTTCCACCACACTGCCCCCACATAGTAATTTGCCCCCACATAGCAATTTCCCCACACTGTCCCCACACAATAGTTTTCCCCACACTGTCCCCACACAATAGTTTCCCCCACATACTAATTTTCCCCCACATAGTAATTTGTCCCCACATAGCAATTTCCCCACACTGTCCCCACATAGCAATTACCCCACACTGTCCCCACATAGCAATTTCCCCACACTGTCCCCACATAGCAATTACCCCACACTGTCCCCACATAGCAATTTCCCCACACTGTCCCCACATAGAAATTACCCCACACTGTACCCACATAGCAATTACCCCACACTGTCCCCACATAGCAATTACTGTCCCCACATAGCAATTTTCCCACACTGTCCCCACATAGCAATTACCCCACACTGTCCCCACATAGCAATTTCCCCACACTGTCCCCACATAGAAATTACCCCACACTATCCCCACATAGAAATTACCCGACACTGTCCCCACATAGAAATTACCCCACACTATCCCCACAAAGAAATTACCCCACACTATCCCCACATAGAAATTACCCCACACTGTCCCCACATAGAAATTACCCCACACTGTCCCCACATAGAAATTACCCCACACTGTCCCCACATAGCAATTACCCCACACTGTCCCCACATAGCAATTACCCCACACTGTCCCCACATAGCAATTACCCCACACTGTCCCCACATAGCAATTACCCCACACTGTCCCCACATAGCAATTACCCCAAACTGTCCACACATAAAAATTACCCCACACTTCCCCACATAGCAATTACCCCACACTGTCCCCACATAGCAATTTCCTCCACACTGTCCCCACACAATAGTTTCCCCCACACTGCCCCCTCATAGTAATTTGCCCCCACACTGCCCCATATAGTAATTTGCCCCCACACTGCCCCATATAGTAATTTGCCCCCACATAGTAGTCCCTCCCATAATAATTTGCCCCCACACTGCCCCATATAGTAATTTGCCCCCACATAGTAGTCCCTCCCATAATAATTTGGCCCCACACAGTAATTTGTCCCCACATAGTATTCCCTCCCATAATAATTTGGCCCCACAGCCCCCACATTCTCCCCCTCCCCATGTACTCGATGTCTCTTAATATGTCCTACTGTTTGTCCCCCACATGTCCCCCAAAGTAGGCACATGAAATAAAAAATAAAAATATGAAAAAAAAATTAAAAGCTAAATACTCACCTAGGCTATGTCCAGGGCCAGGCTCGCAGAGGAAGGCGGGATGAGGCAGTGCTGCGTCCCGACACAGGCGCGCGATGACATCATCACGCACGCCTGCATCGGGATTTCACTACCGCATAGGCTTCAGGCCTATGTGCAGCCTAAAGCCTATGGCGGTGATCGGTGACGGGACAGGGAGCTATGCGCTCCAGTGCCTCGCTGCAGTATGTGGGCGTTCAGGTCGGCGTTGGGCCCCCCAGCGGTGCTGGGCCCGGGGCTGTGACCCGAACGTCCCTATTGGAATCCGCCACTGCATGACAGAGAGGAAGAGAAGAAGAGACTCTCAGAGATACATCTAAGACTTTGCAGCAAGCTTAGTGCAGATGGAGAAAAGGGTGGGGATTGCTGAAGCTGCTTGTCTGGTAAGAAATGTTAACAGCAACAGCATCTGTCAAATATACATACAATAATGTAATACTGTATAATCAAACATGTTTTTCCCCTTCTTCCCGCTGAGCCCTTGGCCCCTTCAAAATTGTTCCCTCTTTCCCTTGCAGGGGCCATGATTGCATGTAGTTTACGCCCTCACTCCTTATCGAATTCTGGGCCCCCTTTCTCCACAGAGACCTTGGTACATTGTGACACTCCCCCAGAAAGCCCTTGGCCTCTTAAAAATTAGGCCCCTCTGCCTCTAGAGCCCCTGGCCCTTGATAGATTGGATACCCTTTCCTCCCTATAGATAGTGTATCTAAATCTGTAAGCATATTTTGCAAAAAAAAAAAAAAAAGCTGTGGAAAAATGACAGGAAGAACTCTGCAACAAAACAACAAACAAAGCATGTTATTTAAAAACAGTATAATGCCACACTCCAAGTTAGGGTCCATTCACACGTCCGTATGTGTTTTGCGGATCTGCAAAACACGGAAATCGGCGATGTGCGTTCCGTATTTTGCAGCACTTAATAGAAAATGCCTAATCTTCTACGCAATTGCGGACAAGAATAGGACATGTTCTATTTTTTTCGGGAACGGAATTGCGGACCTGGAAAGACGGATCCGCAATTCCAGATCCGGGCAGCACTTTGTGCTGCCCCATAGAAATGAATGGGTCGGCAATTCCGTTCCGCAAAATGCGGAACGAAATTGCGGACGTGTTAATGGGGCTTTAAAGTAAAAAATGGGATTCAAACTTATGCCATTCTTTTTATGTATATACAGTATGTAGCACTATGGGGTACAAGAGGTAAATAGGTAAAGGGTGGCCCAGTGGCGGATCCAGAGCCTGGTCTCGGGAGGGGCACTTCCAGATTATTTTCTGTCTGCCGCCACAAGACAACACAGTGTAGAGGTATACTGTATATTGTGTGGCACAGTGTATGCTATATGTGTATAAAAAACATATTTCACATGAAAACTTACAGTTACTTGGCTTGGCCCTTGGGGATCTCGGACACCACTTCAACACTTTGGCCGGGGGCTCAGTGGAGCTGATGTGCTTTATCCTAATGAGAAAGATTTCATAATAAGGATTTGGAGAAAGGGCAGAGGGATAGCAGAGCAGGGAGAGGCTGGTGCTGCTACTAGGGGGTCATACCATGGGGGAGTAATAAAGCCCACCATAATGCCCCCCAGTAGTAATAATTCTCCTTATAATAGACAGTGCAAAAAATACCCCCTTGTAATGCCCCCAGTTGAGCTAATGTCCCCATAATGTGCCAGTATAAAATACCCCTATATAGTGCCCCTAATAAATGCCCCCATAGTGCTCCTCTCTCCCCTTCCTCCTAGTGCCCCCCATAATGTACCAGTATAAAATGCACCATATATAGTCCCCAGGTAGATACCCTCAGTGTCCATCATAATTTGCAAGTATAAAATACCCCTTCTTAGTGCCCCCATAGATGACCCCATAGTACTCCTCTCCCCCCTTCCCCATAGTACCCACCATAATGTGTCCCAGTATAAAATGCTACTGTATAGAGCCCCCCAAATAAAATACCCCTTCTTTATGGCCTCAGTAGATGCCCCTATAGTGCCCACCAATAATGTGCCAGTAAGAAGTGCCCCCAATCATGTGCCAGTAAGAAGTGCCCCCAATCATGTGCCAGTAAAATGTGCCCCCATAGCTTCCCCCCAATCATGTGCCAGTAACAAGAGCACCCCCATCACGTGCCAGTAACAAGAGCCCCCCCAATCATGTGCCAGTAACAAGAGCCCCCCCAATCATGTGCCAGTAACAAGAGCCCCCCCAATCATGTGCCAGTAACAAGAGCACCCCCATCACGTGCCAGTAACAAGAGCACCCCCATCACGTGCCAGTAACAAGAGCCCCCCCAATCATGTGCCAGCAACAAGAGCCCCCCCCAATCATGTGCCAGCAACAAGAGTGCAGCGTACTCAAGTTAGATTTAAAAATGTTCCTGGGTGTTGTAGTGCAATAGACACTAACCTGAGACAGCTGACTCTCTGCAAGGGCAGGTGATGATGAGAAATGTTCGTGACGCCAGTGCCAATTAAACGGTGGCACGCCGTTTGCTGATAGCAGGAATAATTGAGGAACCACGTGATGTTAAAGCAGAACTCAAACTTTAGTAGTCATCATATAGGGACATTAACGGAAACGCAGTTCCTTTGCAGACAGTTGATTTTCAATACAGTTGATGCAGGCAATATATGTATAGCAAGGTGACTTCAGAGTGTTAAACACAGGACTTGCAGTACAGGCAGCTTGCACTCTATTCCTGACTGATCCTGGAACATAGAAACTCTTCTCCAAGGTCCAATGCCCTAGCTCTGGCGTATATCCTTGGTTTTATCTCTATCAAGTACCTCCTCTGTAGTCTTGAGTACCTCTTGCTTTTCTTGACATGCCTCTGTCTCTCTCTCAGCTTCCTCAGGCTCTAGAAACTTCTGAACTCCCAGGCTGTTTAACAGTGGTCTTCCTGCTTCTGCATATATAAATTCAGGAGGGGAACCTTCTCCTTGGATCTGGAACCCGGTTACAGGGACTGCATTACCCTCTCCTGGTCCACAGGCTTCAGGCCTGGACTAGTCTCGGACATAGTCTAAGCTCCAACTTCAGACTACAGGCTGCAGCTTTAGACTCCCACTTAAGACTCCCTTTCCTTTCCCTGACTGGGCCTTATATAAACTAGGGCTCCCTAGCTCCCTCTAGTGACTAAGAGCTGGAATGACACCCCTAGCAGGCCTGTACATGCAAGTTTCACAGTAACAGGGAAATACATAGCATTACATTACATGACATTTTATAAAGATGACATTTACCAACTTCCCCATAAATAAGGGGGGACGACAGCACACCAAGTGACCCTTTTGTAGTGACGGGCATTACAGTCCCCGTACACTACATACCCCACTGCTTTAAGCTGAGTACGACCTCGTACTCCATCAGGGCTCGCCCAACTGGAATCTCTACCTGAAACAGAAAAAAGAGACATGCAGGCATACATATATGTAATTCATCTGCATTTACATTCATATCAGGCCCAATTGGCAAAGATGAAGGGTGGTGACAAGGGGCGTCGTTCTCTTCTCCTCAGGATAGTGAATGGAACTGGGGCGCTGACCTGGCACAGCGTAACATTATAACCAGGATAGTCCATGACAATGAATAAGTCCATAATAGAACAGCAAAATAGATAAAACAGTATAAAAGTTCTTGGAGGCTCAAAGAACAAACATGAGTCCGTACCCAGCTTATTTTCCTATTAAATCACAGAGGCTCTCATGCGGTGGAGTCCATCTCTGGGCACATTTCCTTTTAAAAGAGCAAAAATCTCAGAGGCTCAGGTTCTTTTGAGTCTGTCTCCGGGCACGGTTCCTTAGTATCAAGTTGCACAATAAAATTGTAGAATATAAAACAAGTGCTGTAATACCCCTGATCAACCTGAAAAGGGGGTTAAGGGTAAAAGGTACAACTCAGGAACAGGCACAACTTGGCGTGGGATAGCAAAAGCAGGCAGGAGGTCCTGGAAACAAACGTAGTTTTTGTTGACTTTATTACTTCAGTGGTCAACACCTACCACTGAGCCGTGGATAAACTGGCAGCAGCAACAAACGACCAGGAAACATAGGACTCCTGTCCTGGAAGGGTTAATAACATCATTCTTTGGTGAAATAAATCAAAGGCCTAGCAGGCTGATTCACAGGGGTATGTCATCATTACCCGGCTCTGCTGGCAAATACGGCCTGTAGTAGTCCTCTACAGGAGGATGGGCCCACATAACGGTGTTAGGGGGCAGCTGCAAGGTAAAGGGGCCCCTAATAGGTATTGGCCCCATGGGCCTAGGGGTAAACCCTTGGGTGGACCGTACTGGTCCCGGCATGATAATTGTGGGATGTAAGGCATTTGGCACCACCGCCGCAAGCGGTCCGGTGGGCTCGGTGCAGCAACTCACAGGAATAACGGGTCTTCCTTGGGGCCTTGACGGAGCAACATTAGCAGACGGTGGTTTACGGGTGGTGACAGGCACCCTTACCTCGTCCTTCTTTGGCGGCGTCTGGATCCTGGCGGTCGCGATCTTGCGCAGCTCCCGCAACTTCTCCTCCAGCCGGACAATCTGTTCACCGATGCTCTCCGTGTCAGAGTCGCTGTCATCTGCTGGCGCCGCCGGCGCAGGTACAGTCAACGATGGCGCGGACTCGGCCTCTGCAGGTTCTGGTGATGCATCGGGTCTCCGACCCCTCCGGATGTTCTCAAAGGTATTGCGAAGTCCTTTTAAGTTTTCCATATCTTGTATGGTCTTCTCCCGACGAGGCAGCTCGGGGGAAGGATGGGGGCTCACCCATTTTTCCAACACGGTTGGCTGCCAGAAGACGTTAGGCCCAAAGAAGGAGCTCCGCTCCTGGAAGGCGTGATGGGCCTGCTCTGGAGAGCGTTCCGGTTCCCGCTCGCAGCCAGAGTAGTCTTCTTCTTCTGCCTCCCAGTCCTCAGGTTCTCGCTTGGGACGGGTCATAGCAGTTGCATAAGGGCCTCTCAGGCTCTCGGCAGGGGTGAACTCCACTTCCTCTCCCTCGTGGAGGCTGTGCTGATAGGAAGGGAGGTAGTCTCTCTTGACAGATCTTCTGTTAACATATAGGTCTCTGCCAGTCTGGTAATCTTGTATGAACCCGTAGCCACGGGTCTTGTCAAAGGACACCACCAACCCCTTTCTCCTTTCCAGGCGGGGTTGGGTGTTGGTGTGTCGTTCATGGATAGTCTTGGTCAACTCCTCATAATAGATCTTAGTCTTTGTATTCCGCTTTATAGCGGCCTCCCGGATCTCTGCCATTAGTGAGGACCACTTGAAAGAGGGCTGAAAGAAGTCTCTCCAAGAGCCATAGCAGGGCTCTGGTTCTTTCTCCCGTGGCGGGCAGGCGGGTTTCTCCGGTCCCGGAGAGTAGGCCGGTGGAGCCTCTTCTGGCTCTACACCAATATCATTCATTTTTGGTATTTCAGGCGCGGACGTTGCAGCAAAGCGGTGCTCACTCTCCAACATGCTCGATCCTTCTCTGGAGAGCGATAGGGTGGCGCCAATAAGATCAGCCAGCTCCTCCCATTGCACTGGGAGCCGGCCCCCCAGGTATTCCAGTATATGGAAGGCGGAGTCCATGCTGGCCGACATGCAAATGTCCAGATAAGCAGTGGCGCCTGACCTT
The DNA here is from genome assembly GCF_905171765.1 of Bufo bufo. Taxonomy (NCBI): domain Eukaryota; kingdom Metazoa; phylum Chordata; class Amphibia; order Anura; family Bufonidae; genus Bufo; species Bufo bufo. Next base: position 153,979,891 of record NC_053395.1, on the reverse strand, counting down.
GAACTCCTTCCCGCTATTTCCTCAGAAAGGCGCCAATTTTTCCCGCCTTTTCGGGACGAAGATGACGCAGCAGCTATTTCAGTAGCCTCAGCGGCCATCTTTGGGTATAAACGCTGTCTATTCACTGACAGCAAGCAGGATGATGAAAAGTCCATAAAACCACACTCCAATGTGGCGATTTTCTTCCTCTTGATAGCGCAACACTGCATAGCGCTTTTTAGATGTTTTAGGAACACTTTTGGTATGATTTTCAGTCCACAAAGTCCACTTTAAATAAACAGGCAATTTGTCACTTTGGTCACAGGGCAACTGTATAAGGCACAAAGTTCACGCTTCTTGCACTAGAAAGCGTGCGTATCCTGTTCGTGACGCCAAAAGAGAGGTGCAGCGTACTCAAGTTAGATTTAAAAATGTTCCTGGGTGTTGTAGTGCAATAGACACTAACCTGAGACGGCTGACTCTCTGCAAGGGCAGGTGATGATGAGAAATGTTCGTGACGCCAGTGCCAATTAAACGGTGGCACGCCGTTTGCTGATAGCAGGAATAATTGAGGAACCACGTGATGTTAAAGCAGAACTCAAACTTTAGTAGTCATCATATAGGGACATTAACGGAAACGCAGTTCCTTTGCAGACAGTTGATTTTCAATACAGTTGATGCAGGCAATATATGTATAGCAAGGTGACTTCAGAGTGTTAAACACAGGACTTGCAGTACAGGCAGCTTGCACTCTATTCCTGACTGATCCTGCGACATAGAAACTCTTCTCCAAGGTCCAATGCCCTAGCTCTGGCGTATATCCTTGGTTTTATCTCTATCAAGTACCTCCTCTGTAGTCTTGAGTACCTCTTGCTTTTCTTGACATGCCTCTGTCTCTCTCTCAGCTTCCTCAGGCTCTAGAAACTTCTGAACTCCCAGGCTGTTTAACAGTGGTCTTCCTGCTTCTGCATATATAAATTCAGGAGGGGAACCTTCTCCTTGGATCTGGAACCCGGTTACAGGGACTGCATTACCCTCTCCTGGTCCACAGGCTTCAGGCCTGGACTTGTCTCGGACATAGTCTAAGCTCCAACTTCAGACTACAGGCTGCAGCTTTAGACTCCCACTTAAGACTCCCTTTCCTTTCCCTGACTGGGCCTTATATAAACTAGGGCTCCCTAGCTCCCTCTAGTGACTAAGAGCTGGAATGACACCCCTAGCAGGCCTGTACATGCAAGTTTCACAGTAACAGGGAAATACATAGCATTACATTACATGACATTTTATAAAGATGACATATACCAACTTTCCCATAAATAAGGGGGGACGACAGCACACCAAGTGACCCTTTTGTAGTGACGGGCATTACAGTCCCCGTACACTACAAGAGCCCCCCCCAATCATGTGCCAGTAACAAGAGCCCCCTCCAATCATGTGCCAGTAACAAGAGCCCCCCCCCCAATCATGTGCCAGTAACAAGAGACCCCCCTAATGTGCCAGTAACAAGAGGCCCCCCTAATGTGCCAGTAACAAGAGGCCCCCCTAATGTGCCAGTAACAAGAGGCCCCCCTAATGTGCCAGTAACAAGAGGCCCCCCTAACGAGCCAGTAACAAGAGCCCCCCCCCCTAATGTGCCAGTAACAAGAGGCCATCCCTAATGTGCCAGTAACAAGAGGCCATCCCTAATGTGCCAGTAACATGAGGCCATCCCTAATGTGCCAGTAACAAGAGGCCATCCCTAATGTGCCAGTAAAACTATTGTACATATAAAAAAAAAAAAAAAAAAAAACACTTATACTTACCTCCATGTCAGCGATGTGATGCAGGCCTCTTCCGGCCTCTTCCGGCCTCTGTCCCGTGCTGTACGGCTCAGGCGGCGCAATGACGTCATCGCGCCGCCCTCTGATAGGCTGCCGGCCTAGTTGTCACGGCTGAGGATGGGGAAAACCCTCAGCCGTGCGGTATCAGCAGATGGAGTCGCTGCAAGGCCAGGACAGAGAATTAAGGAGCTGGTCACCTCCTACACATCCCTAACTCTGACCCTGTCTCCTATCCGTATGAGCCAACCCTGAAGGTAGGAGGGCTCATACTCCGGAACCTGATATTCCTGCTAGCCCTCAGGGTGGCCCTGGACTAGGAGCAGGGTAAGACGACCCGTTCCTCCTAGACACGGAGGAACAGGAGTCTCACTGGCCAAGCTACATAGAAAGGGGAACATAAACAGACATATGGCAATGACAGGTAAGTGAGACTAGTTCCACACTTACCTGCCACAGACACACAACCTGGAACCCATGTGCAAGTGCTGCTATCCACAACCAACATAAAGGACACAGCACACAACAGACATCACACGGGAACCCAGTAAACCATATGCTGCAATAACAGATAAACCATAAACTAACACCAGACATAACGTTTATGACAACCAGGGCGGCCCTCACTGGCAGATGGTAAATAAGCAGGCGGATGTCTCCAGCAGCATGGCTGAAGCACCCTCTCTGACTACTGCCTTCCACTGAGGCTTTATAGGGCCAAGTAGCCACACCCACAGTCAGACACACCCAGTGCACACACACACTAGGAAGGAAGTTAACCCTTCCAACAGCAGGGAAGGGAAAACAACAACTTAAAAGGGAAGTGCACACAACACATATAACACCCCGTGCACACCGATAAAAGGCACACCTATAAAGAGAGGTTGCCAGGTGCAACCGCATGCCTACTGCAGCAAGCTGCCTAGCACCGCTCAGGCTGCTCTGCTGCCACATACACAATGTTGCCAGCGGCAACCACAGGTGAGGCAACATACTATAGCCCTCACCTGTGATTGACAACAACACCAAGACCACAGGCAACTGCATGCGGTGACAGGAGTCACGACCATGACCATGGCCGTGACACTAGTGCCTGCAGCCTATCAGAGGAAGGGACACGCCTCTCCCTCCCCTGCCCGTTCGCTCTCGCAGCACAGCCATCTGTATCGCTGTCCTGAGGATGGCGATACAGATGACTATGGAGATGAGCGCTTCCACAATGGCAATTGCCCCGTTGCCCCCCCCCTGATCCGCCAGTGGTGTGGGGCTGGGGGGTGCCCAGCACTGGCTGTATAGGGAGAGATTCCTCAGAGATTCATGATTGCTGCCATGCACACTGATAGTAGCATTGACCCTTTCTTATCCCCCACTAGCAGCAGTATTTTTCCTCTTCCCACCTCTGTGTCACACAGTACCTTTCTGACTGACTCCAATGCATGCCCTTGCAGATTGTGGATGTTCTAATCCTCCTTCTCATTCTCTCTTTCCCTGGAGCACTTTGGATGGCTATAACTGTCCCAGAGATGATCCCAGAGATCTCCCCTCTCTTGCAGGGTGTCCTTATTAGTAACAGTGCCCCTACATTGCCCATAATAGTGATAATGCTCCCCAAGAGTGCCCCCATTAATAGTAATGCTTTCCATATTGTGCCCAATAATGATAATTGCCATCATGGTGCCCCCAGTATTTATAATGCTCCCCAGTATATGTAATGCTCCTCAGGTAGTTCCAGTATGTGTAATGATCTCTCTGTAGTGCCAGTATATATAACACTCCCCCCATAGTGCCAGTATATATAATGTTCCCCTGTTTACCCCCTGTAGTGCCAGTATATATCATTCTTCCCCCATTGCCCCCATAGTGTCAGAATATATAATGCTCCCTCATCCCCCCCATTGTACCATTATATTTAAGATGCTCCTCCTATAGTACCAGTATATACTGTATATGCCCCCTAAGGGTCAGTATGTGAAATGCCCCAATGTCCCTCCAGTAATGCTGATGTATGTGTGTGTGTGTGGCGTCCCAGTGCAAGTGGTCGTGATTGAATTTCTGCTATCTCTTGTGCTGGCTCTTACTGTAGGTGGCATGATAACCTGATCAAAAACACCTACACCTGGATGCAGGTGATCAGGATCACATCATCGCTCTGCCTGACAATCGACTCCAAAGGTTTTCATTACGAGAGCTGCGTTCTCTTCAAACAGCTAATTGGTGGGGAGCATACTGCTGTTACAACTACATCCTGGCTTTCAACCCATATAAGGTTACAGTGTTAAAAATGAGGCATAATATTTGGGGGAGGGGCAGGTTACAAATTTTGCATTGTGGCCCATGGGCTTATAGATATGTTTCGACTACAGACAACAGTTTGTAGTTTTCAAAAGTGTTTATGTACATTCATTAACAAATATCAGATTGCTGCAAAACTTATCATGCAGTTATTTCTCAGGAAAATATGCAAATGATTACAGGTGTGGTAGACATTCGGCCATACTTAAGACGGGGTGAAAAATGCTTACCCCACTTCCTTATGAAAAGATTCTCAGAGACTACTTTTGGGTAGTGTACCTCTTGGTGAGAGATCATTGTCTGCTAGATATGCCTCTACGAGGCAAAGACATTTTGGCTAGTTGACAGACTTTAAGAGAATATACAATAAAAGAATAGGCCTCCCTGCGCTCCTATTGTTTAGATGTGTAAAAATGAGCCTGGACAGGATGATTCCGCAGCTGAATGTCCTGGAGAGGAGCTGTTGTCCTCCTTGGGGTAAAATATATAATAAATGCTAATATATCACCCGTGGGTGATGTTGGACATCAGCGCTGGATTTACAAACTAAACAACTACTACCCTCTAAATGGATTAGATAAATAGATGGATGGCACTAGAAAAGAAAAGGGGGAAAATGCAGAGGCAAGTCACAGTGTGTCAGCCGACTATCTGTGTTAGAAGGTATTTGTATATGTACAGTAGTGTTGATCACGAATACTCGAATTTCGAATTTTTATTGCGAATATAGGTACTTCAAAAATTTGCGAATATTTCGAATATAGTTATATATATATTCGTAATTTCGAATATTCGAATTTATTTTTTCGATTTTTTTTATTTATTTTTTTCGATTTTTTTTTTTTTTTATCAGTACACATGATCCCTCACTGCTTCTAGCTTGTGGGCCAATAAGAAGGCTGCAATATATTTGACTTTAGGAGTAGTAGTGTTTGCAAATTTTGCTCTATATTAGTTTTTTTTTAATATTTGCTATATTGCTATATATTCTTGTTTTAGAATATTACGAATATTCGAAAAAACTAAGTTATAGCAATATAGAGAATATTCAAAAAAAATCGAATATAGAGCAATTTAGCTAATATAGTGCTATAATCTTCTTTGTCTAATAGTTGTAAGTTGAAAAATTCACAATAAAAAATTTGAATCCGAAAATTCGAATTCCAAAAATTCGCATATTACACAATCATTACCTTTCCGATTTTTCGAGTAAAAAAAACCTCCAGGTTTTTTGTCCCACGGAGGCTACGGTATCTTTAGAGGTGACGTCACCGAAGCGGTTTCCCGGGCAACCAAAACAACAAGCTCCCTCGCACCGCACGTGCTTCCGGCCGGGGCAGTGCTCGTACTAGTAGGTGAGCCAGGAGGACGCTCTTATCTAAATACATACAAAAGAAGTGAAGAAAGAAGAATAAAGAACTAACAAAGAAGGAAGGGGTACACCACTAAGACAAAAAGGAAAATCAGGCAGAAGGATTTCAGGTACAGGTTGCATTACTATTCCTAAGTACCCAACATTTATGTCCGCAATTGCTGTACATATACAAATACCTTCTAACACAGATAGTCGGCTGACACACTGTGACTTGCCTCTGCATTTTCCCCCTTTTCTTTTCTAGTGCTATCCATCTATTTATCTAATCCATTTAGAGGGTAGTAGTTGTTTAGTTTGTAAATCCAGCGCTGATGTCCAACATCACCCACGGGTGATATATTAGCATTTATTATAGACTTTAAGAGAAGCAGGATGGTCATATCAAAGAATTGCTTGTCATCTAGGCCATTTTGACCTAACTGTTACGTAGTGTTGGGAGCGGTGGGTAAGTAAGGGCATGCACACACAACGAATAGACTCTGGACAGATCATCATTAGAGAGGATCATTAGATATTTGACACGGACGTACCAAGACATACGAACGTTCCCGCGACAGGTGGCAGGAGATCTGTGAGACTGGCAACACGTGGTTTGATCTGACATGTTTTCTTTTTGGACCAAATGACGTCTGTGTTGTTTCTGGTGCTTGCCACACCTTCTTTACCCAGGTGTGGCCATTGTGGTCATTTTACCTTCTCTATTTATTGTTGTTTCTCCCACTATGCTTTGCGATTTATAGCTTTTGTTGGACTTGTGGTTAGCTTGTGTTTGGTTCTCAGCTGAGTTACTGCTACCAATGCTTCATTGAAGATAAGTGTTTCCTTTCCCTTTTGTATTTTGTTTATATATATATATATGTGTGTGTTGCCTTTCCCTGTTGTTTGTCATTAGGCCTGAGAGAGACTCCTGTTTGTCCTTCCCTTTGGAGAAACAGGTAGACTCAGTCCTGACATTAGTTCCACTGTCCTATAGAGTGAGATAGGATTCTAGGTATCCAGTGTAAGAACTTGCCTACCTTCGGGGCCTGTTCATACTGGTAGTCTGTCAGGACTGGAGTTAGGGTTTGACTAGGAGGTGTCCATCTTCCTTCCCTAGTTTCCAGGCTTTTTTCCGGTATCCCCTTTTCCTCCTATGCTTACTGTGGTGTTTTCCTACCACACACGAGTGTGACAATATTCTGACAAGCACTTGCATCTCCCACAGTTTTGTCTACCATCCAGACACAGGTGGCACCTTCATTACACACCTCTCTTTCTAGTTGGACCATTTGTAAGCACCTAGCAGAAGAAAATGTTGTGTTACAGCCTCAATTACATGTCCTGCCATTAACAGGCATCCACCATTGTCTTTGTTTAGAGTGATGATGTGAATGAGAAACCTGGACTTCTGCTGACTGGAACAGTATTGTCTTTAACGACAAATCCAGGTTCTGTTTAGGATCCTATGATGGACCGGTTTGAGTATGAAAAAAATTGGGCACTATTTCCAGCCAATATGATTTTTTTAGGGAGCACTTTTACCTATAAACGGGCACAAAAGGGGCATTTTTATTGTTTGGCGGACAAAAATGTCTTTTAGGCCAGAAAAAAAATCACTCTTTCTATCCCTAAAACAGTAACAAGAACTATCCTTATCCTCCAACAAAATAAAAAAGCCCACCGTTTATTATCCTATAAGAGGCACAAAGGGTTATCATTACTACTAGAGATGAGTACATTTCATATTTTGAAATTCGTTCACGCTTTGTTTACTGGTAAAAGACCCATACAAGCAGTAACATAATAGATTAATGCCATAGCTATATATGTGTGGGACTTGCTGCTTAGTAGTATAAGTTATTTTGATAAATTCCCTTATATAAACTTTATTTGCTGCTTACTTTTACAGTTGACATATTTTCTCCTCTGACTCCTCACAGTATGATTCAATTTTATTCCAGCCACACTCAGCCATGATAATATTGCTGTAACTAGCATTGGATATGTCAGGAAGATAGAAGGACTGCTGCAGACTAATACACCATTAAATCTCTCTTTCATTGAGCCTTACAATCTTGGCTCACAAGTCTCCATCACATGGAGTCATGTTGGCGGGATGATTTAGAGGAATGCATAGAGCTGAGGCAATGTTGCATAGCTATAAATTTAACAGTATGAGTGATGCTGTCTTCCTTTGATGTTGTTTGAAGTCCTGAATGAACGTGTTGGCTGTACATAGAGTAGGTAACCTACCAATCCTAAGGCTCCATGTGCCCAACTTTGATTTATGTACACAGTGAAGATGTCATTTGAGAAGATATATGCGTAGAATGAGACATCAGTCCACACTCTGCTCTAGTTAACTGGGACATGAGAGCTGTAACCCATGACCACATACAACGATGAGAATAAACAGGTATAAACAAAAGAGGCACTTAATTAATTCCACACAACATGAGACTTCAGAGTGAAAGATGAAAATGTTCAATGCAACAGAGATGTGCAGCAAGGCCCTGAGGAGTCGGTGCAGAAGATGGGAATGGTTAGTGGACCTGATGAGATGTGTCAAGGTGTTCTCCCTCAAGCCGTTTCTCCCTGGGGATCGATGCAGTGAAAAGATGGTATAAGGCAGGGATTAGCAACCTTCAGAACATGAGAGTTCTGAGAGGAGCAGAGCAAGAATACATGCTGGGAGTTGTAGCTTCACAACAGCTGGAGCGTCAGAGGTTGTCTACCCCTGGTATAAGGAATCAGACCAGAAGTAGAAGAATAAAAGTATATCTTTAGTTACTGCAAAATAGGAGTTGTAGTACATCCAGCAGTACGGGTGTAGCAGGGTTAACACTCATGCTTTATGAGACATGTTATCTAAACTAAATGCAATTAAATGCGTTAAGCCAGGGATGCTCAACCTGCAACCCTCCAGCTGTTGTAAAACTACAACTACCACGATGCCCGTTCTGTAGACTGATAGCTATAGGCTGTCAGGGAATGATGGGAGTTGTAGTTTTGAAACAGCTGGAGGGTCACAGGTTGAGCATGCCTTCGTTAAGCAATTGCTTTTCAATGGCTTTTGTTTCAGGATAACGCGATGAGTTAAGAAATTTGAGTTAAGAGTGTGTGTTACCTCTGCTACATCTGTAGTTGTATACAGTGCAATTTCTCTTCCCAGATGATGAGGTATGGTTGCTAGCAAAGTGGCAGATAATGACGCCTGTGATATGTAATCTCACTGATGTCTCTCTCCTGAACTTTTAGTTAAGAACTGTGTGCTAGGACTTGTGGTTATGGGTGTCCACTGTTTAATGCAGGCATTGAGTTGGCGTGGCCTGGATGCATTCTAGGTGATGGGTTTCTGAGCCGTAGTCCATCACCTGCAGTAAGGTCTGTATAGCTGTAGCTTGCTGGTCACTCTGCTGACTGTAAACACTGCAACTTCTCTGAAATTCTTAGGTCTTAGTATTCTTGAAGTTGTTCTGGATTAATAAGAAAGTTGTGTCTAATACTGGTCCCTAAGAATCTTGAAGCAGGAGCCACTACACATCGTTTCTTACTTCACACTGGATATACTACAACTCCGCCTCCTGGCAGGAAGCAGGACCAGCCCAAAAGGGGGGGAACAGGGTGGTTAACCCAGTCCCTGCCAACCATGCCTTGTCATGCTGGTGTACATACATTACATAACAAAACATAACATAACAATTGCAGATACTACTTGGTTTGGGGTACTTCAGAACTATATTGCACTTCATAGGAAATAATGTGTGGCTTGCTGAAGCTCTATATTCAGGCAATTCAGTTTTAACTCGAGACTTATGATGAAAATGAGTGTTATCATTATTGTCTAGTTAATATTTGTATTTTACAGATTTAAGGATTATTTAAATTATTAAGTGTCATAGTTTCCACCAATCAACTGTTTAGGTGAAAACTGCTGATCAGTGTGGATTCAATGATTGCCAGAATGGTTGGTCCCCTGTTTGAATGGAGTAGTGGTCGAGCATGTGATATGATAGCCAAGTGAATTCTCCATAACAACTTCCTCAAGCATAAAGTTTCATAGTCTCACTGCACTCACAGTTACAGGGGATATGCCATGATTAATATAAAAATGAAATAAATCATACAGTACATGACAATCTCTTTCTAACAAAGTTAGATCCAGCCCTGTACCACTGCAGTGGGGAAGCGGCAACAGGCCGTGCTGAAACTAATATGTTTAGGTGACAAACAGCACCCCGCTGCAGAGCTGTGGCAGGGTTTAAGGGACCAGACTGAGCTGTGGCTCTCGCCACTCAACCTAGAACCAGGCATGGTTGTGTGTGATAATGGCCGTAACTTGGTGGCGGCTTTGGAGCTCGGCAAGCTCACACACATACAATGCCTAGCCCATGTGTTCAACTTAGAGGTTCAGCGGTTTCTCAAAACCTACCCCAATTTGTCTGAGGTACTGGTGAAGGTGCACCGTGTGTGTGCCCATTTCCGCAAGTCATCTACAGCTGACAACGGTCTGGCAACGCTGCAGAAGAGTTTGCAATTGCCAGCTCACCGACTGTTATGCGACATGAGCACGCGCTGGAACTCCACGTTCCACATGTTGGCCAGGATTTGTGAGCAGCAGAGGGCAGTGGTGGAATTCCAGCTGCAACATGGTCGTCGCCTTTCCAGTCAGCTTCCGCTCTCCACAAGCTACGAGTGGTCATGGATATCTGACCTCTGTGAGGTTTTACGCAACTTTGAGGAATCAACACAGATGGTGAGCGGTATTATCAGCATAACCATCCCACTTCTGTGTCTACTGAAACACTCGCTGCTCACAATGAAGGAGGACACTTTGCATGTGGAAGAGGTGGAGATGGGGGTAGACAGTACACATGGTGATAGCCAGACCACCCTCCGTTCGTCTTCTCAGCGCAAATTGGATGATGAGGAGGAGGAGGAACAGGAGACGGTTGCCTCCGCTACAGAGGGTAGTACCCTAAGCAGGTTTATTCCATCTGTTCAGCATGGATGGGCCGACGAGGAAGAAGAGGATGAGGAGATTGAGAGTCGTCCTCCTGATGATGACAGCGAAGTCTTGTCTGTTGGGACTCTGGCACACATGGCTGACTTTATGTTATAAAAAATTAAGAGCACAGACAGGGTGGCACTGCTCAGCCTCCTCCACAATCGAACAAACAGAATCAGCCATGACCGGACCTCGAAAACACCTCACCACTGGCTGTGCTCTGCCCACACAGTCCCTCGAATGTAAACATATATGTAGAAAAATCGTGCGGCACTCACCAAAATGTGAAGTAATGTTCTTTATTCCACGGATAACAGCGTAACAGGCATAGGGCGGACCACACACTGCAAGCAAACACTTCTCACTTCTCACTCCTCAGGCCACTAACGTGAAGACGCTCATGCGTCACCTCTTTTGCACCGGGTCAAGTAGGCGGGATTTACGAATACCACCATAGATGAGTGGAATATACATATTCAGTGCAAATTACAAAAAACAGGCAAATAACAAAAAATTGATATAAAACAAAAGCATAACAATTACAAGGTTTACAAAAACACGCTCATGTCATTTTTATTGTTCAGGCCTAATGGGCCCCATCGCTCCTGAGTGTATGATCCAGCTAGCTTCTTTTCTCAATAGTAAGCGATGTCTATCGCCTTCTTGTGGGGGATTTTGCGTAATTTCGATACCTGCAAAGCTCAGTGTATTGCTATCTCCATTATGTATTGACTAGGGATGAGCGAACCCGAACTGTATAGTTCGGGTTCGTACCGAATTTTGGGGTGTCCGTGACACGGACCCGAACCCGAACATTTTCGTAAAAGTCCGGGTTCGGGTTCGGTGTTCGGCGCTTTCTTGGCGCTTTTTAAAAGGCTGCAAAGCAGCCAATCAACAAGCGTCATACTACTTGGCCCAAGAGGCCATCACAGCCATGCCTACTATTGGCATGGCTGTGATTGGCCAGTGCACCATGTGACCCAGCCTCTATTTAAGCTGGAGTCACGTAGCGCCGCACGTCACTCTGCTATGATCAGTATAGGGAGAGGTTGCAGCTGCGACGTTAGGGCGAGATTAGGCAGATTAACTCCTCCAAAAGACTTCATTCTGTGATCGATCTGCAGCTGTGGATCATTGAAGTGCTATTATTGACTTGCTCACTTTTTTGAGGCTGCCCAGAGCGTTTTTAGATCACTTTTTTTCTGGGGTGATCGGCGGCCATTTTGTGACTTGTGGTGCGCCAGCACGAGCTATCACCAAGTGTATTTAACCATCGATAGTGTGGTTATTTTTTGCTATATCCTACATCAGCTGCAGGCTGAGCCTGTGTCACCGAAGTGCATTTAACCACCTCAGCCCCCAGTGCTTAAACACCCTGAAAGACCAGGCCACTTTTTACACTTCTGACCTACACTACTTTCACCGTTTATTGCTCGGTCATGCAACTTACCACCCAAATGAATTTTACCTCCTTTTCTTCTCACTAATAGAGCTTTCATTTGGTGGTATTTCATTGCTGCTGACATTTTACTTTTTTTGTTATTAATCGAAATTTAACGATTTTTTTGCAAAAAAATGAAATTTTTCACTTTCAGTTGCAAAATTTTGCAAAAAAAACGAGATCCATATATAAATTTTGCTCTAAATTTATTGTTCTACATGTCTTTGATAAAAAAAAAATGTTTGGGTAAAAAAAAAATGGTTTGGGTAAAAGTTATAGCGTTTACAAACTATGGTACAAAAATGTGAATTTCCGCTTTTTGAAGCAGCTCTGACTTTCTGAGCACCTGTCATGTTTCCTGAGGTTCTACAATGGCCAGAAAGTACAAACACCCCACAAATGACCCCATTTCGAAAGTACACACCCTAAGGTATTCGCTGAAGGGCATAGTGAGTTCATATAACTTTAAATTTTTTGTCACAAGTTAGCGGAAAATGATGATTTTTTTTTTTTTTTCTTACAAAGTCTCATATTCCACTAACTTGTGACAAAAAATAAAAAGTTATATGAACTCACTATGCCCATCACGAAATACCTTGGGGTCTCTTCTTTCCAAAATGGGGTCACTTGTGGGGTAGTTATACTGCCCTGGCATTCTAGGAGCCCAAATGTGTGGTAAGGAGTTTGAAATCAAATTCTGTAAAAACTGACCAGTGAAATCCGAAAGGTGCTCTTTGTAATATGGGCCCCTTTGCCCACCTAGGCTGCAAAAAAGTGTCACACATCTGGTATCTCCGTACTCAGGAGAAGTTGGGGAATGTGTTTTGGGGTGTCATTTTACATATACCCAAGCTGGGTGGGAGAAATATCTTGGCAAAAGACAACTTTTCCCATTTTTTTATACAAAGTTGGCATTTGACCAAGATATTTATCTCACCCAGCATGGGTATATGTAAAAAGACACCCCAAAACACATTCCTCAACTTCTCCTGAATACAGAGATAACAGATGTGTGACACTTTTTTGCAGCCTAGGTGGGCAAAGGGGCCCATATTCCAAAGAGCACCCTTCGGATTTCACTGGTCAGTTTTTACAGAATTTGATTTCAAACTCCTTACCACACATTTGGGCCCCTAGAATGCCAGGGCAGTATAACTACCCCACAAGTGACCCCATTATGGAAAGAAGAGACCCCAAGGTATTCGCTGATGGGCATAGTGAGTTCATGGAAGTTTTTATTTTTTGTCACAAGTTAGTGGAATATCAGACTTTGTATGAAAAAAATAAATTTCAAAAAAAATCGTCATTTTCCACTAACTTGTGACAAAAAATAAAAAATTCTAGGAACTCGCCATGCCCCTCACGGAATACCTTGGGGTGTCTCCTTTCCAAAATGGGGTCACTTGTGGGGTAGTTATACTGCCCTGGCATTCTAGGGGCCCAAATGTGTGGTAAGGAGTTTGAAATCAAATTCTGTAAAAAATGACCAGTGAAATCCGAAAGGTGCTCTTTGGAATATGGGCCCCTTTGCCCACCTAGGCTGCAAAAAAGTGTCACACATCTGGTATCTCTGTATTCAGGAGAAGTTGAGGAATGTGTTTTGGGGTGTCTTTTTACATATACCCATGCTGGGTGAGATAAATATCTTGGTCAAATGCCAACTTTTTATAAAAAAATGGGAAAAGTTGTCTTTTGCCAAGATATTTCTCTCACCCAGCATGGGTATATGTAAAATGACACCCCAAAACACATTCCCCAACTTCTCCTGAGTACGGAGATACCAGATGTGTGACACTTTTTTGCAGCCTAGGTGGGCAAAGGGGCCCATATTACAAAGAGCACCTTTCGGATTTCACTGGTCAGTTTTTACAGAATTTGATTTCAAACTCCTTACCACACATTTGGGCCCCTAGAATGCCAGGGCAGTATAACTACCCCACAAGTGACCCCATTTTGGAAAGAAGACACCCCAAGGTATTCGCTGATGGGCATAGTGAGTTCATGGAAGTTTTTATTTTTTGTCACAAGTTAGTGGAATATGAGACTTTGTATGAAAAAAAAATCAAAAAAAAAAATCATCATTTTCCACTAACTTGTGACAAAAAATAAAAAATTCTAGGAACTCGCCATGCCCCTCACGGAATACCTTGGGGTGTCTTCTTTCCAAAATGGGGTCACTTGTGGGGTAGTTATACTGCCCTGGCATTCTAGGGGCCCAAATGTGTGGTAAGGAGTTTGAAATCAAATTCTGTAAAAACTGACCAGTGAAATCCGAAAGGTGCTCTTTGTAATATGGGCCCCTTTGCCCACCTAGGCTGCAAAAAAGTGTCACACATCTGGTATCTCCGTACTCAGGAGAAGTTGGGGAATGTGTTTTGGGGTGTCATTTTACATATACCCATGCTGGGTGAGAGAAATATCTTGGCAAAAGACAACTTTTCCCATTTTTTTATACAAAGTTGGCATTTGACCAAGATATTTATCTCACCCAGCATGGGTATATGTAAAAAGACACCCCAAAACACATTCCTCAACTTCTCCTGAATACAGAGATACCAGATGTGTGACACTTTTTTGCAGCCTAGGTGGGCAAAGGGGCCCATATTCCAAAGAGCACCTTTCGGATTTCACTGGTCAGTTTTTACAGAATTTGATTTCAAACTCCTTACCACACATTTGGGCTCCTAGAATGCCAGGGCAGTATAACTACCCCACAAGTGACCCCATTTTGGAAAGAAGAGACCCCAAGGTATTCGCTGATGGGCATAGTGAGTTCATGGAAGTTTTTATTTTTTGTCACAAGTTAGTGGAATATCAGACTTTGTATGAAAAAAATAATAAAATAAAAAAATCATCATTTTCCACTAACTTGTGACAAAAAATAAAAAATTCTAGGAACTCGCCATGCCCCTCACGGAATACCTTGGGGTGTCTCCTTTCCAAAATGGGGTCACTTGTGGGGTAGTTATACTGCCCTGGCATTCTAGGGGCCCAAATGTGTGGTAAGGAGTTTGAAATCAAATTCTGTAAAAAATGACCAGTGAAATCCGAAAGGTGCTCTTTGTAATATGGGCCCCTTTGCCCACCTAGGCTGCAAAAAAGTGTCACACATCTGGTATCTCTGTATTCAGGAGAAGTTGAGGAATGTGTTTTGGGGTGTCTTTTTACATATACCCATGCTGGGTGAGATAAATATCTTGGTCAAATGCCAACTTTGTATAAAAAAATGGGAAAAGTTGTCTTTTGCCAAGATATTTCTCTCACCCAGCAAGGGTATATGTAAAATGACACCCAAAAACACATTCCCCAACTTCTCCTGAGTACGGAGATACCAGATGTGTGACACTTTTTTGCAGCCATGGTGGGCAAAGGGGCCCATATTACAAAGAGCACCTTTCGGATTTCACTGGTCAGTTTTTACAGAATTTGATTTCAAACTCCTTACCACACATTTGGGCCCCTAGAATGCCAGGGCAGTATAACTACCCCACAAGTGACCCCATTTTGGAAAGAAGACACCCCAAGGTATTCGCTGATGGGCATAGTGAGTTCATGGAAGTTTTTATTTTTTGTCACAAGTTAGTGGAATATGAGACTTTGTATGAAAAAAAAATCAAAAAAAAAAATCATCATTTTCCACTAACTTGTGACAAAAAATAAAAAATTCTAGGAACTCGCCATGCCCCTCACGGAATACCTTGGGGTGTCTTCTTTCCAAAATGGGGTCACTTGTGGGGTAGTTATACTGCCCTGGCATTCTAGGGGCCCAAATGTGTGGTAAGGAGTTTGAAATCAAATTCTGTAAAAACTGACCAGTGAAATCCGAAAGGTGCTCTTTGTAATATGGGCCCCTTTGCCCACCTAGGCTGCAAAAAAGTGTCACACATCTGGTATCTCCGTACTCAGGAGAAGTTGGGGAATGTGTTTTGGGGTGTCATTTTACATATACCCATGCTGGGTGAGAGAAATATCTTGGCAAAAGACAACTTTTCCCATTTTTTTATACAAAGTTGGCATTTGACCAAGATATTTATCTCACCCAGCATGGGTATATGTAAAAAGACACCCCAAAACACATTCCTCAACTTCTCCTGAATACAGAGATACCAGATGTGTGACACTTTTTTGCAGCCTAGGTGGGCAAAGGGGCCCATATTCCAAAGAGCACCTTTCGGATTTCACTGGTCAGTTTTTACAGAATTTGATTTCAAACTCCTTACCACACATTTGGGCTCCTAGAATGCCAGGGCAGTATAACTACCCCACAAGTGACCCCATTTTGGAAAGAAGAGACCCCAAGGTATTCGCTGATGGGCATAGTGAGTTCATGGAAGTTTTTATTTTTTGTCACAAGTTAGTGGAATATCAGACTTTGTATGAAAAAAATAATAAAATAAAAAAATCATCATTTTCCACTAACTTGTGACAAAAAATAAAAAATTCTAGGAACTCGCCATGCCCCTCACGGAATACCTTGGGGTGTCTCCTTTCCAAAATGGGGTCACTTGTGGGGTAGTTATACTGCCCTGGCATTCTAGGGCCCAAATGTGTGGTAAGGAGTTTGAAATCAAATTCTGTAAAAAATGACCAGTGAAATCCGAAAGGTGCTCTTTGTAATATGGGCCCCTTTGCCCACCTAGGCTGCAAAAAAGTGTCACACATCTGGTATCTCTGTATTCAGGAGAAGTTGAGGAATGTGTTTTGGGGTGTCTTTTTACATATACCCATGCTGGGTGAGATAAATATCTTGGTCAAATGCCAACTTTGTATAAAAAAATGGGAAAAGTTGTCTTTTGCCAAGATATTTCTCTCACCCAGCAAGGGTATATGTAAAATGACACCCAAAAACACATTCCCCAACTTCTCCTGAGTACGGAGATACCAGATGTGTGACACTTTTTTGCAGCCTAGGTGGGCAAAGGGGCCCATATTACAAAGAGCACCTTTCGGATTTCACTGGTCAGTTTTTACAGAATTTGATTTCAAACTCCTTACCACACATTTGGGCCCCTAGAATGCCAGGGCAGTATAACTACCCCACAAGTGACCCCATTTTGGAAAGAAGACACCCCAAGGTATTCGCTGATGGGCATAGTGAGTTCATGGAAGTTTTTATTTTTTGTCACAAGTTAGTGGAATATGAGACTTTGTATGAAAAAAAAATCAAAAAAAAAAATCATCATTTTCCACTAACTTGTGACAAAAAATAAAAAATTCTAGGAACTCGCCATGCCCCTCACGGAATACCTTGGGGTGTCTTCTTTCCAAAATGGGGTCACTTGTGGGGTAGTTATACTGCCCTGGCATTCTAGGGGCCCAAATGTGTGGTAAGGAGTTTGAAATCAAATTCTGTAAAAACGACCAGTGAAATCCGAAAGGTGCTCTTTGTAATATGGGCCCCTTTGCCCACCTAGGCTGCAAAAAAGTGTCACACATCTGGTATCTCCGTACTCAGGAGAAGTTGGGGAATGTGTTTTGGGGTGTCATTTTACATATACCCATGCTGGGTGAGAGAAATATCTTGGCAAAAGACAACTTTTCCCATTTTTTTATACAAAGTTGGCATTTGACCAAGATATTTATCTCACCCAGCATGGGTATATGTAAAAAGACACCCCAAAACACATTCCTCAACTTCTCCTGAATACAGAGATACCAGATGTGTGACACTTTTTTGCAGCCTAGGTGGGCAAAGGGGCCCATATTCCAAAGAGCACCTTTCGGATTTCACTGGTCAGTTTTTACAGAATTTGATTTCAAACTCCTTACCACACATTTGGGCTCCTAGAATGCCAGGGCAGTATAACTACCCCACAAGTGACCCCATTTTGGAAAGAAGAGACCCCAAGGTATTCGCTGATGGGCATAGTGAGTTCATGGAAGTTTTTATTTTTTGTCACAAGTTAGTGGAATATCAGACTTTGTATGAAAAAAATAATAAAATAAAAAAATCATCATTTTCCACTAACTTGTGACAAAAAATAAAAAATTCTAGGAACTCGCCATGCCCCTCACGGAATACCTTGGGGTGTCTCCTTTCCAAAATGGGGTCACTTGTGGGGTAGTTATACTGTCCTGGCATTCTAGGGGCCCAAATGTGTGGTAAGGAGTTTGAAATCAAATTCTGTAAAAAATGACCAGTGAAATCCGAAAGGTGCTCTTTGTAATATGGGCCCCTTTGCCCACCTAGGCTGCAAAAAAGTGTCACACATCTGGTATCTCTGTATTCAGGAGAAGTTGAGGAATGTGTTTTGGGGTGTCTTTT
Source organism: Bufo bufo (assembly GCF_905171765.1). NCBI lineage: Eukaryota > Metazoa > Chordata > Amphibia > Anura > Bufonidae > Bufo > Bufo bufo. The sequence continues at coordinate 153,961,735 of NC_053395.1, read as the reverse complement.
TACATATACCCATGCTGGGTGAGATAAATATCTTGGTCAAATGCCAACTTTGTATAAAAAAATGGGAAAAGTTGTCTTTTGCCAAGATATTTCTCTCACCCAGCAAGGGTATATGTAAAATGACACCCAAAAACACATTCCCCAACTTCTCCTGAGTACGGAGATACCAGATGTGTGACACTTTTTTGCAGCCTAGGTGGGCAAAGGGGCCCATATTACAAAGAGCACCTTTCGGATTTCACTGGTCAGTTTTTACAGAATTTGATTTCAAACTCCTTACCACACATTTGGGCCCCTAGAATGCCAGGGCAGTATAACTACCCCACAAGTGACCCCATTTTGGAAAGAAGACACCCCAAGGTATTCGCTGATGGGCATAGTGAGTTCATGGAAGTTTTTATTTTTTGTCACAAGTTAGTGGAATATGAGACTTTGTATAAAAAAAAAAAAAAAAAATCATCATTTTCCACTAACTTGTGACAAAAAATAAAAAATTCTAGGAACTCGCCATGCCCCTCACGGAATACCTTGGGGTGTCTTCTTTCCAATATGGGGTCACTTGTGGGGTAGTTATACTGCCCTGGCATTCTAGGGGCCCAAATGTGTGGTAAGGAGTTTGAAATCAAATTCTGTAAAAACTGACCAGTGAAATCCGAAAGGTGCTCTTTGTAATATGGGCCCCTTTGCCCACCTAGGCTGCAAAAAAGTGTCACACATCTAGTATCTCCGTACTCAGGAGAAGTTGGGGAATGTGTTTTGGGGTGTCATTTTACATATACCCATGCTGGGTGAGAGAAATATCTTGGCAAAAGACAACTTTTCCCATTTTTTTATACAAAGTTGGCATTTGACCAAGATATTTATCTCACCCAGCATGGGTATATGTAAAAAGACACCCCAAAACACATTCCTCAACTTCTCCTGAATACAGAGATACCAGATGTGTGACACTTTTTTGCAGCCTAGGTGGGCAAAGGGGCCCATATTCCAAAGAGCACCTTTCGGATTTCACTGGTCAGTTTTTACAGAATTTGATTTCAAACTCCTTACCACACATTTGGGCCCCTAGAATGCCAGGGCAGTATAACTACCCCACAAGTGACCCCATTTTGGAAATAAGAGACCCCAAGGTATTCGCTGATGGGCATAGTGAGTTCATGGAAGTTTGTATTTTTTGTCACAAGTTAGTGGAATATCAGACTTTGTATGAAAAAAATAATAAAATAAAAAAATCATCATTTTCCACTAACTTGTGACAAAAAAGAAAAAATTCTAGGAACTCGCCATGCCCCTCACGGAATACCTTGGGGTGTCTCCTTTCCAAAATGGGGTCACTTGTGGGGTAGTTATACTGCCCTGGCATTCTAGGGGCCCAAATGTGTGGTAAGGAGTTTGAAATCAAATTCTGTAAAAAATGACCAGTGAAATCCGAAAGGTGCTCTTTGGAATATGGGCCCCTTTGCCCACCTAGGCTGCAAAAAAGTGTCACACATCTGGTATCTCTGTATTCAAGAGAAGTTGAGGAATGTGTTTTGGGGTGTCTTTTTACATATACCCATGCTGGGTGAGATAAATATCTTGGTCAAATGCCAACTTTGTATAAAAAAATGGGAAAAGTTGTCTTTTGCCAAGATATTTCTCTCACCCAGCAAGGGTATATGTAAAATGACACCCAAAAACACATTCCCCAACTTCTCCTGAGTACGGAGATACCAGATGTGTGACACTTTTTTTGCAGCCTAGGTGGGCAAAGGGGCCCATATTACAAAGAGCACCTTTCGGATTTCACTGGTCAGTTTTTACAGAATTTGATTTCAAACTCCTTAACACACATTTGGGCCCCTAGAATGCCAGGGCAGTATAACTACCCCACAAGTGACCCCATTTTGGAAAGAAGACACCCCAAGGTATTCGCTGATGGGCATAGTGAGTTCATGGAAGTTTTTATTTTTTGTCACAAGTTAGTGGAATATGAGACTTTGTATAAAAAAAAAAAAAAAAAAATCATCATTTTCCACTAACTTGTGACAAAAAATAAAAAATTCTAGGAACTCGCCATGCCCCTCACGGAATACCTTGGGGTGTCTTCTTTCCAATATGGGGTCACTTGTGGGGTAGTTATACTGCCCTGGCATTCTAGGGGCCCAAATGTGTGGTAAGGAGTTTGAAATCAAATTCTGTAAAAACTGACCAGTGAAATCCGAAAGGTGCTCTTTGTAATATGGGCCCCTTTGCCCACCTAGGCTGCAAAAAAGTGTCACACATCTGGTATCTCCGTACTCAGGAGAAGTTGTGGAATGTGTTTTGGGGTGTCATTTTACATATACCCATGCTGGGTGAGAGAAATATCTTGGCAAAAGACAACTTTTCCCATTTTTTTATACAAAGTTGGCATTTGACCAAGATATTTATCTCACCCAGCATGGGTATATGTAAAAAGACACCCCAAAACACATTCCTAAACTTCTCCTGAATACAGAGATACCAGATGTGTGACACTTTTTTGCAGCCTAGGTGGGCAAAGGGGCCCATATTACAAAGAGCACCTTTCGGATTTCACAGGCCATTTTTTACAGAATTTGATTTCAAACTCCTTACCACACATTTGGGCCCCTAGAATGCCAGGGCAGTATAACTACCCCACAAGTGACCCCATTTTGGAAAGAAGAGACCCCAAGGTATTCGCTGATGGGCATAGTGAGTTCATGGAAGTTTTTATTTTTTGTCACAAGTTAGTGGAATATGAGACTTTGTATGAAAAAAAAAAAAAAAAAAATCATCATTTTCCACTAACTTGTGACAAAAAATAAAAAATTCTAGGAACTTGCCATTCCCCTCACGGAATACCTTGGGGTGTCTTCTTTCCAAAATGGGGTCACTTGTGGGGTAGTTATACTGCCCTGGCATTTTCCAGGGGCCCTAATGTGTGGTAAGTAGGTAAATGACCTGTGAAATCCGAAAGGTGCTCTTTGGAATGTGGGCCCCTTTGCCCACCTAGGCTGCAAAAAAGTGTCACACATGTGGTATCGCCGTATTCAGGAGAAGTTGGGGAATGTGTTTTGGGGTGTCATTTTACATATACCCATGCTGGGTGAGAGAAATATCTTGGAAAAAGACAACTTTTCCCATTTTTTTATACAAAGTTGGCATTTGACCAAGATATTTATCTCACCCAGCATGGGTATATGTAAAATGACACCCCAAAACATATTCCTCAACTTCTGCTGAATACGGAGATACCACATGTGTGACACTTTTTTGCAGCCTAGGTGGGCAAAGGTGCCCAAATTCCTTTTAGGAGGGCATTTTTAGACATTTGGATACCAGACTTCTTCTCACGCTTTGGGGCCCCTAAAATGCCAGGGCAGTATAAATACCCCACATGTGACCCCATTTTGGAAAGAAGACACCCCAAGGTATTCAATGAGGGGCATGGCGAGTTCATTGAAAAAAAAAAATTTGGCACAAGTTAGCGGAAATTGATTTTTTTGATTTTGTTCTCACAAAGTCTCCCTTTCCGCCAATTTGGGACAAAAATTTCAATCTTTTATGGACTCAATATGCCCCTCAGCGAATACCTTGGGGTGTCTTCTTTCCAAAATGGTGTTATTTGTGGGGTGTTTGTACTGCCCTGGCATTTGAGGGTCTCTGCAATCATTACATGTATGCCCAGCATTAGGAGTTTCTGCTATTCTCCTTATATTGAGCATACGGGTAATGAGATTTTTTTTTTCCGTTCAGCCTCTGGGCTGAAAGAAAAAAATGAACGGCACAGATTTCTTCATTCGCATCGATCAATGTGGATGAAAAAATCTCTGCCAAAAAAAGAAAAAGGAGGGGAAAGGCGTCTGCCAGGACATAGGAGCTCCGCCCAACATCCATACCCACTTCAGCTCGTATGCCCTGGCAAACCAGATTTCTCCATTCACATCAATCGATGTGGATGAATAAATCATTGCCGGGATTTTTTTTTTTATATATACAAAGTGTTTGCCAAAGTATATGAACACCGCCACCTCCTCAGCTCATATGCCTAGGCAAACGTATCTTTTACTGCAGAGGAGAAATCTCGTCTTGCAGCGCCGCATACACCGACTTGCGTGTAATCTGACAGCAGCGCAATGCTTCTGTCCGAATGCACATCAGTGCTGCAGCTAGTCGATCGGTTGGTCCACCTGGAAGGTAAAAAAAACAAAACAAAAAAGAAAAAACCAGGCCGCAAAGCAATAACTTTATTAACTTTAGAACAGAACATATTAACTTTTTTTAACTTTTTTAACTTTTTTACTTACCGGTAATTTTTTTTTTGTTTCGTTTTTTTTACCTTTATAGAACAAACCTCTCCTTCCCCATGGGACAATGTGCAAAGCGCAAATCGCCCAAAGATGTGGCGAAGTACGTTATGCACTTTATCCCAGGTGAAAGGAGAGGTTTGCAGCAGCTGTGAGAGAAAGGGCCCTAATAGCCCTGTGTGCCTGTCCTGGTGAGATGTGATCCCTATGCTAGGTGTACCTGTGTGTGGTACTTCCGGAAACACTCACCATAGCATAGGGCAGGGTGGTCCGGACAGTCAGGACAGAAATAGCGGGTGTCACGCCTTATTCCACTCCTGCTACAGACACGACATTTTTTTCGGGGTGGCGGTTGGGTTGAGGTACCAGCAACGACACTGGGGAAATGTTGCTCGTGTAGACGGCTAACTACACTGGTGGATGGGGCCACGGAACCTCCCGGATAAATGAGGTTCTCGATGATCTCTTCCTGGAATTTGAGGAAGGATCCTGTTCTCCCAGCCTTACTGTAGAGAACAAAACTATTATAGGCAGCCAATTGAATTAAATATACAGACACTTTCTTATACCAGCGTCTGGTTCTGCGGGAAACTAAATAGGGAGCCAACATCTGGTCATTGAAGTCCACCCCTCCCATGAGCGCATTATAGTCGTGGACTGAGAGGGGCTTTTCAATGACACGGGTTGCCCTTTCAATTTGGATTGTCGTGTCTGCATAAATGGAGGAGAGCATGTAAACGTCACGCTTGTCTCTCCATTTCACCGCGAGCAGTTCTTCGTTACACAAGGCAGCCCTCTCCCCCCTTGCAAGACGGGTGGTTACAAGCCGTTGGGGGAAGCCCACGCGACTAGTTCGCGCGGTGCCACAGGCGCAAATCCGTTCTAGAAACAAATGCCTAAAGAGGGCCACACTTGTGTAAAAATTGTCCACATAAAGATGGTACCCCTTGCCGAATAAGGGTGACACCAAGTCCCAGACTGTCTTCCCACTGCTCCCCAGGTAGTCAGGGCAACCGACCGGCTCCAGGGTCTGATCTTTTCCCTCATAGATCCGAAATTTGTGGGTATAGCCTGTGGCCCTTTCACAGAGCTTATACAATTTGACCCCATACCGGGCACGCTTGCTTGGGATGTATTGTTTGAAGCCAAGGCGCCCGGTAAAATGTATTAGGGACTCGTCTACGCAGATGTTTTGCTCAGGGGTATACAAATCTGCAAATTTCTGGTTGAAATGGTCTATGAGGGGCCGAATTTTGTAGAGCCGGTCAAAAGCTGGGTGGCCTCTGGGACGGGAGGTGGTGTTGTCGCTAAAGTGCAGGAAACGCAGGATGGTCTCAAATCGTGTCCTGGACATAGCAGCAGAGAACATGGGCATGTGATGAATCGGGTTCGTGGACCAATATGACCGCAATTCATGCTTTTTAGTTAGACCCATGTTGAGGAGAAGGCCCAGAAAAATTTTAAGTTCGGAAACTTGGACTGGTTTCCACCGGAAAGACTGGGCATAAGAGCTTCCCGGGTTGGCGGATATAAATTGTGTGGCATACCGGTTTGTCTCTGCCACGACTAAGTCCAAGAGCTCCGCAGTCAAGAACAGCTCAAAAAATCCCAGGGCCGAACCGATTTGAGCCGTCTCAACCCGAACTCCAGACTGGGCAGTGAAAGGGGGAACTACAGGTGCGGCTGAAGTTGGTGACTGCCAATCAGGGTTTGCCAGCACCTCAGGGATTCTAGGGGCTCTACTGGCCTGTCTGCGCGGTGGCTGCGACCGGGTAACTACTGCACGTGCCACCGTACCAGCTTCAACTGCCCTTCTGGTGCTCGCCACGTCACCATGTTGTACGGCAGTGCTGGTACTAGGTCCAGGAAGGGCTGCGCTGCTGGTGTATGCCTCACCACGTGATCCGGCAGCGACAGCCCCACTCTGCTGCTCTTGAAGCGGATCCTGCATAACCTGTCGTCTAGCGACACGGAGCCGGGTACGCCTGGTGCTGCCAGGGACCTCCACCTCCTCGTCCGAACTTTGGGTCAGAGAGCCACTGCTTTCCACAGGTTCATATTCTGACCCGCTAGATTCGTCAGATGAGGGTTCCCACTCCTCATCCGACTGGGTCAGAATCCTGTAGGCCTCTTCAGAAGAATACCCCCTGTTTGACATTTTGGACTACTAAATTTAGGGGTATTCCCTGAGACTACCCAAGAAAAAAAGCAAGCCTGTCTTACAAAGGGGAGGCTAGCGAAGTACCGGAGGCCGCTGCGGTTGATAAAAAATATCAAAACTGATTTTTTTATCGCCGCAGTGCGTGTAAAGTGAATGTGCAGTGATCAAAAAACAATTTTTTTTTTGTCACTGCGGTGGGGCGGGCGTGGGTGAACGCACGTGTGGGCGACCGATCAGGCCTGATCGTGCAAACACTGCGTTTTGAGTGGAGGGCGAACTAAGGTGACACTAATACTATTATAGATCTGACTGTGATCAGTTTTGATCACTTACAGATACTATAAAAGTACAAATGCTGATTAGCGATACGCTAAACAGCGAATAAAAGTGACTGCGGTGCGGTGGGCTGGGCGCTAACTGACGCTAAACTACCTAACCAAGGGGCCTAAACTATCCTAAAACCTAACAGCCAATACTAGTGAGAAAAAAAAAAGTGACAGTTTACACTGATCACTTTTTGTCTTTCACTAAGTGATTGACAGGGGCAATCAAGGGGTTAATTAGGATGATGGGGGTGATGGAGGGTGATCTGGGGCTAAGGTGTAGTGTTGGTGGGTACTCACAGTGATCTCTGCTCCTCTGCTGGATCCAACCGACGAATAGGACCAGCAGAGAAGCAGAGAAGCCATATAACAGATCATATTTACTAATATGATCTGTTATCTGGCTTCTGATTTGATTTTTTGAAAATCGCCAGCCTGCCAGCCAATGATCGTGGCTGGCAGGCTGGTGACGAAATACTTCTTTAACTTTTGCCGGCCCGCGATGCGCATGCGCGGGCCGGCAATGCACGAAATCTCGCGTCTCGCGAGAGGACGCACCGGCGCGTCCACCCAGAACAACAGGACCGCCGCAAAGACGCAATCCTGCGTACGGCGGTCCTGAGGAGGTTAACCATCAACAGTCTGGTTATTTTTTTAGCCATATACTACATCAGCTGCAGGCTGAGCCTGTGTCACCCAAGTGCATTTAACCATCAACAGTCTGATTATTTTTTGGCCATATACTACATCTGGTGCAGGCTGAGCCTGTGTCACCCAAGTGCATTTAACCATCAACAGTCTGATTATTTTTTGGCCATATACTACATCAGGTGCAGGCTGAGCCTGTGTCACCCAAGTGCATTTAACCATCAACAGTGTGGTTATTTTTTGGCCATATATTACATCAGGGGCAAGTTGAGCCTGTCACCCAGCGCCTAAAAAATAGACCTGACATTTCTATTCAACCAAATCTGTACTGTTTTAGCTGGTCAAGTTATTTGTATTGACCGTAAAAGCACACTTTTTTTTCTGGGTTGAAAAAGCATTCCCAAATTTGCCATTCTCAAAATAACTAGTTTCTGGTATTTGAGGCCTACTTGAAATCTATCCCAAAAAGAAAATCTTACATTGAAGGTATTGATAGTGTCATTCAGAAAAACCTAAGACACACGCTAGCGTGCTGATAGAAGTGTGATTCTGTGATTAAACCTATACCTGTCACACAGCGCAAAAAAAAAACAGGTCTCACATCTCTATTCAACCAAATCTGCACTGTTTTAGCTGGTCAAGTTATTTGTAGTGACCGTAAAAGCAGACTTTTTGTTCTGGGTTGAAAAAGCATTCCCAAATTTGCCATTCTCAAAATAACTAGTTTCTGGTATTTGAGGCCTACTTGAAATCTATCCCAAAAAGAAAATCTTACATTGAAGGTATTGATAGTGTCATTCAGAAAAACCTAAGACACACGCTAGCGTGCTGATAGAAGTGTGATTCTGTGATTAAACCTATACCTGTCACACAGCGCAAAAAAAAACAGGTCTCACATCTCGATTCAACCAAATCTGCAGTGTTTTATCTGGTCAAGTTATTTGTAGTGACCGTAAAAGCAGACTTTTTGTTCTGGGTTGAAAAAGCATTCCCAAATTTGCCATTCTCAAAATAACTAGTTTCTGGTATTTGAGGCCTACTTGAAATCTATCCCAAAAAGAAAATCTTACATTGAAGGTATTGATAGTGTCATTCAGAAAAACCTAAGACACACGCTAGCGTGCTGATAGAAGTGTGATTCTGTGATTAAACCTATACCTGTCACACAGCGCAAAAAAAAACAGGTCTCACATCTCTATTCAACCAAATCTGCAGTGTTTTATCTGGTCAAGTTATTTGTAGTGACCGTAAAAGCAGACTTTTTGTTCTGGGTTGAAAAAGCATTCCCAAATTTGCCATTCTCAAAATAACTAGTTTCTGGTATTTGAGGCCTAATTGAAATCTTTCCCAAAAAGAAAATCTTACATTGAAGGTATTGATAGTGTCATTCAGAAAAACCTAAGACACACACTAGCGTGCTAATTGAAGTGTGATTCTGTGATTAAACCTATACCTGTCACACAGCGCAAAAAAAAACAGGTCTCACATCTCTATTCAACCAAATCTGCAGTGTTTTTTCTGGTCAAGTTATTTGTAGTGACCGTAAAAGCAGACTTTTTGTTCTGGGTTGAAAAAGCATTCCCAAATTTGCCATTCTCAAAATAACTAGTTTCTGGTATTTGAGGCCTACTTGAAATCTATCCCAAAAAGAAAATCTTACATTGAAGGTATTGATAGTGTCATTCAGAAAAACCTAAGACACACGCTAGCGTGCTGATAGAAGTGTGATTCTGTGATTAAACCTATACCTGTCACACAGCGCAAAAAAAACAGGTCTCACATCTCGATTCAACCAAATCTGCAGTGTTTTATCTGGTGAAGTTATTTGTAGTGACCGTAAAAGCAGACTTTTTGTTCTGGGTTGAAAAAGCATTCCCAAATTTGCCATTCTCAAAATAACTAGTTTCTGGTATTTGAGGCCTACTTGAAATCTATCCCAAAAAGAAAATCTTACATTGAAGGTATTGATAGTGTCATTCAGAAAAACCTAAGACACACGCTAGCGTGCTGATAGAAGTGTGATTCTGTGATTAAACCTATACCTGTCACACAGCGCAAAAAAAAACAGGTCTCACATCTCTATTCAACCAAATCTGCAGTGTTTTATCTGGTCAAGTTATTTGTAGTGACTGTAAAAGCAGACTTTTTGTTCTGGGTTGAAAAAGCATTACCAAATTTGCCATTCTCAAAATAACTAGTTTCTGGTATTTGAGGCCTAATTGAAATCTATCCCAAAAAGAAAATCTTACATTGAAGGTATTGATAGTGTCATTCAGAAAAACCTAAGACACACGCTAGCGTGCTAATTGAAGTGTGATTCTGTGATTAAACCTATACCTGTCACACAGCGCAAAAAAAAAACAGGTCTCACATCTCTATTCAACCAAATCTGCAGTGTTTTATCTGGTCAAGTTATTTGTAGTGACTGTAAAAGCAGACTTTTTGTTCTGGGTTGAAAAAGCATTCCCAAATTTGCCATTCTCAAAATAACTAGTTTCTGGTATTTGAGGCCTAATTGAAATCTATCCCAAAAAGAAAATCTTACATTGAAGGTATTGATAGTGTCATTCAGAAAAACCTAAGACACACACGCTAGCGTGCTGATAGAAGTGTGATTCTGTGATTAAACCTATACCTGTCACACAGCGCAAAAAAAAACAGGTCTCACATCTCTATTCAACCGAATCTGCAGTGTTTTATCTGGTCAAGTTATTTGTAGTGACCGTAAAAGCAGACTTTTTGTTCTGGGTTGAAAAAGCATTCCCAAATTTGCCATTCTCAAAATAACTAGTTTCTGGTATTTGAGGCCTACTTGAAATCTATCCCAAAAAGAAAATCTTACATTGAAGGTATTGATAGTGTCATTCAGAAAAACCTAAGACACACGCTAGCGTGCTGATAGAAGTGTGATTCTGTGATTAAACCTATACCTGTCACACAGCGCAAAAAAAAACAGGTCTCACATCTCTATTCAACCAAATCTGCAGTGTTTTATCTGGTCAAGTTATTTGTAGTGACTGTAAAAGCAGACTTTTTGTTCTGGGTTGAAAAAGCATTCCCAAATTTGCCATTCTCAAAATAACTAGTTTCTGGTATTTGAGGCCTAATTGAAATCTATCCCAAAAAGAAAATCTTACATTGAAGGTATTGATAGTGTCATTCAGAAAAACCTAAGACACACACGCTAGCGTGCTGATAGAAGTGTGATTCTGTGATTAAACCTATACCTGTCACACAGCGCAAAAAAAAACAGGTCTCACATCTCTATTCAACCAAATCTGCAGTGTTTTATCTGGTCAAGTTATTTGTAGTGACTGTAAAAGCAGACTTTTTGTTCTGGGTTGAAAAAGCATTCCCAAATTTGCCATTCTCAAAATAACTAGTTTCTGGTATTTGAGGCCTAATTGAAATCTATCCCAAAAAGAAAATCTTACATTGAAGGTATTGATAGTGTCATTCAGAAAAACCTAAGACACACACGCTAGCGTGCTGATAGAAGTGTGATTCTGTGATTAAACCTATACCTGTCACACAGCGCAAAAAAAAACAGGTCTCACATCTCTATTCAACCAAATCTGCAGTGTTTTATCTGGTCAAGTTATTTGTAGTGACTGTAAAAGCAGACTTTTTGTTCTGGGTTGAAAAAGCATTCCCAAATTTGCCATTCTCAAAATAACTAGTTTCTGGTATTTGAGGCCTACTTGAAATCTATCCCAAAAAGAAAATCTTACATTGAAGGTATTGATAGTGTCATTCAGAAAAACCTAAGACACACGCTAGCGTGCTGATAGAAGTGTGATTCTGTGATTAAACCTATACCTGTCACACAGCGCAAAAAAAAACAGGTCTCACATCTCGATTCAACCAAATCTGCAGTGTTTTATCTGGTCAAGTTATTTGTAGTGACCGTAAAAGCAGACTTTTTGTTCTGGGTTGAAAAAGCATTCCCAAATTTGCCATTCTCAAAATAACTAGTTTCTGGTATTTGAGGCCTACTTGAAATCTATCCCAAAAAGAAAATCTTACATTGAAGGTATTGATAGTGTCATTCAGAAAAACCTAAGACACACGCTAGCGTGCTGATAGAAGTGTGATTCTGTGATTAAACCTATACCTGTCACACAGCGCAAAAAAAAACAGGTCTCACATCTCTATTCAACCAAATCTGCAGTGTTTTATCTGGTCAAGTTATTTGTAGTGACCGTAAAAGCAGACTTTTTGTTCTGGGTTGAAAAAGCATTCCCAAATTTGCCATTCTCAAAATAACTAGTTTCTGGTATTTGAGGCCTAATTGAAATCTTTCCCAAAAAGAAAATCTTACATTGAAGGTATTGATAGTGTCATTCAGAAAAACCTAAGACACACACGCTAGCGTGCTGATAGAAGTGTGATTCTGTGATTAAACCTATACCTGTCACACAGCGCAAAAAAAAACAGGTCTCACATCTCTATTCAACCAAATCTGCAGTGTTTTTTCTGGTCAAGTTATTTGTAGTGACCGTAAAAGCAGACTTTTTGTTCTGGGTTGAAAAAGCATTCCCAAATTTGCCATTCTCAAAATAACTAGTTTCTGGTATTTGAGGCCTACTTGAAATCTATCCCAAAAAGAAAATCTTACATTGAAGGTATTGATAGTGTCATTCAGAAAAACCTAAGACACACGCTAGCGTGCTGATAGAAGTGTGATTCTGTGATTAAACCTATACCTGTCACACAGCGCAAAAAAAACAGGTCTCACATCTCGATTCAACCAAATCTGCAGTGTTTTATCTGGTGAAGTTATTTGTAGTGACCGTAAAAGCAGACTTTTTGTTCTGGGTTGAAAAAGCATTCCCAAATTTGCCATTCTCAAAATAACTAGTTTCTGGTATTTGAGGCCTACTTGAAATCTATCCCAAAAAGAAAATCTTACATTGAAGGTATTGATAGTGTCATTCAGAAAAACCTAAGACACACGCTAGCGTGCTGATAGAAGTGTGATTCTGTGATTAAACCTATACCTGTCACACAGCGCAAAAAAAAACAGGTCTCACATCTCTATTCAACCAAATCTGCAGTGTTTTATCTGGTCAAGTTATTTGTAGTGACTGTAAAAGCAGACTTTTTGTTCTGGGTTGAAAAAGCATTACCAAATTTGCCATTCTCAAAATAACTAGTTTCTGGTATTTGAGGCCTAATTGAAATCTATCCCAAAAAGAAAATCTTACATTGAAGGTATTGATAGTGTCATTCAGAAAAACCTAAGACACACGCTAGCGTGCTAATTGAAGTGTGATTCTGTGATTAAACCTATACCTGTCACACAGCGCAAAAAAAAAACAGGTCTCACATCTCTATTCAACCAAATCTGCAGTGTTTTATCTGGTCAAGTTATTTGTAGTGACTGTAAAAGCAGACTTTTTGTTCTGGGTTGAAAAAGCATTCCCAAATTTGCCATTCTCAAAATAACTAGTTTCTGGTATTTGAGGCCTAATTGAAATCTATCCCAAAAAGAAAATCTTACATTGAAGGTATTGATAGTGTCATTCAGAAAAACCTAAGACACACACGCTAGCGTGCTGATAGAAGTGTGATTCTGTGATTAAACCTATACCTGTCACACAGCGCAAAAAAAAACAGGTCTCACATCTCTATTCAACCGAATCTGCAGTGTTTTATCTGGTCAAGTTATTTGTAGTGACCGTAAAAGCAGACTTTTTGTTCTGGGTTGAAAAAGCATTCCCAAATTTGCCATTCTCAAAATAACTAGTTTCTGGTATTTGAGGCCTACTTGAAATCTATCCCAAAAAGAAAATCTTACATTGAAGGTATTGATAGTGTCATTCAGAAAAACCTAAGACACACGCTAGCGTGCTGATAGAAGTGTGATTCTGTGATTAAACCTATACCTGTCACACAGCGCAAAAAAAAACAGGTCTCACATCTCTATTCAACCAAATCTGCAGTGTTTTATCTGGTCAAGTTATTTGTAGTGACTGTAAAAGCAGACTTTTTGTTCTGGGTTGAAAAAGCATTCCCAAATTTGCCATTCTCAAAATAACTAGTTTCTGGTATTTGAGGCCTAATTGAAATCTATCCCAAAAAGAAAATCTTACATTGAAGGTATTGATAGTGTCATTCAGAAAAACCTAAGACACACACGCTAGCGTGCTGATAGAAGTGTGATTCTGTGATTAAACCTATACCTGTCACACAGCGCAAAAAAAAACAGGTCTCACATCTCTATTCAACCAAATCTGCAGTGTTTTATCTGGTCAAGTTATTTGTAGTGACTGTAAAAGCAGACTTTTTGTTCTGGGTTGAAAAAGCATTCCCAAATTTGCCATTCTCAAAATAACTAGTTTCTGGTATTTGAGGCCTAATTGAAATCTATCCCAAAAAGAAAATCTTACATTGAAGGTATTGATAGTGTCATTCAGAAAAACCTAAGACACACACGCTAGCGTGCTGATAGAAGTGTGATTCTGTGATTAAACCTATACCTGTCACACAGCGCAAAAAAAAACAGGTCTCACATCTCTATTCAACCAAATCTGCAGTGTTTTATCTGGTCAAGTTATTTGTAGTGACCGTAAAAGCAGACTTTTTGTTCTGGGTTGAAAAAGCATTCCCAAATTTGCCATTCTCAAAATAACTAGTTTCTGGTATTTGAGGCCTACTTGAAATCTATCCCAAAAAGAAAATCTTACATTGAAGGTATTGATAGTGTCATTCAGAAAAACCTAAGACACACGCTAGCGTGCTGATAGAAGTGTGATTCTGTGATTAAACCTATACCTGTCACACAGCGCAAAAAAAAACAGGTCTCACATCTCTATTCAACCAAATCTGCACTGTTTTAGCTGGTCAAGTTATTTGTAGTGACCGTAAAAGCAGACTTTTTGTTCTGGGTTGAAAAAGCATTCCCAAATTTGCCATTCTCAAAATTGTGGTGAACGGGAACAATGAGGAAAACATCTAATAAGGGACGCGGACGCGGACGTGGACATGGTCGTGGTGGTGTTAGTGGACCCTCTGGTGCTGGGAGAGGACGTGGCTGTTCTGCCACAGCCACACATCCTAGTGAACCAACTACCTCAGGTCCCAGTAGCCAGCAGAATTTACAGCGATATTTGGTGGGGCCTAATGCCGTTCTAAGGATGGTAAGGCCTGAGCAGGTACAGGCATTAGTCAATTGGGTGGCCGACAGTGGATCCAGCACGTTCACATTATCTCCCACCCAGTCTTCTGCAGAAAGCGCACAGATGGCGCATGAAAACCAAGCCCATCGGTCTGTCACATCACCCCCATGCATATCAGGTTAACTGTCTGAGCCTCAAGTTATGCAGCAGTCTCTTATGCTGTTTGAAGACTCTGCTGCCAGGGTTTCCCAAGGGCATCCACCTAGCCCTTCCCCAGGGGTGGAAGAGATAGAATGCACTAACGCACAACCACTTATTTTTCCTGATGATGAGGACATGGGAATACCACCTCAGCACGTCTCTGATGATGACGAAACACAGGTGCCAACTGCTGCGTCTTTCTGCAGTGTGCAGACTGAACAGGAGGTCAGGGATCAAGACTGGGTGGAAGACGATGCATGGGACGATGAGGTCCTAGACCCCACATGGAATGAAGGTCGTGCCACTGACTTTCACAGTTCGGAGGAAGAGGCAGTGGTGAGACCGAGCCAACAGCGTAGCAAAAGAGGGAGCAGTGGGCAAAATCAGAACACCCGCCGCCAAGAGACTCCGCCTGCTACTGACCGCCGCCATCTGGGACCGAGCACCCCAAAGGCAGCTTCAAGGAGTTCTCTGGCATGGCACTTCTTCAAACAATGTGCTGACGACAAGACCCGAGTGGTTTGCACGCTGTGCCATCAGAGCCTGAAGCGAGGCATTAACGTTCTGAACCTTAGCACAACCTGCATGACCAGGCACCTGCATGCAAAGCATGAACTGCAGTGGAGTAAACACCTTAAAAACAAGGAAGTCACTCAGGCTCCCCCTGCTACCTCTTCTGCTGCTGCCGCCTCGGCCTCTTCTGCTGCTGCCGCCGCCTCGGCCTCTTCTGCTGCTGCTGCCGCCGCCTCGGCCTCTTCCTCCGCCTCTGGAGGAACGTTGGTACCTGCCACCCAGCAAACATGGGATGTACCACCAACACCACCACCTGCGTCACCAAGCATCTCAACCATGTCACACGGCAGCGTTCAGCTCTTTATCTCACAAACATTTGAGAGAAAGCGTAAATTCCCACCTAGCCACCCTCGATCCCTGGCCCTGAATGCCAGCATTTCTAAACTACTGGCCTATGAAATGCTGTCATTTAGGCTGGTGGACACACACAGCTTCAAACAGCTCATGTCACTTGCTGTCCCACAGTATGTTGTTCCCAGCCGCCACTACTTCTCCAAGAGAGCCGTGCCTTCCCTGCACAAACAAGTGTCTGATAAAATCAAGTGTGCACTGCGCAACGCCATCTGGGGCAAGGTCCACCTAACCACAGATACGTGGACCAGTAAGCACGGCCAGGGACGCTATATCTCCCTAACTGCACACTGAGTAAATGTATTGGCGGCTGGGCCCCAGGCGGAGAGCTCTTTGGCGCACGTCCTTCCGCCGCCAAGGATCGCAGGGCAACATTCTTTGACTCCTGTCTCCTCCTCCTCCTACTCAGCTTCCTCCTCCTCTTCATCCACCTGCTCATCCAGTCAGCCACACACGTTCACCACCAACTTCAGCACAGCACGGGGTAAACGTCAGCAGGCCATTCTGAAACTTATATGTTTGGGGGACAGGCCCCACACCGCACAGGAGTTGTGGCGGGGTATAGAACAACAGACCGACGAGTGGTTGCTGCCGGTGAGCCTCAAGTCCGGCCTGGTGGTGTGCGATAATGGGCGAAATCTCGTTGCAGCTCTGGGACTAGCCGGTTTGACGCACATCCCTTGCCTGGCGCATGTGCTGAATTTGGTGGTGCAGAAGTTCATTCGCAACTACCCCGACATGTCAGAGCTGCTGCATAAAGTGCGGGCCGTCTGTTCGCGCTTCCGGCGTTCACACCCTGCCGCTGCTCGCCTGTCTGCGCTACAGCGTAACTTCGGCCTTCCCGCTCACCGCCTCACATGCGACGTGCACACCAGGTGGAACTCCACCTTGCATATGCTGGACAGACTGTGCGAGCAGCAGCAGGCCATAGTGGAGTTTCAGCTGCAGCACGCACGGGTCAGTCGCACTGTGGATCAGACCCACTTCACCACCAATGACTGGGCCTCCATGCGAGACCTGTGTGCCCTGTTGCGCTGTTTCGAGTACTCCACCAACATGGCCAGTGGCGATGACACCGTTATCAGCGTTACAATACCACTTCTATGTCTCCTTGAGAAAACACTTAGGGCGATGATGGAAGAGGAGGTGGCCCAGGAGGAAGAGGAGGAAGAGGGGTCATTTTTAGCACTTTCAGGCCAGTCTCTTCGAAGTGACTCAGAGGGAGGTTTTTTGCAAAACCAGAGGCCAGGTACAAATGTGGCCAGACAGGGCCCACTACTAGAGGACGAGGAGGACGAGGATGAGGAGGAGGTGGAGGAGGATGAGGATGAAGCATGTTCACAACGGGGTGGCACCCAAAGCAGCTCGGGCCCATCACTGGTGCGTGGGTGGGGGGAAACACAGGACGATGACAATACGCCTCCCACAGAGGACAGCTTGTCCTTACCTCTGGGCAGCCTGGCACACATGAGCGACTACATGCTGCAGTGCCTGCGCAACGACAGCAGAGTTGCCCACATTTTAACGTGTGCGGACTACTGGGTTGCCACCCTGCTGGATCCCCGGTACAAAGACAATGTGCCCACCTTACTTCCTACACTGGAGCGTGATAGGAAGATGCGCGAGTACAAGCGCACGTTGGTAGACGCGGTACTGAGAGCATTCCCAAATGTCACAGGGGAACCAGTGGAAGCCCAAGGCGAAGGCAGAGGAGGAGCAAGAGGTCGCCAACGCAGCTGTGTCACGCCCAGCTCCTCTGAGGGCAGGGTTAGCATGGCAGAGATGTGGAAAAGTTTTGTCAACACGCCACAGCTAAGTGCACCACCACCTGATACGGAACGTGTTAGCAGGAGGCAACATTTCACTAACATGGTGGAACAGTACCTGTGCACACCCCTCCACGTACTGACTGATGGTTCGGCCCCATTCAACTTCTGGGTCTCCAAATTGTCCACGTGGCCAGAGCTAGCCTTTTATGCCTTGGAGGTGCTGGCCTGCCCGGCGGCCAGCGTTTTGTCTGAACGTGTATTCAGCACGGCAGGGGGCGTCATTACAGACAAACGCAGCCGCCTGTCTACAGCCAATGTGGACAAGCTGACGTTCATAAAAATGAACCAGGCATGGATCCCACAGGACCTGTCCATCCCTTGTGCAGATTAGATATTAACTACCTCCCCTTAACAATATATTATTCTACTCCAGGGCACTTCCTCATTCAATACTATTTTTAATTTCATTTTACCATTACATTGCGGGGCAACCTAAAGTTGAATAAACCTCTCCTCTGTCTGGGTGCCGGGGCCTAAATGTGTGACATTGGCCTGTTCCAGTGGTGGGTGACGTGAAGCCTGATTCTCTGCTATGACATGGAGACAGATTCTGTGCTGACATAAGGCCAGATTCTCTGTTACGGGACCTCTCTCCTCTGTCTGGGTGCCGGGGCCTAAATATGTGACAGTGGCCTGTTCCAGTGGTGGGTGACGTGAAGCCTGATTCTCTGCTATGACATGAAGACAGATTCTGTGCTGACATAAGGCCAGATTCTCTGTTACGGGACCTCTCTCCTCTGTCTGGGTGCCTGGGCCTAAATATGTGACAGTGGCCTGTTCCAGTGGGTGGGTGACGTGAAGCCTGATTCTCTGCTATGACATGAAGACAGATTCTGCGCTGACATAAGGCCAGATTCTCTGTTACGGGACCTCTCTCCTCTGCCTGGGTGCCTGGGCCTAAATGTGTGACAGTGGCCTGTTCCAGTGGTGGGTGACGTGAAGCCTGATTCTCTGCTATAACATGAAGACAGATTCTGCGCTGACATAAGGCCAGATTCTCTGTTACGGGACCTCTCCTCTGCCTGGGTGCCTGGGCCTAAATGTATGACACTGTCCTGTTCCAGTGGTGGGTGACGTGAAGCCTAATTCTCTGCTATGACATGAAGACTGATTCTGCGCTGACATGAAGCCAGATTCTCTGCTATGGCATGAAGAGACTGATTCTCTGCTGACATGAAGCCAGATTCTTTGCTATGGCATGAAGAGACTGATTCTCTGCTGACGTGAAGCCAGATTCTCTGCTATGGGACCTCTGTCCAATTGATATTGGTTCATTTTTATTTTTTTAATTTTTATTTTAATTCATTTCCCTATCCACAATTGTTTGCAGGGGATTTACCTACATGTTGCTGCCTTTTGCAGCCCTCTAGCTCTTTCCTGGGCTGTTTTACAGCCTTTTTAGTGCCCAAAAGTTCGGGTCCCCATTGACTTCAATGGGGTTCGGGTTCGGGACGAAGTTCGGATCGGGTTCGGATCCCGAACCCGAACATTTCCGGGAAGTTCGGCCGAACTTCTCGAACCCGAACATCCAGGTGTTCGCTGAACTCTAGTATTGACCTTACATGTTCTATAAGTCTAGGGCAACCTTTTCCTGTTGCTATGGAGTTAGCGTGTTCCCTGAACCTATCACACAGACACCTAATGGTTTTTCCTATATAAAAGCGGCCGCAATTACATTGTATGAAGTAGACTACGAACTTACTTTTACATGTGATTAGAGAATTAACTCTATACTGTAACCCTCCAAAGGTTAAAACGTCCCATTGGGGGTTGAACCTGCAGTATGGGCAATGCCCACATCTACGATTACCTTTTGGAATCCAGTTCTCCAACCAAATGTTCATTTTTTTCTCAGTAAAACGACTCCTTACTAGCCTGTCTCTCAGAGTGTGGCTTCTTCTGAAAGCTATTAATGGTTTGGTGCCTTTTATCCCCTTAAAATTGCCATCTGCTTCCAGTATACTCCAGTTGTCTCATCTCACACCTTTAATTCTATCTGCCATCGGGCTGTATTTAAAGGAAAACACAAACCGTTTCTGATTAGCCTCCTATCTGAAAACTTTGGTGTTTTCTGATGCTGAAGTATTCTGATACATGGAGAAGGCCTTATTCCTTGCCTCCTCTATCAAATCCAAAGGGTATCCTTTAGCTAAAAGGCGTTTTTTCAAATCAACTGACTCTCTCAAGAAGCTTTCATCTGTGCCATTGATCCTTCTCAGCCTAATAAACTGGCCATATGGCACTGACCTTTTGACGCTATGAGGATGGTAACTGGAGTAGTGGAGCAGCGAGTTGGTGGCGGTGGGCTTGCAATAGCCCTCCGTCACCAACTCGCCCTCCCTCTCCATCACCAATACATCTAAAAACTCTAACCTAGAGCCTCCGATCTGATAGGTGAATCTCATGTTCATCTTATTACCTGTGTTCAAATAGTCTATGAAATCTATAAACTGGTGTTCAGAACCGGACCATAAAATAAACACATCGTCCACAAATCTCACGTACAGTCGAACACAGGAGACAATAGGATTATCAACAGAGTAAATTAACTTGTCCTCAAACCTAGCCAAAAACATATTTGCAAAAGTACATGCGTCTGGTGTGCCCATGGCTGTACCAAACTTTTGCTTATACCACCTGTTCCCGAATCTGAAGGCATTGCTTTTCAGGACCAAGCCCAAGGCTTCCTTTATAAAGTCCCTGAATACTTCACTTTTTTCGGTGCACATAAGTACCTAATTTATTGTCTCAATGCCTTTATCTTGGGGAATCCTCGTGTAAAGGCTTTCTATGTCCAGTGATACTAAATGGAATCCCTCCTGCCATTGGAAAGATCTCAGGGCCAGGAGTAGCTCCCCCATATCTTAAGGTAAGATGGTACATATTTTAGGACAGGCCTGGGCAGCCAGTCAACATATTTGGATAGTGGTTCAGTCACTGACCTAACCCCCAAAACGATAGTTCTTCCAGAGGGGTGGGTCAGTGACTTGTGGATCTTGGGTAAGAAATACCACAAAGTCCTGGAAGGAAACAGTGATAACTTTTCTGCTTTGCTTTTGGACAACATATTTTACTCTACATATTTATGCAACAAACTTCTCAAACGAGATTAAATTTTCACAGGAGGGTCACTTGTCAATACCTCATAAACAGGATTGTCGCCCAGTTGCCTCTGTGCCTCCATTACATAATAATCTCTAGTCATCAATAACACGTTTTCCCCCTTGTCCGCCAGTTTGACTATTATATCAGGGTGGGATTGTAGCCATTTCAAGGCCTTTTCTTCCCCTCTGTCGATGTTCTTACGTATTTTTGGATAAATCTAGGCCTTTATTCCCTCCAACACTTTATTATGAAAGATGTCAATGCTACTCCCGGTGGGCAAGGGGAAACAATAAGTGGACCTGACCCCTCCCGCAAACTCAGTTGTGGGTGCAATTGGGGGAGCTTTAGATAACTCCAAGCCTGTCATCAATTCCAAGCATGATACTTCTATCTCATTAAACCCTGCTGACCTGTACTAAAACCCAACAGGCCTATACTAGCTGGAACGTCACACTCTTCTTTCCCTTCTATCTACATTTGTTTCTGGTACATTACTGAACAATCTATTTAGATTAAGTTTCCTGACCGCTTTGAACAGGTCTACCTCAAAGGTCACTGGGTCGAACTGTTCCGACAGGCTGTAGTTCAGTCCCCTCTCAAGGATTTTTACACAATCTGGTGGCAGTTCGTACCCAGTTAGATTCATTACAATATCATGTTCCCCATACTCCTCATCTTCTACTATCGTATCCAAGAGACCTGCTTTCTTTTGTAACTTTGTTTTGTACTTATTTTCCTTTTTTCCTCTTCCCCTTCTGATGTTTCTCCTAAAGGAACTTTTTGACCACTTAAACCAGACCCTCCTACAGTCCGGCTAGTAGAGGGATCATCTGAGATGCTAGAGTCCGAATCTGTGGTCCAATAGTTACTCCGGGTATTGATGTGGATGACGTTTTCTTCTTTGTTTTTTGTTGTTCCAATCAAAGATTCTGCCTAAATCATAGTCTTGTTTATCTCTCAAGAATTTATCTCTCTTTTTCTCTTTTATATCCGCCTGTGTCACTGTTAGTTTCTTAGAAACATAGAAACATAGAATGTGTCGGCAGATAAGAACCATTTGGCCCATCTAGTCTGCCCAATATACTGAATACTATAAATAGCCGTTGGCCCTATCTTATATGAAGGATGGCCTTATGCCTATCCCATGCATGCTTAAACTCCTTCACTGTATTTGCAGCTACCACTTCTGCATCCACTACTCTCTCAGTAAAGTAATACTTCCTGATATTACTTTTAAACCTTTGCCCCTCTAATTTAAAACTATGTCCTCTTGTAGCAGTTTTTCTTCTTTTAAATATTATCTCCTCTTTTACCTTGTTGATTCCCTTTATGTATTTAAAAGTTTCTATCATATCCCCTGTCTCGTCTTTCTTCCAAGCTATACATGTTAAGGTCCTTTAATCTTTCCTGGTAAGTTTTATCCTGCAACCCATGTACTAGTTTAGTAGCTCTTCTCTGAACTCTCCCCAAAGTATCAATATCCTTCTGGAGATATGGTCTCCAGTACTGAGCACAATACTCCAAATGAGATCTCACTAGTGCTCTGTAGAGCGGCATGAGCACCTCCCTCTTTCTACTGGTAATGCCTCTCCCTATACACCCAAGCATTCTGTTAGCATTTCCTGTTGCTCTATGACATTGTCTGCCTGTCCTTTTATTGAAGGCTTGCAACTGGTTCTCTGAGAGTATTGTTTACAACTCCGCCTTAGCCCGGGATAATTCCTCCTTAGTTATTTCATATTCTTTTTCATTTCTTTTTAATACTGTTTCAAGAATCCGGGTAGAGAACTCAAGCGCTTTATGTCAGGCTGCCTTTCCTGTGACCCTGGCATTATACGCATTTTGGCCAACACCGATTACTGGTTGTTCACCCTTCTCGACCCCTGCTACAAAGAGAACTTCTCATCTCTCATTCCAGTGGTGGAGAGGACGAGCAAAATGGTGCAATACCAGAAGGTCCTTGTGTAAAAATTGCTCCAAAAGTTTCCAGCTGACAATGCTGGCAGCAATGTACGTAGTTCCTTGGGCAACCGAGGAAGGGTGATGAGGGGAACATACAGCAGTTCCAACAGAGGCAAGGCAACACTCTTCAATGCCTGGGACAGTTTCATAATACCCCGCCAGCAACCTCACCCTGATGCGCGGCCTAGTGTCACAAGGAGAGAAGTTTTGGAAGATGGTGAAGGAGTACGTAGCAGACCGTGTCAGCATCCTCAATGATCCCTCTGTGCCTTACAACTATTGGGTGTCCAAGCTGGATATGTGGCGCAAAATGGCGCTCTATGCCTTGGAGGTGCTGGCCTGCCCTGCTGCCAGTGTTTTGTCAGAGCGGGTATTTAGTGCTGCTGGGGGCATAATAACTGATAAGCGTATCCGACTGTCAACTGAAAATGCTGACCGGTTGACTCTTATCAAAATGAACAAGGCCTGGATTGCCCCTGACTTCTCTACTCCACCAGAGGAAAGCGGCTGAACATAAAGGCACTTTAAATGTGGCTTTTATGGTGTATTGAATACACTGTATTCCCATGCACCCCTTCCACCAGAAAAAAAGGGTATATGGTTCAATCTTCCTTTTCTCCTCCTCCTCCTCCTCCTCCATCATATCAACATGCTTATTAGGCTGCCCTCGCTCCTAATGTTTTAGAGGGTCGGCTCAGCAGCAGGGCCTCAACCATAATTTTTACGATGGTCAGCTCAGCAGCAGGCCCTCAACCATAATTTTTTCCATGGTCAGCTCAGCAGCAGGCCCTCAACCATATTTTTTTCCATGGTCATATCAGCATCAGGCCCTCAACAATAATTTTTTCCATGGTCAGCTCAGCAGCAGGCCCTCAAACATAATTTTTTTCGATGGTCAGCTCAGCAGCAGTCCCTCAATTATCATTTTGTTGATGGTCAGCTCAGCAGCAGGCCCCATGTTTTAGAGAGTCAGCTCAGCAGCAGACCCCCACCACTAATGTTTTAGATGATCAGCTCAGCAGCAGGCCCTCGCCTATAATTTTTTCCATGGTCAGATCAGCAGCAGACCCTCGCCCTTAATGTTTTAGATGGTCAACTCAGCAGCAGGCCCTCTCCCATAATGTTTTAGATGGTCAGATCAGCAGCAGACACTAGCCGCTAATGTTTTAGAGAGTCAGCTCAGCAGAAGACCCTCACCCCTAATGTTTTAGATGGTCAGCTAAGTAGCAGACCCTCACCCCTAATGTTTTAGATGGTCAAGTCAGCAGCAGGCCCTCGCCCCTAATGTTTTAGAGGATCAGCTCATAAGCCGGCCCTCAACCATAATTTTTTCGATGGTCAGATCAGCAGCAGGCCCTCAACAATAATTTTTTCCGATGGTCAGATCAGCAGCAGGCACTCGCCCCTAATGTTTTAGAGAGTCAGCTCACCAGCAGACCCTGAACCATAATTTTTTCAATGATCAGCTCAGCAGCACGCCCTCAACCATAATTTTTTCCATGGTCAGATCAGCAGCAGGCACTTGCCACTAATGTTTTAGAGAGTCAGCTCAGCAGCAGACCCTTAACCATAATTTCTTCGATGGTCAGCTCAGCAGCAGGACCTCGCCCATAATTTTTTCCATTGTCAGATCATCAGCAGGCGCTCGCCCCTAATGTTTTAGAGAGTCAGCTCACCAGCAGACCCTCAACCATAATTTTTTTGATGGTTAGCTCAGCTGCAGGCCCTCACCCCTAATGTTTTAGATGGTCAGATCAGCAGCAGACCCTCACCCCTAATGTTTTAGATGGTCAGATCAGCAGCAGGCCCTCGCCCCTAATGTTTTAGAGGGTCACCAGCAGGCCAGCAATTATCATTTTTCAAGGTTGTGTATGATGCCCTCCTTTAAGTGTAATAAAGGGTGTATTAGAGTTATGGTTCCTTGAACAATTACCTGAACAATTGTACCACAATTTGAATGAGGCCCTCCTTTATGTGATATGCAGGTTGTATCCGAGTGCCTCTTCCTTGTAATTTTTGGCAGCACTTGTACTTTATATACAAGTAAATATACAGGAAAGAATGTTTCTTAACAAGAATGTTTCTTTTTCCTCTAAAATTGATTTTATCTTCGGTTTTGTACGTATTATTGTCAGTCCGTAAAATTGCCATACTACTCGGACAGCATTGTTCCCAGAAGCGACCTGGGAGTCCAAGATGCATCCAAACATCCTCCCCATACTGTTCCCGAACCATTTCAGTGGTGTTTTCATCAATTTATAACCTTTTCATGTGAACCAGACACCCTCCCTTCTTCAAAGCAGGGGGTGCCTGGTTTATTGCTCAGGTTCTCCCATTGACTTCCATTGTGTTCAGGTGCTCGGTAGAGCACCCAAGCATCCCGAGGTGTTCTACTCGAGCACCTGAGCACTTTGGTGCTCGATCAACACTAGTAATAACTTCATAAATAAATTTATACTGTAAGAAAACATTTCCCAAACTCTGGTTCGGTTCCATGGTACTTACCACTTGGAACTGAACCCGAGTATTCTAATACTGTACAGAGCTTGTTTAACCCCTTAAGGACCCTGCCATATTTCACCTTAATGACCAAGCCATTTTTTGCAAATCTGACATGTGTCACTTTATGTGGTGATAACTTTAAAACGCTTTTACTTATCCAGGCCATTCTGAGATTATTTTCTCGTCACATATTGTACTTCATGACAGTGGTAAAATTGAGTCAAAACATTTCATTTTTAATTTGAAAAATTAGCAAATTAGCAATTTTCAATTTCTCTACTTTTATAATGGATAGTAATGCCTCCAAAAATAGTTATTACTTTACATTCCCTATATGTCTACTTCATGTTTGGATCCTTTTGTGAATGCCATTTTATTTTTTGGAGACGTTAGAAGGCTTAGAAGTTTAGAAGCAAATCTTGACATTTTTCAGAAAATTTCCAAAACGTACTTTTTAAGGACCAGTTTAGGTCTGAAGTCACTTTGTGAGGTTTACATAATATAAACCACCCACAAATTACCCCATTTTAGAAACCACAACCCTCAAGGTATTCAAAACTGCTTTTACAAACTTGGTTAACCCTTAATAAATGGAAAATGGAGATGAAATTTCAGAATTTGACTTTTTTGGCAGATTTTCCATTTTAATCCATTTTTTTACGCTAACAAAGCAAGGGTTAACAGACAAACAAAGATTTATATTTATTGCCCTGATTCTGTAGTTTACAGAAACACCCCATATGCGGTCGTAAAATGCTGTATGGGCACGTGGCAGGACGCAGAAGGAAAGTATAGCCATATGGTTTTTGGAAGGCAGATTTAGCTGGACTGGATTTTTGACACCATGTCCCATTTGAAGCCCCCTGATGCACCCCTAGAGTAGAAACTCCAAAACACTGACCCCATTTTAGAAACTACACCCCTCAATGTATTCAAAATAGATTTTACAAACTTTAATAACCCTTTAGGTGTTCCACAAGAATTACTGGAAAACGGAGATGGAATTTCAGAATTTCACTTTTTTGGCAGATTTTCCATTTTAATCTGTTTTTTTGCAGTAACAAAGCAAGTGTTAGCAGCCAAACAAAGCTCAATATTTATTGCCCTGATTCTGTAGTTTACCGAAACACCCTATTTGTGATAACAAAAAAACTGCTGTACGGGCACACGGTAGGGTGCAGAAGGAAAGGAATGCCATATGGTTTTTGGAAGGCAGATTTTGCTGGAATGGTTTTTTGACACCATGTCCTATTTGAAGCCCCACTGATGCACCCCTAGAGTAGAAACTCCAAAAAAGTGAACCCCATTTTGGAAACTACTGGATAAGGTAGCAGTTTTGTTGTTACTATTTTAGGGTACATATGATCTTTGGTTGCTCTATATTACACTTTTTGTGAGGTAAGGTATCAAAAATTTGCTGTTTTGGCACCGTTTTAATTTTTTATTTACAAACGCTAATCTGACAGGTTAGATCATGTGGTATTTTTTTTAGAGCAGGTTGTTACGGATGCGACAATACCAAATATGAATACTTTTTTGGTTGCTTGTTTCAGTTATTCACCGATGACAGCGCATGCAGCAGGGGTCTGGCTATCAGTGACTGCCGGACCCCACCGCTGATCGGGAGGAGCGCAGCTCCTGAACCCGTCCGATCACAGCGTCGTACATGTGCGGCGCTGGTCCTTAAGTAACGGACATCTGCGCCGTACATCTACGGCGCAGGTACGGCGCATCTACGGCGCCGTACATCTACTGCGCCGTACATCTACGGCGCCGTACATCTACGGCGCAGGTCCTTAAGGGGTTAAGAACCTGAGTAAATTTTGTTTCCATACATATTTTCCAACAGCAAGAATGGAAATGTCCACTAGATGGCAGCATAACCTCAGTGTTTCCATCACACATATTTACAATACAGTGCAGTACGATCACACTGCATTTCCCCCTGTCGCTAGTGTGGCATATCTGCAATATCCATCACTGTTATGTGCAACAGGGAATTCCTTGCTGCCTCATGCGTGCCTGTTTACTAACATTGCTTGAGGCCGTTGATATTCAACTGTTCTGCACATGAATCTGGTTTACATGCTCACTTAGGGAGGAGTTTTTCAATTGGTTAGCCTTCCTTTAAAGGGCTTTTCTAGCTTTAAGCCCCAATTTTAAAATGGCCAGCAGAGTGTTGTACCTAAAGAAAAAACTCATACCTGTTTTCTGCCACTTCTTCTCTGTGGGCCTCTTCAGCTCTCCTTCTGACAGGTGCCAGGAGATCAGAGAGACTGGCAACACATGGGTAAATCTGACTGGTTCCTTGTGGATCATTTGTGTCTGTGTTGTTTTGGTAATGACCACACCTCTTGCAGGTGTTGTTGGTTTGGTCATTTAACTTGCCCGATTTATTACTGCTTACCCCTTCTGGACTCTGGGCTAGCTGGTTGTTGGATCGCGGTTGAGCTCCTGGCGCTGCCTTTGCTCCACGTTAAGTGTCGTCTTCCCTATTTTGTTTGTTGTATTTCCCTATCTTTTGTATCTAGGCCTGAGGGAGACTCCTGTTCATCCTTCTGGTGGAGGAATAGGTTGTCTCAAGTCCTGTCACTATACCAGGGCCCTACAGGATTTGTTAGGGCTCTAGGTTCCTGTGTATGAACTTTCCTACCATCAAGGTCAGTTCATACTGATAGGTAGTCAGGACTTGGATTAGGGCTGTTCAGGAAGGTGACCTTCTCCTTTACCCTAGTTTCCAGGCCTAGTTCCTGTCCCTTTTCCTCCTGTGTTCTGTGTGGAGTTTCCCACCCACACCACATCCGTGACATTAGCATGGTGTGTGGAGAGCAGATGAGTATGTTTTTATTCTTTAGGTACAATCATGTCCTGGCCACAATAAAATTAAGGTTTAAAGCTGGAAAACACCTTAAATGTTCAGTGTTTATGTGCTTCTTTGCCTGGTATAGCGAGAGCCTGGTATCATAGTGTAGTCTATTGGTATTTTATCAGT
Organism: Bufo bufo; assembly: GCF_905171765.1. NCBI lineage: Eukaryota > Metazoa > Chordata > Amphibia > Anura > Bufonidae > Bufo > Bufo bufo. The sequence continues at coordinate 153,933,675 of NC_053395.1, read as the reverse complement.
GTATCTTGAGACCTGTGGTTTTACAGTTTTTTTTTATTTGCTGCTCACATAGAAATTGCTCTTGCTGTGTCTTTATATCTGTGAGACAATGCTAGTTCTTGGGACAGGCAACTGCTATAGGTGAAGTCCAGGTCTGCAGTGTTATGAACAACTAGCCTTGTCACAATTGCATATTGTCCAAGTTTAATGACTCCCTGAGAGCAGCTATATATCATAGCAAACTAGACATTTCACATTATTTTACAGCTATGTCCAGGGCATGTGCACACAGCATGTTTCAACCTTCTGAAACTACTTCTGTCTCAAAATCCCTTTTAATAGGTCATGTGATCTAAAGGTCCTTCTGCATGTACAAAATGCCATAACATAGTTTGGACACTAGATGGCAGTATACCAATGGACATAACAAACCATATGTTTCTCAGACTTTATGAAATGGCTGCAGAATACATTAAAGTACACTTATGAACAATGCAGCAGATAATGACAGTCAACTTAAAGGTACAGTAACATATAAGCAAACTATACACAGTTATCAACAGTCTTGCACATTTTTAGAGGGGAAGGATTTCTCTCCATACCTTATACTCCACTACTCCAGCAGTATAAGACCCATGCAGCACATATGCAACACTTTACAGAGAGGCGTATAAAATTTAACATGCACATTAATGTAACTAAGCAGTCACATACCAGCTCAACAGTTTAACTTAGTAATCGGGTGAAAACTATCCAGATAGGGAAGTTGTCCCTGACTGCAGGAGACACGGTTTATACCTGCAGTGGGGATTAGTGAGAAACTTCCCTCTGACAAGGGTTTTGTTTGGAATGGCAATGTGCAAGCTATCCCCTTTTGATTCCCCCCTTCTTATTCCCAATAATGACCATGTCCATATTATATTATGCCCCTCCCCCTTGATTAGTTAATTTAGAGAAGCGCTACCTGTGCTGCACTCAGGGCTGGTGCAAGGATTTTTGCCACCCTAGGCAAAAGCTAATTTTGCCGCCCCTTGACTCCGCCCATTGACCACACCCCCTTTTCGCCCCTTTTCCCGCCCCTTTTTCAGCCACCTATTGCATGCAACATTTAACTATGGTCGTGTACCCTGTGCCAGTCTATGGTCATGTACCCTGTGCCAGTCTGACTATGGTCGCGTACCCTGTGCCAGTCTGACTATGGTCATTTATATATAATCTCCAGCCATTGTCTGCCACCTAGTACCATCCCAGTGATGCCAATCACTCTGAGCTGTTCAGCAGGTTGGCACACCAAACACGAGCAGTGCCACCTATTCACTGCCAGGCGCCATTCAGCCACTGTCTGAAATCCTGTGCCACCAGGACAACATAAAACAGTATGCTGCCTTGTGCCCTCTGCCAGTCTGGCACTGTCCTGCACCCTGTATCATTCATAGCCCTTTAGACAGTCTGTGCCACCTATTAGGCTCCATGTGCCACTGCTGGGCACCCTGTGCCAGTCAAAATCTATGGCCCCTAGTCAAGCAGCAGGTGTGCCCTGACCCCTGTACACAAGTGTGTACCACCCTGCTGCCAGTCACTGTCCTGCAGCCTCTGACACTCTAGTGCAGGTTGTCAGAGTGCGGTTGCTAGGGGTGCTCACCAGGTTCTGCTCCTCGCTGTGCTCCAGGTCCACATTGCCTTGGCTCTTGCCAAGATCATGTCTCTTAGGCGCGTGATCCCGCTAGACCAGTGACCTCCAGAGGTGGGTCTCGCGGGATCATGCGCCTAAGAGACATTGCGCGCCCGAAGTCAGGGCCGGTGCAAGGATTTTTGTCAACAGAAGCAAATGTACATTTTGCCCCCCCCCCCCCATCATTTCACATTTCTGCCCCTCATGATTCATGTCCATTTCTTGCCCCCCCCCCCATCATTTCACATTTCTGCCCCTCATGATTCATGTCCATTTCTTGCCCCCCCATGTGCTAATATCATAGTGCCATCCTCTCCCCCTGCCCCCTAATGTGCCAGTATGAAGTGCCTCTCTCCTCCCCCCTCCATGTGCCAGTATCATGGCGCCAATAGCCCCCCCCTCCCCCGTGGCAGTAAAGTAACAGTCCGGTATTAAAAAAAAAAAAAAAAACACTTTCAGAAAAGTTGCTCCTGAGACTCAAACTCACAACCTTTCACATCAGAAGCAAGGCATTTAACCACACAGCTATGAAAGCAGTGTAGAAAGTTACTTTTAAAAAAAAGTTAAGCAGCAGTATTTAAAAAAATAAAAAAACACTTTCAGAAACATTTCTCCTGGGATTTGAACTCATGACCTTTACACATCAGAGACAAGGCATTTAGCCTCACAGCCATGAAAGCTGTAAAAAAAATATATATATAAGACTTCTACTGTAGGTAACTTTGATACTTAGTGTACATCCATACACATGACAGCTGCCCCAGTACACTGTGTATGGATGTAGCAGAGCTGGGAGTGTTGGGGCAGCTGACATGTGTATGGATGTACACTAGGTATCAAAGTTACCTACAGTAGAAGTCTTATATATATATATTTTTTTTAAGCAACTGGTAATACAGCTTTCATGGCTGTGAGGGTAAATGCCTTGCCTCTGATGTGTCAAGGTCGTGAGTTTGAATCCCAGGAGAAACTTTTCTGAAAGAAAGCCTAAATGAGATTTAAATACACCAGGGTCTCTCGTAGCTGTGTCTCAGCTGCGACAGCTGCGTGCCGTTCTCTCTCTGCCCGAAGTGAACTAATCGGAGTGCATCCGGCCGGCAAGTACAGGAACAGAAGGAGATGAGATGATGACAAGTAGGGGGCGGGGCGCAGAGTGCGCTCTACGCGGTTGCCTACTCTGCTTATCGGTGGCGCCAGCCCTGGCTGCACTCCTCTTTTATGGGATGTCCCTTACCCTTTTTGTCGGCTTGGTTATTTGGTGTCTTTTTATAACTTCTCTGTTCTTTTGTTTGTTTGTTTGTAGTTTTCCCTGAATGTGTCAGATCCATCACTAAGTGGCCCAATTTTGAAGAGCGTCACTTTGGAGGATGGGTATTTGAACATTAGATATTTGAACATTAGATATTTGAACATAAGAAATACTAGAAATATAGAATGTATGGAACAATTTGCTCATAACTGGAATTAGGAATGGTATTTCGAGAAAATATGACATACAGTTGATCTAGCATTGAAAAATGCAAAAAATACCGAAAAAACGCATCAAGAAAGAAAAAACGCATCAAAAGAAAAAATGCACAAAAAACACATTAAAAAACCGCATGTATAGAAACATTCGAAAAACAGCAAAATCGCATCGTTTATGAACTTATAACTAAATATGGGCAGTCACAGCAGTAAGAAATACCCTTACAGACGACGGAATAATTGTACATGTGAAAAATCCACATTGAAGGAATCCATACCTTTTTTTCCATAAGTCCATTGAAGGGTATAAAAACCCGCAGTCCACTTGCAAGGGGTGTTGCCACTGAGGAAGGGGAGAGCTATCCCCAAAACGCGTCTGGTAAATGCCTTCACCCCACAAAGATCTGAACCTCGATTGAACAGTGCACTGTTATTTACAAAGACCTCGAGGATTCGAAAACAGACGCCTCGCATAACCAACCCTGAACCAGCCGGAAACCGCCACTGGGAATACAACCCATGTGACATACAGATTTTCGAGACACCGACATAGCAAAAGCCGGGACACCGGCCTGCAGCCGAATTAAACAACAACTCGAAAAACCAGCTGAGTAAAAGGGAAGGTAAGCCCACAAGTGTGGGTTATTGGTATTGACTCTGATTTACATCTTGTGAAATAATACCGATCCAGCTAATGCGATTGTCCTAAAAGACTTTCTATGCCGTTTTTTTCAAACGGAAATTTATAAGATTTTTTTATGCTGTTTTTTCGAATGAAAATCTATACAAAAATATATGCGAAAATTTTGAGAATATTCTCATGAGAATTAACAACAGGACATTTGGGAAGCATATAAACTGTATTGACAAGTAGTGGTACACATCAGTGTACCGGTGGTCCGCTGCTGAGATACAACAGATATTCACAATTGGGTGTAATCCTACATTTATTACTTTACGCATTAACCAGATACCTATTGTCTGTAAGATAGCTGTCACCAAATTTATGCTATTATATGATATTATAGCCGCTTGCATACCAGCAGAGTAGGCCAAAGAAATATCTAGGGCATTTGTAATCTTTTGCGGACACTTATACCAGCCAGTATCCGCAATAAGATAACCCAAGCAACATTGAATCTATTATATATTATATATTTAATTCATTTTTATTTTTGATATTTTATTATATGTGCATTTTTTATTGTATTTTAACTAGACATAGTAATAATAAATTGTTCAGATTCCGTGTGGCTCCGTATGTATGAGTGTGCCAATCTTTTATTGATAGTTACATTATTTGAAGGGTGAATTCATTAGATTGTGCACCTTCCGTGTTTGTGCAGTTAGTGAGCTATTTCCATAAATTTTTTAAGTCTGCACTCCTTTTTCACCAAGCGGAAATCTAGCTCCTTCCTCCACAAACATGAACATATGGAATCACATGGAAAACAAGAGACAAAAAGCCGAATCCTTCATATTTGATGTTATTGATGATGACACTATGAAACCAGATGGGGAAATATCTGTCTCTGAATCATTCAGGGAATTAGAAAGCTTAATGCAGAATCAGCTGAGACAGTTCTGGGAGATACGCTCCTTGAAACAGTATTTAGCATTTAACAAGATCCCAAAAGGTCTTCAGCTAACCAAATTACCAGCTCAGGACTTATTGGGAGAGGCATTTAACAAGGAGTGGGAGAAACTTTTGCTGTCGCAATCACGTGTATTAGTTGAATTAATTATCAAACGCAGATCGAGATCTTGAGTAATCTGTCTGAACAGATTACAAAACTGAAAAGTAAATTAGATCAGTTTCCAGGAGACCAGATCTATGAAATTTGTCAGGAAAGACTCTGCAAAAGTTTAGATAAAACTGAACAAGAAATAATCACAAAAAAAATGAAAAAACACAAATACACACCAAAAGCAAAAACAAATGAAACACGATCAACAAATGATTTGTCAAAGCTAGCTACCAATGGACATACATCAAAAGAACATGATGACCACAGCAGATATGGCGTACCAACACAAAATAGATTTGAGACCTTAGCGCAGCAATCTATTTTAGACCAAACCCCGCCTCACCACCCACCAAGAATACGTCACAGAGAATCACAATCACCAGATCAAAAGAAACAAACACCAATTCCCTACAGAGCACCATACAATCTGAGGCACAGAACGCAGCCATTAGAACAGAGGAAAGCAATATATCAGAGGACACATTTGGAGAAACACGACTCACGTTCATACAATGCACAGGACAATCACGGACAAATGGACAATCAGAGACACCATTACAGGGAATACCCCACAAAATCAGGAAAACACGAAGAGGTAAAAAGAAAATTAGAACACAAGAGACACTATTGAATTTAGACCAGAGTAGTATAATAAATCTCAGTCAGGTAAATCTCACACCTGCACAGATTACCTTACTAAATAAGGGATTAAAGTTTGCCCCAACAAAGAAGTTTAACAAATTTGATACCTATATAGGTATTCAAAAATTCATTCGAAAATTATGTTTAAAAAAATATTTTTTGAAAAATCCTGTCACTATAAGCACGGAGAAAGAAGATTCTTTTACACACACTCACCTGAGGAATAAATAAAAAAAAATTCCGAGGGCTGAAATTAGTCCGGAGATTTCTGCCTTTCAAAAATAAAAATAAAAATATTGAAATAGGTATAAATAAGATAAAGCCCAAAAGATTCAACAGAAACAACTTAACTAGCGCAGAGATCAAGGCCATAAGAGAATTACAGGAAGAACAGAATATTGTGAATCGCCCGGCCGATAAGGGGGGCGCCATTGTGATTTGGGAAAAAGATCAGTACAATGGGAGGTGTCTGTCACAGCTGTCTGACCAATCCACATACAAAAAAATAAAAAAAAGACCCTACAAGTGAATTTAAGTTGGTTTTAGCAAAATATTGTGATAAAGGCTTCCAGCAGAGTATTTTGACTGAACAAGAACATAAATATATCATGGGAACACCAGGCAGACTGCCGACCTTCTATTGTCTGCCGAAGGTACACAAGGATATAGTAAACCCTCCAGGATGCCCGATTATATCGGGGATAGGTTCTTTAACAGCGAACCTATCACAATATATTGATATCCTGCTGCAACCATTGGTAAAAACCACACAGTCCTATGTAAAGGACACAACCCAAATTATTGGGGTATTAGAGGGACTGGACGTCCAACCGGAGTGGATTATTAACACACTGGATGTGCAGTCCCTCTATACTATAATAGACCATACACAAGGAATTTCAGCCCTGAGAAAACAGCTTAATGCCAGTGGTACTTTGCAGCAGAAACAAGTAGAATTTATAGTGGAGGGTGTAGACCACATTCTTCATCATAACTATTTCTTCTTCAACGATGATTATTATTTACAGTTGAGAGGCACCGCCATGGGTACCAGGTTCACCCCAGCTATGCAAACTTATTTTTGGCCCAGTGGGAACATGAACATATTGGTCCTAAGCTTGGGGGCGACCTGGTCCTATGGCGGCGCTACATCGACGATGTTATTTTTATTTGGAGAAATGGCGAAGATGGACTACAACAATTTATGGATGAACTTAATAAGAATCTATATAACTTGTGTTTCACGGCAGGCACAAATGGAGAGAAGGTAGACTTCCTGGATATACAAATAACAAAAAAAGAAACTGAATACTTGTGCAATACCTATCACAAACCAACATCCAAAAATGGGTTTATTCCTTTCTGTAGCTGTCATTTGCCAAAATAGCTTACAAATGTCCCCTTCGGACAGTTCTGCCGTATTAGGCGCAACTGCACCGAAAATGAAAATTTTGAGGAGGAAGCCACAAAAATGAGTTTACAGTTTAGAGAAAAACATTACCCAGTAAAAATACTTGAGGAAGCTTTGGAAAAAGTGAGACAGCTGGACAGAAAATCCTTTTTTGAAACCAAATCCCCACAGGACTCTGATAAGAACTCTGAGTTCAGACTAATTTTGCCCTACAATGCCCAATCGAGGCAAATATCACAGTTGATTAAACGACATTGGCATCATGTTTTATATGACAAAACCATTGGTCCGATACTACCAGCCTAACCACTCATCACATATACTAAGGCTCCCAATCTGGGTATACAGATAGCCCCTTCAGTAAAAGATAAAAAGAAAAAAACTAATGCACAAAGTTGGCTGAATCCCCATGGTTTCTTTAGATGCGGAACGTGTATAGGATGTAGAAAAACAAAATTTCCTAAGAAAACCATGGAGATTTCTTCAACTCAGAACGCCTTCTCGATGACTGTAAAACAATCCCTTACATGTAACTCCTCCAGTGTGGTCTATCTAATCCAGTGCCCTTGTCCTAAGCAGTACATTGGTCGGACCAAAAGACAGCTAAAAATTAGAATATCAGAGCATCTCAACAACATAACAAAAGGATGTGAAAACAATCCATTATCGAAACATTTTAAAGAGATGCATAATAAAAGCTGTGCAGGCCTGTCATTCATGGCGCTGGAGAAAATAGACACACACTGGAGGGGGGGAAACCACATAGAGAAGATGTCGAGAGCCGAATCCAGGCGCATTTATGATTTTGGGAGTTTGATGCCAATAGGGCTAAACTCAGAGCTGGAAATGTTTGGCTTTCTGTAAATATAGGGTCGTCCACCCATTTATTCACAGAGGATCGCATGTCAGGCTGTCTATGAGCACTGCGATCCTCTCTGGATTGTGGGTGTACGTCACCTGAGTCTTCCCTTAATGTGTCAGATCTAGGGATGAGCGAACCCGAACTGTATAGTTCGGGTTCGTACCGAATTTTGGGGTGTCCGTGACACGGACCCGAACCCGAACATTTTCGTAAAAGTCCGGGTTCGGTGTTCGGCGCTTTCTTGGCGCTTTTTGAAAGGCTGCAAAGCAGCCAATCAACAAGCGTCATACTACTTGCCCCAAGAGGCCATCACAGCCTTGCCTACTATTGGCATGGCTGTGATTGGCCAGTGCAGCATGTGACCCAGGCTCTATATAAGCTTGGGTCACGTAGCGCTGCACGTCACTCTGCTGATTCAAGCATAGGGAGAGGTTGCTGCTGCGACGTTAGGGCGAGATTAGGCAGATTAACTCCTCCAAAAGACTTCATTCTGTGATCGATCTGCAGCTGTGGATCATTGAAGTGCTAAAATCGACTTGCTCACTTTTTTGAGGCTGCCCAGAACGTTTTTAGATCACTTTTTTCTGGGGTGATCGGCGGCCATTTTGTGGCTTGTGGTGCGCCAGCACAAGCTATCACCAAGTGTATTTAACCATCAATAGTGTGGTTATTTTTTGCTATATCCTACATCAGCTGCAGGCTGAGCCTGTGTCACCGAAGTGCATTTAACCATCAACAGTCTGGTTATTTTTTGGCCATTTACTACATCAGCTGCAGGCTGAGCCTGTGTCACCGAAGTGCATTTAACCATCAACAGTCTGGTTATTTTTTGGCCATATACTACATCAGGTGCAGGCTGAGCCTGTGTCACCCAAGTGCATTTAACCATCAATAGTGTGGTTATTTTTTGGCCATATACTACATCAGGGGCAAGTTGAGCCTGTCACCCAGCGCCTAAAAAATAGACCTGACATTTCTATTCAACTAAATTTGTACTGTTTTAGCTGGTCAAGTTATTTGTAGTGACCGTAAAAGCACACTTTTTGTTCTGGGTTGAAAATCTATTCCCATATTTGCCATTCTCAAAATAACTAGTTTCTGCTATATGAGGCCTACTTGAAATCTATCCCAAAAAGGATATCTTACATTGAAGGTGCTGATAGTGTCATTCAGAAAAACTTAACACACACGCTACCGTGCAGATACAAGTCTAATTCTGTGATTAAACCTATATCTGTCACACAGCGCATAAAAAATAGACCTGACATTTCTATTCAACCAAATTTGTACTGTTTTAGCTGGTCAAGTTATTTGTAGTGACCGTAAAAGCACACTTTTTGTTCTGGGTTGAAAAACTATTCCCAAATTTGCCATTCTCAAAATAACTAGTTTCTGCTATATGAGGCCTACTTGAAATCTATCCCAAAAAGGATATCTTACATTGAAGGTGCTGATAGTGTCATTCAGAAAAACTTAACACACACGCTACCGTGCAGATACAAGTCTAATTATGTGATTAAACCTATACCTGTCACACAGCGCAAAAAAAAACAGGCCTCACATTTCTATTCAACCAAATCTGTACTGTTTTAGCTGGTCAAGTTATTTGTAGTGACCGTAAAAGCACACTTTTTGTTCTGGGTTGAAAAACTATTCCCAAATTTGCCATTCTCAAAATAACTAGTTTCTGCTATATGAGGCCTACTTGAAATCTATCCCAAAAAGGATATCTTACATTGAAGGTGCTGATAGTGTCATTCAGAAAAACCTAACACACACGCTACCGTGCAGATACAAGTCTAATTCTGTGATTAAACCTATACCTGTCACACAGCGCAAAAAAAAACAGGCCTCACATTTCTATTGAACCAAATCTGTACTGTTTTAGCTGGTCAAGTTATTTGTAGTGACCGTAAAAGCACACTTTTTGTTCTGGGTTGAAAAACTATTCCCAAATTTGCCATTCTCAAAATTGTGGTGAACGGGAACAATGAGGAAAACATCTAATAAGGGACGCGGACGCGGACGTGGACATGGTCGTGGTGGTGTTAGTGGACCCTCTGGTGCTGGGAGAGGACGTGGCCGTTCTGCCACAGCCACACGTCCTAGTGAACCAACTACCTCAGGTCCCAGTAGCCAGCAGAATTTACAGCGATATTTGGTGGGGCCCAATGCCGTTCTAAGGATGGTAAGGCCTGAGCAGGTACAGGCATTAGTCAAATGGGTGGCCGACAGTGGATCCAGCACGTTCACATTATCTCCCACCCAGTCTTCTGCAGAAAGCGCACAGATGGCGCATGAAAACCAAGCCCATCGGTCTGTCACATCACCCCCATGCATATCAGGGAAACTGTCTGAGCCTCAAGTTATGCAGCAGTCTCTTATGCCGTTTGAAGACTCTGCTGCCAGGGTTTCCCAAGGGCATCCACCTAGCCCTTCCCCAGGGGTGGAAGAGATAGAATGCACTAACGCACAACCACTTATTTTTCCTGATGATGAGGACATGGGAATACCACCTCAGCACGTCTCTGATGATGACGAAACACAGGTGCCAACTGCTGCGTCTTTCTGCAGTGTGCAGACTGAACAGGAGGTCAGGGATCAAGACTGGGTGGAAGACGATGCAGGGGACGATGAGGTCCTAGACCCACATGGAATGAAGGTCGTGCCACTGACTTTCAGAGTTCGGAGGAAGAGGCAGTGGTGAGACCGAGCCAACAGCGTAGCAAAAGAGGGAGCAGTGGGCAAAATCACAACACCCGCCGCCAAGAGACTCCGCCTGCTACTGACCGCCGCCATCTGGGACCGAGCACCCCAAAGGCAGCTTCAAGGAGTTCCCTGGCATGGCACTTCTTCAAACAATGTGCTGACGACAAGATCCGAGTGGTTTGCACGCTGTGCCATCAGAGCCTGAAGCGAGGCATTAACGTTCTGAACCTTAGCACAACCTGCATGACCAGGCACCTGCATGCAAAGCATTAACTGCAGTGGAGTAAACACCTTAAAAACAAGGAACTCACTCAGGCTCCCCCTGCTACCTCTTCTGCTGCTGCCGCCGCCTCGGCCTCTTCTGCTGCTGCCGCCGCCTCGGCCTCTTCCTCCGCCTCTGGAGGAACGTTGGCACCTGCCGCCCAGCAAACATGGGATGTACCACCAACACCACCACCTGCGTCACCAAGCATCTCAACCATGTCACACGGCAGCGTTCAGCTCTCCATCTCACAAACATTTGAGAGAAAGCGTAAATTCCCACCTAGCCACCCTCGATCCCTGGCCCTGAATGCCAGCATTTCTAAACTACTGGCCTATGAAATGCTGTCATTTAGGCTGGTGGACACACAGAGCTTCAAACAGCTCATGTCGCTTGCTGTCCCACAGTATGTTGTTCACAGCCGGCACTACTTCTCCAAGAGAGCCGTGCCTTCACTGCACAACCAAGTGTCCGATAAAATCAAGTGTGCACTGCGCAACGCCATCTGTGGCAAGGTCCACCTAACCACAGATACGTGGACCAGTAAGCACGGCCAGGGACGCTATATCTCCCTAACTGCACACTGAGTAAATGTAGTGGCGGCTGGGCCCCAGGCGGAGAGCTCTTTGGCGCACGTCCTTCCGCCGCCAAGGATCGCAGGGCAACATTCTTTGCCTCCTGTCTCCTCCTCCTCCTACTCAGCTTCCTCCTCCTCTTCTTCCACCTGCTCATCCAGTCAGCCACACACCTTCACCACCAACTTCAGCACAGCCCGGGGTAAACGTCAGCAGGCCGTTCTGAAACTCATATGTTTGGGGGACAGGCCCCACACCGCACAGGAGTTGTGGCGGGGTATAGAACAACAGACCGACGAGTGGTTGCTGCCGGTGAGCCTCAAGCCCGGCCTGGTGGTGTGCGATAATGGGCGAAATCTCGTTGCAGCTCTGGGACTAGCCGGTTTGACGCACATCCCTTGCCTGGCGCATGTGCTGAATTTGGTGGTGCAGAAGTTCATTCGCAACTACCCCGACATGTCAGAGCTGCTGCATAAAGTGCGGGCCGTCTGTTCGAGCTTCCGGCGTTCACACCCTGCCGCTGCTCGCCTGTCTGCGCTACAGCGTAACTTCGGCCTTTCCGCTCACCGCCTCATATGCGACGTGCCCACCAGGTGGAACTCCACCTTGAATATGCTGGACAGACTGTGCGAGCAGCAGCAGGCCATAGTGGAGTTTCAGCTGCAGCACGCACGGGTCAGTCGCACTGCGGATCAGACCCACTTCACCACCAATGACTGGGCCTCCATGCGAGATCTGTGTGCCCTGTTGCGCTGTTTCGAGTACTCCACCAACATGGCCAGTGGCGATGACGCCGTTATCAGCGTTACAATACCACTTCTATGTCTCCTTGAGAAAACACTTAGGGCGATGATGGAAGAGGAGGTGGCCCAGGAGGAAGAGGAGGAAGAGGGGTCATTTTTAGCACTTTCAGGCCAGTCTCTTCGAAGTGACTCAGAGGGAGGTTTTTTGCAACACCAGAGGCCAGGTACAAATGTGGCCAGACAGGGCCCACTACTGGAGGACGCGGAGGACGAGGATGAGGAGGAGGTGGAGGAGGATGAGGATGAAGCATGTTCACAGCGGGGTGGCCCATCACTGGTGCGTGGCTGGGGGAGAACACAGGACGATGACGATACGCCTCCCACAGAGGACAGCTTGTCCTTACCTCTAGGCAGCCTGGCACACATGAGCGACTACATGCTGCAGTGCCTGCGCGACGACAGCAGAGTTGCCCACATTTTAACGTGTGCGGACTACTGGGTTGCCACCCTGCTGGATCCCCGGTACAAAGACAATGTGCCCACCTTACTTCCTACACTTAAGCGTGATAGGAAGATGTGCGAGTACAAGCGCACGTTGGTAGACGCGCTACTGAGAGCATTCCCAAATGTCACAGGGGAACCAGTGGAAGCCTAAGGCGAAGGCAGAGGAGGAGCAAGAGGTCGCCAACGCAGCTGTGTCACAGCCAGCTCCTCTGAGGGCAGGGTTAGCATGGCAGAGATGTGGAAAAGTTTTGTCACCACGCCACAGCTAACTGCACCACCACCTGATACGGAACGTGTTAGCAGGAGGCAACATTTCACTAACATGGTGGAACAGTACCTGTGCACACCCGTCCACGTACTGACTGATGGTTCGGCCCCATTCAACTTCTGGGTCTCCAAATTGTCCACGTGGCCAGAGCTAGCCTTTTATGCCTTGGAGGTGCTGGCCTGCCCGGTGGCCAGCGTTTTGTCTGAACGTGTATTCAGCACGGCAGGGGGCGTCATTACAGACAAACGCAGCCGCCTGTCTACAGCCAATGTGGACAAGCTGACGTTCATAAAAATGAACCAGGCATGGATCCCACAGGACCTGTCCATCCCTTGTGCAGATTAGATATTAACTACCTCCCCTTAACAATATATTATTCTACTCCAGGGCACTTCCTCATTCAATACTATTTTTATTTTCATTTTACCATTATATTGCGAAGCAACCCAAAGTTGAATGAACCTCTCCTCTGTCTGGGTGCCGGGGCCTAAATGTGTGACAGTGGCCTGTTCCAGTGGTGGGTGACGTGAAGCCTGATTCTCTGCTATGACATGAAGACAGATTCTGTGCTGACATAAGGCCAGATTCTCTGTTACGGGACCTCTCTCCTCTGTCTGGGTGTCGGGGCCTAAATATGTGACAGGGGCCTGTTCCAGTGGTGGGTGACGTGAAGCCTGATTCTCTGCTATGACATGAAGACAGATTCTGTGCTGACATAAGGCCAGATTCTCTGTTACGGGACCTCTCTCCTCTGCCTGGTTGCCGGGGCCTAAATGTGTGACAGTGGCCTGTTCCAGTGGAGGGTGACGTGAAGCCTGATTCTCTGCTATGACATGAAGACAGATTCTGTGCTGACATAAGGCCAGATTCTCTGTTACGGGACCTCTCTCCTCTGTCTGGGCCTAAATATGTGACAGTGGCCTGTTCCAGTGGTGGGTGACGTGAAGCCTGATTCTCTGCTATGACATGAAGACTGATTCTGTGCTGACATAAGGCCAGTGTCACAACTAGACAGCTGAGAAGCTCTGACAGGAGCTTTCCAGATCCTCCTCCTTTCTTTGTTTTGGTTGTTCCTCATCTCGTTAGTCTATCTCAGCTGTCATGCAGTTGGACTGATTGCTTCCCTTTAAGTTCCTCCCCATGATGCATTAGGTTGCGGCTTATACAACTTCCTGAAGTGTGTGTGCATGCTGTTTCTATTCCTCAGTCCTCTGCAAGATAAGTGCTGTTCCTTTATTTGTGATTTTCTGTCTGCTGGATTTTCAGGTGACCCTGACTCCCTCCGTGTCTTGTGTAGGGAGCCGGTGGTCGTGTCCCCTCACTATTGTAGGGTCTTCAGGTATTAGATAGCCGAGGTACGTGGATATGCGCCCATCCACCTTTGGGGTGTTCGCATAGGCTAAACAATTAGGGAGAGTGGCAGGTCTCATGTAGGGGTCTCCCTTGTGTTCCTTAGTTGTGGATCCAGTGAGTCATTAATTGTATTGCATTGTCTTGTTTCCTGTACACCATCCGTGACATTATAAGCCGCCAAAACCGTCTCAAGCATGGATCTGGTTTCACTTTTGGCTGAGCGCTTCCAGGGTCTTTCATTGGAGGTAGCTGATCTCCGTAAGACTTTTTCTCAGTTTCAAGTGACCGGTTCAGCTTGCGTTCATGGAATTTGTTCTGAGCCTAAGATCTCGCTCCCGGATACGTTCTCCGGGGGTAGTGAGTATTTTGTGCGTTTTAGAGAGGCTTGCAAACTCCATTTTCGCCTTCTTCCCCATTCCTCTGGTGATGAAGAACGGAGGGTGGGGATCATTATATCGCTGCTCAGGGGTAACGCTCAATCCTGGGCCTTTTCGCTGCCGGAGGGGGCACGGCCCCTCCGTTCAGTGGATGAATTATTTTTAGCCCTGGGTCAGATATATGATGATCCGGATCGTATTGCTCTGGCTGAGTCTAGACTACGTCTGTTATGCCAGGGTAAACAATCCGCAGAGATATACTGCTCAGAATTTCGGAGATGTGCAGCTGATACTGGTTGGAATGATGCTGCACTCCGAAGTCAATTTTGCCATGGTCTTTCAGAGGGATTGAAAGATGCATTTGCCTTTCATGAGAGACCTACCTCCTTGGATTCTGCTATGTCTCAGGCCGTTCATATTGACAGGCGTCTTAGAGAGAGAGGAGAGATCTCTCCTTCCTGTCATACTCAGTCCCGGGACAGTGCAGCGGTCTCTTTCTGTGGGCAGGGGTCTCAGTCGCTGTCAGCCCCTTCTGAGCAGGAGCCCATGCAGCTGGGGTTGATTGCCTCTGACAATAGAAGATTCAGCCCGCATGGGAGGGTTTGTTTTTGTTGTGGAGGTATAAATCATTTAGCAAATGTTTTCCCTCTAGGAGATTCAGGCAGTCTTCTGGGAGTAATAAAGAAACAAAAAGGAAAAAATCTTTTAAAAATGTTCCGTCTGTTACTATTGGCAGGGTTGAGGCGGAAATTGAAGGTTTTCCGTTTGCTTGTAGTTCCCGTTTTGTCCTGCCTGCTAGGGTGGCGCTAGAGAGCAAGAGCATTTTTTGTGAGATTTTTGTGGATAGTGGAGCAGCTGTCAATCTCATTGATAATCAATTTGCAATAACTCATGGTTTCCAGGTATGCACTTTGGGAAAGGATATTCCTGTTTTTGCTATTGATTCCGCTCCACTTTCTCAGAAATCATTAAAGGGCATAGTTCACAATATTCGTTTAATTGTGAGTGATGCTCATGTTGAGGATGTGTCATGTTTCGTCCTTAGCGGTTTGCCTACTCCTCTAGTGTTGGGGCTACCCTGGCTCACTAAACATAACCCCACCATTGATTGGCAAGCGAGGCAAATAAATGGTTGAAGTGACTTTTGCAGAGAGAATTGCCTCATGACATCTGTTTCTGAGGTTTCTACTAAGACTGTACCACCTTTCCTCTCTGAATTTTCGGATGTCTTCTCTGAGAGTGGAGTTCAGGATTTGCCCCCGCACAGGGAGTACGATTGCCCTATTAATCTCATCCCAGGCGCCAAACTGCCTAAATCTCGTTTATACAATCTTTCCCAACCTAAGAGGGTCGCTATGCGTGCTTATATCTCTGAGAGTCTGAGAAAAGGACACATACGACCCTCGAAGTCACCTGTTGCCGCTGGTTTTTTCTTTGTTAAGAAAAAAGATGGTTCTTTAAGACCTTGTCTGGATTTCAGGGAGCTGAACAATATCACTATTCGTGACCCTTATCCGCTTCCTCTGATCCCGGACCTGTTTAACCAAGTTGTTGGGGCTAAAGTCTTTTCCAAATTAGACCTAAGAGGGGCATACAACCTGGTCAGGGTCAGAGAAGGAGACGAATGGAAGACGGCTTTCAATACCCCTGAGGGCCATTTTGAGAATTTGGTTATGCCTTTTGGTTTGATGAATGCCCCAGCCGTTTTTCAGCATTTCGTGAACAGCATTTTTTATCATTTAATGGGAAAATTTGTATTAGTGTATTTGGATGACATTTTGATTTTTTCTCCTGATTTCAAGACTCATAAGGAACACTTACGTCAGGTCTTGCTCATCCTGCGGGAGAATAAATTATACGCGAAACTGGAAAAATGTGTGTTTGCGGTTCCAGAAATTCAATTTCTGGGGTTTCTTCTCTCCGCTTCTGGTTTTCGCATGGACCCCGAGAAGGTCCGCGCTGTGCTTGAGTGGGAGCTTCCTGAGAATCAGAAGGCGCTGATGCGTTTTTTGGGCTTTGCCAATTATTACAGGAAATTTATTTTGAATTATTCCTCTGTTGTTAAACCACTCACTGATATGACCAGAAAGGGGGTAGATTTTTCTTCCTGGTCGGTAGAGGTGTGTAAGGCCTTTTCTAATATCAAGGAGAGTTTTGCTTCCGCTCCCATCCTGGTACAGCCTGATATTTCTTTACCCTTCATAGTTGAGGTTGATGCTTCTGAGGTAGGGGTGGGTGCGGTCTTGTCTCAGGGTTCCTCTCCTGCCAAATGGCAACCATGTGCCTTTTTCTCAAAGAAACTCTCCTCCGCAGAGAGAAATTATGATGTGGGAGATAGGGAATTGTTGGCCATCAAGTTGGCTTTTGAGGAATGGCGCCATTGGCTAGAGGGAGCCAGACACCCTATTACCGTGTTTACTGACCATAAAAATCTCGCCTACTTGGAGTCAGCCAAGCGTCTGAACCCGAGACAGGCCAGATGGTCTTTGTTCTTTTCAAGGTTTAATTTTGTTGTCACGTTCCGCCCTGGGGTTAAGAATGTGAAGGCAGATGCCCTGTCACGTTGTTTTCCGGGAGGTGGGAATTTTGAAGACCCGGGTCCCATTTTGGCTGAAGGTGTGGTGGTCTCTGCTCTTTTTCCTGAATTGGAGGCAGAGGTGCAGGCAGCCCAGTCAGAGGCTCCTGATCTTTGTCCTCCTGGGAGGTTGTTTGTGCCTCTCGCTTTGAGACACAAGATTTTTAAGGAACACCACGATACGGTCCTTGCTGGGCACCCGGGGGCAAGAGCCACACTGGATCTCATCGCTCGGAGATTCTGGTGGCCTGCGCTTCGTAAGTCGGTTGAGGGTTTTGTGGCAGCTTGCGAGACTTGCGCTCGTGCCAAAGTCCCTCATTCACGGCCATCAGGTCCTCTCCTTCCCTTACCCATTCCTTCCCGTCCTTGGACACATCTGTCCATGGACTTCATAACGGATTTGCCTCGTTCCTCGGGGAAGACTGTGATTCTGGTGGTGGTGGACCGTTTTAGCAAAATGGTGCATTTCATCCCTTTTCCTGGTTTGCCCAATGCTAAGACGCTGGCGCAGGCATTTATTGACCACATTGTCAAATTGCATGGTATTCCTTCTGTCGGGGGGTAATAATTCAATTAAGAATTATTAACTATGGTCATAAAAATAATTAACCATAAAAAATTAAAATTTATAAAATTTGTCATAAATTCTTAAAATCATGACCTGGTGAATTGTAGACAACCTAATTGATACAATTCACATCTGAGTCCGACTATTTCCTCAGATAAATAAGTTCTTTTTGACGTGAGATGACGTTAATGATAAAATGTAGTTCTGCATTATACAATGATACACAGGTATTATAAAAATATGCAGATTTATTGGTTACAAGATTATAAACATATATAAGTAAATAAACACAATGATACATGCAAATGAATATATATAGCGTTAATATAAAGCATTACAAGCTTAACAATACATGTGAGTGGAAATAACTTGTCACATTATAACCAAGCTATTATTAGGTTAGGATATCAAGTAGGAACATAAGTTACATACATTACTTCTGTTCAGAGAAAACCTCATGATATCAGGATGGGCATGTCTAATCCTAGACATCATTATAGAATGCTAAATACATTCTGCCCCCCCTAACCAACTACACATCACATGACTTCAAAATGGGCAAATCCATCCAAGGATATAACTTTGGTAAGACTATTAAGACAAATAACAGGGATCTAGGATCTTAAATGGGAAGGATTTGAAACAAATCTTCCTTGTGGGAATCCATCACTTAGCTTGGCGAAGAATGTTCTATCAATATCAATATATATATATATAAAAGCAATCATTTAATGCTTTGCTAGATTATGAGTCTAGATTCTTCTGCAGGTAGAATGAAGCCTCACAATATCCTAAGACTGCATCTCAATATGGAGATGATCAATTTATTTAATCATTTATTTATTCGCCAATCTAGATGGTATAATTTCACCCACACTATCAAATTAGTCTTAATAAAATGAAATATCATTTTCTGTGTCTCTTACCAAGTCCTAGCAGGAATCTCACTTCTGCTCCTAGGAAAGCTGGGTGGTCCATCATAGCGCATCTCATTATGGCTTCCATCTTGATACACCTCAACTTCTCCTCTCCTCCCTCTCTCTTTCTCTTGATCGCTTTCTTTCTCTTGATAGCTCTCCTCATGCTACTCCGCACACAAATAATTATTCCCCCCCTTATCTAAGAATCATCCCCTTTAGATTAGGGATTCCCAATCAGGTAGGGTGGGTGTATTCGTATGCTAATAACCTCATGACGTTATTTCAACTCCTAATATGGCATAGGACAAATAATGAAATAATATAATGTTGCCCATCTGCCTCCAGATGGCACTGCGGTACTGTAGGTAAATATAACAACTTTTTAAGCATTAAAATTAAATATCTAATAATACTTTCACAGGACCTTTTGACCTACCTTACCATAAATTATTGAGGAAGGTCTTTTCCTTACACTTTTAATTACCTATATCCTGGATTTGTCGGAGTTGACTGTCTTCTCTTATCTTTTTGAAATATGGGTTGACTTGATGAAAATTTTATGTAGCGGCTTTGATGCTGGGCATCGGAACTTGTACATTTAATTTATGTACTCCCATGAATAACTATTGTTTTGAAATCCAATTAACTTAAACTTACTGAGTTGTTTCTGTAGTTGTTTCTTCTAAATGATAAATACATGGTATAACATATATAAATCGATACATTGTTACACATAGATAACACATCATATGAATTATTGATTAACATATGTTGTAAACTAAATATACCATACAAAGATATATATATATAATATAATTATATATATATAAATTGAAGCTCATACAGCAGGTGTGCGATAAAGACATGAATCCTTATCAAGTAACCTTGTTCCCTCCATGTTTTAGGGAGTTGACTTACTTCTTACAGATGGTCTCATATCTTTAGCACTAATTTTCAAATACAATGTCCATTTATGTTCCCAATTATTATTTTTTTAAATATAAACTGAACTTGCCATGAACTCATCTTGGTTTTTTTTCAGCCATGTAACAAAACTTTGGTTTAGGCTGAATCTTATTCTTAAAGGCAATGAGATGAGCATTCATTTTGATTATAATGTCATTAGATAATATTGTATACGTATGAAAATGCCCAACACTTCAGACATAGTCTCTGATAGGGGCACGCAGTTTGTTTCCAGATTCTGGAAGGCTTTCTGTTCTCGCTTGGGGGTTCGGTTGTCATTCTCTTCTGCTTTCCACCCGCAGTCGAATGGCCAGACAGAGCGCGTCAATCAGAATCTGGAGACATATCTGCGCTGTTTTGTGGCGGAGAATCAGGAGGATTGGTGTTCTTTTTTGCCCCTTGCTGAGTTTGCTTTAAATAACCGTCGTCAGGAGTCCTCTGATAAGTCACCATTTTTTGGTTCATATGGGTTTCATCCGCAGTTTGGGACTTTCTCGGGAGAGGGGTCTTCTGGTTTACCTGATGAGGACAGATTCTCCTCGTCTTTGTCATCTATTTGGCAAAAGATTCAGGATAATCTAAAGAGCATGAGTGAGAGATATAAGCGTGTGGCAGATAAGAGACGTGTGCCTGGTCCGGACCTGAATGTTGGTGATCTTGTGTGGTTGTCTACCAAGAATATCAAATTGAAGGTTCCCTCCTGGAAGTTGGGTCCTAGGCTTATTGGGCCTTACAAGATCCTGTCTGTCATCAATCCTGTTGCCTACCGTCTTGATCTTCCTCAGACTTGGAAGATCCATAATGTTTTTCATAAGTCCTTATTGAAACCTTATGTTCAACCTATTGTACCCTCGCCTTTGCCTCCTCCTCCGATTATGGTTGATGGAAATCTTGAATTTCAGGTCTCTAGGATTGTGGATTCTCGTCTTGTCCGCGGTTCCCTCCAGTACCTCGTTCATTGGGAGGGTTATGGTCCTGAGGAGAGGATGTGGGTCCCAGTGACGGACATTAAGGCCACTCGTCTCATCAGGGCTTTCCATAGGTCCCATCCTGAGAAGGTGGGCCCTGAGTGTCCGGAGTCCACTCGTAGAGGGAGGGGTACTGTCACAACTAGACAGCTGAGAAGCTCTGACAGGAGCTTTCCAGATCCTCCTCCTTGAGTTTCTTTGTTTTGGTTAAGTTCCTCATCTCGTTAGTCTATCTCAGCTGTCATGCAGTTGGACTGATTGCTTCCCTTTAAGTTTCTCCCCATGATGCATCAGGTTGCGGCTTATACAACTTCCTGAAGTGTGTGTGCATGCTGTTTCTATTCCTCAGTCCTCTGCAAGATAAGTGCTGTTCCTTTATTTGTGATTTTCTGTCTGCTGGATTTTCAGGTGACCCTGACTCCCTCCGTGTCTTGTGTAGGGAGCCGGTGGTCGTGTCCCCTCACTATTGTAGGGTCTTCAGGTATTAGATAGCCGAGGTACGTGGATATGCGCCCATCCACCTTTGGGGTGTTCGCATAGGCTGAGCAATTAGGGAGAGTGGCAGGTCTCATGTAGGGGTCTCCCTTTTGTTCCTTAGTTGTGAATCCAGTGAGTCATTAATTGTATTGCATTGTCTTGTTTCCTGTACACCATCCGTGACAGCCAGATTCTCTGTTACGGGACCTCTCTCCTCTGCCTGGGCCTAAATATGTGACAGTGGCCTGTTCCAGTGGTGGGTGTTGTGAAGCCTGATTCTCTGCTATGACATGAAGACAGATTCTGTGCTGACATAAGGCCAGATTCTCTGTTACGGGACCTCTCTCCTCTGTCTAGGTGCCGGGGCCTAAATATGTGACAGTGGCCTGTTCCAGTGGTGGGTGACATGAAGCCTGATTCTCTGCTATGACATGAAGACAGATTCTGTGCTGACATAAGGCCAGATTCTCTGTTACGGGACCTCTCTCCTCTGTCTGGGTGCCAGGACCTAAATATGTGACAGTGGCCTGTTCCAGTGGTGGGTGACGTAAAGCCTGATTCTCTGCTATGACATGAAGACTGATTCTGTGCTGACATAAGGCCAGATTCTCTGTTACGGGACCTCTCTCCTCTGCCTGGGCCTAAATATGTGACAGTGGCCTGTTCCAGTGGTGGGTGACGTGAAGCCGTATTCTCTGCTATGACATGAAGACTGATTCTGTGCTGACATAAGGCCAGATTCTCTGTTACGGGACCTCTCTCCTCTGCCTGGGTGCCTGGGCCTAAATATGTGACAGTGGCCTGTTCCAGTGGTGGGTGACGTGAAGCCTGATTCTCTGCTATGACATGAAGACAGATTCTGTGCTGACATAAGGCCAGATTCTCTGTTACGGGACCTTTCTCCTCTGTCTGGGTGCCGGGGCCTAAATATGTGACAGTGGCCTGTTCCAGTGGTGGGTGACGTGAAGCCTGATTCTCTGCTATGACATGAAGACAGATTCTGTGCTGACATAAGGCCAGATTCTCTGTTACGGGACCTCTCTCCTCTGCCTGGGTGCCTGGGCCTAAATATGTGACAGTGGCCTGTTCCAGTGGTGGGTGACGTGAAGCCTGATTCTCTGCTATGACATGAAGACTGATTCTGCGCTGACATAAGGCCAGATTCTCTGTTACGGGACCTCTCTCCTCTGTCTGGGTGCCGGGGCCTAAATATGTGACAGTGGCCTGTTCCAGTGGTGGGTGACGTAAAGCCTGATTCTCTGCTATGACATGAAGACTGATTCTGTGCTGACATAAGGCCAGATTCTCTGTTACGGGACCTCTCTCCTCTGTCTGGGTGCCGGGGCCTAAATATGTGACAGTGGCCTGTTCCAGTGGTGGGTGACGTGAAGCCTGATTCTCTGCTATGACATGAAGACTGATTCTGTGCTGACATGAAGCCAGATTCTCTGCTATGGCATGAAGAGACTGATTTTCTGCTGACATGAAGCCAGATTCTTTGCTATGGCATGAAGAGACTGATTCTCTGCTGACGTGAAGCCAGATTCTCTGCTATGGGACCTCTGTCCAATTGATATTGGTTAATTTTTTCTTTTTTTTTTCTTTTTCTTTTAATTCATTTCCCTATCCACATTTGTTTGCAGGTGATTTACCTACATGTTGCTGCCTTTTGCAGCCCTCTAGCTCTTTCCTGGGCTGTTTTACAGCTTTTTTAGGGCCGAAAAGTTTGGGTCCCCATTGACTTCAATGGGGTTCGGGTTCGGGACGAAGTTCGGGTCGGGTTCGGATCCCGAACCCGAACATTTCCGGGAAGTTCGGCCGAACTTCTTGAACCCGAACATCCAGGTGTTCGCTCAACTCTAGTCAGATCCATCACTAAGTGGCCCGATTTTGAAGAGCGTCACTTTGGAGGATGGGTATTTGAACATTAGATATTTGAACATAAGAATTACTAGAAATATAGAATGTATGGAACAATTTGCTCATAACTGGAATTAGTAATGGTATTTCGAGAAAATATGACATACAGTCGATCTAGCATTGAAAAATGCAAAAAATACCGAAAAAACACATTAAAAAACAGCATATATATAAACATTCGAAAAACAGCAAAATCGCATCGTTTATGAACTTATAACTAAATATGGGCAGTCACAGCAGTAAGAAATACCCTTACAGACGACAGAATAATTGTACATGTGAAAAATCCACATTGAGGGAATCCATACCTTTTTTTCTATAAGTCCATTGAAGGGTATAAAAACCCACAATCCACTTGCAAGGGGTGTTGCCACTGAGGAAGGGGAGAGCTCGAGGATTCGAAAACAGACGCCTTGCATAACCAACCCTGAACCAGCCGGAAACCGCCACTGGGAATACAACCCATGTGACATACAGATTTTCGAGACACCGACAATTTTCGAGACACAGACAATACCTATTGTCTGTAAGATAGCTGTCACCAAATTTATGCTATTATATGATATTATAGCCGCTTGCATACCAGCAGAGTAGGCCAAAGAAATACCTAGGGCATTTGTAATCTTTTGCGGACACTTATACCAGCCAGTATCCGCAATAAGATAACCCAAGCAACATTGAATCTATTATATATTATATATTTAATTCATTTTTATTTTTGATATTTTATTATATGTGCATTTTTTATTGTATTTTAACTAGACATAGTAATAATAAATTGTTCAGATTCTGTGTGGCTCCATATGTACGAGTGTGCCAATCTTTTATTGATATGTTTGTAGTTTGTAGTTTTACTCTACTGTTTCCACTTCAAGTCACAGTTGGCGGTCGTTGTGCGGAGATGATGTGGTGGAGATGAAGGCCCACCGGGAGTCCTGTGGTTGGAATACCGCTTCTGATCCCATGACACAATACTGCGGTTCAGCAATAGCTTCATGATTTTTATTACCTATATAAATAAAGCTGTGACCGATCCCTGTCCAATAAAAGGTTATATAGTTGTCCTGCATTATTTCAACGAGGAAGGTTAATTAGATGTTTAATGGGATGTTTATGTTCTCTTCAGTCAGTGGTAGACCATTGGAACAACAAAGAACTGAAGGGATACAGCTCTTCTTTGTAAAAGTGGTGCATTTTGTTTCAACCCTCTTATATAATGAGCATCTGATTATACAGTCTGACAACCCCCATCCTCTTAGGGCAAGATTTACGCTCCAGCAGCCATTCCTGGCTTCTGTCTACTTCTCACTTCTTCTGACATTGACTGAAAGCTGACATTGTAAAACCCGACTGTCACTGGTATTTGTGTGTGTGCCAGTAATGATACTGTAATGGTTCCTGCATTCACAGGCATGCTGTGTGAATCCTACATTATGTGTTGTGATTATTGGCCTGTCAGTGTAAGACTTTCTCATGCCTTTAATTTGGAGCAGCCAGCCTCCGACAATTCTTGTTAAAATAGCTTTCAGTTCTATTAGGTGAAAAAGCATTTCATTGTATTATCTACAAAAAGCATGTAAAATGCTACAGTGTCATTAAACTGCATTTCACAATCATTACTGAGCGCATTATACTGGATGCCTTATTACTAAATTGGCGTTTGCAAACAGTGGATGCCCCAGGACAGATAGCATCTTCAAGGAACAGAACCATAATGACTAAAAGGAAGGCGAAAAATATAATGCAGTAAATCAGATCAGTATGAAAGGTGATCTAACGCTGTGTAACCCAAAGTACTAGAAAGAGGATTACTATATACAGTAATGTCCATAAATATTGGGACATCAACACAATTCTACATTTTTGACTCTATACACCACCACAATGAATTTGAAATGAAACGAACAAGATGTGTTTTAGCTGCAGACTGTCAGCTTTAATTTGGGGGTATTTACATCCAAAGTAGGTAAACGGTGTAGGAATTACAACAGTTTGCATATGTGCCTCCCACTTGTTAAGGAACCAAAAGTAATGGGACGGAATAATAATCATAAATAAAACGTTCACTTTTTAATACTTGGTTGCAAATCCTTTGTCTTCAGCAAGTGAAATGCATGCTCAATCGGATTCAGGTCAGGTGATTGACTTGGCCATTGCATAACATTCCACTTCTTTCCCTTAAAAAACTCTTTTGCAGTATGCTTTGGGTCATTGTCCATCTGCACTGTAAAGCGCCGTCCAATGAGTTCTGAAGTATTTGGCTGAATATGAGCAGATAATATTGCCCGAAACACTTCAGAATTCATCCTGCTGCTTTTGTCAGCAGTCACATCATCAATAAATACAAGAGAACCAGTTCCATTGGCAGCAATACATGCCTAAGCCATGACACAACCACCACCATGCTTCACTGATGAGGTGTTATGCTTAGGATCATAAACAGTTCCTTTCCTTCTCCATACTCTTCTCTTCCCATCACTCTGGTACAAGCTGATCTTGGTCTCATCTGTCCATAGGATGTTGTTCCAGAACTGTGAAGGCTTTTTTAGATGTCGTTTGGTAAACTCTAATCTGGCCTTCCTGTTTTTGAGGCTCACCAATGATTTACATCTTGTGGTGAACCCTCTGTATTCACTCAGGTGAAGTCTTCTCTTGATTGTTGACTTTGACACACATACACCTACCTCCTGGAGAGTGTTCTTGATCTGGCCAACTGTGGTGAAGGGTGTTTTCTTCACCAGGGAAAGAATTCTTTGGTCATCCACCACAGTTGTTTTCCGTGGTCTTTCGGTGTTGCTGAGCTCACCGGTGCGTTCCTTCTTTTTAAGAATGTTCCAAACAGTTGTTTTGGCCACGCCTAATGTTTTTGCTATCTCTCTGATGGGTTTGTTCTGTTTTTCAGCCTAATGATGACTTGCTTCACTGATAGTGACAGCTCTTTGGATCTCATCTTGAGAGTTGACAGCAACAGATTCCAAATGCAAATAGCACACTTGAAATGAACTCTGGACCTTTTATCTGCTCATTGTAATTGGAATAATGAGGGAACAACACCCACCTGACCATGGAACAGCTGAGAAGCGAATTGTCCCATTACTTTTGGTCCCTTAACAAGTGTGAGGCACATATGCAAACTGTTGTAATTCCTACACCTGATTTTGATGTAAATACCCTCAAATTAAAGCTGACAGTCTGCAGTTGAAGCACATCTTGTTTGTTTCATTTCAAATCCATTGTGGTGGTGTATAGAGCCAAAAATGTTAGAATTGTGTTGATGTCCCAATATTTATGGACCTGACTGTAAATTCATTGGTGTTTTTTTCAGCTCAGGATCAAAACTCAAAATACCACCTTCTTAACTCATATGATATCACAGCCAACCTCCGCAAAGTGTGAATATCACAGCTCATTACTTCTGGGAGACATAATATGCAGACATCATCATACAGTATATTTCTATTATAATAAAATAATTAAAGCAGTTAATTGGGCCCTGAAAGATAATTCGGAGATAGCGGGGCATAGTGTATGAGCAAAACAAAAAAAAAGAAACACCACTCACCTGCTCTGACCAAAGCTTCCAGTCGCAGTCTGCCCAGAAGTGCTGTACAATCAATGGCCTTATCAGTCACATGCTACCTGTGACACAGTGAGAGTTTTGGTCTGGGAAAACAGGTACTTTCCTCCCAGCATGTGCTGCTGGGCTGATTTACAGCCAGATGAGGTCAAATACCGAACCGGATTTTAAACACCAGTCCGGGTTTTGGCAGCACCGGGTAAAAAGTACTCCATCTCATTGTAAATCAAAATGAGTGATTTATTGCATCCTTTGTGAATGTTGGATGGAGTATGTCGGCAAAACGATACAAGAGTTTAGAAGGAGGGTAGGTGAGCACCTGGGGGACATTTTGCACAAAAGAGACACCCCAGTGGCTAAACATGTACATGTACATGGCAGAGCCCAATTGATGTTTACGGGCATCGATCTGGTTAAACCTCCACCCAGAGGAGGTGACTAGGATAGGAATCTTCTCCAGCGTGAATCACGCTGGATAGTCTATCTAAAAACATCTGCCCCTCTCGGTCTGAATGAGAGACTTAATTATGGCTGCTTTATCTAAGCATACATTTGCCATCTCAATTCTCTCAATGTGTATAATTAGGAATTCTTTATAATCTGGGTTTGCTATCTGGGTCCTTTGTCTCCGGTATTATTATGCGTCATCTAATAGTTTCAGACTTCCCTCTGGGCTCCCTTTGTCTCTAATCCTGTAATAAATGCCAGAATTACTATTATGCTGTGGCTTGTATCCACAGCGCTATTATGGATGCGAAAGACCAATGCCCTCTGTGGGGTTTCCTGTTTACCTGTTTCCAGGCAACCACCTGCACCGCCTCTCCGTATCCAGTTACTGGTCGCCCGTCCCACGTGACTACGGCGCAGGCGTCTGACGTCGTGAGCGGCACTCGTGTCTGACGTCATACGTCGACGCTGAAGGTGGAGGGGCGTGTCCTTCAGGAGAAGCGCGGGCAGGTATGATTTAAACCCCACAGATTAGATGTTTTATCGCGGTTGGTAGATCATTGTGTTGTTTATTCCCCCAACCATAGGGGATCTGCCATATATAGAGGATTATCATACCCTCTTAACCGACCAGCATTGGATTACCATCTCCTTTGCAGATTTGCGTCCCAGCACCCAGGGGTGGCAAATACAAGTTTATTTTTGATCCAGTTACTACCGCAGGGTATATACCTGCGGCCTTTTTGTTATCCTTTTTTCCTTGTTGCAATTTTCCCCTGAAGAGTCGACACGGACAGAAACGTGCCACGTCGGGACGTCACTAGGAATTTATCAACTGGCCACTCTCTTTAGATTTGGGGATCAGGTCCGAAGTATCCAGACGGGGTTGCCCCTATCGGGGCGGGTGCTCTGTATAGATAGGCAGAATAAACCAGCCCCCTTCCCCTCTCATAGGGTCTCTTAGGGCACAGTTCTGCATCAACTTTACAGACGCCACCCCAGAGTGTGACCTCGTATCCAGTATACACCTGATATCCTTGAATCATCTACCTGGACACCCTCGCTGATCCCAGTATTTTCATTGGTCTGGTAAGACTGCTCGCACCATTCACCAGGTGGAGCAGGTTTGTTATTTATCTACCAGGCTTGGACCCCATATGTTTTTTAGATATTGCATCAATGTGGTGTGTTTTAGTTGCATATTGAATTAAAAGTTATATTTTAGACAGTGATACTCCTCCCCCTCTAGGGGGCCTATTCGCCTTTGACACTGGAGTGCTAGCTAGGACTATACACATTTAGAGCCTTATTGCATTGTTTTTCGGCACCTAGCTGTCCTTAAATAGGCAGCTGGGCTCAGAAGCCATGTCTCTGTGTTGGGATCTGGGAGCCTTGTGTCTGGATGAAGGCTTGCTACCTGTTTGGTGTGAAAACAGGTTGGTGCTGCTATCAGCAAGGACTCTTTGAGGCAGAATTGCTGCATGGTGTGAATTACCACCAACACCGCAAGGTGACTTTTTGTTTGAATATGACTGCTTGTTTTGTCACTTGCCTAAAGTCTAAATAAAACACTAAACTGTTTGATCCAAAGAACTTGTTGTTGCCTCTATACTGCGTCCGCTAATCCTGTCTACCAGGGCGAGTCCCCACAATTGGTGGAGGATACGGGGAAGAGCAGTGAGGCTGGCGTGAACGCTGATATTTTTGTTTCTGCATTTTTCAGACACGATTGTATGTCGTACATTAAACTAGCTGTATTACAACCAGTGCCCCACGACAAAATGGAGGCTGTTGTGAAGGCCCTCATGGAGGCTAATCTACAGCAGCGAGAGACAAACCTGCAGCAACGCGAGGCTAATAAGCAGCAGCAGGAGACTAACCAGTTGCTGCTACAACACGTGATGGCTTTGCAGACAGCAGGAGCAACCCCGAGCGTCCACAATGCCCAGAAAGCAGTCCGTGCCGCAATTCCTGCCGTGACCAGTGGCGACAGGGTGGCTGGATCCAAAATATTACATCTTTGAAGATTTCAGACATCATATGAATACTCTTTGTCAACGAAAACACATTACATTAATCAAATAAAGTGGATGATCATACATCAACACAATAATATCCCTGATAGGCACAATATTTTGATGAATAGATTGATGGAAAAAGTTACAATAGCTGGAATTCTGTGATAGAGAAACAATTCTATCCATGATAGTACTTAAAACACTTGATCTATAAGCTTCAGGAAATAAGTTTGTGATACGTCATGATCGTCTGTAATAGTGTCAAATCTGAGAAGCCAAGAAAGGTAATACAATCTAGAATGAAAGTCCATGACATGATCCTATGTGTTAGTAGTAGGTTAAGAAATCGGGATGGTCGGGATCAGTTATTAACTGTTAATTTAGTAACTTTTTGATGCACTAAAACACATGCACCGTTGAGAAACACACATTTATGTACTAGTAGTTGTCTCTCTTGCCTTTTTAAGAAATTTGGACTGAGTTCCTAAGCTGAGCTGGATGAGCAGATGTCTTTTCTCAGCCCTATAAAACTATATGAGAACCAATTCACTTATCCTTAGTCAGGATGAATATGAACATTCAAATCAGCAAACAGAGATATACCGAGGTTCAGTCCTAACCAGACTGTGGCCTTCTTCCGACACATAAGGAATTAGCATAGTTAAACCACACACTTTGTAAGTTATCACATCTAACTCTGCGGGCAACAAAAAGGTTCTTGGGTTGTACTTTCATGAGGATAGACGTAATATCACTGTCACTTTGTGGTTCAGGACTATCTCAGAACCTTCATCAAGCATGGCTTGTACAACTGCTACAGCTCTGATGCAGAAAGGGGCACCTCTGGCCACGGGGTCACTAAACTGCATCAAACGTGCGTATCCACTGTCTACAATAAGAAACAGGGCCTAAAAATAATGTCCTCAGTGCATTCATGTTTCTGGGTAAAGGGATGTCCTCCACAGTCTTCTTACATTCAGGGATGATATGTTTCACCCCAAGAAGGCAATAGTAATGCAACAAAACTGAAATGTTTCTTTTTTTTTTCTTTTTCTTTTTCCCCCCACTTGCAGCCATGTTATAAAAAAGGACAAGAGTGATATAGCTGCGGTAAACATACTAGGTGAGTTCTATGCTCCCTGCGGCAGCACCACCCAGGTATACTGTTTACCCTCATGTGTGAATGCAAACAACTACCAACTGTCTGAATGTAGTGGTACTGAAAAGAAAACATTAGTCAAATCAATCACAGTGGAGTAGGTAGTGGTAGTGGGAACCTGAGCCAACAAGGTGTGTATTGGTCACAATGGGGCTGTTACAAACTGTGGCTTCATTGACAAGCACGTAGGTCATGTACCATCTGGTATTGGGTTGGTTTGCCCTTCTCACTTTTCTTTTTCAGAAGGTACAAAAGAGTGTTAGAAGGGGATACAATCTTCTTGATAACCCCTTTTTCAAAAAGTCTTGGACTGTTTGAGATATGGCATCTGACTGTGCCATACTCAAAAGATACTGCATCTTCCTGGGAAGTGGGGCACCAGGTTTCATCACCACTTCAACAGGAGGAACTGGGAGCTTTCCAACATCCATGGGTCCAATAGCCCACAGATGGCCCGACTATCTCGCAAGCAGGGCTTCCTTCTCATCTTCCATGAGTACTGACAAAAAGATGGACCAGGGCGTTTTATCAAGCAAGCAAATATGTACCCAGGAGGCAACAGGGGACGTTACCACTGACCAGCAACCAGGCAAGCACTTCTTAGCTAAGGACAAATCTAACACGGATGGGTTCTGTTGAAAGGGGAGTGTACTACTTTCCCATCCACTTCTACCCAAGGACTGGTGTTCTTGGAAATTAAGTCAGGGGAGGCCATATTTGCTGGACATTGTCTTGGCTGCTCCAGTATCAATCAAAACGGGACTACTTCTTTATCACCCAGAGTGAGGGATATCATTGGGACCGGACTTTAATCTGCTAAATGTTTAAAAGCACAGCCGATACTGGAGGTACTGGATTGCCTGTTTCCTAATCTTGGTCTAACTTTTCCCCCTCACTTGTGTCATCCTAATGACAAAAACATGGGTGTCTGTGGGGGATGAACAGTGATCCAGGCAACACAGAATACGATCCTCTCGTGTGGTGTGGATGAAGAGCGCCACACACAGCACAACTCTCTCTCCCATCTGCGACTCTGCAGGTCCATCTTCCAGGACCATTATAGGGTGGCAGACCTACTGTTTCCTTTCTCTGTTGGGGAGGTGGTTTAACATTATCCTCATAACATTCACAACCCGACTTTCTCTGTCTCTCTACACCTCCTCCTCTATACACTTTCCTCTTGCAGGAAGACTTCTGTCTGTTCTGCAAGCTTGTTATCTTTCAGCCACCCTATATCTCCTTACATGCTTTTTCTCACTACTACTCTCCGTTTACCATCGGAGATGGGGGGGGGGGCATGTTTACACCTTTTATTAGCTTGCTGGTGTTTTTCAATGCCTGTTTACATTCTTTAATGGGCAGAAGGGGGGACTTCACTTGACTTTACTTGAAAAATGGAAACATAGAAGTTAAAACATTTAATCTGAATAAACAATTAAACAATACGACCGCTCATGACTAATTATAGGTATAGCCTTCATGTACTGACTCGAGTGAGTACCTCTTGTGGTGCTACTTGGATCTATGTGTATTGTTTCACAATTGTAGCCGTATCTGGAGAAATACCAGTAACTAAGATGGCTGCCAGCCAGGAAGTTCCCTCAGTTAAGATGGCCGCTGTGCCAGCCGTAAGTTACAGGAGCTAAAATGGCACCCAGGCCGGAAATTGGATTAGCTAAGATGTCTGCTGGTGAGGAAGTTCTCTCTGTTAAGATGGCTGCTGGGGGGGGGTGGGGGGGGTGGCAGGGTCTCACAGCGCCATCTTGGAGGGTAGTGTCAGTGGCGTCATACATTTCTATCCAGCCTAATTTCTTATACTTAATTATTTTTATGTTGACGCTTGCATTAGTTTTTTTATAATATCAAGAATAGAATGTTCTAAATTCAAGGCCGAATGTTCTGTGTTCACTCCTGTGAGAAACTTTGTAATAATTTCGCTCCTTTTTGGCATAAAGCCAGAACACACACCCCTCCCTGTGTGATGATCTCTTTCAATCTCGATTTAACTCTTAATTTGGCCTCAACATCACATCAATAGAGCTGATTTCTCTCAAAGTAAACTTGGCTGCGTGACCTTCTTCTACTAATCAGTTTTCTAGTTGGCAACACACAAGGTCAGATTCCCGGTCCACACAGACATAACATTCAATGTCGAACAGACATATAGAACACTTTCTCATACTTTTACACACACAAGTGTTTGAACTTATTAACAAATAACATACAAATAACACATATGTGTGCTCCATACACACACACTCAGTACCTCACGCACATTTTCTTTTGATTCTATCCAATATATCTTAGTATTGCAGTGTTCTCAGGTGCCTGCTTCTGTCTTGTTTTCACTATCACACATTCCAATGCCATGACGTCACTCCCCTTGTTTCTCCCTTTGTTCTCGATCTCAGCAAACAGAGTTCCTACGGGTTCTGCCACAGTAATTCTTGCATTTACATTTAACCCAAACACCTTACACACCCTGAAGTTAGAGGACACATTCACCAGGCAACAGAGACACGCATGGTGTGGAGCACACAGGCACACAAGATACAACGCTTCACATACTTCCACGCACTCAATTCACCATTTAAAATCACATCCTGTAATCTTCAATGTATTCACATCTATGATCCTTTATAACACACAATGTGTCTTTCTGAATCTTTCCCAGACTAGCTTCCTCGGAGCTTCCTCCCTAAATCAGGGTGCCACCGTACTAGTCCTCCTAGGGTTAAGATTCCCAAACTTCATCCCTGCAACTTCTTCAACACTGTGTCTCTTGGCTTTATTCACTTACAAACAAGACAGAAGCAGGCACCTTCTTCTCCTTCACACTCCAAAGCAGGGCTCACCCCTGTGCAGGTTATTAACTGTGAATTCCCTGGCTACCAGGTTTGGTCCGCCAGTCCAGAACTAACCCTCCGCCACTCCAGGCCGAGAATTTATAATCCTCCCGGGATTCCCCAGGGCCACACCCTCCATCACTAGGATAATTTAGTGGCCCTTAATTTGAGTCCCACTTAGGGCTACCCGGGGTTACACCCTCCATCACTAAGACAGATAAATCAGTAACCCCTAAATCAAGCCCCGTCCAGGAGCACCCCGGGGCTATACCCTCTGTCTAAACAGGACAGATAATTTAGTAGCCCCGAATGAGGCTACGATCCCCTGCCAGGGGAAATCTCTTGCTCTGCTTAACCGTTAACTGTGGAGGTGCCTGACACAAACTACACAGACAAAACAAAAACACAGAAGAGAAAACTTAAAAGAAGGATTCTAGGAACTCAGGATTTTACATCAACCGAAGTTGCTACTATGTAACATCAGTAGCAGAACAGATTATCACAGCACAGTGGTGCAGCAAGTGGCAGGTGAGATAACCAAAATTTTCTCACCTTGTCTCTGAGGCTGCAGTCCTTCTCCTCAAGCGTGGTCCACCATGCTCTGGGAACCCCAAAACTTCCGCTAGCGACATTAATTCTTTTAAGCCCCACGTATCAGGCGCCAACTGATAAAGATGCCCCTAATCAGGGCCGATCACGTTTGCTCTACTGCGCCAAATTAATAGTAACCCAAGGGTTTTACGTGCACGGAAGAAAATAGCTGACACACACACTGGGGTCAAAGCAAATTCTTGTTTATTACAGGAAGTACAGCAAATTATAGACATCAGAGAGGCATTCCCCTTGAGGCATGTGGCATTGTTACATTGACTGAAATATGAAAATAATACAAGAGATAACACTTAGCATCTGCCCATTATGCATTGTTTTAATAACTGTGGTATGTGAACTATGTAAATATCTAGCTGTAAGCTCCATCTTGTAATGGAGTTCTCAAACAGCAGAAAAAGCATATATAATGTAGCAAGGAGGCGTGTTCTCTTGGGTAGGATGGAACCTTTGTGCTCTGGAGAAGATAAGGTGTTGTCTGAGAGCTAAAGTATGTGGGAGCTTTCTTAGCTGAATTCAAAGAATGTAGTCCACATCTCTATCATGGCAATCAGGGAAAAGCTACCCAGTGACCAGTGGGCTGAGGTCGTCGCTCCATTCCTGGCATCCAATTCCCAGTGGGTGTATTTCGACTTGCCGGACGATCAAGCGGCCGACTACCAAAAAGTAAAGGGTGAGATTTTGGCAAGACTGGGGGTGAATGTGTTGGTCCGGGCCTAGCGGGTACATCAGTGGGGGTTTAAGCCGGCAGAGCCTGCGAGGATCCAGTATTATGACTTACTCCACCTCCTGCAAAAGTGGCTACAGCCTGATGTGCTGAGTCCCCCGGCTATGCTGGATAGACTATTAGCCAATATGTTCTGGAGGGCTTTGCCATACCCTCTCCAGCACTGAATCGGTCAGGTGTCTCCTGGCAATGCCCTTGAGATGGTGGACCTGGTGGAAAGCTATGAAGCTACCAGGAATCTAAAAGAGGGTTCTGTCGGGAGGGGGGTCGGCAAACCCCGGAAATCTCCACCCCAGGCCCGGAGATTTGAGCCGATAAAACCTTCCCGGGATGTACCCATGGAGGACCTGGCTCCGATAGTCTGTTGGCGGTGTCAGGGTGACCGCCACTTCGGTGGAAGAGGAGGAGACAACGCTGTGTGATGTCTCCGGGGATAATTTTGGCACCGTCCAACGTTGGGACCCAACCCTATCCTGCGCCTGGGAAAATGTGTTAATAGTAGATGGTGAACCACAACAACCTGGGGCAGAGTCAGTGTTTCCACATTTTGTGGTTCATCAAGATATGCTGTATCGGGTAAACCACCTACGGGGTGAGCCTATTGAATAGTTGGTGGTCCCCAAGGCTTATCGCAAGCTTGTGTTAGATCTAGCCCACCAGCACGTTATCAGTGGTCACCTGGGGCTGCAGAAAACTCAGGCTCGTATTCTACATCGGTTTTACTGGCCCAGCATATTCAAAAAAGTGGAAGAGTTTTGTAAATCTTGCCCTACCTGCCAGAGAACTAGCCTGCAGCCACATTTCCGTAGTCCCCTAGTACCTCTCCCAATTATCAAAGTACCGTTTAACCGAATAGCTATGGACCTCATAGGCCCAGTGCCAAAGTCCGCCAGAGGGCATCAACACATCTTAGTTATTCTAGACTACACCACTCGGTACCCGGAGGCGGTGCCACTATGACATACCTCAGCCAAACTCATAGCTAACGAGTTAATGGAGATGTTTTTCCTGAGTAGGACTACCTAAAGAGGTTCTGACCGACCAAGGGACCCCTTTTATGTCCAAGGTGATGAGGGAACTCTGTAAGTTGCTGCACATAAAACAACTATGGATGTCCGTTTACCATCTGCAAACGGACAGTGTGTTAGAACGGTTTAACCAAACATTAAAAAATATGTTGAAAAAGGTAGTGTCTAAAGATGGGAAGGATTGGGACCTCCTTTTGCCCTATCTCATGTTCGCAGTGCGACAGGTACCACAGGCCTCTACTGGGTTTTCATCCTTCAAACTGCTATATGGCAGAGACCCTCGCCGTCTCTTGGATGTGGCCAAAGAGGCATGGGAACAGCAACCCACTCCACAGAAAAGTTTCATTGAGTACGATACCCAAATGCAAGATCGGATAGAGACAGTGTTGCCTCTTGTTATGGAGCATATGGAGGCAGCTCAGTGAGCCCAGAGTTGGGTCTTTAATCGGCATGCTCGGGTCTGGATCTTTAACCTGGGTGATCGGGTTTTGGTTCTGGTGCTGACAGTAAATTCCTGGCTAGGTGGCAGGGGACCTACGGGGTACTCGAGAAAATTAGAGATGTAAACTACAAGATACACCAGCCAGGGCGGCAAAAGCCAGAGCAGGTTTACCATGTGAATTTACTCAAACTGTGGAAACTGGAAAGATAGGGAATCCTGTACAGGAGACAGTCCGCAACTGGGTTTTCTAGGCGAAGAGGTACCGGCCCCTCTGTCTGATGCAAGAGAGGCGGCTGCCACAGTAAAAATTGTGACAGCCTCTCCTCTAAACAGACTCAGGAGGCCAGGGAGTTTGTTATTTGGAACACGGATGTGTTCTCGGACCTCCCTGGACACACTTCCATATTCCAGCATGACATTGTCACTGAGCCTCAGGTAAAAGTACAATTAAAACCATACCGGGTGCCTGAGGCTCGGCGACAAGCCATATCGGAGTAGGTGCAGCTAATGTTGCAGCTAGACGTCATTGAGGACTCAAAAAGTGAGTGGGCCAGTACTATAGTATTGATACCCAAGCCGGACGGGACGTTGCGGTTTTGTGACGACTTTCGAAAACTTAACGAGGTTTCCAAATTTGATGCGTATCTCATGCCCCGGGTGGATGAGCTCATCGAGCGGTTAGGACAAACCCGGTATTTTTCTGTTTTGAAAATACGAAAGGGTACTGGCAGGTGCCCTTAATGGAGGCTGCCAAAGAGAATAACTGCCTTCATCACGCCTGAGGGGCTGTATCAATATAAGGTCTTACCCATTGGTCTGCATGGCGCCCCCACCACTTTTCAGCAACTAATGGACATTGTGCTTCGTCCACATCGTCGGTACCGTTTGGCTTACCTCACCGAGGTACTGACTGGGAAAGTCACCTACCTAAAGTGCAGGCTGTAGTGGACTACCTTCGTAAAGCTGGCCTAACTGCTAACCCCAAAAAACGTGCGATAGGGTTAGAAGAGACTAAGTACCTGGGGTATGTCATTGGGCGCGGAGTCATCAAACCCAAAGTGAACAAAATAGAGGCGATACGGATTTGGCCCCGACCTGTCACCATTAGGCAAATAAAGTAATTCCTGGGAATGGTGGGCTATTACATGAGGTTTGTTCCCTACTTTGCTACTCTAGCTGTGCCCTTGACAGGACTCTTAAAGGGACACAAGTCAATGATGGTTTGCTGGGATGATTGACGGAAGAGGCTTTCTCCGCATTGAAGTCGGCCCTGTGCGAGTCCCCGTTTTTTGTGGGCCCGACTTCAAAAGAGATTTAATAATACAGACCGATGCCTCTGAAGTAGGCTTCGGTGCTGTACTGTCTTAGGAAGTCAATGGGAAGGAGCATCCCATTTTCTTCCTCAGCCGTAAGCTCACCCCAGCCGAGACCCGGTATAGTATAGTGGAGAGAGAGTGCCTGGCTATCAAGTGGGCACTAGAATCTCTCCGCTATTATTTATTGGGGAGAAAATTCCGCCTGGTGACCGACTACTCCGCTCTCAAGTATATGAGCCAGACCAAGGACAGAAATGCCCGGGTCACCCGATGGTTTCTCTCCCTACAAAACTTTAAGTTTTCGGTGGAACACAGGGCAGGCCGGTTACAGGGAAACACGGATGCTCTGTCCTGGTGTGTGTTCACCCCCTCAGGGTTGAACAAAGGGGGGAAGGGGATGTGAAACAGTGAGATGTTTGGTCTGGGAAAACAGGTATTTTCCTCCTAGCATGGGCTGCTGGGCTGATTTACAGCCAGGTGAGGTCAAATACCGGATTTTAAATGCCAGTCTGGGTTTTGGCAGCACCTGGCTGTCCTTAAATAGGCAACTGGCCTCAGAAGCCATGTCTCTGTGTTGGGATCTGGGAGCCTTGTGTCTAGATGAAGGCTTGCTACCTGTTTGGTTTGAAAACAGGTTGGTGCTGCTATCATCAAGGACTATTTGAGGTAGAATTGCCGCATGGTGTGAATTACCACTAACGCCGCAAGGGTACTTTTTGTTTGAATATGACTGCTTGTTTTTTCACTTGCCTAAAGTGTGAATAAAACACTGAACTGTTTGATCCAAAGAACTTGTTGTTGCCTCTGTACTGTGTCCGCTAATACTGTCTACCAGAGCGAGTCCCCACACACCATAGAGGACACAGATTAGCTACCATCGGTCATGTGCCGCGAGTCGGCATGTCACACTACCAGCCAGGCTGCGGCAGCGAGCAGAGGGGACAGATACATGATGAAGTCACTGCGCGCACCCAATGTGATCATGTTGTGATCATTGTTTCCTGGTAATAAGGTAATTTGATCTCCCTTCAGGCGGATGGAAAACATTTTGCTTTGATAGCGAGTGTCTAAAAGCATGGCTATCCAATAATCATCAGAATACTTCATGTGAATGATACACCTGTCAGTGCATAAGCAAGCAAGCATACAGCTTGCCAGTTTCCAGTTCCGCCCCCCACTGGGACGATTGGGTGTCATGGCCAGTGTCATCGTCGTCATCATCATCATCATCATTATCCTGCTCCTCTACCTCCATCTCCTCCTTCTCCAGTGGCAGCTCCTCATCCTCCACTTCATGGGAGTTTCTCCTTATTGGTCCCCAACAGCTACAGGGCAGATAACAAGATACTTTAGATGTTCCTCTTCTGCGGTTGTCCCTTGCTACAAGAGCATCAGCATCTGTTCTAAGATAAATATGAGGGGGAAAAGATGGTTCATGCCACATTTGACAAATTTTGGGGGCCTCTTTGAAGGGCTTTAGCACATAAAAAAGGCTTCTCTGATGAGCTGCCACTGCTTGACCTCAAAACAACACATGCTCCCTGCTGAGGCATTCTGGTGCATGATAAAAATCATTCACTGCTTTATGCTGCGGATATAGATGCTCTAATTCCAGCAAGTTTCAACATTGCGGATAAAGCGGTGAAACGGCAGACCATTCTGTTGCTGCAAGTCAAGGAGAGCATTTCTTGATACATACGAATGGCTGAAATGCAAGGGAAGTCTCCTGGACATTGCCAGCACATTGCACAAGCCAGTGTACTTTAAAAAAAAGCATTGCATGACTAGTTTAATCAGGTGTGCCATGCAGAGAGTATTTGTTATTGTGCTCAGTTTCAGCGTGGTCATGATCCTGCAGCCCTTGTCGCTGACTAACTTGCCCATTTTAAGTCGGCTGGGAGACAGTCAGTGGGATGTTTGCTGCTTGATGCACTTTAGTAAGTGATCAGCTGTGAGGTTACTCCCGCCCAGGCTTATCAGCTCTAATAATGCATGGCAATGCTTGACTTGACCAATGTGATAGGAGGCACGGTGAGGGGGGGGGGGGGGGGACACTGTGCCCTGCTGCTGTTGGGAATGGGAGGTTGTCCACTGAGGAGGTGGATAAGTGCCTGGTGTGGGAGCCAGGCCGAAAAGTGGAGGTGTCAACAAAATCTGGTATGCTGCCTAGCTGCTGCCACAAAAAACATTGACTCAGTGTGCTGTGAAAGACATGTATTGTCCCCGCCTGTAACAGCTGCTTCAGGTGTTCACCTTGCTGTACAGTGACAATTTTAGCCCACATCCTCCACTTCGTGAGAGTGCAAGGCATCGATGGCATTTTGGGAGAAATAATGCTAGATATCTAATTATGTTGCTTCAGTCTGTTTAGAAAGGATCGTCAAAACCGGAGAGAGGGGTGGGGCATGCCTTTATATAAAGTCCTGTCTAAATCCCACTCTCCGGGAAGATATAAGTGAGGGACATGAACATGTGGAGTCACTGTGGGTAGAGATAAATGGAGCTAAAAACAATAATAAATTACTAATAAGAGTTTACTATAAACCACCTAATATACCAGAGTCCACAGAAACTCTACTACTAAACGAGATAGACAAGGCGGCAAATCATAATGAGGTGGTTATTATGGAGGACTTCAACTACCCAGATATAGACTGGGAAACTGAAACTTGTTTATCTCATAAAGGAAACAGGTTCTTGGCAATAACCAAAGACAATTACCTCTCCTAACTGGTTCAGGACCCGACTAGAGGGACGGCCATACTGGACTTAGTATTAGCCAATAGACCTGACAGAACAACAGACGTGCAGGTTGGGGGACACCTGGGAAATAGTGACCATAAAGTAATAACCTTCCAATTATCATTCAAAAGAGCATTTCTACAAGGAGGAACAAAAATACCAAACTTCAAAAAAGCAAAATTTAGCCAACTAAGAGAGGCCATAGGCCTAACTAACTGGGACAAAGTCCTCAAAAATAAAAATGCAGCCACAAAATGGGATATCTTTAAAAGCATCCTAAAATCTCATTGTGAGAGGTACATACCGTATGGGAATAAAAGGTTAAGGAACAAAAAGAAACCAATGTGGATAAATAGAACTGTAAAGAAAGCAATAAATGACAAAAAGAAAGCATATAAATTACTAAAACAGGAGGGTAGCACGGAAGCACTGAAAAACTATCAGGAAAAAAATAGAACATGTAAAAAACAAATAAAAGCGTCCAAACTAGAGACCGAGAAATTAATTGACAAAGAGAGTAAAACTAACCGTAAAATGTTCTTCAATTATATAAATGTAAAAAAATATAAATCTAAAGGTGTCGGCCCTTTAACCTACTCAGCCCCCCTAGCTTAAACACCCTTAATGACCAGACCACTTTTTACACTTCTGTACTACTCTACTTTCACTGTTTATTGCTCGGTCATGCAACTTACCACCCAAATGTATTTTACCTCCTTTTCTTCTCACTAATAGAGCTTTCATTTGGTGGTATTTCATTGCTGCTGACATTTTTACTTTTTTTTGTTATTAATCGAAATTTAACGAAATTTTTGCAAAAAAATGACATTTTTCACTTTCAGTTGGAAAATTTTTCAAAAAAAAACGACATCTATATATACATTTTTCTCTCAATTTATTGTTCTAAATGTCTTTGATAAAAAAAAAATGTTTGGGTAAAAAAAAATGGTTTGGGTAAAAGTTATAGCGTTTACAAACTATGGTACAAAAATGTGAATTTCCGCTTTTTGAAGCAGCTCTGACTTTCTGAGCACCTGTCATGTTTCCTGAGGTTCTACAATGCCCAGACAGTAGAAAAACCCCACAAATGACCCCATTTCGGAAAGTAGACACCCTAAGGTATTCGCTGATGGGCATAGTGAGTTCATAGAACTTTTTATTTTTTGTCACAAGTTAGCGGAAAATGATGATTTTTAATTTTTTATTTTTCCTTACAAAGTCTCATATTCCACTAACTTGTGACAAAAAATAAAAACTTCCATGAACTCACTATGTCCATCACGAAATACCTTGGGGTGTCTTCTTTCCAAAATGGGGTCACTTGTGGGGTAGTTATACTGCCCTGGCATTTTAGGGGCCCTAATGTGTGGGAAGTAGTTTGAAATCAAAATGTGTAAAAAATGCCCTGTGAAATCCGAAAGGTGCTCTTTGGAATGTGGGCCCATTTGCCCATCTAGGCTGCAAAAAAGTGTCACACATCTGGTATCGCCGTACTCAGAAGAAATAGGGCAATGTGTTTTGGGGTGTCTTTTTACATATACCCATGCTGGTGAGAGAAATATCTCGGCAAAAGACAACTTTTCCCATTTTTTTATACAAAGTTGGCATTTGACCGAGATATTTATCTCACCCAGCATGGGTATATGTAAAATGACACCCCAAAACACAGTCCCCAACTTCTCCTGAGTACGGCGATACCACATGTGTGACACTTTTTTGCAGCCTAGATGCGCAAAGAGGCCCAAATTCCTTTTAGGAGGGCATTTTTAGACATTTGGATCCAAGACTTCTTCTCACGCTTTAGGGCCCCTAAAATTCCAGGGCAGTATAAATACCCCACATGTGACCCCATTTTGGAAAGAAGACACCCAAGGTATTCAATGAGGGGCATGGCGAGTTCATAAAAGATTTTTTTTGGCACAAGTTAGCGGAAATAGATTTTTTTTTTCTCACAAAGTCTCCCCTTCCGCTAACTTGGGACAAAAAGTTAAATCTTTCATGGACTCAATATGCCCCTCAGCGAATACCTTGGGGTGTCTTCTTTCCGAAATGAGGTCACATGTGGGGTATTTATACTGCCCTGGCATTTTAGGGGCCCTAAAGCGTGAGAAGAAGTCTGGAATATAAATGTCTAAAAAATTTTACGCATTTGGATTCCGGGAGGGGCTCCATTCAGAGGTCCGTATGTGTTTTGCGGATCCACGGATCCATGGATCGGATCCGCAAAAAACATACGGACGTCTGAATGGAGCCTTACAGGGGGGTGATCAATGACAGGGGGGGTGATCAGGGAGTCTATATGGGGTGATCACCCCCCTGTCATTGATCACCCCCCTGTAAGGCTCCATTCAGACGTCCGTATGTGTTTTGCGGATCCGATCCATGGATCCGTGGATCCGCAAAACACATACGGACGTCTGAATGGAGCCTTACAGGGGGGTGATCAATGACAGGGGGGTGATCAGGGAGTCTATATGGGGTGATCAGCCCCCCTGTAAGGCTCCATTCAGACGTCTGTATGTGTTTTGCGGATCCGATCCATGGATCCGTGGATCCGCAAAACACATACGGACGTCTGAATGGAGCCTTACAGGGGGGTGATCAATCACAGGGGGGTGATCAATGACAGGGGGGTGATCAGGGAGTCTATGTGGGGTGATCACCCCCCTGTGATTGATCACTCCCCTGTAAGGCTCCATTCAGATGTCCGTATGTGTTTTGCGGATCCAATCCATGGAACCGTGGATCCGTAAAACACATACGGACGTCTGAATGGAGCCTTACAGGGGGGTGATCAATGACAGGGGGGTGATCAATGACAGGGGGGTGATCAGGGAGTCTATATGGGGTGATCACCCCCCTGTGATTGATCACCCCCCTGTAAGGCTCCATTCAGACGTCCGTATGTGTTTTACGGATCCACGGATCCATGGATCGGATCCGCAAAACACATACGGACGTCTGAATGGAGGCTTACAGGGGAGTGATCAATGACAGGGGGGTGATCAATGACAGGGGGATGATCAGGGAGTCTACATGGGGTGATCAGGGGTTAATTAGGGGTTAATAAGTGACAAGGGGGGGTGTAGTGTAGTGTGGTGCTTGGTGCTAATTATTACAGAGCTGCCTGTGTCCTCTGGTGGTCGATCCAAGCAAAAGGGACCACCAGAGGACCAGGTAGCAGGTATATTAGACGCTGTTATCAAAACAGCGTCTAATATACCTCTTAGGGGTTAAAAAAATCGCATCTAGCGAACGATCGCCGCTGGCAGCCTGCAGATCCACTCGCTTACCTTTGGTTCCTGTGAACGCGGGCGCCTGTGTGCACGCGTTCACAGGAAATCTCACGTCTCGCGAGATGACGCATAGATGCGTGACTCTGCCTGGGTGAGCCGCC
The DNA here is from genome assembly GCF_905171765.1 of Bufo bufo. Lineage (NCBI taxonomy): Eukaryota > Metazoa > Chordata > Amphibia > Anura > Bufonidae > Bufo > Bufo bufo. Next base: position 153,890,401 of record NC_053395.1, on the reverse strand, counting down.
TCCGGAACGCGATCCTGTGTTAGGCGGTACGGAGGCGGTTAAAGAGTAATAAGGGGGGAGTCACAGAGAGCGACGAGGAGAAAGTAAAGCTGTTAAATATTTTTTTATCCAATGTATTCACTGAGGAAAATAAACTGTCAGATGAAATGCTGAATGTAAAAATAAATTACCCATTAAAAGTGCCCTGTCTGACCCAGGAAGAAGTACAACAGCGACTTAAAAAGATTAAAATAGATAAATCGCCAGGAACGGATGGCATACACCCCCGTATCCTAAGGGAATTAAGTAATGTCATAGCCAGACCCTTATTTCTGATATTTGCGGACTCTATACTGACAGGGAATGTCCCACAGGATTGGCGCATAGCAAATGTGGTGCCAATATTCAAAAAGGGTCCAAAAACAGAGCCTGGAAACTATAGGCTTAAGTTTAACATCTGTTGTGGGTAAACTGAAGGTTTTCTAAGAGATGCTATCTTAGAGCATCTCAACGGAAATAAGCAAATAACGCCATATCAGCACGGCTTCGTGAGGGATCGGTCATGCCAAACTAATTTAATCAGTTTCTATGAGGAGGTAAGTTCTAGACTTGACAGCGGCGAATCAATGGATGTTGTATATTTGGACTTCTCCAAAGCATTTGACACTGTACCACATAAAAGGTTAGTATATAAAATGAGAATGCTCGGACTGGGAGAAAATGTCTGTATGTGGGTAAGTAACTGGCTCAGTGATAGAAAACCGAGGGTGGTTATTAACGGTACACACTCAGATTGGGTCACTGTCACTAGTGGAGTACCTCAACGGTCAGTATTGGGCCCTATTCTCTTCAATATATTTATTAATGATCTTGTAGAAGGCTTGCATAGTAAAATATCAATATTCGCAGATGACATTAAACTGTGCAAAGTAATTAACACTGAAGAGGACAGCATACTACTACAGAGGGATCTGGATAGTTTGGAGGCTTGGGCAGATAAGTGGCAGATGAGGTTTAACACTGACAAATGTAAAGTTATGCATATGGGAAGGAATAATGCAAGTCACCCGTACATACTAAATGGTAAAACACTCGGTAACACTGACATGTAAAAGGATCTAGGAATTTTAATAAACAGCAAAATAAGTTGCAAAAACCAGTGTCAGGAAGCTGCTGCCAAGGCCAATAAGATAATGGGTTGCATCAAAAGGGGCATAGATGCCCGTGATAAGAACATAGTCCTACCACTTTACAAATCGCTAGTCAGACCACACATGGAGTACTGTGTGCAGTTCTGGGCTCCTGTGAACAAGGCAGACATAGCAGAGCTGGAGAGGGTTCAGAGGAGGGCAACTAAAGTAATAACTGGAATGGGGCAAGTACAGTATCCTGAAAGGTTATCAAAATTAGGGTTATTCACTTTAGAAAAAAGACGACTGAGGGGAGATCTAATTACTATGTATACATATATCAGGGGTCAGTACAGAGATCTATCCCATCATCTATTTATCCCCAGGAGTGTGACTGTGACGAGCGGACATCCTCTGCATCTGGAGGAAAGAAATTTGTACACAAACATAGAAGAGGATTCTTTATGGTAAGAGAAGTGAGACTATGGAACTCTCTGCCTGAGGAGGTGGTGATGGTGAGTACAATAAAGGAATTCAAGAGGGCCCTGGATGTATTTCTGGAGTGTAATAATATTACAGGCTATAGCTACTAGAGAGGGGTCGTTGATCCAGGGAGATATTATGATTGCCTGATTGGAGTCAGGAAGGAATTTTTTATTCCCCTTAAGGCCTCTTGCACATGAACGTGTGCGTCCCGTGGCCGTGCTGCGGCCCGCAAATTGCAGGCCGCAATGCACGAACACCCACCGCGGGGCAGCCGCACAGTTTTTTTTTTTGCTTTCCTCTGGATTAACTTGCAGGATGACAGGCCGAACTGAATGGACAAATGTCTTTTTTCGGCCTTATGTACTATGTTACTATGTGGTTCAATAGAGCTGTGTTGGCTATGTTTGTGTTTGACTGTCCACAGCCTATATTACTCTTGCAGATCTTGCACAGGGCAATGCTGTTTTAATCCATCAGCATGGAGAAAAATTGTCAGATGGAAGATACTCATGCAGAGCTAGTAGTGCAACGGGCCACCTCCCCCCAGGGCCTTCTATATCATGTTCCAGGTTTAGTAGGAATGCTGAGTGGTGTAGTGTGGCCTAAGTGTCTCTTTATGTGTGTCACGGTGCTCCTACCTGTATACCCCAGACTTTGGCTCCAAAGCAATAAAAAAGGAGAGTAATTGAGGGACTTGAAGAAATAACTTGAGTCCAGACCTTGAGATGAAGTTCAACAGCAGCTTTACTTTGAATAATCGTTTCTTCCAACAGCTTACAGGCTTTGTTTTGGTTCCAGCAGGCTAAACTGGCAGGCAAACTCAACTCTGCTATATCTGTTTCTCTCTGCTATACTGATAAACTGACTGGATAACTTGGCTTCTTCTTTATGCTGCGCTTCTCTCTTTAATCTGACTTAGTTTCAGCCAAGGAACTAATCTCCTGGCTCCTGAGGCTTCTATGCTTCAGCCTCCCTGGCCAGCAGAGCTCAAGGTGCTCTGGCTGGCGTGGGCATGTCCAGCAGAGACATGCCCCTGCACACCCTTCCCCTTTCAGGGGGCAAACTATACTAACTTCTAACTGTTTTCCCTTACTTCAGGAAAAAGGACTAGCCCACTTCCCTACAAAGGGGTGTTAGAATGGAAGGGAATGCTCCATTCTACCTACATACAGCTCTGCCATGTTTGCTGCCACCTGCTGGTTAACCAGGCACATTACATGAGCAGTTATTTAATATTAATATAAGTGCACATTGTTGAGGGACCTGGAAATAAATATATAGAGATAGTATCAGGGTGCAAGAGTGGTAACACCACTCTGGGGTGTTACAGTAGCAGCCAAGCTTGACTTATCTCTGGCACATTTTATGCCTGCTGCACCCACAGTATCAGCAGCATCACAAGTTCCCAAACCAGATCTGGGCCTGGCAGTTCTCTGCGAGGTTCTGGCCGTACATCGCCTCTGGTCTTTATAGCTGCCGCAGTCACCACCCTCCTCATCAGATGTTACATTCTCCTCAGCACCCAATCCGTCTCCCAGGTCCTGTCTAACACACAATCATGATTAGAGTCCTCAATTTTAGTAGACTATAATATATCTTGGTGGGCTCTTTAATGTCCCTCCTGATTCCCTGCTCCGTATTTGCCCCGACTGCCACTGCCACTACCACTGTCCCCAACGCTAATACCGTGACTATGAGTGCACTATTACCACTAACACCACCAACACAGCTATGCACCAAATCCCCCTGCACCGTCTGACTGCTCTCACATAAGTAATCAGGGAGACTCTCTTGACTATCTGCCATAGGGCTTGGTCGAGTTTTGTTGCTTCTTCTTAGGAAAAAAGAAGGCGGCCCACTAGGAGGGGGCAGTGAAGACAGAGAGAATGCCACTGAAAGACTTCTCTGGGGCTACAAGGAGGAGGAGCAGGGAGAATACTGTGATACCTGGCTCGATGACATGGTGTCAGAATCATAAGTGATGTCATGTCATCCTGCTATGACTGAGAGATGGAGTGAGCCATCCAATCCACAATATCATCTTCTTTCTCTTCAATGATAATGTTGCGCTTTTCCGAAGACAGGGAGAATGTTGGCCTACTACTACTAATACTGCCTGGATGGCTGCTGCTACTACCCATCTACCTTCCATTTTCCAGACATTTTATTATGAAGCCTAATGTAAACTTACGATTTTCCTAAAGTCACAGGTTTGGTAGACAGAACGGTTACAGCAAAAATGCTAATATGTTTTCTGTATCTTAAAGACAGAGATGCAATTAAATTATCCCTCCCCTTCTACAATTTGTAGAAATAATCCATTGGCACTCTGGAAGAAGTTGGTGCTCATATCCTGGATAGAGATGTCGCGAACATAAAATTTTCAGTTCGGGAACGCGAACTTCCGCGAATGTTCACGAACGGGCGAACCGCCATAGGCTTCAATAGACAGGCAAATTTTATAACCCACAGGGACTCTTTCTGGCCACAATAGTGATGGAAAAGTTGTTTCAAGGGGACTAACACCTGGACTGTGGCATGCCGGAGGGGGATCCATGACAAAACTCCCATGGAAAATTACGTAGTTGACGCAGAGTGTGGTAAGTTGAATTCGCAATGCGATTAATATAACCTGTATTAATCGCATTGCAGAATTCAGAATGAATCTAAGATGGATGCTGTCCTTGCTTTTTGATAGGAGGTGGGAGGGTCTGGGAGGGAGGGTATGCTGATTGGCTGGAATGTGTCTGCTGACTGTGAGGTACAGGGTCAAAGTTTGCTCAATGATGATGTATAGGGGGCGGACCAAACATCGCATATGTTCGCCCGCCGCGGCGAACAAGCTATGTTCGCCGGGAACTGTTCACCGGCGAATAGTTCGGGACATCTCTAATCCTGGATTGCAGACCTATACATTTAAGTAGAAGAATTGGATCTGCATTCACATTTTGATGCTAATAAATCTTCACTTTGTTACCATAAACAGAATACAGGCAGGTGTTATGCGTTTCAAACAGCCTTTTTCAAACAAGATTCCTCTTCTACAAACTCAGTGAATACTGCTATTGAGTATTTACATTGGGAATAATGCAGTATTGGCGCTGGTAAGATTTGTCTACTGTGCTATTAACGTTTACAAATGCAATTTCAAAAAAGACCTTTCTCTACTGTAAAACACATATTTTAAACCTGTAATGCAAACAACCCCCTAACAACACCAGCATAACGAAGCAGAAAAGGCTAGTCTAAGATTGGTTACTATGTTATTTGCATATCACATCGCTAAGTCAAAACAGAGATTTTCTATACTATAAAAAAACTGGTGCAAACTTGTAATGCGATTAATCTTCTGCCCACATCGGACAGATATGATTAACTGAAATAAAAATGCACAATTGTTCAGCAGCAAAATGCTATTGGGGAGCTGTGCTGCCAATATAAATATGTAGAAACCTGAGGTTTTGAACAAAAAACACTCCCTATTTTCAAATGAGAATTTTTTTCTTGAATATGGCTAGTTTTGTAATGCAAAACATCTATGAGGTTCTGTAGTAGCTGAAAACTTGTAATGTAGTTAATCCTCTGCCAACAACACCAGTGTATAACAATGCAGGACAGGCAGTAAACATTCTGTCTATGGTGCAATTGTTATCTAATTTCATTTGTATAACAATGGCTTTATTGACGTAAAATGCTTTTGCTATAATGAAACTCGTTTAATAACACCGGACAAATATAATGCACTGAAATGTGTAATTGTTCAGTAGCAGAATGCTGTTGGGGCACTGTGCTGGCAATAATAGTATATTAAAATTTGAGACTTTGGGAAGAAAGACAGCTGTCTCTCTGTTCAAATGAGACTGCGCTGTTTTTCTGAATTTGTCCAAAGTGAACCTGAAAAGCTTAATTGGTGGACGATTTTTTGTGAAATTTGTGACCAACCCAGTTTGTTACTAATCAATTTGCTTTATATGTAAATGAAAGCAGACCACCTAAGACCTGTGCTTCTAGTGAGTCTACATTTAAATATGATCTTGGTTAAAGTTTAGCATATTGATACAATTCTCTTAGCATTGTTTATGTCCCATCCCCCATCTAATATCCTTGAACCTACCTTGTAGTATATACAGTATATTTCAGTTTAAAAATAAAAACTGATGTGGAAACAGTTCTTTTTTTGATGTACCTAAAAATACACCTGTGGCAACAGTTGTGTCGTATAGCTATGACATATTAAATCAAGCTATCAATAATACTTCTAGATCTTGTGTGCCTAATACCATATTCTGTGCTGTATCTCCAAGCTTGTAATGCGGAAAAATAATTATGTGAAGGTTGGTGTAGAGAACAGCAATGTTGCCTTCATACTAACCTCCCCAAGATGAGCAGGACAGTGTAGTGTTTGTAAGTATCACACAGCCTGGTGCTGCATCAAGCTATAAAGATATTATAACAATGACAACAACTGATACTTAAATCTAACTTCTTAGTTAAAAATGAAAGATGGGCCATCGATGTAAAAGTTCTAAAGAACCCCTTTCATCAAAATGGCTATCCAGTAATATTCATAAGTGGTTCTGCCTCTTGTCAGCCTTCTTAGAATACCTAACAAGTTCATTTCACTTTCCCTAAGATCAGGTAATGTGCTTCTACCTCATGGATTGCCTTCCTCTGGATCACAGGCTGAATGTAATTGATCAGCTGTATGAGGAGACGACACGAACAGTGTGCACATGCCATCTCCTGTCTCTCTTCCTGTTCGCTGCTGCTATGTATATGACAAAGACCACAGCCCACAGTGGTGGACAGAGTTGAGAGACGGCACGTGCACACTCTGCATGCTGTCTCCTTATACAGCTGATCAGCGGGGGTGCCGGGTGTCGGACCCTAGTGGTCTGATATTGATGACCTATCCTGAGGATAGACATAGAAAAGAAAAGATGGCTCCGGCAGCATTTCACAACATCCAATGTTCTTTTATTTCGACCTCAAGACACAATACAGCAACGTTTCGACTGAGAATCAATCTTTGTCAAGCCTAATGACATCAATGACCATAGGCATATATATACCCCCCACATAAAATACACGCCCCTTCGGATCATCCATACAAATCAACACTTAATAGAATGCTTATGTCCACAGATTACCTTGCACCTGGTTAGAAGCCCGCCAAAGCCGTGTTGTTCATGTCGGCGTTATCACATGTGAAGTGCGCAGCCGCGCGTCAATGCACTTACGGGACCGGATGTGTCAATCGTCTCCATGGTAACCGACGGCGCTCGTACCTTGGGCCAATCAGCCATCTCTAACTACTGCTGACGTCATTAATCGTGCGTCCAATCCACAGACGTCATCCGAATGCGCACATGTGTGCGTCGGTCAAACGTATCACGTGGATACCCACGTCCAGTATCAATACAGCACAAGCGTCAGTGGCATGGTAACGAAGACGCATCCGTGGGAAAAACTTCCTATAGCAATAGGTGATCAGATTTACAACCCTATGAACAAAATATATACATGAGACAATTCCGATCAATCATGATGTAAAATACATGTCCCCGGCATGGTCATGTGATCTGCAAAAAATACCGTAATACATCACATGTACTAACACTCATGGCAATGGTGGAAGAGGTGCATATTACAACATGTCTGGTAAGCATCAATCACAAACATCATAGATGTAGATGATGCGACACATATACATTACATATTAACATATTGATGAATATAATATACGATTACCCTATAAATAGGGGATAGATCCCAAAGGGGTGTTTTACATATAGCTTAAAAACATGATGTCCCTATACCTAGAGGACATACTAGCTACTCATATTAGTCAATGGACGTGACATTAAATTCTATGTTTAGGCCAAAAGGTTGTAGGGACCTAAGGGTGTGGATCCATTTAAGCTTTCTGTCACCCCCCCCCCCCCCCGTCTCAAATATCCTACGCTATCAATAGCACGGAATCTCAATTGATTAATGGAATGATTGCATTCAAAAAAAATGTTTTGCAACCGGTTTGTCAAGTGCACCCTTTCTTATTGTACTTTTATGTTTATTGATTCTTTCCCTCAATTCCATCGTGGTCTCCCCCACGTATATCAAGCTGCACGGGCACTGTATCATGTATACCACATCAGTGGATCTACATGTATAGTGTCCTTTGATTTTGAACCGTTTGCCACTGTAAGGGTGTGCAAAACCGTCGCCTTTCATGATGCAACTACAGTTGCAACAAGAAAGGCAAGGGAAATTGCCACTCCTCAGTGGTGCCAACATTTTCTGTCTCTCACTATCCTTACCCCCTATATCAGCTTTCACCATTCTATGCCGCAAATTGGGACTTCGTTTATATGCTATCATTGGGGAAACTGTGAATTCAGATGCAAAATCTGCCATTCTTGTCTAAGGATGGTAGCAATACTACCGCTGTCACTCCCAAAGATGGACACAAAAGGAATCCGAGGGGTATCTTGCTTCTGTGGCTTTCTTGTGAAGGTGGAATTGCGTTCAATGGATACAATCTTTTGTTTGGTACGGTTAATACATTTTTTGGGATACACCCTCTTGCTGAACTTATTACACATTTCATCAACTCTATATCCAAATTGGGTATCATCCGATACAATGCGCCGCACTCTAAGTAATTGACTCCATGGTAGGGAGTTTACCATATTCTGAGGATGACTACTGTCGTACATCAACAAAGTATTCCTATCCGTGGGTTTTTGGAAAAGATCAGTGAAGATCTCTCCATCTTGTACAAGAATTCGAACGTCCAGGAACTGAAGCTCACGGACAGAGTGTGTCACAGTGAACCGCAGGTCCCGGACCCCCGAATTCAGGTGCACATAAAATTCATTTAATTCTGATGTAGTACCCGTCCAGACCAAGAAAATGTCGTCGATGTAGCGCCACCAGCACAGAACCCTCTGTAGCTAGTATGTCCTCTAGGTATAGGGACATCATGTTTTTAAGATATATGTTAAACACCCCTTTGGGATCTATCCCCTATTTATAGGGTAATCGTATATTATATTCATCAATATGTTAATATGTAATGTATATGTGTCGCATCATCAACATGTAAATCTGATCACCTATTGCTATAGGAAGTTTTTCCCATGGATGCGTCTTCGTTACCATGCCACTGACGCTTGCGCTGTATTGATACTGGATGTGGGTATCCACGTGATACGTTTGACCGACGCACACATGTGCGCATTCGGATGACGTCTGTGGATTGGACGCACGATTAATGACATCAGCAGTAGTTAGAGATGGCTGATTAGCCCAAGGTACGAGCGCCGTCGGTTACCATGGAGACGATTGACACATCTGGTCCCGTAAGTGCATTGACGCGCGGCTGCGCACTTCACATGTGATAACGCCGACATGAACAACACGGCTTTGGCGGGCTTCTAACCAGGTGCAAGGTAATCTGGGGACATAAGCATTCTATTAAGTGTTGATTTGTATGGATGATCCGAAGGGGCGTGTATTTTATGTGGGGGGTATATATATGCCTATGGTCATTGATGTCATTAGGCTTGACAAAGACTGATTCTCAGTCGAAACGTTGCTGTATTGTGTCTTGAGGTCGAAATAAAAGAACATTGGATGTTGTGAAATGCTGCCGGAGCCATCTTTTCTTTTCTATGTTTATCACATGGCCTGATGGATCAAGGGCCAACGGTGAGGCTGTTGCATTGAACATACGCATCATTGAGAGACCGTACAGTGCTGCTTCTATCTACTATTTGTGCCTATCCTGAGGATAGGTCATCAATAGTAAAAACCCGGACAACCTCTTCAACATGTTGCTATCTACCTGCTGAGAGCTGGTTTACCAGTCGTATGACCTCACGCACACTGCATGGGGAAGTAATTGGTCAATGCTTTCACTTAAAGTGGTTGTGCAGCAATATACTGTATATTGATGGTCATCAATGTCAGATGTTTCAAGAGGAGGCAGTGCTCCATGTGAATGCTGCTTCCTGTTCATTACACTGCCCATTGTCTCATAAGTTTTACTGGTGCAGTGTAATTGAATGGAGCGAGTACTTGTAATTACACTACTACATCACTCCAGAGGAGACAACGCCTATTATAATGAAGTGGAAGCAGCGCTTACATGGAGCACCACCTCCTCTTCAAACAGCTGATCAGCAGGGGGTGTTGGATGTTGGACCTCCACTGATAAGATATTAATGGCCCACCCAGGTCATCAATATATATTTCTGCACAATCTCTTTAAAGGGCATCTGTCAGCAGACTTGTACCTGTGAAACTGGCAGATGTGTTACATGTGTGCTTGGCAGCTGAAGGCATCTGTGTTGGTCCCATGTTCATAGGTGGCATGTGCCAGGTACCATGTTCATATATGAAAATGACCCACTAGGAGGAACTGGCGCTTTGTTGTTACACCGTCCTAGAGGGTCATTTGCATATATTAAAACATCATTTTTCTCAGCAATGCGGGCACATATGGATATGGGACAAACACAGATGCCTTCAGCTGCCAAGTGCACATGTAACAGGTCAGTCAGTGTCATCGGTAGAAATCTGCTGACAGATACCCTTTAAGCTCTGGAATTCTGTAAGGGTGCTGATGTAAATTTCCAGTATAATCTACACCAGTTTCCTAGCATAGATTAATCTATAATTTGTCAGACTGGCCATAACTGCTCCTGCCCATCTGCACCCTGGGCCCAATCTTTGAAAAAGTGGAGAGGGAGGCTCTAAATTTTGTGCAAGCATGGGGTACTCCAAAAACCTTGTGACTTTTTAGACAACAGTGTTTCTGGCATACAGGGGTTGATAAATGTTCCCCCATAAAATGTGATGTAATTTAACCGACTACTTCTGTGTTTGTATTATAATATTGATTATAACTGTAAAAAAGTGACAGATCCTCCTTAAATCAGCACAGGTTTCATTGTAACTGTCTTCCGAGTATGTAAATCTGCAGCTAACTAGCTAATAAACTTGCGATAATAATTTTATTTGACCTTTGAGCCTGGATGCAGCTTAGAATTAAACTGCAGCCACCTCTTGCCTTCAAGTCGCTATAGTCCAACCATTTTGTGATTATTTTGAAGAAAGACAGCAAATGATTTTGCACAAAGTTCTATTTCTTTGTGTCTTCATATTCCTGTTCAAGGATTGTGATTCAAACATGCATTTTTGATTGGACTACAGTGACTTGAAAGTGGGAGATGGCTGCGGTTTGTCTATTTACAGCAATAGTTTGACGATCCATATAAGCCAACAGGACAGATGCTACGAGGAGGCGAGCAAAGGGACAGTGCCAACATTGTTGGTGAGAAGATTTCTTCTTTGGAGCAAAGCAGTTGTTTTGTCATAGACCGCACTGCTAAACATTAGGCTATATGCACACAACCGCAGCAGTTTTGCAAACCATGGATCAGTAAGTCCACGTTCTTATCTATAGTTCTTCCGTTGCACCCTGGCATCCGTTTGCCAAATCTGCAATTTACGGCTGTGTTGTTTCCGTTTGTCTTCCATTTTTTGTGGTCCACGTAAAAAAATAATTTAAAAATGTCTCTATTTAAGCCCTAACCCCCTGGAAACACCTATAGACAGGTCATATTATCGATTCATTTCCTACTGCTTTATAGGCATAGAGTGCTTTCCCAGATTCCTCTGCTAGACTGGGATTGGTTTCTAGCAATTTCTGGCTGATTACCATGGTGAGAAACTCTGCAGATGTCGTCCTCCTGCACTGACCTTTTTCAGTCTGACAACAGTCCGCTATGCTGGATGAAGAACCAAGGATGAGGAAGATGTGCTGAGTTCACCCCATTGTCTACCAGCAGTCCAGGAAAGCCCACTTCCACACCCTACAATCACACCTATGGCAGCAACCTGAGAAGTTCCACAGCTTTTGTCACTTGTCAATATCAACTTTGGACCTTCTGGAAGACCTGCATTGTAGCCTCACCTTCCAGGACACCAACATGAGGTACTGCACATCTCCTGAGGAGCAGTTTATTGTCACCCTGAGGTAAGAACCCATAACATAAGCCTTTCTCTTGTTGTTGTCTGGCTATCTTATGTCAAGGTTTCTGGTGACTGGGAATTAATTTGCATCTCTGCATTTCGAGTTCCTGCTGAGGGCCTCTACCATTTCTAAGATTATCCAACAGACTTGAAGTCATCTGGCAGTGACTCCGAGAGATGATGATGCCACTGCCCAAGGAGGAAGACTGGCTACATATCACAGAGGGCTTCCTAGATTATGTACAATTTATTAAGAGCCTTGGGGCGATGGGTGGCAAAGACATCCGTGTTTGGAAGCCGCATCACTCAGGGTCCCAGTACTTCAATTATATACAATATTTCTCAGTAGTGCTAATAGTAGCTAGTTAGCTACCAGTTTAGTATTATGGATAATGGGGTCTTTCATGGTTCCAGAAGAGGGTCATGGCTTCTGGCCAACCAGCTCGCCCCTTCTACAGTAGAGCCCGAAAGACTGCACCATTTGTAACTGTGGATGACATGAAACAACCCTTCCCAAGATGTAACTTGGATGACAGGAGGTGCATTTTCAACTACCAGTAGACTAGAGCCTGTCGGTATGTGGAGTGTGCTTCTATAATACTTTCCACCAAGTGGAGGGTGTTCATGTCATCCCTACAGATGGATCCAGACAATGTCATTCTGATGATTCAAGCCTATGTAGTCCTAAACAACTTCACCACAATGGTTCCTTGGATGCTGATTTGTACCAATATCTGACTTCCTCAGCTGTCACTTTGGACCCGAACCTGCATGTCGTGGAACATAAGGACTGGCTGTTTTGGAGCTCTATGCAGACTACTTCAGCAGTCCCGAGGGAGCAGTTCTGTGCTAGTTAGATGCAATTTGTGCACACTTTTTTTAGTTAGTTTCCCTGCTGTGGTTTAGTTGGTGTAGGGACTTGCAAGAAAATGAGGACCTTTGACATGGGCTTACTAGCTGAAGTATTTTTTTTTTAATCAAATTCCACTTTCAATCTGAATTTCAGGATTTATTGTGTGCAGGTAATGTCCTTTTTTTTCAAGCAATAAAAATTAGAGGTGGGACGAATCCGAAAATTAGAGGTGGGACGAATTTTTTTCGAATCCGAATAGGTTCTCGAATCTATTGAATCTTTTGAATCTCAAATCCTACGAATCCTGTACATAAGAATTGTGTGAACGGTGTAAGAAACAAAGTGATCCAAACACTTATGAGGGGGATCTGTGGATGACACTGCTATGGGAGGGATCTGTGGATGGCACTGTTATGGGGGATCTGTGGATGACACTGTTATGGGGATCTCTGGATGGTACTGTGATGGGGGGGGATCTGTGGATGACACATATGCATCTTATGCTATGTGCCATCCACAGATCCCCCCCATAACAGTGTCCCTGCAGTGTGAATGCCCCCCAATACAGGGGCTGGGGGCCGGCAGCGGTAATGACAGCGGGGACCGGTGCAGTCCCTGTATTCTAATGCACTGGCCCCGCTCACTGTTGTATAATCTTATTCTTATCTAACATGTAGGCATTGTTAAAATATAATAATCATTTGTAATCCAGCTGTACTTACAGCTAAATTCCGTAGCAGGGAGGAGGCAGGCAGGAGGCAGGCTGGGAGGACAGGCGGGCGGCGCGTCACTCACTAAGTCATGCACCTGCGCCGCCCATTTTATGAATGAAGCAGGTGGTGTCGGATTCGAATTTTACAAAAAAGTTCAGGATTCGAGTCCACGAATCCCTCGAATCTTGTTAGATTCGAGGGATTCGTGGATTCGACGGATTCGTCGTCCCACCTCTAATAAAAATGTCAAGTGGAATTTGTCATAAAATACCTTCTAATACCTCGTTACAAATAAATGTCATCTGTTAGCATTTTTGTACCTATAAAACTGGCTGACCTGTGCGTTTGTCAGCTGATGGTATCTGTATTGGTTCCATGTTCATATGTGCCCGCATTGCTGAGAAAAATTATGTTTTACTATAGTCAAATGCCCTTTAACTCCTCCCAATTATACCTTACAGAGAATATTTAAAAGAAGAAAAACTGCTACAAGAGGACATAGTTTTAAATGAGAGGGGCAAAGGTTTAAAAGTAATATCAGGAAGTATTACTTTACTGAGAGAGTAGTGGATGCATGGAATAGCCTTCCTGCAGAAGTGGTAGCTGCAAATACAGTGAAGGAGTTTAAGCATGCATGGGATAGGCATAAGGCCATCCTTCATATTAGATAGGGCCAGGGACTATTCATAGGATTCAGTATATTGGGCAGACTAGATGGGCCAAATGGTTCTTATCTGCCGACACTTTCTATGTTTCTATGTTTCTATTACACAAGTTACAGATATTTATGTAAACTGGTCCAAATGAAAATGGGCTTAGTTGCCCACAGTAATCAATCAGATTCCACCATTGATTTTTCAGACTTTTACTCAGCAGAAATTGGGGGCTGTATTGAGACCAAACAACATTGACACATTTCTTTCAAGCGGAGAAACCCAGGTGGGCCAGAGGTCCAGTTTGGAGGCAGAGGGATTTCCCTGAAAGAAGCTTGCAAGACAAGACTGTGATCTGTGGCCTAGTGTGGCATCTGTAAGGCACACCACTGCACAGAGAGATTTCTGAGTTACTATAGTAGTTTCCCAGTTTCCCAACTGCTGCGGCTATGGCTTACCATATTACCTGACTTCTCTCACCCTGTCCTGGACCTATCTGGGCTGCAGGGTAATTTCACTCCATATTAAGGACTGTGTGCACTGAGGACCTACAGGTACAGATATGCTGTTTAAGGCACTGTAACTTATAAGCTTACCTGGCCACTAGATCTTGTGCTGCGCAATAGCATTGGTAAGAGCCTTCTTGTGGATGTGTTTAAAATTTATGTACGTGCATTGATTGACCTCTTTGTGCCCACAGAGAAGCGAGGATTACACCTGCATCTGCTCCTCTACATAGATCATATTATTCCACTTAGCATCCACCTGCTGTCCATGACTGCTGTTCCTGGACATTGGAGGTCATGGTCGTGGTCCCCCATTTGTGGCAACCTTTGTTTCCTGGCTGGTGTGGCCTATACTTAGTCATACTGTACCTGCCCATAGGATGATTTAACTTGTGTTCTTGAGTAAATTACCCAGATTATTGGACTCTGTTCTTTTGGCTCACCATCTGCCCCACCTAGTTATACCCATGCATACACCCCCGTATCCTAAGGGAATTAAGTAATGTCATAGCCAGACCCTTATTTCTGATATTTGTAGACTCTATACTGACAGGGAATGTCCCACAGGATTGGCGCATAGCAAATGTGGTGCCAATATTAGAAAAAGGGTCCAAAAACAGAGCTCGGAAACTATAGGCCCGTAAATTTAACATCTGTCGTGGGTAAACTGTTTGAAGTTTTTTAAGAGATGCTATCTTGGAGCACCTCAATGAAAATAAGCAAATAACGCAAAATCCACATGGCTTCATGAGGGATCGGTCATGTCAAACTAATTTAATCAGTTTCTATGAGGAGGTAAGTTCTAGACTTGACAGCGGCGAATCAATGGATGTCGTATATCTGGACTTCTCCAAAGCATTTGACACTGTACCACATAAAAGGTTAGTATATAAAATGAGAATGCTCGGACTGGCATAAAATGTCTGTATGTGGGTAAGTAACTGGCTCAGTGTTAGAAAACTGAGGGGGGTTATTAACGGTACACACTCAGATTGGGTCACTGTCACTAGTGGGGTACCTCAGGGGTCAGTATTGGGCCCTATTCTCTTCAATATATTTATTAATGATCTTGTAGAAGGCTTGCACAGTTAAATATACATTTTTGCAGATAGCACTAAACTGTGTAAAGTAATGAACACGGAAAAGGACAGTATACTACTACAGAGGGATCTGGATAGATTGGAGGCTTGGGCAGAGAAGTGGCAGATGAGGTTTAACACTGACAAATGTTAAGTTATGCACATGGGAAGGAATAATGCAAGTCACCCGTACATACTAAATGGTAAAACACTGGGTAACACTGACATGGAAAAGGAACTAGGAATTTTGGTGAACAGCAAACTAAGCTGTATAAATCAATGTCAGGCAGCTGCTGCCAAGGCCAAAAGGATAATGGGTTGCATCAAAAGGGGCATAGATACCCGTGATGAGAACATAGTCCTACCACTCTACAAATCACTAGTCAGATCACACATGGAGTACTGTGTACAGTTCTGGGCTCCAGTGAACAAGGCAGACATAGCACAGCTTGAAAGGGTTCTGAGGAGGGCAACTAAAGTAATAGCTGGAATAGATGGACTACAGTACCCTGAAAGATTATCAAAATTGGGGTTATTCACTTTAGAAAAAAGTCGACTGAGGGGAGATCTGATAACTATGTATAAATATATCAGGGGTCAGTACAGAGATCTCTCCCATCATCTATTTATCCCCAGGACTGTGACTGTGACGAGGGGACATCCTCTGCGTCTGGAGGAAAGAAGGTTTGTACACAAACATAGAAGAGGATTCTTTACAGTAAGAGCAGTGAGACTATGGAACTCTCTGCCTGAGGAGGTGGTGATGGTGAGTTCACTAAAAGAGTTCAAGAGGGGCCTGGATGTGTTTCTGTAGGGTAATAATATTACAGGCTATAGCTACTAGAGAGGGGTCGTTGATCCAGGGAGTTATTCTGATTGCCTGATTGGAGTCGGGAAGGAATTTTTTTCTCCTTAAGGCCTCTTGCACACGAACGTGTACGCCCTGTGGCCATGCTGCGGCCCTAAAATTGCAGGCCGCAATGCACGAGCACCCACCGTGGGGCAGCCACAGCAGATCGTGGACCCATTCACTTTAATAGGTCCGCGATCTGCCCGTTCCGCAAAAAGATAGGACATGTTCTATCTTTTTGCAGAACGGAAGTACGGGACGAAGCCCCATGGAAGCATTCCGTAGTGCTTCCGTATGGTTCCGTTCTGTGCTTCCTTTCCGCACCATTCCCCATCTACGGATTTGCAGACTTATTCAAGTGAATGGGTCCACGACAGCGCCCGTGTTTTGCGGATCCGCAAATGCGGTCTGCAATATAGCCACGGAGCGCACACGTTCGTGTGAAAGAGGCCTAAGTAGGGAAAATTGGCTTCTACCTCACAGGGTTTTTTGCCTTCCTCTGGATCAACTTGCAGGATAAAAGGCTGAACTGGATGGACAGATGTATTTTTTCGGCTTTTAATGCTTGGTGGGCCTCAGTCCCTCATTTGTTCATATTTTATACGTAGTTATGGTTTTGGTATCTAGACCTGTCACAGTTTGGGTGGGATGGGTGGAGTCGATACAGGATGTTTATGTTTATTTTCTGTTTTGTGTGACCCCTCTGTCCTATGTGGTCTGTGTTTTTCCCCTCTGGAGTGACCACCTTTCTTCCTTTTCTCTTTGTTGTTGCAGCAACCTCCCATCTCTGGTATGGTTTCTAATGTCTAACTTTAACTTTAAGGTCCTCTCATGAAATGTGAGAGGCCTGAATGATAAAATGAAGAGGGCCCTGGTGTTTAATTATTTGCAAACATACATGTATTTTTTCAGGAGACTCCTGTTAAAGGCTCTAAGGTCTTGGCCTTTGTCCATTCTGCTTGAGATTATGTCTAAAGTTACTCAGCTAGACCCGACCCCTATCATTCTGTGTGGTTATTTTAACATGGTCTTGGACCTGGTTACAGACCGTCTTAAGAATACCAGCCATACTTCTTCCCACAATGGGCCTCTGCCTATGTGTTCACTGAGCCGTGGAGGTTGTGGCATCTGCAAGATGTGGCTTACTCCTGTTATTTCCCTTCTCCCTGCACTTAGTGGAATTGATTTATGTTTTGGTTCTGCTGTCTTCGTCTCATAAGTGATGTGACTTCCCTTCCCAGTGGCATCTCGAATGTCTCTCCGCTTTAGTTGGTCCTCAGCTTTGGGTAGCTGTCGACCTGGACCCTTAGTCCTTTTTGGATGGATCAGATTAAGGATCAGGATTATGTCACCAAGAAATCGATAATGTACTGGGAGTACCTCAGTCCGTGGTTTGGGAAGCTTTTAAAGTTTTTGGTGGAGACTCTTTCACATCAGAAATCTCTGAATAGAGATGTCGCAAACATAAAATTTTCCATTCGAGAATGGCGAACGCGAATTTCCACAAAGGTTCGCGAACAGGCGAACTGGGCGAACCGCCATAGACTTCAATAGGCAGGTGAATTTTAAAACCCACAGGGACTCTTTCTGGCCACAATAGTGATGGAAAAGTTGTTTCAAGGGGACTAACACCTGGACTGTGGCATGCCGGAGGGGGATCCATGGGAAAACTCCCATGGAAAATTACGTAGTTGACGCAGATTCGGGTTTTAATCCATAAAGGGCATAAATCACCTAACATTCCTAAATTGTTTGGAATAACGTGCTTTAAAACATCAGGTATGATGTTGTATCGATCAGGTAGTGTAAGGCCTCATGCACACGGCTGTGTTCCGCGGCCGAGAGCGGTCTGTGGTAACCCAGCCGGGATTCCTGCTGACAGCAGGAGCGCACGGCATCATTGGTTGCTATGACGCCGTGCGCTTCATGCCGCCGCTGCACTATAGTAATACACTCGCATAGATCATATGAGTGTATTACTGTACAGCAGCGGCAGCATGAAGCACACGGCGTCATAGCACGGCGTCACAATAGACAATACCCAAGGTTGTTATGGACGCGTCAATACCTAATATGTATACATTTTTTTATTTATATATGTTTTACATAATAACAGCATTTTCTTATTAAAAAAAAATCATGTTTCAGTGACTCTATATTCTGAGAGCCCCAGTTTATTTTTTTGGGGCGATTGTCTTAAGTAGGGTCTCATTTTTTGAGGGATTAAATGATGGTTTGATTGGTACTATTTTGGGGTGCGTATGACTTTTTGATTGCTTGCTATTACACTTTTTGTGATGTAAGGTGACAAAAAATGGCTTTTTTGACACCGTTCACCTTAAGGGTTAGGTCATGTGATATTTTTATAGAGCAGGTCGTTACGGACGTGGCAATACCTAATATGTATACTTTTTTTATTTATGTAAGTTTTACACAATGATATCATTTTTTAAATAAAAAAAATATATGTTTTAGTGTCTCCATAGTCTGAGAGCTATAGTTTTTTCAGTTTTTAGGCGATTGTATTATGTAGGGAATCATTTTTGTGGGATGAGATAAAGGTTTGATTGGCACTATTTTGGGTTGTATATGACTTTCTGTCACGGATGGTGTACAGGAAACAAGATAATACAATACAAACAATAACTCACTGGACCCACAACTAAGGAACAAAAGGGAGACCCCTGCAATCGACCTGCCGCTCTCCCTTATTGCTCAGCCTATGCGACCACCCCAAAGGTGGATGGGCGCATATCCACGTACCTCGGCTATCTTAGACCTGAAGGCCCTACAATAGTGAGGGGACACGACCACCGGCTCCCTACACAGACACGGAGGGAGTCAGGGTCACCTGGATCCAGAAAACAGAAAATCATAAATACATAAACAGAACTTATCTTGCAGACGACTGTGGACAGGGAACTGGGAACTGGGAGCTGGGAGCTGGGAACTGGGAACTGGAACAGCATGCACACACACTCCAGGAAGTTGTATCAGCCGCACACTACTGCCTTATGGGTAGGAATTTAAAGGGAAGTAATCAGTCCGACTGCATGACAGCTGAGATAGACTAACGAGGTGAGGAACAGAAACCAAAACAAAGAAACTCAAGGAGGAGGATCTGGACGGCTCCTGTCAGAGCTTCTCAGCTGTCTGGTTGTGACAGTACCCCTCCCTCTAGGAGTGGACTCCGGACACTCAGGGCCCACCTTCTCAGGATGGGACCTATGGAAAGCCCTGATGAGACGAGAGGCCTTAATGTCCGTCACTGGGACCCACATCCTCTCCTCAGGACCATAACCCTCCCAATGAACGAGGTACTGGAGGGAACCGCGGACAAGACGAGAATCTACAATCCTAGAGACCTGAAATTCAAGATTTCCATCAACAATAATCGGAGGAGGAGGCAAAGGCGAGGGTACAATAGGTTGAACATAAGGTTTCAATAAGGACTTATGGAAAACATTATGGATCTTCCAAGTCTGAGGAAGATCAAGACGGTAGGCAACAGGATTGATGACAGACAGGATCTTGTAAGGCCCAATAAACCTAGGACCCAACTTCCAGGAGGGAACCTTCAATTTGATATTCTTGGTAGACAGCCACACCAAATCACCAACATTCAGGTCCGGACCAGGCACACGTCTCCTATCCGCCACACGCTTATATCTCTCACTCATGTTCTTTAGATTATCCTGAATCTTTTGCCAAATAGATGACAAAGACGAGGAGAATCTGTCCTCATCAGGCAAACCAGAAGAGCCCTCTCCAGAGAAAGTCCCAAACTGCGGATGAAACCCATATGCACCAAAAAATTGTGACTTATCAGAGGACTCCTGACGACGGTTATTTAAAGCAAACTCAGCAAGGGACAAAAAAGAACACCAATCCTCCTGATTCTCCGCCACAAAACAGCGCAGATATGTCTCCAGATTCTGATTGACACGCTCTGTCTGGCCATTCGACTGCGGATGGAAAGCAGAAGAGAATGACAAGCGAACCCCCAAGCGAGAACAGAAGGCCTTCCAGAATCTGGAAACAAACTGCGTGCCCCTTTCTGGTCATATCAGTGAGTGGTTTAACAACAGAAGAATAATTCAAAATAAATTTCCTGTAATAATTAGCAAAGCCCAAAAAACGCATCAGCGCCTTCTGATTCTCAGGAAGCTCCCACTCAAGCACAGCGCGAACCTTCTCGGGGTCCATGCGAAAACCAGAAGCGGAGACAAGAAACCCCAGAAATTGGATCTCTGGAACCGCAAACACACATTTTTCCAGTTTCGCGTATAATTTATTCTCCCGCAGGATGAGTAAGACCTGACATAAGTGTTCCTTATGAGTCTTGAAATCAGGAGAAAAAATCAAAATGTCATCCAAATACACTAATACAAATTTTCCCATTAAATGTTAAAAAATGCTGTTGACGAAATGCTGAAAAACGGCTGGGGCATTCATCAAACCAAAAGGCATAACTAAATTTTCAAAATGGCCCTCAGGGGTATTGAAAGCCGTCTTCCATTCGTCTCCTTCTCTGACCCTAACCAGGTTGTATGCCCCTCTTAGGTCTAATTTGGAAAAGATTTTCGCCCCAACAACCTGGTTAAACAAGTCCGGGATCAGAGGAAGCGGATAAGGATCACGAATAGTGATACTGTTCAGCTCTCTGAAATCCAGACAAGGTCTTAAAGAACCATCTTTTTTCTTAACAAAGAAAAAACCAGCGGCAACAGGTGACTTCGAGGGTCGTATGTGTCCTTTTCTCAGACTCTCAGAGATATAAGCACGCATAGCGACCCTCTCAGGTTGGGAAAGATTGTATAAACGAGATTTAGGCAGCTTGGCGCCTGGGATGAGATCAATAGGGCAATCATACTCCCTGTGCGGAGGTAAACCCTGAACTCCACTCTCAGAGAAGACATCCAAAAATTCAGAGAGGAAAGGTGGTACAGTTTTAGTAGAAACCTCAGAAATAGATGTTATGAGGCAATTCTCTCTGCAAAAGTTACTCCAACCATTTATTTGCCTCGCTTGCCAATCAATGGTGGGGTTATGTTTAGTGAGCCAGGGTAGCCCCAACACTAGAGGAGTAGGCAAACCGCTAAGGACGAAACATGACACATCCTCAACATGAGCATCATTCACAATTAAACGGATATTGTGAACTATGCCCTTTAATGATTTCTGAGAAAGTGGAGCTGAATCAATAGCAAAAACAGGAATATCTCTTCCCAAAGTGCATACCTGGAAACCATGAGTTATTGCAAATTGATTATCAATGAGGTTGACAGCTGCTCCACTATCCACAAAAATCTCACAAAAAATGCTCTTGCTCTCTAGCGCCACCCTAGCAGGCAGGACAAAACGGGAACTACAAGCAAAAGGAAAACCTTCAATTTCCGCCTCAACCCTGCCAATAGTAACAGACGGAACATTCTTAAAAGATTTCTTCCTTTTTGTCTCTTTATTACTCCCAGAAAACTGCCTGAATCTCCTAGAGGGACAAACATTTGCCAGATGATTTATACCTCCACAACAAAAGCAAACCCTCCCCTGCGGGCTGAATCTTCTATTGTCAGAGGCAATCAACCCCAGCTGCATGGGCTCCTGCTCAGAAGGGGCTGACAGCGACTGAGACCCCTGTGCACAGAATGAGACCGCTGCACTGTCCCGGGACTGAGTATGACAGGAAGGAGAGATCTCTCCTCTCTCTCTAAGACGCCTGTCAATACGAACAGCCTGAGACATAGCAGAATTCAAGGAGGTAGGTCTTTCATGAAAGGCAAATGCATCTCTCAATCCCTCTGAAAGACCATAGCAAAATTGACTTCGGAGTGCAGCATCATTCCAACCCGTATCTGCTGCCCATCTCCGAAATTCTGAGCAGTAAATCTCTGCGGATTGTTTACCCTGGCATAACAGACGTAGTTTAGACTCAGCCAGAGCAATACGATCCGGATCATCATATATCTGACCCAGGGCTAAAAAGAATTCATCCACTGAACGGAGGGGCCGTGCCCCCTCCGGCAGCGAAAAGGCCCAGGACTGAGCGTTACCCCTGAGCAGCGATATAATGATACCCACTCTTCGTTCTTCATCACCAGAAGAATGGGGAAGAAGGCGAAAATGGAGTTTGCAAGCCTCTCTAAAACGTACAAAATTCTCACTACCCCCGGAAAACGTATCCGGGAGCGAAATCTTAGGCTCAGCACAAACTCCATGAACGCAAGCTGAACCGGTCACTTGAAACTGAGAAAAAGTCTTACGGAGATCAGCTACCTCCAAAGCAAGACCCTGAAAGCGTTCAGCCAAAAGTGTAACCGGATCCATGCTTGAGACGGTTTTGGCGGCTGATAATGTCACGGATGGTGTACAGGAAACAAGATAATACAATACAAACAATGACTCACTGGACCCACAACTAAGGAACAAAAGGGAGACCCCTGCAATCGACCTGCCGCTCTCCCTTATTGCTCAGCCTATGCGACCACCCCAAAGGTGGATGGGCGCATATCCACGTACCTCGGCTATCTTAGACCTGAAGGCCCTACAATAGTGAGGGGACACGACCACCGGCTCCCTACACAGACACGGAGGGAGTCAGGGTCACCTGGATCCAGAAAACAGAAAATCATAAATACATAAACAGAACTTATCTTGCAGACGACTGTGGACAGGGAACTGGGAACTGGGAGCTGGGAGCTGGGAACTGGGAACTGGAACAGCATGCACACACACTCCAGGAAGTTGTATCAGCCGCACACTACTGCCTTATTTCTGATCGCTTGCTATTACACTTTTTGTGATGTAAGGTGACAAAAAATGGCTTTCTTGACACCGTTTTTATTTTTATTTTTTTACGGTGTTCACCAGAGGGGTTAGTTAATGTGGTATTTTTATAGTGCAGGTTGTTACGAATGCGGCGATACCTAATATGTCTACTTTTTTTATTTATTTTTTACATTTAACACAATAAAAGCTTTTTTGAAACAAAAAAAATCATGTTTTATTGTCTCCATAGTCTGAGAGCTATAGTTTATTTATTTTTTGGGCGATAGTCTTAGGTAGGAGCTAATTTTTGTGGGATGAGGTGATGGTTAGATTGGTACTATTTTGGGGGGCATATGCCTTTTCGATTTCTTGGTGTTGCACTTTAAGTGATGTAAGGTGACAAAAAATGTTTTTTTAGCACAGTTTTTATTTTATTTTTTTGACGGTGTTCACCTGAGGGGTTAGGCCATGTGATATTTTTATAGAGCCGGTCAATTCGGATGCGGCAATACCTAATATGTCTACTTTTGTTTTTTTCCCGTTTTTTTACAATTTTGTTTTTTACTTTATTTTGGGAAAAATACGTTTGTTTTTTTTTTACTTGATATACAAACTAAGAAGACAGGTTGGCATTAGCAGGAGGTGCTTCAAACCCACATGCAGTTGTGCATATATATAGGGGAGCAAATCCTGCACTTGTGGCCCGTTGCTAATGGCAATCCCCAGCAAAATGCATACAATGGAGGATGCCCGCGGCGAACCACAAGTACCACAATAGACATCCTACACAAGGTAACAAGTGCGGATGTAATAATTAATATAACAATATAACAAAACAATAACAAACACAGGTGCACTCTGCAGTATCACTAAATCCTCAAACTGATTTTAAAATTGATAGATTAGTCAACATGTCCTACGGTGTAGAACATGTCTAAGCCCGGACACCACGACAAGGTTTCTCAAGTAGCCTGGGACCCTACACTCTCCTACCTGAGCCGTATGGGCGATACCAGGAGCCAGTGGGCAAATTACAGGAGCATAAGGCCGACTCACAAACAACTCACCAGTTACCTCCAGCATGTGGCCATGCTTGCAATGGGAGGAGGGAGGAGTCTGTGAGTCCCACTCAAGACTTGCTGATATGTCCCAGGCCTCACAGGTGCACCTAAATGTGGCCTGTAGATGGAAAACAGGCACATTTAAATAGGAGTTTATACACCTCCAGAAATCTATATATACAAACTAAGAAGACAGGTTGGCATTAGCAGGAGGTGCTTCAAACCCACATGCAGTTGTGCATATATATAGGGGAGCAAATCCTGCACTTGTGGCCCGTTGCTAATGGCAATCCCCAGCAAAATGCATACAATGGAGGATGCCCGCGGCGAACCACAAGTACCACAATAGACATCCTACACAAGGTAACAAGTGCGAATGTAATAATTAATATAACAATATAACAAAACAATAACAAACACAGGTGCACTCTGCAGTATCACTAAATCCTCAAACTGTCGTGGTGTCCGGGCTTAGACATGTTCTACACCGTAGGACATGTTGACTAATCTCTCAATTTTAAAATCAGTTTGAGGATTTAGTGATACTGCAGAGTGCACCTGTGTTTGTTATTGTTTTGTTATATTTTTTTTACTTGAAACTTAAAAAAAAATGTAAAGCTTTATTTTTTGAACTTTTTTTTTCACTTCATTTTTTTGTCCCACTCTGGGACTTCAACTTTTGGGGGTCTGATCCCCTTTACAATGCATCACAGTATTTCTGTTGATACAAATTGTGTAAATAATTTCATTAATGGTACTTACTTCTATATGATTTGCTCAGAAAAAAAAAAAAAAGAAAAAATGCAATAAAATGAATTAAAATGCAATAAAAATGTATCAAAAATGCATTAGAAAAGCTATGATGTTTTAATGGAGTAAGTTTTTGTCATTAATTGTTTAGATATTTAATATACGTATTATACCTAGATTCCATATATTTTTTTTATATATTATTCGTATATTATACATTTTTACTAGCAATCCATTTCAGATTTTAGCTATATACTTTTTTGGCAATCCACATAACTTATCAGACATCCTAAAAATTTATATAATTAACCAAACTTGTTTAATTAATAGTAGCCACCGACAAAGGAGTTTAGCTAACTCCGAAATGCGTCTGGCGTATTTTATGCAATACCATAGCATTACCTTGAGAAGATATTCTTGCTAGTGACTTTTTCAATAGCCACAGTGCGCCACATATTAACATAATTTGAACTGCAGAGTCTGTATGTTGACATGGGCAGTCATAGATGAGGAAAGCTCTGTTCATGGCCGACGCTGCAGCCCAGTAAACATTAGATTCTCGGTAGCCGACGCTGCATAAAGACACGTGGATCAGACATATCGGAGGAGTCAAACAGCTCGTGTAACCACACCGCTGCCATTACCTCGTGGATCTCAAACAGAACAGGTAAATCCGTACACCAGGAGGGGGTAAGGCGCATAGCGCATCAAACATATGGAACTATATTTCTGCTATATATATCCATATGGAAAAAGATTGTAAAAATATTTAAAATACATGTGGCTACAACTAATGTGGTGATATTTAAACAACTATACAGTACACATTGCTCCAATATATCACTATTAATTTTTGATTATTATTTTAATCGTGTGGGCCCCATATGCGCCTTATAATTATAGTTACTACTTCTTGTCAGTGTTTACACATGCTCTAGATAAAGGAAGATTCCCAGATAGGTTATTGTTTAATTTATATATTCTTTTTCTTATTATTTTTAGTAGGCAAGTCATATTTACATAGATATACACAGTCATTTGTACAAACTGTGGCAGAAAGTGAGATTTACTTTATAATTATGTTTCTGTTTATGCTGTGCTTCTCCACTCCACCCATTCCACTAGAAGATTCTAGTTCATGTAGAAACTGTATATAAGGAGAGCAGTCAGAGCCCCTAGTTGTCGCAGATAGGGACCAGTGTTTAGTAAGAGAGACTCTGCCAGACTGACCAAAAGAAGACGGGGATAGTCCACCACAGATCCTGGGTCACTAGCCCTGTGATACGAGAGAGAGGGGGGAATAGAGAGAGCCTAGTATGCTACTATGCTACTCTGGGTTTCTCAACAATATATGCATTGTCTGAGGAGGGTACAAGGATATATGTATAAATATACATAACTAGAGATAAGCAAATCAATTCTATCAATATGGAATTCATCCTGAATTTTCTATTCTAAGAAACCCAAATATTTTGCAATTCAAGAGAGACCCATATTTGGAAGCATGTGCAATTCAGCTTTCTTTCCAAAAAGGTGTTTCACAACTGCAGCATAGCTTTCCAGTCATTGCTTAGCCTTTTAAAACAGACTTACATAGCATAACTAGAAAAATAGCTAAGCCAGTCTCACCTGCGGCCACTGGATGGATACATGAGTGCCTGATGCTCCCAGTGTTAATTACTGCTGGGAACACAAAGTGGTCGTTATGTACCCAGCCAGCAGCTTTGAGGGGGGCAGTGATCAGTTCACTGAGTATGTTCCCAGGAATGTCTACAGCCAGTCCAACCCTGGGAGCAATGCTGCAGTAACCAGTTCCATCTAATACACAATGGACAGAGATGTGTAGTTTCGGAACTGAATGGCACCGAAGCTACCCCTAAACATCTGATCAATGGAGGTGCAGGGCGTTGGTCCCCTGCTAATCAGATATTGATGGCCTATCTTCAGGATAGGCCATCAATAGTAAAATCCAGACTAACTCTAGATATGGTCCAAGCTAAGTTAAATAAGGTAAATGTGAACAAGGCTCCGGGTCCAGATGGATTACACCCAAGAGTTTTTAAAGAGCTCAGTTCAGTCATTGCTGTGCCCCTGTTTATAATTTTTAAAGATTCTCTAGGTACTGGTACAGTGACAAATGATTGGCGCAAGGCAAATGTGGTGCCCATATTCAAAAAAGGATCAAGGTTTAACTTCTGGTTTGGGAAAAATGTTTGATGGACTCTTAAGGGACTATATACAGGAGTATGTGACTGTAAATAATATTGTAAGTGATAACCAACATGGGTTTACCAAGGACAGAAGTTGCCTGGACAAAGGGGCGGCTGTGGATGTAGTGTTTCTGGATTTTGCAAAGGCTTTTGATACTGTCCCTCATAGACGTTTAATAGGTAAAGTAAGGTCTATAGGCTTGGAAAGTATAGTTTGTAACTGGATTAAACACTGGCTGAAGGACCATGTCCAGAGAGTTGTGGTCAATGATTCCTATTCAGAATGGTGTACCCCAAGGTTCAGTGCTGGGCCCTCTACTGTTTAATTTATTTATTAATGATATCGAGGACGGGATTAATAGCACCATTTCTATTTTTGCAGATGACACTAAACTATGTAGTACTGTACAGTCTATGGAAGATGTCCATAAACTACAAGCTGACTTGAACACTCTGAGTGATTGGGCATCAACCTGGCAAATGAGGTTCAATGTGGATAAACGTAAAGTTATGCATCTTGGTAGTAATAATCTCTGTGCTTCATATGTCCTAGGGTAGGGTATGTAACACTGGGGGAGTCACTGGTAGAGAAGGATTGGGTGTCCTTGTAGATAGTAGATCATATAAAAGATGCTTCTAAGGCCACCAGGATATTGTCATGCATTAAACGAGGCATGGACTCGCAGGGCAGGGATGTGATATTACCACTTTACAAAGTGTTGGTGTGGCCTCATCTGGAATATGCAGTCCAGTTCTGGGCACCAGTCCATAGAAAGGACGCTCTGCAGCTGGAAAAAGTACAGAGAAGAGAGACTAAACTGATAAGGGGCATGGAGGGTCTTAGTTATGAAGAAAGATTAAAATAATTAAATGTATTTAGTCTTGAGAAGATAAATGGGCCATACAAAAAATACTGCGAAAAGCTGTTCCATGTGAAATGCCCTCAAAAGACAAGGCGGCACTGCCTCCGACTGGAGAAGAAAAAGTTCACCAGAAGCGTAAAATCTTCTTTACTGTAAGAACTGTGAATCTGTGGAATAGACTTCCTCAGGACGTGGTTACAGCAGGAACAGTGGACAGTTTTAAAAAGGGTTTAGATGAATTCTTAAAAGTAAATGCTTATGAAAATGTGTAGAAATCTGAGTCTCACTTCCTTCTGGGATTCAGGTCCCCACCTATCCCTTGGTTGAACTAGATGGACCTATGTCTTTTTTTAACCATATTAACTATGTAACCCCTTTGGCATTGTCTACTTTGAAAAATCTCTCCAAAATACCCTAAGCTGATCAGCTAAATACAGGATATTCTACAACTGTAATCTATGGGGAACCTGGATGATAGTGCTCAAGTCCCTTGCACCACCACCACAGGGGAAATTAAACAGTACACATTTGCCCAGATTTTCTAATCATAAAGATGGTATACACTTAAACAGGCTGTCTAGATCTACACCAGATTTATCACAGGGGCTCAGGCTGGATGATAAATCTGGTGCAGGGATAAACACTTTTCTCTGACTCTATACCAACTATTGGTTGGCTTACCTTAATACAGATTTTTACACCAAAATTTTGGCGCAAAATGGTTCACCTTAGGATCGCCCCCTTTCTAACAGTGTTCCACCCACTTTCCACTAAGTCTCGCCCCCATGTTGAGCATGTTTGAAAAAAAGTGTAGAAACCTTACATGCGCCAAATTGCACCAATTTGCACCACCTTTTTGAGCAGATTTTTGGCGCATACACATTAGTAAATCTGATTTAGTGTCTTCTGACATTGTCATTCTATGTACTCCACAGACACATGAGCTCTCCAGAGCATTTACTTTTCATTATTTAATTTTTTATTTTATTTTGTAAAACAGGCAAGGGATTTTATGTATTATTTACATCAATAGAATGTTGTAAACTTTCTGATCATTCCTACTATTGTAGAAAGGCAGTCCTTTTTATTGTTTCCTGAATCTGTGTATCCATCTTAAAACTAATATATGTGACATTAATTCCTACAGCTGTGGAGTCTCATATTGATTAGCACTTAACCGTTGCTTAGAATAATTCAGTCCTGCTTCACTGATCATCAGCCAGTCAGTTTATTCCTTCCTGACTTTAGGGCTAGACATTATTGTTGGACAGGACAGGTGGCAGGAAATGCTCGGGGGAGGGAAATGAACCCATCTGACTACAATAAAGGCAGAATGCAACCAATGAATGGGGATTATATTTTAGTTCTGGACTGATTCCCCTACAGATAGTATCAAATAACTCAATTCCAAGCCTATTAATAAATGCAGTGTGTGCAGTAACCTGTAACAATTATGCAGGTGGCACTGTTGTTATTACTTTTTACAGTTCAGATGTAGCAGTTCTGAGTTGCACATTTGCCATATTTCAGTGTATAGAGGCGTCAGATGCTTTACAGCCAGTCACAAAATCTTTTTTTGCATAAGCCTTCAGCTGGAAAACATCTTTACAATTCTTTCTAATGAATCAATTCATTGCTAATCATTAACAGCAATTTATTCTCTGAGCGAATATTCTATGTAGGAATGGAGGATGCGGAAATGGGAAAAAATAAATAAATAAAAATCATCCTTCAATGCAATAACCCATTGAAGTCCAGATAAAACAATAGAATGATACATTTCTCTACAGTAATAGACAATGTTTATATATATATAATAAGGACATTTTATAATTCATTTACAGTATCTATCTATCTATCTATCTTCTATGTATCATATTAGCATATTTGAATCAGCTGGTATCATAAACCCTGTTTTCTGCCAATATAAAATCCATTTTAAAAGGCATCAACACATCTCTTTAACACCAGTATGGTCAGGATCATAGCAGATCATGATGCCCCTTGTGTTATTCTTACACATGCATGCTGACATAACATGACTGTGCTGATTCCAAGTTTGCTAGGTGCATCAGCTCCTGCCCTGCCCATCCATCCAGCTCTCAGACAGGCTGTTACCTGGGAGCTGCCTCTTCATCCTCACATCCCCCTCCTCCTCCTCCTGGAAACCCACGTGATCTTACATCTGCCTGAGAAGAAGAAAAGGGGAGAATGAGAGCACACAGCGGAATGGAAGCGCTTTCATCCACAGCCAGAATCAGCACCACAGCCCTGGAGAGCCTCATCTTGTGCAGCAGCCTCTCACAGCCTGAGACCTGTTGTATTCTCCTGCATTGCCCACAGTAGACCAGACTTGGACTCAACTTTTGCAGGTTCCCCCTCCTTATCCAGCCCTGCAGTTAATGGCATTGTCAAGGAAGAGCTATGCTTGACAAGTGGATGTCTTTTTGTCAGCGGAGATCAGGCTGTGGGGGCTGATCTGGACCAATTTCTGACTTCCCAACTCATTCCTGCTGCTCCTTTGTCCACCCATCTTCCATACACACAGCGCAGGCAGGCGTGCATGGATTAGTTGCTGGGAAGATGCCTGTTATGAAAGGTTTGCTGGCCCCCCAGAACACTTTCTTGGATACCATAGCTACTAGATTCGACGGAACCCGTAAGTGATCTTAAAATCTGGTAATAGAATGCAATGCATCCCTAATACATACCTCTATAGATCCCCATGTGGCTCACATAGTGCCTTGCTATGTATGGTGGAAGCTTGTGGAGCACTTTGGTCCTTGGAAACTGTAGGTGCCTGATCCTTATTTTAAACAAGCCAGGGAAGGATCAAAGGTAGACCCATGGATGTGAACCAGGCAGGGTTATGCTTTTACTCACTTGTGAACTGCTTACACCTTTCAGTTGCCTTTAGACTGAATGAATACTGTATGTCTCATGGTAACTTCCTTTACCTAGTATTATGTCCTCTCATCTCATTCTAGCAACTGTAGTGAGTTTTTTTTATCTCTTTGGTCTTTAGTAGAAACTCAATCCCCTCAAGTGCATGCAATATTTAAAATGAGTTATATGACTTGTTTAACCCATAGGGTGCCTACATGCAGAGGTTTCTAGAAGCATGTCTGAATGCAAGGTATGGCCATGGCAGTCAAACCAAGGAATGCAATGTCTACCGGTAGAATTGACTTAACCCAAGAGCTACTCTCTCTCTCTCTCTTTCACTTGCAACCATTGTATTCAATGTAGATTACCCTGTAATTAAATGAAATATGGAAATGGATAACAGATCTCTTGGGTGAAATGTATGCTTTTGAATGAAATGAAGCTGATTATGTCCTTATTTGATATGTTGTATCATAATTATTGTATTATGTTGCAAACACCACAGTTGGTTCTTAGCATGAACACAATCTTGATCAAATATGTCTCACCTCCTGCCCTGTTCTTTTGCCCTAAGGCTGGCAGCATGCCCACAATTTTTAGCTGCTTTGAAAAGTACAGCAGTGCACTCAGCCTTCTAAACTATTCAACTTCTATCTAAAACTGCTCTGGAGACTCCGCAACATCCAGCTGGTTAGGACACCTTCCCATCCGCGTTGGAGGCTCTGTTCAGGGCTTCCATCACAGATTCCATCAAAAAGAGCGGACAAAAAAGTCCTGCATGCAGGAAATGTTTTCTTCCGAAAAAGCGGACACCCAAACGGTAACCAAATGGACCCCCATTATAGCCTGAGGTATTTTTAGCTCCATGCCTGTCAGTTATGCGCATATCCGGCACTTCCGTTATTTTCGTTGTTCTGCTTCTCTAACGGAGAAGGACAATGGAAAAAAATAAAAACTAGCGTTGATGTGAACGTGCCCTTAGCAGTTTTCCAATGCAAATTTTGAAGCAATGATAGAAGCAAAGCTTAAAAATCTGATTAATGTGGATAATGTAATAGGAGCTAGATGAACCAGATAGTTTGTGATCCTACACTGCAAGGAGAGTGCACATTCTGTAGATAGCATCCTGTTATGTTCCATTTCAATTCCAAGTAATCCCTTTCTCACCCTCTTGGGTTTTGCTTTTAAGCTGTTAAATTCAGAATCAGGACCATGGACAGAGCAGACTCTCATTCCCATGGTGCTGATAGCAGTGCCTGCCTGAATGGACACACTGACTGGGGCTATGCAAGGCAGTAGGAAGGCTGATTTATTCCAACAAATGAGTAACCACAAGCCTTCGGAACAAACGCAGAGCTGCTTCACCCCTCATGTCCATGAAGCAGATTACATAAGGAAATAACCAACTTATCCTGAGATATCCTGAATGCACACAACTCCCTAGGAAGCTGAGCTGTATGAAAATTACATGGAAATCCAACTTGGTTTAGTTTATTCAGCAAAGATTTTCAAATAGGTTCTTGTGTGTTCTGTGTTTAAACAAATCACCCTGTGCTTTATTCTGAAAATGGAGAGCAGACCCATATACTAAGAGTTCCCCTGCCCAAAAGGTTGCAATCTAAACGTCTTGTAGATGGCACATTTGGTTTTCTTGAAATGTTATTATATACAGTGTGCTGGGCTGGACACATTTGTTTCCTCTCCGATTAATCCAAATGACTGGGAGATGATTGCCTGCAGAAATAGTCGAACAACGAAATGACAAACCTTGGTGATGTATTCATGTTTAAAGCCTCAACTTTAAATGAAACAGGGCCAGAAGGGAAAAAAATTATAATGCAAAAGAAGCTATGAATTGTGCAGAGAGGGATAGGTTGGGGGGAGGGGGGAACGTTGCGTTACTTAAAAAATATATTGATTTTTTTTGCCTGAGAAATAGGGCTCATAGACTCAGGAAACACATATTTGCTAATCCAAAGAAATGTAACAGGCCAAGGATGCAGTGAGAACAATTCGACAGCTGGAGGCAGTATTGAAAGGAAGTTTTTATTCTTCTTGGAGATGTAGTGCATCAACAGCTGAATTTTCGGTGAAGAACCAGGGACTTCTGGATGGCATTTGGAATTGAAAAGTTACAAAGCAGGACCCTTTTCATTCACCTAGTCACCTGTATTAGTCATTCAGTGGAAGATACTGACCGTAGCCATACAGATGTAGCAGGGTTAGCACTCAAGCTCTTAACTCAAATTTCTTAACTCATCACGTTATCTTGAGACAAAAGCCAGTGAAAAGCAATTAAAGGTGTTTGCTTAACGCATTTAGTTCAGATAACACGTCTCATAAATCATGAGTCATGTTAACTCTACTACACCTGTACGCTGCCATTCATAAAACAGAGCTGATAGTTTCATTTGTAAGACAGGACTAAACAGTGGACCAGGGCCGGCTCTAGGTGAAATGGGGCCTTGGGGCGAAAAACATTAAGCCCCCCCCCCCCCACATGACACTTGCTCTGACTTTAACATCCCCCCCATCACTACAGAAATACAGCGCCCCATACCTCTTACATCCAGTGACGTCTCCTTTGATGTAGATGTTCTCTGTCCTCGTCTTCTCCTTTCAGACCTTCAGACCAGACCACCATTTTGTCGCCATTTTCCGTCTCTGCAGTTTGACAACAACAAAAAAAATCTTAGTTTACTACTTTTCCATCATCCTCCCATCTTCTGGACAAATTATCCTACTAGCCCCAATACTGTGCCACTGTGCTCCCCAATACTATACTGCAGAAACAGATAATACTAGTACCACACAGAGCCCTCCATATAAAATACCTCTTCTTTGTGGCCTTAATAGAAGACCCCATAGTGCCCCATAATAATGTGCCAGTATCAAGTGCTTCTCTTCCACCTCCCATGTGCCAGTAACAACTGCCTCTCCATGCCCCCTTATGTGCCAGTAACAAGTGCCTCTCCATGCCTCCCATGTGCCAGTAACAAGTGCCAACCCCCCCATGTGCCAGTATCAAGTGCCAACCCCCCCATGTGCCAGTATCAAGTGCCAACCCCCCATGTGCCAGTATCAAGTGCCAACCCCCCATGTGCCAGTATCAAGTGCCAAACCCCCCCATGTGCCAATATCAAGTGCCAACCCCCCCCCCCCATGTGCCAGTATAAAGTGCCAAACCCCCCATGTGCCAGTATCAAGTACCAACCCCCCATGGGCCAGTATCAAGTGCCAAACCCCCCCATGTGCCAGTATAAAGTGCCAACCCCCCATGTGCCAGTATCAAGTGCCAAACTCCCCCATGTGCCAGTATCAAGTGCCAACCCCCCCATGTGCCAGTATCAAGTGACAAACCCCCCCATGTGCCAGTATCAAGTGCCAACCCCCCCATGTGCCAGTATCAAGTTCCAACCCCCCCCCCCCCACCCCCATGTGCCAGTATCAAGTGCCTCCCGCTCCCCCCATGTGGCAGTAACAGATAGTCCGGTATTAAAAAAAACTAAAAAACACTTATACTTACCTCCATCACACAGCGATGTCCCGCGCTGTACGGCTCAGTGATGACATCATCGCGCCGCCTGCACCGGCCTCTGATAGGCTGCCAGCAGCCTATCAGAGGAACAGGTAACGGGGACGCCTCTCCTTCCCCTGCCCCACAGCCATCTGTATCGCTGTCCTGAGGATGGCGATACAGATGACTATGGAGATGAGCGTTCATCTCCCTGTGACCTGCTGTTAGTTGCGGGCCGGCACCGGTGTCGGGTGGTGGGCTTGGGGGCCCGGGGGCAATTGCCCCCCTTGCCTATATGGAAGCGCCGACCCTGCAGTGGACTAGTTTATTTAGTATTTATAGACAGTAGAATATTTATTGACAAGATCTTATGTCTGTGTTTCAGCAGGTAATAAAAAGGGTGGTACATCCAGAATTTTACTAAGCATTAAAAGGGTTAAATATGTCTATCCTATTTCCATATTATGCAATGTCTGATTTGCCTCTGGAAAAGTGTTTGCATACAGCTCTTCCTTGTGATCAGAGGGTGAGGTAAAACAGCCCTTTAGTAATGCCAAGGTGAATAGAGGAGATGGTAGCAGCCTCTTGGGACAGAAATGCCGTCCCTAGAAGATATCATTAGTGTTTAGTAAATTATAGCAACATAAAGATGGATGGGTGTCAATAATGTAAAACCACTTTAATTACCTTCCAAACTTCACCGCACTAAATGCACATTGCATACTGGACACCCTCCACTTACTCGTAGGGGACATTGAATTAGCAGATTTGCTGCAGAAACGGGATTGTTATTTTCTTTGGTGGCAGGAACATGAAATTTTACAAACCTCAGATGAAATTTGTGCAATAAAATCTGCCCAGTGTGAATATGCCCTTACATTTCCAAACCATACTCCTTCTTAGCAAACAGGATGGCATTGAAGCAGAAAGTGCATTCCCCTGGAGGAGTATCAGTGTTCATTTGGCTTGTTTAAATGAGGCTAAGCAGTGGAAACAAGCAGAGTGCAGTATGGCATTGGCATGAAAAGATTAGTATAGTTTACAGCAGGCCTGTTGAAAGGACCCAATGAGATAAACCAGCTTTTGGTTCCCAAATTGTGTGCTAGGGTTTGCCTCATTTTTACATTGCTAAATATCAAAAAACGTAATGGTTCATTATGTTTAGTATTCCTTCCGCCTCAAGTCCCTTGGGCCCACCGGAGGAAATGCTTCTAGGGCACACCTTCTGTGTATATAGGAACTTAAGGAGGTTGTCTCAATTCAGCAAATTGCATTTATCATGTAGAGAAAGTTAATACAAGGCACTTACTAATGTATTGTGATTGTCCATATTGCTTCCTTTGCTGGCTGGATCTATTTTTCCATCACATGACACACTTCAATCTAGTTGTGCTTGCAAGATGGACATGGTGATTTTCCTTTAATGAACAGATTAGGGTACTTTCACACTAGCGGCAGGACGGATCCGACAGGCTGTTCACCCTGTCGGATCCGTCCTGCCGCTATTTCACCGTGCCGCCGGACCGCCGCTCCGTCCCCATTGACTATAATGGGGACGGGGGTGGAGCTCCGACGCAGCACGGCAGTTCACGGTGAGAGGCCGCCGGACTAAAAAGTCGGACATGCAGCACTTTTAGTCCGGCGGCCTTCCGCCGTGCACTGCCGTGCTGCGCCGGAGCTCCGCCCCGTCCCCATTATAGTCAATGGGGACGGAGCGGCGGCATGGCGAAATAGCGGCAGGATGGATCCATCGGATCCATCCTGCCGCCAGTGTGAAAATAGCCTTACAGAACACCCCTTCCAGTTTTATGTGAACTTTTTCTCAATTATATCATACTTTATTTTTTATCTCTATAGTAAGGAGCTTTTCCATCTCTATGTTGCGTTCTTAAATCAACCAAACACAAATCTTGGCATCGTCCTAAATTTTAGCTCTTGATAAAGGACAACTCACGTAAAAGTAAATACTCTTTCTTGATTGAAACCTCACAAAAATAACATATGTGTTTTGCATGAACTGACAACACAATGTATATTGTACCTAACGTACATATATAATAAGGTGCCATCTGTGCCTTGGTAATAAGGATCCTCTGTGCCACGTCTTTGTACAGCAGTCCCATTGTTTTCATGGTGATGTTATGTGTCTTGGTTACAAAATGATATATATTTATAAGCATCTATCAAATGTAACATCTCTCTATGTATATTACGCCGTTTCACAGCCACAATGTTGATTAATGATTATACGATTATTTTCATGTCCGTATTTAGCATGCATACAGTGCTTAAATCTCTGACAGGGATTATGTATACAGTTTATCATTTCTAGTCTTGTTCCTGGAGAATTCTGCATATGCCGTAAGCTGTTATCTTTTGTAATTCTCCAGTGAGTGGGTTTTCCCGAGATGTACAGGAAATGAAGGGGTTTACAAATCTGTTCTTCAGAAATCTAAGCCCAGAGTAAATACATATAGTCAGATTTGGGCATTATACAGTATTTCCACCAATAGCTCTTCTATGCTACTGCCAATTAGGTTTAGAGATTTTAGCTTGGCAGCACACCATGTAAGGTCTTCAGGGCATGGGTTATATAAGCCATCGCACTGTAGTGTATATTCCTACTGAAGTAGTTTCTTGTCCGCCTAGGCTGCAGGAGTGACAGTTTGCAATGTGACCTTTAAACCTTAGTCAGATAGAAGGCATCTGATATATTGAACCATGTTCCTTTATAACATCTCAGTTTGCCCCTAGAATGGAAATAAGATGTGTCTTTTTCCATAGATTTATCAAAATCAGGATTTTAGTTGGTGTCCATGCACCGCAGTGGAGATTAGAAAGAAGATATTTATTAAAAATGACTTTCCTAGGCTGTGCAACAAGTAGGGTGAGCTTGAGCGCGTCCTCTACTAGCAGCTCTGTTCATTTAGCACATCACAGTAGCAAGCCTTTAACTGATATGATTGTCAAAAATTAAGTCTTTGCAACCATAATAAGTAGGGGAGGACAGATGGCAAAATTAGACATGTTAATTAAATCCACCTAGTTTACTGAGGATTATGCAATATCGTGAGCTTTAATAAAGCCAGAAATACTCTCTGCTGCTGCCAGAACAATGGTTAAAGGCGGGCAGCATTTGACTAGTAAAAGCCACGTCTTAAGAAGACACAGTAACATCGGAGAGATATAGAAATGTCACTGCGCCTGGAAAGTGTCTTAATTTGCACCAGAATTTTTGGCGTACACGCTTGATACGCTCAGCTGCTGTAAATGAACTAGGACACAGCTCTCTAGGCAGGACTGCACTAGATGCAAACTTTTTAGTCAGCCTGAGAGTATGTATGTGATGTATGGATGGGCCAAAATATACTGGCTGTTGTGTGTATGGAGCTAAAACATACTAGCTCTGAGCGACTGTATGCCTGGATTGGCTGTAGGCATAGAGTTGCTACGTTAGGTCCTGACCATAGGCCATATATATATCTAAACTCTATATTTAGTGGTCTCAAATCCAACTACACCTCTATTTAGTTAGAGGTAGTGAGACTTAGTGTATTGAGAATTAGACTAGTGGGTATTTACCCGAAATTGCCCTTAGATACAGTCCACCAATTTATGGGTATACACACACTCTGTATCCGCTCACACTGATA
The DNA here is from genome assembly GCF_905171765.1 of Bufo bufo. Lineage (NCBI taxonomy): Eukaryota > Metazoa > Chordata > Amphibia > Anura > Bufonidae > Bufo > Bufo bufo. The sequence continues at coordinate 153,852,406 of NC_053395.1, read as the reverse complement.
CTGGTGTCCGTGTCCCTGACTTGCATACCCTAGCAAATCTAGTTAGCAAGTCAGGCTCTAGCCTGGTCTTTCCAAACATACAGAGGGGTTATTTATTCTCCCCCCTTTGTGTGTTAAGTGAAGACTAGTTGCCTGATGGTCACAGACTGTGACATATGGGTTTCCCTATCCCATTTTTAAACAGATTCTAATAAAGGTTTTGTTTTTTATTTTTAAACGTTCATCAGGCTGTTATTTTTCAAATATTATAGGAACGTCTACCGATTTAATTCTCCCAAGTGTGTTATTCGTACACGCTTGATACCCCAACTATATCAAGTGTATGCACCTCAATTTTGTTTCATTTCCAACATGCTAAACATTAGTTTTTAAATAGAGTAATTTTCCCAATATTTTGGCTAACTCTCTTTTGTGCTTTGGTTTGGCACAGTTTTTGGTGCAATTTTAGACAAAAACGATACCAGTTCCAAGGTGGTCTAAAAAGCAGTGTACAGTTCCGATAATGTAAAGCTCTATGGATCATTGCAGGGGTGGACTACTGGACATAGAGCCTACAGGGAAATGTTCTGGTCGGCCAATGTCCAGGGGGCCACCTAAGCACCCCCCCTTCCCACGGCCACCAGTCCTGTAGATAGTGATCTGATGCGCCTATAATTAATTCATGCTAGTAGCATCTGGTACATATGCACCTGGGTGACAGAAGAACGTGCCTTCTTGCATTGAACTGTATTGCCTTTCTCAGGACAGTGAATGCAGCACTATGTATTTGGTTCTGCTGGAGCAATATTTTGTGCTGCACTATATTATTCCTTGCCCCAGCGACTTATTTTGGCCTTGCCTACTTATATTGGCCCAACGCTTTTTCAAATTAGAATAGCCTACAACATGGAGCCACTTTTAGGTTTCTTTTCCAGGGCCACCCCTGGCACATTGTGTCAAAAATAGGAATTTTTTGTGCTGCAACATGTTGCGTATTCTCTTCACCACAGATTTAGACACATTTAACAATTCTAATTGTAAATTTGGCGCAAACTTAAAATGGTGCAGGCACATAATTCTGGTGCAAACTATACCTATGTTAATAAATCTGCACCAACATTTTTTTATTTGGTTTTATATGTTCCTTCTTAGAGCAACTAGTGCATATATTGTAATGCAGCATGGCAAAGGAACAAGAAGGCATGGGGGGGGGGGGGGATTGAGTCAATGAAAAGCTTTTCCCTGTATGAAGGTGAAAAGAAGAAACTATTCACATATAATAAAAGCCGTAAATCTCCTGGGCCCCAATGCAAAATATGTAACAGGGCCTCCACTTTCTATGTGCCATTTATAATACTGGTGTCTTCATTTGGGACAGAGGCACGTTTGGGGCCCCCTTAGGCACTAGCACCTAAGGGCGACGGAGACCTCTGCAGCCCTTATGGCTACAACCATGCCTTTAATACCCAGAACCGGCCACACTTAGTTTGAGGGGATTATGAAATGTCATATAACATAAAAGATTCTTGCATCCCTTACATCCATATTCAGCAGATTTTTCCAGCACAAGACTGCCGAGCTTATGTAACAGTATTCAGCAGCTCCACATCAGCTCTACGCGAGCCCTTCTGGGGACACATAACGCTAAGAACGCTTTATTGGCTGAAGAGTTTGTATTACTTTTTTGAGCAAATTAGATAATCTAATGGGGTACTTAACATGGAGAGAAAAGAGCAAATTGATTTGGCATGAATTGGATTAATAACACTTATCAAAGAGGAAATTCTTCTACAACCAAATATGTTTAAAACAATTACATTTTATTTAAAATTGCATAATAAAATCTGTAAAAATAGCGGCAATACATACATACTAAGAAGTGTTTAGTCCTCAATATATAATACATAAGTATATTATAAAATAGTAACTAAAGAAAAAAGAGCAGCGCTTACCTGCATTCAGTCATCAAGAAGCACGGACACAGCCTGGACTTGGCTGATACAGCTTGCAAGGAAAAAATGGATGAAAGGTCCAGCTTCTAAAATGTAAACTTTTATTCCAAGCGGTCAAATTTCCATACACAGGGAAAACGGTACATGGTCTACGCGTTTCGGACCTAACGATTACGGTCCTTACTCATGACATGTCATATATGTGTGAGTCACTGATGACTACTGTTGAGTGAATCGAAGCAAAGTAGAATTCAATCCAAAGTTTAGGATAAATTTGATTCGCCATGAAGCCGAATTTCCTCACTCTTTGTGCTAACAAATAATTTTTTCTAAAATGGCCGGTAGAGTTGTCTTAGAAAGAAAAAACAAAAACAAAATAAATACTCACCTTATCCACTTGCTCTTGTAGAGGTAGTCCGCTCCTCTCTTAAGTTGAAAAGACCGTGACTGTGATGATGTCACTGTGCTGTTTCAGCATGATCACGCGGTGATGTCATTGCACTCAGCGCAGGTCCTTTGGCAGGTCTTTTCCACTCAAGAGAGGGGCGGACTACCTCTGCGCGAGCAAGTGGATGAGGTGAGTGCACTAGCGTAGGGATCAGCAACCTTTTGCACTCCAGCTGCTGTAAAACTACAACTCCCAGCATTCAAACATGCGCTGCTGATCTCACAACTCCCATATAAGTGAATGGAGCATTCTGGGAGTTGTAGTTTCAGAACATCTAGAGTGTCGGAGGTTGCTGATCCCTGCACTAGCGTATTACTGTTTAAGCGCCCGTTAAAAAATGCCCGTTGATTGATAGGTTGAATAGGGTTTTAACATTATAATTCATCATGAATTAAGTTATAACAAATTGAATTTCATGTCAAAATTTGGTGAAGCTGCGGAATTGAATTTTTCAAAACTCTGCTCATCTCTACTGATGACTATAAAACAACCCCAATGCGCCTGCTTTGTGGGAATATATAAATATATACACACATACAAAATATAAATATATATATATATATTTTTTTTTTTTAAATAACACCAAACCTGTTGCTCCTCATTTTGAATCGCTTGCTAAAAAGCCATTGTTTCTACCGATACCACTGTGTGTGTATAGACACCTGCAGGCATCTGCTCTCCAAAAGGGACAATTGTTTGAATGTTTTTTAATTTTAAAAATGATAAAAATAAATAGGACAGTGCAGTGTGTTTTTAAACAGTTTTATATTTTTTTTTTACTACCGTTTACCATCTATGACACTGGCTGACCTGTTACCTGTGCTCTTGGCAGCTAAAAGCATCTGTGTTGGTCCCATGTTCATATGTGCCCGCAGTGCTGAGAAAAATTATGTTTTAATATATGCAAATGATCATCTAGGAGCAACGGGGGCGTTGCCATTACACCTAGAGGCTCTGCTCTCTCTACAACTGCGACGCTCCTTGCACTTTGATTGCCAGGGCCAGGTGTGATGAGGTTGTTACTGCCTTTCCCTGTCAATTAGGGATGAGCGAATTGACTTCGAATGAAACATCTGTAGTCGATTCGCATAAAAATTTGTTTCAATACTGCATGGAGTGAGCGCTCCATACAGTATTAGAATGTATTGGCTCAGATGAGCCAGAGTTATTACTTTGCGAAGTCTCACGAGACTTCGGGTAATAACTTCATAAACTGATTTCTACAGTAAAAAACATTTCTTGAACTCGGGTTCGGTTCCAAGGTACCAGTTTTTTTTACAGTAGAAATCACCCATGGGACCAACACAGATGCCATCAGCTGCCAGGTCAGCCAGTTTTATAGGTGCAAATCTGCTGACAGATGCCCTTTAAAGTTAGCAAGTTGATGCTGTTTGAGAAAGCAGAATAGATAATAAGTCTTGTGTTGGTTTGTGACCATGGTGTAGAACAGGCATGCTCAACCTACGTCCCTCCAGCTGTTGTAAAACTACAACTCCCACTATGCCCTGTTGTAGCCTGATAGCTGTAGGTTGTTTGGGCATGATGGGAGTTGTAGTTTTGCAACAGCTGGAGGGCCGCAGGTTGAGCATGCCTGGTGTACACCAATAAATTTGCTCTGGAGACACAAAGTATAAATCTGAGCTTGGTGGCTACCTAGAAACACATGTCAAATAAGTAGATGTCACAGTTACAGCTTTCAAGAAATTTGGACATATGGCAATCAGGGACATCCATGGGTCTGTCTCCACAATGTAAGAAGGGAGAGAAAAAAATATATAATTTTTTAAATTGAGGTAAAGGTATATATTAAGGGTACATGCCTGAAATATATAGAGTGTGACGGGCGCCAGAGGGTGGGTAGAACAACAAGTGGATAAAAATAGGATAAGGAATATTTGAGGGAATGCTGCCTAGTGGTCAGAGTATAGCATGGCTAACCCTCAGGAATCAATGGATAAATGGTTTAGAATGAATAATGGAGGCTCAAATAAGAGGGCACCCCAGGACACCACAAATAACCCCAAAAAATGTAAACCACTATAATGGCGCCATTCATGTGTCGGAATGAATCCAGTGAGAAGAGAATAAATACAGTAAGGAGAAATAAGGTAGTATTAAAATCTCATACATCCATTTGACAATTCTGGATAAGAATACTGTATAAAAAGTATAGGTAGAATTCACTGGGGGGGTGTCTGTTGGATAAAGATCAAGACACCTTCAGACAGAGCCCCCCTGGCCGGGTTCGCTTGTAGAATGGTAGAAATGACGTCAGCGTCTGGTCAATTTTAATTTATTCAAATAACTCACGGGGGTCTGAGGTAAAGCCCCCTTCTTTCAGGAGTGATACAAATCCAGTGTATACACATGTACATACAACACCAGCCATTTATATCATTCAATATATTCAATAAAAAGCAAAAAAAAAGCGGGAATCCAAAACCGGAAGAGACGCCATGCGAGGTGTCACTTCCGGTTGTGTGCGTTCCACCTTGGAACGCATGCTTATACTAACTAAATAAATATATAATTAATTGCAGGAGGGAGGGGTGGATATCTAAAGTCCTGGCTGACTGACAAAGTCCAATTTTATATGTAGGTGCAGTGGGAGGGTGCGTGTAGGAATCGGCACTGGACGGGATGCCACTTCCTGTCTTATGCGTTCCACTGTGGAGCGCAAGGAGGCGCAACGTCACTTCTGGATCACGTGCATGTGGAACGCACAGAGCCTGGCTAAGGAAGTGAAGATGGATTTAGACATGCGCTCCACAGTGGAGCGCAGCGATATTATGCCATTTCTATATGTTTGATTAGATGTATTAATTATATAAAGAAACTAAATATAGTAAAATAAGGTATTACCCTGTTTGTTTTAGGGGGAAATATCCTTTGGAATGAAATTCTATTGTAATGAGATCATAAGGGATTATCAATCATATAGGAATTAATTACCGCAAATTAATATATTATACATAAAAAGATATAAAAAAAATATAAAATTCATATATTAAAAAAAGGGTATTCGTAAAGCATATATACTGTATATGGTATAAAAATATATGAATAAATATAAATGCCTAGTAATAAAAACATATGAATACACAGAAAAAAACTAATAAAAAAATACATACATATAAAGAAATAAATCAATAAATAGATGAATAAAAATATATCCAATCAAGGTAAAATGGTGTGTAAAAATACATAAAAGGAAAAATATTTAAATGAAAGAGCCTACAAAAACACCCAAAGGAAATGAGTCAATAGTTGGTATATTCTAGTGACTCATTTAGACCAAATGGTGTCAAGGTATTTAAACGGAATATCCAGAACATTTGTCTCCACAAACAAGACTTGTAATGTATTTTAACAAAGTCTTATCTCAGATGTCGGAAACAGAAATAGCTGGCGGTTGTACAGTAATCTTCATTAATGAATGTCACTATAACTTGAAACTGAAGCGGAGCCTGTTAGAGGTAGCCCAAGAAAGTTGGAGTCCTCAATTATCTTTACCTCACCGATTGAATAACAGCCTGGCACAGTTCTCTGTAGGTTTATTCTATACCTGTTGAGTGTCACCAGCACCTGTGGCACTGCTTCACACATACTGTACATTTGTTTAGTCTGTGATTTATGGAGCCTGTTAAGTATCTCAGGCTACTGTCATCACAGATGTACAGACAGATTGAGCTGACACCATTGTGACGAGGACTGCAGCAATTATATACAGGCCCGTGACGCACTGCTTTCCAGCAGAAATCACACTGACTTCTAATGCTGAACATTAAGATTTGTGCAACAAGATGATTACAGCGAGCTGGACAATTATGTATTAATTGCTGTCGTCTATTGGGCTACAGTACATGTCCTTCAAACAATATTTGAAGGTACAAGGAGTAATAATGTTTACCAAATGTGACACAGTGAGAGGTTTTGTCTGGGAAAACAGGTATTTTCCAACCAGCATGTGCTGCTGGGCTGATTTACAGCCAGGTGAGGTCAAATACCAGACCGGATTTTAAGTGCCTGTCTGGGTTTTGGCAGCACCTGGCTATGCTTAAATAGGCAGCTGAGCTCAGAAGCGAGGTTTCTGTGTTGGGACCTGGGAGCCTTGTGTCTGGATGAAGGCTTGTTACCTGTTTGGTGTGAAAACAGGTTGGTGTTGCTATCAGCAAGGACTCTTTTGCTGCATTGCTGCATTGTGTGAATTACCACCAACACCGCTGTCACCACCAGACATCTGAGAAGCTCTGACAGACGTCCTTCAGAACCTCCTCCTTGAGGTTCCTTTTGTTTTGTTTTCATTTTCTCATCTCGTTAGCCTCTCTCAGCTGTCATGTAGTTGCACTGATTGCATCCCTTTAAATCCCTTCCCATACTGCATCACTTTGCGGTTTATACAACTTCCTGGAGTATATGCATGCTGGATGCTACTACTGAGTCTTCTACAGATAAGTTTTGTTTATTCATTTGTATTTTCCTGTTTGCTGGATCCCAGGAGACCCTGACTCCCTCCGTATCAAGTGTAGGGAGCCGGTGGTCGTGTCCCCTCACTATTATAGGGTGTTCAGGGGTTATTCAGGTACGAGGATATGCGATCTTCTACCATTGAGAATTTTGCATAGGCTGAGCAGTTTAGGGAGAGAGCCAGGTCTGTTGCAGGGCTATCCCTGTGGTTCCTTAGTTTTGGATCCAGTCAGCCGGATCTTCCTTTTGTGTCTTCTAGTTTGCTGTACACCTTCCGTGACAACCGCAAGGTGACTTTTTATTTGAATATGACTGCTTGTTTTGTCACTTGCCTAAATTGTGAATAATACACTGAACCGTTTGATCCAAAGAACTTGTTGTTGCCTCTGTACTACGTCGGCTAATCCTGTCTACCAGAGCGAGTCCCCACAATTGGTGGAGGATGCAGGCAAGACCAAATTTTGGGTTTCTGCATTTTTCAGGCAAGGTTGTATGTCGTACATTAAGCCATCTGTATTACAACCAGTCGCCCACAACTAAATGTCCAAGAGACAAACCTGCAGCAACGCAAGGCTAATAAGCAGCAGGAGACTAACCAGTTGCTGCTACAACACGTGATGGCTTTGCAGACAGCAGGAGCAACCCCGAGCGTCCACGATGCCCGGAAAGCAGTCCATGCCGCGATTCCTAAGATGACCCCAGCAGACGACATCGAAACCTACCTGGTGATGTACGAGAAAGTGGCCATCAGGGAAAAGCTACCCCGTGACCAGTGGGCTGAGGTCGTCGCTCCATTCCTGGCGCCCGATTCCCAGCGGGTGTATTTTGACTTGCCGGACAATCAAGCGGCCAACTACCAAAAATTAAAGGGTGAGATTTTGGCAAGACTGGGGGTGAATGTGTTGGTCCAGGCCCAGCGAGTACATCAGCGGGGGTTTAAGCCGGCTGAGCCTGCGAGGACCCAGTATTATGACTTTCTCCATCTCTTGCAAAAGTGGCTACAGCCTGATGTGCTGAGTCCCCTTGCTATGCTGGATAGACTATTAGCTGATATGTTCTGGAGGGCTTTGCCATACCCTCTCCAGCACTGGATCGGTGTCTCCTGGCAATGCCCTTGAGATGGTGGACCTGGTGGAAAGCTATGAAGCTACCACAAATCTAAAGGAGGATTCTGTTGGGAGGGGGATCGACAAACCCCGGAAATCTCCACCCCAGGCCCGGACATTTGAGCCGATAAAACCTTCCTGGGATGTTCCCACAGTGGACATAGCTCCGATAGTCTGCTGGCGGTGTCAGGAGCCTGGCCATGTAAGGGCTGACTGTCCCTATCGGGTTGAGCCTATGGACACTAACTGTGGCTACCGTCCATCGCTATATGCCAGGAGGCTGTGTGAAACAGGTACCCCAGAGTCTCTAGATCACTTGTGCCAGGTGGAAGTGGGAGACACTCCGGCGGAGGCTCTGCTGGACTCAGGGAGTCTGGTGACCCTAGTAAGGGCTACCCTGGTGCGGTCCACTGAGTATACTGTCCGGAAAGTCGGAGTGATGTTCATCCACGGAGACTTAAAAAAGACTACCCCACCGCACTGGTGTCTCTAACCACGGTGGCCAGTAGATGGAGCCATGAGGTGGCTGTCACCAGAAATCTACATTATTAATTCATAATAGGGAGAGACCTCCCGGGCTTCCCGTCACTGTGGCCTGCTATGAGAGTGACTGAAACCCATGAGACAGGGGTAACCCTGGCAGATTGGCCCAGCTCAGGGGGAGACCAGAACCCTAGGAACCTGAGACCGAAGGGCCAGCGGTAGGTGGAAGATGGGGGGACAAGTGTGATGGTGGAAGACGTGGAGGACTTGCCGCCGGGTCCTAAATTGGCAGACCTCAATGTCTCTGTGTATAATTTTGGTACCGCCCAACGTCAAGACCCAAGCCTATCCCACGCCTGGAAAAATGTGTTAATAGTAGATGGTGAACCACAACAACCTGGGGCAGAGTCAGTTTTTCCCCGTTTTGTGGTTCATCAAGATATGTTGTATCGGGTAAACCAAATATTGGGTGAGCCTATTGAACAGTTGGTGGTCCCCAAGGCTTATTGCAAGCTTGTGTTAGATCTAGCCCACCAACACGTTCTCAGGGGTCACCTGGGGCTGCAAAAAAAATCAGGATCATATTCTACAGCGGTTTTACAGGCCCAGCATATTCAAAGAAGTTGAAGAGTTTTGTAAGTCTTGCCCGACCTGCCAGATAACTAGCCCCCAGCCACATTTCCGTAGTCCCCTAGCACCTCTCCTGATTATCAAAGTACCATTTGACTGAATAGCTATGGACCTCATAGGCCCAGTACCGAAGTCGGACAGAGTGCATCAACACATCTTAGTCATTCTAGACTACGCCACTCGGTACCCCGAGGCGGTGCCTCTGCGACATACCTCGGCCAAACTCATAGCTAAGGAGTTAATGGAGATGTTTTTCAGAGTAGGACTACCTAAAGAGGCTCTGACCGACCAAGGGACCCCTTTTATGTCCAAGGTGATGAGGGAACTCTGTAAGTTGCTGCACATAAAACAACTACGGACGTCCATTTACCATCTGCAAACGGACGGTCTGGTAGAACGATTTAACCAAACATTAAAAAAATATATGTTAAAAAGGTAGTGTCTAAAGATGGGAAGGACTTGTTCCTCCCTCTGCCCTATGTCATGTTCGCAGTGCGAGAGGTACCCCAGGCCTCTACTGGGTTCTCGCCCTTCGTACTGCTATATGGCTAAAGAGGCATGGGAACAACAACCCACTCAACCAAAAAATTGTTATTGAGTACATTAATCAGATCCAAGATCGTATAGAGACAGTGTTAGGGAGCATATGGAGGCAGCTCTGCGAGCCCAGAGTCGGGTCTATAATCGGCAGGCTTGGGTCCGGATCTTTAACCCGGGTGATCGGGTTTTGGTTCTGGTGCCGACCGTGGACAGTAAGTTCCCGGCTAGGCGGCAGGGGCCCTACGAGGTACTTGAGAAAATTGGAGATGTAAACTACAAGGTACACCAGCCAGGGCGGCGAAAGCGGAGCAGGTTTACCATGTGAACTTACTCAAACCGTGAAAAGATAGGGAAACCTATACAGAAGACTACGAAAAACAGAAAGTCAGTCCTGTGTCCCAACACGGACAATTACTTGCGCTGCTGCTGGTCCCGGAATAGTGTGGTAGGTCGCTCACACTTGTTTAGATAAATCACAGGGTTTTGGAACCGCGCTGCTAGAGACTGTCTCCCGGTCAACAGTGGATAGCAAGAGGGTATAAGCCCCTCTCCTCGACACCCACAGGGTCCGCTCCTGACCTCCTCCTCTGCAGGGATAAAAGGAGATAGGCAGGATAGTGAAGCACCCTCTTGCAATCTTTTTTAAAACGGTTTTATTCTACTCACAAAGGTCGGTAGACAAAAGGCATAAAATATATAAATCAGTCGTCACGTTCCTGCCCGACCCGGGTTTCGCTGCCTTGCTTCTTCAGGGGCGATAACTGCGCATGCTTGCAGTCAAGCCTTTTAAATAGCCCAGCTGGTCTCATTACACAGGCCGGTGTGGTTCCGGACAATATCCCAAAATTCCAGGAACAACATTTACAAATCATACATAATAAAATCACAAACAGTGATCCTCTAATACAATCACATCTAAAACATTAAAATACAGTTGAGAGAGAATTTTCTCTCCCTATTACCAATTCATCTATATATATATATACCCTTTCGGGTTACCGCCATTACATATATTCAATGCATATCTTCAGCGTCCTAACAGAAATCACTAATCCACATCATACCATCTATAATCCTAAATCATATCAGATTAAATTGCAATATCGAAGATAATAACACCGTCCCCTGGGCTCCGCCCACTCCTGGGACGTTGTACCTGTATTTTCTACCCACTCTCGGAGTGACATTCGGTGTAATCTACCCACTCCTGTAGCGTCAATCAGGAGTTCTCAACCCTGCCTCCACCCCTGACGTCCACGTCACGGGACACCATTGTCCAATGAAACAGTCAGACCAAACTGACATCACTCAAAGGTCCTTAAGAGGCCAGGTAGAGAACAGCCGATCGACACCACCGGTGAGAAACTTCATAATATGTATGATTAAAGTTCAGCCCAATATTACCAATATCATCCCCTTGGGTCCGCCCACTCTTGGGACGTTGTTCTCTTAATCACCACTAACTCCTGGAGCGTCACTAATGTATTCTTCACTCACTCCCGAGGTGTCAATCAGGTGTTCTCGACCCCGCCTCCACCCGATGTCCACGTCACGAGACACTCTTATCCAATGGAACCGTCAGGCCAAAATGATGTCACTCAAGGTCCTAAAGAGGCCAGGTAGAGACCAGCCGATCGACTCCAACGGTGAGAACACTTTATAATATACACGGTTTTAGATCAAATTCAATGTTCAGTCCATTGGGTTGTAGGGTCCCTAGCTGGTAGATCCACTCTACCTTTTTTTTGTTAATCTGTGCCAGCGAGTTCCCTCCACACCAGTGCGGCTTAACCGTTTCCACGCCAGCAAATTTTAAACCCTGCGGATTTTTTCCATGCATCAGTTTAAAATGTGCTGATACACTGTGGGTCATCAGGCCTTTCTTGATGTTCCGTAGATGTTCTTGTACCCTAACCTTCAGTTTCCTGACTGTCCTACCCACGTACTGGAGCCCACAAGGGCACTCCAGTACGTATATGATGCCCTCATTTTCGCATGAGCAATTGTTTCTTATGCGAAATTCAGCCCCATTTTTTTTAGATACTATGTGGTTAATGTTTCTCTGTTGCTCTCTTGAATTCCGATTCTTACAACCCGCACAAAATCCGCACCAGGTGAATTTTTCTCCTTCTTTTTTCACCTTTATATTCACAGGGGGAATGGCGCTATGTACAAGTTTTTCTCTAATACTAGCCGCTTTTTTGAAAATAAAAGAGGGATTCGCCGGTATTATTTTTCCTATTATTGGGTCTTTTTTTAATACTCCCCAATTCTTTTTCACCATTTTCTTGACATTATAGGACATGGAGCAAAACTTGGTCACAAATGAAAACCTATAATCCCTATCCACCTTTTCCACTTTTCCTTTTAGATCTTCCTTTCTTCCCCCTTTCTCTATCTCCACATTCTGTATGCACACGTCTAGATTAGCCTCATCATACCCTCTTTCCACAAATCTGTTAACACCCCACATTGTGTTCTATAATCACTTACTTCCGTACAATTACGGGCCATCCTCTTGAACTGACCTTTCGGTATGTTCCTGAGCCACGGGCCATAATGACAGCTCTTCATATCAATGTAGGAATTAACATCTGTTTCTTTAAAGTAAGAACTTGTTAAAAAACGGCCGTCTTCCATCCGGATACACAAATCCAAAAAATTGACACTGGTGTTACTGATCTCCCCCACAAATCATAGGTTCCAATCATTAATGTTCAGCTGAGAGATAAAGGACTCGAGTCCCTCTTTCCCTCCTTCCCACACTAGGAGACAATCGTCAATATACCTCCTCCAGAAGGTCAATTTGCCCCCTGGGGTGTCTACTCCTAGTGTGGGAAGGATGGAATTCTCCTCCCAAGCCCCCATAAAAATATTAGCAAAGCTTGTGTATCCGGATGGAAGACGGCCGTTTTTTAACAAGTTCTTACTTTAAAGAAACAGATGTTAATTCCTACATTGATATGAAGAGCTGTCATTACGGCCCGTGGCTCAGGAACATACCGAAAGGTCAGTTCAAGAGGATGGCCCGTAATTGTACTGAAGTAAGTGATTATAGAACACAATGTGGGGTGTTAAAAAACAGATTTGTGGAAAGAGGGTATGATGAGGCTAATCTAGACGTGTGCATACAGAATGTGGAGATAGAGAAAGGGGGAAGAAAGGAAGATCTTAAAGGAAAAGTGGAAAAGGTGGATAGGGATTATAGGTTTTCATTTGTGACCAAGTTTTGCTCCATGTCCCATAATGTCAAGAAAATGGTGAATAAGAATTGGGGAGTATTAAAAAACGACCCAATAATAGGAAAAATAATACCGGCGAATCCCTCTTTTATTTTCAAAAAAGCGGCTAGTATTAGAGAAAAACTTGTATATAGCGCCATTCCCCCTGTGAATATAAAGGTGAAAAAAGAAGGAGAAAAATTCACCTGGTGCGGATTTTGTGCGGGTTGTAAGAATCGGAATTCAAGAGAGCGACAGAGAAACATTAACCACATAGTAATCTAAAAAAATGGGGCTGAATTTCGCATAAGAAACAATTGCTCATGCGAAAATGAGGGCATCATATACGTACTGGAGTGCCCTTGTGGGCTCCAGTACGTGGGCAGGACAGTCAGGAAACTGAAGGTTAGGGTACAAGAACATCTACGGAACATCAAGAAAGGCCTGATGACCCACAGTGTATCAGCACATTTTAAACTGATGCATGGAAAAAATCCGCAGGGTTTAAAATTTGCTGGCGTGGAAACGGTTAAGCCGCACTGGCGTGGAGGGAACTCGCTGGCACAGATTAACAAAAAAGAGGTAGAGTGGATCTACCAGCTAGGGACCCTACAACCCAATGGACTGAACATTGAATTTGATCTAAAACCGTGTATATTATAAAGTGTTCTCACCGTTGGAGTCGATCGGCTGGTCTCTACCTGGCCTCTTTAGGACCTTGAGTGACATCATTTTGGCCTGACGGTTCCATTGGATAAGAGTGTCTCGTGACGTGGACGTCGGGTGGAGGCGGGGTCGAGAACACCTGATTGACACCTCGGGAGTGAGTGAAGAATACATTAGTGACGCTCCAGGAGTTAGTGGTGTTAGCGCAATTCATGCGCTTCTCCTTCTTCTTTGTGTGGTGCCAAATCAATTAGAAGAATAAGTATGTGCATGCCATACAGCTTTATAATGAGACCAGACAAACTAGGTGGTTTCATGAAAGCATCTTCTCATCTTCCTTGAGCCCTGGTGGAAGAGGCAGGCGAGAGAGCCTTTTATTCACAGTACATTCACTTAAATAGCAGACATGACATCACAAAAGGGGTGTTCCTTAAGAAGAGACTATTGGCTCCTTAACCTGATAGGAGTGGTTTCAGAATCCCCTCTTCCCCCTCCCTCATTGACCTTCTCATACATATGGTTTGCAGCCATCTAGTGGACAGAAATGTGTACTACAGAATATTCTCATTATATATTCATAAAATCATAAATCCTTCTCTCACAGTGGTGATTAAGGGAACAACGTCCCAAGAGTGGGCGGACCCCAGGGGATGATATTGGTAATATTGGGCTGAACTTTAATCATACATATTATGAAGTTTCTCACCGGTGGTGTCGATCGGCTGTTCTCTACCTGGCCTCTTAAGGACCTTTGAGAGATGTCAGTTTGGTCTGACTGTTTCATTGGACAATGGTGTCCCGTGACGTGGACGTCAGGGGTGGAGGCGGGGTTGAGAACTCCTGATTGACGCTACAGGAGTGGGTAGATTACACCGTATGTCACTCCGAGAGTGGGTAGAGAATACAGGTACAACGTCCCAGGAGTGGGCGGAGCCCAGGGGACGGTGTTATTATCTTCAATATTGCAATTTAATCTGATATGATTTAGGATTATAGATGGTATGATGTGGATTAGTGATTTCTGTTAGGACGCTGAAGATATGCATTGAATATATGTAATGGCGGTAACCCGAAAGGGTATATATGTATAGATGAATTGGTAATAGGGAGAGAAAATTCTCTCTCAACTGTATTTTAATGTTTTAGATGTGATTGTATTAGAGGATCACTGTTTGTGATTTTATTATGTATGATTTGTAAATGTTGTTCCTGGAATTTTGGGATATTGTCCGGAACCACACCGGCCTGTGTAATGAGACCAGCTGGGCTATTTAAAAGGCTTGACTGCAAGCATGCGCAGTTATCGCCCCTGAAGAAGCAAGGCAGCGAAACCCGGGTCGGGCAGGAACGTGACGACTGATTTATATATTTTATGCCTTTTGTCTACCGACCTTTGTGAGTAGAATAAAACCGTTTTAAAAAAGATTGCAAGAGGGTGCTTCACTATCCTGCCTATCTCCTTTTATCCCTGCAGAGGAGGAGGTCAGGAGCGGACCCTGTGGGTGTCGAGAAGAGGGGCTTATACCCTCTTGCTATCCACTGTTGACCGGGAGACATAGTCTCTATACAGAAGACTGGCCGCGGCCGGGTTTTCTAGGAGAAGAGGTACCGGCCCCTCTGTCTGATGCAAGAGAGGCGGCTGCCACAGTAAAAATTGCTGACAGCCTCTCCTCTAAACAGACTCAGGAGTCCAGGGAGTTTGTTAGTCGGAACACGGATGTGTTCTCAGACCTCACTGGACGTATTTCCATAATCCAGCATGACATTGTCACTGAGCCACAGGCAAAAGTCTGATTAAAACCATACTGGGTGCCCAAGGCTCGGCGACAAGCTATATCAGAGAAGGTGCAACTAATGTTGCAGCTAGACGTCATAGAGGAGTTAAAAAGTGAGTGGGCCAGTCCTATATGATTGATACCCAAGCTGGACGGGACGTTGCGGTTTTGTAACGACTTTCGAAAACTTAACGAGGTTTCCAAATTTGATACGTATCTCATGCTCCGGGTGGATGAGCTCATTGAGAGGTTAGGACAAGGTATTTTTCTGTTTTGGACCTCATGTAAGGGTACTGGCAGCCAAAGAGAAAACTGTCTTTATCAAGCCTGAGGGGCTGTATCAATATAAGGTCTTACCCTTTGGTCTGCATGGCACACCCGCCACTTTTCAGCAACTAATAGACATTGTGCTTCATCCACATCGTCGGTACGCTTCGGCTTACCTGGACGATATTGTCATCCACAGTACGGACTGGGAAAGTCACCTACCCAAAGTGCAGGCACCACTAACCCAAAAAAATGTGCGATATGGTTAGAAAATACTAAGTTCCTGGGGTATGTCATTGGGCGCGGAGTCATTAAACCCAAACTGAACAAAATAGAGTTGATACGAAATTGGCCTAGACATGTCACCACTAGGCAAATAAAGTAATTCCTGGGAATGGTGGGCTATTACATGAGGTTTGTTCCCCACTTTGCTACTCTAGCCGCGCCCTTGACAGGACTCTTGAAGGGACACAAGTCAATGATGGTTCGCTGGGATGATCGGGTGGAAGAGGCTTTCTCCGCTTTGAAGTCGGCCCTGTGTGGGTCCCCGGTTTTGGTGATGCCCGACTTCAAAAGGGAGTTTATAGTACAGACCGATGCCTCCGAAGTAGGTCTCAGTGCTGTACTGTCTCAGGAAGTCAATGGGGAGGAGCATCCCGATGTCTTCCTCAGCCGTAAGCTCACCCCAGCCGAGACCCTATATAGTATAGTGGAGAGAGAGTGCCTGGCTATCAAGTGGGCACTATTATTTATTGGGGAGAAAATTCCGCCTGGCGACTGACTACTCCCCTCTCAAGTGGATGAGGCAGGCCAAGGACAGAAATGCCCGGGTCACCCAATGGTTTCTCTCCCTACAAAACTTTAAGTTTCCAGTGGAACACAGGCCAGGCCGGTTACAGGGAAATGGGGATGCCCTGTCCCGGGTACACTGTCTGGCATGTGTTCACCCCCTCAGAGTTGAGGGGGACTATGTGACACCGTGAGAGGTTTTGTCTGAGAAAACAGGTATTTTCCTCCCAGCATGTGCTGCTGGGCTGATTTACAGCCAGGTGAGGTCAAATACCAGACCGGATTTTAAGTGCTGGTCTGGGTTTTGGCAGCACCTGGCTGTTATTAAATAGGCTGCTGGGCTCAGAAGCGAGGTCTCTATGTTGGGATCTGGGAGCCTTGTGTCTAGATGAAGGCTTACTACTACCTGTTTGGTGTGAAAACAGGTTGGTTCTGCTATCAGCAAGGACTCTTTGAGGCAGAATTGCAGCATGGTGTGAATTACCACCAACACCGCAAGGTGACTTTTTGTTTGAATATGACTGCTTATTTTGTCACTTGCCTAAAGTGTGAATAAAACACTGAAATGTTTGATCCAAAGAACTTGTTGTTGCCTCTGTACTGCGTCCGCTAATCCTGTCTACCAGAGCGAGTCCCCACACAAAGTACAAGCACATCATGTGTCTGAAGGTAATGAAATCATTAAAATGATCTCACAACATAGAAGTGAATCCCGGTTTATAATTAATGTTATCTCATCGTACAGTTTGATGAGACTGCAGCCTGAATCCAATGAGACGTGAAACTGTTTAGATTTTATTTTGTGATCTAAGTGGAGATGAGACAAACTCATATCTCTGGGGATTTAACAGCAAATGTCCTACAAACAGTAATTAACAGTAATTAATGCAGCATGGCATCGATTTTAGTCTACTGGCTATAATAATGCTTGTAGGCATTCATACAAGGTGGACAACGTGTTCCTGATCTTCTATTGCAGGCATGTATGTATCGTAATTCTCATCATTTCCAGGGATAATTTAAAAGGGTTTTCTAAGATTTTTATACTGATGACCTATCCTCAGGATAGATCATCAGTATCTGATCAGTGGGGGTCCAACACCGAGGACCCCCGCTGATCAGACCGTGGTCTTCTCTCTTCTCTCTGCTTACCAAGCACATTGTATAGCGGCTGTGCTTGGTATTGCACTCAGCCCCATTCACTTGAATGGGGCTGAGTTGCTCCTAAGCCATGTGAAGGCCACGGCACTTGCAGGACCCCCACTGCCTTATTAAACAGTTGATCGGCAGGGATCCCGGGTTTCAGACCCTGACTGATCAGGTACTGATGACCTATACAGAGGATTGGTATTTAAATCTCCGAAACCCTTTAAACCACACTGTTGGGAACACTTTGCCCCAGCCCCCAGGACCCAGGAAGAGCACTCTAGGACTGAAGAGCAGTCCTGAGAATTAAGTGTTACCTGGCATTATTTATTGAATTTTTTAAGTGCACCTGTTACTGCGACGCACGTTGACATAATACTCAGTCCCAGTCTCATCGTCCTGGATAAACCTCGTACCTCTTTTCACGGCAAACCAGACCATGGTCCCGGTCCTTCGCTCCAGTACTGGATTGTGGGGCAGAGGTCAGTCCAGCAGTCGGCCTAACCAGTTTTCAATGGCCTTGCAATAGTCCCAGGTATCGGTCGCATGGGCCGTAACCTCGAAGGGGCACGATGGGGTTAAGGCTATCGTAGGCCCCGCTCTTTCTGGCCGGCGGAGTGGGAACTCCTGCCGCCTCCGCCGCTCCAGCCGGCACAGGGAATGTGGGCAGCTCCTTTCCCGATCCTCTCACAACACCCGGATCTCCTTCAGGTCATTGCACAGGGCAGGTAGCTCATCACCACAACACATTTCTCCCCAGTTTGGCTTTGTGAGCGCCATCTTGTCCTTCCTCCCACTAGCACATGCTGGTGACATAGGAGGGGCTTCAGGGTTGGACCTTCCCGCTTCAGACAGGCGTGTTCCTCTACTTTCCCGTGCTGCCTGTGCAAGATGAAGCTGCACTATTAAAGTCAAAGAAGCTGATCAACCCTTCGGATGCTGACATGCACAGTTTTTCGCCTGCTGCTCCGCAGCAAATTCAACAAAGTCGTTTTTAAGGGTTTTTTCGTAAACTCTATAGGCAGTATAATCCATGGGCACACAGATTTATCCTGTTCGAATCCTGTTCGTGATACCAAATGCGACATGACAACGGCCATGGGTCCCTTAGAGAAAATGTTTTTCGTGACGCCAGTTGCAGTGAAGCAACAAGGGCACAGGGCCCCTTTTAGTGATGTAGTAGATGGTACCCAGGTGTAGAAATGCAAGAGTTGTGTAGGGTGGCCTAAATCTCCCTTAATGTTTGTGCACGTGTCACGGTGCTCCTACCTGGATACGCCGGAACCCAGGCAGTGTCGTCTGAAGCAGAGCAAATAGGGGGAATAATCGAGGCATTTGAAGAAATAAATTGAGTCCAGATCTTGAAGTTCAATAACAGCTTTACTTGAATAAATGTTTCTCCAACAGTTTCAGGCTTTGTCTTGGTTCCCAGCAGGCGTTAGCATTAACTCTGGCAGGCAAACAAACTCAACTGCTACATCTGCTGCTCTCTGGCTCTGCTGTGTTGACAAGCTTACTGTATAACTTAGCTTTTTTCTTTATGCTGCAACTTCTCTCTGTAGTTTGTCTCTAGAGTAATACCAGGGAATCTTTACCTCCTGGCTTCAGAGGCTCCAAGCTGTGGCCTCCACATCCAGCAGAGCTGAAGGTTCTCTAGCTGGCCTAGACAAGGCACGTCTAGCAGGTACATGCGCCTGCTACACACCCTCCCTTGGATGGGGGTAAGCTGTGACTGACTCTAACTAACTAGTCTCCTCCCTTCCTTAGAGGGAGTATTAGAATGGAAAGAAGGGTTCCATCCTCTATAAATGTAGCTCTACCATGATTTCTGCCACCTTCTGGTGAATCAGATACATTACATGAACAATAACAGTTGCATATAAATAGCAATGCAGATTGTAGTAAACTGAAAAAAATCCATAGGATGACACTGTGTTAGCCAATTAGCCAATAGAAGACAATAGCGGGTTGCGGAGGGGTAATGGTACTCTGGGTCATTACATTACCACCATCACCCGATCCCTAAATCTGCCCCTGGCCTTATGGGAGAAAGTGTTAGTGATTAATCAGGGATGTACATAGGTCCCTATGGCAAAACTTAGTAAGGACTCCCTGGGAGTATTATGACAAATTGACAATTTTTTTGAGGAATTTTAAAACTTTTTACCAGTTTACCGTGACTTCTAGGTCAGAAGAAATAGAAGAGGTGCTTTAGAAATATGGTTAAATATCATGACTTACACCAATCTTGCCATTTTTCAGTGTCAGACTTAGTGGAGGGCTGTGGCCTCTCACATCTTAACTGATTTACAGTCATTTACGGCAGAAACTGCCAAGTCATAGGGGTGCAACTCTTAATAAAATTATGTATCTTACTCCAGCGCACTTCTGATTCAGATTGACATAGGAAATGCCAGTCTTAATGAATTTCCCTGATAGCTCCCTATGAAGCTGTCAGTTCACTAGATCCCTGGTCACATAATATACCTGCATACAACTCACGTGAAACAGGTCTAAATGTGATTTTTTTTTTCTTTCTGTAAATTCATGATCTATCAATCTATATAGTGCATGTAGTTTGAACTGCATTGGAAAGCAGCATCAGCACAAGAAGGGGTTTAAATGGATTTTTCCCTTTTTTAACATTTGTTGCATATCACTAGGATATCCCATACATTTCAGATAGGAGCAAATCTCAGTTGTGGGACCTATCTCCTGAACTGAGCTCTCGAAGTCAAGGAAGAGCAGCTGCGCATATACCACCAGCCAGGTTTAAAAACAACCAAGCACTGGCCAGGTTATTCTCTGCAATCCCATAGCGGTGAACTGACAGGTAGTCGTGCTTAAATGGCATGCTCTCCATTTGCACGCATGGCTATTTTTGGATGTCCCATAGCATGCGGCGCATGTGCGGTGCACTCCCCTTCTCTTTGAGGGCCCATATTAATTATACTTACCCTGTTCATGGGTGGCGCTAAGGAGGCTTGTCCCTGTCGCGGCCTGCTACATTCCATGTGAATATACAGTACACTTAGAGTGAACAGATCAGACCCCCTTTTAATAAATACAGATCAAAAAACAGACAGCTGGGCAGACCTCCAAACAAGTACCCCTAAATGCAAGCCAAGGCGAGACCCCCTAAATTAATTCAGACCCCTAAATACTGACCCAGTGCAGACCTCCTCAATAAATGCAGACCCCCAGATCCCCTAATAACAAGCACTAGACCCTATAAATTAACATAGCAGTACCTTTTCTGCTGCTCTCTCCTGTAGTTTGAAGACCTTCAGAGTTCATATGACCATCTATAGGTCCTTCAGCAGGTCCTGCAGAAAGCCACTAGTTGTTGCAAAAATCACACTAAACCTCAGAGTACTTTAACTTTTGGAGCCAGAAATCATTGCATAAGGCCTCTTTCACACTACCGTTTTTTTTTCCCGTTTTGCGGTCCGTTTTTTGCGTTCCGTATACGGTCCGTATACGGAACCATTCATTTCAAGGGTTCCGCAAAAAAAACGGAATGTGTTCCGTATGCATTCCGTTTCCGTATTTCCGTTTTTCCGTTCCGTTGAAAAATAGAACATGTCCTATATTTGGCCGCAAATCACGTTCCGTGGCTCCATTAAAGTCAATGGTTCCGCAAAAAAAATGGAACACATACGGAAATGCATCCGTATGTGTTCCGTTTCCGTTCCGTTTTTTTCTGAACCATCTATTGAAAATGTTATGCCCAGCCCAATTTTCTCTATGTAATTACTGTATACTGTATATGCCATACGGAAAAACGGAACGGAAAAACGGAACTGAAACGGAAACACAACGGAAACAAAAAAACAGAAAAACGGATCCATGAAAAACGGAACGCAAAACACTGAAATGGACATACTGTAGTGTGAAAGAGGCCTAAGACAGTTTTCTCATGGTTTTTGCCACAATTTTCATCAAAAGACACAATTAAACTGTCATTTGCATAAAGGGTTTGGGCAGCCCGAGCTGCTCATTTTATAATCCGCCATTGGATCCATATGAAAACAAGTTTGTCATAGCTGTCACGCCTCTTTTAATAATATTAAACTACAAACTTAGAAGCGATTAGAGATGACACTGAGCCTCTGCAGGCACCAGAGAGATGTGTAATTTTTAAGAATTTCCTAGTACAGTAATAACATTGAACACTCAGTGAATAACGGATGTACTAATTAGTTATCCAAGCAGCTTCCTTGTTCCTGACAATATTGCAAACTGTGAATTTTGTTCAATTCCCATCAGCTTTGAATCAAATATTAAAAGAGGACACATTTCAAGTAACTGTGATAAACAGAAAGCGTTCTTAAGGAACGTTAAACATTTTTTTGAAGGACGCTGATTTCAATATTTGTACTAACCGTACAAAAAAAAAACAACCTAAACTGGACTGCAAATTAAATTACAAAAATAAATGTATGACTTTTCTATTCTTCTACTGTGAAAATAGAAGATGAAAATGGCAGGCACTTTACATGTATGAAATATATAAACATTTGAGACACAGTTCTAACCATGTCATATTGATTTCAGATTTACTAACCCCTATTCACATATAGCAGGAAAAATCATCCTGGGTATGAGGGCATACTCAGATTAGACACATGACCTTTATATTGTGGATTTCTTCTGGATTTTCAGGCAGTGTTAACTGAAAATAATTGAAAATAGTAATAGATTTTCAGCAAAGCAATGAAGGTGCCTACTTACCTGTGATGTTTGTGCAGTCGAGAAGAGGGAGAAAAAATATAACAGTGATGTGGATGGTGCCCAAAGATGAAGAATAGGTTCTTTAAGGATCATGCAACACATGAGCTTGTCTGTGAAGGTTCTCATTTATCCGGGTCATGGTATATCTGTAAAGAATAAATCAAGGCAACTGGACTTACTGTAGATTTCTTGAAAACGTTTCACTCGTTCTTCCAACGAGCTTTCTCAATTCTGATTGACTGTACAAGAATTCTCTGGGAATAAATATGTAACTGAATCAACATCTAGTAATTATACCCAGCATGGGGTCAGAGGTCATTATACCCAGCATGTGGTCAAAGGTGTTGATTCCATTATCCTAATTGGTGTCAGTAGGTGATAATGACCTCCCAGAAAAAGTTGTCAAGACAGCATTGTATGTGGCAGACAATAGATGTCTAACCCCCCCCCCCCCCCCCCCTCTATTCAAGCTTGGGTACCCATGCTGGGTATAATGACCTCTGACCCCATGCTGGGTATAATTACCAGATGTTGATTCAGTAACATATTTATTCCCAGAGAATTCTTGTACAGTCACTCAGAATTGAGAAAGCTCGTTGGAAGAACAAGTGAAACATTTTCAAGAATTGTGTACAGTTTTGGACACTTGTGCACAAGAAAGACAGTGGAGCTTGAGAAAGTTCAAATCGGGTAGCTAAAATAATAAATGGCATAGGTAGAAGTGATGAGCGGCAGGGGTCATATTCGAATTCGCAATTTCTCGCGAATATTTTGTAGAATATTCGTTGAATATTCGCAAATTCGAATATTCGTTATATTCTATGATTTTTTTTACTCGAAAAATCAGCAAGGTAATGATCGTGTAATATGCGAATTTTCGTAATCTGATTTTTTATTGTGAATTTGCTATATTCGTTTTTGTTTTTTTCGAATATTCGCTATATTGCTATAACTTTGTTTTTTCGAATATTCATAATATTCTAATTTAGCTAATATAGTGCTATAATCTTCTTTGTCTAATAGTTGTAAATCCCATTACAAAAATTCACATTACGAAAATTCGCAAACAACACTACTCCTAAAGTCAAATATACTGCAGCCTTCTCATTGGCCCACAAGCTAGACGCAGGGAGGAATCATGTGTACTGATTAAAAAAAAATCGAATATTCAAAATTACGAAGATATATCACTATATTCGAAATATTCCCGAATTTTCGAATTACCTATATTCGCGATAAAAATTCAAAATTCGAATATTTGTGATCAACACTAATAGGTAGACTAAAATACCCAGAAAGATCTGATGTCTGTTTTGGGGGGTCTTAGATACATTAGGAGTCTGATCTTAGGGCTGATTGGGAGTCTTAGAAACATTAGGAGTCTGATCTGAGGGCTGATTAGCGGTCTTAGAAATATTTGGGGTCTGATCTAAGGTATTATTAACATTGGGGGTCTGATCTGATTGGGGGTCTTATTGACATTGGGGGGCTGTTCTGAGATCTGATAACCTTGGGGGTCTGATTGAGGCTCTGAGCTGAGGTATGATTAACATTTGCGGTCTGAACTGAGGTCTGATGAAAAAAAATAATTTCCCTATTTTCCTCCTCTAAAACCCCGGTGCGTCTTATGGTCAGGTGTGTCTTAAAGGGTGAAAAATATGGTAATGGTCCTTATTAACTATGCTATTATGTGACATTATCCAAAAGTCAGAATATCCGGGTCTGAAGGTTGCCTTTTGGGTTCCATGACTAAATTTGATAAAATCCATTTGTATATGTACTGTATATAGACCATTGACATGTCACATTTTATAATGTTGAGCGTAATGGAGTATGCACCTTGTGCAAATTAAATCATGTTTAATAAGTCTGTTACATAATACATAAAATGGTATATACACTCACCTAAAGAATTATTAGGAACACCATACTAATCCGGTGTTGGACCCCCTTTTGCCTTCAGAACTGCCTTAATTCTACGTGGCATTGATTCCACAAGGTGCTGATAGCATTTTTTAGAAATGTTGGCCCATATTGATAGGATAGCATCTTGCAGTTGATGGAGATTTGAGGGATGCACATCCAGGGCACGAAGATCCCGTTCCACCACATCCCAAAGATGCTCTATTGGGTTGAGATCTGGTGACTGTGGGGCCATTTTAGAGCAGTGAACTCATTGTCATGTTCAAGAAACCAATGTGAAATGATTTCAGCTTTGTGACATGGTGCATTATCCTGCTGGAAGTAGCCATCAGAGGATGGATACATGTTCTCATTCTGTTTACTCCAAATTCGGACTCTACCATTTGAATGTCTCAACAGAAATCGAGACTCATCAGACCAGGCAAAATTTTTCCAGTCTTCAACAGTCCAATTTTGGTGAGCTCGTGCAAATTGTAGCCTCTTTTTCCTATTTGTAGTGGAGATGAGTGGTACCCGGTGGGGTCTACTGCTGTTGTAGCCCATCCGCCTCAAGGTTGTGCGTGTTGTGGCTTCACAAATGATTTGCTGCAGACCTCGGTTGTAACGAGTGGTTATTTCAGTCAACGTTGCTCTTCTATCAGCTTGAATCAGTCGGCCCATTCCCCTCTGACCTCTAGCATCCACAAGGCATTTTCGCCCACAGGACTGCCGCATACTGGATGTTTTTCCCTTTTCACACCATTCTTTGTAAACCCTAGAAATGGTTGTGCGTGAAAATCCCAGTAACTGAGCAGATTGTGAAATACTCAGACCGGCCCGTCTGGCACCAACAACCATGCCACGCTCAAAATTGCTTAAATCACCTTTCTTTCCCATTCTGACATTCAGTTTGGAGTTCAGGAGATTGTCTTGACCAGGAGCACCCCCCTAAATGCATTGAAGCAACTACCATGTGATTGGTTGACTAGATAATCGCATTAATGAGAAATAGAACAGGTGTTCCTAATAATTCTTTAGGTGAGTGTATATGGTAGAATAATTTGTGAATAATAATCATTTAGCATTGTAACATCATTAGCAGCCAGTATTATATTTGATACATCCTTCACTGTGTATGATTGCCCTCTTGCATGCTCATGTGTTCACAATTTCCTCATTTACACACATAACCTTACAAGGCATATTTCCAGACCCTGTGCTTATATGGTTGCATATTTTTCATATATGTTAATAATAAAGCATGCATATAATCCCACACATATACAATGCCTAGCTAAAAAAGACATCACATTAATGTGTAAACTGTAAGGTGTCGAGTTTGCGTGAGACTCTAGTCAGATGTTGATGACAGTATTCAAATACACGTTCCTCATCATTGGGACACAGACTCCTGCTTTATGCTGTAATAATATGCTTTGGTAAATGGAGTGGAAAGAATCATACCCGTGCTAACAGAAAGTTCTTTGTCATTTACCGATGACTTGTTCCTAAACACGGCTCATTTTTCATGTTTAGCCACAGTATGTCATCCCTAGCAGCAATCGAAAGGAAAGCAAGTAGAAAAACCATCATTTTATATAAACGCACTGTATGTATGTTCCATGCTGTGGTTGGTACGCGGTGTAGCGTTGCATGTTGTTTAAAATATACTGGATACAGATTTTGCTAAATACAGTTAATTCCATGCATAAGTCATTTTCACTGATGAACTTAAGAAAGTATCAGTTTATATATTTTCATGACTTTAATAAAAATTCCTAATTTTTTAAAAAATTAGAATATTTTTATTTTTCCTTTTCAGCATATAAAAATAGACAAGAATCAAAAAACATAGGCAATGATATTTCCTAAATATACACAAGCATTTGTTACACAATTATTCTTAATCATCAGGAATCTCTCCTTATCCTATTTCTTTTCTCATGTCATACATGTATAAAGGCAAATTATAGCCCACCCCCTCCCCACTCCCTTGGTTGTCTTGATGGTTTCTACAGAAAAAGAAAAAGTTGATTTCATGATCTCATATCGGGGATTTCACTCGTCTCTCATTCGTTTGTTAACCACTTCCTTCCTGCTCCTTATCTCCCCTCTTTCCTCCTGTTCATTGCTTTTTCCCTGTTTATTTTTGCCTACAGGCATATTCATATCTATGCACCCTCCCACATAAGTTCTTCCATTCTTCAATATTTGGTGGTGTGTCCGCCCCCCACTCTCTAGCCACTACAACCCGAGCCAGCATTAATCCTTTAGCCCATTTTATTTAATTTTCTCTGTCAAGACCTATTTTCCTGATATATCCAAGCACCGCTATAGAGATCTCCAGTGGCGCAGAACACCCAGTTGATCTGGTTAGCTCCCGAAAAACCTGAGTCCAATAATCCTGAATAGGGGGACAATACCAGACCAAATGGGTAAAATCCGCATTATACACGCTGCACTTCCAGCATCTAGAGTCCCTTGTTTTATGCATCCTACTCAACATCCAGGGAGTGATGTAAGTACGATGCGTAATAAAAAACTGTGTCAGACAGAAATTACTCGATTGGGCACTCTGTACTTGTTTTAAAATTTGCTCCAAAACTTGCTTTCTATTGTGAGTATAATAAATCCTTTTATTCAACACTGTGGTATGTACTTCACCATTGGATGATATCTTTTTTCCGAGACTGTGAGGAGTGTAAAGTTTGACATCTTGCCTAAGTGGTTCTCACCTGGAGATCTGGCTTGTGCTTTTGGTAACGGCTAAAGACTCTGTCCGTCCGTCTGGTCTGGTGAACCGCATTTGAGGTGTGCAGCTCCTGGGTCCACGACAGCGCTGAGCCGGCTTTCTACGCTCATTACCATCTGAGTTTTGTGAGTATAACCTGTATCTAGGTTGCACTCTTTTAGAAGTTACTACACCATTGTGCGGTTTCCATTTTATTTCAGAATTCTACATTCCGGTTTGTGTTTGATGTTTATGGATGAATCCTTTTGACCGAAGATTTGCATAGGAAGAAAATACAAATTACTTCTGTGACTTTTTCTAGTATACTCTCCTGCAGCGCAATCCACTCTTTTTCTACTTTATTGTGTGGACTTTTTGCTCACTTGTGTCCAGGATTTTGCAGCGCTAGAGGGTTAAATATTTGAACAGAAATTGTACCTTATTTTCAGAAATTACTCGATACTGTGCTTCTTTTATAAATGCATCCCCAATCTAGAGTGTTAGGTTCCACTTCTAGTGCCCATTTCCGTTCACTATTAAACTTAATCACTCCCCCTAATCCCCTTTTGATTTTTTTTATATATCTGTGATATTGATATTTTAGTCCTGTTACTGTGACAACAAAATTCTACAAATTCTGAATGTTTAGTGATTAAATACTCTTTATTCTCAGTGGAGTCAAATGCGTGCTTTAACCGAAAATATCTAAAACGTGTAAGGGTGTCTAGTTTTATACTAAGCCCTAATTCTTCTAGTGTCCTAAGCTTTCCTTTCCTCTCAATCTGTGAGATAAACTTGATACAATTTTTTTCCCAAAATACATAGTCATCTAACCTCTGGAACTCACCTCTCCTCCCCCTCCCTGACGGCCGAGCGAAGTCTCGCGCAGACGCAGTACCCACTGAGGGCTGCGCCAGTGCGATTTGCTGGAGACTGAGGGCAGGAGCTTCATCGTCGTCACTGGGCATGCGCCGAGCCCAGTGACGTCCGATGCTCGCGCGAGACTTCGCTCGGCCTTCAGGGAGGAGAGGGATGAGACGCTGTGGGCGGTTAGGGATTCTGGAGGAAGGCATTTTGGGCACTGTAAGAGGGGCGTTACTGGGCACACAAAGGGGAACATAATGCCCCTCTGGGCACCTTCAGGGCTTTATAAAAGTCGTTTTTCTGCAAAACTGCTGAACGGATTACAATAAAAAACAGCACAGCCGATTCAAGGTAAGCTGTGGAGCATGACTGGTTTAAAATCAGATTTTGTGTTATACGAGGTGACAGAATCCCTTTAAGTTACACCTCTGGCTGGAGGGAAGGGGTTAGGTAAAGAATTTGGCATCGGGTTGGGGGTTCCGTTTAAATTTTTGATTTAGGCAGCACGAAGGCTATGTGCTTCCCTGCCCCTGGCCACAAAGCACTGAGGGAAGGGGGGTCCAAGCTGAACTCTTGCACCAGGGCCCATAAGCCTTTAGCTAGACCCTTGGCTTCTTGGTATGCAGAGAGATCATCAAAATCACTGTATTAGGCCTCTTCCAAATGTCAGTAAATTGCGAACGTGTGCTGTCCATGGAGATCATTAATTGTAATGCGTTTACTCACATATCCTTGTCTTCCCACTGACTGTGGGTCAGTGAAAAAAACTATGGAAACATGTGCAGTGAGTAGGATACGGGGATACACTGACTCCAAATTATGCAATGGCTGGGTCAGGTGTAGATGATAGTCTATAGTTTGTTCGTGATGCCAATTGCAGCGTGCGCAGGGTACTATCACAGGGCCCTCCCAAGGTGTTAAAACGCACGTCCCAGGTTAGGAATGCCAGAGTGGTGTAATGTCCTATAATGTCTCTGTAGGATAGTGGTAGTAGTGTCAATGGTGTCTCCTACCTGGGTACGGCTGGACTCCTGGCTCCTGGCTCACTTGCAATAAATTGAGTTTAGTGATAGTAGGAGTAATAGAGGAATTTTGCAGCAGAAATTGATGTCCAGACCTTTAGATGAAGTTCAAACTTCTCTTTACTGAAGATAACTTGAATACAAACAGAATACAGCTTTTGGTCTTTGGTCCCAGCAGGTTTAGGCAATGGTTGGCAGGAATAAGTCTTCTGCACTATAAATATGGAGCTTGCAGGATAAGTAGCTCTGCTTAGTAGCTCTGTAACTGTGGCAGGAATTTGTCGTGTGCACTTCTCTTTATCTTCTGCTTTGTGGGGACTGACTAACTGAGGAGGAATGGCTTCTCCTAGGTCTCTGGACTTGACTCACAAATAGTCTCTCAAGGAATGCTTTCATCCTGGAACTCTGGAGGTTATCTGCTTTCTTGTCATCCAGCTGAGGCTGCAGGGTTCAGTCTGGGTATTTGATCAATGTCTCAGCCGAGACAAGATCCTGGCTTTCTTCCCTATGAAGGGAGACTCCTGAAGGCTATCACACAGCCTTCCCCAACAGGGGTGGCTGGCACACTGCCCCTAACTTCCTTCTCCTCCCATAGTGCAGGATGTGGGAACAGTCCACACCTCCACAGAGGTGGAGCTAAGCTGGAATGAACCATTCCATCTTAGATGTACTAAACTGTAACTAATTCCTTACCAATCCATTGCTGCCACCTGCTGGTGAACATGGAAAATTACAAGGTTATTTACATTTAACATAGGTTTAGATGCACATTTGTGAAGACATGAGCACAATCACATCAGATGACAATATAAAGGTAGAGGAGTGTAGTAACACAACTCTGGGGTGTTACACATGTACTATTTTTTTGCTGTCACATAGGGTAGGGATCAGTGCAGGCCTGTACTTTACCCACATCACTGTCCCTACCTACTGTACTTGGACGATAAGCCCATAATGTCCCCCAGCTTGGCACCTAACTTGACTAAGTATGGGGGCCTCACCCTAATGAGGTAAAGAGTAGTCAGACATAAAGAGGTCAGAACTAGACAGGCAAAAACAGCATCAGAATCCAAAAGCTAAGGTCAGAGCCAAGTCAGAGTCCAAACCAGAGGGATACATCAGAACCAACATAAGATACACAGAGTTAAACCCCAGATGGGTTCAGTGCCATGAGATAATGTCAGATGAATAAATCGACAGTGAGGAGCAAGTTCAGGGACAAGCCAAAAGTAAAAGAAACAGGGATCCAACCAATAGTACAATACATAGTAATGAGGCTACGAAGACTAATCACAGGCAACTGTGGCCAATAACCTGATTGGCCCATCGTCCCTGCTCCCTGTTAGGCCGATCAGATCACATGACAGCGGTGCTGGGTGCTGCAACAGCTGAGTGAACTTGAGTGAGGCTCTGTGGCAGAGAGGCAGGTAAGTACATGACAGGTGCGTGATGCAAAAACAACACGCCTATTAAAGTCGATGGGTCTGTGAAAACCACTGACACAACACATGTTCTGTCAGTAGTTTTTGCTGACCATGGAAGGAGATGCTCTAGAAACCCTTCAGCCTATCAAAGCACATGGAATACAGATGACACACAGATGGCAAAAAAAGGACACATAGACCAACAACGGACCCACAAACATCATCACGGACCACAGACATCATCACGGACACAGACACATGAAAGAGGCCTAACATTTGATTACCGGTATATCACGTTCATCTCATCTACTATAGCTGTTAGACTAATCACCAGTTTGTGCATCTGATCTGATTATAGCTATTAGGATTATAATTGTATGTTTTATTATATTTGATGTCATATGCTGTTACAAAAACCCACATCACTGTAAAGATCACCTGATTTACCTAACCTAGTAGACAAAAAATCATGTGCAGGGATGGATGGGTCCACTAAAGTACAAGAGGACTTTCCATTGAGCTCAGGTTCTGACAGGATAATAGGGTGCAGACTAACATGGTTTGTGAGTTCCAGTTGAAGACAACTCTATCAGAAACTGGTGTGGGTCACTTGGTGACAATGCAATTAAAAGTGGACATGTTCTGACAAGCAAAAGTTTGATGGCGATCTAGTATTACCAAAGTCATCAGGTTCAACTGACATTAATTTCATGAATATGGCCAGCTGAAGATTGAGTTTCTTCTGGTTGTCCAAGGCACCTGGGGTTCAATGCTGAAAAAAGCACCAAACAGCTGCACTGTTGGTACGCCATGCTAAATTATCAAACCCTTAAAAGGACTTATAAGGGATTAGGCCCTTATAATCATTAAAAGACAAAAAAGGGGGTCAGGCAGCACATACCAAACCGCAGGAGCACATTGCTATGGCAGGGAACAACATTAAAAGACAAAAACATGCAATGCGACAACTCACTGCAATATAGAGTACAAAATTGCATAATAATTACAAGTGCTACACTATAAGTGAGAGATACTTGGCAAATAGTTTTGTACAAAATTATTTGAGCCCGTCTGCCGCACGTCAAGGCGATCTCTGTTAGACGGGTTCCTAACACTAAATTCTACCTGTTAAGTGCCATGAAGGCTACCATACACTTCAGGGAGTGTAGGTTCCACAGCAGGCCCACTCCACAACACCACCGGCGCCAAATGGCCACCAAGGACTGCAGTGAGAGTCCACAAACTATCTCACTCCTGGTGCCATGGCTTCAGTGAGTGAGGGGGAGCAGGCCTGACTATGTACTCACACTAATTAAAATCAGCCTATAGGGCAGACTGGGTGGTCAGGAGTGCATGACTGAGGAGGCAGCCACAGCCCTATAGGCTGATTTTAATTAGTGTGAGTACATAGTCAGGCCTGCTCCCCCTCACTCACTGAAGCCATGGCACCAGGAGTGAGATAGTTTGTGGACTCTAACTGCAGTCCTTGGTGGCCATTTGGCATCGGTGGTGTTGTGGAGTGGGCCTGCTGTGGAACCTACACTCCCTGAAGTGTATGGTAGCCGTCATGGCACTTAACAGGTAGAATTTAGTGTTAGGAACCCGTCTAACAGAGATCGCCTTGACGTGCGGCAGACGGGCTCAAAATTTTTTGTACAAAACGATTTGCCAAGTATCTCTCACTTATAGTGTAGCACTTGTAATTATTATGCAATTTTGTACCTTATAATCATTAACAAGAAAAAAACAAAAAAGTTTAGCACAGCTCACCCTGAAGTTGCATAATCCAGACACTCCAGTAATGCGAAGGAAAAAGCAGCATGGATGAATCCCCCGGATCTGAGGTCATGAGAGACTTCAGTACAAATTTTTAATGGATCCAGCACCTTAAAGCGCTGGATCCATAAAAAATTTGTACTGAAGCCTTATTATCATTGTATGATCTTTGCTTAACCCGCATTCTATAAATGCCACTTTTCATTTCTTTGCTAAAGCATTAGTTATTAAATCTTTTATCTGTGCAGTACTATCTCCACAAAGGTACCCAGCCGGCACAATATGAAGAAGGTCACTCACCAAGGACCATTGTTCTAAGTATTACTGTAGTCCCAATCTAAGTATTACTGTAGTCCCAATGTGAAACGTTGCATTCCTTAGGGAGTCAGACAATCTCAGTCATCAGTGTTCGATAATTTGTGTTTTTCATGCAGCTTACTGATGGATGGCAGAAGATATTACACCTCATTCCCTTTAATTATAACAGTGTGGTTCAGATCTGGGGCTTAGCCTGTCATCTCTGATTAGAACTCTGTCGATCTGCTGGGACATAAAGTGATGGCTATGGAAGAATGCGATTGCTCTAAGAAAATCGACCAATCGCTAAGAAAAGATATGTCCTAGAAAAAAGGTTAAAGTATTTAACCCCTGGGGCGATGACAGAGTGTATTTGAGTCAAAAGTGAATGACGCCAGTTTTATGTGTAAGAAAGGTGGCAAATAATCCATCATTGTAAATGAAGAGCTAATCCACCCAAAAATTATTTTAACCTTACAGGTCAGAACATGAATGTACCCAACAAAACACGTTAAGATTTTTAGTTTTGAGTAGAGCTGACAGTGTACAGTGTAATTAAAAGCAGAGATGTCACCTTGCCAACAAAAGTTTGTATGGTAAAAGCCATGGTTTTTCCTGTAGTAATGTATGGTTTTGAGAGCTGGACCATAAGGAAGGCTGAGCGTAAACGAATCAACGCCTTTGAACTGTTGTCCTGGAGAAGACTTCTGAGAGTTCCATGGACTGCAAGAAGATCCAGTCAGTCAATCCTTGAAGAAATTAACCCTGATGTTAATTGGAAGGAGCAATACTGAAGCTGAAATACTTTGGACATATAATGAGTAGGCAGGAGTCATTGGAAAAGACCCTGATGCTGGGAAAGATCGAAGGCAAAAGGAGAAGGGAACTGCAAAGAATGAGATGGCTGGACAGTATCCTGGAAGCAACAAACATGAGCTTAGACAAGCTTCGAGAGACAGTGAAAGATAGAGGGGCCAGGCGTGCAGTGGTCCATGGGGTCGCAAAGAGTCGAGCACGACTGAATTGCGACTGAACAACACAGAGATGAGCGAATTTTTGAAAAGTTTGTTTCTGCTGATTCGCCAAATTTTACAAAAAAATTTCGCTTCATGACGAATTACTTTGTCACAAAGGGAAATTTTTGTAAGTAGTGGGTGCAATGACAGGGAGCTGCGATAGCACCGCCTCAGTTATTGTACCCCTCTGATGCCGCGTTCATACATGATCGCGGCATCTGAGTGTAAAAACTGTGGGAAATTAACATTCAAATAAAATTAAATCAAACTTACCGCATCCATTTGCTTGTGACGGGCCGGCCGTCGCCATCTTGCTTGAAGATCTGGCACAAAATGCAGTGCATAACTCAGCAGGCAGTTTACTTTGACATCCCTGGGAATCCTCAACATGCCCCAGACTGATAACTGATCAGAGTTTTGCAGTTTCACATATACAAGTTATATAATTGTTAATATAATAGTTGAATATGTGTACAGGATCTAATCAAGTACTTAAAGGGTTAAATCCTGTGGTGGTGTGTTTTTTTTGCTATGGGGGTTGTACTCAAAGCATTTTAAATATGGTGCTATTTTTCGTCAGTCTCTGTATGCCATGATTAAGGACAATATGTGTCTGTCTGAAACGCGTTGGATGTAACTCTGCACCTTGTTGGATCTATTTGCTTTTTATGTGCCAAAAACAAAGTCTTGAAAATTTTAGGACGCGTTGCTGGAGACTTCATTGGCGTTAACCTGTCTGACCTGCAGCCAAAGCAGTTTCATTCCTGGGCACCGTCCTTCATGTATGGTTTGCAAAGTAAATCAGTGGAGCAGTGAGCTGGATTGGTTTTTATTTTCACTGTGCACTTTAATGAGCTGTCCTGTAGATAGGCTTTGTTTCATTTTGGTATACCTTATTATCATACAGGGAGTGCAGAATTATTAGGCAAATGAGTATTTTGACCACATCATCCTCTTTATGCATGTTGTCTTACTCCAAGCTGTATAGGCTCGAAAGCCTACTACCAATTAAGCATATTAGGTGATGTGCATCTCTGTAATGAGAAGGGGTGTGGTCTAATGACATCAACACCCTATATCAGGTGTGCATAATTATTAGGCAACTTACTTTCCTTTGGCAAAATGGGTCAAAAGAAGGACTTGACAGGCTCAGAAAAGTCAAAAATAGTGAGATATCTTGCAGAGGGATGCAGCACTCTTAAAATTACAAAGCTTCTGAAGCGTGATCATCGAACAATCAAGCGTTTCATTCAAAATAGTCAACAGGGTCGCAAGAAGCGTGTGGAAAAACCAAGGCGCAAAATAACTGCCCATGAACTGAGAAAAGTCAAGCGTGCAGCTGCCAAGATGCCACTTGCCACCAGTTTGGCCATATTTCAGAGCTGCAACATCACTGGAGTGCCCAAAAGCACAAGGTGTGCAATACTCAGAGACATGGCCAAGGTAACAAAGGCTGAAAGACGACCATTACTGAAAAAGACACACAAGCTGAAACCTCAAGACTGGGCCAAGAAATATCTCAAGACTGATTTTTCTAAGGTTTTATGGACTGATGATATGAGAGTGAGTCTTGATGGGCCAGATGGATGGGCCCGTGGCTGGATTGGTAAAGGGCAGAGAGCTCCAGTCCGACACAGATGCCAGCAAGGTGGAGGTGGAGTACTGGTTTGGGCTGGTATCATCAAAGATGAGCTTGTGGGGCCTTTTTGGGTTGAGGATGGAGTCAAGCTCAACTCCCAGTCCTACTGCCAGTTTCTGGAAGACACCTTCTTCAAGCAGTGGTACAGGAAGAAGTCTGCATCCTTCAAGAAAAACATGATTTTCATGCAGGACAATGCTCCATCACACGCGTCTAAGTACTCCACAGCGTGGCTGGCAAGAAAGGGTATAAAAGAAGAAAATCTAATGACATGGCCTCCTTGTTCACCTGATCTGAACCCCATTGAGAACCTGTGGTCCATCATCAAATGTGAGATTTACAAGGAGGGAAAACAGTAAACGCAATGTTGATGGTGAACAGATCAAAACACTGACAGAATCCATGGATGGCAGGCTTTTGAGTGTCCTTGCAAAGAAAGGTGGCTATATTGGTCACTGATTTGTTTTTGTTTTGTTTTTGAATGTCAGAAATGTATATTTGTGAATGTTGAGATGTTATATTGGTTTCACTGGTAAAAATAAATAATTGAAAAGGGGAATATATTAGTTTTTTGTTAAGTTGCCTAATAATTATGCACAGTAATAGTCACCTGCACACACAGATATCCCCCTAAAAAAGCTAAAACTAAAAACAAAAACTAAAAACTACTTTCAAAAATATTCAGCTTTGATATTAATGAGTTTTTTGGGTTCATTGAGAACATGGTTGTTGTTCAATAATAAAATTAATCCTCAAAAATACAACTTGCCTAATAATTCTGCACTCCCTGTATATCATATTTCTTGTATATCTTATATATACAGGAATATACGAATATAAGTAAGTAAGGTAAAACAACATAGGGGTAGTTCTTGGCACAAGAGAAAATTGGGTTCTTCAGATGTGCAGAATATGGCAGGGTATAAAAAAATAAAACAGCTTCATCATTCTGCCAATCCATAAATCATTTCAATGAACACTTTGCCATTAATTGGGTTGTATTACTATTGGTCATGCATACTACTGTCCAGGAAAAAACATACAGGACTTCACTCATGACCATGAAATAATTGGTAAAGAACATTTCACACAACTTTGCATAAATCAATATAAGAATTGTAATATAGTATAATTGTAATAATAAAATATCTCTCTCTCCAGCTTTTTTCATGTCCCCCTCCTAAATTAACATTTACTCAGAATTTTCTGCTAATTTTTTCTTGTGACCAAGACAGGCTGTCAGCTCACTGAACGATCTGATTACATGCTGCTCATAGAGATCTAGGAGGGAAGGGGGAAGAGGAGTAAGCTGTAATAAGAACGGCAGACACATAGAGAGGCTGTAGAAGGTAATAGTTGATGTTGTATCTGACTTCAAGTGCTTTACTCACATGAATACTGCTCAGTACTTCTTTATAATGTCCTATATGGTGCTTCTGTGCGATTCTGATTGAAATAAAGAGAGTTAGGGAGCATAGTATGCTGTTTCTATCTGTATTCTAAGGGAAGACATGATGAGCAACTAGTCTGCACTCACCAGTGAAGGGATAGCTGAGACTTGAGATGCAGAAGGCAGAGGGGAAACTGTACTAAAATTACACATAGAAGTCATATAATGGTCATCTATAGTGTAAGCACACTTTAAAGTTTTAGTGCCATGAAAAGAGTACAAAGAAAAGCAAAACAAAAAACCACAAGCATATAAAAGAATCCTACCAATGCCAAGGTTGCATTCTCATGTAAAAGTAGTGTTAATATAGTGGTAGGATAAGAATCAGAGACAATCATTTTGTGTTGTGGTAAATTATCATCATGCCTTTTAGTAGTTGCTGGAGAAATTACCCATCCTAACTGCTCTGTCTACAGTAGGACACATAAATGTTACTTACTATGGTTCAAAATAATAGAAGAAATAAAATTCACTTTGGTACACCACTACTCCAAAGCTGACACTTCCCTGCTTCTCCGCCAGCCCCTGTTCTCCCTGTTTCAGTGGTGACATGTTATGTTGACACGTTATTGCTGGAGCAGGGAGAACAGATATTTTTGAGGACTCGGGAAGTATTGGCACTGGAACCACATGGAAGTGGTACGGTGAGTGTTCCTCCCTTTAGTTATTTTACACCTTTGCATGTTTTTTTTTAAATAAAAGTTTTCAAGCTATGATCCTCAGTTGAAAATGGTAGTTTACCTCAACTTATAACTAACCCCTATGTTTTCTGCAGGAGCTCTACAAGACTCTGAAGTTTCAGATGTACAGAAAGCCAAACTGACTGATAAATACTGATTAGTTAAAGGGGTGTTCCAAGATTTTAATACTGATGATCATCGAACTCCCGCCGATCAGCTATTTGAGAAGGCAGCGGCGCTCCTTTGAGTGAACTGGTCATCTCACAGCTTACCAAGCACAGCGTCATACATAGTATAGTGGCTGTGCTTGGTATCATGCTTAAAGAGGACCTTTTACCGATTCTTACCCTATGAACTAACTATACAGATATGTAGAGCGGCGCCCGGGGATCTCACTGCACTTACTATTATCCCCGGGCGCCGCTCCGTTCTCCTGCTATGCCCTCCGGTATCTCCGCTCACTAAGTTATAGTAGGCGGAGATACCAGTCCCTAAGTTATGGTAGGCGGAGTCTGCCCTAGCGCTGGCCAATCGCAGCGCAGAGCTCACAGCCTGGGAGGTTATTTTCTCCCAGGCTGTGAGCTCTGCAATGCGATTGGCCAGCGCTAGGGCAGACTCCGCCTACCATAACTTAGGGAACGGAGATACCGGAGGACATAGCAGGAGAACGGAGCGGCGCCCGGGGATAATAGTAAGTGCAGGGAGATCCCCGGGCGCCGCTCCACATGTATGTATACTTAGTTCATAGGGTAAGAATCGGTGAAAGGTCCTCTTTAACCCCATTCACTTCTATGGGGCTGAGCTGTGCCTAGGCATATGACTGATGAACTTGTCTTCACTGGCCTTGAAAAAGCTGAAGCGCTGCCATGAGCGCTGCTGCCTTCTCAAACAACTGATCGGAGGGGATCCCGGGTGTCATTCCCCTACCGTTCAGATACTGATTACCTAGCCTGAGGATAGTTCATCAGTATTAAAATCTCAGAAAACCCTTTTAAGTCCAATAGAACATCGATTTGAAGGAGCTGTAGGTTACTCACAGATACTTCAGATAATCTAGTAGTATAAGGCCTGGCATACACATTAGATAGGTCTTGTCGAACGCAAGTTACCCCTGAATAAGAATACTTATCTTAGTAAGAAAAGAAGGTCTGGACATTTTGAAATCTGTCTGATCTTTTATTGGTGGAGAGTCAGGAGGCTCTCATGTACATTAGATGACTCCCAGTCAGTGGGTTCAGTCAACATTTATGTAATTTCAACATATATAACCTTTTTTTCTCAAAAATATCTGCTGCCAGGGGAAAGTCGAAACACCACCATACACAAAAGTTAGTCAGCTAGTTCCACCAAAACATACTCTCCCACTTTGTAGCCCTGGATACGAATGCTTCAGATTTAATTAGGAACCAAAGACAAAAATGCTCTATTTCGCATCTTAGGTATAGTTACTAGATAGTAGGTGATCCAGGCACTGGACAAATAAATAAAAAATGTGTTGCTAGAAGCAGCACAACACTTACACATCAACACTTATACAATACTGTATATGCAAAAAGAAGTCATACAGTACGTAGGTTACAGCATGTATTTTTACCTAAGAACAATCACCACTTTAACACATTTAATACTTCTGTTTGCAGTACTGAAAGTTGACATGAATACTATTCAGTGTAAAAGGATATTAATACTTACTGGTACCAGTTGCTGATTTATATTTTCATTAGACGCAGCTATTGAATGCAGACCCCATGGTGGACTTTTAAATATTTTATCCTTTCACACTGCTTTCTGGCATGCATGTTATTTGATGGATCAATATCTGATTCTGGGGACCCTACATGTAGCACCCCCGCAGATCAGATGTTTGAAGAGCTTGTAGTAAGCCAGTGACATCATGGTTTTTGGTCACATGGCCTATGTGTAGCTCATACCCATTCAAATGAATGGGCCTGGGCTGAAATACCAAGCACGGTGTACTGCACTGTGCTTGGCATGCCATGAGGAGGCTGTAGCTCTCACCAGAGAGCTATGACCTCTTCAAACAGCTGATCAGTGGCTAGAGTTGGACTCCGACCAGTCAGATATTGATGACTTATCCTGAGGAGAAGCCATCAATATTGAAGTCCCTAAAAAAAACACTTTAACAGACAAATTTCAATGGTTCAGGAAGCTAAGTTCCAGATGTCATTAAACAAATTCAGGAGCTCATTAGAAGTCAATAACATAATCCCTCTGTTCAACATAATTGTTCCATTTTGTTTTCTGCTGAGGACAATAGTGATGTTTGCTCTGTTATCCCACAAAAGCATCACAAGGATTTCCCGTTCTGGGCTATGGCTTGTAGCCGGAGGCATTTGTTTGTACTGTGAGTAATAAGGCAGAAAAGCCCACTCATCCAAGAGTGAGCGAATTAATACGTTTACAGAGGATCTATTACAGCACAGACCTCAGTGCAGGGCCTGTTTGCTTTATAGCAAATTAAAACGGAAGCAAACAGTCTAAAACATTTTGTGGTCTAAGGTTCCAACTGAAAGACTGCTTTAAAAGCTGGGTATAATAACCTCATCCACATTATAATTCTCACCATGGGCTTAACTACCAGGATGGCAGGCTTAGCAGCAGCTATGGGGCCCAATAGTCAACGAAGGCCCCTTAACTCATCTTTAATCCCCTTAAAGGGGATTTCCAGGCTACAAATATCGATGACCTATCCGCGGGATAGTCATCAATATCAGGTAGACGGAGGTCCGACTCCTAGGATCCCCAAAAATCAGCTGTTTGAAGGGGCTACGGTGCTAGTGCGAGTGCTGGGTCCTTGTGTTGGCAGTGCAGTGTAATTACAGTTTTCTCTCCCATTTACTTGAATAGGGCAAACAGCTGTAATTATACTGCACCACTGCAACAATGAAGAAGCATGCAGATAAACTTTGAAGAGGATGCAGCACTGACACTAGTTCCCTTCAAACAGCTGATCAGTGGGTCTCCACTGATCTGATATTGATGACCTACAGGTCATCAATATCTGTAGCCTGGACAACTCCTTTAATTTCCTTACTGCTAGTGGGGCCCCATTCCAGGTTTTCCTATGAGGCACCACAATTA
Source organism: Bufo bufo (assembly GCF_905171765.1). Taxonomy (NCBI): domain Eukaryota; kingdom Metazoa; phylum Chordata; class Amphibia; order Anura; family Bufonidae; genus Bufo; species Bufo bufo. The sequence continues at coordinate 153,812,300 of NC_053395.1, read as the reverse complement.
CTTCTTACGCTTCTGATTCTCGCAAAACAATCAGTATTTTTTAGAGACAAGTTTTGATTTGTGGGGGTCTGAGTGCTGAGACCTCCACCGATCACTAGAAGGAGGAGAGAGTCAGAATATCATGCTTTGTCTCCTCATTGCAGGAGAGGACACAACATAGTCTCACTAGAAAGTCTTCGAGCTGAACTCTATTCCATCTCCTACAGTAAGGACAGAGAGCATAATATGTGAGCGCTTCAGACCCCCACCAATCAAAACTTTTGATATGTCTCTATGACATATCTGTGTTGTGACTGTGGTTTTCACTGACCCTAAGACTACAATAGACATGAGGGATCCATAATTACCAACAAAATAGGACATGCTTTCATGTTGTCACCGGGGCCCATGATCCATGGAAAATCACTGATGTGTGAATACACACAGTTATAATTTATTAGTTATTATGCAACTTTCATGGACAGACAAGAACTTATTAGACACAGGATGTTGTAGGGGAGTTTGCAGACAAATGCCCAAACTGTACCACTTGCTAGTTGTCACAGAGGTACTAATAGAATTAATGCAGGCCACAGATTATGCCGTCAGCCCATCGAACGCTGGGTGTAGGGCTCTATGTATCATTAGATCAGAAGATACACTTCAAAAGGATCCTTGTCATAATTCACGTTTCACAATAAATAACTTATGATCTTAGGGTCTTATTTTCTTATGATTGCGAGCTGGGCGCTTTTTTGGTCTCAAGAGACAGGATTTTTAGCATTAGGAAACCTACCAGATTACATATTGCTTGAAAGGATTCATATTTCATATTCGCGTTTGGTATGCCTGAGTCAGTAAAAAATATCCTGTAATACTTGCAGGTCATATTATCCTTCTCAGAAATAGCTACCTGAGGTTATCGCTCAAATTAGAATTGATGCCATACAACCTTCCACGTATGTATGTAATTATCCAACCTCTTGTCATATGACTAAGGGGAAGGTGAAGGGGGGCCAGCTAAGACCTTCTAAAAAATGGTATACTGTAAATCCCACAAGGTGATATCCCAGAGGTTCCCCTTGTGTAGGGCTAGTCAACTATCAGCTGCTCTCCCAGTGTGGCTCCCTCACCGATCTAATTGGTTTGAGATTTATTATTTATCCCTTTCTTTTTCTGTATTGTTAACTTGTCTGCAAGTCCTTTTTTGTCATCTTTTTGTAACCTTTTAGAACTGTACCTTTACTATTGAAGGGCAGTGTGCAAGATGTTGTATGCTAGAATGCAACCTGTTCTTGTGAGTCTTGTGCATCAGTAACCGTGCATTATTGTGGATTCCATTGGCCCTACTGATGGATGGTGGCAGCGTTGTGTATGGATGTGCAAATATGTTTGGTGGTCGCTTCTAGGGAGGAGCGAATCGACTTCAGATGAAACATCCAAAGTCGATTTGCCACTTGGAACCGAACACGAGTTTGGGAAATGTTTTTTTACAGTACAAATTAATTTATGAAGTTATTGCGCGAAGTCACACGAGACATCGTGAAGCAATAACTATGGTTCATCGGAGCCAATACATTCTAATAGAACAAAGATGTATGTGCTCATCCCTAGTCGCTTGATTTCTTGGTCGTCTAATGCATTAGGTGGGTGTGAAAGCGAGGGTGGAAATAGAGTTCCCTCTTACAGTCAAATCTAAAGCAACAGGTGCAGTGAATACTGGAGTGCCCCTTGTGGCCCTTCGTGTTGCACGTGTCACACACATTAAAGTCAATGGGTACGTGTGCTGTTCGTGGAGACCACAGCACACGTCTGTGATTTACTGATGTGTAAAAGAGGTTTTACTGTGTCATTGAGTACTTAATGTACCTCCATTATGGACATGTTCTTTAATCCACCGTCTATAAAAGAACTGCTTTTTGTTATTTTTGTTCTTAGTCCTGTGTTCAAAAATGTCTTTAGTTAAATTTACATTGAGAGATTTGTAAAATGCTTTTCAGGTTTTAAATGGGGTTTCCACTAAGTAGACAGCAGCCGTCCTTCTAATTTTATAATTAGCCTGGCCTGGTACATTGTACACTGGTGTGTCCAGCTGAGGATTTTAGGGCTGTTAAAGTATTTCATTGAAAGGTCACTTAGCTGGCAATTTACTGCAATCAGTGACAGCAGTTATGGTTCTGCTTTGTGTCAAAGTAAATATTTAAAGGGCACTTCTACTAATTGTACTTTGCGGCTTCACATTGTACATGCTGAGATCTAACTTGTTATTACACTTGGTATGATGAAGGTCATTGAAGGTAGGAAATCTCACACAAATGACCAGTTAGATATTTCCCAGTGCTCAGACTTGTTCAGTCGGTTACTTTTCAACCAGAATATTAGAATTCATATTTATTTCAGCAATGTATATTCTGTTTCTTTGTTTCGAATATAGTACTTGTGCGCCTATTTCTCTAAATAAGGCCTCATTCAAACGACAGTATCCATTTTTGCGGTCTGCAAATTTATGGATACTGCACGTGTGTATTCCACTTTCCCTTCAGCAGGTCCCACAAAACGGACAAGAATAGGGCAAGATCTATTTATTTTTATTTTTTTGCGGGGCTGCAGAATGGACATAAAGATGTGGACCGGACACATCTTTTGCGGCCCCATTAAAAATTAATGGATCTGCATTCGACCCACAAAAAATGCGGATCGGATGCAGACAAAAAATATGGTTGTGTGCATGAGGCCTTATTGAAAGGACCCAGAAGGTGCGAAGACATCTATATATCCACGTCTATATATCTCATCTCTTTGCTAGCAGGACTTGCCATAAAAATAAATTATTAAACTAATTATTAAACTAAAGCATCTGTCCAGTCAGGAGCTCAAACCTAATATGTAAGCCAGTAGCTAGGGTGACTACCTGCTATTTATTTTCCTTAGATCTTGCTGTTTGGCTGATGCTTAGCTCAGCTCCATTAGGGCAGAACTTAGATCTCTGAAGTCTCAGGAAGTCAGAGACATACCTCCTGTCTCATCATTGTGCAGTAAGCCGGATTGTGGTAAGCACTCTGACGCTATAATATGCAATGACTGGGTCAGGTGTAAATGATGGTTAATAGTTTTGTTCGTGATGCCAATTGCAGCGTGCGCAGGGTACAGTCTCAGGGCCCTTTAAGATGTTGTAACTCACGTACCAGGTTAGGAATGCCAGAGTGGTATAATGTCTCTGTATGGTAGTAGCAATGGTGTCAACGGTGTCTCCTACCTGGCTACGGCTGGACTCCTGGATCCTGGCTCACTTGCAATAAAATGAGTGTGTTGCTAGTAGGAGTAATTGAGGGATTTAGTAGCAATAATTGAGATCCAGGCTTGGAATAAAGTTCAAACTGGTCTTTACTAGATGCAGCAGTAATCCATGTGAGATACAGCATTAGTCTGAAGTACCAGCAGGTATTGGCAATGTATTGCAGGAATCTATCTTTTCTGCTTCTATCGTGTGCCTGGAGCTCTCTGCAGGATAAGTCATCTGCTTGTGGCTCTGTAATGTGGCAGGAATCTGTATCTTCTGCGCCTACTATCTTCTGCTGTGTGGGGACTGACTAGCTGAGGAGGAATTTGGCTGCTCCTGGTCTCTGGACGGTACTCACAGTTGTGCTCACAGGGTATGTTTCTTCCTGGAATACTGGAGGTGGCTGATTGCTTTCAACCAGCTGAGGCTGAAGGGCTCAGACTGGGAATGATGATCTTTTGTCTCAGCCGAGACAAGATCCTGGCTTGGATCCCTAGAACTGGGAGCCTCTACTTGCACAGCCTTCCCCTAGCCGGGGTGGCTGGCACACTAACTCTAACTTCCTTACCCACCCATGAGGCAGGATGTGGGAAAATTCCACACCTCCTCACTGAGGGGGGACCTAAACTGGAATGTACTATTCCAGTCTAGAAATACTAAACAGAACTAAGTCTCTGGTAAACATTGCTGCCACCTGCTGGTGAACATGGAAATTACAGCAATATATAATTTACAAGGCTTACAATGCACATTTGAGAGAATTACATGAAATTACACAAGATGACAATATAAATACACTTAAGAGGTTGCAGCGGGGTAAAAGAGTTTCGTAACATAACTCTGGAATGTTACAATTGGACCAAGCTGCTGCTTACACCCACTGCAGCTCTGCCTCCTCAGATTGGCTGCTGTATGGAGCACAAGTCTATCACAGGCTCATTTAGAAGTTATTGCATGGAGAGCTGATTTCCATTACAAGGGCAGAATAGTTATAAAGTACAGATTACTAAACCAACAGGGACAAAAAGTTGATTATCATATAATTTCTGCACATAGACTGAGGGAAATTCATTTTGTAATGGGGAACATGGATCGGCGCTTTAACACCTTAACACAGGGATGGCCAACCTGCAGTTCTCCAGCTGTTGCAAAACTACAACCACCCGCATGCAAGGACTTCCTACAGCTAGCAGCTTGCAGCAGGGCATGATGGGAGTTTTACAACAGCTGGAAAACCGCAGGTTATCCATCCCTGCCTTAACACATAGTCCTTGCATTATGTTCAAGGGCTTGTATGAGCAGGCTGCTTTGCAGAGCCGCCATGACAACGCAACTGGTCATTAAAGGGTTTCTACCACCACATTTTGACCTAATTAGCTGTCAGACACTAGCGATCTGCTATTGTCTGCTCTACCTAACCATGCTATTGTAATTCCTTTCTCTGCAGCGGTTACCCTAAAAAACTTAGTTTTATTGGTATGCAAATGAGCCTCTAGGTGTTATGGGGGCGTCTTTTCAGCACCTAGAGGCTCCGTCCACTCACCATTTCTGCCGCCCAGCGCGCTCCAGCCCGCCCCTCTCCTCTAGATTGACAGCCTACTCGCGCCTGCGCCGTGTTCTTCTGTATTTGGCGCAGGTGCAGTGACTGTCTCCCTGCTCCGGCATCTTCACTGCGCCTGCGCCGATTATGGCGCAGGGAGCAGTCCAACAGTCACTGCGCCTGCGCCGAATACAGAAGCACACGGCGCAGGCGCGAGTAGGCTGTCGAACTAGAGGAGAGGGGCGGGCTGGAGCGCGCTGAGCGGCAGAAATGGTGAGTGGAAAGAGCCTCTAGGTGCTGAAAAGACGCCCCCATAGCACCTAGAGGCTCATTTGCATACCAATAAAACTACGTTTTTTAGGGTAACGGCTGCAGAGAAAGGGATTACAATAGCATGGTTAGGTAGAGCAGACACTAGCAGATCGCTAGTGTCTGACAGCTAATTAGGTCAAAATGTGGTGGTAGAAACCCTTTAAAACCCTCGGACACCATGGTCAACAGCTGTTTCTGATTGGGACCCCCACAGCGAAAACACAGCCCTCATACCGCTTTGTAGACCGAAATATATAAAAGTTATGGCTGTCAGAAAATGTAATTTTTTTTAAGTAATAAAGCAAAATAAAAACTATCAAAATTTGGTATTACCATCATTTTTTTGACCCTCAGAATAAGGACGTCATGTCATTTTCAGCACACAGTAAGGGTCCATTCACATGTCCGTTGTTTCTTTCCTGATCTGTTCTGTTTTTTGCGGAAAAGATCTGGACCAGATCTGGACCCATTCATTTTCAATGGGTCCTGAAAAAAATCGGACAGCTCAATGTCAGATTTTTTTTCAGGACCCATTGAAAATGAATGGGTCCAGATCTGGTCCAGATCTGTTCCGCAAAAAACGGAACAGATCAGGAAAGAAACAACGGACGTGTGAATGGACCCTAAACGTCATAATATCAAAACCCAAAAAACCTTGGCGGAATGTTTTTTATTTTTTTATTTTACCCTGAAATCATTTTTTCCCGTTTTTCAGTACATGGTAAATGGAATGGTGCCATTAAAAAATACAACTTGCCCTGCAAAAAATTTGCCCTCATATGGCAATAGGACAATTTTAATAGTTCTAGCTTTTGGAATGTGGGGAGGAAAAAAGTAAAATGCAAAAAAGGAAAATGGGCCCAGTCTTTAAGGGATTAAAGAGGTTGTAAAGCCTTTTTTAAGGCTGATCGGCTGGGTCAGGTGTTGGGTGTAGCTCCATTGACTTTAGTGGGAGCAGTGCTGCAGTGGTGAGGACAATGTTGACTGTGCACTGTAGCTCCGTGCTGACTTCCAGTGATGGAGCAGGACCCCCTCCTATCAACTGTCCTGAGGATAGACTCATCCCTTATAAGAGGCTGGACAACACCTTTATGGACTAATTGCAGCCATATAACCTCCATGTGCTGCTCAACAAGCTGTGTCAGGTGCACAGAGATGTTCTTCCCTAGAAACATTACTTTTAGGGAAGAATACCTTGTCACCCTTTTGTCTCTAATTTGAGCAAGCACAGAAAGGGTCTTTATGGAGAAGTATTATGGTTCAGTACAATTTGGGGGTTATATAGAGTCATAATATGACCGTATACATGGGCCCTAAGGCATGATGGGAGAGGAATAAGACAAGAACATTTTTTCACCCAATTGTTCTGTGAAAAACATATGGCCAGACAGACAATGGCACATCCTAGTCTATGACAAGTATTTCCTTCTTTAGCCACTACACGGCTACAACCCTTTCTATGTTCCTAACAGACAGAATAGTCTCCAGAATAAATGCACGCCAAGAAAAAGGTACAGTTCATTGTCAATCGCACATGGTGGGGATTACCACGGCAAATAGGAATAAGATATTCCACTCATCAGGGGTTGGTGATGTATGAAGCTGTGGATCTGGACAGGAGCGTCAGCTTGTTCTAATTAGGGACAATTTATCAGGGAGAAGAAGGCAGATGTCTTGCTAAATGATGGAGAATATTATCAGTGCAAAATAAATGGTTTAAATTGTGCAGTCTCTGCACTTTAATCCATTCACATCGGAGACTTTAATGTATCTGGATTCTGGAGCAGTTTTGTATAGTAATACTGGCATTCATCTTAAAGGGTTTCTGTCACCCCATTAAACCGTTTTCTCTTCCGGGTGTATGCGATGACGTCATCGACGCAGGCGCATTGAGGATGGAGCGGTCGAGCAGAGCGGCCGCCTCTCAGTGCGCCTGCGCCGATTGAAGCCAGGTATGGCGCAGGCGCGATATTTCAAATTCTAACAGCACCAGCAGAGAAGGATTCCCTTCCCTGGCCCTGTCAATCAGCATGCAGAGGGGGCGTCATTACCATCGGAGGATGCGGCTGCTACCAGCAAGTAGCCGCCCTACTTGCTGGTAGCAAGGTAATTAGCATATTTTAAAAATCGTTTTTTAGCAAAATCTACTGAACCAAAATTATTAATTTGATTATGTATCATGAGATCGCACTATAGGGATTATTATTAAAGAAAAAAAAAAAAAAAACGGTTTAATGGGGTGACAGAAACCCTTTAAGTAGCAATCCTGTGTCACACGAATAAAAAAAAGCATCCACGAGGAGGCAATAAAAGTTTTCAGTATGTCATCAAATGATATATTAGTAAGTATTAGCTTTCCGATTCATATCCTATTGCAATGAAATATGATATTGATGCATGCATTCATTATATTTTACTATGAATTATGTTATACCTTAAGTACTTCACTACGAAGCAGTCTATGATGTCTGGGATATACGTAGAGGAAAGCACCATAGGAGGAAACTTAGGGCCCCATAGCAGCTACATAGGCAACATTCACCCTTGCTGTTGTCTCCTATTTGGCTGTTCAATATGGGTGGATTGAATGGAGCTACCTTTTTCTGCAGCAGCAAAACCATATGCAGTTTTACCGCAAATTAATGTTGTTTTGCAATGCGGTTTTGGCCAGTCTTTACAGGGATGAGCAAATCGGGCCGAATCGATTCTACTCGAATCAAAAGTGCACCAATTGGCCTTAAAATTTTTACATCACACTCTCAGATCTCCTAGGACTCATTTTTATCTCTAGTCTTTCACTTTGTTAAAAAAATTCTTTATTAATCTCTATCTCTCTCAAAAATTGGCCCAGAAATTTAGATAGAACTTGAACTTTTTGAAAATGAGTTAATCATGTCTAATCTTATTTATGCTGAATTGACTCTTTAGTATAACATTTTTACTTTAGATGTTTCTCTGTAATTTGCTATACTGCCTTACAGTATGCAGTTTGATGTGGTTTTTGCACATGCAGCCAAAAAGGCCTCTTTCACATGAGCGTGGCGTGTGAGGGCCCGATAAGATGCGGGTGCATTGCGGTAAAATGCGCGATTTTTCCACGTGAGTACAAAGCGTTTTAATGCGTTTTGCATGCGCGTGAGAAAAATCGCCATGTTTGGTACCCAGACCCAAACCCGGACTTCATCACTGAAGTTCAGGTTTGGGTTAGGTCTTGTGTAGATTTTATTATTTTCCCTTATAACATGGTTATAAGGGAAAATAATAGCATTCTTAATACAGAATGGAAAGTAAATTAGGGATGGAGGGGTTAAAAAAAAAAAAAAAAAGTTAACTTACCTGCTCCATAGCTGCCGGTCTCTGTTCTATCTTCAGGACCTGGCAAAAGACCTGTGGTGACGTCACTGTGCTCATCACATGGTCCAATCACATGGATCATCACCATGGTGAGGGACCATGTGATTGGACCATGTGATGTGACGTCACCACAGGTCCTTAGCTGGCAGCTCAACATTACAGAAGAAGACACAGATCCGCAACTACGCAATCAAGTGGACTCGGTGAGTTAATTTTTTTTATTTTTAACCCCTCCATCACTATTTTACTTTTCATTCTGTATTCAGAATGCTATTAATTTCCCGTATAACCATGTTATAAGGGAAAATAATACAGATCGGGACCCCAGGATCGTCACCTAGCAACCATGCGTGAAAATCGCACCGCATCTGCACTTGCTTGCGGATGCTTGCGATTTTCACGCGGACCCATTAACTTCTATGGTGCCTGGGTTGCTTGAAAAAAACGCAGAATATAGAGCATGCTGCGATTTTCACGCAACGCACAAGTGATGCGTGAAAATCACAGCTCATGTGCACAGCCCCATAGAAATGAATGGGTCCGGATTCAGTGCGGGTGCAATGCGTTCACATCACGCATTGCACCCGCGCGGAATACTCGCCCGTATGAAAGGGGCCAAAGTAGATCTGCGTGGAGTTTGTATTTTCTCCCCGTGTTTGCGTGGGTTTCCTCCGGGTTCTCTGGTTTTCTCACTCACTCCAAATACATACTGATAGGGAACATAGATTCTGAGCTCCATTTGGGACAGCTTGTGATGATGTCTGTTAAGCGCAGCAGAATATGTCAGCGCTAGAAATGAGTAAAATAAATAAATGAACAGTAAATACACCCTAAACCAGCCTTTACATATTCAGTGTAGACTAAGCTTAATGTAAAAACACTGATGCATGAGAGCTACACATTAATTATTTGCTTGACGCCTCACGACTTTATACATCGTGGTTGTAGGTTATCTGTCACGTATAAAAGTGTTGGGTTAGGCCTCAAGCACACGGCTGTTGATTTGGTCCGCATCTGAGCCGCAGTTTTGGCGGCTCAGATGCGGACTCATTCACTTTAATGGGTCCGCAAAAGATGCGGACAGCACTCCGTGTGCTGTCCGCATCCCTTTCTCCGTTCCTTGGTCCGCAAAAAAAATAACATGTCATTGCAAAAATATAACATTGCATACCGCAAAACACACAATGGTCGTGTGCATGTAGCCTTACACTGCAATCTGCCGGCACACAATGGAGCTGCAGATCATTGTGACTGCACTGTCATTAGACAGCTGCGGTCACAGTAACTATGTCTGAGACCAGCCAAAGCGATCTTGCTGCATGGCATCATTGTAGCAGGCAAAGTGAAAGGGCCAGACTGGGCACCCCTGCTGGCTGTAAAAATTAATTTTGAACTTGCAGTCTCTGACTGTGGCATGAGGAGTTAATACAAAAATAAGTGTATAAAATTTTTTATTAAAAAAATCAAAAAGTGAAATAAAGAAAATAAAAGTTAGAGCTATAGTTACTAGTATTAGCAATAGTATTAAAATAAGTACTAAATAACTAAAAAATAAAAATATAAAATATATTTATTACTTTGTGTGTGTAAAATATGCAACACGTGCATACAAATACATAAACAAATTTTTTAATCTTTGAAGGGACTTCTATAGTTTTAGCGCTGTACAACATCTGTACTGGCAGTGCAATAGAGCCAGCAACAGGAAAATACACCACCAAAATCCAAAATGCGCTCTAGTTTATTCAAGTCTCACTGTGAGCCCAGCCAGTAGATAAATTACACAAATAGCCTTCATTTTCATGGTACAAACATAGGGTAATGGTTTTAGAAATACTTTTTTTTTTTTTTTTATCTTTTGTAACAGAAAAAAATTCATAAAAAAGGAAAAATATAATTTTTTTTCATCATTTTCAGTTTTTCCATTAAAAAAAGTATTATAGCTGTCATCTAATTGCAAAAAAAAAAGTCTAATGTGTCCTGTGAAAAATAATATCGAATAGATTGGCTCAGAAATTAATTAATTATTTGCAGCAAGATAGTCCTATTGCTATAACTGAAAAATTGGCCTGGTAAGCAAGGGGTTAATCACTTCGGTAATGTGAGAAATAAATCCATTTACAATGTATTCCTTTTCATGGATTCCTGGCTGTGGAAGCAGGCAGGGATTGGGGAAGTTGAAATAGTGACTATAGTATATTGGATTTTTTTTCCCAATTTAGGTAGTTTTTGGAATCAACATGCTTCGTTGGTTGTTGAGTTACAAATGTAATATCTCTGTAGAATGCAGAAGCTGAGAAATATATCATATTACAAATGATTATACATATTCCCTGTAGTCGCCTGGCATATGCATGGCTTCCTCGTATGCGAGTCTGCATAAGGCATTAGGCCAGATTCACAGATTGCTGGAGCTTTCGGCAATGTTCAGCTCTGTAGTGCTAGTGAATGTAGCTTACAAGATGCAATTTTTAAAATCAATTTATACTGTATTTGTGGGTTTTTGTGCCAAATTATCAGCAGGGAAAACAGTAATATAGAAAAAAGACACATAAAAATAAAATCCAAAGACAGTGGGAGACATTTACTAAGCATGTGGCACCAGAATTATGGTGTAAAATGCACCAAAAAGAATGATGTTTTGATTTACACCAAAGATATCAACTGTTTTCTCCAGAATTTTCACCATAAAGAAAATATCTCACGCCAGAAATGAATTCTGGACAGGGCTTTCTAATTGGCACATATTTCACCTCATTTATCATCCTCTTAACTGCAGAAATGGCTTAAATTGTTGAGGACAATTAATCCTGTTTATGTGGTGGTGTTTTGCGAAAAAGTCGTATTTATGGCAGAAAGATGCGACTTTTTGTCAAAAAGTTGCATTTGTGAAAAGAAAACCAACTTGTCAAGTGATAGGTAGGTATTAAAACAGGACGACGCATTTATTTTTATCAAATCGAAATGAGCTAAACAAAGGGTTTTGTCAGTAAATTGTCATTCAACAAACCAAAACAACACTACATACGAGTATGAGACAAAAGTCGCAATTTTTTGAGTGGAAATGTCGCAAATATGCTTCAGCCTGACACTGACAGTACTGATTGGATAGTGCCCCCCAATTGGTACCATCCATTTAAAACTTTATTGCACACTGCTGCAATTAATTTTTAAACTCCTTGTAAGAATGAATAAGGAATGACACAACACTGAGTCATCAGAATAGATGCTTAACAATTGTTATTGCATGGGGAACGCGAGTAGTAGACAAGCAAGTAAGGAGAGTTGACTGGACCTCACCACTATGGCTTTTCCATGTATGAACCCAACCTTCCACATAAAGAACACCTCAAGATCAAGACTTCTCACCTGAACAATCCTGTACAACTGACTGAAGGCGATCTACAGTACGCTTTCCCTAATGAAGTTATGCACACAAAGCAAAATCAATAATAGCTGACAATTTAGCAGCAACAATTCCTTATCTTCCATTACTCTACTCGGTGCTTTACTATCAAGCACTTTTCATTGTCATGTGTAGAGTTGAGCGAGCCCGAACTGCAAAGTTCGGGTTCGTACCAAACTTTGCGAGTTCGGGTACCTGGACCCGAACCCCGACTTTTTCACTGAAGTTTGGGTTTGGGTTCGGTGTTCGGTTGATTTTATTATTTTCCATTATAACATGATTATAACGGAAAATAATAGCATTCTTAAAATAGAATGTTAAATAAAATCTTTATTGAGGGGTTAAAAAAAACAACAAAAAAAACCTCACCTCATCCACTTGATCGCGCAGCAGGTATCTTCTTTTCTTCAGGACCTGAAAAAAGGACTTGCGGTGACGTCACCGCGCTCACCACGCTCGCTCAACCCTAGTCATGTGCTCTTGAATAGTGTTGAGCGAACTTCTGTTTTAAGTTCGGCGTCTAAAGTTCGGCTTCTGGTTAGCGAAGAATCCCGATATGGATTCCGAATTCCGTTGTGGTCCGTGGTAGCAGAATCAATAATCGGCCATTATTGATTCCGCTACCACGGACCCCAATGGAATTCGGAATCCATATCGGGATTCTTCGCTAACCGGAAGCCGAACTTTAGACGCCGAACTTAAAACAGAAGTTCGCTCAACACTACTCTTTAAAAAAGCTTGCAATTGGATTGAAATGATGTAAAAAGAAGTCCAAGCTGATCAAGTCAAAATGGGATCTTTGAACTCCACATACATCAGATATGATTATGGAACACAAACTGTAAGTAATTATGATGCCGAGATTAGTAGATTACATGTAAATCACCATATGTTAATCAAAGGTTTTCATCCAGGATTTTCAGATAATGGGGCTAGATCTAGCAGCTTAGAAATGTCACATATTGACTGTCGGCATAGGTGGCAATGCATTGTATGAAAGTACAATATTTAAAGTCATGGAGCTCCCACACTGCCATCAATGTTTTCCTGTACAGATGGCATGGCTGGGTGCCTTTTTCACCTCTTTGCAATGGGTGCGGATAAAAGTTGTTAATTAATTTTTAGTCATATGTTGTATATATCTGTATTTTACTACTGTACATATACTTACTACAAATAATTAAAAAATGTAATCTTTTTTAAAGAAGTTGGTGCACAAATAACATCGTATTAGAGCAGCATGTGGTAGATATGATTTACTCAGCTGAATCTTTGGTTGGTGTAACTTGAAGCTTTTGGCCTGAAGGTCTATAACTGGTTCTCCAACTATCACGCATTGTTATTACTACCAGTGTCCTTTTATGAGACAAAAGAGCCCAGTGCAAGAGAGTTCCCTGCAGTCCTATAGTTAACTTACATGCCTTTGAAAGCACAACAAGCATTTCCCCAATACATGTGTCCTTCATAACATTTCCAGAGGGCTCAATGTATCAGATGAGGACACCTGATTTTGTGGTACTCTGTCCAGAGATATATATGCGTCTTGTGTATCTGTGGCCACCCATTGGTTGTGATGTGATTCAAGGATGTTACTTACATGTAGCAATATTGTATTACTTTTTATCCTTAGAAATTAGTTCTTAAAAAAAACAAAGGCAGAAAATTAAGGGTGGACACATCTGAATATTATAGTATTTCCTAAATCAAAAATTGGGCAATAGAAGAGATTCTCGAACCATCCTCAGAACACAGAGACACCATTTAAATTTCCTCATAAATTTTTTTATTTTATTGTAGAGAGCAGATGGGCTCTCCTGATTGTTATCAGCACAGAAAAACAGCAAAATGAACTGTGTTTATTGTGCTAATGGCTCCAGGAGACCAGCAATAGGGATATCTTAATTTCCTTGTGCTTGCTTTTCCCTATTACACCATTCACTTCTGTTCTAAAGTGCGCTATTCAGGTTATAAAATTTAATTGCTTAAAATGCAATTTGTACAAGATACAATTTACAAGAAGCAATACATGGATTCACTAAGCCTGGATTCATGGGATGGGCCAGAGCTGCTCCATGAAGAGGTAATCTCCAGCTGGACCAATGAATAATCAGTATGGATTATGTAGTCGATAAGTCGAATAAAATAGATATTCAGAAACTGGGGTACTTGTTGTTCACAAGCAATAGCTATTCTTTGAACAATTGTTTGACCAAGTGCATAGATGTTGCCAATGGGGAGAAAGGAGTAAGCTGCTGCCACACACCTCTAGTGACTGCCCGGTAGAACAAAAGAAATAGATGGAAAAAATTAGTTTGCCCTATCCTTCTCTCCCTCTACATCATCTGTTGGGAGAGGGGTCATCAGCTTCCCATAAACATTGGACTGTCTGCTGAAGAAACAATTTTTGGTGGGTTTGGCCAACAATACACTCGTGTGTATGGGAGCCTGAACTCCATGGAAAACATTATACTATTCAGCACATCTGTTGAAGTGAATCCCCAAAATCTAAATAAAGCAGGCTCCATTGAAGTAACAACAGGCTTTTGTGTTCTGCGCAGGGGCAGACTGGGAACTTAAAGTAGCCCTGGAAAAAAATATGAAAGTGGCTGATGTTGTAGGTGGGGTGGGGCAACTCAAGTAGATGGGGCCAATTCAAGTTGTCAGGGTCAGCAATACCATAGTGCAGTACAAAATACCATAGTGATAGAATATGCTATAAATGTCTGCTAAGTGCAGGTTTTCCCTTGGTATTTAATTCTATCTAAAAAAAAAAGGGGCTTCCGAAAATAGCTTATAGTTGGCCCTGCTATTTTTGGAAGTCCCATGGCAGTAAATAGACAGAGCAAAATCTATTGAACCTGCACCTATTGGATATTTATGATATATCCTAGATGGGACAACCCCTTCAAAGGACGCAACGGACGAGGCACTACCAGGGGTCCCTTAAAGTAAAAGAGTTTTTTCGTGACGCCAGAAACGAGGGACTAGGTCACCCTACTGTATGTAGAAGGTGATGGGGGAATCCAGGTGTAGGAATGCCAGAGTGGTGTAAAGGTAGCCTATGGTGTCCCTTTAGGTGCGGCTTTTGCACTTGTCACTGTGCTCCTACATGGATATCCTGGAACTCCTGGCATAGTATTCCAAAGCAGTGCAAATAGGGTTAACAGTTGAGGGATTTGCTGAGTAAATTGAGTCCAGACTGGTATTGAAGTAGTTAACAGCTTTACTTGGCATAAAGTTTCATCAGGGAACAATCTTACAACTTTATCTTAGTTATCAGCAGATCTTGGCATTAATTCTGGCAGGCAAACACAATCAGCTCTGCTACATCTGTACTATTCAGCTCTGCTAGGCTGGCTAAACCAAATAGGAACTTTTTCTCTCTGCTGTAGGCTGCAACTTGGCTTTCTGTAGTCTCACTCTGTCTTTATCTTTATCTTTATTTCTCTTTCCCTTTAACTGTATCTTCTGTCTTTATCCAGGGCACCTTTCTTCCTCGCTTGGGAGGCACTCAGCTCAGGCCTCTGGGCCCAGCAGAGCAGAAAGTGCTCTGCTGGCTGACACACAGCCTTCCCCATGCAGGGGCTGCTCTAACTAACACATCCCTCACTAGAGAGGGCTGGAATGGATAGAAGATTCCACTCCAAAGATACTAGCTCTGCCAAGATTGCCGCTTTCTGCTGGTGAACCAGGAACACTACACTTTAGCAGTCATTTGCAAGGAAATAAGAATTTACATTATGCAGGACATGACAATATATGCATAAGATGACACAGGATCAACCATAGGAAATAGTGGGGGTTTGCAAAAAGTAGTAATGCCACTCTCGGGCGCTACAGAGACATATTTTATATCCCCTATTCGATTGCACAATGTACCGTATTTTTTGCCCTATAAGATGCATTTTTCCCCCCCAAAGGTGTATTGGGGGTCATTCACACTACAGGGACACTGTTATGGAGGGGATCTGTGGATGACACATATATGTGTCATCCACAGATCCCCCCATAACAGTGTCATCCATGGATCCCCATAACAGTGCCATCCAGAGACCCCAATAAGAGCCATCCAGAGATCCCCATAACAGTGTCACCCACAGATCCCCCATAACAGTGTCACCCACAGATCCCCCATAACAGTGTCACCCACAGATCCCCCATAACAGTATCCTCAACAGATCCCCCATAATAGTGTCATCCACAGACCACCATTAATTCAAAACCCACCAAAAGCACACCTTTTTGTTCAAAATATTTTTTTTCTTATTTTCCTCCTCAAAAACCTAGGTGCGTCTTATGGGCAGGTGCGTCTTATAGGGCGAAAAATACGGTATGTATCAGCAGTTTGGGAAAAGTACTTGGCTAGAGATAAATCAATAGTATGTTTTCTGCTGATATCCTCTAAGGCAGGGATGGCCGACCTGAGGCTCTCCAGCTATTGCAAAACTACAACTCCCATCATGCCCGGACAGTCTACAGCTATCAGCCTACAGCAGGGCATGGTGGGAGTTGTAGTTTTACAACAGCTGGACAGCCGCAGGTTGGCCATGCCTGCTCTAAGGTATATCTGTAAGATTTGTGTGGCTTGAGAAAAAGAAAAACATCTGTGGCACTCACCATTAGTTGCAGTTCTTCTTTATTAATTCCACAGCTTGGGTAAAATATATGAGAACATAGATGGCAGTAGGTGGACAAACGTACTTGCAGTGCAGAGGGATTTGCGGCGACGGCTGTTTCGCGCGTGCAGGCTCTGCACTGCAAGTACGTTTGTCCACCTACTGCCATCTATGTTCTCATATATTTTACCCAAGCTGTGGAATTAATAAAGAAGAACTGTCGTCTATGTTCTCATATATTTTATCCAAACTGTGGAATTAATAAAGAACTGCAATTAATGGTGAGTGCCACCGTTTTTTTGCTTTTTCTCAAGCCACACAAATCTGTTACCAATAACAGTCTATACAGTGGAGAACCGCCAGGTTGCGAACTTATGCAATGTTGTTGCCAATCGAGTGACAGTCAGTATACCCATATGGGAGCAGAGGAAATTAGTGTGTAGTGCCACTTTAACTATTCTTTTTTGTCATTTTATATCTGTAAGATTCTTGAGATTAATCTTCTTAATAAATGCATTTACATAATCTGTTTTCATTTATTAAAATGGGATGGGATGTATCAAATTGCAGTTCCTACTGTCGCTGGCTGAAGAAGTCCATTCTTAGGGTTATTGTTCTATTCTCCTTTGATCATAGTCTTTCTGTGCCAATGCTGCTTTCTTTCCATTGTGAATAGCGGGTTGTTGGTCCCACCCAGCTAATATTCCCATGAATACTTTTCTTTTAAGCAGCCAGCCATTAGATCTTGGAAATGGGATTTATTTAATAGAAATTAAGTGACTGCAAATGTTCATCCATGATACTTAGGATGTTCAGAATGAAAGTCTAACTTCAAAAGCTACAGGTTGGTAAAGTTCTAAAAATGGAAAAGTGCTATAGATCATGGATACTTCAACAGCAGCTCTAAAATCACAGAGGTACAAGCAGGTGCTCATGCTGAAGAGAAATATCGCTGCGAATAATCCATCAAAAGGAGAGTGTTATAGACATTATGATTTATCAGCTCTATAGAATAGCACAGCAAGAGGCAGTCCTACAAAGAGTGCAATAATATAATGTTTGATTAATACATCCTCTTCTGTATTATTCTCGTTAATCATGTTAAGACTTTTATCAGAGTTTCCTAATTCATTTGGATAATGGACGCTATGCATTATAAAAATATCTAAAGCGATATTGCATTTGCTTCATTTGGGGTCCTTAAAATAAATAGTAAAAGCAGCCTAAAGCATTATCTGTGCTTAGCAGCCCATGGGACTATGTACTACGGTAGTTGTCCAAGGAACAGATTGGGAGCAGTTGAACCCCATGGGAAAAGGGGCGGATTAGCCATAGACCTTAGAGTGAATTTTCCCGGTGGACCAATGCCCAGGGGGCCGCCTGGTCCCTCCTCACGACTGGCCAGTGGAAGTTTTTGAGGATGTATTTTGTGCTTCTGGCAGTATTTTGTGATGTACTCTGGTATTAGGCTCTGTTGGGGTGGTATAATGTGACACAATATGGCATTACTGGCCCTGCCTTCCATCAATTTGGACCCAACTACAAAGCCACTTTTAGTATTTATTTAGTATAAGTTCCCAGTCCACCCCTGCATGGGAATGTTGTTCCAGTTCATCCTGGAGAACAAAATATCCTTGTAATTCAAAATATGCCAAATTTTCTAATTATTCAGATTAATAATTTTCCCATAGGTTTACCACTTGTCTGTACCAAGCAAACCATAGCTTCCACCACCCAGCTCCAATTTTTATGCAAGTCTCATTCTTTCAACTAAAAAGTGGACAGCACACAAATGCATGCCATTCATGTATAGTCCGTGGAAAAACTTGGCCATGTTTACCATGCGGTACACGTATGAGTTTCAACATTCATCTGAACTAGACCTAAATAGTAGAAGGAGATGAGAATGCCATGAGCTGGCACTGGTGATGCCACCATGCTTCCTCAGTGACTGATCTTGTATGTGAAACAAGACTTTTCTCTAAAACAACAGCACTCTAGTTCACAGATCATGTCTAGTATTGCAGCTTTATTAAATAAAGTGAATTGGGCAGAACTATATTAAAAAATATAGTCCATGAACAAGGGTAAGAGTAAGGGTTTTAGCACCTAGTGTTTTCATGGCATTTACTTTAGATTAAAGTATGTGCCCCCTGTGATCTCACTTTCTCTTTAGAGCTGTATGACAAAAAAAGCAATGCTAAACTTCATTTAAAAACAACAGCTACAAAAGAAACCAATGGAGGTCTATGGGAGAAAACAAAATGCAAGACAATAAGGCAAAAAAACACCACACCCAGAGCCTGCCTGATTTGACATAAACACAAAGGGCACAAAAAACGCACATCAAGGGTGAAAAATTGCATTACAA
Organism: Bufo bufo; assembly: GCF_905171765.1. Lineage (NCBI taxonomy): Eukaryota > Metazoa > Chordata > Amphibia > Anura > Bufonidae > Bufo > Bufo bufo. The sequence goes on along the minus strand of NC_053395.1, from coordinate 153,793,442 downwards.
AAAACACCTGTTTGTCCTGTGTATAATATTTCCCAGAGACTTTCACGCAACATGTGTAGCTAATTTATTTTTTGCATAAAAATACTGGAAAAAATGCCGGCAAAAAAGGCACCTCACATCCCCCCCCCCCTTCCAAATAGATAAATCAAATAAACAGAAATAAAAAACAAGAATAACACTTTTTGGTCTTCAGTCACAACCAATTCCTATTACTGTAGCATGTGAGGGTATCAGAGGTTAGATGTTAGGCCCAGATATTACTCTTTACCTGTTCATAGCTGCTGCCAGCTATACCGCTGTGTGTGCCTGCTTATGCTTGTTGCTTCTGGCAGCTGTTGTGTCTTCTATGCGGGAGATGGCCATCAAAATTGAAGAAAATATAGTGGTCTGATGGTGGCAACTCACCTATTCCTAGGATTGACCACGAGTATCAGAATGGTAGGGTCTGACTCTTTTGATTTTGACACCCTCAACAATCAGCTATATTAGGTATAGTTACTTACCACATCATTATGAACTTGTTGCAAAACAATCTAAAGAACATGAAGAGGAAGTACACTCACCTAAAGAATTATTAGGAACACCTGTTCTATTTCTCATTAATGCAATTATCTAGTCAACCAATCACATGGCAGTTGCTTCAATGCATTTAGGGGTGTGGTCCTGGTCAAGACAATCTCCTGAACTCCAAACTGAATGTCAGAATGGGAAAGAAAGGTGATTTAAGCAATTTTGAGCGTGGCATGGTTGTTGGTGCCAGACGGGCCGGTCTGAGTATTTCACAATCTGCTCAGTTACTGGGATTTTCACGCACAACCATTTCTAGGGTTTACAAAGAATGGTGTGAAAAGGGAAAAACATCCAGTATGCGGCAGTCCTGTGGGCAAAAATGCCTTGTGGATGCTAGAGGTCAGAGGAGAATGGGCCGACTGATTCAAGCTGATAGAAGAGCAACCTTGACTGAAATAACCACTCGTTACAACCAAGGTATGCAGCAAAGCATTTGTGAATCCACAACACGCACAACCTTGAGGCGGATGGGCTACAACAACAGAAGACCCCACCGGGTACCACTCATCTCCACTACAAATAGGAAAAAGAGGCTACAATTTGCACGAGCTTACCAAATTTGGACTGTTGAAGACTGGAAAAATGTTGCCTGGTCTGATGAGTCTCGATTTCTGTTGAGACATTCAAATGGTAGAGTCCGAATTTGGCGTAAACAGAATGAGAACATGTATCCATCCTCTGATGGCTACTTCCAGCAGGATAATGCACCATGTCACAAAGCTCGAATCATTTCAAATTGGTTTCTTGAACATGACAATGAGTTCACTGTACTAAAATGGCCCCCACAGTGACCAGATCTCAACCCAATAGAGCATCTTTGGGATGTGGTGGAATGGGAGCTTTGTGCCCTGGATGTGCATCCCTCAAATCTCCATCAACTGCAAGATGCTATCCTATCAATATGGGCCAACATTTCTAAAGAATGCTATCAGCACCTTGTTGAATCAATGCCACGTAGAATTAAGTCAGTTCTGAAGGCAAAAGGGGGTCCAACACAGTATTAGTATGGTGTTCCTAATAATTCTTTAGGTGAGTGTATATCCTTCGTCACCTTTCCTCTTGGCTCAACGTCTAAAGATGTGTGGTTTTTTTTCCATAGCATTTTGTCACTAGATGCCTATGCTATATCTGTCTTTGTGTGGCAACCCAGTGGTTGAGGGGTGGCTTGCACCCCTTAAAGGGTTTTGCTAGCATGTATCATACTGAATATATTTAATGATGAATTGGGGGTTCTTTGCCAAATTCAAGCAAAGGCTACACATCTCTATACAGTGTATATTGGTTTGGTAATTTCAGCTTTCATTTCAAAGACTGTGCATCTTTACTGGTCGTTTATCTAAGCTTGAAGCTCCTTCTATGCATTTAGATGCATTCAAGCAAGCAGTGAATTCAGGTCAGTGGGCCATGGAAAATGTGTCTTAAGATCAGTCATTAACAATTTCCACCGAAAAGGGCTCATGAATATATAGTGACTGTTGTAGCAAAAATCTCTGCTTTCCCAAGAGGATTGCAAAGAGAAGAAGAAGACACTTTGTGACGACTGAAATGCCACTCCATGATAAACCTAGGCACTGGCATCATGTACGGACTGTTGAACCCAGCTAATCTAGACTTACAAAGAACCTGTCACCTTCATCAGACAGCGGCCTAATAATAATTTCTGGGGACATTTTGTGAGGGAAGACAAGCTGCTGGTTATGTCTCTTGAGTTTCAACCAAGGACCAAATTACACATGTACATAGAATAGAGCACACCTACATAACACATGTAAGATACTTACCTGTCTGGTCTCCAGAAGCACGATCCTCAGCATTGGCACGGCCACGCTGGGAGAGACGTGTTGCTGAGGCACGCCCCCTGGTGACTCGACAGCATCTTTAGCAACAGGGTACAATGCTCTGTTTCTCCGCATAGTGGGCGTGGGATGAGGCAGTGGGCTGATTGTTCAGCTGCTCTATTACTGTGTGCTATTGTTTCTGACTAATGGAGCGCCAAGTCATTGACCTATCAGGTTGTGATCCAGGGACTCAGTGTTCTATTTAAACCCCTTCCTGGCCATACACCAGTGCCAGTACCAGACCGTTGTTGTTTTGCGGTCTGTTTTTCAAGGATCCGTTGTTCCGTATCTGAGTTTTTTTTCTTCTCTGATTTAAGTCCTCTTCCGTTCTGTTATTCCACAAAACATATCTGTATGGTTTCCATATGCGATCCGTTTTTTGCGGAACGGACACGGAAACAGTAAATTATTAATCACCAAACACATGATCAATATGGGCTGGGCATAGCATTTCTACAGTATGGATCCGCAAAATACGGATGAAATATGGATGACATACGGATGTGTTCCGCGTGCATTCTGTATTTTTTGCGGACCCATTGACTTTAATGGGGCCTTGGACCGTGATTTGCAGACAATAATAGGACATGCACTACTTTTTTGTGGAACGGAAATACGGAAACGGAATGCACACGGAGTACCTTCCGTTGTTTGTGCGGACCCATTGAAGTGAATGGTTCCGCATACTGTCCGCCCAAAAAATGGAACGGACGCGGAAAGAAAATACATTTGTGTGTATGAGCCCTTAGTCTGTCTCTGCATCTCTGTACTTAAATAACGTAGGGCTCGTCGACCAGGTGTGGTCTAGCTATCTAGGGCTTGTACTGCAAGTAGGTAGGGAAAGCGGGCGGTGTTCTAGCCTTAGGGCTAATTGACCTTGTCTGTCCCTACCTACAGTCATAACAACACAATTACACAAATCCACAATCACATGATCACACTTAATTAAAACAAATTAAAAACATAGGGAGTATGTATGAAACACTAACTTCTATACCACAACACCAGGCCCCAAAATGTAAACATAAGATTTCCAACCCCCAAGACACTATGGAAGTACTCCAAGGTCAAAGTGCCCAATGCTTAAAGTATAACTGTCGTATTATTTTTTTTTGGAGTATTGGATTGTGGTGATTAATATCACTTTGGTGGCCCTATTTCAACTTTTCACTGTGTATTCAATTACCCCTTAATTCCACATTTTTATTCCCTGTACTGCCTACTTTTACCTGTGCTTAAAATCAGGTTGCTATTCAGGTCCGTTCTCTGTGTTGAAGGACGGAGGACGCAGAAGCAGCAGCCTGCAAGGTCACATTACTGACAGCCAGGGACTGTAAGTAAATGATTAAAGCCAGGTCCTCCCCAGCAGCTGATAACAGTGCCTGGGCTGTGTGCACTTCTCCCTGTCCCTGCGCTTGGCAGACCCTCCCTCACTCAGCAGAGCTGGAGAAAGCAGAGTTGAACCAGCGCACAACAGGGAAGGGAGATCTGCCGTCTGCTCAGTGTATAAATGAGAGCAACATGTCGTAAGAGGACCCCTTTGTGCTGTAGGAGATTAACCCTTTAGGGGGAGTGCTCTGGTTACTGACACTTTTGGGGGGCTATTGTTACTAGCTAGTGAGGGCAGGCGGGATTAGCCTCAGGGTGAGGGCAGTGGCAGCCATCTTAACTGAATAGTGAAATTGCAGTTTTATGCAGACTGGTTTCTAAGGGCTGAATCTTATTAAATATGGGGTAAGTCAGTCTAATAGTAACTGATTCTGGAATATCATGTTATTAGTAACTACATATATGAAAATTGAAATTAGGGTCTAAATGTGACAGTTATCCTTTAAAGTGCAATGTGCGTGTTCTGACCAAAAACATGTCTAATCTGACAACGAATAGCCTGAAAAATGATAAAGTGTATTTGTAGAAAATCAGGAAGCCTGCAGCAGCAGTGATGCGTGGGGCTTTGCTCCCACAACACCTCCTATGTGAGACTCCCCAACCCTGCTTATTTCATTTGTATTTTATTATTCCATTATTATATCAGCATGCTTATTGGTGTTATTGGCTGTTTTCCTACAGATGCTTTTTATCATTTTTCTTGCTATTTGTTGTCACATATCACATCACCGTTTACCTTGTCAGATTAGATCTGTCAGAAGAACGGAAAAAAAAACAGATCCGTTATTTTGAGAATCATTTATGATCAGTTTACATTAGTTTGTGTCACTTCCGTTAGAGATCAGTTATTTTTGATGGATTTGACACAAACTGATGCAAACTGATGCTCAAGAAAAGACAGATCAGTTAGGGTGGGTTCACATCAGCATTCATAATTCCGTTATACTTTTCCGTTATAACTGAATATAATGGAATTTAAGGATGGAATGCAAAACAGAACCCTTTAGAGGCATTCCATTTTGCTCCGTCCTAGTACGTTTCTATAGGCACAAATAACGGTTCAGTTTTGTTCCGTTATGTATGACGCGGAAAAAAAACTGTCGACAGACTGGTGCCTTGAAGCAGTGGGTGCTAGGTACGAATCCAACTCAAGGACTACATCTGCATGGAGTTTGTATGTTCTCCCTGTGTTTGTATGGGCTTAGGCTACTTTCACACTAGCGTTCGGGTGTCCGCTCGTGCACACCGTTTGAAGGGGCTCACGAGCGGTCCCGAACGCATCCGTCTGGCCCCAATGCATTCTCAGTGGAGGCGGATCCACTGAGAATGCATCCGCCTGCCAGCGCTCAGCCTCCGCTCCGCTCAGTGAGCGGACACCTGAACGCTGCTTGCAGCGTTCGGGTGTTCGCCTGGCCGTGCGGAGGCAAACGGATCCGTCCAGACTTACAATGTAAGTCAATGGGGACGGATCCGCTTGAAGATGACACAATATGGCTCAATCTTCAAGCGGATCCGTTCCCCATTGACTTACAATGTAAAGTCTGAACGGATCCGCTCAGACAACTTTCACACTTAGAAAATTTTCTAAGTTTTAATGCAGACGCATCCGTTCTGAACGGATGCGAACGTCTGCATTATCGGAGCGGATCCGTTTGATGAAACATCAGACGGATCCGCTCCGAACGCTAGTGTGAAAGTAGCCTTACTCTGGGTACTCTGGTTTCTTCCCACACTCCAAAGAAACACTGATAGGGAACTTGGATGGGAGCTCCACTGGGGACTGCAAGTGATGATAATGACTAAAGCTCTGCGGAATATGTCAGCACAATATAAGGCAGCAAAATAGATACATATATTTATTTCGAGATAATTAGTAGTGATTATAGAATATGATTTATGACAGCATCATACAACGTCCAAAAAATGTTATACACTTTCTGATTATGACAGAGTAAAGTATAGCATGCTCAGAGAGTGTTATAAAGGGATCAGGTGAATAGCTACAGTGGACAGATACTGCCATGCCGTTTGCAAAATCTAAAACATACATTTCCCCATATGTTGTTAAGAACAACCTAGATAAACAACAATAAACTGTGACCATAAAGTATCTGACTCAGAAGAAAAAAGATACAGGTGCATCAAGTTCAACTCATAAGGATCTACAAATTGCCGATCTAGCACCTTACATTACACTGATAATGACAAACAGTGGTCAGTGCACCGTAATACTTTCTGCCTCATATACCTAATCAGTGCACTGCAGTTGGCACCCCTTACTTTATACAGGGAGTGCAGAATTATTAGGCAAGTTGTATTTTTGAGGATTAATTTTATTATTGAACAACAACCATGTTCTCAATGAACCCAAAAAACTCATTAATATCAAAGCTGAATATTTTTGGAAGTAGTTTTTAGTTTGTTTTTAGTTTTAGCTATTTTAGGGGGATATCTGTGTGTGCAGGTGACTATTACTGTGCATAATTATTAGGCAACTTAAGAAAAAACAAATATATACCCATTTCAATTATTTATTTTTACCAGTGAATCCAATATAACATCTCAACATTCACAAATATACATTTCTGACATTCAAAAACAAAACAAAAACAAATCAGTGACCAATATAGCCACCTTTCTTTGCAAGGACACTCAAAAGCCTGCCATCCATGGATTTTGTCAGTGTTTTGATCTGTTCACCATCAACATTGCGTGCAGCAGCAACCACAGCCTCCCAGACACTGTTCAGAGAGGTGTACTGTTTTCCCTCCTTGTAAATCTCACATTTGATGATGGACCACAGGTTCTCAATGGGGTTCAGATCAGGTGAACAAGGAGGCCATGCCATTAGATTTTCTTCTTTTATACCCTTTCTTGCCAGCCACGCTGTGGAGTACTTGGACGCGTGTGATGGAGCATTGTCCTGCATGAAAATCATGTTTTTCTTGAAGGATGCAGACTTCTTCCTGTACCACTGCTTGAAGAAGGTGTCTTCCAGAAACTGGCAGTAGGACTGGGAGTTGAGCTTGACTCCATCCTCAACCCGAAAAGGCCCCACAAGCTCATCTTTGATGATACCAGCCCAAACCAGTACTCCACCTCCACCTTGCTGGCGTCTGAGTCGGACTGGAGCTCTCTGCCCTTTACCAATCCAGCCACGGGCCCATCCATCTGGCCCATCAAGACTCACTCTCATTTCATCAGTCCATAAAACCTTAGAAAAATCAGTCTTGAGATATTTCTTGGCCCAGTCTTGACGTTTCAGCTTGTGTGTCTTGTTCAGTGGTGGTCGTCTTTCAGCCTTTCTTACCTTGGCCATGTCTCTGAGAATTGCGCACCTTGTGCTTTTGGGCACTCCAGTGATGTTGCAGCTCTGAAATATGGCCAAACTGGTGGCAAGTGGCATCTTGGCAGCTGCACGCTTGACTTTTCTCAGTTCATGGGCAGTTATTTTGCGCCTTGGTTTTTCCACACGCTTCTTGCGACCCTGTTGACTATTTTGAATGAAACGCTTGATTGTTCGATGATCACGCTTCAGAAGCTTTGCAATTTTAAGAGTGCTGCATCCCTCTGCAAGATATCTCACTATTTTTGACTTTTCTGAGCCTGTCAAGTCCTTCTTTTGACCCATTTTGCCAAAGGAAAGGAAGTTACCTAATAATTATGCACACCTAATATAGGGTGTTGATGTCATTAGACCACACCCCTTCTCATTACAGAGATGCACATCACCAAATATGCTTAATTGGTAGTAGGCTTTCGAGCCTATACAGCTTGTAGTAAGACAACATGCATAAAGAGGATGATGTGGTCAAAATACTCATTTGCCTAATAATTCTGCACGCAGTGTAGTTGTAGGTTTCAACCTGTTTGCCCACGTGTGTTATCATTTCAGGAGTTGCATGTCAAAAAAGCGACACCATCAGGACAGTCTGAGCATCTGGTAATGTCTGTATGACCCATTTACTAGAATCTATTAAAAGTCAGATAATATGGAATTTTTTTTTTAAAGATAATAGGATATAAATATTACTCAAAATAAAGATCATTAATCTGCAATAGAATTCTGCAGCTGTGTAGTCCCATGAGGAGATATGTAATTCTAGTCTAGTGTGACTGCATCCCTATTCAGATGACAGTGCTCCCTCCCTAGTGCTTTCTTTACAGTACACTATTGCTATGGGGACATTGTGTAAATAAAAAATCTCATATGATAGTTTCCTTGTAATTAAAACTCTAATTAGAATAATGAATATGTTGCATATAGAAAGAATCATCATAATGTTGCAGCATGAGTGACTCCTATCTGAATATGTATTTCTCTGCGTGCTTTTCCCAGTAGGCCACAGGTGACCATGCACACACGACAGAAAGTACAGATATCTATGGAAATATTTTCCAAGATGCAGGGAGATCATTGCAGCAGATGGTCATTTGAGACAATGTTATTAATGCACCCAATCTGTTATGCATGACATACAGTGGACATCAATATGTATATACAGTACAGACCAAAAGTTTGGACACACCTTCTCATTCAAAGAGTTTTCTTTATTTTCATGACTATGAAAATTGCAGATTCACACTGAAGGCATCAAAACTATGAATTAACACATGTGGAATTATATACATAACAAACAAGTGTGAAACAACTGAAAATATGTCATATTCTAGGTTCTTCAAAGTAGCCACCTTTTGCTTTGATTACTGCTTTGCACACTCTTGGCATTCTCTTGTTGAGCTTCAAGAGGTAGTCCCCTGAAATGGTTTTCACTTCACAGGTGTGCCCTGTCAGGTTTAATAAGTGGGATTTCTTGCCTTATAAATGGGGTTGGGACCATCAGGGGCATTGAGGAGAAGTCAGGTGGATACACAGCTGATAGTCCTACTGAATAAACTGTTAGAATTTGTATTATGGCAAGAAAAAAGCAGCTTAGTAAAGAAAAAAAAAGTGGCCATCATTACTTTAAGAAATGAAGGTCAGTCAGTCAGCCGAAAAATTGGGAAAACGTTGAAAGTAAGGGCTATTTGACCATGAAGGAGAGTGATGGGGTGCTGCGCCAGATGACCTGGCCTCCACAGTCACCGGACCTGAACCCAATCGAGATGGTTTGGGGTGAGCTGGACTGCAGAGTGAAGGCAAAAGGGCCAACAAGTGCTAAGCATCTCTGGGAACTCCTTCAAGACTGTTGGAAGACCATTTCAGGGGACTACCTCTTGAAGCTCATCAAGAGAATGCCAAGAGTGTGCAAAGCAGTAATCAAAGCAAAAGGTGGCTACTTTGAAGAACCTAGAATATGACATATTTTCAGTTGTTTCACACTTGTTTGTTATGTATATAATTCCACATGTGTTAATTCATAGTTTTGATGCCTTCATAGTCATGAAAATAAAGAAAACTCTTTGAATGAGAAGGTGTATCCAAACTTTTGGTCTGTACTGTATATATATATATATAAATATATACAGTGGGATGCGAAAGTTTGGGCAACCTTGTTAATCGTCATGATTTTCCTGTATAAATCGTTGGTTGTTACGATAAAAAATGTCAGTTAAATATATCATATAGGAGAGACACACAGTGATATTTAAGATGTGAAATGAAGTTTATTGGATTTACAGAAAGTGTGCTATAATTTATTTTAACAAAATTAGGCAGGTGCATAAATTTGGGCACCAGAAAAATGAAATAAAAAATCAATATTTAGTAGATCCTCCTTTTGCAGAAATTACAGCCTCTAAACACTTACTGTAAGTTCCAATGAGAGTCTGGATTCTGGTTGAAGGTATTTTGGACCATTCCCCTTTACAAAACATCTTTAGTTCATTCAGGTTTGATGGCTTCCGAGCATGGACAGCTCTCTTTAAGATTTTCAATTATATTCAGGTCTGGGGACTGAGGTGGCCATTCCAGAACATTGTACTTGTTCCTCTGCATGAATGCCTTAGTAGATTTTGAGCAGTGTTTAGGGTCGTTGTCTTGTTGAAAGATCCAGCCCCGGCGCAGCTTCAGCTTTGTCACCGATTTCTGGACATTGGTCTCCAGAATCTGCTGATACTGAGAGGAATCCATGCGTCCCTCAACTTTGACAAGATTCCCAGTCCCTGCACTGGCCTCACAGCCCCACAGCATGATGGAACCACCACCATATTTTACTGTTATGGCCAAATAACTCAATTTTAGTTTCATCAGTCCACAGCACCTTATTCCAAAATGAAGCTGGCTTGTCCAAATGTGCTTTAGCCCACCTCAAGCGGCACTTTTTGTGAAGTGGGCGGAGAAAAGGCTTCCTCTGCATCACTCTCACATACAGCATCTCCTTGTGTAAAGTGAGTCGAATGGTTGAACGATGCACAGTGACTCCATCTGCAGCAAGATGATGTTGTAGGTCTTTGGTGCTGGTCTGTGGGTTGACTCTGACTGTTCTCACCATTCGTTGCTTCTGTCTATCTGAGATTTTTCTTGGTCTGCCACTTCGAGCCTTAACTTTAACTGAGCCTGTGGTCTTCCATTTCCTCAATATGTTCCTAACTGTGGAAACAGACAGCTGAAATCTCTGAGACAGCTTTCTGTATCCTTCCCCTAAACCATGATGGTGAACAATCTTTGTCTTCAGGTCATTTGAGAGTTGTTTTGAGACCCCCATGTTGCTACTCTTCAGAGAAAATTAAAAGAGGAGGGAAACTTACAATTGACCCCCTTAAATACTCTTTCTCATAATTGGATTCACCTGTGTATGTAAGTCAGGGGTCACTGAGCTTATTAAGCCAATTTGAGTTCCAATAATTAGTTCTAAAGATTTTGGAATCAATAAAATGACAACAGTGCCCAAATTTATGCACCTTCCTAATTCTGTTTAAACAATTATAGCACACTTTCTGTAAATCCAATAAACTTCATTTCACATCTTAAATATCACTGTGTGTGTCTCCTATATGATATATTTAACTGACATTTTTTATCGTAACAACCAACGATTTATACAGGAAAATCATGACGATTAACAAGGTTGCCCAAACTTTTGCATCCCACTGTATATATATACGGTATATATATATATATATATATATATATATATATTCAAAACAAACAGTCCATTTCCCAAAAAGAAACTAAAATGTACAAAAAGTGCAAACATTATCCTCTTGTGGCCAGCTTTAAAGGGAAATTCACCCAAAAGCCATGTGCATGGAGGCTATACAGAGACACATGACGTCCTTGTTCTTCTGAGCTACAGTGACATAGGCACTCTGCTTACCACTGTGTATTGCTCATTACAATACTGTGTTACAGAATTTTTCAACTATTTCCTGCATGGCTTGTAGTGGAGAATGGCTCCATAATATGGTATCAGATGGAGCATACCACAATAATGGTCTGTCCCCCAAAATCTCTGCATGCCTCTGTATAGTAGGGTCCTCTAGAAGTTTATGGGAGCCATTTTTCAGTTTTGTGCAACTGGGAGTATAAAATTATAGGCACACACAGGTACAGTGGGGCCCAAGTCTAGGGATGTAGCATTATCACTCTTGCTCTTTACAATTGAGAGGTTATACATAATCGCAGTAAACTGCTACAAGATGAAATAACTTGATACAGCCCATGTTCTTAAAGGGGTTGTATCATCTGAGACAATGGTGGCATATTTCTAGAATATGCACCCATTGTCTGATAGGTTCGGGTCCCACCTCTAATGCTTGTATATGAATGCGTCTCATTCTGAGCTTAATAGCCATTAGAGATGAGTGAAATTCTTAAAATTAGGTTGAGGTCCGATTACACTGATCGGCAAGTTGACTTGATTGGAGTTTGAATAAATTTAACCCAAATCAAAAGTGCTCAGATTGCCTGAAAAAGTTTCTCTCCCTCTCTCTTTGTCTTCATCTCTCTTTGTCTCTCTCTCTCTCTCTCATCACACAAGATTCAGGTTCATTAGAATCAGAAATTTTCAGAAAATTGTAGCCGAATTTTCATTTGATAGTACAGTGCAGTGCTTAGAGCTGACTGGAAGAGACGGGGAAGCAGTACTATTTGTGTCAGTATCAGTTACCTTACCTTATCGCATACCTTGCTCCTCCTGACCACTACCAGCTGGTTTTTCCATAAAGGAACCTGCCATCAGTTCTTTGCTGCTCTATAATTTACCTTGATTTCAGTAGTATTTCACTTACTAGTCAATAAGGTATGGCTTTCATAAAATCACAGTTTAACAGGTGGAGTGCAAGCGAGTACCTTGGGAGTCAGGAGTCCTCTCAATGATATGCACAAGATCAGGACCCCTCTGTATTCATGAGCCACTAACCTGCAACTGATTGACAGTTTTGTCCCCATCAGTGCTGCCAACCTGAATTTTTCTTTTTTTAGAACAATTTCTCAAGAAATAAAATTTATTAACATTTTCAGACAAATTGGAAAACCATAATAAACCATGAAGATTAGAAGTCTAACATTTCCATTGCTCAATATACTGATATAAACCCATTACCAGCATTTAGTGTGAGCTACTGTATAAAATGATAATTAAAGTCACAAGGACCTGCTAAAGTACCACTATCTTCCCCAAAAATTACAGACATATCTACTTTTTTGACAGGTACTTGAAAAACAGACCCTTTTTAATGGATTGTCCAGGAATTTCTGAACAGTTGGCAACCCTGCTCCCTATGCTTAGTAATTGGGAGAATTCTCAAACTCACACTGCACCTAATAAACTGTGATTTAATGAAAATGACACAATATTGACAAGTAAGTGACAAAACGCTGAAACCAGGGTGTACAGTATATCCCAAGTTTATCACATAGGGCAGCACCAACTTGGTGAGAGATTCCCTTTAAAGCCACATTGTCAAACTAAACCAATCCCAAGGGCCACATCAAAACTTAAAAGGTTATTGCTAGGGAGGAGCGAATCGACTTCGGGTGAAACATCTGAAGTCAATTTGCATAATACTTAGTTTGAATACTGTACGGAGCGAGCTCTCCGTACAGTATTAGAATGTATTGGCTGTATTGGCTCCTATGAGCTAAAGATTTTAGGTGGTACCTTGGAACCGAACCCGAGTTCGGGAAACGTTTTTTTACAGTAGAAATTGATTTATGAAGTTATTATGCGAAGTCTCGCGAGACTTCGTGAAGTAATAACTTCGGCTCATAGGAGTCAATACATTCTAATACTAGTACAACCTACTAAATCATCAATTAGATGAGGCAATGTGTGAAAATACATTCTAACTACACCAAATAAACTCTAAGGACACACATATAAAATAATTGAATAATTAACATTACAACATACATAATACATAGAATAATAATAGATGCAGCAGCAATGCAGGCTAGGGCTGCGACAAGCAGCTCACCTGCTAGACCACAGGGCAACCCAATCCTAATGAGGGAAAGCTCAACGGAAAGCTCAATAAATCCACACAAAGCAGACAATTAGGAGCAACCCCAGATGCATTACATAAGCCTACTCAAAGGTATACACGGTACAAAAAAAACACTACGACATTTGCCGATGTAAGAGCCAAATACAAGGCACCCTAATATGAACACCTATAGGCAGGTATAGTAGCGATGACTAAAACATAATACCTTAGAAGAGTAGCACCAAGAGAAGGATTGGACGCTGGACCAGCAAGGAGCGCACCCCAACGCGCGTTTCGCTCCGCTTATTCAATGCTAGCCTGCATTGCTGCTGCATTTATTATTATTCTATGTATTATGTATGTTGTAATGTTAATTACTCAATTAAATATGCGATTATTTTATATGTGTGTCTTTAGAGTTTATTTGGTGTAGTTACATTCTAATACTGTATGGAGCGCTTGCTCCCTACAGTATTCAAATGAAGTATTATGCGAATCGACTTCGGATGTTTTATCCGAAGTCGATTTTCTCATCCCAAGTTATTACCAACAGAAACACGTATGACATATCTAAATATATGCCATAAATGTGTGATAGGTGCCAGTCCCACTTACAGGACACCCACCAATTGGAAGAGTAGGAGCCCCCTTTTTATCTGCTCATACTCTAGAAAGAGGGAGGCCTTGCATGCATTAAGCTCTTTCCATTGTGGTTTGTGCTCCTCATAAACTACAATAAAGATAACCACAGTCATATATGGCCACCTCATCTAGTTGTCACTACCAGAGCTTTGAGACGTTCTCACAGCTCTGTTTCTCCACCCCTGTGATGAGGTCACTACTAGAGCTTGGAGGAGTTCTCACTGCTCTGTTTCTCCGCCCCTGTGATGAGGTTTTTACTTTCTGTTTCCTTCCTCCCAGCTGTTCCTCCTGCGTTTGATTTCACTGCCTTTAAATCACCCCTCCTCCTTTTGTAGGGTGTGGATTATATTTCTCATTTGAGTTGTAGCTCTTGCTTGAGTATCTTCACTTGTAAGCTATCATTTCACTGGACCTGTGTTCTGCTGCAGCAAGTACTCCGGATATTGCCAGCTGTCTTTGGATCCATCTTCTCTGCTGCTGCAGCTCCTTCAGCTAAGTGTGCAGACATTGTAGTGTATCTGTTTATTTTCTGACTGGATCTGAGACGACCACGGTTCCCTCCATATACTGAGCAGGGCACCGGTGGCCGTGCCCCTTCCACTATTGTAGGGGTTACAGTGGTCATCAGTCTTAGGTACGCGGGCATGCCTCGTTCCACCATTTGGATCCGGGCATGTGCTTTAGCAGCATAGGGAGAGCTTTGAGGGTCTGACAGGGGTCACCCTTTATCCTCCCTAGTTTGGGTCCGGTCAGTAGCTCTATTTACTGTGTATGCCCTTGTTGCTCACATACAGCCGTGACATTATAATCCACCAAAACCGTCCTTTTTGACATGGATCCGCTTTCTGGCCTGGTTGACCGCATGCAGGGTCTTTCTTTGGAGGTAGCAGATCTCCGTCAATCTATGACTCAGCTTCAAGCATTGGGCTCTGCTCCGGCCCATGGAGTCTGTTGCGAGCCAAAGGTCTCACTTCCGGAAACGTTCTCCGGGGGCAGTGAGAATTTTGTTCGCTTCAGAGAGGCATGCAAACTCCATTTTTGCTTGTGTCCCCACTCCTCTGGTAATGAGGAGCAGAGGGTGAGGATTGTCATCTCCCTGCTCAGGGGTAATGCTCAGACTTGCGCTTTTTCGCTGCCATCAGGGGATCCCTCCCTTCGATCCGTGGAAAGATTTTTTGTGGCCCTGGGGCAGATATATGATGACCCGGATCGTGTTGCTCTGGCCGAATCTAACTTACGTTTTTTATGCCAGAACAAACTGTCTGCGGAGCTTTATTGTTCTGAATTTCGGAGATGGGCAGCTGATTCAGGTTGGAATGATGCTGCAATCCGGAGTCAGTTCTGTCATGGTCTCTCAGAGAGATTGAAAGATGCGTTTGCTTTCCATGAGAGACCAACGTCCTTAGAGTCTGCCATGTCATTGGCGGTACGCCTTGACAGGCGTCTAAGAGAAAGAAACGAGACCTCTCTGTCCAGCCATTGTCAGTCTGGGGCAGTGGTGCGGACTCATTCAGTGTGCAGTGGCCTCATCCTGTCTCGCTCCCCTCTGAGGAGGAGCCCATGCAGCTAGGTCGACTTGCCCCTGATAAAAGAGGATTTAGTCCTCAGAGTATGGTGTGTTTTTGTTGTGGGGGCATAGGTCATTTGCCAAATGTTTGTCCGTCTAGGAGATTCTTGAACTGTACTAAGAGCGATAATAGGAGAAAAACCTCAAAAGGTAAATCATCAAATCCTGCTTCATCTGCTACTTTGGGCAAAGTTGATGTAGGAATTGATGCTTTTCCTCTGACCTGCAGTTCCCGTTTTCTCCTGTCTGCCAGGGTGGCGCTAGAGAGCAAAGTCATTTCTTGTGAGATTTTTGTCGATAGTGGAGCAGCCGTCAATCTTATTGACACTCAATTTGTAGCCATGCATGGTTTTCAGGTTTGCACATTAGAAAAGGATATACCTGTTTTTGCTATTGACTCTGCTCCACTCTCACAGAGATCTCTGAAGGGCATTGTTCACAATATCCGGCTAGCTGTAGGTGACACTCATGTGGAGGATATATCTTGTTTTGTCCTTAACGGATTGCCTTCTCCTCTAGTTTTGGGGTTACCCTGGCTCACTAGACATAACCCCACTATTGATTGGCAAGGAAGGCAAATAAATGAGTGGAGTGACTTTTGTAGAGAGAATTGTCTCACAGCGACTTTTGCAGAGGTGTCTACTAAAACTGTGCCATCATTTCTCTCTGATTTCTCGGACGTGTTTTCCGAGAGCGGTGTTCAGGAGCTACCTCCTCACCGGGAGTTTGACTGTCCCATTAACCTCATTCCCGGCGCCAAGCTGCCAAAAGCACGCCTCTACAATCTCTCACAACCGGAAAGAATCGCAATGCGAACCTATATCTCCGAGAGTCTCGATAAGGGGCATATTCGTCCCTCAAAATCACCTGTTGCCGCAGGGTTTTTTTTTGTTAAAAAAAAAGATGGCTCTCTGAGACCTTGCCTAGATTTTAGGGAGCTGAACCGTATCACGATTCGCGATCCCTATCCCCTTCCTCTGATCCCGGACCTCTTCAACCAAATTGTTGGGGCCAAGGTTTTTTCCAAATTGGATTTGAGAGGCGCGTACAACCTGGTCAGGGTCAGAGAGGGGGATGAATGGAAAACGGCCTTTAATACCCCTAACGGGCATTTCGAGAATCTCGTTATGCCTTTCGGCCTGATGAATGCTCCGGCCGTCTTTCAGCATTTTGTTAATAGTATTTTCTACCATTTAATGGGGAAATTTGTATTGGTGTATCTTGATGATATTTAGATTTTTTCCCCTGATGTTCAGACCCATCAGGATCATCTTTTTCAGGTTCTGCAGATTCTGCGGGAAAATAAATTGTACGCCAAGCTGGAGAAATGTCTTTTTATGGTATCGGAGATTCAATTTCTGGGTTTTCTCCTCTCTGCTTCTGGTTTTCGCATGGATCCGGAGAAGGTCCGTGCTGTACTTGAGTGGGAGCTTCCTGAGAATCAGAAGGCATTGATGCACTTTCTGGGTTTTGCGAACTATTACAGAAAGTTCATTTTGAATTATTTTTCTGTTGTCAAACCCCTCACTGACATGACAAAAAAGGGGGCGGATTTTTCCTCTTGGTCGGAGTCGGCGCTTGCAGCTTTTTCTAAGATTAAAGAGAGCTTTGCGTCTGCTCCCGTCTTGGTGCATCCCGATGTTTCCTTACCTTTTATTGTTGAGGTGGATGCTTCCGAGGTGGGTGTGGGTGCGGTTTTGTCCCAGGGCCCTTCTCCTGCCAAATGGCGACCCTGTGCCTTTTTCTCTAAAAAAAACTCTCCCCGGCAGAGAAAAACTATGATGTGGGAGATAGGGAGTTGTTGGCCATCAAGTTGGCTTTCGAGGAATGGCGCCATTGGTTGGAGGGGGCCAGGCACCCTATCACCGTTTTTACCGACCATAAGAATCTGGCATACTTGGAGTCGGCCAGGCGTATGAATCCGAGACAGACCAGATGGTCTCTGTTCTTCTCCAGATTCAATTTTGTTGTTACATTCCGCCCTGGGATCAAAAATGTGAAGGCTGATGCTCTCTCTCGCTGTTTTCCGGGAGGAGGAAACTCCGAGAACCCGGGTCCCATTTTGGCGGAGGGGGTAGTTGTTTCTGCTCTATATTCTGATTTGGAGGCAGAGGTCCAGGCTGCCCAGACTGAGGCACCTGCCCGTTGTCCTTCTGGGAAGTTGTTTGTGGCTCCTGAGCTACGTCACAAACTCTTCAAGGAGCATCATGATACTGTTCTTGCTGGTCACCCCGGGAGTAGAGCCACGGTAGATCTCATTGCTCAGAGATTTTGGTGGCCGGCTCTTCGTAAGTCGGTGGAGGGTTTTGTGGCTGCTTGTGAGACGTGCGCTCGCGCTAAGGTCCCTCGTTCACGGCCTTCAGGTTCCCTTCTCCCGTTACCCATACCTTCCCGTCCTTGGACACACCTGTCCATGGACTTTATCACGGATCTTCCTCGTTCCTCAGGGAAGTCGGTGATTCTGGTGGTGGTGGACCGTTTTAGCAAGATGGCTCATTTCGTACCTTTCCCTGGTTTACCCAATGCTAAAACGTTGGCGCAAGCTTTTGTCGACCATATTGATAAATTGCATGGCATTCCCTCTGATATTGTTTCCGATAGAGGCACGCAGTTTGTGTCCAGGTTCTGGAAGGCTTTCTGTTCTCGCCTGGGGGTTCGGCTGTCCTTCTCTTCTGCTTTTCACCCGCAGTCGAATGGTCAGACTGAGCGCCTCAATCAGAATCTGGAGACATATTTGCGCTGTTTTTGCGGCAGAGAACCAGGAGGATTGGTGTTCATTTCTCCCTCTTGCTGAGTTTGCTCTGAACAACCGTCGTCAGGAATCTTCTGATAAGTCACCATTCTTTGGTGCATATGGGTTCCATCCGCAGTTTGGGACATTCTCGGGAGGGGCTCTTTCTGGTTTACCTGAGGAGGAAAGATTTTCCTCGTCTTTGTCTACCATTTGGCAAAAGATTCAGAGTAATCTTAGAAAGATGAGTGAGAAGTATAAGCGTGTGGCTGATAAGAGACGTGTGCCTGGTCCGGACCTGAATGTGGGTGATCTGGTGTGGTTGTCTACAAGAAATATTAAACTGAAGGTTCCCTCCTGGAAATTGGGTCCCAAGTTTATTGGGCCTTATAAAATCTTGTCAGTCATCAATCCTGTTGCCTTCCGTCTTGATCTTCCACGGGTTTGGAAGATACATAATGTATTTCACAGATCTCTCTTAAAACCATATGTCCAGCCCACTGTACCCTCCTCTTTGCCTCCTCCTCCGATTTTGGTTGATGGCAATCTGGAGTTTGAGGTTTCCAGAATTGTGGACTCTCGCATTGTCCGCGGTTCTCTTCAGTACCTCGTTCATTGGAAGGGTTATGGTCCTGAGGAGAGGATGTGGGTTCCGGTGTCGGACATTAAAGCCACTCGCCTCATCAGGGCATTTCATAGGGCTCATCCTGAGAAGGTGGGTCCTGGGTGTCCGGAGTCCACCCGTAGAGGGGGGGGTACTGTCACTACCAGAGCTATGAGACGTTCTCACAGCTCTGTTTCTCCACCCCTGTGATGATGTCACTACTAGAGCTTGGAGGAGTTCTCACTGCTCTGTTTCTCTGCCCCTGTGATGAGGTTTTTACTTTCTGTTTCCTTCCTCCCAGCTGTTCCTCCTGCGTTTGATTTCCCTGCCTTTAAATCACCCCTCCTCCTTTTGTAGGGTGTGGATTATATTTCTCATTTGAGTTGTAGCTCTTGCTTGAGTATCTTCACTTGTAAGCTATCATTTCACTGGACCTGTGTTCTGCTGCAGCAAGTACTCCGGATATTGCCAGCTGTCTTTGGATCCATCTTCTCTGCTGCTGCAGCTCCTTCAGCTAAGTGTGCAGACATTGTAGTGTATCTGTTTATTTTCTGACTGGATCTGAGGCGACCACGGTTCCCTCCATATACTGAGCAGGGCACCGGTGGCCGTGCCCCTTCCACTATTGTAGGGGTTACAGTGGTCATCAGTCTTAGGTACGCGGGCATGCCTCGTTCCACCATTTGGATCTGGGCATGTGCTTTAGCAGCATAGGGAGAGCTTTGAGGGTCTGACAGGGGTCACCCTTTATCCTCCCTAGTTTGGGTCCGGTCAGTAGCTCTATTTACTGTGTATGCCCTTGTTGCTCACATACAGCCGTGACACTAGTTCAGTTCTGGAGTGTCACACTTGGATCTGGAGGACCTTCTTATGCCTATTTATGGGGTCCCAGGTATGGCAACACATTGTACCATTACTACTAATTAGAGAAGCAAGTTAATTCAAAATCAGCCTTCTGGGGCAGCAACAGGCTGGCCCCACTGCTCAAAAGACTCCTTCCCTTGACTGACAGGGAAAGACATCTTGCTTGGCCTTATCAGTCTCACACCTGTGCCATTGCTGTGAGTATCGGCGCAACCACAGAGGGTCTGCTGCTGCTACCTAAGCAGATCAAATACTGACTACGCATGGCAGCTGACATCTAGATACACCTGTAAGTGGATGCATCTGGATACATCTGAAAGAGGGAGGGGAGAGTCCCTTTAGCAGAGGAACTAGCCCCTCACTGCTCCAAAAGGCTAATTTTGAAGGAATTTATTTAATTAGAATCGATTAGATCAAATTTACTACATACCTTCCAACCATCCCAGATCCAGCGTGACAGTCCCGGATTTCAGTGGCTGTCCCGCTGTACTGGAACGGGGGAGGTATGTCCCACTCTCAGGCAGCTGTCTCTGCTTCCGCGGGAGGCAGAGACAGTTACCTGTAATGATGAAGCAAAGAGCCGTCCGCTGCCAGCTTCATCATTTCTCCACACTGCTAGTCTGTGCAGGGGGCGGGGCCGGCTAGGAGTCAGCTGTCCTCCTCCTACACAGACCAGCAGCTCCATGTGTCTCCTGCTGCTGCTGGGTAGATCATCGGAGGAACCAGGTGAGTATGTAGCCGCAACGACTGGCTTTATAATAATATCATATGATCTACCCCATCAGGTGAATGGCATAAAAAAAAGAATAGACATTGCGCCAAAACAGATTTTTTTAGTTAGCTCACCTCCCAAAAAACATAATGTTAATCAATCAAAAAGTCTTTTTTCCCCTAAAATGGTAGCAATAAAAATGTAACCTCATCCTGCAAAAAATGAGCCCACACACAAGACCATAGCCAGAAAAATAAAAAAATATGGCTCTAAAAAAATTGCAACACAGAAACATTTTTTTTTTTCAAAAAATGCCCTTATAGTGTAAAACGTAAAAAAAGTAATAAAAATAGAAATGTTTTCTTTTTTTTTAAACTAAAATGAAATATATCCAATTGGCATCAAAGCCAGTAGAAATTTGTTACATAAGTTCCATGTTAGGCTACTTTCACACTTGCAGCCGAGGATTCCGGCAGGCAGTTCTGTCACCGGAAATGCCTGCCGGATCCGGCAATCCTGACGCAAATGGATGCTGTGTCGGTATCAAAATCTACCTTATTATGAATATATACACTTACTCCACGCGAGTGAGTTGAGAGACAGGAATGATATTCATATTGTGCCCACCTCTTTTTCACTGTATCCAACCTCTTGGCTGTCAAATAAGTTTTAACGTGACACATGATCGCGGGGAGGTGTCTAACGAAAACAATGCACCTTTTTATTCTGTCAGCCAACCCGCGGACATTCCAAACTAAAACCTTTAGGAAAAGGAAGAAAGAAAAAAAGAGAAGGACAAACAAAAATAAAGCCCTGTCGCTGTTATCTCCACATATCCTACAATCAATGGCTCCCGAGATAATGGTTACATATCCTCCCAACCCCAACCCCACCCCAAACCCATCACCCTGATTCACGAGTAATAAATACCTCATAAATCTCTTACAAAACAGCCCATCTCCCCCCTCAGCCCCAACCCACTCCACCCGCGGCCCGGCAAAAAAATAAATACATTGACCACCTATTTACTTCAGCTCATATCCCCTTAGCATCCAGCCACTCCGACACATTGACAGACCTAGTGAAAAACTGTACATTATCCTGAAAAACTATCCTCAATTTTGCCGGATATAGTATGGAATATTTAATTTTGGCTTGCATGAGTCTTTTTTTTACATCTCGGAACTCTCTCCGCTTGCGCTGAGTTTCTCTTGAGAAATCTGGAAATATCTCTATATTACTACTATTAAATTTTATCTCCTGCAATTCTCTCTTTCTTCTCAGCACCAGGTCTCGATCTTTCACACATCATCTTCACCAATATCGCTCTAGGTGAGCCCCCAGGCGGGGGGTTTTCTTTGGGATCCTGTGGGCTCTCTCCACAGCAAACCAAGGAGATAGATATTCAGGGCTGATCGTCTCGGATAGCCAATTTTGAATTAACCCAGCTGGGTCCTCTTTCTCTACGCCCTCCGGGAAGCCCATGAATAGGAGATTAAATCTCCGGGATATATCCTCCATATTAGGGAGCTTATCCCGAAGAGATTTCCCCTCTAGTTTAAGTGAATCCACTTTACTATTTATCCTGACTGACTCCTCTTTCATATCATTAATGAAGGATTCTAGTTCTTTAATCTTTGCGCGCATCTTGTTCATATCATCTCTAATCATTTCCCAGGGGACACCTGGGAAATAGTGACCATAAAGTAATAACCTTCCAATTATCATTCAAAAGTGTGTTTCTTCAGGGAGAAACAAACATACCAAACCTTAAAAAAAAAGCTAAATTTAGCCGACTAAGAGAGACCATAGGCCTAACTAACTGGGACAAAGTCCTCAAAAATAAAGATACAGCCAAAAATTTGATATTTTTAAAAGCATCTTAAAATCTAATTATGAGAGGTACATACCTTATGGGACTAAAAGGTTAAGGAACCAAACCAATGTGGATAAATAGAACTGTAAAGAAAGCAATAAATGACAAAAAGAAAGCATTTAAATCACTAAAACAGGAGGGTAGCGAGGAAGAACTTAAAAACTATAGGAAAATAATAGAATATGTAAAAAACAAATAAAAGCAGCCAAACTAGAAACCAAGAGATTAATTGCCAAAGAGAGCAAACTAATCCTAAAATGTTTTTCAATTATATAAATGGTAAAAAGCATAAAACTGAAGGTGTCGGCTCTCTACAGAATAATGAGGGGGGAGTTGCAGAGAGCGATGAGGAGAAAGCAAAGCTATTAAATATTTTTTTCTCCACTGTATTCACTGAAGAAAATAAACTATCAGATGAAATGCAGAATGTAAAAGTTAATTCCCCATTAAAAGTGCCCTGTCTGACCCAGTAAGAAGTACAGCGGCGTCTTAAAAATATTAAAATAGAAAAATTGCCAGGACCAGATGGCATACACCCCCGTATCCTAAGAGAATTAAGTAATTTCATAGCCAGACCCTTATTTCTGATATTTAGGCACTCTATACTGACAGGGAGTGTTCCACAGGATTGGCGCATAGCAAATGTAGTGCCAATATTCAAAAAGGGTGCAAAAACAGAGCCCTGAAACAATAGGCCGGTAAGTTTAACATCTGTCGTGGGTAAACTGTTTGAAGGTTTTCTAAGGCTACTTTCACATTAGCGTTGGGGCTCCGCTTGTGAGCTCCGTTTGAAGGCTCTCACAAGCGGCCCCGAACGCATCTGTCCAGCCCCAATGCATTCTGAGTGGATGCAGATCCGCTCAGAATGCATCAGTCTGGCAGAGTTCAGCCTCCTCTCAGCAGGCGGACACCCGAACGCTGCTTGCAGCGTTCGGATGTCCGTCTGGCCGTGCAGAGGCAAACGGATCCGTCCAGACTTACAATGTAAGTCAATGGGGACGGATCCATTTGAAGTTGACACAACATGGCTCAATTTTCAAACGGATCCGTCCCCCATTGACTTTCAATGTAAAGTCTGGACGGATCCGTCTGAACAACTTTCAGACTTAGAATTTTTTCTAAACTATAATGCAGACGGATCCATTCTGAACGGATACAAACGTCTGCATTATAGGAGAGGATCCGTCTGTGCAGACACCAGACGGATCCTCTCTGAACGCTAGTGTGAAAGTAGCCTAAGAGATGCTATCTTGGAGTACCTTAAGGAAAATAAGCAAATAACAGCATACGTATCAGCATGGCTTGATGTCAAACAAATTGAATTAGTTTCTATGAGGAGGTAAGTTCTAGACTTGACAGCGGCGAATCAATAGATGTCGTATATCTGGACTTCTCCAAAGCATTTGACACTGTACTGCATAAAAGGTTAGTATATAAAATGAGAATGCTTGGACTGGCATAAAATGTCTGTATGTGGGTAAGTAACTGGCTCAGTGATAGAAAACAGAGGGTGGTTATTAATGGTACATACTCAGATTGGGTCACTGTCACTAGTGGAGTACCTCAGGGGTCAGTATTGGGCCCTATTCTCTTCAATATATTTATTAATGATCTTGTAGAAGGCTTGCACAGTAAAATATCGGTTTTTGCAGATGACACTAAACTGTGTAAAGTAATTGACACGGAAGAGGACAGTATACTGCTACAGAGGGATCTGGATAGATTGAAGGCTCGGGCAGAGAAGTGGCAGATGAGGTTTAACAATGACAAATGTAAGGTTGTGCACATGGGAAGAAATAATGCAAATCACCCGTACATACTAAATGGTAAAACACTGGGTAACACTGACATGGAAAAGGACCTAGGAATTTTAGTGAACAGCAAACTAAGCTGTAAAAGCCAGTGTCAGGCAGCTGCTGCCAAGGCCAATAAGATAATGGGTTGCATCAAAAGGGGCATAGATGCCCGTGATGAGAACATAGTCCTACAACTTTACAAATCACTAGTCAGACCACACATGGAATGGAATACTGTGTACAGTTCTGGGCTCCTGTGAACAAGTCAGACATAGCAGAGCTGGGTAAGGTACAGAGGAGGGCAACAACATTAATAACTGGAATGGGGGGACTACAGTACCCTGAAAGATTATCAACATTAGGGTTATTCACTTTAGAAAAAATGCGACTGAGGGGAGATCTAATAACTATGTATAAATATATCAGGGGTCAGTACAGAGATCTCTCCCATCATTTATTTATCCCCAGGACTGTGACGAGGGGACATCCTCTGCGTCTGGAGGAAAGGTTTGTACACAAACATAGAAGAGGATTCTTTACGGTAAAGCAGTGAGACTATGGAACTCTCTGCCTGGGGAGGTGGTGATGGTGAGTTCACTAAAAGAGTTCAAGAGGGGCCTGGATGTATTTCTGGAGTGTGATAATATTACAGGCTATAGCTACTAGAGATGGGTCGTTATTCTGATTGCCTAATTGGAGTCTGGAAGGAATTTTTCCCCCCCTTAAGTAGGGAAAATTGACTTCTACCTCATAGTTTTCTTTTTTGCCTTCCTCTGGATCAACTTGCAGGATAACAGGCCGAATTGGATGGACAAATGTCTTTTTTCAGCCTTATATACTATGTTACTATGGTAGTATAGAGATATCAGATTGAACAGAAGCTACTTTTACAAGGAGATCTCCCAAAGCTAAGTTAGAGTGATTCACTACAGCTAGAATATCAGTCAGTTTCTTGTCAATAATATCAATCCTGCTATCCATCCCGTCTGTTTTATCAGACCCAGTACATTGTTCCAGGGGTACCACAGGGTTCTGAACGGGAAATGATCATCTGGTAGGCATTGGAATTTCAAACGAGCTGTTCCATCCAAAATGTGCAGAAACTCCTCATATGCCCCGACCGAGGGGGCAGGGAGCTCAATGGACAAGATGTCGTAGGCCGGTGGCAGTTAACAATAAGACAAAGCCCTATATAAAACATAGTGATCCACAAATTCAAGTGGCCCAAGCAATAGCCCGAAAACCCTCATAAGGCAGATAGTCCAGGAGTGGTGCGTACAGGGAGCAGGGGAGGCTTTTAATCAACAATCTGGGCTTTACCATCAATTATTGAAAATAACCTCCCAGAGGCAATAGGATAGTCCACCTCTCAATCCACCACCCCTCAGAAAACCATCTGGTCAGTGGGCAACAAAGTAACAGAGTGATCAGTGGGCAACAGAGTAAAAAGCTCACAGCGAGTGCCAGCACACTATGAGGTCCCAAGTCGCCCAAACACAGAAAGAGTTTCCTCAACATCACATTCTGAATTACGACACCCAGTCCAGGGCTTTGCCTCGCCACAGCACCGCCGATACGGCGGGATGTCAGCAAGAAGAATCGATGGGGCAGCCGGGTAGGTTCTGTCTGAGGTGATGGTGCAGCCGTTAGTTGTCAATCGTTCCGTTCATATGTGCGCCAACTCAAGAGCTAAAGCTGGGATGTGGAGGAGGAGTCAGGGCCCACTTCCGCTCGATGCATCAATGCAAGTGAAGAAACCTTCATGCCAGGAAGAAAACGCCAAGCAGGGCTGAGGGAAGAAGCTGATCCACCTCTCCAAATGGAGCGTAGCCTCTCTTTCCCCCAAGCGCTGTCAAGCGACGTGGCAAAAACACGAGGGCGAGGATTGGCAGGGAGAGGAGAAGGAGGGGGATCGCAGCACGTCCAAGCCACTACGTCATGCCGCTACGCTTAGCCTTAGAAAAAAAAAAAAAATACATATTTGGTATCACCGCATCCATAACAATTGGCTCTACAAAAATATCACATGATCTTCCCCATCAAGTGAATGGTGTAAAAATAAACAAATAAAAATTATGCCAAAACTGCTTTTTTTAGTCACCTCACTTCACAAAAAACATAATATCAATCAATCAAAAAGTCGTGTGTACCTCAAATTGATAGCAATTAAAACGTCACCTCGTCCCGCAAAAAACAATCCCTCACAGAAGACTATAGTCAGAAAAATGAAAAACATATGGCTCTAAGAAAATGGCAACACAAAAACATGATTTTTTTCCCCAAAAATTTTTATCGTGCAAAAAATAAAAAAATTTCACATAGTTGGTATTGTTGCATCAGTAATGACCGGATCTATAAAAATATCACATGATTCATCAAGTGAACGGTGTAAAAAAAGAAAAAATTAAAATGACACCAAACAGCTTTTTTTTTTGGGCTTCAGGTCCCAAAAAAATAATAAAAAGCAACCAGAAAGCCAAATGTACCCCAAAACGGTGCCAATAAAAACTACAGCTTGTTCCACACAAAATAAGCCCTCACGCAGCTCATTCTCTTAAAAATCATGATAGAAAATTCCATGTTAGAAAATCCAGATGCCGCTCTTTTCCTTCTGAGCCCTGGCGTAAAGAAGAAAGTGGGTAGCAAATTGTGGGGGATATTCTCCTGCTATCTTTTGTTAAAAAGAAAGTTTGGGCCTGAAGCACCATTTTCTTGTAAAAAAAAAAATAAAAATTTCATTTTCACACCCCACCCAAGTATAAAAAGTTAAATCAAGTGCCCACTACATCCCTTAAAAATTCCTTAGGTAGTGTGGTTTACAAAATGTGGTCACTTTTTGGGGGTTTTCACTGTGGGGTTACCTCAGGGCTTCTTTAAATGCAACATGACAACCTAAGGCCTCTTTCACACGGGCGTCGCGTCTGAGGGCTGGATAGGATGCGGGTGCGCATTTTCCCACGCGAGTGCAAAGTGTTTTAATGCGTTTTGCACGCGTGTGAGAAAAATCGTCATGTTTGGTACCCAGACCCGAACCCAGACTTCTTCACAGAAGTTCGGGTTTGGGTTAGGTGTTGTGTAGATTTTATTATTTTCCCTTAAAACATGGTTATAAGGGAAAATAATAGCATTCTTAATACAGAATGCTAAGTAAATTAGGGATGGAGGGGTTAAAAAAATAATAACAATTAAACTCACCTCATCCACTTGTTCGCGCAGCCTGGCTTGTCTTCTTCTTTGATGTACTGGGAGGAAAAGGACCTTTGGTGACGTCACTGCGCTCATCACATGGTCCATCACATGGTCAATCACATGGTCCATCACCGTGGTGATGGACCATGTGATGAGCGCAGTGACGTCACCAAAGGTCCTTTTCCTCCCAGATCATCAAAGAAGAAGAAAGAAGACGAGCCGGGCTGCGTGAACAAGTGGATGAGGTGAGTTTAATATATAATTTTTTTAACCCCTCCATCCCTAATTTACTTAGCATCCTGTATTAAGAATGCTATTATTTTCCCTTATAACCATGTTATAGGGGAAAATAATAATGATCGGGTCCCCATCCCGATCGTCACCTAAAAACCATGCGTAAAAATAGTTTGAGGGGTTTTGTTTCTAAAATGGGGTCATTTATGGGTTGGTTCTAGTATAAAAGCCCCACAAAGTGACTTCAGAACTGAACTGGTCCTTAAAAAAGTTGACTTTTCAAAAATTGCTTCTAAAATTCTAAACCTTCTAACGTCCTAAAAAAATAAATAATTACCAAAATGATGGCAACATAAGGTAGACATATGGGGATTGTAAATTAATGAATATTTTATGAGGCATCACTATCTGTTTTAAAAGCAGAGAGATTCAAATTTAGAAAACAGTGAATTTTTCAACTTTTCGGTAACTTTTGGATTTTTTAAATAAATAAAGGTACAATGAGTCACAAGAAAACAATCTCTGAATGGCTTGGATAAGTAAAAGCATTCCAAAGTTATTACCAGATAAAGTGACACATTTGCAAAATTAGGCCTGAGGCCTCATGCACACGACCGTTGTGTGCATCCGCGGCCGTTGTTCCGTTTTCCGTTTTTTTTCGCGGACCCATTGACTTTCAATGGGTCCGTGGAAAAATCGGATGATGCACCGTTTGACTTCCGCGTCCGTGATCCGTTTTTCCAGTCCGTGAAAACAATATGACCTGTCCTATTTTTTTCACGGACAACGGTTCACGGACCCATTCAAGTCAATGGGTCCGTGAAAAATCACGGATGCACACAAGATAGTCATCCGCGTCCGTGATCCGTGTCCGTGATCCGTGTCCGTTTTTCCTATCATTTTCAATGCAAACTTGACTTCGTTTTTTTTTTCACTTTTCATGTCCGTGGATCCTCCAAAAATCAAGGAAGACCCACGGAAGAAAAAACGGACACGGATCACGGAACTACGGAACCCGTTTTTGCGGACCGCAAAAAAAAACGGTCGTGTACATGAGGCCTGAATCAGACAGCCTGATCAGGAAGGGGGAAAATTACCCGGTCTGGAAGTGGTTAAAGGGGCACATATCTGGCCATAACTACTCTGAAGGGGGCACATATGTGGGCATAATACTGTTAAAGGGGCACATATCATAACTACTGTTAAGGGGGCACATATCTGGCCATAACTACTGTGAAGGGGGCACATATCTGGGCATAATTTGTGAAGGGGCACAATGTGGGCATATATACTGTGTGGTGGCGTAAAGGGGGGAATAATTACTGTGTGGGGGCATTTAGGGGACTGGGAAGGATTAGGTTTATAGTTATGTTTAGGTAGAGTTAGAGGCGTGGCTTAATGCAGAAAAAAATTGTGTGCCGCACATAGTGTCCCTCTTCCTTCTTTTCAAAAGATTTGAGGCATGATACTATACTATCCCAGCTCCAAAACCAAAATGCCACTGCTGATCTCTCTGACAATACATGTGAGCAGCCACCAGACTTAGGCAAGTATATATGTGATAAGATGGTGGGGGCTGTACAAAATGGTATCAAGACCCCCTATGCTGCAGGTTGTGCACAGCTGTATAAAGGGTTCTGTGTGATCAGTTTGGAACTGCTCTCATTCGTGTGGCTGACCACTTTGCATAAGAGGCGCTACATGCTGGAGTTTGTTTTGTAATGTAGCATACCTTCCTACCCAGTGGCTGCTATTTCTGTGCACCTGCCGCGTATCATGGTTCTGAACGTGTGTGCACTGTGCAGTTTTTGTGCTGTGTGCTCACCTTGCATTGAAAACAACTTTTGCATTGCAAAGTGGATCTGGAGAGGTTAGCTTGGGGAATTTGCTTCCCTTTACTATTTTACTAGAATGTGAAAGGTAAGAAGTGTTTATGTTAATAATAGAAAAAAGTAAATCTTTCCATGAACTTTGGCTGATCCTGTCTAGTGATGAGCGAAGTATTGGAAAATTCGATTCGGCTGCTTCGCCTAATTAAAAAAAAATCGCGCATTTACAAAAAGCTGATTTTTTTGTAAGTAGTGGGTGCAATGACAGTGTATTACAGTGTAAAATAAAAAAAATAAAAGAGCCAACCGCCACCATCTTGATTGTAGATCCAGCGAGAAATCTTGTGCGGCCCATGCTGACGTCATCACGTCGCCCGGCGTAGTGTCGTCATTCGTCACCACGCACTGGATTTCACGTGGGATCTTCAATTAAGATGGTGGTAAGTTTGACTTTTTTTTTTTACCACCATTCAGGGAAAATCAATTCGTTACCACGAAGCAGGAGGAGATTTGGCTTTGCGGCAAATTGAATTTTCCCTGAAATTCAGATCAAATTCCACTTCGTCAACTTCGATTTGCTCACCACTATAGATGTACGTGGTGCATACTATTAGGCGCCTTTCACACGGGCGAGAATTCCATGCGGGTGCAATGCGTGAAGTGAACGCATTGCAACCACACTGAATCCGGACCCGTTCACTTCAATAGGGCTGTTCAGATGAGTGTTGATTTTCACAAATTACAGCATGTTCTATAATCTGCGTTTTTCATGCAACGCAGGCCCCATAGAAGTGAATCGGGATGCGTGAAAATCGCAAGCATCCACAAGGAAGTGTGGATGCGGTGTGATTTTCACACATGATTTCTAGGAGATGATAGGGATGAGCAACCCCGGACCCCATTAAAGGGAACCTGTCACCGGGATTTTGTGTATAAAGCTGAGGACATGGGTTGCTAGATGGTCGCTAGCACATCCGCAAAACCCAGTCCCCATAGCTCTGTGTGCTTTTTATTGTGTAAAAAAAACAATTTGATACATATGCAAATTTACCTGAGATGAGTCCTGTCCCTGAGATGAGTCAGGGACAGGACTTATCTCAGGTAAATTTGCATAAGTATCAAATCGTTTTTTTTTTTACACAATAAAAGCACAGAGAGCTATGGGGACTGGGTATTGCGGATGTGCTAGCGACCATCTAGCAACCCATGTCCTCAGCTTTATACACAAAATCCAGATGACAGGTTCCCTTTAAAGTCAATTTACTGTTTTATTTTCCCTTATAACATGGTTATAAGGGGAAATAATAGCATTCTTAATACAGAATGATTACTAAAATGTGGATTGAGGGGTTTAAAAATAAAAAAATATATTAACTCACCTCATCCGCTTGTTCACGCAGCCGGCATGTCTTCTTTCTTCTTCTTTCAGGACCTGCAAAAGGACCTTTTATGACGTCATCGCGCTCACCACGTGGTGTGCGCAGTGACGTCAGCGCAGGTCCTTTGGCAGAAAGAAGAAGAAAGAAGATGATGCCGGCTATGCAAACAAGTGGATGAGGTGAGTTAATTTTTAAAAAAATTTAACCCCTCATGCCACATTTTAGTAAGGCTACTTTCACACTCATGTTTGTGCGGATCCGTCATGGATCTACACAGACGGATGCGTTCAGATAATACAAACATCTGCATCTGTTCAGAACGGATCAGTTTGTATTATCTTTAACATAGCCAAAACGCATGCGTCATGAACACCATTAAAAGTCAATGGAGGGCGGATCCGTTTTCTATTGTGCCAGATTGTGTCATAGAAAACGGATCCGTCCCCATTGACTCACATTGTGTGTCAGAACAGAACGTTTGGCTCAGTTTCATCAGACGGACAGTCCGCCTCCAAAGCGGAATGGAGACGGAACGGAGGCAAACTGATGCATTCTGAGCGGATCCTTTTCCATTCAGGATGCATTAGGGCAAAATTGATCCGTTTTGGACCGCTTGTGAGAGCCCTGAACGAATCTCACAAACGGAAAGCCAAAACGCCAGTGTGAAAGTAGCCCAAGCATTCTGTATTAAGAATGCTATTATTTTCCCTTATAACCATGTTATAAGGGAAAATAATAAAATCTACAGAACACCGAACTCAAACCCGAACTTCAGTGAAGAAGTCCGGGTTTTGGTCTGGGTACCACAAAAAAAAATTTTCACACGCATGCAAAACGCATTGCACTCGCGTGGAAAAAACTGAGCAACGCAATGCAATCGCAGTCAAAACTGACTGAAATTGCGTACGCACTTGCACGATTTTCCATGATTGCAGACGCAACGCATCCGGACCTAATCCGGAAACGCTTGTCTACAAGGGGCCTTAGGGTACGGCCACGCAGTCAGGTTTCTGATGCAGTTTGGAAGCCAAAACAACGAGTGTCCTTCATACTTTCTGTCCTTTCATGATCCACTCCTGATTTTTGCTTCCACAACCAAATGCAGAAACCTTACCATGTGGCCGTACCCTTAGGCCTCTTTCACATGGGCGTTCCGGATTTGCTCCGGATGCGTCGCGTGTGCATTGCTGGAAACCCGCGCGAGTAGGCACGCAATTGCAGTCAGTTTTGACTGTGATTGCACTCTGATGTTCAGTGTTTTCCGCGCGAGTGCAATGCTTTTTGAAGGTGTGTGAGAAAAAACTGAATGTGGTACCCAGACCCGAACCCGGACTTCTTCACTGAAGTTCGGGTTTGGGTTAGGTGTTCTATTCATTTTATTATTTTCCCTTATAACATGGTTATAAAGGAAAATAATAGCATTCTTAATACAGAATGCTTACTAAAATGTGACTTGAGGGGGTAAAAAAAAATAAAAAATTAACTCACCTCATCCACTTGTTCGTGCAGCCGGCTTGTCTTCTTTCTTCTTCTTTCAGAACCTGCAAAAGGACCTTTGATGATGTAATTGCGCTCACCATGTGGTGAGCGCGGTGACATCAGCGCAGGTCCTGCTGAATGAAGATAGAAGGATCATGTCATCAAAGGTCCTTTTGCAGGTCCTAGCAACCATGCGTGAAAATCGCATCGCATCCGCACTTGCTTGAGGATGCTTGTGATTTTCACGCATCCCCATTCATTTCTATGCAACGCACAAGTGATGCGTGAAAATCACCGCTCATCTGAACAGCCCTATTGAAGTGAATGGGTCCGGATTCAGTGCGGGTGTAATGCGTTCACCTCACGCATTGCACCCGCGTGGAAAACTCGCCCGTGTGAAAGGGGCCTTAGGCCTCCTGCACACAGGTGTTGATGAACACACATAGGATTCACACGAAGTTCTGTGCGCACTTCTGCACATTTCTGCAGCATATTCACACCAAAATCCGCTATTTCAAATATTTTGGTGCAGATTTGATACTGTTTTGCCGCAAATCACACCCTTTCATTGAAAAGGGTGAAATCTGCAGCTAAAACCACAAAGATAATTGACATGCTGCGGTTTTGGAAATCAGCAATACAGTTCAATTTCTGCACAGAAACAATCCGCAAAGTGTATATCAGATATGTGTAATCTGATACACTTTGCTGGTACTGTAATACGCTGCGGTTTTTCGGCATGGGAATCCACGAGGAAAAAAACACGCATATTCTGCAACGTGTGCAGGTGGCCTTAGGATGTACTTCTAAGGCCTCTTGCACACGAACAGTATTTTTTTCCGTTTACTTTCCGTTTTTTGCATTCCATATACGGACCGTATACGGAACCATTCATTTCAATGGATCCGCCAAAAAACGGAAGCTACTTCGTATGCCTTCCGGTTCCGTATTTCCGTTTTTCTGTTCAGTTCAAAGATAGAACATGTCCTATTATTGTCCGCATAACGAACAAGGATAGTACTGTTCTATCAGGGGCCAGCTGTTTAGTTCCGCAAAAAACGCAATGCACACGGACGTCATCCGTATTTTTTGCGGATCCGTTTTTTGCGGACCGCAAAATACTGAAAAAGCCATACGGTCGTGTGCAAGAGGCCTAAACAGAAGATTTGGTGCAAACATTTCTGCGAGTCCGTCTAAATGGAGAATTCAGAAATCTATTTACTTGCCACTTCAGTTTTCTGTTGCAGACATTTCATGGATATGATAATATTTTATATTGAGTTTAATGTTCTTTTTCTTGGAAGTGCGGCAGTGTTGACCATGTTCAATGATGTAAATATTGCACACTCCTAAAAGTACAATTATTGATTTACCCGTACTGTTTCCAAACTGAAAGCAGATGATCTTGCCTTGTGCCAGCTGCGCTGGGACTGAGAACGTACGTTCTCAGTTGCCTGCTGAATGTGAAAACTATCCCAGTCTGTACTGGAGTCACTGTTTATTGCTTACAGTAAATCATGTATGAATATATTTGGAATCTACAATGAGGTGTAGATCATTTGTAGTTGCATGTATTAGAATAGGAGCATCTATACGATGCTTATAATAGGTCAGTCTAATAAAAAATAAGAGCACTGACCACCTAACTCAGAGGTTGTTCACTGCCACCACCATCAGTGAACAGTTCCTTTCCGGTTAACAAAAGTGAGACTGATTTTGGCAATGATAATAGGGTTAGACCTGCTGGCAAAAATCCCCTCCTACTGTACCAAACATACATACTCCTACTGTCCCCTCCTACTGTACCAAACATGCATACTCCTACTCCTACTGTCCCCTCCTACTGTACCAAACATACATACTCCTACTCCTACTGTTTCCTACTACTGTACCAAACATACATACTCCTACTCCCCCCTCCTACTGTACCAAACATACATACTCCTACTGTCCCCTCCTACTGTACCAAACATACATACTCCTACTCCTACTGTTTCCTCCTACTGTACCAAACATACATACTCCTACTCCCCCCTCCTACTGTACCAAACATACATACTCCTACTGTCCCCTCCTACTGTACCAAACATACATACTCCTACTCCTACTGTTTCCTACTACTGTACCAAACATACATACTCCTACTCCCCCCTCCTACTGTACCAAACATACATACTCCTACTGTCCCCTCCTACTGTACAAAACATGCATACTCCTACTCCTACTGTCCCCTCCAACTGTACCAAACATACATACTCCTACTCCTACTGTTTCCTCCTACTGTACCAAACATACATACTCCTACTCCTACTGTTCCCTCCTACTGTACCAAACATACATACTCCTACTGTCCCCTCCTACTGTACAAAACATACATACTCCTACTCCTACTGTCCCCTCCTACTGTTCCAAACATACATACTCCTACTGTCCCCTCCTACTGTACCAAACATACATACTCCTACTCCTACTGTCCCCTCCTACTGTACCAAACATACATACTCCTACTCCTACTGTCCCCTCCTACTGTTCCAAACATACATACTCCTACTCCTACTGTCCCCTCCTACTGTACCAAACATACATACTCCTACTGTCCCCTCCTACTGTACCAAACATGCATACTCCTACTGTCCCCTCCAACTGTACCAAACATACATACTCCTACTCCTACTGCTCCCTCCTACTGTACCAAACATACATACTCCTACTGTCCCCTCCTACTGTACAAAACATACATACTCCTACTCCTACTGTCCCCTCCTACTGTTCCAAACATATATACTCCTACTTCTACTGTCCCCTCCTACTGTACCAAACATACATACTCCTACTGTCCCCTCCTACTGTTCCAAACATACATACTCCTACTCCTACTGTCCCCTCCTACTGTACCAAAAATACATACTCCTACTGTCCCCTCCTACTGTACCAAACATACATACTCCTACTCCTACTGTCCCCTCCTACTGTTCCAAACATACATACTCCTACTCCTAGTGTACCCTCCTACTGTACCAAACATACATTAATTTTATCTTGATAGCGATAATGCAGCTGGTGTAGGTGCTCTATAGTAAGCATTGCTAGTGTTTTCTGGGTTAAATTCATGCTTGGCAACTTTCCAAAAGTGGATAAATAATAGGAGAAACAGTGGTGGTGATGCGAGTAGCATGCCTCTTAATTTTTTGGGCAGCCCATGCCTCTTTACTTGACCCACTGAGTCTGAATGTGCAAGCCTGATTATGCAGCGTTCCTTGCACGGTAAACCTACATTGGGCACTACTTTCTGGCAGCTGGAAACTCTTGCAGGAGTCAATGTGATTGTCCCTTTTTCCAGGAGCCTTCCAGATGTTCCAGTTGGCAGGTCTGGTTATTCCTTCATGGTGTTCTTTAAAGGAAGTGTATCACCTCTGTTTGTTATACTACTTAAAACCAGGTACTGATATATTTTTATAGTCAATATTTATTATTTTATGACTGTAGTTTTTATTTTTTCAGTGCATGATTATGAGGGGGGTTATCTTTTTTGAATATTCGTTGATATGCTTTACAGCAGCCACATGGACCATAGGAACTTTTAGATTGGAAACTTTCATTGTCTTCTATGGGAGAGTTTTCTAGACATGCATTAACATGCATAACTTATTCACTTGCGCTATCTTTATTTAGGTGTTACCCTTCATTGTAATCCTGCCTGTGATGATAACGAGATGACTGCTGAAAAGTGATTTCTGCAGAACAGGAAGTATCAGCCTATTTTGAGGGAACAGCAGCTAGTGTGAAACTGGACGATTCCAGGACTTTTTGACATGGAAAATAAAACTAAAAATCATCAAACTTCTTAAAAAATATGTTTAACATAAAAACATGACAATTAAGCCTCATGCACACGGCCGTTGTGTGCCCTTGGCAGCATTGCGGCCCGCATACGGCGGATCCGCAATACACGGGCACCGGCCCCTGTGCACTCCGCATCACGAATGTGGACCCATTCACGTGAATTGGTCCGCAATCACGAAGATGTGTAATGGAAGCACGGATCGGAACCCCACAGAAGCACTACGGAGCCTCCGCACCGCAAAGAAATATAAATTTTTTGTGGTGCAGATGGATCATGGACCCATTCAAGTTGAATGGGTCTCGATCCGTCCTGGCCGCCGCACGGACATTGCCTGTGCATTGGGGACCGCAAATTGCGGTCCCCAATGCACAGAACGGAAGCACAATGTTTGTATGCAAGAGGCCTTAGCATGAATAATAGATTCATTTCTGATGACATTTGCCCTTCAAATTATGTTCTCTGGGGAGAAAATAGCAAAATACAATATTCTAATGGATTCTATAGCTGTCTGCGCTGTCTGGAATATTTAACATTATATTTTCTAGGGCGCCCAGTGTAAGGCCTCATGCACACGGCCGTTGTTTTGGGCCGCATCCGAGCCGCAGTTTTGGTGGCTCGGATGCGGACCCATTCACTTCAAAGGGGCCGCAAAAGATGCGAACAGCACTCCGTGTGCTGTCCGCATTCGTTGCTCTGTTCCGTGGCCCCGCAAAAAAAAATATAACATGTCCTATTCTTGTCTGCGCTTTGCGGACAAGAATAGGCAGTTATAATAAAGGCTGATCGTGCCGTTCCGCAAATCTGTGTTTTGTGCTACGTGTGCATGTAGCCTAAAGGTGCTACCAGTCTTGCCAATTTCACAAACAAACTGAGCTAATCAAAAAGTTAACAACTGAAATGGGAATTTCATCACAAAAGGTAAGTGTTAGATTCCCAGTATTCAGTGCGAACTATTAGTGGATTTCGTGCGGAAAAACCACAGTTTAATACAGTGCCAGCAAGATGAATGAGATATGACAAAGCTCATGTACACTTAGCTTTTTTTCTTAGGTGCAGAAATTGACCTATTGTTTAAAATCCACAGCATGTCAATTGTTTGTGTGATTCTACACCTTCCGTGGAGTGCATTTCCTCACAGACTTCAATGGGGTTGCTTACATAAACAGAAAAACTGCAGAAAAATCTGCATAAAAAAATAAACGCACCAAAACCACAAATCTGCACCGTGTACAGGCACCCTTATGCAACATATAATGCATGTCTTTGGGAGGTGGGGGTAGAAATACATGCTGAAAGACAAAGTTGATCATACAAAGGATTAATAGGTGTATTCCTTTTTTGGGGTGTATTATTTTATTTTTAAGGTTTGTGTACTGTATTGCACATGCTGGTAGATTTTTAATGAGTGTCATGTTATTTTGAACAAGTCTACTTTGGCAGTAGAAAATGAATGCAGTGAGGTTATAGACATAGATGCTTGCATTCATTGTACATTGAAAGATACAATGGACATATTTTTGGAAAATTTAAATACTGTATTACTACATTAATAGTGGCATGACAGGCCAATTGAACAAGATGGTCGTCCTTCCTGAATACTTATAATTGTTAAAAAATCTACAGGTTTTACTGACGCTAACCTCCCTACTAGAGATGAGCGAATCGAAGTTGACGAAGTGGAATTCGCTCCAAATTTCAGGAAAAATTCGATTCACACTGAAGCCGAATTTCCTCACGCTTCTGGTAACAAATCGCATTTTTTCCTAAAATGGCTGCTGCACATATTAGGACATGGAGCAAAGAACTCTGAGAATGAGGGATCACCCACAATGCCATGCATGCAGCCAATCAGCAGACAGCCAGCCCTGTGATGTCACGGCCCTATAAATAGCCTCAGCCATCTTGGATTTAGCCATTTTCCAGTGTACTTAGTGCAGGGAGAGATGTCAGCAGGCGCTAGGGACAGTGGTAGAAAATACTTTATGCTGGGTTCACACTTGAGCGTTCTGAAAGGAGCGCTCTGTATGCGCGATTGTACGGGCGTTTACAAGCGCGCATACAGAGACAAGTGAACACACATTGTCGCGCGTTCCCGAAAGTCTATGTATGGGAACGCGCGACAAACGCCCAAAAAAACGCTCATGTACTTGTTTGAGCGTCGGGCGTTTTACAGCGCGATCGTACGCGCTGTAAAACGCCCAGGTGAGAACCATTCCCATAGGGAAGCATTGGTTTCTCCTTGTTGAGCGTTTTACAGCGCGTAGGAACGCGCTGTAAAACGCTCAGGTCTGAACTGAGCCTTATTGTGCTGAAAAATCGATTTACAAGTTCAGGGAAAGATTATTCAAGGTGTAGGGAAAGGATAGGGAGGCATCATCCACACTATAAAAGGAGAACAGGGTGCAATAGGAGAGTGTACAGCCTGGGTAATAGGAGTGATTCTATTACACCTTGCTGCACTAATTGGGGATCCAAATTGTTATACTGCTGCTTTTAGGTTGTTTGAACTATATGATACATCAGTGATTCCAGCAAACCTTGCTTATTATTGGGGTGCAAGTGCTGTGCGATACAGCCATTTATGGGGTGTATTAATAGGAAATATACATACGTCCTATTAGCCGTTTTGCAGTGAATTGTGATTGTTATATTTTTTTTGGGGGGTGTAGTAATAGGAAAAAGAGTACTTTTTACTTGCCATTCTGCGGTGAAGTTACATTGTACCTTCCTTTTTTGGGGTGTATTATTATATTTTTAATTTCATTCTTTCATTGTACAGTATGTCAGACAGACAGGTGACAGGCCCTTCAACTGGAATGGGCAGTGGCCAAAATGTTTCTGTCACAGGCAGAAGTAGCAGCAGAAGAAGGGAGGGTGGCAGCAGGAGTCGCAGCGAGAGGCCTGAGCTCCCAGTGTCATCTAGTGGCCGTGTCTTGACCAGCAACCCAGCAGTGTTTGAATGGTTGACTCAGTCTTTGACTTCGTGACATCAAACACCCCCAGCCAAGAGTCAGTGGTTTCCTCTGACACAACGCTTAGTTGGCATGGCCCTTGATCAGGCCCTGTGCCCCAACCTGTCCTGAACCTGCCTCTGTCATTTGCTGTTCCCTCAGTCCGAGAAGTATTATATGCCGTAGGCTCGGTCCAGCTAGAGGACAGTCAGCAGCTACTGCCCAGCCAAGATCTGGAGGAGACATCCGCCACTTCCTCTGGTAGGCGGGTAAGTAGTGATGATGATAGTCACGTGGGAGCTGGTGTTGCAAGTAGTCAGGCTCCTGGCCCTGACCGTTGAGGAGGACATCAGTGATGTGCAGACAGTAGTGGATGATGATGATGTAGCCGATCGCACTTGGGAGCCACGTGAAGAAGGGGCTTCATCATTATCATCAGGAGAAGAGGGTGGAAGCTTGCACGTGAGGCAGAAGCTGAGGCAGCAAGGTGGTAGTGTGGGTGTGAGTCAGCAGGGTGGCAGCAGTGGGAAATTGGGGGCCAAACGTGCCCAGGGTAGATCACCCACTTCGCAGGAGCCTACCTGCCTGGAAAGTAGCGGTGCATGAGTTCACGAAAGCAGCGGTAGCAGGCAGTCAGCTTAGAGTGTTGGGGGGAAAATGCCATACTCGGCTGGCAATTATTTGTTAAGCCACCGGAGGAGGTGAACATGGCCATTTGCCAAATTTGTGGTCAGAAGGTGAAGCGTGGCCAGGGTGCCAATATTGGCACCATGGCCCTGCGTCAATACATGCAACATCAAGTTGCCTGGGAGAACTGTGCCTCCAATGTGGTGGTCCAGCATGCCACAGCAACCGCTACATCACCCAGTGGCACTCACCCAATTTAATGCAGTCAAGGCTCCACCACCTCAGTCGAAGGGAGCTGTCTGTCCTTCCC
Organism: Bufo bufo; assembly: GCF_905171765.1. Taxonomy (NCBI): domain Eukaryota; kingdom Metazoa; phylum Chordata; class Amphibia; order Anura; family Bufonidae; genus Bufo; species Bufo bufo. Next base: position 153,753,642 of record NC_053395.1, on the reverse strand, counting down.
ATCATCTGCTAGTCCTGATGCTCCTGCTCCTCGTCCTCCTACTCCTCATCAGTCATTCCATCAGCAATTGATCACTGAAATGATTGCCAAGAGACAACAGTATGCATGCATTCATCCAACGGCGCAGAAGCTGAATGTGCTCCTGCAGTCCCTCCCTTTCCAAGTGGTGGACTCTGCACCTTTCAGAGAACTCATGGCTTGTGCTGAGCTTAGGTGGAAAGTCCCAAGCTGTCATTTCTTTGTGAAAAACACATATGTAGAACAGAAGGTGGGCCAGTCCTTGAGCCTGTCGGTGTCTGCCAAAGTGCACGGCAGTGCCGACGTCTGGGGCTGTAACTACGGTCAAGGGCAATATACAGTACAGACCAAAAGTTTGGACACACCTTCTCATTCAAAGAGTTTTCTTTATTTTCATGACTATGAAAATTGTAGATTCACACTGAAGGCATCAAAACTATGAATTAATACATGTGGAATTATATACATAACAAACAAGTGTGAAACAACTGAAAATATGTCATATTCTAGGTTCTTCAAAGTAGCCACCTTTTGCTTTGATTACTGCTTTGCACACTCTTGGCATTCTCTTTATGAGCTTCAAGAGGTAGTCCCCTGAAATGGTTTTCACTTCACAGGTGTGCCCTGTCAGGTTTAATAAGTGGGATTTATTGCCTTATAAATGGGGTTGGGACCATCGATTGCGTTGAGGAGAAGTCAGGTGGATACACAGCTGATAGTCCTACTGAATAGAATTTGTATTATGGCAAGAAAAAAGCAGCTAAGTAAAGAAAAACGAGTGGCCATCATTACTTTAAGAAATGAAGGTCAGTCAGTCAGCCGAAAAATTGGGAAAACTTTGAAAGTAAGGGCTATTTGACCATGAAGGAGAGTGATGGGGTGCTGTGCCAGATGACCTGGCCTCCACAGTCACCGGACCTGAACCCAATCGAGATGGTTTGGGGTGAGCTGGACCGCAGAGTGAAGGCAAAAGGGCCAACAAGTGCTAAGCATCTCTGTGAACTCCTTCAAGACTGTTGGAAGACCATTTCAGGGGACTACCTCTTGAAGCTCATCAAGAGAATCCCAAGAGTGTGCAAAGCAGTAATCAAAGCAAAAGGTGGCTACTTTGAAGAACCTAGAATATGACATATTTTCAGTTGTTTCACACTTGTTTGTTATATATATAATTCCACATGTGTTAATTCATAGTTTTGATGCCTTCATAGTCATGAAAATAAAGAAAACTCTTTGAATGAGAAGGTGTGTCCAAACTTTTGGTCTGTACTGTATGTCCTTTATGGCCCACTGGGTAAATGTGGTTCCTGACAAGCCACACCAGCAACTTGGCCAGGTGACGCCACTTCCGCCTCCACGTTCTCACGACGTAGGTCCTGCGACAATGTCCGCCTTTTCCTCCTTATCCTCCACCGTGTCCTCAGCCTCCACTGCAGGGACAATTCACAGTGCTCATCCAGCTTACCACATGTGCAGGGCACATTGTTGTCATGCTGTTCTGCACCTAGTTTGCCTGGGCGAACGGAGTCACACAGGGGAGGAACTGTTCCGCGTCCTTCATCAAGAGATCGAATCCTCGACAACTCAAAATCAGATCCATGGTGACCGACAACGGGAAATACATGGTGTCGGCGCTGTGTCAAGGAGGGCTGAGCCTTGCGCCCTGTATGGCGTACGTGTACAATCTGGTTGTCAAGCAGTTCCTGAAATCTTCCACCAATCTGCAAGACATCCTAAAACTTTGCATGCACTTCAGCCACTCATACACCACCAAGCACACCCTCTTTGAGCTGCAGCGGCAGAACGGTGTCCCCCAACATAGGCTGATATACAACGTTTCCGCCTGTTAGAACTCCATCCTCCATATGTTGGACCAATTATATGAACAGAGAAAGGCCATAAACGATTTCTTGATGATACAGGCGGACAGAGATAGTTCCCTGTGTAACTTCGATGTTAGCCAGTGGCAGCTCATGCGTGACACGTGCCGTTTGCTCGGGCCCTTTGAGTTGGCCACTTTATTTGTCAGTCACCAGGACTACGGAATGAACAACATCATTCCATTGCTTCATATCCTGGAACAGATGCTGCTAAATCTGTCTGGCCAGGGGACAGGAGACGTGGCGACTACATCTCTCAGTCACATAAGCCCTATGGGGGCTGAACTAGAGGAGGAGAACATTCAAGCACGAGCAATGCATATGGCTGGTTTTTCTATACAGGTGAAAGGAGAGGAGGAGGACAAACTGAACTACTATCGAGACATCCTATGTAGTCAGTTGGCCGTTGCCTATGTGCGCTATCACCCATCCTGACGCAGGTCTGAGAGAGGGGCCCTCTGCGCTCACGTTCCACTGCCATGGCTTCGGGGGGGGGGGGGGGGCAGGAGCAGTACCAGCTCCATCAGCAGCAACTTAAGTCTAGAGTTGGTGATGATCAGTTTTCTTCACCCGCCTACTGAAGAAACTACTCATCAGCAGCAGCAGCTAGACATAGAGCAGAACCTGAACCAGCAGGTTGAGGCATACTTGGAGTGCACTTGTACACACAGGTAATTTGTTTCTCACAGGCAGACGCCCTGTTCCTCGCTCCACGCTGCCCAGCAAAATCTCATACACTCCAGCAACATAGTGCAACATCCACGGTACTTATAAATGAAATTCTATTTATTGTACTCATAAACAAGCACTTGTAATCAGCATTAAAATATTTAGTCAGTCCACTGTCTGCTGTTTTAATGCTGATTACAAGTGCTTGTTTGTGAGTACAATAAATAGAATTTCATTTATAAGTACCGTGGATGCTGCACTATGTTGCCGTTCTTTTGAAGGTGCTGGAGTGTATGAGATTTTGCTGGGCAGCGTGGAGTGAGGAACAGGGCGTCTGCCTGTGAGAAACAAATTACCTGTGTGTACAAGTGGCTACGTCTTTTCTGAGAGAAGCGCAGACCAGAACCTATTTTCTTCTATTATTACATACAGGAGAGAGGACCGGCTCCTGTCATCTGGACTGCTGCTATCATATTTTGGGGTATACACGGACTACAGTTTTTACTGTTGCTTTGTCTTGTATTTATACTTGGAGTGCACCCTGCCACCCCACATCGAAGATCCCCTGGACTACTAGGCATCCAAACTTGATTTGTGGCCGCAACTGGCCGAGTTTGCCCTGGACAAGCTTTCCTGCTACTCGCCTGTCCACACAAAATGTTGAGAAACTGACCTTTGTGAAGATGGATCAGCCAGGATTTTAAACACTAGTGCCTGATACATCAGACTAGATCATCCATGGTGCCACACCTAAACTTTGTCAAAAGAGACCTGTTTCTTCTGGCTACCTGCTTCAGCTACTATTCTGATGCTGCCACCCACCAGATGCCACACCTGCTGCCAGGTACTCCTACTTCCACCCACCATCTTTAGCTGGTACTGGTATTGCCCCCCACCTCCCTACTCTGTCACTGGGCCACTCTGTTGTCTCCTCATGCTGGTGCTATCTCCCCACTCTGTCACTAGGCCACTCTGTGGTCTCCTCATGCTGCTGCCGCCTCACCACTCTGTGGTCTCCTCATGCTGCTGCCACATCACCACTCTGTGGTCTCCTCATGCTGCTGCTACTTCAACACTCTGTCACTGGGCCACTCTGTGGTAAACTCATGGTGCTTCCACCTCCCCACTCTGTCACTGGGCCACTTTGTGGTCTCCTCATACTGCTACCACATCACCACTCTCTAGTCTCCTCATGCTGCTGCTGCTACCTCAACACTCTGTGGCCACTCTGTGGACTTCTCATGCTGTTCCCATCCTCCCCACTCCATGACTGGGCCACTGTTTTGCCTATTTGGCCTGGTTGACATCATCATTTATTTGACCCTTCTTCTGATCTGTCAGAAGGAAGGGAAAATGAGATGCACAACGGATTGCATCAGAATTGGCTTATGATTTGCTAGCCAAAATCATGAGTGGGTACACAGAAGACATGCAAATATTCCATTCATGTGTCATTTCTGTTTTGGATCCACTCCTGTTTTTTTTTTTTGGCTTTAGCAATACTGATGGATTACTGACCAAATGCTGACCGAGTGAAGGCGGATGCTCTACAGACAGGATTAATTTTTTGGGGGTTATTGTTTTGACGGATCAGAGGAAGGGCAAAATAATCAGTGATGTCAACACAAACTTACTGCTGACACCCTCTCTACTATGTCTGGGTTGTTCTACTTGTATAAGCGTTGTATAGAACAGGTACTGTAGAAATCTATGGGGAATCAGCTGACGACGGTGTAAAAGGAGTGCCCTCTTTCACGCTATAGTAGGATTTTGGGCCTCTACACGGTTCTCTATACCTGGCGCTAACATTGACCTGTAAGGCTGAGTTCACACTTGAGTTATTTGGTCAGTTTTGGCCCCATAACTGCCCAAATAAGTGAAGTGCTCAGTGATTCTAAGAGCGACGCCTGTCATCTGCGTGTCATACTGACTCACAGTATTGTTTACTACCACAGCAGACTCCCTATGCGTGTTTCTGCAAGGTACAGTGTTCTACATCACTATACAGGCTCTCTGCAGCCAGGAAACAGCTGTTTTTATCATGATTCGTCACGAATAAATTCGGATTGAATCAAATCTTTTTGGGGAATTCGGCGAACCGACCGAATCAAATTTCTGAGAAATTCACTTATTTCTATTCCCTACTTGAGATTTGCCTTCATAGCATATACTTAGTCTATTTGATGATCTCTGCTAAACAATAGCTTAATCAAACCTGGCCTTGATTTGTGCACTCTGTGTTGTCCTGTGGGTTGTCGCCGACGCATAAACTAATGGAAGCAGGTGCAAAACAAGGATCCCTTGCGGTAGTCTCATTGAGGATCACCACTGATATACTCTTCAGGTGCTTTTATATTCAAGTGTTCAAATTGCAGTATGTTTGGGAACAAACACAATGATAATATGCAAACAAAGGGATAAAAAGGATATTCTAAAAGGAAAAAAGTGGCATTAAAAACATTCAGAAGGTCAGAGGTCATAAGGAAGGGGTAGAAAGACGCTACTATGTATATGTAGACAACACCTTCGGAAAGTCTTCAGACTTTTTCACTTTTTTTACATTTTATGTTGTGACTAGTTTTGAGCAAAGCATTCGAAGCGGAATTCTGTCCAACGTTCAGGAAAACTTTAATTCTCAACAAATCTGAATTTCCTCATGCTTCATGGTATCGTGCTTTGTAGTAATGAATACGTTTTTCCTAAAATGGTGGCTGCATGTGTTACCAAGTGAAAGTAAGAATCCTGGGAATGCAAAATCAGCCAGCCAAACTGCAGATAGCCATCCCCTGTAATGTGACAGCGCTGTAACACCCTCATCCCACATGGTCTTCACCATTGTCCTGTGAGCTGAGCATAGGAAGAGACGTGACAAGTAGTGTTGATCACGAATATTCGAATTTCGAATTTTTATTGCGAATATAGGACTTTAGGAATAGTAGTGTTTGCGAATTTTGCTCTATATTCGTTTTTTTTTAATATTCGCTATATTGCTATATATTCTTGTTTTAGAATATTATGAATATTCGAAAAAACAAAGTTATAGCAATATAGAGAATATTCGAAAAAAAATTGAATAGAGCAATTTAGCTAATATAGTGATATAATCTTCTTTGTCTAATAGTTGTAAGTTGAAAAATCCGCAATAAAAAATTTGAATCCGAAAATTCGAATTCCAAAAATTCGCATATTACACAATCATTACCTTTCCGATTTTTCGAGTAAAAAAAAAAATCGGGAATTTTCGAATTTGCGAATTTTCGGCGAATATTCTACAAAATATTCGCGAAATATCGCAAATTCGAATGTGACCCCTGCCGCTCATCACTAGTGACAAGCGCTCATGCACTAGGGACAGTGTTGCTGAAAATTATTAATAGATGAATATTGGAGAGGGAGAGCACAGGACTTATTCTGCTTCAGTTTTTTTTTTTTATTCCTACATTTACTTATTCCTACATCAGCTGTAAATGTAATTAAATACCAAAAAGATTAAACCCTTTATTATTCTGGTGCTAGCGTGCCAACCAATACCATCCAGTCTGCACCCCCTAGGGGGGTGAGGAAGCGCTGGTGGTTCCTGAGTGATGACATATTCTCATCGAAAGTAGATGATGTGGAAAAGGAGGAAAAGCAGATGGCAGAAGTAGAGCTCCCACCTGAAGGGCAGGAGAGCGCTGGGGTTGGAGAAGAGCTGATTAATATTCAGTGTTTACTTTCAAATTTAAATCACCCCCCTTGGCCCAGTTGCCCATGTACATATTCAAATAAAAAAACAATAATATAAACAATATAATGGGTTATTGCTGACTCCAAAAATGCTCAATCTATTATCCCATACTGTAAATAGCATAACAAAATAATGAAATGGCCAATTTTTGATCACTTCACCTCCCAAAAAAATTTAATCCACAGTGGTATCAAGAAAAAATACAGATAGCTCCTCAAAAAAATTGAAATATAACAAAGTTATTGGTGCCAGAATATGGCGATGCAGGACAAGGGACTTCTTCCAGGAGAATAACTTCACTCTTTTGGCCCATCCTGCGTGTTCTCCTGGTCTTAATCCAATTGAGAACCTTTGGGGATGGATGGCAAGGGAAGTTTACAAAAATGGACAACAGTTCCAGACAGTAGATGGCCTTTATGTGGCCGTCTTCACCACTTGGAGAAATGTTCCCACTCACCTCATGGAAAAGCTTGCATCAAGCATGCCAAAACAAATTTTTGAAGTGATAAACAATAACGGCGGAGCTACTCATTACTGAGTTCATGTTTCGAAGTTGGATTTCTGTTTTGTTTTTTTTTTGTTTTGTTTTTTGAAGGTGTTGTCCTAAACTTTTGATCAGCTGAAAAACAGCCTATTTCAGTTTATTCGTTGTTTTCATTAAATTGAATGCTCATGTTTTGTCTCACTCTCATTTCTTCTTGTTGCATGTTGAAGCTCTACTTGGAACCTTGTTAAGATCCAGCCATGCTAAATATGATTTTTTGCCATTTTTCAAGTGGTCTTAAACTTTTGATCAGGACTGTATAACCTTTTAAAGTTACTTATATTGCCTATTTCAGCTATTCAACCAAGATGTTAGCTTGCCAGTTTTACTGTACAGTCGTGGCCAAAAGTTTTGAGAATTACATAAATATTGGAAATTGGAAAAGTTGCTGCTTAAGTTTTTATAATAGCAATTTGCATATACTCCAGAATGTTATGAAGAGTGATCAGATGAATTACATAGTCCTTCTTTGCCATGAAAATTAACTTAATCCCAAAAAAACCTTTCCACTGCATTTCATTGCTGTCATTGCAGGACCTGCTGAGATCATTTCAGTAATCGTCTTGTTAACTCAGGTGAGAATGTTGACGAGCACAAGGCTGGAGATCATTATGTCAGGCTGATTGGGTTAAAATGGCAGACTTGACATGTTAAAAGGAGGGTGATGCTTGAAATCATTGTTCTTCCATTGTTAACCATGGTGACCTGCAAAGAAACGCGTGCAGCCATCATTGCGTTGCATAAAAATTGCTTCACAGGCAAGGATATTGTGGCTACTAAGATTGCACCTCAATCAACAATTTATAGGATCATCAAGAACTTCAAGGAAAGAGATTCAATTCTTGTTAAGAAGGCTTCAGGGCGTCCAAGAAAGTCCAGAAAGCGCCAGGATCGTCTCCTAAAGAGGATTCAGCTGCGGGATCGGAGTGCCACCAGTGCAGAGCTTGCTCAGGAATGGCAGCAGGCAGGTGTGAGCACATCTGCACGCACAGTGAGGCGAAGACTTTTGGAAGATGGCCTGGTGTCAAGAAGGCCAGCAAAGAAGACACTTCTCTCCAAAAAAAACATCAGGGACAGATTGATCTTCTGCAGAAAGTATGGTGAATGGACTGCTGAGGACTGGGGCAAAGTCATATTCTCCGATGAAGCCTCTTTCCGATTGTTTGGGGCATCTGGAAAAAGGCTTGTCGGAGAAGAAAAGGTGAGCGCTACCATAAGTCCTGTGTCATGCCAACAGTAAAGCATCCTGAGACCATTCATGTGTGGGGTTGCTTCTCATCCAAGGGAGTGGGCTCACTCACAATTTTGCCCAAAAACACAGCCATGAATAAAGAATGGTACCAAAACACCCTCCAACAGCAACTTCTTCCAACAATCCAACAACAGTTTGGTGAAGAACAATGCATTTTCCAGCATGATGGAGCACCGTGCCATAAGGCAAAAGTTATAACTAAGTGGCTCGGGGACCAAAACGTTGACATTTTGGGTCCATGGCCTGGAAACTCCCCAGATCTTAATCCCATTGAGAACTTGTGGTCAATCCTCAAGAGGCGGGTGGACAAACAAAAACCCACTAATTCTGACAAACTCCAAGAAGTGATTATGAAAGAATGGGTTGCTATCAGTCAGGAATTGGCCCAGAAGTTGATTGAGAGCATGCCCAGTCGAATTGCAGAGGTCTTGAAAAAGAAGGGGCAACACTGCAAATACTGACTCTTTGCATAAATGTCATGTAATTGTCGATAAAAGCCTTTGAAACGTATGAAGTGCGTGTAATTATATTTCACTACATCACAGAAACAACTGAAACAAAGATCTTAAAGCAGTTTAGCAGCAAACTTTGTGAAAACTAATATTTTTGTCATTCTCAAAACTTTTGGCCACGACTGTAGTTTCATCTGTAGTGGCCAGTATAGGTTTACATAGTGGATTGGTTTCATCTCACCAAATAAATAATTTTGTGAAAAAGCAGATGATCTCACTTCTCCAGATCAGCTCATGCGACGTGAATAAAAATGTAAGGTTTTCTGTTTGTTGCTACAATTGCTTCAATGAAGAGGTTTGACAATCATGAAAATAAACACATTAAAAGTAATTGAAAAGAGGAATGACACAAGAAAAGCAAGATACGTGGAAAAATACTGTATAATTTTTGACATAATGTGTGTAATTTGTACATAGCCGAGAAATAAGCGATGAAGAGCAATATGTCCTAAAAATCACAGAACATCTAATTCTGTAATGTTCTCGTTCACAATATCACAGCAAAACATGTCACTGATTAATAGATTTTCTGAGTTGCTGACCTATATTGTCTCCACAATCTTGTTGCTATTGGGAAGGGACATTAATAAAAATACATGTAACATACCTATGCAAAAGTCTGTGCAGATTTTGTCTGTATACTTTAAGACTTATGCAAATCTTGGTTCCTGTTTGGTTTGCCAGATGTGACTGGTTTACATTTAGTCTCATTCTTCACTGTGTGGATATAGGGAAGTTTATAATCAGAGTTATGTAATACATGACTATACGTAGATAAATAGATAGATAGATAGTGTAGGAAGGCGCAAGAGTCCGCCGTTGATAGAAGATATGTGTCACCGAGGTTCCTGGCCTCGGTGAAGTAAGAGCCGGTATTTTCAGGTGTCAGCGGCAGCTAATGCTGATTGACACTTTGCTATTTTAGTATGGCTGTATAGCTGATCCAGGACAGCTGTTACTGGGAGTAGCCAAAGTGACGGGTGGGTGACTACTCCCCACGTTCCAGGCCGGGTCTTGACTGGCCTATAAAAAACCCAGCCAGTAGTGTCAGCTGTGAGTGTATTACTCCTCTCTGACAGTGGAGCTGTCAGTCTCTGTGTTAGGACCTGGGACTGAATTAAGGCCTGCTACCTTGTTGGTGTGAAAGCACGTGGATTCAGCTTTGTCCAAGGACTTCTTCTTTGCCGCATGGTGTGAACGAACGCCAGAATCACAAGGTGACTGTAGACTTTTTGTTTTGTCATTTACTTAATGTGTGAATAAACACTGAACTGTTTAATTCAAAGACTTTGTTGTTGCCTCTATACTGCGTCCGCTAACCTGCCTACCAGAGCGAATCCCCACAATACAGATAGATAAACATTGTCCATCTTGACCTTATTCTTGACTAGACGTTTGTCATGAGATGACCAGCTTTTCAAAGGAACATAATTTTGCAATATTGTGCCACAAGATGCCTATCCTATATGTTTCTATGTGTGGCCATACAGTGGTTGTGTTATGCATTTCCGTTTACATTTAAAGAAAGAAAATTACTATTATGGAGAGATAATAAACAATACATAGATATATATAAAAAAGATAATACAGTCGTGGCCAAAAGTTTTGAGAATTACATAAATATTGGAAATTGGAAAAGTTGCTGCTTAAGTTTTTATAATAGCAATTTGCATATACTCCAGAATGTTATGAAGAGTGATCAGATGAATTGCATAGTCCTTCTTTGCCATGAAAATTAACTTAAAGGGAGTCTGTCACCACATTTGGGCATATTAGACAGATCAAATAGGGTTATATGATCCACCCAGAACTTAAAAACGGTACCTTTGTTGTAGAAAACGGACTTTTCTTTTAGCCGAAAATGAACTTATAAGGTTATGTTAATGAGCCCTCTCAAGTGCCCAGGGCGGTCTCTCAATCCTCCGAGCCCCAGGCAGCACCTCCTCAACGGCTCATAACCCCGCCCTCCGTGCGCCTCTGCCCGCCCGTTTACTCCCCTCCCCTGTCCTTTTCCAATGCGGCTGTGCGGTCCAAATCGTAGCGGGCGCATGCGCAATGCGATGCCCGCTCCTGGCAGGGCATCGCGATACCTACTGCGAATGCGCCCTCTACGATTTGGACCGCACAGCCGCAGTGGAAAAGGACAGGGGAGGAGAGTAAACGGGCGGGCAGAGGCGCACGGAGGGCGGGGTTATGAGCCGTTTAGGAGGTGCTGCCTGGGGCTCCGAGGATTGAGAGACCGCCCTGGGCACTTGAGAGGGCTCATTAACATAACCTTATAAGTTCATTTTCGGCTAAAAGAAAAGTCCGTTTTCTACAACAAAGGTACTGTTTTTAAGTTCTGGGTGGATCATATAACCCTATTTGATCGGTCTAATATGCCCAAATGTGGTGACAGACTCCCTTTAATCCCCAAAAAAACTTTCCACTGCATTTCATTGCTGTCATTAAAGGACCTGCTGAGATCATTTCAGTAATCGTCTTGAAACTCAGGTGAGAATGTTGACGAGCACAAGGCTGGAGATCATTATGTCAGGCTGATTGGGTTGAAATGGCAGACTTGACATGTTAAAAGGAGGGTGATGCTTGAAATCATTGTTCTTCCATTGTTAACCATGGTGACCTGCAAAGAAATGCGTGCAGCCATCATTGCGTTGCATAAAAATGGCTTCACAGGCAAGGATATTGTGGCTACTAAGATTGCACCTCAATCAACAATTTATAGGATCATCAAGAACTTCAAGGAAAGAGGTTCAATTCTTGTTAAGAAGGCTTCAGGGCGTCCAAGAAAGTCCAGCAAGCGCCAGGATCGTCTCTTAGAGAGGATTCAGCTGTGGGGTCAGAGTGTCACCAGTGCAGAGCTTGCTCAGGATTGGCAGCAGGCAGGTGTGAGCGAATCTGCACGCACAGTGAGGCGAAGACTTTTGGAAGATGGCCTGGTGTCAAGAAGGGCAGCAAAGAAGCCACTTCTCTCCAACTTCTTCCAACAATCCAACAACAGTTTGGTGAAGAACAATGCATTTTCCAGCACGATGGAGCACCGTGCCATAAGGCAAAAGTGATAACTAAGTGGCTCGAGGACCAAAACGTTGACATTTTGGGTCCATGGCCTGGAAACTCCCCAGATCTTAATCCCATTGAGAACTTGTAGTCAATCCTCAAGAGGCGGGTGGACAAACAAAAACCCACTAATTCTGACAAACTCCAAGAAGTGATTATGAAAGAATGGGTTGCTATCAGTCAGGAATTGGCCCAGAAGTTGATTGAGAGCATGCCCAGTCGAATTGCAGAGGTCCTGAAAAAGAAGGGCCAACACTGCAAATACTGACTCTTTGTATAAATGTCATGTAATTGTCGATAAAAGCCTTTGAAACGTATGAAGTGCGTGTAATTATATTTCACTACATCACAGAAACAACTGAAACAAAGATCTAAAAGCAGTTTAGCAGCAAACTTTGTGAAAACTAATATTTGTGTCATTCTCAAAACTTTTGGCCACGACTGTAGGCAAATAAATATGAGATAGATAGATAGATAATTAGTTATTATAGAGATATAACACATACATATGCTGATATAATAGACAAATAGATAGAAGATGGCCACATTTTCCCATATAATTTACCAAATCTACTTAGGCTTGAGACTCATACTGTATTTTTAGGTGTCTGCTATAAATGAAATCTCTGGAACTGACATTTAAAGGGGTATTCTGCGGATAGAGGATAGCTATCAGATTGATGGGTGTCCTACTGCTGGGACCCTCACTGATCATGAGAACAGGGGCCTCGTACCCCCTGCAGGCCGCTCTATTCATTTCTATGGAAGATTGCAGAGTACAACGCTCCACTATCTCTGGAACTCCCATAGTAATGAATGGAGCCGCTGTGTGCATGTGCGACCGCCGCTCTGGTCATGTCAGGGGAGCAGCATGGGGTACGGGGCCCCCATTGTCGTGACCGGTGGGGTTCCCAGCGGTAGGACCCCTGCCAATTTGCTAGTTATCCCCTAACTTGTGGATAGGAAATAACTTGCACCTAACAGAATACCTCTTTAAATCTCAAAGCAGCTGCACAGGGAAGATGGCTAACTCATAATTGTGTAAAACAATATACAATCAGGAAAAAATGAAAGCAGATTAGAACAAAAGAATGTATTTCAGTAAAGATTTCAATTAGACAAAAAAAATATAATGTGACACATTCCTTTTTCCAGTAGGACATAAATGTGTCATCCTTCCACAGGTTTATCATTGCAAGTTACAATATGATGCTCCATATCCAATATTGTGAATCGGGCTTAGTCTTGTATGAGACATAGCTGGCAGTGCGCCAAAGGTTTATTATAGTGACAGTGACATAATTACAACGATATCCTGCCTTACGTGCTGCAGAATGTATGAATAGCCCCTTCTTTTACAATGCTACCAAGGTGGTATATCTGGTTTTGCCTGGCTGTCCTCATTGAAATTCTGTTCAGTATGGTTTCTGATGGGAGATTATGTATTTATCACAGCAGTGCATACTGTATGCTAGCAATTCAAAAGTCCTCTCTATAATCTATATCAATGTGATACTTCCCATAGGCAGCAGAATGCTATCTAAATATCAAGCAGCTTAGGACCACTGAACTCCATTTGTATGCATGAGTCAATGTGCTGTACACTTATGCTGGTTATACGATTTGATTACATTTAGTGGAGAGCCATGTGTGAAAAAAAGACCAATGGGCTTCATATTTTTCTGCCAAAAAAAGTCCATTCTTTGTAGTACAGTTCAAGAATAAATGTTAAATTATAAAAAGGTGAGCAGCCATACTAATTTGCTTTTCTTGTTAATATGGAGAACACTGTACTAAATATTACCCCATGGTATAGGTGCCCCACCTGCGGCCCTCCAGCTGTTGTAAAACTACAACTCCCACCATGCACTGCTGTATGCTGTAGGCTGTCCAGCCATTTTGGGAGTTAGAATTTTGCAACAGCTGGAGAGCCGCAGGTTGGGCATCCCTGGTATAGGTGAATCGATTAAAGACATTTTCTGGGACGAACACTGTTTTTGGATGTAAGCAGGCTTTATGCATATTTTTATATTATGGACTTGAGGAGTCTTGGTTTCTGGTCTGAAACAGAATCACAACATGGAAAACTGGAAGCATTACAATATGTTCTTATTTCTATAAGTTTTGCTTTTTGAGAACCCATTGAAGGAGCCACATTGTAATGTTTGCAAAGCATGATTTATTAACCAGAAGGTAGAGATAAGTCAGGGGCTGGTGAAGATTTCAATCTAGGCGCATGGACAGGCGGAGGATGCCTTTTATTTATAATTAGACCTGTGCCACATCATAAATTAGGCCCAACCTCTCTCAGTACAGGCGGTAGCAAAGAATGGCATAGAATGTCGCTGTTTGAAAATTTGCCCCCCATTGTATCTGTGCACCTACAACATTTTCTGCAGCCTGGACACCACATCAGATTGGTTGTACAAAAAAATTTAAAGGCAATGACTCTTATCCCAAATGGCAGCCAACTAATCTGCCTACCTCTCATCCCTGAACCCATCAGATAAGCAGGAGGTGCTAATTGTTATTTCACAGCTGATGACACGTGGTTTCTGTACCATAGACATGGTACTTATTCAGTTAATATTTTTGTAAGTTATAGGTATGCAGTATTCCATCTAGTATATAAAGGTGTGTGTATGTGTATGTATGTCCGCTAAAAGAATCCGCACCATCACATTTACAATCTTTTCGCACACAGGTACATCAGGTATCCGGGAAGGTCTTAGACCAGGTCTCAGCTCTCTAGCACGTACCGTTTCTGAGATATTCCCCAAAAATGCATTAGCCAATAGAAGCTTGGTCACATGACTATCAGCCAATAGAAGCTCGCAGGCCCTTAGTCGCCACATACACACAGACATTTTTCTTCACTGCTGTAGGTCAGCTTTAAAGGGGCCGGGCGCTGTGGATGACACTATTAAGGGAGCAGAGTGCTGTGGAGGTCACAGTTCAGGGGCAGGTAGAGTGTCCATTAAGGCCACCCTCAAAAGACATACCCCGTCCCAAGGTCCTGCTAAGCCTGCCCCCGACCTGGTTAGGCCACACCCCCTCCCACTCCGCAGATGACGGGGATTGAAAAAATGAAGGTAAAAATCAACTTCTGTCAGCTGCAGGGGTGGGAGAGAGGGTGACTTTCTCCCTGCAGCTCACGCTGACGCAGCACAGTGCTGCTATATCAGAGTGAGCTGTTCAAAATGGGCATCCCTGTGTCCGTCCAGACCCTGTGCCGGATGGAGGACAGAGAGTATGAAAGCCAGACTGTCCAGCCTAAAACCGGACCTCTGGCCACCCTAGGGGCAGGTTGCTGTGGAGGTCACAGTTAAGGGGACGGTCCGCTATGGAGGTCAGTGTTAAAGGGCAGATTGCTGTAGAGGCCACTGTTAAAGGAATGGGGTGTTGTAAAAATCACTGTTAAGGAGATGGGGTACAGTGGAGGTCACTAATAAAAGGGCGGCCGCTGTGGAGGTCACTGTTAAAGGGGCAGGCTGCTGTGGAGGTCACTGTTAAGGAGGCAGGATGCTGTAGAGGTCTCTGTTAAGGGGCGGGGTGTTGTGGAAATCACTGTTAACCAGACGGAGACTGTGGAGGTCACTAATAAAAGGGCGGCCACTGTGGAGGTCACTGTTAAAGGGAAGGGCGCTGTTGATATTACTGTTAAGGGGCAGGCTGCTGTGGAGGTCACTGTTAAAGGGGCGGGGTGTTGTAGATGTCACTGTTATAGTGGATACTGTCGATATCTTTTAACAACATACACAAACATTAAATTAATCCCTTAGGGACTTAGGATGTACCGGTACGCCATGTTTGCCGAGTCCTTAAGGACTCCTAAGTTTAAAAGAAGATTGCGGCACGGCGGGGGTTAATAGGAACAGGATGCCCGCTGAAATAATTCAGCGGGCATCCTGTCACAACGCCTGTCACAGTGGGCATCCTGTCACAACACCATATCAACGATCGCCGTAAACCGCAGGTCAATTCAGACCAGCGGTTTGCGGCTTTTACCTGTGGTTGCGGCGGGCGGTGCCATCGGGTCCCCATGCAGCTGTGGGGGGGACCCGATGGCATGGAAGGCATCGCGCTGCCTTCCGGTGACGAGCCTGTGAGATCCAGCCCCCTGGATCTCACAGGCCGGAAGCTGTATGAGTAATACACACAGTATTACTCATACAGCCAATGCATTCCAATACAGAAGTATTGGAATGCACTGTAAAGGATTAGACCCCCAAAAGTTCAAGTCCCAAAGTGGGACAAAAAATAAAGTGAAAAAAAAAAGTTGAAAAAAAAAAGTTTTCCACACAAAAAATTTAAAGTTTCAAGTAAAAATAAACAAAAATGTCATTTTCCCCAAATAAAGTAAAAAAAAGTGGTAAAAAATAGGGGAAAAAGTATACATATTAGGTATCGCCGTGTCTGTATCAACTGGCTCTATAAACATATCACATGACCTAACCCCTCAGATGAACTGTGCTAAATAAACCATTTTTTTGTCACCTTACATCACAAAAAGTACAACAGCAAGCGATCAAAAAGGCGTTTGCCCACCAAAATAGTACCAATCTAACCATCACCTCATCCCGCAAAAAATGAGCCCCTAACTGAGACAATCGCCCAAAAAATTTAAAAACTATGGCTCAGAATATGGAGACACTAAAACATCACTTTTTTTTGTCTCTAAAGCATATTTGGTATCGCCGCATTCATATCGACCGGCTCTATAAAAATATCACATGACCTAACCCCTCAGATGAACACCATAAAAAATAAAAAATAAAAACTGTGCTAAATAAACCATTTTTTGTCACCTTACATCACAAAAAGTGTAATAGCAAGCGATAAAAAAGTCATATGCACCCCAAAATAGTGCCAATCAAACTGTCATCTCATCCCGCAAAAAATGAGACCCTACCTAAGATAATCACCCAACAACTGAAAAAACTATGGATCTCAGACTATGGAAACACAAAAACATGATTTCTTTTGCTTCAAAAAATAAAACATTGTGTAAAACTTACATAAATAAAAAAAAGTATACATATTAGGTATCGCCGCATCCGTGAAAACCTGGTCTATAAAAATATCACATGATCTAACCTGTCAGATGAATGTTGTAAATAACAAAAAATAAAAATGGTGCCAAAACAGCTATTTCTTGTTATCTTGCCTCACAAAAAGTGTAATATAGAGCAACCAAAAATCATATGTACCCTAAACTAGTACCAACAATACTGCTACCCTATCCCGTAGTTTCTAAAATTGGGCCACTTTTTTGGTGTTTCTACTCTAGGGGTGCATCAGGGGGGCTTCAAATGGGACATGGTGTCAAAAAAAACAGTCCAGCAAAATCTGCCTTCCAAAAACCGTATGGCATTCCTTTCCTTCTGCGCCCTGCCGTGTGCCGGTACAGCTGTTTACGACCACATATGGGGTGTTTCTGTAAACTACAGAATCAGGGCCATAAATATTGAGTTTTGTTTGGCTGTTAACCCTTGCTTTGTTACTGGGAAAAATGGATTCAAATGGAAAATTTGCCAAAAAATTGAAATTCTGAAATTTCATCTCCATTTGCCAATAACTCTTGTGGAACACCTAAAGGGTTAACGACATTTGTAAAATCTGTTTTGAATACCTTGAGGGGTGTAATTTCTTAGATGGGGTCACTTTTATGGAGTTTCTACTCTAGGGTTGCATCAAGGGGGCTTCAAATGGGACATGGTGTCAAAAAACCAGTCCAGCAAAATCTGCCTTCCAAAAACCGTATGGCATTCCTTTCCTTCTGCGCCCTGCCGTGTGCCCGTACAGTAGTTTACGACCACATATGAGGTGTTTCTGTAAGCTACAGAATCAGGGCCATAAATATTGAGTTTGGTTTGGCTGTTAACCCTTGATTTGTAACTGGAAAAAAATTATTAAAATGGAAAATCTGCCAAAAAAGTAAAATTTTCAAATTGTATCTCTATTTTCCATTAATTCTTGTGGAACACCTAAAGGGTTAACGGCGTTTGTAAAATCTGTTTTGAATACCTTGAGGGGTGTAGTTTCTTAGATGGGGTCACTTTTATGGAGTTTCTACTCTAGGGGTGCATCAGGGGGGCTTCAAATGGGACATGGTGTCAAAGAAAACAGTCCAGCAAAATCTGCCTTCCAAAAACCGTATGGCATTCCTTTCCTTCTGCGCCCTGCCGTATGCCCGTACAGTAGTTTACCATGACATATGGGGTGTTTCTGTAAACTACAGAATCAGGGCCATAAATATTGAGTTTGGTTTGGCTGTTAACCCTTGCTTTGTAACTGGAAAAAAATTATTAAAATTGAAAATCTGCCCAAAAATTTAAATTTTGAAATTGTATCTCTATTTTCCATTAATTCTTGTGGAACCTAAAGGGTTAACAAAGTTTGTAAAAACAGTTTTGAATACCTTGAGGGGGTAGTTTATAGAATGGGGTCATTTTTGAGTGGTTTCTATTATGTAAGCCTCGCAAAGTGACTTCAGACCTGAACTGGTCCCTAAAAATTGGGTTTTTGAAAATTTCTGAAAAATTTCAAGATTTGCTTCTAAACTTCTAAGCCTTGTAACATCCCCAAAAAATACAATATCATTCCCAAAATGATCCAAACAGGAAGTAGACATATGGGGAATGTAAAGTAATAACTATTTTTGGAGGTATTACTATGTATTATAGAAGTAGAGAAATTGAAACTTGGAAATTTGCAAAATTTTTTTAATTTTTGGTAAATTTTGTATTTTTTTATAAATAAAAATGATTTTTTTTTTAACTTAATTTTACCAGTGTCATTAAGTACAATATGTGACGAAAAAACTATCTCAGAATGGCATGGATAAGTCAAAGCGTTTTAAAGTTATCAGGACTTAAAGGGAACCTGTCACCAGTTTTATGGTGTCCTAACTAAGGGCAACATAATTAAGTGACTGATTCTCTTAGCAAAATGATGGGTCACTTTCTTTAATTGACCCAGTCAATCTGCCAACATCTTTTATTGAAAAGCTCCAGCTGATAATGATGAGTCCTGAATATTCATGAGCTCCTGACATTCCCCGCCCACCTGCTGCTGAATGACAGTTTTTTTTCCATATGAATCAGCAGCAGGTGGGCAGGGGAGTGGCTATAGCTGTGAATTAAATATATGCTGGACTCAATGACATCACGCTGGACTCAAATCAGCTCATTAGCATGCGGCATGCGGCATCTTTGTGTGTATATTATGAGGTAACCATCTGTCACACCAGTAAGTGAATACATCTAAGGCACTTTTTAGTAGTTAATGATTGTATATAATTTGTTAGATTATAATCAAATATCCACATGTCGGGTTCCCTTTAAAGTGACACTGGTCAGATTTGCAAAAAAGTCCGTAAGGTGAAATAGGGCAGAGTCCTTAAGGGGTTAAATAGGGGAAATATACCCGTGCGAAGCCGGGTCTTTCTGCAAGTGTAATATAAACACCATTGATATGTTTGTGAATGGTTTCTATTATTTAAAGGGAATCTGTCACCAGCTTTCTAACTAAGGGTAACATAAAGTAGTGACAGGTCTCCTTAGCAAAATGCTGGGTCACTTTCTTTAATTGTCCCAGCCATGTTGCCAGAATCTTGTACTGAACAGCTCCAGCACATACCAATGAGTCCCCATATTCATGAGCTCCTGACTTTCCCCGCCCACCTGCTGCTGATTCATATGGAAAAAAAACTGTCAATCAGAGGCAAGTGGGCGGGGACAGCCGTGAGCTCATGAATAGGTGAGGGCAGCAGAAAACTGCTGACAGATTCCCTTTAAGGCCTGATTCACACGACTGTTTTTTTTTCCCGTTTACCCGTCTTTTGCGTTCCATATACGGAACCATTCATTTCAATGATTCCGCAAAAAAACGGAATGTACTCCGTATGCATTCCGCTTCCGTATTTCCGTTTTTCCGTTCCTTTGAAAGATAGAACATGTCCTATTATTGCCCGCAAATCACGTTCCGTGGCTCCCATTTACCATTTACTAGTCACCACACGAGATTTGAACGTGGCATCTGAAGGAATCAATGACAGGGGCCGAACGATCGCCGTTCCCTGCCCGCTACATACAAAGAAATGCACTTTGTGACAAACTAATTTTTCACAGATTAAATTTCTTTGTGAATTTCGGCAAAGCAGCTGAATCAAATTTTTTATAACTTTGTACAAGGAATATACAATGAATGTAGTATATTGTAATACATCTGCTGGCAAAAAGATAATTACCTAAAATGTTACAGCTTCCACTGTAGACTGTCCAGTTATCATGTTGTTTATAGGCCATGTGTTCACGAGAGGAAACCTGAGGAGGATTCAGAAAAGACTCTGCTCTTTTCTACTGCCAGCCTTTTGATGTATGTATGAGTATGCATCCCTATGGCCAAGTGCCTGCAGGGACGAAGCTGGATGTTTGATGTTCCACGGATTCCGCCTCGCTCACCTTTGTGTTTTTCAATGGTGTGTTCCCAAAGCTAACGCTGTGATTTTTCTCTTTTATTTTCTCATTTTCAAATGTCATCATTGGAGTTTTTCTATGTGCAGCATAATAGAGCAAGGTTAGATGGTTACGAGAGTGTCTAGGCAAAAACCTTTAGAAAAATATGGAGCCTGTTCATATAACTACTAGCCTTTAAAGGGAGTCTTTCACCTAAACTGACCATTATAGAACACTAACACCATGATCTGCATTATAGTCCCCATATTGGAATGCTACTTACCGTATAGCTGTCCGTCGCTTATTTTCGCTAAAAAACACTTTTATTCAATATGTTAATTAGGTTCTGAAGGTGCCCAGGGGCGGCGTTCAAGCGGCCGGTGCCTAGGCCCCTCATTGCTTTTCATATGAAACCCTTCCCCTTTCACCTCTCTGGCCCGCCCTAGGTTCTTCAGAAATCCAGCGCCAGCACCGTTCACAAGATTCATCGTGCCTGCGCACTTCATTCCTCATTATGGGCATAGGCACAAGAGCGTTTAATGAGCATGTGCCGGCCCGTACATCTAGCCGGCCTATTTCTTTATAGACATTTTTTGTAAATATTCTGTCTGAATCTGGCAACAGGTGCTGGCACTGACTGGTGGCTGAGACTGCTGGCACCACTGCTGGCTGTAGCTGAGATTGCTGTCACTGACTGGTAGCTGAGACTGCTTCAACTGACTGGAGGCTCTGGCTAAGACTGCTGGCTGAGGCTGGTGGCTGATATTGCTGGAACTGACTGGTGGCTGTGGCTGAGACTGCTGGCACTGACTGGTGGCTGAGACTGGTGGCACTGACTGATGGTTGAGATGGCTGGCACTGACTGGTGGCTGACACTACTGGCACTGTGACTGGTGGCTGTACAACTGGCACTGACTGCTGGTGCTGAGAGTGCTGGTAGTGACTGGTAGGTCAGACTGCTGACTGTGTGATCAGCCCAAATGCATCAGTTCCCCCCAGTGCCATCATCTCCACTATCCCCCAGTGCCATCAGCTCCACTATCCCCCAGTGCCATCAGCTTCCCCCCTGTGCCATCAGCTCCGTTCCCTCAGTGCCTTCAGCTCTCCCCACCCCAGTGCCTTCAGCTCTCCCCACCCCAGTGCCTTCAGCTAAACTCCCCCAGTGCCATCTGCACCTTCATGCCATCCATGCCATGCCATGTCCCCCTTCCCAAGTGCCTCCATGCCATCCATTGCCATGTCCTCCTCCCCCAGTGCCTCCATTGCCATGTCCCCCTCCCCCAGTGCCTCCATTGCCATGTTCCCCTCCCCCAGTGCCTCCATGCCATCCATTGCCATGTCCTCCTCCCCCAGTGCCTCCATTGCCATGTCCCCCTCCCCCAGTGCCTCCATTGCCATGTTCCCCTCCCCCAGTGCCTCCATGCCATCCATTGCCATGTCCTCCTCCCCCAGTGCCTCCATTGCCATGTTCCCCTCCCCCAGTGCCTCCATGCGATCACAGCATTGAAACAGTGCCCTGCACACAGTCCCTTATTGTTTCATGGGACAATGAGCTCCTCTTGCTTGCTATCGGCCCAGCTCTGTGAATGGGAGCGCACCCTATCTCTGTACACTCCCATGCCGTGCGCTCCAGGGTACAGGAGTGATGCTTCTATTTACTGGAGTGCAGGACATCACAGTGTTACAGGGATGCTGTGCTCTGAAGGGTACAGGCAGTAAAATGGTGGCCAGCGGTAAGGTAACCTGCACTTCACCCAGCGGCAGACAATACCCGCCCTCCCCCTCCTCCTCCCCCTTACAGGGAGCTCCTCTTGCCTGCTATCTGTGAGTTGGGGATCGCACCCTTTCTCTGTACACACTGATGCTGTGCGCTCCCATTCACAGATAGCAGGCAAGAGGATCTCCCTGTAGGGGGGAGGGGGGGTATTGTCTGCCGCTGGGTGAAGTGCAGGTTATCTTACTGCTGGTGTCCTGGATCGCAGAGCATCAGTGTGTACAGAGATGCCGTGCGCTCCCATTCACAGATAGCAGGCAAGAGGAGCGCACGCTAGTGTGGGCGGTGCGGGGGAGCGTGTGGAGCACTGTGTGCTGATAGGTCCCCGCGCTGCGCATGTGGATTGGCACACAGGGCTTTTATTAAGTAGGATAGTCTTGGACTATTATATAGTTCTATAGGTCATTATGGGAGTTCTACTTAGTCCTAGGACCTAAAACGTGACCATTTAGGACATGTGTAGCTAGTTAAAGGGATTATCCCAAAATTAATGTCAAAACTGAAAATCAGACATCATATAGCACATGACAATCTCTTTCTAAGGGCTCGCTCACACGAACGTGTGATGCACATTGCCATACTGCGGACCGCATTTGCAGATCCGCAATACACGGGCACCGTTCCGTGGCCATTCCGCATCACGGATGCGGACCCATTCATTTCAATGGGTCCGCAAATCCAGAGATGCAGAACGGAAGAATGGAACGGAACACTACGGAAGCACTACAGAGTGCTTTCTGGGGTTCCGTTCCGTGCTTCCGCACTGCAAAAAGATAGAACTTTCAAGTGAATGGGTCTGCGATCCCCATGCGCCTGCCCCACGGACGGTGCCTGTGCATTGCGGCCCGCAATTTGTGGTCCACAGCACGGGCACGGGCTTCACACGTTCGTGTGAACAAGCCCTAACAAAGCTAGAACCAGCCCTGTACCTCACATGGATCCAGAGATCCCCCCATTTATTGCTCCAATTACTCTGCTAAATTCTCTTCTGGCTTGCAGCTTAGGGTCTGTGTCCTTTCTCAGGGGACATGTCCTTCTTGCTGCAGCTCTCTCCCTCTCACACTTCAGGGGGTAAGGCTAGGTCTACACGACGACATTTGTCGCACCAATGTCACTCGACAATTTTTATAATGATAGTCTATTCATTCGAGATGGATTTTTCTGCGACTGTCGCATCGCAGTCGCAGCATGTCGCATGTTGCAGTGCGACACCATAGACTGCCATTATAAAAATTGTTGCGCAACATTGGTGCGACAAAATGTTACACGACAAATGTTGCAGTGTAGTTGTGCCCTATCTGTGTCATCGTGTAGACCTAGCCTAATTGTCACAACTAGTAGGATGGGACTGAGCATGTGTGTCCACCTTAGGGAGGTGGACAGAGAAATAATGAAAGGGACAAACAGCAGATGGCGATATACAGATATACAAATACATTTTATTGAATTACAATTGCAATTGCACAAGTGTTCAAATTCAGAAGCTGCTTTGAAAAATGTTAAATAGTTTTGGGTGGAACAACCCCTTTAAGTGGCTATTTATATTATGTGTATATCTTAAAAAATTGGATCTCATGTATCTAGTTTTATACCATATTACATGCAACAGTCTTGTCATTGCCTGTAAACCTTTATGTTGTAAATTGCACCTTGTATTAGAGGGACCAGACTAAAAGAATGACATGTTAAATTAATCTGGTAGGTTCATTCCACTTACTGTTACATTTTTTGGGTGTTTCACTTTAAGCCAATTTACAGTAACACTAAAGCTTTCTAGTAATGAGCTACAATATCAATTAAGTATCGGGAAACACACAAGCTCCTCTTAAAAGCATTGTCGCCTGTCTTCCCAGTTGGTTCAGTACTGACAATAGTATGCCCACAAGATTGCATGTTATGTAACCACAACCTGCCAAGTGCTATTAAAGGAACACTAAACTTAGAAATGAATGATAAAAGTAGAGAACAAAAACTTTAACACTGTGTTTACCAGTCTGCAGGATTTTCTGCATGTAACAAACAGTCTTGCAGAAATCTGGAAGAGGACATGGATATTAATTGCTTCCTTTCAAGTGACAAATGTTTGATAGCCAGGGCTTATTGAAGGGAGGGGACTAGTGTTGGTCGAGCCCAAAAATTCCTCGGGATGCTCGGGTGCTCTACTGGGCACCCAAGCACAATGGAAGTCAAAGGGAGAACCCGAGCATTAAACCAGGCACCTCCTGCTCTGAAGAGGGGAGGGTGTCTGGTTCACATGAAAAGGTCAGAAATTGATGGAAAAACCACCAAAATGGTTCAGCAACAGCATAGGGAGGATGTCTGGATGCATCTTGGACTCCCGGGTCGCTGCTGGGAACAATCTTGTCCGAGCAGTACGCCACTTTTACAGACTGACAATAATACGCACCAAACCGAAGATAAAATTGATTTTAAAGGAAAAATTGTTAGGAAACATTCTTTCCTGTATATTTATTTGTATATAAAGTGCAAATGCTGCCAAAAATTACAAGGAAGAGGCACTCCGATACAACCTGTATATCACATAAAGGAGGGCCTCATTCACTTTGTGGTACAATTGTTCAGGTAGTGGGACTCCTACACTCATAAAGCCTATGCACTAAGGGAAAGGGCTGCCAAAAGTTACAAGGAATCGGCACTCCAATACACCCTTTATTACACATAAAGGAGGGCATCATACACATCCTTGAAAAATTAGGACTGCTGGTGTGCTGGTGACCCTCAAAAACATTAGAAGCAAGGGCCTGCTGGTGACCCTCTAAAACATTATGGGTGAGGGCCTGCTGCTGATCTGACCATCTAAAACATTAGGGGTGAGGGTCTGCTGCTGAGCTGACCATCTAAAACATTAGGGGTGAGGGCCTGCTGCCGAGCTAACCCTCTAAAAAAAATTGTGGGCGAGGGCCTGCTGCCGAGCTGACCATCTAAAAAATTTTTGGGGCGAGGGCCTGCTGCCGAGCTGACCATCTAAAACATTATGGGCGAGGGCCTGCTGCTGAGCTGACTATCTAAAAGATTTTGTGGGCAAGGGCCTGCTGCCGAGCTGACCATCTAAAAATTTAGGGGTGGGTCTACTGCTGAGCTGAGCCTCTGAAACATTATAGTCGAGGGCCTGCTGGTGACCCTCTAGAACATTATGGTTGAGGGCCCGCTGCTGAGCTGACCCTCTAAAACATTAGGATTGCTGGTGTGCTGGTGACCCTCAAAAACATTAGGAGCAAGGGCCTGCTGGTGACCCTCTAAAACATTATGGGCGAGGGCCTGCTGCTGATCTGACCATCTAAAACATTAGGGGTGAGGGTCTGCTGCTGAGCTGACCATCTAAAACATTATGGGAGAGGGCCTGCTGCCGAGCTGACCATCTAAAAATTTAGGGGTGGGTCTACTGCTGAGCTGAGCCTCTGAAACATTATAGTTGAGGGCCTGCTGGTGACCCTCTAAAACATTATGGTTGAGGGCCCGCTGCTGAGCTGACCCTCTAAAACATTAGGAGCGAGGGCAGCCTAATAAGCATGTTGATATGATGGAGGAGGAGGACGAGAAAAGGGAGATTGAACCATATACCCTTTTTACTGCTGGAAGGGGCTCATAGGAATACAGTGTATTCAATACACCGTAAAAGCCACATTTAGAGTGCCTTTATGTTCAGCCGCTTTCCTCTGGTGGAGTAGAGAAGTCAGGAGCAATCCAGGCCTTGTTCATTTTGATAAGAGTCAACCGGTCAGCATTTTCAGTTGACAGGCAGATGCGCGCTCTGACAAAACGCTGGCGGCAGGGCAGGAGAGCACCTCCAAGGCGTAGAGCGCCAGTTTGTGCCACGTGTCCAGCTTGGACACCTAATAGTTGAAGGCACAGAGGGATCACTGAGGACGCTGACACAGTCCGCTATGTACTCCTTCACCATCTTCCAAAATTTTTCCCTCCTTGTGACACTAGGTCGTGCATCAGGTTGAGGGTGCTGGCGGGGTGACATAAAACTGTCCAAGGCCTGGGAGAGTGTTGCCCTGCCTCTGTTGGAACTGCTGTGTGTTCCCCTCGTCTCCCCTCCTCGGTTGGCCGAGGAACTACATACTCTGCTGCCAGCGCTGTCAGCTGGAAATTTTTGGAGCAATTTTTCCACAAGGACCTTCTGGTATTGCACCATTTTGCTCGTCCTCTCTACCACAGGAATGAGAGATGAGAAGTTCTCTTCATAGCGGCGGTCGAGAAGGGTGAAAAACCAGTAATCGGTGTTGGCTAAAATGCGTACAACGTGAGGGTCACGGGAAAGGCAGCCTAACATAAAGTCAGCCATGTGTGCCAGAGTCCCAACAGAAAAGACTTTGCTGTCCTCATCAGGAGGATGACTTTCAATCTCCTCCTCCTCCTCTTCTACCCATCCATGCTGAACATATGGAATAAAACTTCCATGGGTACTACCCTCTGTAGCGGAGGCAACCGTCTCCTGCTCTTCCTCCTCCTCATCATCCAATTTGCGCTGAGAAGACGAACTGATGGTGGTCTGGCTATTACCCTGTGTACTGTCTTCCCACATTTCCACCTCTTCCACATGCAAAGCATCTGCCTTAATTGTGAGCAGCGAATGTTAGAGTAGACACAGAAGTAGGATGGTTATGCTGATAATAGCGTTATTGCTGCTCATCTGTGTTGATTCCTCAAAGTTGCGTAAAACCTGACAGAGGTCAGACATCAATGCCCACTCGTCGCTTGTGAAAAGCGGAAGCTGACTGGAAAAGCGACGACCATGTTGCAGCTGGTATTCCACTACTGCCCTCTGCTGCTCACAAAGCCTGGCCAACATGTGGAACGTGGAGATCCAGCGCATGCTCACGTCGCACAACAGTCGGTGAGCTGGCAATTGCAAGCGCTGCTGCAGCGTTGCCAGACCGGCTGAACCTGTCGATTATTTGCGGAAATGGGCACACACGCAGCGCACTTTCACCAGTAGCTCAGGCAAATTGGGGTAGGTTTTGAGAAACCTCTGAACAACTAGATTGAACACATGGGCTGGGCATGGTATGTGTGTGAGCTTGCCGAGCTCCAAAGCCGCCACCAAGTTACGGCCATTATCAGACACAAGCATGCCTGGTTTTAGGTTCAGTGGTGAGAGCCACAGCTCAGTCTGGTCCCTTATCCCCTGCCACAGCTCTGCGGCAGTGTGCTGTTAGTCACCTAAGCAGATCAGTTTAAGCCGGCCTGTTGCCGCTTCCCCACTGCAGTGCTACACTGCTTCCAGCTACTGACTGATTGGTGCTACAAGATGAGAATTCAGAGGTGGAAGTGGAGGAGGAGGCGGAGGAGGAGAAGGGGGGGGGGGTTGCAGCCACTAATGTAGATGGCGGTGGAAACCCTGATGGAAGTAGGGCCCGCAATCCTTGGCTTCGGTAGCACCTGTGCCATCCCAGGGTATGACTCGCTCCTGGCCTCCACAACATTCACCCAGTGTGCGGTCAAGGAAATGTAGCGTCCCTGGCCAAAAGCACTTGTCCATGTGTCAGTCGTTAAGTGGACCTTCCCAATAACTGCGTTGGTCAGGGCACGGGTGATGTTACGGGACACATGCTGGTGTAAGGCTGGTACTGCGCACAGTGAAAAATATTGGTGGCTGGGGACATAGTACCGTGGGACAGCCGCCGCCATCAGGCTGCGGAAAGCCTCAGTGTCCACAAGCCTAAATGGCAACATTTCCAGGGCCAGCATTTTGGAAAGGTGCGCATTTAGTGCTATGGTCTGTGGGTGGGTGGCTGGGTATTTGCGCTTTCGTTTAAAGTTGGGGTATAGACATCTGTACATTGCAATGGGACACAGAAGTGGATGTGCTAGCTGATGGTGCTTGCGAAGGTCCAGGTGCATGGCAGGAGGCATCCGAGCCTGCGTCTTGGACAGGGGAGGGGCCAGCACATAACACAGGTGAAGTGGAGGAGGTGGTGTTACCCGCAGACACTGGTTGTGGACCCAGGCGTTCGGCCCACCTATTAGGGTGTTTTAATGACATGTGGCGGATCATGCTGGTGGTGGTGAGGTTGCTAGTGTTCAAGCCCCTGCTCATTTTGGTACGGCACAGGTTGCAAATTCTTTTATTTTCCGCACTTTCCTCAAAAAAGCGCCAGACTGTGGAACACCTACCCCTTGACAAGGGAGATTGCCGCAAGGGGGTGCTTCGGGGAACAGTTGCGGGCCTGTTTGGTGTGGCCCGGCTTCTCCCTTTTGCCACCCTACTGCCTCTTCCAGCCTGTTGTGGTGCTGCGGATCCTCGCTCGGCTTGCCACCTTCCCAGGTTAGGTCAGTGACTTCATCGTCCACCACCTCCTCTTCCACTTCCTCACTCTGGTCATCCTCCTGGCTTGTTGACCTAACAACAACCTCAGTTATTGACAACTGTATCTCATCCTCATCATGAACCTCTTAAGACACTAATTGCGGTTGACTTATTGGCAACTGTGTATCATCATCATCATCATCCACCTCATTAAACACTAATTGCTGTTCCCCACCGGCATCTTCTTCTGACTGTGGTTGCACCAGAGTTTGGGAATCAGGGCACAAGATATCCTCATGTCCCTCTTCAAGAGGACTTCGCGAGAAATTAATGAATGGCGATGAAAACAGCACCTCTGAATATCCGAGTGTGGAATCACTTGTTTGCCAAGACTCTCCATGGTGGGTGGAAGGAGTATCAGGGTGAGGATTCTGTTCACCAGATTCTGAAACTGGACTTTGTGGAAGACAGGTTGGTGCTTAACCGACTGGAAGCATTATCTGCTGCAATCCAACCGACCACCTGGTCGCATTGGTCTGACTTCGAGGGTGGTGTCCTGCGCTGCCATGCAAACTGGGACATGATGCTAGGTATCGTGGATGAGTGTGTTTCTTGTGCTCTGGCAGCAGGCACAGTTTCACCGCGTCCAGGGCCACGGCCTCTGCGCTCACCATTAGCAGCACGGCAACTTCCCCGTCCCTTACTGCTCTCCTTGCGCATATTAAATGGTATATATGCTTGCAAGTATGTCACACGTACAGTAGCACAGGTTTTGTAAGTGTATGTGCAAAAAAAGTACACAGAATGTCACAGATATTTTTAGGATGCACACACGTTAAACAGGAGGTATAGTGCAAGTAATGTCGCTGTCACCACCGCCTAATAAAAAATTACACTGAATTAATGTCACTGTCCGCAGCAGACTCCGTCTACAGAGAAAGTACACTGGATGTCACAGAAATTTTTAGGCTGCGCACACGTTACACACCAGATGTAGCGCAGATAATGTTGCTGTCACCAGCAGCGAAAAAAATTACACTAAATGTCACTGATATTTCGGATGTGCTAACGTTATACTGGAGATGTAGCGCAGGTAATGTCGCTGCCACCAGCAGCAAAAAAATTAGACTGAATGTTACAGATATTTCGAATAGGCAAACGTTATACAGGAGATGTAGCACAGGTAATGTAACTGTCCGCAGCGGACACCGTCTATGGAAAAAGTAACTGGATGTCACAGATATTTTTAGGCTGCGCACACATTAGACAGGAGATGTAGCGCAGATAATGTCGCTGTCTTCAGCGGCCAAACAATTACAAGCTATTTAGCGCAGGTTGCGCTAAAAATATATATTGCTGCCAGATACAACTATAGTCCTTTAAAGGACTTTTGGGTCCCTAACAAGTTTTAGCAATTTAGTGCAGGTTGCACAAAAAATATATATTGATGCCATGCACAATAGTCCTTAAAAGGACTATAACAAGGGTCTATAACAAGTATAAAAACGAAAATATTGCTATTTCACTCCCTACACTATCTCTCCCTTCTGCTCTCCAGCTCTCCAGCTCTCCCTGACTAATACTGAGACGAACACGTGTCATTGGGTGCTATATAGCACCCGATGACACGTTCCGGCCAGCTAATCACTGTGTCATGGTCGTATTGTTTGACCATGCCGCGGTTGCCGTGCAGACTGGTTGCCCGTGGCAACGAGTAGTTTTCGGTTTGCACGTGCACTTCCCCTTAGGTGATTCTTCCTGCTGTTTGGTGAGTGTGGGGTTAATTTCCTGACTTGGTGTGGATCAGGGTGTGGTCTCTTGGAGCTATTTAGCCTAGGATTGTTGCATGGAGGTTAGTTCTCTAGCCTTGCTTTGGGCTGGAAGCGATGCGCCTTTCTGTGGCTATTCCATCTGCCCAGTCATTGAGGGCCACCTTGTTGGACATCAAGGTCTTTTAGCAGTTATCCCGGTGTCGCCTTCCCTTCCTGTCCCTATTTGTATGGAGTGGGTTATGTTCAGGGTGTTTGTATGTCTAGTTTGGTGTTACATGTCTGGTGGTGTTTGGTGTCCAGCATGTTTACTAGACATTTCCCTGTCTCATGTTTATTGCAGCTATGGATGTCCTGGGTCCCTGTGTGGTTTGTGGTGTGTGCTGTGTTCTTTAATGTTGGTGTGGACACCAGCACTAGTGCACGGGTTCCAGTCAGTGTGTCTGTGGCAGGTAAGTGTGTTACTGGTTTCACTTACCTGCCATCTCTATAGCTGTATGTGTTCCCCTCTCCTTGCAGCCTGGCCTCAGATAGAGACTCCTGTTACTCCATGACTGGGATGAACAGGTCGTCTCTTCCCTGCTCCTTAGTGAGGGATTACCAGGGCGACTTAGGGTTTCTAGGAATCCTGAGTATGAGTCGTCCTACCATCGGGGTCCGCTCACACAGTGAGTAGTCAGGGAGAGGATTAGGGACGCTGTAGGAGGTGACCTGCTCCCTTATTACTCCTTTTGGCCAGGCTGATCCCCTTTTACCCTTTGACACCGCACGGTGGGGGGTTTCCCCCACTCCCCACCGTGACACACTAATGCCAGTAACCAACATGGCTATGGCATTACAGTGAATGGCAGTACCTACCTGCACATTTATTGGCTGCGTAGCAGCCAACAAACGTGCAGGGAGGAGACTCGAGCTCGCCCAACACTAGACAGGACTTCCCATTCCTAGTATTCTGCAGTCAGTTTCTTAAAGGGGTTGAATATTATATATTTTACAAACCAGCAGCTAGATTTAAATACTTCTGTTTAGATGTAATTAAACATTTAGTATAGCCATTGAGTTTTTCACCACCTGCTGTTTGTTCTTTTTCTTATTTCTCTGTACAGCTTAGTACATGCTCAGTTTCATTCTTCAACTGCCACCAGCCATATCAACCTGTTACAGGGAAAGCGCTGCAGCAGAAATGACATGCCCCTAAGTTAGGACACACCCCTGAGAAAGGACACACCCCTGAGCTGTCAGCTTGAAATAAATCTAAATATCAGAGCAAATGGAACAATGAAGAACTCTGGGTCCTTGTGAGGGCTGGTTCTAACTTTGTTAGAAAGGAATTTTCATGTACTATGTCTGATTTTTTTTTTTTACATTAATCATGGGATAACCCCTTTAAGACTCCATGCATGTCAGCGATGTGTGACCTATACTGCAGCATATGTCATAGGCACTCCATGCGTCGTCATATGATACCTTGGTTTGGTACTGTATTGTAGCGATATTGGGGGGCATTTATCAATAATGACATAATTTACGCCACAAAAATACTAACGTTACAAATCAAAAGTGGTGATTTGTTTCACCTCATATATCAAAAGGCGCACACCACTTTTAAAATGTGACTTTTTAAAATGTAAACCTGATTATCCGCCTATTTCTCTCTATTTGTGATATTTTAACACAATGGCACAAATTATTTTTTTTTTTAAACTAAAATGCGCCATTTCAGGCACTCCTCTTCCAGACCACACTTGAGACATTTAAAACGTAGTTGCGACTTTTGTCTCAGACTCGGGACGTTTTTGTTGGATGTCAATTTACTGACAAAACCCTGTATTTTAGCTCATTTCTATTAGAAAAAAATAATTGCGTCCTGTTTTAATACTTGCCTATCACTTGTTCCCATGAGTTCGTTTTCTTTACATAAATGCGGTTTTTTGACAAAGTTGAATCTTTCTGCCATAAATGCGACTTTTTACAAAAAACACCACCACATAAGCTGGCTTAATTGTCCTCAACAATTAGCCATTTCTGCCAATGAGCGGATTATAAGTGAGGCGTAATATGCACCAGTATGATAGCCCCTCCCACTTTGACATTTATATCTAATTTCTGGCGTGATGCATTCTTTATGGTAAAAATTCTGGAGAAAACTGATATTTTGGAGCAAATCAAAATTCTATTCTTTTTGGCGCATTTTACACCATAATTCTGGCGCAACATGCTTAGTAAATGTCCCCCATTGTAGTTACCAAACTGAAGAGGCCCAAATGCTATGTAAAATGGTTGGAGATTTCTCACTAAGGCTAGGTCTACACAACGACATTTGTCGCACCAATGTCACGCGACAATTTTTATAATGGCAGTCTATGGTGTCGCACTGCAACATGCAACATGCTGCAACTGCAACGCAACAGTCGCAGAAAATCCATTAAAGATGGATTTTTCTGTGACTGTCACGTTGCAGTCGCAGCATGTTGCATGTTGCAGTGCGACACCATAGACTGCCATTTTAAAATTTGTCGTGCGACATTGGAGCAACAAAATGTTGCAGTGTAGTTGTGCCCTATCTGTCGCGCGACTTAATGTCGTCGTGTAGACCTAGCCTTACAGTTGACACAAATCTTGTGCTATTGCACCACTGCAATCAGGGGTCTATGATCTGATCTTTTGCATGGGCTATGCCTGGCCATACACCTATGATAACTATCACTCCCTATCCCCTCATACACATGCCTCCTCAGCTCGGTGAAGCAATCATGTATTCTCAGTAGAAAGAGGGAGTAGCCAATGCAAGACTTCTGTGTTGAAATCCAACATGGCTGATCCTTCTCTCCCACCAATATCTGCCATCAGGGGAGAGTAGAGCATCCTCCATACACATTAGATGGTTGGCTGATCCAGTTGAAATAATCAGGTTTGTCTGACATACATCTTAGGCTAGTTTCTGTGGCAGGGTGATCTGACCGCCAGTTCCAGCAGAGAATGCCAGGAATTGGCCCGACACAAACCATAGTGTGCAGCAGTTTCTGTCCGGCTGATTCCTGACATAATCTCTGCTAGTCCCAAATATAATCACTGGGGGTCCGGAAGACAGGCGGCAGTATCCGGCAATGCCGGATCTGGAAAACTCTGGCAGACTGTTCACTACCGGAACTGCCTGCTGGAGCCCCTGCTACAGATGTGAAACTAGCAGCTTACTGTAGGTCACATCTCCATTAGGAGATCCAGTAGGCTGGTCCTATACTTCACCACCGCATCCACATTGACTGCAATGAGGTCTGGCGGTGATCCAGCTGATTTCTGGCATAAATGTCAGGATTAAGATGGACAAAAAACATTGCATGCAATGGTTTTTTGTCTGGTCAACGGCGAACATTTGTGATGGATCAGGCAGGCGGGTCTCCAAAACAGAGATATGAACGAAGCCTAAATGGTCATGTGAACCCGGCCTAATGTGTATGGCCAGCTTAACTTAATGGCTGTTTCCAGGGGTGTGGTCAGTGTTCTTTGTGAACAGCCTTTTGTGGCAGTCTTTGATACAAGATTTTGACCCAAAGCCAGAAGTGGATCGAGCAGGAAGGAGAAGTAGGAGACTTTCTTTTATATTTCTCAATCTCTCTCAACCCACTTTTGGTTTTATGTCAAAAACTTGCATGAAAGACTGCCACAGAAACCTGGGTATGACATTACCAAAGGGCTGTATGCATACAGTTTGTGAAATTGACACCCAGAAATGCGAATGGCTAATCTGCAGTGTTATACGGTACCAGCAAAATAAAAGATCATTTAACAAACCTCATCTATGGAATTTGTAGCAAAGTCTGCAGCAAAATCAGCATGTATGTACAGTAACTAGCATGACTTTTCTCGCGGATGCTTTGAGAATCTTGCAGATGTATCTTTAAAAAAAAAAAAACTCATTTACAGTATATTTATTGCTATTTTTTATTGCAATGAATAGGCTGTCAAACAGGTCCGGATGTATAGTGTATGTAAACATAATAATGAACTTCAGCATTTACTTATCGCATGCATGCTGATGGCCACTGCATATTAGCACCTTGTGCCTGTCATTAAGCACTTATTTGTCGTCTTTGCTAAAATGCATTTTGTTTCAGGCATTATTAGTCCTCTAAAGCTACTATATGGAATAAATAACAATAGTGGCCCTTGAGTACTATAATTAAGTGTCTATACATAGCCTGTGGATCAAGAAGATGACCCTAGAGATCAATAATCAGTTAATTACCTCTTGTCGTTTCTAGAGCTTGATTGGCAAAGTTAAAAATAATTATAGAAAAGCAAATCTTGTATCCATGAGGTGTGTTTAATAAACCCCACAGTTACGCAGCAATATATATTTTTCATATTTTGAACCACGCTTTCTAAAACCCATACTTATGTTATATTTCTGTCAACATGAGCTGTATGAAGGATTTTTAATGCACTGTTGTAGGGTATATATAATGCATAAAAAAATATGGGGGAAGCTGCAAGAACAGCAATCCTGCAATTTGAGGCATTTATCTGTTGAGTTTTGCTTTTATGGCATTCACTGTGTGGTATAAATAACTAGTGATGAGCAATATTCAAATTCGCGATATTTCGCAAATATTTGGTAGAATATTCGTCGTATATTTGTGAATTCGAGATTATATTCTTGATTGTGAAAATCGGCAATGTATTAATCACGTAATGCGCACGAAATACCGGCGTGGGGTAGGCAACTTTTCTATTGGTTGCTAGGGATGTTGCTAAGCTGTGACAAAGCCTTCTCATTGGACCACAAGCTAGAAGAAGGGAGGGATGATCACCTGATGTGTACTCAGGTACAAAAAAATTTTTTATAAATATTCGTCATTACGAATATATAGCACTATATTCTAAATATTAGCGAATTCTCGAAGTGACGATATTCGCGATAAAAATTAGCTTTTCGAATATTCATGCTCAACACTATAAATAACATGCTAACTTTATATTGTGGGTCAGTAAAAATAAGATTTATCAAATGTATATAGTTTTACGACCTGTTTTTGAAGAAAATACAATTATTTGTTTTGGTGTTGCCATATTCTGAGAACCATAAGTTCTGCATCGGTACTGTTTTATTGGTACAGACGACTTTTTGCTTGCTGTTTATTCAGGGAGGTGGCCTAAACAAAAATGGCACCTCTGGCATTGTTTTACATAATTTTTTATGGCGTACACCATCAAACATGAACATTTTATAGGTGAACTTTTTCTTTCTTCTTCATATTTCTTTGCATAATAAACCATTTTAATTGGGCAAAAAGGTTTTTGCTTTATGCATAAATTTTTATAAAAACGTCAACCAATTTTTTTCATTTTTTTAAAAATCTCACTAGGAGACTTGACCAGGCCTGATGAGGCAGGGTTGTACACCATAGAGCCCCATTGCCAAATTCAGTATGGGTCACCTGTTGTACCCGGTCTGCCAGCATGTGTCAAACACTCTCGCAAAGCCCACCATCCCGTATTTCTGATGAATTTACATTTTTAGAATTGGGTGGAAGGAAAAATTGTAATTAAAAAGAAGTCACCCTTGGCCTCCCCCACTTTATCTGACTTCGATTTTGGAAAAAATGGAACAGGTACTTGAAATATGGTGCTCATACTCAACTGCACATTAATGTGTTTATTTACAACAGACAACTGCCATAAATACACTGATAAATCCCCCCACACAGCTCTAAATCACTGCTTTCCTTTACAAAATATATTAGAAAACTGACTGCCTGCAGCCACCACTAGGGGGAGCTCAGTGCATTGGAATGTATACAGTTACTGTAAAAATATATTTTTCACTGAGTTCCCCCTAGTTGCAGCTGCATGAAAATGCAATGCTTTGATGTTGGGAAGAGAGGAAGTTCAGTGCCGAGGCTCTCGTCCCTCTGGACCCCTCCATTGATGGTACTCTACTGCTGTCAGAGTTGAATAGGTGTACTATACAATACATTTGCTTCATTTAAGGCTTGGTGCACGTAGCTCTACAGGAGGCAGTACTAAGATACATAGCTTCCCTGTTGCTCTGTACTAATAGTCTGCAGATAGTCCATTTGCCATCATATGGTGCTTAGTGCAACTCTGTATTATGAGTAGCATATCACTGAAATGCACAACTTGATAGTGCGGGCAACAATTATTTTTCATAAGAATCTGACATGAAAAACCCTGCACGCCTCCATATGAAATTGGAAGCATGCCATATTCGGGCTCAGTACAACTCAGATCTTGTACATAGCCATAATATACTTGGGTGCACTAATGTAACAAAGTGTGTGTCAAATGTATAATCTCTCATTGGTGCTGCTAGAGGAAAATGATACATGCAATCTCTTGATTTGAGCATTCTTGCCAACATTTTTGCAGCTGCTGTATCAAACGGCCTGAAAAGGAATCTAGACCTAAAGAGAAGAAAGAAGCATAGAGAAGCAGCAAATAGGAAGTGATATGGGTTAGGCCTCATGCACACTACTGTTTTTTTTTTGCGGTCCGCAAAACAGATTTCCGTTGTTCCGTGACCGTTTTTTCTTCCGTGGGTCTTCCTTGATTTTTGGAGGATCCACGGACATGAAAAGTGAAAAAAAAAACTAAGTCAAGTTTGCATTGAAAATGATAGGAAAACGGACACGGATCACGGACGCGGATGACTATTTTGTGTGCATCCGTGATTTTTCACGGACCCATTGACTTGAATGGGTCCGTGAACCGTTGTCTGTGAAAAAAATAGGACAGGTCCTATTTTTTTCACGGACTGGAAAAACAGATCACGGACGCGGAAGCCAAACGGTGCATTTTCCTATTTTTCCACGGACCCATTGAAAGTCAATGGGTCCACGAAAAAAAAACGGAAAACGGAACAACGGCCGCGGATGCACACAACAGTCGTGTGCATAAAGCTTTATAGAGTAATGTTCGGCAGGAGGCATCCCCTAACAGCTACATGGTAGAAAGGAAAAGAAGAGTAGAAAATAGCAGGTGAAATGTATCATTGGTCTAATGAATGTGCAACTATGTAATACATGGTTAATTCTGCAGGAATGGATAGCTCTGTGTCTTACAGTGGGAGTCCTTTCAATTTTAATACTAAAAGTTTTAGAGTGTAGAGAAAGGTAAAGAAGCACCATTTCGCAAGCAACTTCAGTCAGTTTTGTCTGCTATTGCGTTCAGAGTTTCAGTTTTTCCGCATGGGTGCAATGCGTTTTAATGCTTTTTCATGCGCGTGCTAAAAAATTGAAAGTTTACAAACAACATCTCTTAGCAACCATCATCTTGCATCCGCACTTGCTTGCTTGGGGCCAGGACTGCGTGAAAAATGCAGAATATAGAACCTGCTCCGATTCTCACCCGACGCAGAACTGATGCGTGAAAAAAGTGCTCGTGTACACAGACCCACTGAAATGAATGGGTCAGGATTCAGTGCGGGTGCTATGCGTTCACTTCACACATTGCCCCAGAGCAGAAAATTTGCTCATTTGAAAGGGGCCTTAGGGCACCCGAATCAAATTTCTTAGGTTGGATTCACATCACGTTTTTCCCATCCTTTTAACGTATACAAAAAGCGTATACATTAAGTGGATGCCTCAGATTGATGCCATACAGTCGCATCCATTCACCAAAGATTTCCATAAAAAAAAAATAAACCTTTACTTTTTTTTTACCATTGTATAAAGAATGTATACTTTTTTTTACTGGACTGCACAGGATACAAGAATGTGGAGTGCTGCGTTTTTGCATCCTTTTTTTTGTAACGTATACGTCAAACGGAGGCATAAAACATGATGTGAACCCACCCTTAGCTGAATTAGACAAATCAGACCAAAACAAATTTTGGGAAATTCGCTCTGGACTAATACTTAAAATAAAATTTTACTGATATTACTGTAAACGATATTTGTTGATTTTCACAAGTACTGAACCCAAAATCTATATCTGTGGGTGATTCCTGATTGATTAGTTTTCGGACAATGTAATTGCGGACAGGCCCAGGAGATTGCAGCGAGATTAATAAATCCCACAGGGACTGGTTTTAGTTGTGGTTGATAAAGGCTTCGATTCTTCTAACTGCGATGTCTCCTGGAGACCAAGAGAGGTAATATGTGATTTCAAGGTGAGTACAAAACATTGGAAGGTCAAGCTTTCTAAATCGGACAGCTTATCTTTATGAATATGTACAGGGCGACATCATAACTGGGCAAGATCCTTCTATCTTTATTCAGCAGGACCTGCGCTGATGTGCGCGATTACATCATCAAAGGTCCTTTTGCAGGTCCTGAAAGAAGAAGAAAGAAGACATGCTGGCTGCGCGAACAAGTGGATGAGGTGAGTTAAATTTTTTTACTTTTTAACTTCTCAATCGACATTTTTGTAAGCATTCTGTATTAAGAATGCTATTATTATGTTATAAGGGAAAATAATACAGTGAATTTACTTTAATGGGGTCCGGGGTTGCTCATCCCTATCATCCCCTAGTGACCATGCGTGAAAATCGCACCGCATCCACACTTGCTTGCGGATACTTGGGATTTTGACGCAGCCCCATTCATTTCTATGGGGCCTGCGTTGCGTGAAAAACACACAATATAGAGCATGCTGCAATTTTCACGCAACGCACAAGTGATGCGTGAAAATCACTGCTTATCTGCACAGCCCCATTGAAGTGAATGTATCTGGGTTCAGTGCGGGTGCAATGCGTTGACCTCAGGCATTGCACCCACGTGGAAAACTCGCCTGTGTGAAAGGGGCCTAAATCCATCTACGGTAGGACAGGGATCAGCAACTTTCTGCACTCCAACTGTTCTGAAACTACAACTCCTAGCATGCTTCTTTCACTTCTGTGGAAGTTCAGAGAACAGCCAAGCAAGTGAGCATGATGGAAGATCTAGTTTCACAACACCTGGCGTGCCGGAGGTTGCTGATCCCTGATCCAGGACAACATCTACATGGAGCTTGTATGTACAGTAATTACAGGGACTCTGTACTGGGTTTGTTCCCAAATAGTGAATTTCTGAAAATCAGAATCGGGTCTGATTCCCCCCGAATGTCTCTCTCCTCCCTTTCACCCCAAATTCTCATGAATTGAATCAGCAAAAATTCGTATTTTGTAGAATCAAAATCTTTGCAAAAACCTAGGATGAATTTTCATTCTACAGAATTTTCTTATCTCTTTTCACAAACTTTAAAAACGCACTGGTGGATAAAATGGACCTAAGTGTATATACAGTATGTGTCAGCTTAAACGCATTAATGTGTGGGGATGCATTCTGCGTATGGCAATGTGAAATGTAAGTGTCTTGTGAGTACTAGGAGATAAGTAAATGTAGCCTACATTTGTTACATTTTGTAGCATTTAATATATGTTGTACATACATTTTAAAGAGGACCTTTCACCGATTCTTACCCTATGAACTAACTATACAGATACAGTCTTGTGAAAAAATTAGGACACCCTTTGAAAGCATGTGGTTTTTTGTAACATTTTTAATAAATGGTTATTTCATCTCCGTTTCAACAATACAGAGAGATTAAAGTAATCCGACTAAACAAAGAAAACTGAAGAAAAGTCTTTTCAAGATCTTCTGTAAATGTCATTCTACAAAAATGCCTATTCTAACTGAGGAAAAAGATAGGACACCCTTGCCCCTAATAGCGAGTGTTACCTCCTTTGGCTGAAATAACTGCAGTGAGACGGTTCTTGTAGCCATCTACCAGTCTTCGACATCGGTCTGAGGAAATTTTACCCCACTCCTCAATGCAGAACTTTTTCAGCTGTGAGATGTTTGAGGGGTTTCTTGCACGTACAGCCCTTTTCAAGTCACCCCACAGCATCTCAATGGGATTCAAATCTGGACTTTGACTTGGCCATTCCAGGACTC
Source organism: Bufo bufo (assembly GCF_905171765.1). Lineage (NCBI taxonomy): Eukaryota > Metazoa > Chordata > Amphibia > Anura > Bufonidae > Bufo > Bufo bufo. Next base: position 153,713,808 of record NC_053395.1, on the reverse strand, counting down.
TCCATTTCTTCTTTTTCAGCCAATCTTTGGTTGATTTACTAGTATGTTTTGGGTCATTGTCATGTTGCATGGTCCAGTTCCGCTTCAGCTTTAATTTTCTAACTGATGGTCTCACATGTTCTTCAAGCACCTTCTGATACACAGTAGAATTCATCGTGGATTCTATGATGGTGAGCTGACCAGGTCCTGCTGCAGCAAAGCAGCCCCAAACCATGACACTTCCACCTCCATGCTTCACAGTTGGTATGAGGTTCTTTTCTTGGAATGCTGTGTTTGGTTTACGCCAAACATGTCCTCTGCTGTTGTGTCCAAATAATTCAATTTTGGACTCATCTGTCCAAAGAACATTATTCCAGAAGTCCTGGTCTTTGTCAACTTTATCGCTGGCAAATGTCAGTCTGGCCTCGATGTTTCTCTTGGAAAGCAAAGGTTTCCTCCTTGCACACCTCCCATGCAAGTTAAACTTGTACAGTCTCTTTCTGATTGTAGAGGCATGTACTTCTACATCAACAGTAGCCAGAGCCTGCTGTAGTTCTCGAGATGACACTTTAGGGTTTTTGGATACCTCTTTTAGCATCTTGCGGTCTGCTCTTGGGGTGAACTTGCTGGGGCGACCAGTCCTGGGCATGTTGGCAGTTGTTTTGAAAGCCCTCCACTTGTAGACTATCTTCCGGACAGTGGAATGGCTGATTTCAAAATCTTTTGAGATCTTTTTAAATCCCTTCCCAGACTCATAGGCTGCTACAATCTTTTTTCTGAAGTCCTCTGACAGCTCTTTTGCTCTCACCATGGTGCTCACTCTCACTTCAACAGTCAGGAGCACACCAAACTAAATGTCTGAGGTTTAAATAGGGCAAGCCTCATTCAACATGCAGAGTAACGATCTACTAATTATGTGCACCTGGTGTGATATACCTGTGTGAGATCTGAGCCAATTTAAGAGGGAATACATGTGAGGGTGTCCTATCTTTTTCCTCAGTTAGAATAGGCATTTTTGTAGAATGACATTTACAGAAGATCTTGAAAAGACTTTTCTTCCGTTTTCTTTGTTTAGTTGGATTACTTTAATCTCTCTGTATTGTTGAAACGGAGATGAAATAACCATTTATTAAAAATGTTACAAAAAACCACATGCTTTCAAAGGGTGTCCTAATTTTTTCACATGACTGTATGTAGAGCGGCGCCCGGGGATCTCACTGCACTTACTATTATCCCCGGGTGCCGCACCGTTCTCCTGCTATGCCCTCCGGTATCTCCGCTCACTAAGTTATAGTAGGCGGAGATACCAGTCCCTAAGTTATGGTAGGCGGAGTCTGCCCTAGCGCTGGCCAATCGCAGCGCAGAGCTCACAGCCTGGGAGGTTATTTTCTCCCAGGCTGTGAGCTCTGCAATGCGATTGGCCAGCGCTAGGGCAGACTCCGCCTACCATAACTTAGGGAACGGAGATACCGGAGGGCATAGCAGGAGAACGGAGCGGCGCCCGGGGATAATAGTAAGTGCAGAGAGATCCCCGGGCGCCGCTCCACATGTCTGTATAGTTAGTTCATAGGGTAAGAATCGGTGAAAGGTCCTCTTTAAGGATGCAAGTATAACATTTTACTCACATTTGTATGGTACCTTTGACAAGTATTTCTTGATTTAAAAATGGTATCTATTTTCTTTTAACCCTGATACACTAAATATATGCATATGCTATACCATGCAATGCTGGTTAATACCCATTGCCCATGAGCATATGCCCAAAGGAACTCATAACCCTTTGTTACATGTAGGAATAGGACTCATTAAAGTTGAAAAGCAAAGCCTGAAAAAAATAAATTAAAAAAGAGATGCTGTAAAGCTGCTTAAAGGGGTTCTCCGGGCTTAACCTTTTTTTTTACTATTAAATACTAACCTGTGGAGGAAAGATTAATGATCACATACTTACCGTCCACAGTGCAGCCGTTCTTAAAGGGTTTCTACCACCACATTTTCACCTATTTAGCTGTCAGACACTAGCGATCTGCTAGTATCTGCTGTACCTAACCATGCTATTGTAATTCCTTTCTCTGCAGCGGTGCATGTCACAGGGGGGGCTGGATGGCACAAGGGGGTAATGAATGGCACAATGGGGGCAATGGATGGCACAATGGGGGCAATGGATGGCACATGGGGGCAATGGATGGCACAAGGGGACAATGGTTGGCACAATAGGGGAACTGGATGGCACAAGGGGGTCAATTGATGGCACAAGGGGGCACTGGATGGCACAATAGGGGAACTTGGTGGCATAAAGGGGTCAATTGATAGCACAAATGGGGCACTGGTTGGCACAAGGGGCAATGGTTGGCACAATAGGGGAACTGGGTGGCACAAAGGGGTCAATTGATGGCACAAGTGGGGCTCTGGAATGGCACAAGGGGGCACTGGATGGCACATGGGGGTAATGAATGGCACATGGGGGTAATGAATGGCACATGGGGGCAATGGATGGCACAAGGGGGCATTGGTTGGCACTAGGGACACTGGATGTCACTGTTATGGGGCACTGTGGATGTCACTGTTATGGGAGCAATGTGGATGTCACTGTTATGGACACACTGTGGATGTCACTGTTATGGGGGCACTATGTGGGGGCACTGTGGATGTCACTGTTATGGACACACTATGGATGTCACTGTTATGGGAGCAATGTGGATGTCACTGTTATGGGGGGCACTGTGGATGTCATTGTGGATGTCACTGTTATGGACACACTATGGATGTCACTGTTATGGGAGCAATGTGGATGTCACTGTTATGGGGGGCACTGTGGCTGTCACTGTTATGGGGGGCACTGTCGACGTCACCCTTATGGGGGGCACTGTCGACGTCACCGTCATGGGGGGCACTGTCGACGTCACCGTCATGGCGGGCACTGTGGACGTCACCGTCATGGCGGGCACTGTGGACGTCACCGTCATGGCGGGCACTGTGGACGTCACTGTTATGGACGCTGAGCATAAGTGATAGGGCTCGTGCACAGAACCGTATCTGTTTTGCGGTCTGCAAGTCGTGGATCCACTAAATAAGGTTACTGTCCGTTTGCGATTCACATTTTTTTTGCAATCCCATTGAGTTCTATGGGTTTTAGATCTGCATTATGAGGACCAGAATAGGACATGTTCTATCTTTCGCAGAACTGACATGCGGATGTGGAAAGCACAGGGACTTCATCAGTGTGTTTTTTATATCCGTATGTCAGTTCCAGTAAAGACAGAACATGTCCTATTCTGGTCTTCAAAATTAGGACCTCAAATCCATGGAACTCAAAGGGACTCCAAAAATTGTGGATCGCAAAATGGATACACAGCTCAGCAGGCAGGATCATACAAGATAGGCTTAGCTACACCACCAGTATCGCACACAACAGGATGTGTATCAGGCACACATACAGGATAGGATTAGATACAGATGTGATTGGATACGCTTGCTGATTCAAGCTGTTTTTCACACTCTGGAGATGGTGAGGGCAGAGCCTGCAGACGGTCAGTGATGGGATTAGATACACTGCTCAGCAGGCTGTATCACAGAGGACAGGATTAGATACACATGTGAGGGCAGAGCCTGTGGACGGTCAGTGATGGGATTAGATACACTGCTCAGCAGGCTGTATCACACAGGATAGGATTAGATACACATGTGAGGGCAGAGCCTGCAGACGGTCAGTGATGGGATTAGATACACAGCTCAGCAGGCTGTATCACAGAGGACAGGATTAGATACAGATGTGAGGGCAGAGCCTGTGGACGGTCAGTGATGGGATTAGATACTGGGTGAGAAGTAGATTCCTGTCTGGGTGTAGAAAGATACACAGGAGTTATAGATGGAGTAGCTGCTGCAGACAGAGCAGAGTGGGGGCGTGTCCAGCCGGTGACTCATCACTGTGCAGTGCAGCCAGGCTTGTGTATCAATAAAGTTATGTATTCAACAAAACAAGAAGGGGAGAAAGTAAACAGATCTGCCAGGATAATGTGATGTCTTCCAGGGAGAAAGGAAAGCTCAGACATGAAAAACAGGTATTGGGGGCATATGTATGCATGGTGAGGGGTGTTAGGAGCACATAATTTTTTTAAAATTTAGGGACGGGACAACCTCTTTAAATGCAATGCAATTCCCAAGTCAAATGTATTAGGATTGTGTTGGTTGGCATGGTGGCCGTAATTTTTATTCTCAGGGGGACCAGACCACGCTCAGCTTGCAGGTTTCAACTACCAACCTTTATTTTTACAGCAACTTCATAAAATAATAGTGGTCTTCAGTAGAGTTGTAATGGAGCTATTGAAAGTTCAGATAATTGTCTTCTCTGACAGAATTGATGCATAGAATGTAAGCTCTTCAAGTCTTAGATGCTTTAGATAGGCTACTAGGGTATAGGTCATGACCTTTCAAGCAGTAAGGCCTATTGCACACGACCGTATGGCTTTTTCAGTGTTTTGCGATCCGTTTTAAACGGATCCGTTGTTCCGTTTTTTGTTTCCGTTGTGTTTCCGTTTCCGTTCCGTTTTTCCGTTCCGTTTTTCCGTATGGCAAATACAGTATACAGTTATTTCATAGAAAAATTGGGCTGGGCATAACATTTTCAATAGATGGATCCGCAAAAAACGGAACGGATACGGAAGACATACGGATGCACTTCCGTATGCATTCCGTTTTTTTGCGGACCCATAGACTTTAATGGAGCCACGGAACGTGATTTGCGGCGAAATATAGGACATGTTCTATGTTAAAACGGAACGGAAAAACGGAAAAACGGAAACGGAATGCATACGGAGTACATTCCGTTTTTTTTGCGGACCCATTGAAATCAATGGCTCCGTATACGGACCGTATACGGACCGCAAAAAACGGCCAGTAAACGGGAAAAAAAAACGGCCGTGTGAAAGAGGCCTAAATGTTCATGGACAGATTGCAGTAGCCCCCATTTTTTACTTAGACATGCCAGTTTTGCAGCAGCGTTTGCACCAAAACTTTGGCACATCTCATTTTAGACCCTTTTATAAAAAATGTTAAATATCATTCTCAGCAGAATCAACCTTATTAAACCAGGCATAATGCCTAGGGTTGGTCCTGCTAAGTAAAATGATACCTCCTCATTTACGGTATATTCCTTTGTTGTGCAAATTAGGGCTTTGGTGCAACAAGGTCTGCGAACAAGCTCCTCAGAGCACCAGAGCTCCTCTGCTCCACACTAAGGTCCCTTTCACACGGGCGAGTTTTCCGTGCGGGTGCAATGCGTGAGGTGAACACATTGCACCCGCACTGGATCCGGACCCATTATTTTCTATGGGGCTGTGCACATGGGCAGTGATTTTCACGCATCACTTGTGCGTTGCGTGAAAATCTAAGCATGCTCTATATTGTGCGTTTTTCACGCAACGCAGGCCCCATAGAAATGAATGTGGCTGCGTGAAAATCGCAAGCATCTGCAAGCAAGTGCAGATGCAGTGCGATATTTACGCATGGTTACTAGGTGACAATCGGGATGGGGACCTGATCATTATTATTTTCCCTTATAACATGGTTATAAGGGAAAATAATAGCATTCTTAATACAGAATGCCAAGTAAATTAGGGATGGAGGGGTTAAAAAATAAATAAAATTAAACTCACCTCATCCACTTGTTGGCGCAGCCCGGTTTGTCTTCTTTCTTCTTCTTTGAGGACCTGGGAGAAAAGGACCTTTGGTGACGTCACTGCGCTCATCACATGGTCCATCACATGATCCATCACATGATCCATCACCATGGACGCATTTTCCCGCAACGCACCCGCATCCTATCCGGCCCTCACACGCGACGCCCGTGTGAAAGAGGCCTAAGGCTACTTTCACACTGGTGTCTTGGCTTTCCGTTTGTGAGATCCGTCGTGGGCTCTCAGAAGCGGTCCAAAACGGATCAGTTTTGCCCTAATGCATTCTGAATGGAAAAGGATCCGCTCAGAATGCATCAACGTTTTTTTGTCCGCGATGTTCTCTGACACAATAGAAAACGGATCTTTCCCCCATTGACTTTCAATGGTGTTCAAAACGGATCCGTCATGGCTATAGAAGACATAATACAACCGGATCCGTTCATGACGGATGCATGCGGTTGTATTATTGTAACGGACGCGTTTTTGCAGATCCATGACAGATGCGAAAAAAAAAAAACTAATGTGAAAGTAGCCTTAGGGCTTGTTCCCACGACCGTGCTGTTTTTTGCGGTCGGCAAATTGCGGATCCACAAAAAACGGATGCCGCCCGTGTGCCTTCTGCAATTTGCGGAACGGAACAGGAGGCCCATTATAGAAATGCCTATTCTTGTCCGCAAAATTGACAAGAATAGGACAGGAATCATCATTTTTGCGTGGGCCACAGAACAGAGCAACGGATGCGGATAGCACACAGAGTGCTGTCCGCATCTTTTGCGGACCCATTGAAATGAATGGTTCTGTATACGGACCGCATGCGGAACGCAGAAAACGGCCCGTATACGGAACGCAAAATATGTTCATGTGAATGAGCCCTAATTCGCAGGGCCAAGTATCTTGCGCCTGCACCGTACTCCACACTGTCAGCGCATGCACAGTGTATCTGTTTCTGTTTCCCCAGCAGAGCAGATGCTTTTCAAATAGTATTTTAAGTATTTTTGAGTCTTAGTCTTAGCACATGAATTACATTTTGGAAACCCCTCTTTGGTTCTCATTTACTCTTTACCCCCCTGCAATTTGGTTGTTCACTGTGCTAAATTTAAGCAGTCTTTATGCTACTTGATGGCACACAATCAACATAAGCACTGAGCTAATTAGCTTCCTTTGGGTAATGAATTCTGACTGTAAATTGGTGCATCGCTCCTACATGACTAATTGTTTTTGATAGACAAGGCTTGAGCTGCACATCTGTCACATGCCTACAAATTGCCTATACTGCACCACCAATGACCCAAGCACTCCCAACTTCAGAATGATTCACTGTGACGATGTGCTTTAGTTGAAATCATTGGTCTCACAGGAAACATAATAGTAACATAACTGACAGCTTAATATAATACCGTAACTAAAACTAAAAAGGCATCCTCATCTGGATAACACAATGCAATAAAGATGTGGGTCTATTTAGTTATATAGGTGTATTGAGAGCTATAGATGAATTGGTGGTGGATATTCTACCTATGGAGCAGGTTGTCATAAAACAGCCTACTTTCCTATATATTATTGGCTCACATTATTTTTTGGGGATTACTGCCAATAACAACTGTGTTTAAGTAAATTTCTTGCACTGTATATATGTGGAGGACTATCAGATGTGAAGTTACACTATAAACATCCATATGACTCCATTTGGAGTTTTGTAACCCCAAACTTTGAGCATTATGAAACTTTCCATAATTGAAAAGTTATTCTCTCCATATAATACTGTTGTGAGTGGCAAACATCCACGGTGGGCATACAATAAGAGTTTAGCACAAGTCTCCTATGTCCATTCTGTATTTCTCTTTGCCACCAGTTTCATATAACACTCAATTGGGCCAGATTTATCATTAGCTCAGGTCAGAATAATGGAGTGAAAAAGTCCCAAAAAAAGTCCCAAACGCTAAAACTGCGCACAAATTTGCGACTTTTTTCTGCTCTGCACTATGCTCTCCAGTTTTCTGAAAGTGGGCGTGTTTTCTTATGTAAATGAATCTCTAGACAGATTTACTATTGGGACTATTTAAAAAGTCGCAAAAAAGTCGCAATTTCACTCCTGTGAGGACCATGCTTATCTAATGAGACTTTTTAATAGAACATGCGACTTTTTCATAAAAACGTGCGACTTTTTCGTAAAGATGTGCGAATTTTGTAAAGCTGCTTACTGACTGATAAACTGCTACCGTCAAACCACATTTATTACAGTCTTAAAGGGCCGATCATAAATCTGACTTGGCTAAAACTGACTTTAGCCATATGTGAAAGTGGAGTGAGCTGTCAGAGTCATGATAAATCTGGCCCCTTATCTCTTAGCAACTGTCAGTAAAAAAACACATTGCATCCGGATTCTTTCCATTCATTACTATAGAGCCAGTTATGTGTGAAAAACGCACAATATAGATCATAAGGCTACTTTCACACCTGTGGCGTGAATTCTGGCAGGCCCCTCCATTCAGAAAACAGCCTTCTAGAGTCCCCCCGTTCCGGCACTGTCGGATGCATCCGGAATGCTCGCCGGCCCCATTATGTATAATGGGGTCCAGCGAAGACTCCGCCTCACTTCGGCAAAAATGGCAATAATCGGCCGGACACAAACCATTGCATGCTGCGATTTGTCTTGCCGATTCCTGGCATTGTCTGCCGGATCACGGGGACGGATCGTAGTGCCACTGGTGTGAAAGTAGGCTAAGGGATAAACAATGCTCATGTGCACAGACCCATTGAAATGAATGGGTCAGGATTCACCACACACATGACATCTCGAGAAAAAACCCGCTCTTGTGCAAGAGTCCTGAGGCCATACAGCTTCGTACTATAGAGCTTTATGTATTGTGACAGGACCAGGGGGAAAGCGTTTGAAGGTGTACAATTCATGCTAAGGGCAGCCAGGTAATAGGAAAGCTGTGTGTGTCCCTACTCCAGTTAGCCACTCCAGATACTTGGGCTAATCACCAGCAGAGTGGAGAGTTTGCTTTATAAGGCTCCATTTACATGACCGCATTTTTAGTCCGCATCCAAATTTTGTGGATCCATTAATTTCTATGGGTCCACAAAAAATGCGGATAGCACACCGTGTGCTGTCCACATCCGTATGTCTGGGGCATTGTCAAGAGGTAGATGAGAGACACCAGACCCAACAATGCAGACTTCCTAAAGGCCACTATGAAAGCAACCTGGGCTGACTTAACACCTCAGCAGTGCCACAGGCCGATCTCCTCCATGCCACGCTGCACTGATGCAGTAATTCATGCAAAAGGAGCCCAGACCAAGTATTGAGTGCATAAACTGTACATACTTTTCAGTAGGCCAATATTTCTGTATTAACATATTTTTTAACATATTTTTTAATTGGTCTTATATAATCTCATTTTCTGAGACACTGACTTTTGGGGTTTTATTAGCTGTAAGACATAATCATCAACATTAAAAGCAATAAACGCTTGAAATAGATCACTCTGTGTGTCATGAATCTATACAATATATGAGTTTCACTTTTTGAACTGAATAACTGAAATAAACTAACTTTTTGATTATGTTCTATCTTATTGGGACACACCTGTATAGGCTATTGTTTCTTTAAAAAGCAAAAAAAAAAAAAAAAAAAAAAAAAACACTTCAAAAACGTGTCTATACCATTATGCCTCTTTCAAACAGTCAGTGTTTGATCAATGATTTCTGTCAGTGATTGTGGGCCAAAACCAGGAGTGGAGGCTACACAGAGATAAGGTATAATGGAACAAAGTGTTCTTAAAGGGGTTGAACCCGGACATACCTCCATTTTCACCCAGGCAGCCCCCCTGACTTGAGCATCGGAGCAGTTCATGCTCTGATGCTCTCCTTTGCAAAGGCATTTTCAAGAGTTCCGGTGACGTACCGGGCTCTCCATGGGGCTGCCAGGAAGTCCGGTGATGTCACCGGCACTGATGGGCGGGCTTAAGCGCTGCCCTAGCCAGTAAAACAGCTAGGGCAGCACTAAAGCACGCCCATCAGAGTCGGTGATATCACCGAACACACTGCAGTGTGTTATTGTAAACAAAAGAGCCCGCGATCTAGCATGAGATGCTCCGATGCTAACATCAAGGGTGCTGCCTGGGTGAAAATAAGGGTATGTCCAGATTCAGCTCTGAACCCGGACAACCCCTTTAAAGTCAGTCTTCCAAAAATGTGTCTTTCAGGCCTCATGCACACGACTGTATGTTTTTTGCGGCCGGTAAAAAAAAGGATCCGCAAAAAATACGGATGACATCCGTGTGCATTCCGTATTTTGCGGAACGGAACAGCCGGCCCCTAATAGAATAGTACTATCGTTTTCCGTAAAGTGGACAAGTTCTATTTTTTTTGCAGAACGGAAATACGGACATACGGAAATGAAATGCACACAAAGTACCTTCCATTTTGTTTGCGGACCCATTGAAATGATTGGTTCCGTATACGGTCCGCAAAAAACCCAGAACGGACACGGAATAAATAAAAGTTTGTGTGCATGAGGCCTCAAAATGAGGCACATGGAAAGATGGGAATGAAAGCAGAGTAGTGCTCAGAGATAATAAGATAATAACACTTTGCTTTGTGGCGGCCTTTGCTTGTTGTTCTCTTGTCAGACAAGTTTTTGTCACATCCAGCACTTTTAATGGAAGGATGTCTGTAATTCAGCTGCTAATGGTGTCCTAATTCTTGTTCTAACATCATGTTACTTAGTGAAAATGATGTCTCGATAGTATCATGTGGTGCATGTAAATGAGAAACTTGGATGGCTACATTTTCTCTTCTTTAGAAAAACATACCATTTTGTGCTGCAGCTATCGGGACAGTATGTCAGTTGGCAGAAAAAAGGATTACTTAATTTCCACAAATCCTTTCTTCAATTCGAAACAGCTCAAAATATTATAAAATAATATTAATATTTTGTGATAGTTTTTCTTGATAAACAAAACTTAAATAATTATTGGAATGACATTGATTTTTCAAACTGATGGACACATAAGGTGGAATACAGGGACGGATTGGCCATAGACATTACGGGAAATTTCCTGGTGGGCTGATGCCCTGAGGACCACCTGAGCCCTCCTCACGGCTGGCCAGTGGACGTTTTTAGGGATGTATTTTGTGCTGATGGGCATGGGTGTAGGAACCCCAAAAAATCTGGGGGGGGACAGCATTTTTGCTCGCCGGGTATATTCTTATTCAATAAACTGCGAGTTGTTTATATTGTTAAATTTTAAGTGTGTGTGAACCCCCCCACACTTACAGTTCTGAAGACTCAGGGGTGCTGGCTGGCTTGGCCTCAGGGGTGCTGGCTGGCTTGGCCGGGCAGAAGGAGTGTAGGAGACTGTGAGGCCTTTTTCTCCAAGCTGCTCCAGATCAGTGCTCTGGGCAGCTGGGCTCCGGGCTGGAAGTGGGCACAATATTTTTCATTACACCTCAGGTCAGACCACCAATAAGATCCCCAATGTTAATAAGACCTCAGATCACACCTCAGCTCAGACCCCAATATGAATGACCCCCAATCAGACTTCAGATAAGAGCCCCAGTGCCTCTCATTAGCCCCCCAGTGCCTCTCATCAGCCAGTAATAACAGCCCCTCAATCATGTGCCAGTAATAACAGCCCCCCCAATCATGTGCCAGTAATAACAGCTCCCCCAATCATGTGCCAGTAATAACAGCCCCCCCAATCATGTGCCAGTAATAACAGCCCCCCCAATCATGTGCCAGTAATAACAGCCCCCCCCCAATCATGTGCCAGTAATAACAGCCCCCCCAATCATGTGCCAGTAATAACAGCCCCCCAATCATGTGCCAGTAATAACAGCCCCCCCAATCATGTGCCAGTAATAACAGCCCCCCCCAATCATGTGCCAGTAATAACAGCCCCCCCAATCATGTGCCAGTAATAGCCCCCCCAATCATGTGCCAGTAATAGCCCCCCAATCATGTGCCAGTAATAGCCCCCCCAATCATGTGCCAGTAATAGCCCCCCCAATCATGTGCCAGTAATAGCCCCCCAATCATGTGCCAGTAATAGCCCCCCAATCAAGTGCCAGTAATAGCCCCCCAATCAAGTGCCAGTAATAGCCCCCCAATCAAGTGCCAGTAATAGCCCCCCATCAAGTGCCAATAATAGCCCCCCCAATCAGGTGCCAGTAATAGCCCCCCCAATCAGGTGCCAGTAATAGCCCCCCCAATCAGGTGCCAGTAATAGCCCCCCCAATCAGGTGCCAGTAATAGCCCCCCCAATCAAGTGCCAGTAATAGCCCCCCAATCAGGTGCCAGTAATAGCCCCCCCAATCAAGTGCCAGTAATAGCTCCCCCAATCAAGTGCCAGTAATAGCCCCCCCAATCATGTGCCAGTAATAGCCCCCCAATCATGTGCCAGTAATAGCCCCCCCAATCATGTGCCAGTAATAGCCCCCCCAATCATGTGCCAGAAATAGCCCCCCAATCATGTGCCAGTAATAGCCCCCCCAATCAAGTGCCAGTAATAGCCCCCCAATCAAGTGCCAGTAATAGCCCCCCAATCAAGTGCCAGTAATAGCCCCCCATCAAGTGCCAATAATAGCCCCCCCAATCAGGTGCCAGTAATAACGCCCCCAATCAGGTGCCAGTAATAGCCCCCCCAATCAGGTGCCAGTAATAGCCCCCCCAATCAGGTGCCAGTAATAGCCCCCCCAATCAAGTGCCAGTAATAGCCCCCCAATCAGGTGCCAGTAATAGCCCCCCCAATCAAGTGCCAGTAATAGCCCCCCCAATCAAGTGCCAGTAATAGCCCCCCCAATCAAGTGCCAGTAATAGCCCCCCCAATCATGTACCAGTAAAACAAAGTATTGTATATATTAAAAAAAAAAATAATTAACACTTATACTTACCTCTTTGGAGCGATGCGATGCAGGCCTCTTCCAGCCTGTCACTGTGTCCCGACTCCAGCGCTGTACGGCTCTAATAGTGCCGGCAGCCTATCAGAGGAACAGGAAAGGGACACACCTCCCTGCCCTGCTCCTCCGCAGCCTTCTGTTTGTATCACTGTCCTGAGGACGGCGATACAAACAGATCACTATGGAGATGAGCGCTTCGCTTCCACAATGGAAGCGCTCATCTCAGTGCCTGCCCCGCCGCCGCCGCACATATTGCCCCGCTGCCGCTGGGGGGGATTTGACCATACCTGTCCCCCCCGCATTATTTCCTGGGGGGGATTCGTCACCCCCGCTTCCTACGCCCATGCTGATGGAGGTAGTATTTTGTGATGGACTGTGGTATTTGGCTGTGTTGGGATGGTATAACGTGCCACAATATGGTATTGCTGGCTCTGCCTTCCATCAATTTGGACCCAACTACAAAATGGGTCACTTTAATTTCCCAGTCCGCCCTCCAGAAATCTGCTGTTAAATAATGGTTAATAAAATAGGGCTTTGTGGCTTTTTGGAATATATTTATGCAAAAAGTTTGCTACATTTTGCATTTTTACACCACTCACTTCAATTGTAAAAAAAAGGGTTGAGAAAGTGGGCCTGGTAAGCCTGTCGAGCTGATTTAAGCCAGCTTTATCAACTGAGGGGTGATTTATCATTTAAGGTTGTTTTATGTCAGTTTTAAGTCTGGCTTTGCTTTGTGTGCCTGCACCAAATTTATGAACTTGTGCACCTTAGTAATTTATGTGGCGTGAGTGTAATGTGGTTTACACCTTTAGGTGTAAAAGTAGACCAGGGAGTTGCTCAGAGTAGTTATGAGCGGCAGGGGCAATAATTAAATTCGTGATATTTCAATTTTGGCGAATTTGTTATCTCCAGTCATTATTTTCTTGATTGCGGAAATCGGCAATTGAAAAATTCGCAATAAAATTCACATTACGAAAATTAGCATTAGGAAAATTCGCAATCAACACTACTCCTAAAGTCAAAGATATTGCAGCCTTCTCATTGGCCCACAAGCCAGAAGCAGGGAGGGATCATGTGTACTGATTAAAAAAAAATCGCGAATATTCGAAATTACGAAAATGTATCACTATATTCTAAATATTTGCGAATTCTCTAAGTGCCGATATTCACGATAAAAATTAGCAATTAGAATATTTGTGATCAACACTAGCTCAGAGTGGGTTGTGACTTTTTTTGCAACTTTTGCAAAAGTAACACATAGTAAATGAGCCAAAATCCAGGTCTAAACTCACTTTTAGCTCTTAAACATAGAGCACTGTGAAAAGTGGCGAGGATAACGAAATGTCGCAAAAATGTTGCAGTTTCCATACCTTGCGACTTTTTTACGCCACAAACCTGACATATCTAATTTCATAAATGACACCCTGAGATTTTTTTAAAAGTCTCATAAATTTTCGCAGTCTTACTCAAGTAACGTGGAGGAGCATCTCAAGACAGACATGTAAGGCTACTTTCACACTAGCGTTCGGGTGTCCGCTCGTGCGCACCGTTTGAAGGGGCTCACGAGCGGCCCCGAACGCATCCGTCTGGCCCCAATGCATTCTCAGTGGAGGCGGATCCACTGAGAATGCATCCGCCTGCCAGCGTTCAGCCTCCGCTCCGCTCAGTGAGCGGACACCTGAACGCTGCTTGCAGTGTTCGGGTGTCCGCCTGGCCGTGCGGAGGCGAGCGGATCCGTCCAGACTTACAATGTTAGGCCTATTGCACACGACCGTATGGCTTTTTCAGTGTTTTGCGATCCGTTTTTCACGGATCCGTTGTTCCGTTTTTTGTTTCCGTTGTGTTTCCGTTTCTGTTCCGTTTTTCCGTTCCGTTTTTCCGTATGGCATATACAGTATACAGTAATTACATAGATAAAATTGGGCTGGGCATAACATTTTCAATAGATGGTTCAGCAAAAAACGGAACGGAAACGGAAGACATACGGATGCATTTCCGTATGTGTTCCGTTTTTTTGCGGACCCATTGACTTGAATGGAGCCACGGACTGTGATTTGCGGGCAATAATAGGACATGTTCTATGTTAAAACGGAACGGAAAAACGGAAATACGGAAACGGAATGCATACGGAGTACATTCCGTTTTTTTTTGCGGACCCATTGAAATGAATGGTTCCGTATACGGACCGTATACGGAACGCAAAAAACGTCCAGTAAACGGGAAAAAAAAACGTCCGTGTGCAATAGGCCTTAGGCTACTTTCACACTAGCGTTCGGAGCGGATCCGTCTGATGTTTCATCAGACGCATCCGCTCCGATAATGCAGACGTTCGCATCCGTTCAGAACGGATGCGTCTGCATTAAAACTTAGAAAATTTTCTAAGTGTGAAAGTTGTCTGAGCGGATCCGTTCAGACTTTACATTGAAAGTCAATGGGGAACGGATCCGCTTGAAGATTGAGCCATATTGTGTCATCTTCAAGCGGATCCGTCCCCATTGACTTCCATTATAAGTCTGGACGGATCCGCTCGCCTCCGCACGGCCAGGCGGACACCCGAACGCTGCAAGCAGCGTTCAGGTGTCCGCTCACTGAGCGGAGCGGAGGCTGAACGCTGGCAGGCGGATGCATTCTCAGTGGATCCGCCTCCACTGAGAATGCATTGGGGCCAGACGGATTCGTTCGGGGCCGCTTGTGAGCCCCTTCAAACGGAGCGCACGAGCGGACACCCGAACGCTAGTGTGAAAGTAGCCTTAGTCAATGGGGACGGATCCGCTTGAAGATGACACTATATGGCTCAATCTTCAAACGGATCCGTTCCCCATTGACTTTCAATGTAAAGTCTGAACGGATCCGCTCAGGCTACTATCACACTTAGAAAATTTTCTAAGTTTTAATGCAGACGGATCCGTTCTGAACGGATGCAAACGTCTGCATTATCGGAGCGGATCCGTCTGATGAAACATCAGACGGATCCGCTCCGTGTGAAACGCTAGTGTGAAAGTAGCCTTAGGGTACAACCACACAGCGCAGTCGAGGCCATGTTGTGTTTGAGTACTATGTGGCCGAAAGAGCCAGAGCGGGTTTTAATTAAACTAATGAAGTCCGCCCTGTTCAGTGGGTCTGTATTGTTAATGGTCGTGTGGTATAGAAGGTGTCACACTCCCATTAACA
Organism: Bufo bufo; assembly: GCF_905171765.1. Classification (NCBI taxonomy): domain Eukaryota; kingdom Metazoa; phylum Chordata; class Amphibia; order Anura; family Bufonidae; genus Bufo; species Bufo bufo. Next base: position 153,698,080 of record NC_053395.1, on the reverse strand, counting down.
ATACAGACCCACTAAACAGTGCAGTCTTCATTCGTTTAATGAGAGCCCGCTGCGGCCCTTTCAGCCACGCAGTACTCCAACGTAGCACTGCCTCATGACAATCATGACACAACAGTGCCATGTGGTTGTTCCCATGGATTTAAAGATGCACTAAATGTATCAAACATCACAAGACATTTGATAAATTTGTCGCAAATTACGGCAACCCAAACATCTGCAGAACTGTCTTTTTGTTACCACCGGCTACCATCTCTTTACCCATAGCCATATACAGTATGTCACTGTCACTTTGTCTTTACAAATGCTGTCTTGGCGTTAAAAAAACTTGAAAGGGGTTGCATACTGTCCTTGGAGACCTCACAGTGTCATACACAACTTTTCAGGGAAACTGCGGCACATTCAATTTTGGTTGAATTTGTTTGGACAAAATTAAATCTGATGTCCGATTCGAATTTTGGGAAATTTGCTCATCTCTAGTGTAGAGGTATATTAACAATAAAATTAATTATCCACCTAAAAAAAGTTAGTATAGTGAATGTTCACTCAAAATGTTCAAAATATGCTAAATCTGTTACATGAAGAATTTCCAAGCTTGGCAATCTGGCATACAAATATTCTTAGCTTGTTTCCTGCTGAATATTCGTTGCTGGCTGGAGTTCCGGGACATGAGATGTCAATTTTTTATCTTGCATATTATAGAAATAAGCCAGTTAAAGTACAGCGCTATGGAATGAATGGCGCTTTAATAATAAATAATAAATAAAGTTAAAGTTTAATAGATAAAAAAATATAAAGAAAAACCTTATGTCATAAACCACTAAATGACCATGACCTGGTGCTTCATATTCGCCTTGTGCTGACTATCACCATGATTAAAGTCTGGGGCCTCTTGCACACGGCCATGTTTTCCCCGTGGCCGTATTGCAGCCCGCATACAGCGGGTCCACAATACACGGGACACCGGCCGTGTGCATTCCACATCACGGATGCGGATCCATTCACTTGAATGGGTCCGGAAATCCGGAGATGCGGAACGGAAGCACGGAACCCTACGGAGTGCTTTCGTGGGGTTCCATTCAGTGCTTGTGTTCCGCAAAAAGATAGAGCTTGTCCTATCTTTTTGTGGAACGGACAGATCGCGGACCCCATTCAAGTAAATGGGGTCGCAATCCGCATGCGGCATCCCCACTGTCGGTTCCCGTGCATTGCGGACCACAATTTGCGATCCGCAGCATGGGCATGGCCAGCACACGTACGTGTGCAAGAGGCCTTATTCACACTAGAGACTTTTGGTTTTATATACAGTACATTTAGATGGAAAAAAAGATAAAACATTTATGGGGAGAATTTATCACTCCCTGCACTCCAGAATTCTAGCTTCAAAATGCTTTTTGACTTCTCGGACTTATTTATGCATATATTTTGCAACATTTTGCATTTTTACACCAATCATCAAGTAGTTTTGAAAAATGGGTGGAAAATTGGTCGTCATTGACCTGTCGACCTGATTTAAAGGGGTTCTCCGGGAATTAAGAAAATGAAAATGCGTAAATATTACTTTATTATAAACTATATTCCCAAATACTATACCTTAGCTATAATGGTTTGTTTTGTCTAGGGAGCAATCATTAGGAGAAATAAAATGGCTGCCATCCTAGTGCACACCAAACCTGTCCTAATCACACAACAGAACAATTTATATAAGCAATGGATAAGGGGGCACACTATAATACAAAGGGAGTGCACTAGCGGTTCAACACATACATGTCCAAGAAAGAAGACCGCATGTCCCAAGAAAACCCCAATAAAGTGCACATCCACTGAATATAAAACCAATACTTAAATTTTATTACACTATAAAGACACACAAAGTTAAAAATGGTATACAATATATCATGTACTGACACAATAAGACCAGACACCTACACAGCTCCCACCAAAAGCCACAAATATGGGCACAATATACATAGTCCAGGGTAACAATAAAAAGTGCAATGCGGCAAAGATGCAGCCTAAAATATACAATAAGTAAATGATAATGTAGCATCAGAGCACCTAATACCTGAATAACATGTGCAATATGAACTATGGACTATCCTGGTGGGTCTGGATGGAGGAAAGACGCCCCACGCATATCGCCGGTAATGTCCGGCTTCCTATATTCAGTGGATGTGCACTTTATTGGGGTTTTATTAGGCTATGTGGACAGCAGGACAAGTTACTTCACAACACTGAGCTAAAGAGCTGCCTTATTCTCCTCTCTGCTCTGCTTGTCAGGATGCATCAATTTAGTGTTCTGAAGTAACTTGTCTTCCTGTGTGATTAGTACTAGTGTTGAGCGAGCATGCTCGAGTCAGTGTATTTAAATCTAATTTAGCCTCTATGCAGAAGATCGCTGTACAGTGAGGGAATCCCTCAGTGTGAGTCCGCGGCTTAGGAGTACCTTCTCTGACGCCATTTATAGCTATGTCCATATGGAGTCAGTGCTACTCTACTTCTACTGAGACCTATACAGTAGAAGTCACTTGCACTTTGGTGCTCGATCAACACTAATTAGTACAGGTTTTGTGTGTACTAATAGGACGGCGGCCATTGTATTTCTCCTAATGCTTGCTCCCCAGACAAAAGAATCCATTATAACTAATGAGTTATTTAGGAATATATTTATAATATATTTATAACTCTCGGAGAACTCCTTTAAGCCAGATTTATCAAATTAGGGGAAGGTATGGAGTTATCATGTCAATTATTATAGAGTTGCACACTGCCTGTGGCATATCTGTGCAGGTCTGTGCACCAAAACAGACATCTACACCAGCAAGAGAGCTGGTGTAGATTTCCGCTATAATCTACGCCAGTGTTCTGGCATAGATTATTATATATATGATAGGTTGCAGTGCCAAAATCCCCATAAAGTTGCAAAGATCTGTGCAACTACAGAGTGCACAACACAGATTGACGTTTTTGGCACCAGTTTTCTGGCACAGAGGCGATGATATCACCCCCCCCCCCCCCCAAAAAAATAAATAAAATTCTGACTCTTATGCCAGTAAAGGGGTGGTGTGCAAAATGGAGTAACATCTCAAGACAGACATGTTAGACTTAAGGATGCATACATTTATTAAACATAATACAACAGTTGATAATTTTGGCACAAAATGTTGGCTATACAGACACCTGCAAAGCTGACTTTAAAAACTCCTCTGATGAAAAATCAATGCCTACGTTTTGTTTTTTGCCAATTATGTGGTGTTTTGGGGGTTTGTGGCAAGGCTCTGGGTATGACATTTGTTCTTGCATTTTCCCAGACTTCTAATGTTACAAAATAAGAAACACCACCAAAAAGGTTTATTAAGAAAAAAAGATAAACCTCAAGCTTTATCATCACTCACATCAGTGATTGCCAGCACTGCTGTTCTGTTGCCGCCTGTGTCCCCGTTGATTTCAATTTTTTCTACTAAGGCCTCATGCACACGACCGTTGTGTGCATCCGTGGCTGTTGTTCCGTTTTCCGTGATTTTCTGCAGACCCATTGACTTTCAATGGGTCCGTTGAAAACTCGGAAAATGCACCGTTGTTCATCCGCGGCCGTGATCCGTGTTTCCTGTCCGTCAAAAAAATAAGACCTGTCCTATTTTTTTTGACGGACAACGGTTAACGGACCCATTCAAGTCAATGGGTCCGTGAAAAAACACGGATGCACACAAGATTGGCATCCACGTACGCGATCCGTGGCCGTTGGCAACTTTCGCACAGACGGATCGCAGATGGATTGTGAAAACTCATATCCGACAGTATTTTCTAACACAGAGGCGTTCCCATAGTGATGGGGATGCTTCAAGTTAGAATATACTGAGAACTGTGTACATGACTGCTGCCTGGCAGCACCCGATCTTTTACAGGTCACTGTGATCCGCACAATTAACCCCTCAGGTGCCGCGCCTAAAGGGTTAATTGTGCGTATCATAGCCCCCTGTAAGAGATCAGGTGCTGCCAGGCAGGAGGGGGCAGACCCCCTCCCTCCCCAATATTATATTCATTGGTGGCCAGTGCGGCCTCCCCTCTCCCCCCCCCCCCAGTTAAAATCACGTTCCGAATCCCCCATCAGTGGTGGCCAGTGCGGCCTCACATCTCCCCCCCCCCCCCTAGTTAAAATCACGTTCCGAATCCCCCATCATTGGTGGCCAGTGCGGCCTCACATCTCCCCCCCCTTGTTAAAATAACGTTCCGAATCCCCCAGCATTGGTGGCCAGTGCGGCCTCACCTCTCCCCCCCCCCCCCAGTTAAAATCACGTTCCCCCATCATTGGTGGCAGCAGTGGCAGCAGTGGAGAGTTCCGATCGGAGTCCCAGTTTAATCGCTGGGGCTCCGATCGGTAACCATGGCAACCAGGACGCTACTGCAGTCCTGGTTGCCATGGTTACTTAGCAATTTTTAGAAGCATTATACTTACCTGCGAGCTGCGATGTCTGTGACCGGCCGGGCGCTCCTCCTACTGGTAAGTGACAGGTCTGTGCTATAGGCAATGCGCCGCACAGACCTTTCACTTACCAGTAGGAGGAGCGCTAAGTAACCATGGCAACCAGGACTGTAGTAGCGTCCTGTTTGCCGATCGGAGCCCCAGCGATTAAACTGGGACTCCGATCGAAACTCTCCACTGCCACCAATGATGGGGGAACGTGATTTTAACTAGGGGGGGGAGGAGAGATGTGAGGCCGCACTAGCCACCAATGATGGGGGATTCGGAACGTAATTTTAACTGGGGGGGGGAGATGTCCGGCCGCACTGGCCACCAATGATGGGGGATTCGGAATGTGATTTTAACTGGGGGGGGGAGATGTGAGGCCGCACTGGCCACCAATGATGGGGGATTCGGAACGTGATTTTAACTGGGGGGGGGGAGAGGGGAGGCCGCACTGGCCACCAATGAATATAATATTGGGGAGGGAGGGGGTCTGCCCCCTCCTGCCTGGCAGCACCTGATCTCTTACAGGGGGCTATGATACGCACAATTAACCCTTTAGGTGCGGCACCTGAGGGGTTAATTGTGCGGATCACAGCCCCCTGTAAAAGATTGGGTGCTGCCAGGCAGCAGGGGGCAGTCATGTACACAGTTCGTAGGATATTCTAACTTGAAGAGTCCCCATCACTATGGGAACGCCTCTGTGTTAGAATATACTGTCGGATATGAGTTTCACGATCTAACTCAAATCCGATGGTATATTCTAACATAGAGGCGTTCCCATGGTGATGGGGACGCTTCAAGTCAAAATATACCATCGGATTGGAGAAAACTCAGATCCTATGGTATATTAACTCCTGACTTTACATTGAAAGTCAACGGGGGACGGATCCGTTTGCAATTGCACCATATTGTGTCAACGTCAAGCGGATCCGTCCACATTGACTTGCATTGTAAGTCAGGACGGATCCGTTTGGCTCCGCAGGTCCAGGCGGACACCAAAACGACTTTTTTTTCATGTCCGTGGATCCTCCAAAAATCAAGGAAGACCCACAACGAAAAAACGGTCACGGATCACGGAGCAACGGAACCCCGTTTTGCGGACCGTGAAAAAATACTGTCGTGTGCATGAGGCCTAACTCAACAAACAAGTTATACCTGGAAATGCACTCTTAGCCAATCACGGGCCACAGTGATGACCAGTCAATGATTGGCTGAGCGAAATTTTTCGATGTTAGCTCAAAGGCAATAGAAGATAAAATCTCACTTTTGGTGGGGGTTTTTGTTCCATTTTTTTTTTTAAATTCATGCCAGTATTTGGCTTCATGCCGGGAAGCCGAGTTACCTCGTGCTTAGTAGTGTTGAGTGCGAATATTCAAATATTGAATTTTTTTTTGCGAATATCGGCATTTTGCTAATTCGCAAATATTTAGAATATAGCACTATAAAATCGCTATTTCGAATATTCTTTTTTTTATTTTTTTATTGTTATATTTTTTTCTTTCCCACTTCCCAAAAGTAGTTCTTACCTGTCCTGAGGATTCCTGGCTGCTCCAGTCAGTGCCCGTTGCCGCTTCTGCCGACTTCCGTGCTCATCACCATGGGAACGCCTCCATACTAGAATGTACTGTCGGATTTGAGAATCACGTTGAAATCGCAATTCGATTATTATAACTTGAATTAATCGAATTGCGATTTCAACTTAGCACTGCTTTATTCCATATTTGTTAACTTCGTTAATTCTAGCAAGCAGACCCATTAGAAACACAGCTCTAAGTTGAAATCGCAATTCGATTATTATAACTTGAATTAATCAAATTGCAATTTCAACTTAGCACTGCTATATTCCATATATTCGTTAACTTCGTTAATTCTAGCAAGCAGACCCATTAGAAACACAGCTCTAAGTTGAAATTGCAATTCGATTATTATAACTTGAAGTAATCGCATTGCGATTTCAACTTAGACCTGGTTTACTATGGTTGGCTTGGTAGAATTAGCGAAGATGACGAACAAATATGACGAATGTATTTGTCATATTTCTCAAAACGAAGATAACAAAGTATTCTCCATCTTCGTTTTAGCTCCATATTTGTCAACTTCGCTAATTCTAGCAATCAAATAGGAAAGTTGATTATAGAGACAGCTGTGTTTAATTCGCTATGCGATTATATTACTTAGCTTTTTTTTTTAATAAATAGAATAATTCTAATAATTATCAAGTACTATAATTATTTTATTTATTTAAAAAAAAAGCAAAGTAATATAATCGCATAGCGGATTAAAAACTTAGCTGTCTCTAGTCAACTTTCCTATTTGATTGCTAGAATTAGCGAAGTTGACGAATATGGAGCTAAAAAGAAGATGGAGAATACTTCGTTATCTTCGTATTGAGGAATATGACAAATACATTCGTCATATTCGTTCGTCATCTTCGCTAATTCTAGATATCAAACCAATAGGGAAGTTACCTTACGTTAAAATCGCAATACGCGATTATTTAAATCGCATATTAATCGCGATAACTATAATAATGACTAATATTCGATTTCGACGAATATGAGACGAATATTCAAGCGAATATTCACGAATTTCGTCTAAATCGAATATGGCACCTCATCACTAGTGCTTAGTGGTAACAAATACATTTTTCCTGAAATGCCGTAAAAACCTAAAAACATACTCATGGATGACGTTTGAGCACGAAGAGCCCTGGCCCTCTTGATTGAAGATCCCATGCAAAATTTTGTGTGCGGTGACCTATGAAGTCACCACACTGGCCAGCGTGATGACATCATCACGCACCGTGCAGGATTTTGCATGAGATCTTCAATCAAGATGCCTGCGGCGGCCTCTTCAGTTTCAAACGGATGTGGTGAGTATTTTTTTAACACCCGAAAGACCTCATTTTTCATCTCAGATGCTGTGATCAGCGATAATTGCGGCATCTGAGGGGTTCAATTGACAGGGGGTGGCGCAATCGCCGTTCACCATCATTGTGCATGCTACTTACAAAGAAATGCACTTTGTGACGAAGTAATTAGTCACAAAGCAAATTTCTTTGTGAAATTCGATGAAGAAGCTGAATCGAAGCTTTCCTAATTTAACACATCTCTAGTAATGAGCCTCTCTATTCCAAAGCAGAACCTATTAGGGTATGTTCACACTTTTTTTGTCATGGGTTTGGTACCTTTCCTTTGACAAAAACTGTGGCAAAATGCCTAATATAACTGCCCATTGATTTAAATTGGAATCTGCTCCATGGAGGAACTTAAAAAGAAGAAGCATTTTCATTCTTGGTGTGGTTTCATGTAGAATGGCAGACTGTAAAATCGTGGCAGAAGTCAGAGGGTTAGCCTTAGAAATCTGCCACTGATTCCACAGCTAAGGCTACTTTCACACTAGCGTTCGGGTGTCCGCTTGAAGGGGCTCACGAGCGGCCCCGAACGCATCCGTCTGGCCCCAATGCATTCTCAGTGGAGGCGGATCCACTGAGAATGCATCCGCCTGCCAGCGCTCAGCCTCCGCTCCGCTCAGTGAGCGGACACCTGAACGCTGCTTGCAGCGTTCGGGTGTCCGCCTGGCCGTGCGGAGGCGAGCGGATCCGTCCACACTTACAATGTAAGTCAATGGGGACGGATCTGCTTGAAGATGACACAATATGGCTCAATCTTCAAGCGGATCCGTTCCCCATTGACTTTCAATGTAAAGTCTGAACGGATCCGCTCAGACAACTTTCACACTTAGAAAATTTTCTAAGTTTTAATGCAGACGCATCCGTTCTGAACGGATGGGAACGTCTGCATTATCGGAGCGGATCCGTCTGATGAAACATCAGACGGATCCGCTCCGAACGCTAGTGTGAAAGTAGCCTAATGCAGTTCTGAATTTCCGATTCAATGTTTATTTCTGTCATATGAGCACAACCTTATAGTGTCATTTAAAGGGAGTCTGTCACCGGGAAATTCACTATTAAATCAGGCAGAATGCATTGAAGAAACGAATAGCATTATATTCAGCTGCACCAGCTCTACAAAGCATTTTGCCTGGTTGAAAGTCTCATTCACACGCCAGTGTTCCACGTACGTGTGCTGTACGTATTCTCCACGGACAGCACCCTTCATTTTAATGGGTGTATTCACACATGAATTTTTTGCCACGGTCCGTGGATCTGTGTTTGTAGCATGGAAGCATGCTCTATTTAGTCCATATTCATGGATCCATCACGCCCATCATAGTCTATGGGTCCGTCAAAACCAGATGCAACACAGATGCCATCCATCTTTCATTAGAAAGAGATGTTTTGAAAATTATTATTCAGCTGCACAGTATCCGCAAAACACAGATGACATACGGACACACAGACCACACAAGGATCCTTCACTGACATCTTCATGGAGGCATCACTGGCCACATTTTCCCAGATTTGAGCACGGACACAGAAGTGTGAATAAGGTTTTACAGTGAATTTCCTGGTGAAAAATATATACATATATACATGAACATACTGTATATACATGTATTTGTTGCACAATAAGATCGTAGCCAGGTTCTAGTATACTGTGTGTTTTAAATACGTCTGCTTGCAGTTAGTGACGGTAAACATGCATTAATGAATTCAGAAGCTACACCAGGTCCTTATCTTGTCCTGACAGATTGACCTACATGGTCCCAAAATGTGTTGGTTTCTATATTTTATACTTACAGTGGTGTCACGAGGGTATCAAGAGCCACGTCTGACTCCGTTATACCCGGGGTCAGGAGGTCGCAGCGGGTGGCTGCGCGCTCTATATCTAAAGATCACGTTGTTTCTTAGTGATTGTTTTCTGTGTTTGCCTTGCTATCCTTTTTGTCTCAATCAGGGATCCGTAGCTTCTCCTCCTCAGCTGTTTCTTGTCTGCCACTCCCAACCTCCTTATATTCTCCCCTCACACTTCTCTAGTTGCCAGTTATAGAGCTTCCTGCCTGGACATCTATACTGACCCACTGGAGTTGTGAATCCTGGTTGTCGTTCCAGAGTGCTACCCTCCGGATCCCTGTTGGGGCTTCTTGTTGTCTCCTGTTGTCGCCCACCTGGGATTATATGTTGAGTTTGTATTGTCTGTCCTTCCCTTGGTGTTTTCCTTTAGAGCTAGTGGTGCGGACTAGTGTTCCCACCGCCCTGTTCACTATCTAGGGCTCAGCTTAGGGAAAGCCAGGGCTTTAGGCACGTGATCGGCGTACGGGTGAGGAACCCGTCTAGGGACGTCAGGGCAGCCAGGTGCCAGCCGCTAGGTGAGTCAGGGGTCACCACCTTCCCTCTCATTTGGGCAGGGCCTTCCTTGTTCCCTCCCTCTGTGTCACGTATGTGATAGTCACGCCGACCGTGATATTATAACTGGCCCTTACTTTTTGAGAAAAAAAAAAAATTATTTTTGTTGTTTTTTTTTTCTCTACTTAGAATCCAATATGGATCCTATTGCTGCCTTGGCAAAACAGCTTCAAGGCCTGTCTTTGGAGGTGGCAGGATTGAAGTCGTCTGTCCTCCAACAAGAGCAGCAAATGCAGCAGACCGCACCCCCAGCGGTTGCTATGGGTAACCAGGTTGTTACAGAACCCAAGGTTGTTCTTCCTGGCAGATTTTCTGGGGGAAGGGACAAATTTGCGACGTTCCGTGAGGCCTGCAAATTATACTTTAAGTTGCGCCCTTACTCCTCAGGTAATGAAGAACAGCGGGTAGGGAATGTCATTTCCCTGCTTCAGGGGGACCCACAATCCTGGGCGTTCTCGTTACCCCCTGGTTCCCAGGCTCTCCGGTCAGTGGAGGGATTTTTTGGGGCTTTGGGTCTCATATATGATGACCCGGACCGAGTCGCCCTGGCTGAGTCGAAGTTACGGAGACTCCTGCAGGGAGATCGGTCAGCAGAGGAATATTGCTCAGAGTTCCGTAGGTGGGCTACGGATACTCAGTGGAACGACCCGGCTCTCAGGAGTCAGTTCTGCTCTGGGTTATCTGAAAGGGTTAAGGATGCACTGGCGCTGTATGAGACCCCCCTTTCCCTTGATGCTGTTATGTCCCTCTCTATCAGAATAGATAGGCGTCTTAGGGAGAGATCGAAAATTCCTGAGCAATTGGTTACCTCTCCCAAGCAACAATTAGTCTGTACTGACTTAGATGAGCCTATGCAGCTAGGCGGAACTTCTCGTCAGGTCCGTCCTCCTGAGGTTCGCCGTAGGGGGGGGGCTTGTTTTTTCTGTGGGGGGAAGGGTCATTTCATTAATGTCTGTCCCTCCTTTCTCAAAAACAAAAGACCGTCGGAAAACTACTAACCCCAGGCTGTGCGGAGGATGTCAGCCGGTGGGTATACGTTTCCTCCATACGAACATCTCAATTTGTGTTACCAGCGGTTATTGTTTTTGGTGTTAAGACGGAGTCTATTTCTTTTTTTCTAGACAGTGGAGCAGGGGTAAATTTGATAGATGCCCATTTTGCCCGCACTATGGGTTTGTCTCTCTGTACGCTGCAGAGACCTATTCCCGTATTCGCTATAGATTCGGCTCCTCTGTCTCAGAGAAACCTCACCCACATTGTTCATAATTTACACCTTCGGGTAGGGGACCACCATAATGAGTGTCTTTCATGTTACGTTCTGGAGGGCCTTCCCTCTCCTGTGGTATTGGGTCTTCCCTGGTTGGTAGCGCACAATCCAGTGGTGGATTGGCAGGCCAGGGAGATATTGGAGTGGAGTGAGCATTGCAGAGAGAATTGCTTAAATAACAACTGCTTAATCGCCTCCATAGCTTCCCTACCTACATTTATTTCGGACTTTGAGGACGTTTTTTCTAAAAAGGGTTGTCAGAAGCTACCACCTCATCGTCCTTATGATTGCCCGGTTAACCTGATTCCCGGTGCAAAATTACCCAAGTCCAGGTTGTATAATCTTTCGGGTCCCGAGAGACAAGCCATGAAAGATTATATCTCCGAGAGTCTGGCTAAGGGACACATCAGACCCTCTTCTTCACCCGTGGCTGCAGGGTTTTTCTTTGTTAAAAAGAAAGATGGGGGCCTGCGTCCTTGCCTAGATTTCCGTGAGCTAAACCAGATAACCATCCGAGACCCATACCCTCTTCCTCTCATTCCTGACCTTTTTAATCAGATTGCGGGTGCTAGGTGGTTCTCCAAACTTGATCTTAGGGGGGCCTACAATCTGATTCATATCAGGGAAGGGGATGAGTGGAAGACAGCTTTTAACACCCCTGAGGGGCATTATGAAAATCTAGTTATGCCTTTCGGTCTGACCAATGCCCCCGCTGTCTTCCAACATTTCGTTAATGATATTTTTAGTCATCTCATCGGCAGGTTTGTAGTCATATACCTAGATGATATCTTAATTTATTCGGCTGATCTGAAAACACATGAGGTGCATGTCAGGCAAGTACTGCAGGTCCTACGGACGAATAAATTATATGCGAAAATTGAAAAATGTGTCTTCGCCGTTCAGGAAATACAGTTCCTGGGATATCTATTATCTGCTTCAGGTTTCCGTATGGATCCTGGGAAGGTCCAGGCAATTTTAGATTGGGATCTTCCTGAGAACCTTAAAGCCCTACAACGGTTTTTGGGTTTCTCAAATTTCTATAGAAAGTTCATTAAAAATTATTCAGTGATCGTTAAACCCCTTACCGACATGACTAGGAAGGGGACTGATTTTTCCAAATGGTCTGACGCCGCTAAAAATGCATTTTCCTCTCTAAAAGAGAGGTTTACCTCGGCACCTGTTCTAATTCAACCTGATGTCTCCCAGCCTTTTATTGTTGAGGTAGATGCGTCAGAGGTGGGAGTGGGGGCTGTATTGTCTCAGGGTCCGTCTCCTGGCAAATGGCGCCCTTGCGCTTTCTTTTCCAAAAAATTATCTTCTGCAGAGAAGAACTATGATGTTGGAAATAGGGAACTGTTGGCGATTACACTGGCGCTTGAAGAGTGGCGTCACTTCTTAGAGGGAGCAATCCACCCCGTCACGGTGATTACGGATCACAAAAACCTTCTGTACCTAGAATCGGCTAAGCGTCTCACCCCTAGACAAGCTAGGTGGTCGCTATTCTTTACCAGATTTAACTTTGTAATCACCTATCGTCCTGGGGCAAAAAATACCAAGGCAGACGCGTTATCTCGTAGTTTCCCTGGAGGGGGTAATGTTAGTGATCCGGTACCTATTTTACAAAGAGGAGTGGTTGTCTCTGCTGTACACTCTGTTCTAGAGGGAAAGATCTTAGAGGCCCAGGGGGACGCCCCGGCCTCTTGCCCCTCAGAGAAATTGTTTGTACCGTTAAACCTGCGTCTTGAATTATTAAAAGAACATCATAATTCGGCACTTGCTGGGCACCCGGGTAGTAAAGCAACCTTGGAGCTATTATCTCGTCGTTTTTGGTGGCCAAGGTTGCGTCAGGATGTAATGGATTTCGTGTCTACTTGCTCTACTTGTGCACGCGCGAAAGTCTCTCATACACGTCCAGCAGGGTCTTTATTGCCACTTTTTATCCCCAATAGGCCATGGACACATCTGTCAATGGATTTCATCACTGACTTACCGTTGTCTGCGGGTAAAACAGTTATTTTGGTAGTAGTAGACAGGTTTAGCAAAATGGTACACTTTATTGCGCTACCCGCACTTCCTAATGCTAAAACTCTTGCTCAGGTGTTTATCAGTGAAATCGTGAAGCTTCACGGGGTCCCTTCCGATGTGGTTTCGGATCGGGGAACCCAGTTTATTTCTAAGTTTTGGAAAGCTTTTTGTTCCCGTTTGGGGGTACACTTGTCCTTTTCCTCAGCTTTCCATCCTCAGTCGAATGGACAGACTGAGCGTACCAACCAAAACCTAGAAACATATTTAAGGTGTTTTGTGTCTGAAAACCAAGAGTTGTGGTCATCATATTTACCGTTAGCTGAGTTTGCCATAAATAATCATTATCAGGAGTCCACTGGCAAGTCACCATTCCTTGGTGCATATGGTTTTCATCCCCAATTTTGTACTTTCAAAGAGGGGGGGGTCTTCTGGGGTTCCCGAAGAGGAAAGGTTTTCTTCATCTCTTTCATCGGTATGGCAGAAGGTGCAAGTTAACTTGAAAAAGATGAGTGGTAAATATAAATGCATGGCCGATAAGAAACGGTCGCCAGGTCCGGACCTAGGGGTGAATGACTATGTGTGGTTGTCTACTAGAAATATTAAGTTGAAGGTTCCCTCTTGGAAACTGGGCCCTAGGTTCATTGGTCCTTATAAAATAGTAGCCGTCATTAACCCTGTGGCTTTTCGCCTGGAGCTACCTCAGACTTTTAGGATCCATAACGTCTTCCATAAATCGTTACTCAAGAAGTATGTTCCACCTCTAGAACCATCACCGCTGACATCTCCTCCTGTTATTGTGGATGGTAATCTGGAGTTTCAAATAGCCAGAATTGTTGATTCTCGTCGGGTCCGCCGCTCTCTTCAGTATCTGGTGCATTGGAGGGGTTACGGTCAGAGGTAAACGCCAACAGGTTAATTCAGGCTTTCCATGCCTCTCATCCTGAGAGACCTGGTCCTGAGTGTCCGGAGGCCCCTCGTGAAAGGGGGGGGTACTGTCACGAGGGTATCAAGAGTCACGTCTGACTCCGTTATACCCGGGGTCAGGAGGTCGCAGCGGGTTGCTGCGCGCTCTATATCTAAAGATCACGTTGTTTCTTAGTGATTGTTTTCTGTGTTTGCCTTGCTATCCTTTTTGTCTCAATCAGGGATCCGTAGCTTCTCCTCCTCAGCTGTTTCTTGTCTGCCACTCCCAACCTCCTTATATTCTCCCCTCACACTTCTCTAGTTGCCAGTTATAGAGCTTCCTGCCTGGACATCTATACTGACCCACTGGAGTTGTGAATCCTGGTTGTCGTTCCAGAATGCTACCCTCCGGATCCCTGTTGTGGCTTCTTGTTGTCTCCTGTTGTCGCCCACCTGGGATTATATGTTGAGTTTGTATTGTCTGTCCTTCCCTTGGTGTTTTCCTTTAGAGCTAGTGGTGCGGACTAGTGTTCCCACCGCCCTGTTCACTATCTAGGGCTCAGCTTAGGGAAAGCCAGGGCTTTAGGCACGTGATCGGCGTACGGGTGAGGAACCCGTCTAGGGACGTCAGGGCAGCCAGGTGCCAGCCGCTAGGTGAGTCAGGGGTCACCACCTTCCCTCTCATTTGGGCAGGGCCTTCCTTGTTCTCTCCCTCTGTGTCACGTATGTGATAGTCACGCCGACCGTGATAAGTGGATATAAAAAGTCTACACACCCCTGTTAAAATGTCAGGTTTCTGTGCTGTAAAAAAATGAGACAATGATAAATCATTTCAGAACTTTTTCCACCTTTAATGTGACCTATAAACTGTACCACTCAATTGAAAAACAAACTGAAATATTTTAGGTGGAGGGAAGGAAAAATAAAACTTAAATAATGTGGTTGCATAAGTGTGCACACCCTCTTATAACTGGGGATGTAGCTGTGTTCAGAATTAAGCAATCACATTCAAAATCATGTTAAATAGGAGTCAGCATACACCTGCCATCATTTAAAGTGCCTCTGATTAACCCCAAATAAAGTTCAGCTGCTCTAGTTGGTCTTTCCTGAAATTCTCTTAGTCGCATCCCACAGCAAAAGCCACGGTCCACAGAGAGCTTCCAAAGCATCACAGGGATCTTATTGTTAAATGGTATCAGTCAGGAGAAGGGTACAAAATAATTTCCCATGCATTAGATATACCATGGAACACAGACATCATCAAGTGGAGAAAATATGGCACAACAGTGACATTACCAAGAACTTGACGTCCCTCCAAAATTGATGAAAAGACGAGAAGAAAACTGGTCTGGGAGGCAAACAAGAGGCCTACAGCAACATTATAGGAGCTGCAGGAATAACTGGCAAGTACTGGCTGTGTGGTACATGTGACAACAATCTCCCGTATTCTTCATATGTCTGGGCTATGGGGTAGAGTGGCAAGACGAAAGCCTTTTCTTACAAAGAAAAACATCCAAGCCAGGCTAAATTTTGCAAAAACACATCTGAAGTCTCCCAAAAGCATGTGGGAAAAGGTGTTATGGTCTGATGAAACCAATGTTGAACTTTTGGGCAATAATTCCAAAAGATATGTTTGGAGCAAAAACAACACTGCACATCACCAAAAGAACACCATACCCACAGTGCAGCATGGTGGTGGCAGCATCATGCCACGGGGCTGTTTTTCTTCAGCTGGAACTGGGGCCTTAGTTAAGCTAGAGGGAATTATGAACAATTCCAAATACCAGTCAATATTGGTCACAAAACCTTCAGGCTTCTACTAGAAAGCTGAACATGAAGAGGAACTTCATCTTTCAGCATGACAACGACCCAAAGCATACATCCAAATCAACAAAGGAATGGCTTCACCAGAAGAAGATTCAAGTTTTGGAATGGCCAAGCCAGAGCCCAGACCTGAATCCGATTGAAAATCTGTGGGGTGATCTGAAGAGGGCTGTGCACAGGAGTTGCCCTCACAATCTGACAGATTTGGAGTGTTTTTGCAAAGAAGAGTGGGCAAATCTTGCCAAGTCAAAATGTGCCATGCTGATAGACTCATACCCAAAAAGACTGAGTGCTGTAATAAAATCAAAAGGTGCTTCAACAAAGTATTAGTTTAAGGGTGTGCACACTTATGCAACCATATTATTTTATTTTTATATTTTTTCAATCGAGTGGTACATAGTTTATAGGTCACATTAAAGGTGAAATGATTTATCTTTGTCTCATTTTTTTACAACACAGAAACCTGACATTTTAACAGGGGTGTGTAGACTTTTTATATCCACTGTACATACCTGCATGGGTGATGGAATCCTACATGAAAGATAGCAGAGCTTGATATTTTTTTTTTCATCCAGATGGATTCTCTGCTTAATGATATGCTGTGATTGTATTGTGAAGCCTAAGAATGGATCTTGGTTTCTTTCACTTTATGACACAATCTTGAAAATGATTAGAAAACCAAATACATATTTAATGTCATAAATACCTAGTCATACATTAAAATCTATCATGGGATCATCTTTGTTGGTTCCATAGATCATAGGCTGACCTGAACCCTTTTGTCAATTTGCTGTCATTCTGAAAGTGACACCTTTTATGTTTCTTCCTGTGTCCACAATGCGTATTCTCTGAAGTATTTCTATGCGCTTTGCCGCTGGTGACAGCCAGTGAGGAGGGAGCTTTTCATGAAGAGAGGTAGCCTATCAATCCCGTAACTAGAAGACATTCTGTTCGGGTAAAGTGACTTCTTAAATGGTTTGATCAAACATGATGAGGAGACTTCTGAATACGTTTCTGTCAAATTTCTCCTCAGTCCTGTTCATGGAAATAAATCTTCCTCACGGAAGAACAGCTCAGTACATGATAATAGTTTTTGTTTTATTGATTTACTTTTTTATTGATTTACTTTCTTAGTTTGAATGGCTTTCTTATGTTAAAGGGTTTTTTAAGGATAGAAAAACATGGGTGCTTTTCTTCCCTGTCTATGGGTTGTGTCTGGTATTACAGCTCAGCTCTACTTCAGTAAATGGGACTGAGCTGCAATTCCACATACAACCGGTGGACTGTTTATGAAAGAAAGCTGACTGTCTTATGGACAGGTCTGACTGTCTTATGGACAGGTCTCCTGTGTGGACAGCAGGATGATTTGCCCAACAAGGGGGCATGACTTATAAAATATAGCAAACGGCACAGAAAACCAAGAAAATCTATACTTATAAGTGTTATATAGTGATCTTATATACACATTGGTCACAGGTAGCCAGAAAGTGGCCAACTCCCTTAAAGTATCACGCCCACAAAACTTTGTATTCTCTGACCTATTGGAAAGGTACTAGATGTAAACTGTAGTGATGATAATCTTCTTAACAATGTCTGTATTTGTGAGTTATCTCCTCCCTTCTGCTTCTCAGCTGTGTCATATGACCAGCACTCAGACTTTCCAAATAATACAGCATCTTATGTGTGGACAGGAGGACAGTTCTGTGTATTCCCATGGGAGCCTCAATGTCAGTCTTATAGGAATGAATGGAGAAGTAAGTGACTTCCTGTTCTGTGTCAGTTAGAGATAAGAGTGCTGGTCACATGACACAGCTAAGATTCAGAAGGGAGGTTATAACTCACAAATACAGTCACCAGTAACAAGATTACCTTCACTACCGATTATTTCATGTACCTGTCTAACAGATCAGAGAATAAGATTTTTTGCGGGAGTGCTTTTTTAACTTATAATTGACTTAGTGTGAGCATAATACAATTTAACATTATTAATAGATTACATTATTCCCTTTATTTTTTAAGACGGTTGGGGTGAAAGAATCCTAAACATGCCCTTGTTGTATTCGTCAAGATGAATATGGTATGGGAGTGTACAAAAATAGAAAGATGACGGTAAAATGTTTACATGGGCTTAAAAGTAGGTTTAAAATAGCTGTACTTTTTAATGTGGCTTGTGGAATACTGGATAATTTATCAGATACTGAAAATGCTGAGAATCTCAAGAGCCCCATTATGAAGACTTTGGGGGTTATTTACTATACTGAAATACGCCTCAATTAGGCGTATTTCAGGTGCAGATGGCGGCGCTCTGGTTAGTTGCGCTGCTATCTGAGACTTCGCCTCGCTCAAGCCAGGTCTAAAATTGTGGATGTGGCATGGGAAGAGGACAGGCCGCCATGCCCATCTTCTTCATCATTTTCTACGTCTGTTTTAGTCGTAGAAAATGGTCTAAATGTAAGACAGCTCAGAAGCTTCATAACTTCGGCGGATCCATCCCCAGTACAGGGCTGTTATTAAGACCGGTGTCTAAAACACCTGTCTTAATAAATGTGCAGCTTTGTTTTTGGTGAGACTGGCAATTTTAAGAGCTTGGGTATCACAAACAAACCACTTAGTAATGGGATTGGAAAATTTGGTTAATACAGTGGTGGATTTGGTATAGATCAAATAACAAAGGAAAAGAATGTAGAAAGATATGGGGTAGGTAGTGTATTTAACCAGTATACCCCCCTTACTTACTTACTTCCTACCAGACACAATTTCTGTTTTTAAAATAGCACATTTGACTTTGAGAGACATAACTTTTTTTCAGTTCAATTATGTAAATAATTTTTGCACCATTTTTCAGTGATTTATTTTTGTCATTTTTATCTTACCATTTTTTTTTAATACTGTAAATGTGGAAAACTTTGTAATCTTTGCAATTTTTTCTCTTATTTTTTTTTTTTTAATAGCACAAAGTGCAACTAAGATACTTTTTAAAAATGTGTCCCCTTTCTGGGTAGAAGCAGTGGTTTGACATGTGGTGGTATTTATTTTTATTTTTTATCTTTTATGTTGTCTTTCTTTTTACATTCCCCAGAGACATAGTACAAGGCCATTGATCCTTACTACACAGCTGGTCTGGGTCTACCAGGACCCAGCAGCTCATGCAGATACCTAACCCCCACTGATCATATCATTGCTAGGATTGGAGCAGGGCATTTTTTTTTTGTAATGCTAAAAATGCTGAAAACTTAGTTATACTGCGCTCGGCTATCTTTGGTAAAAATTTGACCCTGTTTCTGTTGAATTCATATATGAGTTTTTTTTTTATTCTACAATCTCCTAATATGAAAATACATTACTGGCTCTCAGTTATCTGTATATCAAAATTAGGCTACATGCACACGGCAGTGTTTTTTTGCGCCCTCTGTTCCGTTTTATTTTGCGGATTGGATGGTTTTCCCATTCATTTCTATGGATCCGTTAAAAATGCAGTGGACTCATCAATTTCTTTTCCGCGTCCGCTGTCCGTGTTTCCCGTCCGCAAAAAAAGTATTGCATGTCCTATTCTTGTCCGCAATAAACGTTTTGCGGACCCATTGAAGTCAATGGGTCCGCACAAAAATGCGGATGACCAACGGAAGCCATCCGTATGTCATCCGCATCCATTTATTTTGGCGGATGGTTGCTGGGAAACCTGTATATATTAAATTATAAGAATTACAGCCTTCAGGTTTTTTTTGCGGACCGCAAAAAAAAATAATGAAGACACACGGAAACACAACCTACAAAATTTGCGGACAAACGGAACGGATGTAAAAAAAACAGGAACACGGATCTGCTATTTGCGGACCGCAAAAAACAACGTTGTGTGCATGTAGCCTTATGCATATCATTTAGATATTATGCACCATGCCCTCATATATGATGTTTTTATTAAACCTCAAAATAAATTACGTTCATTTGCTGTTACATGGTATGTAACTAATACCCAAGACATACCAGCTCCGTGGCACAATGTTAGAATGAGCCAGCTGATAAAAACGACTAAAATCTCAGGAAAGATTAATTCAGATCCTTTGTGGCTTTTCTCTCTCTGATCGTGATGTGTACTCAGGAAGGAGGGGGATTTCAGTCTGTTCCGCTCATCATCTAAGTCACAGTCTCTGATCGAGCAAGTCTTTTGTGAGGGCACAGCACAGGTCACAAAATGTAATGAATTGAAGTCTTATACAGGATACTGCTACACTCCTTGAACACCTTCTCCTACCCTTTACAGTCAGCAGTAAATGTTATGCAGCTCATTTTTCAAAGCCCCACGTCTGCTACATCACTTGTGGAATTATTAAATCCTTATCCTATTGCATAATACTTGAGTTTGCCCCTCATGTGAGATTTTAATCCCTCATTGTGTTTGGAAAATATTAATTGCTTTGTTGCCACTAGTTTAGCTTTTGCCAATTCTAATGAATAAGGATTATTTTATAACGACAAATATCTCATAAGCCTACTCCTACACAGCAGTTCCGACTGGCATGGTAAATATACAATGCTTGTCTTTTAGCCACAGATAGCAGAAAACAAGATCTGAATTTTTTATTTATTTTTTTCACTTCTAGAATTTGAAATTGGCAATTATACAAACAGCAGATAGATATGGTTCAATAGTTAGAATGATGCAGTTAGGTTGTCAGGCTCTGTCCAGTCATATTAGTTGGTACATCTCAAGCATGGTAACTCTATGTTCTCATGTACATCCAGAGTTTTTTCTTCTACTTGGGCATCAAGCGTATCGACGTGTCAGAACTTCAGAATTGGTCCCTGAATCTCATGTCCATGAATTGCCATATCAGTAGGACATTTTGAATTGGGGGTATATTAGAATGATGATTATAATTGCCTTGGGCTACACTAATGAAAGGTTAATCCAGGAAAACCTTTTTAAAATGCACTTATTAGAATGATACCTTAGAGGGAATCTGTCAGTTCTTTCAAGAATATCGGACAAATAGAAACTGCATGGTGTGTATGGGATCATGGAAAATGGGTGGTGGCCGGACGTGTGTACAGATTACAAGACTGTGATTCAGCTTGCATTCTGTGCTGCGCTTCAAGCTTATTGAGAGGCAGTGCCTGGCGTCCGCATGTGTATAATTTTTAAGAAAGACATTTGTGCTCCAAGTCCCATTGTAGTGGATATTTGAGTGCAACTCTTGATTTGTAAAGAATTTTGGGAACTTGTAAAGCTATTTCTATGCTAGAGCACAACATCAGGAATTCTATGCTATTTTGTTTTTTAATACTATATGGCACTGCGTATCAGGTTAATTTAACATCATAACTATACCTTTGTCATGGCTGTCACAGTTTCCGATGGTCAAAAAATAAAGTTTGTTTGATATGCTAATTAGCCTTCCAAGTGCCCAATGGGGTGTGATTAAAGGTTGCTGGAGCCCAGCCCCACCTCTTGAGAGTGGCCAAGCTCACCTCCATGAAGAGCCCAGGTCCACCTCTACACTAGTTCCCAGTGCCACCCCTTGCTCCTTTATAACCACCCCCTCCTCTGTGATGTCATATGTTAGCCAGAACTCCGCCCATCTGCTCATTCTGCACTCTGCCAAAATTCTGCACCTGTGCAGAACAATTAACTGGCAGATTTTGGCGAGAAGCAGGATGAGCAGGCGGGCAGAGTTTTGGCTAGCTTTTGATGACGTAGAGGAGGAGGTCATGAAGGAACAAAGGGCTGCACTGGGAACTTGTGTAGAGGTGGACCTGGGCTCTTCATGGAGGCATGCTTGGGCACTCGCAGGAGGCAGACTTGGGCACCAGCAACCTTTGATCACTCCGTGCCGAGCACTTGGAAGTATAATTAGCATATTACTGAAGTTCGGTGTTCAGGTGATTTTATTATTTTCCATTATAACATGGTTATAACGGAAAATAATAGCATTCTTAAGACAGAACGCTAAATAAAATGGCCATTGAGGGGTTAAAAATAATTTTAAAAAACTCACCTCATCCACTTGATCGCGCAGCCAGTATCCTCTTCTTTCTGCAGGACCTACAAAAGGACCTGCGATGACGTCACCGCGCTCACCACATGGTGAGTGCGGTGACGTTATCGCAGGTCCTGCTGAATGAAGATAGATAGACCTGCGGTGACGTCACTGTGCTCACCACGAGGACAACAACATGTCCTCTTTAACTCTGTTCTTTATTATCACCTTAAGAGCATATCCAATGGCAGAAACAGCTGTGTAGCGGTGTCTGCCGTGGTTATTCCTGTGGACCTGCTCTAGATTCACCTCCATTAAATGGAGTTAAACTGCAAGCAGGCTCCCGCTGTGGTTTTGCGAAGGGTCTGTGCAGTAACCGTGCCAAGAATTGACCTGTACATGCTTGGCGTGGTCTTGAAAACTGCGCATCAAAAACCCTCGGCCACCTGAATTCCGGTGCGGTCTTCCATTGAATAAATAGGAGGGCGTTTCACTGCAGATTTTTGGTACCGAATCTTTGCCAAAACCCATGCCCAAAATATATTTTAAGAGAAGAATTAACACATTTGCCATGTCCCAGCCAACATGCACTGTAGATAAATCAGTGTATTGCCCATTTTTCTCAGTGTTTCAACCTTGTGCAGAACACACAGATTAACATACATGTGAATATTAAGTGAATCTGTTCTTCTATTTTTTCTGACACAATATGTTAATTGGGCTCAAGGAGACAAATTGAAACAAATGCTTGTAATCAATGGCAGCGCTCCACTGAGACTCTACCCCGGCGCACATAAAGCTCACATTCAAGCATATTATTTCCTAGCTGTTAAGTATTTGTTCTCTCTCCAGCAAGAACTTGGGGTGTTGCCTGTTTCATTACAGAGTGTTATGATCTGCAGCTTGAGCCTCCATCTGTTTTAAAGTCCCAAGAGTTCTACTAATATTGTTCATGTTGCAAATTTGTGTATGTGCTTAAAACTCCGAAAAAAATGTTAGATTAGAGTAATTAATGTGTGCTGTGAGCTCATTGCTACCAATGCAACATGCATAATGGGATAATAGGGGCATCTTATACCCCCATAGCCGTACCAGTAAAAAGTAACTTTCTTGGCTTGTAAAAAGAGTCATATAAAAATATAGTTAGCCACACTCATAACTGACAGATAATTATAACTCATGTATTTAATAAGGTTTCAAAAGGTTGACTTGATTAAAAATAGTTTTGTGTGTGCAGCTCCTATGCAAACCTATTTGTCTCCATGGTTACAAGACTACAATCAACACTGTGTGTAGACAGACCCTGAAGGGTTTTAGGGTATAGCTAGAGGGTCATCGGGCTTTTGCTCTGGGGTGTAGATTGCAGTAGGCACAAGAAATACGCCTCTGGACTCCTGTTTTCTTTGCGGGACTAAAATGGTCCTGCTTTCCCTTTCTTTTATCCTGCTTCCTGCCGATGCTGCAATAAGTTACAACTTCTAGAGCTTTTGCCTGCTGCTGTAACTAGATTCAGTCAGCTGGTTAGGACAACGAGGACTGGTTAGAACAACCAGGACTGGGAGGGAGAGAGTGTGCAGCAAACTGATTTCTGCTCACTGCATCAAAGTTGTGACTATCTACTGGGAGAACTGAGGCGGCTATCTTCAGCTGGTAAGAGTGTGTAATGTGTATATGTGTGTAATATGTATTTTTGTGTAAAGTCTACATGGTGGGGTCATTTTTGGTGTAAAAATAGTCACTTATACAATAGTCTCCTTTTTGACCAGCCATGTGACAATATTAAGTCGCATTGCCAGTGTCAAAAAGTTTTCAACAGTTGGACGGGAGCAGAGCAGGGACATATTGGGATCCATGCCAGGACCCCAGCCCTGGCAAATTTACTAACTGATACACCTGTTTTTCCGCTAGGCTCATGGCTGCCTTAGATTAGACAAATGTTTTATGAGGTGCATGCCTCGTCATAAATTAATGTAATCCTCCAGCTGTGCAAGGGAAAAGAAATACCTGCATGAAAACATTGGTCTTTTTTTAATGTATCCCAGTATGTGTTTGTAATAATAATATTAATAATCTTTATACAACGCCACCATGTTCCCCAGCGCTTTACAATTCAGAGGGTGCATGTACAAACCAGAATAGACATCACAGAATTACAGACTAATATAATTGAAACACTACTTATAAACAGTGCTTACAATCTGAGGAAATGGGGAGGGGTAATGTGTTTCAGTGTGTGTGAAGTGTATGAATGTATGTTCTGGTCCACATCCCAGACACCGTTTTTGCGGCTCAGATGCGGACCCATTCACTTCAATGGGGCCGCAAAAGACGCGGACAGCACTCCGTGTGCTCCGTTCTGTGGCCCCGCAAAAAAAAAATAGAACATGTTCTATTCTTGTCCGTTTTGTGGACAAGAATAGGCATTTCTACAATAGGCTGCCCGTTCAGTTCCGCAAATTGCGGAAGGCACATGGACGGCTTCCGTTTTTTGCGGATCAGCGCTTTGTGGACCACAAAAAACGGAATGGTCGTATGAACGAGGCCTATACCTGTGTGCAGTATAGTAGTACTATTTATGTGTGTGGTATTGTGCCATTTATTATGTGAACACATTAAGTTTAGCCCCAAGTGTCTGTGCACATTCGTAGAACATGCTTAATTTTTGCCCCCAGTAAAGAAAAATCAACACCTACAACAACCTCATAATTCACAACCAACACCCAAATATCATAGATTATAAACTCCACCACTAAGAATGGATCAATGGAACTAATATTATAAAAAAATTATAAAGGGAGTGGAGTGACTTGACTGCAGAATAAGATTACACAGGGCTTCTTAGTGTGCTCCGTGGTTATCGCTAATTGCTGGCCTGCACCTGTACTAGCAACTTTAAACCAGCGCAAAATACAGATGCAGCCTGGTAATTAGCAGTAACCATGACTGTAAAGTGGAGGCAGTGATGTCATGCACTACTTTGTATATTAAAAGGATTTTCAAGGATTTTAATATTGATGTCCTATCCTCTTCCCACCCCCACCCCTCTCGCCCTGATCAGCTGCTTCCAAGTAGCTCCTGCCCTGGAAGATACACAGCGCCATCTATTGTGTAGTGAAAAGTGCTTTAGCTACTCTGAAACAGCTCATTAATGGGGGTGAGGGGCTAACGGACCTCTGCCGATCAGATATTGTTGGCCTATCCTCAGGATAAGCCCTCAGTATCAAAATTCCAGAAAACCCCTTTTAGACAATAATCTTGTTTAAGCAAATTGGAGCAAATATAGAGGTTAGGATAGTTCTAAAGATTGTATCTGTTTTATTACAGTCGTTGTAGATCTAGAGGCATCTGTATAATAGTATTTGAGACCTTTAAAGAATATATCCCATTGTCCCATTTTAACATGCAAAAAACTATCCCTTTACCTTTATTGATACAACTGCCTGAGTTTGTCTGTCTGAGACTTAAAGGGGTTGCACAGTCATTAATATTGATGACCTATCCTCAGGATAGATCATTAATATCTGATCAGTGGGGGTCTGACTACTCACACCGACCCACCAATCAACTGTTTGAAGAGAAGGCGGACATCATACGAGAGCTACTTCTTCAAGATTACACTGCGCATGGTCTCACTTGCAGTGATGGTGCAGTGTTATCACAAGTGCTTGTTCCATTCACTGCTAAGTCCAACCCCCAAGGATCTGAGGACAGGTCATCAATATGTACTGGCTGCACAACCCTTTTAAACACGTCATTTTTTTTCTGTTTCCAGTATTGCTTCCCCATATCTTCTCAGTAATTATTCTTCAGTAGTTCTCCACACACTGGATATGTATTGTGAACACTTTTACTTTATTGCGAAAAGGTAACATTTTGACCATAAAGGCTAATTGAGCTCATAAGGTAAATGGCTGATTTAACAGCTGCCTGTTTTTTATGTTCATTCCACACACCCGAGGGGATACCATTAGCTTTCATTAAGCTTAGGAGCTGGATTTGAAAGTTGGGATCCTTGCTTTGAATTAGCAAATAAAAAAAGAAAAATAGCAAGGCTTGAGATTTCAGATCAGGCTGACCCTCACCACTATTCAACCCCATAAATAGATGCACTTTTCCTTCACTTACAAATTGCAAGATGGAAAAAAAAACGAAATCAGGACTGCATCTACTCTGCCATAAAGTGAAGAGACAAACTGACTTTTAAAGGAGAGACATTTAAAATGGTACTTTTATTACGAATGCAACTTTTAATAAAGATTTAGCAAATTTGCTAACGTAATGTGTAAAAATTAGCAGCAACGTTTTAGACCTAACTATGTATCAAATGCACCACAGGAAAATTATGATTTTCCAGCTTGAAAAGCAGGCTTTGCTTCGCAGAAAGGGACGTAGCTTAAGATGCACCAAATTTTGGCAGATCTTTAGACTGCTTGTCTAAACTTATGATATCTATATTTTAGACAAGATTAGTGAATCTGCCTGTGTTTCCAGAGGACCATAATTTCCAGTGTGAAATTTAATATATGTTTTATATATTTCCATGTTATGTTATTTGAAATTCAGTAGTAGGGTGAGCTCTTGGGGCTCATGCACATTGGCGTATTACAGCTGAATGCAAGTTGTGCGTTGTAAAGAGCCAAAATACAGCACTTCTGGTTCCTATTGGTTTATGAGATCTTTACTCCGATAAGCATTGATTCTTGGGGGACAATACCTCTGTAATATAGAAAAAAAAGATAAGATACGAGGGGTGTTCAATAAGTTATCTACCTGAATATGAAAACAAAATTTTGCGAGAAAATTTAACTTACTACTTTTCGGTGTAACCCCACCTTGACTTCAATACACTTATTCCATTTCACCTCCAGTGATCAGATGCCCTCAGAATAACAGGAGAATTCTTGCTGCTGCAGGAACCCTGTTACCGCTTCTTTGACTGCATTAATATCAGGAAATCAGTGCCCACAAAGAAATTTCTTCAGGTTCCAAAACAGAAAGTAATCACTGGGAGCCAGGTCTGGACTGTAGGGTAGATGGTTAAGCTCCATGAAGCCATATTCCATGATAGCAGCTTGTGATTTGCAAGAGATGTGAGCTGGCGCATTGTCATGAAGCAGCAATACACCTGCCGACAACTTCCAACGGTGTTTCTCTTTGATTGCCTCACGTAATACTTTAATTGTTTAACCATAGGTGTCTCCAGTTATTGTTGTATTGTGGCATGAATTCTAGTAATAAAATGCCTTCTGTATCCCAAAAACTGTTGCCATGATCTTTCCAGCTGACTGCTGCAAATTAAATTTCTTTGGAGTTGGTGATTCCTTGTGCTTCCATTGCATGAATTCTTTGGTCTCATGATCATGGTGCTCGACCTATGTTTCATCACTGTAATAATATGAGAATAAAAGTCTCTTGGATTTCCTATAAGAACGTCTAAATTCTCTGAGCTAAATTGCTGTCGACAAGTTTTTTGCTCAGGCGTCCGTGGTACTCACTGGGGACTAACGTTTGACATCATCAAAACATGATAGACACTGGAAACTGTGACAACGGAAATGCCTAATTCATGAGCTATAACACTGACTTTGACCAAACAATCGTCCAAAATCATGGCCTCCACTTTACGGCACACTTCTTCTAAAGATGCTTCGACAGATCGCCCTGAACGGTGCTCATCTTTAATTGATTCCCTACTCCATTTAAACTGCTTGGCACAAAACTTTACTTGGTTGTAGGAAGGTGCATCATCACCATATACAGCAATCGCCCTTTCATGGATTTCTTTCGACTTCTTTTCTTCCTTTGTTAGGAATTTAATCATAGAAAGAAGCTCCAAATCCAACACTTTCTTTGTAGACCCACGATATACTGCAGTTGCCATCCTGTTACTTCAAGTGCTTTCATCAGACTGAACTGCTACTGTGTGTGTTGTATGTCCAGACATGTCTCAACCTGCACAGACAAGCTAAGCTCTCTAACACTGACAGAATATGCTGGGGTAGTTAAAGTGGTTATCCAAGACTATAAAATGTCCCCCCCATATGCGGGCCCCTCATAATAAATATACTTACCTGGCTCCCCGCTCCCTGCACCGCTCCTGGTCCCGACACCGCCGCTGCTTCTTCTCCCCATGCACAGATGAAAACATCCGGTGTTAGGGAAGGGGGGGAGCAGCCAATGGCTGGCGGGGACGAGGACGAGCCTCCCTAGCATCGCGGGTGACACTAGGGAGGCTCATCCCCATCACCGCCTGCCATTGGCTGCTCCTCCTGATGCTGGATGTTTTCATCCGTGCATGGTGAGAAGCAGCAGCGGGGGTGCGGGGACCAGGAGCGGCACAGGGAATAGGGAGCCCGGTAAGTATATTCATTGGATGGAAGTATATTCATTGTAAGGGGCCAGGAATATGGGGGGGGCATTCTATAGTCTTGGATAACCCCTTTTACCTATTGAACACCCCTCGTATATACAAATGTAACAAAACTTTACTAACCACTAGTGATGAGCGGCATAGGCAATATTCGAATTTGCGATATTTAGCAAATTTTTGGCCGAATATTTGCTATAAATTCGAGAATTCGTGACCTCCAGTCATTATTTACTTGATTGCGAAAATCGGCAATGTAATAAATTTGCGATAAAAATTCGCGATTAGAATATTCGCGATCAACACTAAGGGGTAAGCAACTTTCCTATTGGTTGCTAGGGATGTTGCTAAGTGCCGATATTCACGATAAATTTGCAATTAGAATATTCGCGATCAATGCTATTCACAAATATGAATATATAGCACTATATTCTAAATATTCGTGAATTCTCATTAAACACATTGCCATGACATGCCAACCCATTGAATATGGTCATCTTCAGACCCTGCTTGATGTCATGGATCCTTGCTTTAAGACATAAACCTGGCACTCCTGCTGATCAGCTGTTTGAAGAGGAGTATGCGCTACATGCGAACGCTGCTTCCTCTTCATTACACTGCTCGTCATCTCCTCTGTAGCAGTGGCACAAGTGAATGGAGCGAGTATTTGTAATTACACTGCACTTCTGAGACGACGGGCAGTGTAATGAAGAAGCTCTTGCATGGAGCGCTGACTCCTCTTCAAACAGCTGATCGGTGAGGGTCTCAGGTGTTGGACCCCCACAGATCAGATTTTGTTGGCCTATCCTGAGGATAGGTCATCAATACAAACAAATTGCACAACCCCTTTAACTATGAATTCTTGTTTCACTAATTGAAAATGCAAAGAGGAATTTCCCAAGGAAGAGATTCACTTTTTAAGTGCTACCTCTAGCAAAAAAAATACATTTCAGCAAACTCTTAACTTTACTTTAAAGACTTGAGCCAGCATGGACACTGCAGGAGGAGATCATCACAATAAAGTTGTATTACACAGATTCCCGTACATACCCAGCGTGTCATATCTGCTATCAACGTTCCAACAGCTATAGAATGAAACATCTAACAACATTATTTGGCCACCAGACGTGACTATAAAACAGTTCTATTACATTCATCGGTAGTCTCTGGCTCTGTGCTGTAGGTGTACAATAGCCAGTGTTTGCTGTCTGTCTCAGCAGCTTGTTCTGCTAATTTGGTATGAAAACCGCACAGCTGGAGAAAACAGATCCGAACAAAGAAAACGGCAAAATTTCAAAAGGCATTGTTCTTGTCCTCAGTTGTGCTTGCCGTACAGTTGTTGACATTTTTCTTACTTTCCAGTGTCCAGAACATAATGGTTGATGTACCTGAATACCTGTCCACGTTTAGTTTAATTTATTATTACTTTGCAACAAAAGAGTGAATGCTTTTCGAGTGTTCCTGATAGTGAAGGGGTTAAGAAGATACAATAGAGGCTAATATAACCAGCAGGAAAGGAAGACAGTGGTGGATTTACTGAGTATACTGAATTTAATTATTTCCATTTCCACAATTACATTATTATATTACCCGACTCAGTGACTTGCTGGGAGTCATATTACTGCCAGTTTGAGATCATATGTTATCTAACACTTGAATGGGGGTTTGATAAGCATTAAAGCAAGATACAATAGCCTTCTGCATGACACCTAGACCAGCTAACAGATACACTATGCTTGTAAAACATGAGCAATAGAGTCTAATTCAATTAGACTGAATTCATTTTTCTCTGTAGCCTACAGTAAAAGAGCTTATACTGTAATATCAGTTATATAAAATATGCTTTAAACATGCAATGTTATATTACAAGTCAGACTAATGTTATTAAATGAGCCATTATGTTGACCCATCACATTTCCTTGATACATCATAAATCAGAATGGTTTTCTGTGGTCAGTTTTCTGTCCATTAACCCAGCAATCTCCTCCTAATACTTGAAATATAGACATCATTTTAGCTATTTTGATATTTTTCTACTTTTCCATCCTCTTGCCAGAAGGATATTTTGTAATTATTTATGGGGCTCCCCATTGTAGATGAGGCCTTAGGCAGGGTGCTGAAACTCCTTAAAGGGCATCTGGCAGCAGATTTGTACCTATGAAACTGGCTGACCTGTTACATGTGCGTTTGGCAGCTGAAGGCATCTGTGTTGGTCCTATGTTCCTATGTGCCTGCATTGCTGAGAAAAATGATGTTTTAATAGGGGCATTGCCATTACACCTAGAGGCTCCACTTTCTCTGCCAATTCCGCGTCTCCTGCACTTTGATTGATAGGACCGGCGTGATAACCTTTTCACTGCCTGCCCCAGTCAATCAAAGTGGAGAAAGTGTGGTAGTTGCAGAGAGAGCAGAGCCTCTAGGTGTAATGGCAACATCCCCATTGCTCATAGAGGCTCATTTGCATATGTTAAATTGCATATATTTTTGTCAGAAATCCGGGCACATATGAACATGGGACTAACACAAATGCCTTCAGATGCCAAGCGCACATGTAACAGGTCAGCCAGTTTCATAGGTACAAATCTACTGACAGATTCCCTTTAAAGATACCAGTACTGTATGGAGACTTACTGGAAGTACTCCATAGTATGGAGACTTATTGGCAATGCTCCATGGAAAACAAATATGCCAAGAGGTATCTCCCAAGAAAAGGGAGCAGTGCATGGAGAGACACCGTCAGCAGATCACCACTGCTACCTGCCCTGTAATGCGGCCAGGAAGGGCAGTGATCGCCCAAGCATGAAGACTGGGACCGCGATGGTGAGTAGGCAAACACTATTGATCCACAACCGCTGTTACATAGCCCCTGTTTGCCTAGACATAGAACAAGGCTCAGAAGTACAAACATCACCATGAACATTCGAGCCCAATGTGGTAAGATGTGACCAAATTATGGAAACTGTACCCCTTAGAGTATTCATTTAGGGGTATGATAAGATAAATAACTATTAGTCATGTTTAACTGGTATTTCAGTTTTTAATGCATGGGTATGTGTGACTATCTGATCACAGATTATTTTTTTTCAGTAATCAAGGGCTTGATTAGAAAAAAAGGCTGATTTTTTATCTGAAAATTTTTCTTTCTTAGATTTCTGAAACATCATGTTTGGTGTTAGTGCCACTTGAACTTGTGATTGCTGGATAGTCGGTATTGTACTGTATTATACTCATTGTAATAGCTTGGGTGGGGCAACTGAAGCTTTTGCCCTAAGTACTAAGTGTCCAGATGGCACCAATTGTCTTATACTGACAGCTCTCCTATTAGATCCTGCCTTTGGCAGGGCCTATTAGGCTTCTGCACATGGCACACCCAATAAGGGGGAATGAGGAGGTACAGGGGGAGCCTCTTCCATCTCTAAACCACTTAGATTCTGCGGTCAGCATTGGTCTTCAATCCCAGCTATTACTGCAGTGATCACCCTGCTCTATATATGTGGCGGGAAATCCTTGCCTGCAGCACTGTATATGTATGGCAGATGATGGATTGGACATAGACCTTACAGGGAAATTTCCCGGTGGGCTGATGCCCAGGGGGCCACCTGGGCCCTCCTTCCGTCTGTAAGTGGAAGTTTTTGGGATGTATTTTGTGCTGCTGGCCATATTTTGTGATGGACTGTGGTATTTGGCTCTGTTGGGATGGTATAATGTGCCACAACATGATATTGCTGGCCATGCCTTCCATCAATTTGGACCCAACCACAAAACGGGGCCACTTTTAATATTTTTCCAGGGCCACTTTAAGTTCCCAGCCCGCCCCTGGTTAAGAGCGCTGCCTAGTTTTATCCTAAAAGAGAAGCTGTCATCTCTCCTTACATGTCTATTTTAGTAAATACTCGGCACTGTCACCTTTGGCTGGATAGTTTCTGTTATAGAGCCAATAGATTTTAATAAGGTTGGTCTGGGAAAGGAAAAAGTTTGACGCGTACAGAGTGTGGCGAAACCAACCTCGCCACTGGGTTTTGGAGAGGACTGGCTGCTGGCCTCTTGCCTCAGGATTATGGCCCATACTAACTTTTAAACCCCTGAACCTATTCAAGTGAATTTTGGATAGGTTTGTCCCCGGGTTATACTGGTTAAATTGATGTAAGTTATATGTATGGACAATGTAAATTCACAAAGTTGTAACAATTTATAATAAGTATAGCTTGTCAGCTTGGAAGATAGTTGAGTGGATAGACAGAGAGGAGGAAACCATGATGCATTGTGGGGATGTGTTGTGTCTGTATCCTGAATTGCTACATATCTGTCCTGTGTCGCAGTCTTCCTTCTGGTCCCCTAGGGGCGTGTACACCAGATGGGCTTGGTTGCTGTACTTACATTATATGTGTTGTAACATATTGATTGGTTGGATTTCAAAACCCTGTGGGCGGACCTGTATTTGCAACAACTGTAATAAAAACCAGGCTGGGTGTCCCAGCACCTCAGACCACTGCTTGACCCTCAACACGGAGCCTTGTCTCGTTATTGGGGGGATCCACTGTATGCTGTAGAGACTGATTGCCAGGAGTGTAAGCTGATTCCTGTTCGTCTGCTAGCAGCTATTCGTGAGGTCCCTGTTTGGAGTGCTATTTTGTATCCAGTTCGGGAGTTTGGTGTTCTGCAGTAGCTGTGCCTGTCTCTCAGAAAGGGGCCTATCGCCTAAACGGATTTTAACCCCTTGTCTGCTGAAACAGGCCGTTACATTGGTGGCAAGCAGCGGGATCGTTCCTACAGCCAGAAGGACAGCTACAGGAGACACCATTTCTTTGGATTTTACAACTTAAGGGCAACGCATGTCTCAGTACAGCAACCCTAAAAGCACCAGGATGGAACACAGAGTATTAAATCAATCAAGATATGTGATGTGATCTGAAAAAGTTGATATAATACTGTGAAGTAATCCTACAGTTGTCTGTAAGAAGCCTTCTATCTTGTGAGCTATATCTATAATAAGTGTTAATGGGCACAGTCTGGAATAACAGAGGGATGACTTGCGTTTAATACACTGCACTTGATGCGTAAATCTTAAAATACGTCAATGCCAAGTGAATGTGCAAATGGACTTTCATCTCTGAATGAATTATGTTTGCCTGCAGCCAAGACACATTTGACATGCAATGAACATTTTCATTCACTTCCTGGAGAGAAGGTAAACCATGTGCATATTAATGCTTCTGTGCATATCACAATTCAGTCAGGTTATAATGGTTTGCCTTACCATC
Organism: Bufo bufo; assembly: GCF_905171765.1. Classification (NCBI taxonomy): domain Eukaryota; kingdom Metazoa; phylum Chordata; class Amphibia; order Anura; family Bufonidae; genus Bufo; species Bufo bufo. Next base: position 153,664,682 of record NC_053395.1, on the reverse strand, counting down.
CAGATAAGGAGGCCGCATAGCATCAGAAGATCAAAATTAACTATTGCATTATGTTAACAGGTTGTCCCTCCCCCCCCCCAAGAAAAGCTAAGGCCTCTTTCACACGGGCGTGTCCGGACTAGGTCAGGATGCGTCCCGGTGCATTGCGGCAAACCCGCGCGAGTAGGAACGCAATTGCAGTCAGTTTTGACTGCGATTGCGTTCCGATGTTCAGTTTTTATCACGCGGGTGCAATGTGTTTTGCACGCGCGTGATAAAAAACCGACTGTGCTACCCAGACCCGAACTTCTTTACAGAAGTTCAGGTTTGGGTTAGTTGTAGTGTAGATTGTATTATTTTCCCTTATAACATGGTTATAAGGGAAAATAATAGCATTCTGAATACAGAATGCTAAGTACAATACGGCTGGAGGGGTTAAAAAAAAAATATATATATTTAACTCACCTTAATACACTTGTTCACGCAGCCGGCATCTCTTCTGTCTTTATCTGTGAGCAATAGGACCTTTGATGACGTCACTGCGTTAATCACATGGTCCATCACATGATCCATCACCATGTTGAGATCATGTGATGAGTGGAGTGACGTCATCAAAGGTCCTATTGCTCACAGATAAAGACAGAAGAGATGCCGGCTGCGCGAACAAGTGGATTAAGGTGAGTTAAATTATTATTATAATTTTTTTAACCCCTCCAGCCCTATTGTACTATGCATTCTGTATTCAGAATGCAATTATTTTCCCTTATAACCATGTTATAAGGGGAAAAAATAATGATCGGGTCCCCATCCCGATCGTCACCTAGCAACCGTGCGTGAAAATCGCACCGCATCCGCACTTGCTTGCGGATGCTTGCGATTTTCACACAACCCCATTCATTTCTATGGGGCCTGCGTTACGTGAAAAACGCACAAAGAGGAGCATGCTGCGATTTTCACGCAACGTACAAGTGTTGCGTGAAAATCACCGCTCGTGTGCACTGCCCCATAGAAATGAATGGGTCAGGATTCAGTGCGAGTGCAATGCGTTCAACTCACGCATCGCATCCGCACGGAATACTCGCCCGTGTGAAAGGGGCCTAAGTGTCCATTTTGCAATCTCTTTCCATGACCTTTGCAGTTCCTCTGATAAGAGGAGTCCTGCACTGGTTCTTGACACTCAGTAACAAAGATTATGGGACAAGGCTCGACCTCCTCTCCAAGAGATCCATTGTAGCTGGTCTGCCTCCATGGCACACATTCCTAAGTTACTAATGCACATTGTGTTCCAGATCTGCACAGTTTCTTTCCTCTGCTGCCATTCAAAGAAAACTTCTCTCTCTCTTTCTAACTTTTTATCTTCTGCTAGCTGTATGTATCTATGTTGAATCATTTTTTTTCCAGGACTGTAAAGGCCCTTTTATATAGGTGGACACAACAGGCAATTATCAGGAGTGAAACATTTATTCCCAATAATTGCCTGCTTGTCAGGAAAATTGAGAGCTGAAAATGACATGCAGCGATCACCTCCACTGTATGGTACCAAGCGATTAGTACAGCGATCGCTCGACCCCTTACACATTCATTGCTTATTGGCTGCAGATCACTGCCTCGACAGCATGATCTGCTGCCCAGAAACAATGAAGCATTTGATTGTTCATCGGTTGATGAGCGTCATTTTTAAAAGGTGCAATTTTTAGAAACGTGCATTCTTAAGAATGTTGCCTCTTGATCATTGTCCGATCCTGTTATGGAGTTTTAAGATTAATTCACACCTCGCCAATCAGCAGAATGAAGGTGTCCAGTGCTACTAGAATGGTACTGAGCAGCGGAGATCTGCAGTACCCAAGCAAAAAGTATACTGCTATGGTAAAAGATGAGGGGAATGGGGGATTTGCTGGTACAAAGTAGGATAGGGCATCAAGACTATAATCTACCAACATGCACAACAGGAAAGCACACAGCAACACCAGAGTTGGAGGCAATAAGGCCTTCAATTTTAGACTTAAAGGGATTGTGCAGTGGGTAAATATTTATAATCTATATTCAGGATAGGTCATTAATAGCAGATTAGCAGATGTCCAACTCCCTGCACCCCCACCGATCAGCTGTTTGAAAGGGTAGCAGCACTCGTGTAAGAACTGCCTTCTCTTCAAGGCTTACCTGCGCACTGTCTCTGGCGGTGCCGTGTAATTACAATTGATCCCATTTAAAGGGGTATTCCGGTTACCATAAATATAACTTATGTTTTAGACTAATTCATCATCAATAATTACCTAATATTATGTAAATTTCACATATTTACTGTTCGGTAGTTATAAAAGTAGTTTTCTTCCTCTACTATCCACTGTGTTTCCTCATAAATTACCATGGCAGCGACCTGTAGTTCTGAGCCTTTGTTAGGTCGAGCATGCTCAGTGTGTTGCTATCAATTCTCTAGCTAAATGTCTTGTGAAAGAAAGGGCGTGTTAGTGTGCTGGTGATTACTGAGTAGAGGGGGCGTGACCGGACTGTATAACAGGCAGCCAATCAGTAAACATCAAAACTAGTGATGAGCGGCAGGGGTCATATTCGAATTCGCGATATTTCGCGAATATTTTGTAGAATATTCATTGAATATTCGAAAATTCACGATTTTTTTTTTCAATCAAAAAATCGGAAAGGTAATGATTGTGTAATATGCGAATTTTCGGAATTCGAATTCGAATTTTTTATTGTGAATTTTTCAACTTACAACTATTAGACGAAGATTATTGCACTATATTAGCTAAATTGCTCTATATTTGATATTTTTAGAATATTCTCTATATTGCTATAACTTCGTTTTTTCGAATATTCATAATATTCTAAAACAAGAATATATAGCAATATAACAAATATAAAAAAAAACGAATATAGAGCAAAATTCACAAACACTACTACTCCTAAAGTCAAGTATATTGCAGCCTTCTTATTGGCCCACAAGCTAGAAGCAGTGAGGGATCATGTGTACTGATTAAAAAAAAAAATCGAAAAAATAAATTAGAATATTCAAAATTACGAATATATATAACTATATTTGAAATATTCGCAAATTTTTGAAGTACCTATATTCGCGCTAAAAATTTGAATATTCGTGATCAACACTAATCAACACTCACAGCAGGAAAGCTAGGGATTGTGGGGATTGTAGTTTTGTGAGGGAAGATCAGGCGACATGACACTGTGTGTTGTAGGCTCACACAGGAGCTAGACAAATGGATTGCAAGATAAATTGAATCTCTGGTTATATGTATAGGTATGGGTCCTGGTTGGGTCACAGCTTGCAGCCTTAATGCAGTTTTTCAAAAATTAAGTTACTTTGCCGGACAACCCCTTTAAGATGCCAATTTTACTGTCTTAGCTACTATGCTACTTATATTAAGCTGCTAGGCAGACAATAGGGGCAATATATCAGTGGTTGGTACAGTAGATTTTTTTTAATCTTTTTTATCTTTATATCCTTTTAACTATAGTATGCCATAATATTTTTTTTCTTATTTCCTGGAGAACGCATTTAACACATCTTCTATGTCTGTAACAAAACACATTAGCATTTACAAGGTGAATGTTTCATCCTCATAGCTCCATTTATACTGCTTTTCAAAACATCCACTCTCAGGATACATCCAGAAGTGTGCACCAACATCACTCAGCCACCACCTAGCTATTGAGCATAGCACATATAATACACATTTTATTTTTTCCATTCTTGCAATCGTTAAAATAATTAAAGGGAATATTTTAAATGTTGTGCCCTAAAAGTTTTGCCGAAACAAGTTTTTTTAGTTTAGCAAAAAGACTTTCTAGGAATTCATTAAAGGGGTTATTTCAGTTCAGCAAATTGTATTTGTCATGTAGAGAAATACAAGGCACTTACCGTATATGCCGGCGTATAAGACGACCCCCAACTTTTACACTGAAAATATAGAGTTTGGGATATACTCGCCGTATAAGACTACCCCTCTTTCAACACACACCAAAGAAAAATTTAAAAAGCATTAGATCTGATTTCAATATGGTAATTTTAATTCAAATAAGTATGACATGCTGTTTGCATGCCATCCCTGCATCCCACCACCATCCCTAGGTACCACCGCCATCCCATGGTATCACCACCATCCCTGCATCCCACCACCTTCCTTGTCCTCCCTCCCTGCCTCCCAGACCCTAAACATGTGCCACCTATACCCTGAACATGTTTTTGTTATGTTATTCTTCATATTCACATTCACATATGCACATCTGCGCCGCACTTAGATACGCCGCACGGAGATCTCGCACATGCGCAGGAGCGAGATGCGAGCGGCCGTGAGGATCCCGTGTATCCACGCTCGCCGCATGAAATCTCGCACATGCGTAGGAGCGAGATGCGAGCGGCCGGGAGGATGGCGGTACAAGGAGCATACAAGGTACAGAGCAGGGGGGAGGCATACAAGGTACAGAGCAGGAGGCGGTATACAAGGTACAGCACAGGGGGGGCATATGCCGTGGGTTACATCGCAGCTCTCAGCTGCTGGGGATACAAGGCAATAGCCCGGGCTCTCTCTGTTGATAATTCGGGCGTCCCGGCACTGCAGCGCCCGCCATACCCGGCGTATAAGATGACCCCCCACTCTAGAAAATATTTTCTAGGGCTCAAAAGTTGTCTTATACGCCGGTATATACGGTACTAATGTATTGTGTCAATATTGCCTCCTTTGCTGGATTGATTCATTTTTCCATCGCATTATACACTGCTCATTTCCTGCAATCCAGCAGCGTTGGTCACCCTTTCACACGGTAGGAAAAAGCGTCAGCCTCTCTGGAGGCCAGGAACGTCGGTGTGAGCATAAGCCAGTGCTTTTTCCTGTAGTGTGCAAGCACGGCCACCGCTGCTGGATTGCAGGGTGGACGTAACCCCTGGAAACAAGCAGTGTATAAAGTGATGAAAAAATGAATCAAACCAATAAAGAAAGCAATATGGACAATAACAATACATTAGTAAGTGCCCTGTATCAACTTTCTGTACTTGATAATTGCCATTCGCTGACATGAGACAACACCTTTTAAGTGGTTTCCTGGGACTTTTTTCATTGATGAAGCATCCTTAGGATAGATCATCAATAGAGATGAGTCAGATCATTACTGCTACCTTTAGAATGATCTAGTCTGTTGCATCAGACACCGGTGACTGGAAATCCTTGTTGATCCACTCCTGATTCATCTTTATAAAGGTTAGTCTTTCAACATTTTGTGTTGAAAGTTGAGTTCACTTCGGGGTAACTATACCACCCGGTGCACTAAACATAAGAAGGGTCATTTAGTGCATACAATACATTTTCCCTTTCCATACATACAGTTCTCTATACCTACATATAAGGCACCACGCATATATAGGTGCATCTCAATAAATTAGAATATCATGAAAAGTCCATTTATTTCAGTAATTCAATTCAAAAAGTGAAACACATACTTCTGTGTGAACTGACCAGCTGCAGTCCACTCCTTGTGAATCTCCCCCAAATTCTTGAATGGCACTTTCTTGACAATCCTTTCTCTGTTGTTGTGTGGGGGCGGATTGGCCATACACCTTACAGGGAAATTCCCCAGTGGGCCGCTGCCCAAGCCCTCCTCTCTGCCGCTGGCCAGGTACATAATGATAATGAGCTCTCAGAGATAAAGCTGTGAGAATCAGGCACTCATGTACATGGCCGGCAATCACATAGGCCCTCCTGAATTCAACTGTCATGGTCCGTATTTCACCTCCTAGGCCTGCTCCATACCCTAATCAGAGACAACTGGACCACCACAGAGGGACAGCTTTTGGGGCAATATATTGTGCTACACTGTTGTATACGGTTCTGATGGGACAGTATTTTGTGCTATAGTATTGCTGAGGCCACCTACTTATGTTGCCACATCTTCTGTCAATTTGGACCAGCCTATAACATGGAGCCCACTTTTAGTTTTTTTTCCAGGGCCACTTTAAGTTCCCAATCCGCCCCTGTTGCTTGTGCACCTTTTTCTCCACACATTTTTCTTCCACGCAACTTCCCATTAATATGTTTGGATCCAGCACTCTGAACAGCCAGCTTCTTTGGCAATGAGCTTTTGTCACTTACCCTCATTGTAGAGGATGTCAATCTTCTGTACAACTGTCAAGTCAGCAGTCTTCCCCATGACTGTGTAGCCTACTGAACTAGGCTGAGGGATTATTTAAAGGGGTGAGAAACCTTTGCAGGTGTATTATCTTGATTAGAGTGGGACACCATGAGTCTAAAATATTGAACTATTTCACAACATTCAAATTTTTTGGAGATACCGACTTTTGGGTTTTCATTAGCTGAAAGCCACAATCATCAACATTAAAATAAATACATGCCTGAAATAGATCACTCTGTGTGTAATGAATCTATATATGAGTTTCACTTTTTGAATTGAATTACTGAAATAAATTAACTTTTCGATGATATTATAATTTATTAAGATGCACCTGTATAATTTCTGCTGCACTGCGACTTCTCAATACTATACTTGTATAAATTATAAATGAATACATGTAGTCACACTTTGAATAAACATATAGACAAAGTTCATAAAACACTGCTTTTCAATCATGACAAGTCAGTGAATGTCATTGGTAACAAGCTATCTTTTACCCAGCATTTACTTTTCCACCATCAACCCCTCCTCTATCTCATTCACTTAGCTGAATGAATTATTCTAACTCAAGGCTAACCTTTTAGCTGATTCTACCCTTTAACACCTTCTCCCTGTATAGTAGTGCCCACCATAAATTGTTATTGATCACATTATTTTAATTATATAACTCCCATATGGAAACTGGAGCCCTTTCCACTACAATTACTCCACACCCTCACAGGGAATATTACCCAACCCCTACTTCAAGTTAGAACAAATGGTTGGTAAGTGGGATGTTCCTCTTCCTTCCATCAATGATACCTACACTGCAGGTGCTCCTGTTCCCCACTCTCTTTGACTAATTAGGTATACTTCCCCTCCCCCTTCATCACCCTTTTCATGCATCATCTATCTTCAAGTTAATGTTTTAAAGCCTTCCCTAGGCATTGCCAGAGGCGGACTGGCCATAGACTATACAAGGAATTTTCCCAGTTGGCCGATACCCACAGGGCTTCCTGAGCCCTACTCACTGTCGCTGGCTGGGTATATAGTACTGTGGGCCCTATATAGGGTCAATTATAAGAGGTTCAGACAGCATACTAAAGGTAGGACTGGCTTGGTGCTGTGGCCTATATCTCACCTCCTAAGCCCCCTGCTCCATATTTTAATTACAGACAACTGGAGGAAGAGGAAGTCAGGACATGACAACTATTGATGACCACCACAGAGGATCATCTTCCGCGGAGATATTCTGTGCTGCACTATGGTATTGCCAACCCTCCTAACTTGTATTAGCCCAATTTACTTGTGTTGATCCTGCCTTCTGTCAATTTTGACCCACCTACAACATTTAGGCCGGTTTTATATTTTTTCCAGGGCCACTTTTAGTTCCCAATCTGCCCCTGGACATTTTCCAGGTCCTAGGTCTAGGTCTTAACATGATAAAGGCCGATTATTGTTGATTTTGTTGCTATTTTTTTATTCTGCTATGGTACTGTGGAGTGAGTAGGCAGTTTTATGTCACTAACATTACAAGTTTGCCAGCCATCTACCTTCTATAACTTAAATGCTGCTCTACTACTATTAGGCAGGAGTCACAGTACCCAGTGATTATGTCTCTTATTGCTTAGCTCCAGAGTACAATTAAAATATTGTAAAAGGTTTTTTTTGCTCTCACAACAGCTGATTTAAGCATTCACAGTAAAATAACTACAACACATCAAATAAAAACACTGCATGAAACAGTAAATGTGCATGCTGTATATGTTTATCTACTACATAAAGGCAAATGGTGTTCATGCAAGTAGGACATCAAGTGGCTGCTAGATATCCTAGAGTATTACAACCTGTAATAGACCACATTTATTAAGGCCGGCGTTTTAGACACCAGTCTTAATAAACCCCTAAACTGGCGGTGGATCATAGCTGGTGCCTCTTCATAACTTCAGTGGATCCTCCACCAGTTCTAAATGTAAGGCCTCATGCACACAACCGTGACGTGACGCCCATTGTAGAAATGCCTATTCTTGTTCGCAAAATGGACAAGAATAGGACATGCTATATTTTTTTTGCGGGTACATGGAATGGTGCAACGGATGCGGACAGCACACAGAGTGCTGTCCGCATCTTTTGCGGCCCCTTTGAAGTCAATGGGTCCGCACCCGAGCCGCAAAAAATGCGGTTCGGATGCGGACCACAAAAACGGACGTGTGCATGAGGCCTAAAGCAGTTGTTTTTAATTGATGACTTCTTCTTAGGATAGGTGTTCAGTATCAGATTGGTGGATCTGTTGGTCATCTTTTTGGAGCGGCCGTGGTACATGAACCAGTGCTGTGGCATCTTCATTGTTTACAATGTTCTGTACTATATCATTTAGTAGCAGCTGTGCTGGATATGCCGGCTTTGTCCCAATAACTCAACCTACCAGTATGGCCTCTTTCACACGGGTGAGTTTTCCGCATTGCCCCCGCACTGAATCCGGACCCATTCACTTCAATGGGACTGTGCAGATGAGCGGTGATTTTCACGTATCAGTTGTGCGTTGCGTGAAAATTGCAGCATGTTCTATATTCTGTGTTTTTCACGCAATGCAGGCCCCATAGAAATGAATGGGGCTGCGTGAAAATTGCATAGCATCCGCAAGCATGTGCGGATGCAGTGCCATTTTCACGCATGGTTGCTAGGAGAGGATGTTAGTAAATTGATAAAAGTCAATTTACTGTATTATTTCCCTTTAAAATATGGCTATAAAGGAAAAAAATAGGATTCTTAATACAGAATGCTTACTAAAATTTTGCCTGAGGGGTTAAAAAATATAAAAAATTAACTCACCTCATCCACTTGATCGCGCAGCCGGAATCGTCTTCTTTCTTCTTCTTTGAGGACCTGCAAAATGACCTTTGATGACCCATTGTTGACTTTTCACTTTTCCAGATTCTATTTTCTACCAGAGCATCTGTGAACAGGTTCAACCCTGTTAAAACCAGTAGGATCAACCCTTTCTGGCAGTATGCTTGATCTAAAAGGGTTGACCCTGCTGACAAGTGCTCTCTAACCCATTTTCGTCATCGGGTGTACATGTACACCTGATATCGGTGTAACAGCGGCTGCTGTGCGCTGCTGTTCCCCTGCTTACCACCGCGGTTCCGGGCGCTGTGTTCAGCGGTGATCTGCTGCCAGTGCTTCCTATTCACCACTGCAGTCCTAGGCTCTGTCTGTGTGGGTAATGTTGTGCTGGGATCTGCTCCACAGTTTCCTATCAGCCCTGGCCACAGCATGCTTGCTGCTTGTTCCCTGCAGCATTCCCTTAAGGGCCAGCACGAGTCATTTCCTGTGCTTTATGGGTGAGGTCATGTGACCTAGCTGGCCAATCCTAGCCATCCTGTGTAAGCCAAGTACCAGGGTGGGCTCCCCAGGATACAGTGAAGTCACAAACGAGGAAAGCAACCCCAACACCAGCTTTTACCTAAACAGAATTTTACTTAAATGTGGCAATAAACACAACCACAAATGCTGGGAACATACAATAAATTTACATACACAGCACATACACAGCACAGCGCCCTCCGATCGATGCAGGAGGAAAGGTCAGTAATTTACCTACTGGCGGGCACAACTGAACTCCCACACCTTACCTGTTATTACCCTAAAAGAACAAGAATCATTGTATGGGTGTGTGGTACAGGCTGGCTTGCGGTGCAGCACAACAGCTTACAATCTTACACAGATCTACAGTATTCCCCCTCCCATAACTGGTCCTGTAGCACGTGCCTGAGTATTCCTTCTGAGCAAAATCCCAGCCTGGCTTGAGTTTGTGGGAATTTATCATCTCTACAAGGTGAAATTTCCCTTTAAGTTATGGAGTCCTTGCAATGAACAGTATTAACACTTGTTGCCTGACACAAGCAGAAATCCTAACTAACTAACTACAGGCCTGGTCTTAGTCTCTAGGCGCCAACACTGTGATGAGCTACGTGCACGATCCTACCGACCCAGGTCTGCTTTGCATCCGCTGGTAACTCTGAACAGAACAAACGTCTCTTCAACAAGCATGCGGTACCGCAGTGTATGTTGCTTTGTTTCTCTGCTCTTATCAGCGTTCCTGGCAGCAATCTTCCTTCCTCTGGACATGATCAGGGTCTTGGGCATGATCAGCTTCACTTAGTTGCAGCTCTAGTCACTCTCACACCTGGATGCCCTCTGATTCACTGCTTACACAGTTCCTTAGTGTCTCTCACAGCCTCCTTCTAAGATGGCTGCTGGCTTCCTCTCCAGACTTGTAACTCCACCCCTCTCATGAATATAGAGATATATGTACAGTCTGTAGCTGTGTTAGGAAACAGCAGCATCTTGTGGCCAAACAATAGAATGTTAGTCCAGAACATTTAATTAAATCACACAGACAGTGTTCAGACAAGGAGAGCTGTTTCCCCATCCCACACCTGCACATATATAAGTGGCTCAGCACCCTTCCCAGATGCCTCAGAACACAAGGTCCTTGTGTTCTTCTAAGGTTCCTGTTATCTGCTTGTGTTCCTGTGTTCCCTACTTGTACTTGTATTCCTGGAGTCCGCTACCTGTTTGATCCCTGCCTGCTTGCCTTGCCTCTCCTGTTGCCGACTTGGATTTCCTGACCTGTACCTGTGCCCCCTGCCCTGACCTATTGCCTGTTTGACTTCGCCTCTGCCTCATCCTTCGGTACTGCACTGTTGCTCCTGGTTACGACTCGGCCTGCTGACAACGCCTGTACCTCTGGTACCTTGCTCAGGTACCTCCCGGTCCGCCTGGACCAGCTGCCTCATGTGCCAATCCTCCTCAAGAGGTAGCAACCTGGTGTTCCTCTCAAGAAAGTCTATCCCCACCATCAGGGGTACTGTGAAGATCAAGGGGTTCACTTAGACAAAGCCCTTAGAGGAGGTAGGACATGTGGCACAGTGGGATGACACCCACTGGTTCATGACAGTCGGGTCTTTAAAAATGATGCTCACTCAGTAGCTGAACAGGCTCCACACCCGCTAGATGCTTTCTGTTTTACAAAGCAGACACCTGGTGGCCAGTCCATTATTGATGTTATTGCCAAATGCGAAAATGACAACTGAGTTTATTTTCTAGGAGTGCTGGGCTCCCATGTGTCAAGATAGAGAGAGCTATTCTGTTGCTATGGAATCCTAGGTCTTCTGAAGGTTCTGAAGACTGTCATAGTTAAGTTCCTTAGAGAAATAGACGTGCCTAAGGCTCAAGAAAGCGCACAAGAGGGCAGTACGTTCGATATTGTGTTAATAACAACAGAGGTGTACACGAGAGGCTCACCTTATGGGGTTGTGCTAATATAGACACAACCCTACTAAAGGCTTGTCACTCAAGAGTTGGTCCTTGGGTATGCTGCTGCTGGTCGGGGTTCCTTCAGAAGGGATGTCCATTCCCTCCGAAAAGGTGCTTTAGGAGAAAAGCTCAAAATCCTGCTCCGGCGCTACAAACTCAGTTCACACGGTCTTGGATGTAGAAAATGAAGAAAAGTTTCTTTATTCCATTAAAAGTGCGCAAAAATAAAAACGCTGCGTTTCGGGGAGTCCAGGTCCCCTTCATCAGGTTGACATTAATAACTCATACATGGTACAGAGGAGGTTATATATACACACAAAAAAACACACCTGTGGAACCACCCACAGGTGCTGTCAGATTAGCATATACAACAGGTACATGATTTCAAGATTGCTCTTAGTATGTTCCAAAACAATAAAAGCCAGAAAGAGGAGATTAGAAATGCGATTAAATGGTGATTCATAACACAGTTCCCTTTATATATTTTTTTATTATTAGCAGATTGCTGTAAATGTTATTAAAAGTACATGGGACGGACTGGTACTATACCAGTTCATGTGATCGCAAAGCCAGCGATCACATGACCATCACCATAACAACCATAGTAGAAGCGTTCCGGCCTATGGCGTGAGGTCACGTGTCCCATGATGGTCACGTGACCAGAGAGAGGGAAAGAGAAATCGGAGGACCTGCCACCCTGGCCAATAGCATCAAGTCACGTGTGAGTCACGTGGCTAATGGTCAGGGGTCTGGACTGAGTGAATTCGGCATGCTAAAGAGCTGTGGGTGGTTCACAAGATGTTCAAAGTCACGTGATCCGTTGTAACAACAGAGAACAAATGCTCGTGCTATCTCCAGACCCCGCAGTCGTCATTAAACTTGTGTCCCTGGGGGCAATAAATTAGTATAAAAAAGAAAGTTAATACTTAATTGATTTAATTAAATAAATAGGCTATACACTGCGTGCAGAATTATTAGGCAAATTAGTATTTTGACCACATCATCCTCTTTATGCATGTTGTCTTACTCCAAGCTGTATAGGCTCGAAAGCCTACTACCAATTAAGCATATTAGGTGATGTGCATCTCTGTAATGAGAAGGGGTGTGGTCTAATGACATCAACACCCTATATTAGGTGTGCATAATTATTAGGCAACTTCCTTTCCTTTGGCAAAATGGGTCAAAAGAAGGACTTGACAGGCTCAGAAAAGTCAAAAATAGTGAGATATCTTGCAGAGGGATGCAGCACTCTTAAAATTGCAAAGCTTCTGAAGCGTGATCATCGAACAATCAAGCGTTTCATTCAAAATAATCAACAGGGTCGCAAGAAGCGTGTGGAAAAACCAAGGCTCAAAATAACTGCCCATGAACTGAGAAAAGTCAAGCGTGCAGCTGCCAAGATGCCACTTGCCACCAGTTTGGCCATATTTCAGAGCTGCAACATCACTGGAGTGCCCAAAAGCACAAGGTGTGCAATACTCAGAGACATGGCCAAGGTAAGAAAGTCTGAAAGACGACCACCACTGAACAAGACACACAAGCTGAAACGTCAAGACTGGGCCAAGAAATATCTCAAGACTGATTTTTCTAAGGTTTTATGGACTGATGAAATGAGAGTGAGTGTTGATGGGCCAGATGGATGGGCCCGTGGCTGGATTGGTAAAGGGCAGAGAGCTCCAGTCCGACTCAGACGCCAGCAAGGTGGAGGTGGAGTACTGGTTTGGGCTGGTATCATCAAAGATGAGCTTGTGGGGCCTTTTCGGGTTGAGGATGGAGTCAAGCTCAACTCCCAGTCCTACTGCCAGTTTCTGGAAGACACCTTCTTCAAGCAGTGGTACAGGAAGAAGTCTGCATCCTTCAAGAAAAACATGATTTTCATGCAGGACAATGCTCCATCACACGCGTCCAAGTACTCCACAGCGTGGCTGGCAAGAAAGGGTATAAAAGAAGAAAATCTAATGACATGGCCTCCTTGTTCACCTGATCTGAACCCCATTGAGAACCTGTGGTCCATCATCAAATGTGAGATTTACAAGGAGGGAAAACAGTACACCTCTCTGAACAGTGTCTGGGAGGCTGTGGTTGCTGCTGCACGCAATGTTGATGGTGAACAGATCAAAACACTGACAGAATCCATGGATGGCAGGCTTTTGAGTGTCCTTGCAAAGAAAGGTGGATATATTGGTCACTGATTTGTTTTTGTTTTGTTTTTGAATGTCAGAAATGTATATTTGTGAATGTTGAGATGTTATATTGGTTTCACTGGTAAAAATAAATAATTGAAATGGGTATATATTTGTTTTTTGTTAAGTTGCCTAATAATTATGCACAGTAATAGTCACCTGCACACACAGATATCCCCCTAAAATAGCTAAAACTAAAAACAAACTAAAAACTACTTCCAAAAATATTCAGCTTTGATATTAATGAGTTTTTTGGGTTCATTGAGAACATGGTTGTTGTTCAATAATAAAATTAATCCTCAAAAATACAACTTGCCTAATAATTCTGCACCCCCTGTATATGTATGTTGTGTTACTGAATTGGATATGATATTATTAATAATACTGTCTGGACCTGCAGTGGTCAATTAATCAGTGACAATACCGCTATTCAGAATTTGTTAGGTTAAAATTTGTTAGGTTAAAAGAGTGCATTTTTGCTTCTTAGTTTATTTAGAACACATTGGGAAGGGAAATGTCAGAAAAATAAATATAATTATGAATAGCCCAATGAGGGTGATTGAGGGGGGGGAGGGGGGTATTAGCTAAAAGCCTACACATATATTCTATTTGTTGGTGAAAAGTGGAATGTAAGTGGCCCAGGGGAGGAGGGGGAAAGGATAAAAAGGATAAAAATGAGTAAAAGCGTAAATATGAACACGTATATATGAATAAAATGACTTATAAAGTATGATAGATATATATAAGGTAAAAAATGTAAATTCTGATGATATATAAAAAAAATTAAAATAATTAAATGTGAAGGAATTTTTTGTATCAATAGAGGGTAACTGTATTGTTGTATATATGTGTAGTGAATGAGCATTAAAGCTTATAAATTGATTTTGAACGCCTCATTGAGTCCATGTGGATTTAGACTATTCAATTTAAAAATCCAGTACATTTCTCGTCTTCTTATATATTGGATATCATCCCTCTGGCATATGGGTATTTGCTCAATTGGGGTTATTCTGAAACCTATTGAGCTCCCATCATGATAGTCCGCAGCGTGTCTTGAGATGCTATGTTTCGAATATCTTTTCTTTATATTGGATCAATGTTTATTCGAACTATTTCTTAGCGTTTTTATTGTTCTTCCAACGTATATCTGATTGCGTTCAAGTACATAGATGACATGGGTTGAGTTGCAATCCAGTTTTCCAAGAATGGGATAGGATGTCCCATCTCTCTTGTTTTGGAAACTTTCCGTTTGGCAAATCATTGGACAACAAAGGCATCTTGATTGTCTGCATCTTCTGCTGCAGTTTGATTTCTTATTATTTCCAGTGTCTTTTTTATTCTCCATGTCCCCGAGCTTGCTTGGGGCTAGTATGTTTTTAGGGTGCGGGCCCTAAAAACATACTGGGGTGTTTTTGGAATAATTTTGTTGAGAATGGGGTCCTTCCTTAGAATGTGCCAATGTTTGGCCAGGATAGATCTGATCGCATTGTGTCTTTGATTGTATGTAGTAATGAAGTTGCAATGATAGTTCTCTAGAGCGTTCATTTGTTCTTGTTTAGATTCCAGACACTCTAACTGTGTTAGTCCAGCCTGGTCTTTGACAGAACTTGATAGGAACATATTAATTTTCCCCCAGGGGGACTAAAATAAATCCCCCATTTAAAAAAATAATAATTACCCCCCCCCCCCCCCCCCCCCCAAAAAAAATAACAAAGATCATAGGCATGATGGGGGTCAGAATATGGCAGTGCAAAAAAAATATATATATTTTTTAAGTAATAAAACACAAGAAAAACTATAAAAATGTGGTATCACTCAGGATTGCCAGCCTAAATTATTATTATTATTTTTTTTCTGGACAATGTATCCAAAGACAGCCATCATTTTTTTTTAAAGACAAATTGGAAAACTATAAAGATTTTAAAGATTATAAGTAGTGTTGAGCGAATTGAAGCATCCAAAGTGGAATTCGATCCGAAGCTTAGGAAAAATTTGATTAGCCACGAATCTGAATTTCCATACGCTTTGTGGTAACAAATGTGTTACAAAGTGAACAGCCTTAAAAAAAAGTCACAGCCTTATTAAAGCCTCATCTTGTGCTGTCTCTGCCAGTTCATTTGTGAGCTGAGCTTAGGAGGAGATGTGACAAAAACTTACTGGAATATTGGATAGGGAGAATGCAGGGACAGTGCAAGGAGATCGTAGGGAGAGTTTTTGAGACTATAAGGAAAGCATAGGTAGACTGTATGGACCCTGCTGGTTGATTGTAATTGCCACGTTTATCTTGTTCAACTGCTGCCACATTCTTACTTAATCTGTTATTTTACACATAGACTTACTGTGTGTCAGACTCCGTATTAAAGGGTGGTCTAATACAGATGTAGCAGGGGTAACACACACACTCTTAACTCAAATTTCTTAACTCATTGCGTTATCTTAAACCAAAGCCATTGATAAGCAATTGCTTAACGTATTTAGTTGCATTTAGTTAGATAACATGTCTCATAAAGCATGTGTGTTAACCCTGCTACATCCGTATATCACCGTGTTTATCTTGTTAAACTGCTGACACAGTCATACGTAGTTAGGCTACTTTCACACTAGCGTTCGGAGCGGGTCCGTCTGATGTTTTATCAGACGGATCCGCTCCTATAATGCAGACGTTTGCATCCGTTCAGAACGGATCCGTCTGCATTATAATTTAGAAAAATTTCTAAGTGTGAAAGTAGCCTGAGCGGATCCGTCCAGACTTTACATTGAAAGTCAATGGGGGCGGATCCGTTTGAAGATTGAGCCATATAGTGTCATCTTCAAGCGGATCCGTCCCCATTGACTTACATTGTAAGTCTGGACGGATCCGCTTGCCTCCGCACGGCCAGGCGGACACCCGAACGCTGCAAGCAGCGTTCAGGTGTCCGCTCACTGAGCGGAGCGGAGGCTGAACGCTGGCAGACTGATGCATTCTCAGCGGATCCGCCTCCACTGAGAATGCATTAGGGCTGGACGGCTGCGTTCGGGGCCGCTTGTGAGCCCCTTCAAACGGAGCTCACGAGCGGACACCCGAACGCAGGTGTGAAAGTAGCTTTAATCTGTTATTTTACACATAGACTTACTGGGCCAGATATATCATTAGGCCAAGTCACTTTTGTGGAGTGAAATAGTCGCAAAAAAATGCGCAACTCAAAATTTTGCAACTTTTTTGCGACTTTTTCCAGGCAAGCGCTAAGCACTCCAGTTTTGAGTTAATGGGCGTTTTGGCTTATGCAAATGATTGGCTCGACAAATTTACTAATGCGACTTTTTGAAAAAGTTGCAAAAAAGTCGCAAAAAAATGCGCAAAACCACTCCACTACATACCATGCTTTGGTTGGGACTAATTGGCCATTAACATTGCTAGGAACCTGAACTGAAGACTTCTTATTTGACATTCAGATTACCTTTGAAAGTTTAGCTGCTGAAATCTATGAAATGTGAAAAGTTTTAAAATGGATTTGAGATTGAACTTTGGCTTTTTGCCTAAAATCTGTGCTTTTACGACTTTTACAATTGTTACCTTTTACAATAGAATGTATGGTTTTGGGATGGGATTGGAAAAAAGTCGCGTGGTAAAATTAAACAAACTAAAAACAAAAACAATTAGTTATTTTAACTCCTAAACACAGTATTGGGCCAAATGAACACATGTAAAAGTTGGTGGCAATGTAACCTGCCAAGGCTGCACCACCACCAACCCAAACTTATATACAGTGTCCTTAAAAAAACAGCACATGGAGCAGGGGAATAGTATTCACACTGTGGGACGTGGCAGATAGGGTTGCTGTTGGCGAATCGTGTGACCCCCGTTAAAATTTGCAGCAAATGAAAACTACATGCAACTTCGGAAACCCAAAATTTACACTAACATTCCTTAATAATAAAATTCACCATTGATATCAAAGTGTTTGTCTCATGAAAGACACAACGTTCACACAGACCACTGTCACACAAAAAAAACAAAAACAATAGGAAAACAGAATGAAAAGCAGGAAGTATTGGGCATGTGCTTGTCAATTTAATGGTTGCCACAGGGGCTTGAAAATATAGCAGTACACTTTGAAGGCAAAATCCATGGTCATAATAATAATGCATGAGAGCAGACGGCCATGTGACGAGCTATATGGAACAGATCTCCTAGCACCCCAACCGGGTACCTGCGTTGATAGATGCTCCTAGTGCTTCCAGAGGACTCCGAGCACTCCACTTGACCGTATCACATCCAAGATAAACCGTCCAGGAACGGCCCATATGTCCCTCTGCAACATACATTGTGTACACGGTAGCACACAGTATCATAGACGCATTTAATGCAGTGCACATCTGCATGCCCACCAGACTAATGTCCAGCACTCATCTGTTCTTATGAGCGCTGAATAATAGTATTGTGGGTGGCCCAATGTTCACAGCATCATAGCGCTCTAACATGCTATGTGCTAGCAAACGCACAATGTATGTTGTTCCAGGACAAAGGTGCTGCTGACGGACCATATCTCTCGGAGGGCACATGGTCGAGGACATGAGCCTGAACTCAGTTTGCTACTACAAACGTGATGGTCTCTCTCCTCAGTCTGCTGTAGAGGGGTGGTGTCTTAACCTCCACCTGCCTTAAGAGACAAAGATGGGGCACCCCAAAGGGGTAATGTGAGTGACATGACTGCAATGAGTAATTCAGTCTGTATTGATGGAACTGCTCCTAGCTGTTCAGTGGGCCTCTGGCAGCTCTCTGCCCATGCCTATCTGCTCCGTCAGCTTTGGGCCCATACATGTTGCTAATACCGGCACTGCCTGATGTTAGTGGCACTGGCTAAAGTTTGGCCTTGCCTTTACACCTTGGTCCAGATTTGACTAAACTAGTGTAAAGAGCAGCTGGCTTAGTTGACCATAACAAGCATTCAGATTACTCTTTTTATTGTTCCCTGCTCCTTTAGAAAATGAAAGGTGGAATTTGTTTGGTTGATATGGGCTACTAAGCCAGTTCAACAATCCAACAGTGTGATAAATCTCCACCCTTATGTTTTCAATAATACTTTTTTCACACATGGAATACCAAAAAAGGCAGTATTCATAATGGGGAAAATAAAACCATTACTTTGGAAACGAAGTTATTGACTCGAAATGGGATACGGCCATGCACGAAGGTACCTTGCAAACTCGATTTCATGCAGCATTCAGTCTTCGTGGTAGCACCCACCCAGACCTCGTTATTGAGGGTAACATAGCGGTATAATAACTACAGATCCAGGTTACCCATCCCATTTTTAAAATGTGTAAAAACAAAGTTTAACAATTAGGCCTGTGTTCTGCTAGTGATGCAATAATAGAAAAGGGTATCTTCCTTCCCCACCAAAATTTGGAAGAAAAATGTTAGGCCCTGACTGGGGATGTACATCTGGGCAGAAGTAGAAAGTCTGAGTTTCGGAGGGCGGCCAATTTGTTAAAAAATTGGGCTATGGACTTGCAATTAGATGGGACATTAAAAGTTAATATTAAAAATATTTGCCTGTGGAATGTGGTGATGTTTGGAATTACGCCTCATGCACACGACCGTAGGGTGTGTCCGCATCTTATGCTGCATTTTTGAGCCTCAAATGTGTACTCCGTGTGCTGTCTCCATTTGTGGCTCTGTTTTGGGGCCCCCTTTTATGTTTTTGTTTTTAAAACAAAAAAACAGGTCTACACTTTGTTGTAATAAATTGCCATTTAAATTGCATTCGCATGTGCCAATAGGCAAATGGGCACAGGAAACACGGGTGGATTATGTTTTGGGAGAATCCGTGGCTTGCTAAACACCAAATTCAAATTGGTTGTGTGCATGAGACCTAACACTATGATTGTCAAGAAACATTGGCCATTCATTAAACCAAACCATGTTTGGAAAAAAGTAAGGGATTGGTTTTGTTAGTGGAAAGAGTGTTTTTCCAAACTCCAAATACACATTTGCCTTAAAGACCAAATAACTACCTAACAAAAAAATTCTTATGTTGTGTGATTCAAGCAGAATTTTCGTTAAACAAATAAGCACTGTTTGGAATTTAAAAAGGACAACCAACATATGATCGATGGTCCTAAAAAAATAGTTTAATAAATGGAAATCAGATAGCCATTCATATTTTGGACAAATTACAAACTACAATAAATTAACATTATTTTACACAGGTGGTCTGCCAATCAAACTGTTTAAGCTTAGAAATGTCAACATGTTGAGCTTCCAAATGTAACTTTAATGGCTTGTGTCTCCCTCTAAAATTTAAGGATACTTTTTGGGGCAACCCAAATAAATTAAACTTGGATTACTACATCTCTAATGTTGAAAGCTTGTTCTGGGGCAAAGTTTTTAGACAAACCACACTTTTAAAAAAAGCAAAAAAAAATGCTACCATCAAGGAGGGTGGTTGCTTGCTGTTAGCCGCTGCATCCTCCTTTCATTTTAAATCCCCCTCATCCTGACGATTGACAGGGCCAACAAGCATTCTCCTCCAGGGGCTACCACAGTATGCGTTTCAAATAATGCGGCAGCGCTCTACCGGTAGTCAGTCGGCGCATGCGCACAGATAGGAGGATGCTTGGTCGTCCACTCATTCCTCAGTGCGCCTGGCCCAGGTGTAGATGTGACGTCATCCTGGGAGGTGCATTAAGGAAGGAGCGTCAGAGCAAGATTCCTCCTCAGAGTGCGCCGACTGAAGACCGGTACAGCGCTGGCCCAATATTTGGAACACAGACAGGGCCAGCCGGAGGAGGAGAGCACTCACTGGCCCAGTCAATTAACATGAGGAGGTTGTGTTTTTTGGGAAGGAGGATGTGGCGGATACCAGCTTTCAAACACCCTATTTGCCGGTAGTGATCTAATTAACATATTCTTAAAAGTGTGGTTGGTTTAAAAATCGGCACTCTAAAAAAGGTAAGAATCCTTCCTATAGGTGCAATAATTGCCCAATTATGGCTTTAATCAAGCAAAAAGGAAAAATTACTTTGGAAGGGGCACTGAAGCCCTTTAAACGTGTAAAAATGCTTAAAGAGGACCTTTCACCTGGATAAACGATGTTAACTGAGTATGCTGCCATATAGAGCGGCACCCGGGGATCTCACTGCACTTACTATTATCCCCGTGCGCCGCTCCGTTCTCCCGTTATAGGCTCCGGTACCTTTGCTTCGTAAGTTATAGTAGGCGGGTCTTCTCTTGTCCTGTGGGCGTCTCCTTCTGCTAGGCTGCTGCGCTGGCCAATCGCAGCGCACAGCTCACAGCTCACAGCCTGGGAGGTTTTTTTCTCCCAGGCTGTGAGCTGTGCGCTGCGATTGGCCAGCGCAGCAGCCTAGGAGAAGGAGACGCCCACAGGACAAGAGAAGACCCGCCTACTATAACTTAGTGAGCGGAGATACCGGAGCCTATAACGGGAGAACGGAGCGGCGCCCGGGGATAATAGTAAGTGCAGTGAGATCCCCGGGCGCCGCTCTATATGGCAGCATACTCAGTTAACATCGTTTATACAGGTGAAAGGTCCTCTTTAAACATTACAGGAACATTTTTTAAGGGCTGAATAAAATGCTTTTTTGCTCTAATTGAACAACGTGTTTTTTAACATCATCTATGGCCTCCATTAGAGATTTATATTGGTTCTGGCAAAGTTGAGTTAGCTTCCGAAATTCACAGTCAATTTTTTCCTCTAACGTTGCAATGATGGGTGCCAAGTGACATTCAGGGGTAACTTCCAATGCATTCTCCAATTCAACTGGTTCCAAATTTAAAGTGATGATATCTTCTGGTTGATATTCTTCTTCCTATTTGGAGATGAAATGGGTCCCAAAAATTAATATTCACTTAGTATTATATATGTCACAATATTTTTAAATGAACAATAGATATCACTTAACCTGTAATTGCTCCTCTGCTGGCTTTGGATTCACTTTTTTTTTTTTCTTGGAAACTTTAACAATTTTTTCGCCACTTTTCCCATCTGTAAAAACAAAAATAGTATTATTTTAAATTTAAAATGGGACTGTAAATATGCCCAAAAAAAATTTAATAATGTCCTTAAATGAGACCCAAAAACTATCTTAGATTTTACCTATGGTTTCCCAAAAAACGTGATCTTAAATTATATTACACACAAATATTGGTTCGAGATTGAATTTAGGTAAAGTTTAATGTCAATCCAAATTACCAAGAGCAATGGACTTTCTGATTGATCCCAACATAGTACGCTGTCTAACTTTCAAATCAGAGTAGCGTTTTAGAATTTGTCTTCTCGTATGTTTAGTGCCATATTCGGAATAGAGAAGGCTTGAAAGTTCCAGTAGTATTCGACATTTTTTCTCGTGCACTTCTCCACGACACGCTTCCTCATAACCCATTTCATCCATATATTTCACAATAGTAAATAGTTCCTTTCTGGAAAAAGGGGCAGCTCTTTTCTTTTTATATTTTCCTATGGGAATTGACGAAATTTTTTAGAACCCATGTAATTTCAAACTCTAAAAATAAACGTGTAAAACCCAAATTCAAAAAATACTTACTGCTTGAAGCCATTTGGCCAGAAAAGGTTTGCTCAAAGACGGTGTCCTTTTTCAGAGGAATCAATGTGACTTTAATCTGAAATACAAAAAGGAAGTCAAATTTAAAAAATAGAGCTAACATTAATGTTGGCCTAATCAGTTTTCAGTATCGTCGCCAAACAATGACCTTTCACACTTGCATTAAAGCCTCATGCACACGACCGTTTTTTTATGCGGTGCCCAAAACGGATTTCCGTTGATCCGTGATCTGGGACCATTGTTTCACCCATGGTGGTTCCATGATTTTTGGAGGAGCCACGGACAAAAGGCAAAAGCCGTTTTGGGGTCCGCGGGGGCGTGCGGATCCAAACGGATCCGTCCAGACTTACAATGCAAGTCAATGTGGACGGATCCATTTGTCGTTGACACAATATGGCGCTTTTTCAAACGGATCCGTCCCCCATTGACTTTTCAAAAAAAGGCAGGAGTTACTATACCAGAGGATCAGAGTTTGCACAAAAGCAATGGTATATTTTAACTTGAAGCGTCCACTTCACCATGGTAACGCCTCTGTGTTTGAATATACTGTTGGTTCCGAGGTTTTCAAAAATGCAAAAACAAAACCGGTTAGGCAGACGGATCCACTTGGAACGGATACAAGCGTTTGCATATATGAGTGGATCCGTCAGTATAGACATCAGATGGATCCGCTCCTAACGCAAGTGTGAAAGTAGTATGTTCTGATCCGTTTGGCCCTTTAAGTGGAGGGCCTGGCAAACGCTAAATGATCATTTTAATTGTGCATCTCCATAGTGTAATGGAGACAGTTTGGAGGCAACCAGATGCACTGAGAGTGACTTCTTATCACTTTAGAATGCCTTTGTGATTAATTTCTAATTTTTAGTCCACTAGTGAGAGTCCAGTAAACTAATTTCCCAGTTGTTTTCGAAATGCCAGTGTGCAAGTAGCCTAAACAGACAGAATAACTGTTGGCTGGCATACAGTTACATCACAGTGGCACAATATTGCCAAAGATCTGTTCAGGCATATCCCCTTGCATTCAGAATAGAGAGAAATCTGTTCCGAATGCACAAGGATGTCTTCAGTTCTGTATATCTGTCTGTTTTGGAAATTCAAAATCTTAGAGAACGCCACCTTGTTTAGCTATGTTAGGAAAAACGGAAGACTTGCATGAATGTGTGTTTTGATTCCCCCCCCCCCCCCATAAAATGTAGTATTGCATGATCTGGACTCTAAATCACAACTGCGACACATTTTCCAGTAGAGCATGTCCATGACCAGACCCGTGAAATAGTTGCAAACCAATTAAAATAAAATCAGATATGTCTGTCCGCATGACATGCGGAGTGATGGATCGGTTCATGCAATGCATTTGCACAACCGATCCTCAGCCAATTGTGTGGATTAACTTTAAACTGTCACATCTAGATTGGCTGATCCGATGTCCACTTTCAAAGTCTGCATTTACGGTATATACTTGCCGAACCTTACACAAGTGTGACATTAACCTAAGCTGTGGGATTGCTCTCAACTTTAAACAGGAGACAGATGTTATACTCCCTTAAATATAATCTAGGTGTAAAATGGCTTAATGTTCAAAGCCCTCTCCCCATGTTGACCACACAACAACCTGCACCTTTAAAATTGTGTTTAAATAGCAGCTTCTCTTTGAACAGGTACTTTGGACAGTGTTCAATACATTCAAACATCTCACATGTTAGGCAACTTACCACCAACAACCTCTCTTCTGCTTTGCCTCTGGGCTGTGTCTTTGCTGCGTCATTCAAGGAACTCCCAGTGCAACGTAGCAATATTAAGCCTTCTGATTGGTTCCGGACGTTTTTTTTCAAAAAAAAGTCGCACGATGCATCAAAAAGTCGCACGGAACATCAAAAAGTCGCACGGAAGGTATATCAAAAGTGCGACTTATTAAACTCAAGAATATGGACAGTAGAATTCAAATGAAAACCGATCACATCATCACTGAAGCCAGTTTCCAGTACTTATTGTTGTGACAAGCTCGGTCAAACTGGTCAATGAATAAGGTTACTTGAAAAACCTATATCTAAAGTCAACAGAAAAGATGTTTGGCTTACATTTTAAGATGCATCATGTACATTAAACTTTGGGTTACAAAAGGTGAAGCAGCAGTGTCCAAAGCAACAATTTTTTATTTGAAAGGGACAATGAAAGGACCAAGAATCAAATTTAGGTATATATCTGACAGTACAGGTATTTGCAAGTGTATTTGAATCCTCAAATTCCACCCCCCCCCCTTCACCATAGAAATACAGGAAATTGAAGTTTGTTAACCCGACAGAATTGTCTACATTCTGCCCAAAGGGGCAGCGTCCCACCTCAACTTGCGCTGTGCCCGGCGCTTGGGCATTAAGCAGAGGCTGCATCGGCCTCTAAGATGCAGACTGTGCGCAGGCGCAATGTGATCCCGGCCAGTGAGGGTGCCTGGCGCATGTGCTGAAGATGAGCCGGAGGCCGATGCACATAGGATTGTATTGGGCATGCACCAGATCTTGTGTCGGGGACAGTAGTAGACGGCCCGCAAAGTGAATATTGATGAGCTGGGCGGCGCTTCAAAACGGCAGTTGGGGGCGCCTGCCTGGGCGCCAAATGAGATGAAACGCCGCCCTTTGTGCAGCTTGGAGACGATTCAAACAGGTTTCAAAACTTCAGTTTACAGTATTTAGAAGGTGGACAGGGGGGATACTTCGGGGATTCAAACACACTTTCTAAGACCTGTACTGTCATATATATCCCGAAATATGGTTATTGGACCTGTCAGTGTCCCTTTAAGGCCTCAAAGACAAAACCGTTTTCTGTGGCCCAGAGTGGACTGTGGAAACCCGGCTGGGGTTCCTGCAGACAGCTGGAGCGCATGGCGTCATTGGTTGCTATGACGCCGTGTGCTTCATGCAGCCGCTGCTGTTCAGTAATACACTAGTATAGTGTTTTACTGTCCAGCAGCAGGTAGATGAAGTGCATGGCGTCCTAGCAACCAATGACGCCATGCGCTCCAGCTGTCTGCAGGAACCCCAGCCGGGTTTCCACAGTCCACTCTGGGCCACAGAAAACGGTCGTGTACTTGAGGCGTAACAGATGCAATTTGGATGTGGATCCGAGGACATTTGCAGAGGGGTGATTAAATTCCAGATATACACCTGTTTGATGGAGCGCAGAGTCATTCACCACGCAGGTGCAGATCCATGTAATCAGGGAGGAGTATAAACCCCATTAGCCAATCCTTGTTTTTTAGTTAGATGGCTTGATTCTTTTGCTTGTGGCTTTCTGTGGGGGTCTATGCATGTTTCTGGACTTTTTAAAGCGTTGCAGCCCTTGATTTTTTATTGTCAATCCAAGTCTGTTTGCACACTGTAATTGACATTACATTGGGTAAGTACATTTTGAACTTTACAGTGTAATTTTAGATGGTTTGGTCAAAATGGTTTGAAACAATATCCACACGGAAGTTTGGGGTGGCTTCCTTTCCTTTATGTAATATGGTGCGCTGACAACGTCGGATATAGACAGTTTGCACCCTTTCTGACGTGGGAGTTTACTAAACAATTTGTGGGATGTGTACTGTATACTCCAGCATTGATTTGGTCCCCATTTAACTTCAAAGGGGCAGTGTAATTGTGCTTTGAGTTTTGCATGCATTACTTCCAAAGCTCAACCATTTTTGCTTTTTACTTTCACACTAGCGTTCAGGGCTCCGCTTGTGAGTTCCGTTTGAAGGCTCTCACAAGCGGCCCCGAACGGATCCGTCCAGCCCTAATGCATTGGGAGTGGTTGCGGATCCGCTCAGAATGCATCAGTCTGGCAGTGTTCAGCCTCCGCTCCGCTCAGCAGACGGACACCTGAACGCAGCTTGCAGCGTTCGGGTGTCCGCCTGGCCGTGCCGAGGCAAACGGATCCGTCCAGACTTACAATGTAAGTCAATGGGGACGGATCCGTTGGAAGTTGACACTATATGGCTCAATTTTCAAACGGATCCGTCCCCATTGACTGACATTGTAAGTCTGGACGGATCCGCTTGCCGACGCACGGCCAGGCGGACACCCGAACGCTGCAAGCAGCCTGCTGAGCGGAGCGGAGGCTGAACGCTGCCAGACTGATGCATTCGGAGCGGATCCGCGTCCACTCAGAATGCATTAGGGCTGGACGGCTGCGTTCGGGGCCGCTTGTGAGCCCCTTCAAACGGAGCTCACGAGCGGACACCCGAACGCTAGTGCGAAAGTAGCCTTTAGATGCATGCATGATAGCAGATGATGTGCCTGGCCAGGGCTGGTTTTTTTGGGCTTAATCACAAATGTATTCACTAACAAATAATGATGCTCGGAAAAATCACATTACATCTGTGTCTTAGTATAATGCGGCCTGCATTACTCTGCTGCGGATTTGCCATAGTGGTGCACAACCCATGAACTGTTATCTGAATTTGCAATTCACATTTTAATGTGTGAATTTCTGGTTGGTTTCAAGGTCAATCGAGGCTTATCTGTTGTCCTGTAGCTAGTTTTAAATGTATTCATACCTCCCTGTTTATTCCCAAAGTGGATAACTATCAGTATTAACGTAAAGGGAGTTGTGCTGCACTAGATGTTTTGGAAAAGCTCACGTGTTCTCTCTCTGTTTTTTTTAAAAATTTAACAACCATTTGCCCAAAGCTATTTCAGCTTAAATGAAGGGATTTTCAATGCTCCAGAAATCAATGAGGCAATATCAGATTAAATAACACTAACTTGGGGCTGCACTGGCCTGTGGGTCCTGGGACAGCGCAGCATCTGGTGGCTAAAGCGGTCTCTCTGCTCTGGACCCTCATCAATATTTTTGTGCCCTTAGGCTAGTTGCACCCTGTCTTTTCAGTGTCCCCTTGTGAGATCAGTTTCAGGCTGCTCGTAAGCTTGGAAAAAGGAGAACAGTTTAGGCAAAATGCATTTGAAATGGTAAACTATTGATTGCATTGGCATCGATTAACCCCCGTGCAGGCCCCATTTTGCTGTTGAGGCGGACACCCAAATGCTGTTAGCAGTACAAGTGTTTGCTATATAGGTGTGGATCCATCTGTGCAGATACCAGACTGAACCCTGCCTAACGTAGGTGTGCGAATAGCCTTCCTTTTAGTGCTACTGTCAGACATTCGCTGTGTCCTAATGTCAAGTACCTTAAACTTTCATTTTTCCACTTGACTCATAAAGCACGTTATGACATCTATTGAGCATGCATAATATGTTACTGGCCTCTTTGAGCAGGTGGGCCATTTGTCCCCCACCTACACCCTCTTGCCTCTGGCATATTGACCGGACTCTCCAAATTGAATAGAGAGCAGGCAGAACGCAACTCGTCAAGCTGTCCCGCTTTTTGTTGTAAATCTGGCACATGTGTCGGCCATTTTGTTGGTTTTCAAGCTCCCAATAAGACTATCACTTATGCACCAACACCAATCTGCTTTTACGGAGCCGCTTGCCTAATGGGTATATATACAGTGGTGCAAAATGCATTTTTTGAGGACTGTGTTCCCATACTGTATTAGCCATTTGTTTGTGTAGTGTTTTTTTGGGTTAAACGTATGTATTTGTTGTTTTTTTTTTTTTTTTTTTAAAGCAAAAATTTATAATTTTTTTTCGTTTTTAAACCACTCACAGGCTATATTGGAATGGATGTTCTACTCTTACAAAGGTATCTCAATTTACAGTCTGGAAATATAATTATCCCCAGATTACGGAAAAAAAGACGTTTCCGAATCAGATTTGCGTTATATTCCACACCGGTTGATAATTTTCAGCAAACCTTTCGATTAAATGAAGAAGCTTTTTTGGAACTCTATGAAAAAATAAAACCAATCATAAACAACACAACTAATAGATCCCAAGCTATAAGTGGCAAACTAAAACTATTATCTGTTTTGCATTTTTTGGCCACTGGAAACTTCCAACACTGTATTGGTGGTCGTTTTGGATTCAGTCAGGCAGCATTTTCCAGAATACTGCACCAAGTAATAAAGGCTATTCTTTCTGTGTGTAAAACATATATTCACTTTCCCACGTCACCGTTTGAAATTTCTAAATTCAAAAAAGATTTTTTTCTCAAGGCTGGCTTTCCAAACATAATTTCATTAATAGACTGCACTCACGTTGCTCTTATACCACCCATTGATGTGGAGACGATCTACCGCAATCGCAAAATGTTCCACTCGATTAATGTTCAAATGTGTTGTGGCCCCAATATGGAGATCACTGATGTTGTTGCCAAGTTTCCAGGAAGCACACATGACGCATTTATCTTGCAAAATAGCTGTTTGGGAACAAAGTTAATGGATGGTGTTTTTGGAAATGGCTTATTATTGGGTAATGTATAGCTTTTAAATTTCCTTTTCTTTTTTTTTTTTTTTCTCTTTTTTTGTTCGATTTTTTCTTAAAATTTCTGAGAGCAAAGATATGTATCTGCGCTCTTTTTTTTTTTTTTTTTTTTTTTGTAATTAATCGTTGAATTTTTATAGTCAAATCGATTATATATCGGTTTCTTATTAAAGTTAACAATGTTTCTGTGCATACACAATGTTGGTTAATTTAATTTTTTTGTTTGTTGATTTAAATTCCTAAAGGAGACAATGGATACAGCCTGAAAACATGGCTAATGACGCCATATTTGAATCCAAGTTTGGATGCCGAAAAAAAATTCAACAAAGCGCATAAAAAAACAAGGGGAATGATTGAACGAGTTTTTGGTGTTTTAAAAAGTAGATTTCGTTGTTTAGATATGACCGGTGGGGCACTTTTGTACAATCCCGAATTTGTGTGCAAAATTATTGTCGCTTGTTGTATATTACACAACTTAGCCAACAAATTTAATTTAGCTATTGAGATTGCCGAAAATCTACGAGAGGAAATAAGTAGTCAAGGTATCCAACTTGTTGAAGGGAATGATGATGGTTATGTTGTTAGACGTGAAATTACTCAATCTTTTTTTGGTTAAAGAAATCTGATACAGTGATGTTTTTATGTTTTGGGAAACTAAACTTTGGTGACACATTTTTTGAATTTATCACCTTGAAATATTAATTTTCCAACCAGAACATCATGTTTGTAATGTGATATTTTTCAAATTTTAAATTAATTGGAGTTAATTGTGTACAAAATATATCAAAATGCATTATAAACTGTCTAGTTTATGTCAAATCGTTTTCAGTTTTGTCTGTTAAAATATCTATAGACTAATGTGTATTGATTGTTTTGGGTGTAGACAAACCTTTCCCTTTTTTTTGGTTCTCTAAAAAAATTATCATTCGACATATATTTTGAAATAAATAAAAACTGCATTTTTGGTGTAACCAAATAGATGTATTTTTCTTTTTTTAATGTTTAAACCTAAAAACATTTGACATTTGTAAATTCAATCCAAAAGCATTTGGGCAAACCTAACAATATACAAAGGCAATTTAAACAATTATTCCAACGATTTCACTAAAATAGGCCCCAAAGAACTGGACTTCAGCAGTGTGTGCCCATTTTGTGACTTTACGCCCACCCCAAAAGTTAGCCTATGGTACCCTTGGAGAGTTAAATGCACTTATGCACCATTAAGTACAACAGTCCAGGACTGCTTCTCACAAAAAGGGCCTGCAAACATGCCAATAGGGGACCTCACTTAGTTAAAATGAGCGTTTGGCGTGTCAGTTTTCCAACTCCATTCTAGAAGCTGTTAAAAATTGTAAGGATGCATTTGGCACATTACTGAGCGGAACCGAGCCCACAAGCCCCGTAGACTATAATGGAGCGCGTTAGTTTCTCGGTAATTGAAAGGGTATTTAAATTGTGTTCCAAAAGCAGGCAGTACTTTTGTCTCCGCTCCCAAATCATCTTCTTCATAGTCTAATCCAAACGCAGCCTCTAACACTCTCTGGGGTCCCGAAGCTGCGGTGTGCTCAGTTACATGCAGGTTCCGTCCTTTACTTCTTCCTGCCAAAAGTTAAAATGTACTAGGAGTCTGGTCCAAAAATGTTTGTTTGCTGCAGATAAATTAGGCCAGTGAGATCACTTGCTGGACACATCTAAAATACAATTCCAGCACAACTTTTTTAAAAGACTGTGGACCACATCACCCCACAAGACATGACTAAATCCAACTTTCATTGAACAAATGGATCCAGCACTTTTTTTGTGTCCGGAGCCGGCTTGCCATGTTTTTTTTTCAAAAACCCAAACTATTCACATTTCAACACTGTAGGCAATGTGACATGCTCAAAAATCCAGCAACCAGGAGGGTTTTTTGCGTAATGGCAAAATACGGCATGCCCATATTTTTCTATTTGGATTGGCCCAAGAAATGAGACAAGTAGTCAAATTGACTAGTTGTTGTACATTTTGTTAATGATCGGATTTTTGATTTTTCACATGACTCTTTTTGGGATTAGATAATTCTTTTTTCACCTTCAACAGATACTTTCCTTTATCAGACATTTCTTTTGAAATGTTTGGCTTTTTTATGGTTTTTTTCCCTTTTTTTTTGGAGAGGGCTGAGGAACATTGCTTTCTGACATCGAAAATTGACTAGCACTATCTTCTTGGTCCAATGACTGTTGATAGACACTGAGGTTCAGAGGTTCATCTGCAAGTTCACTAATATCATATCCCATAGATGAAGATGGGCTTGAAATGCTGGTTCTTGTCCTTTTTTGAGAAGTGCTAGGTTGTTCCATTATGTTTCGCATTTTTGAAACCTCCCTAAAAATTCCAGTTAGTGAAACATTCAAATCAGTTCTTATATTTTGCAATGACATTGCTATGTCTCTTTGGGTTTGAATCAGATCATTATAAAACATTTGTGTTGCATTCATATACCGATCTAGTGTGTTTCTTGAATTTTCATCAGGTACTGGCTGTGGATTGTGTTCCTCTTGTCTAGTCTCCAAATTGGTGTTGTCTTCAGTTGGTGCTGAATTTTCTGCTGCCACACAAATTTCCACATCTTCATCCAAGTTATGCGTTATTTGTGGTTCTATAAAATTTAAATAGACCAATTTAGAAAAGTATAGAAATGTACATTTTTATGGCTGGTAGGTTTGACTTTTTCTTTTTTTTTAATTGTAAATTTTGAAAACAAAGGAACCTATAACATGTTAGTTTTTAAAAAACTTTCAACAAGCTTTTCAGTTTCCGTTAATGACTCTTTGTTCTCCAAAGTGTAAATTTAACCAAAATATTAGTTATAAATTAGTAAATACCAACCTTCTTGCAAATCCCAATCCATTGTATCCATGTTTCCAATGCCACATATTTGCTCTTTACGATAGGTGTTAGCAATTAGTTCTTCAATTTCATTCAAACCAGTAGTATTGCATGGACCACCTTCAGTTTGTTTAACCATTTTTTGTATTTTTGACAATTTTAATTTACAAAGTCGACGACAATCATGCCATTTCTTCTTTAAATCAGATATAGATCTCTTGTCAATTCCTAAACTGTTGATTTGCACCCCAATATTTGTCCATATTTTATTTTTGAAGGCTAATGGAAGACGATCCGCGTTTTTCCCAAATAAAGAGTCATAGTTTGATACCACCTGGAGAAATAAAAACCCATTTGTAGATTAATAACTAACTAATCGACATAATTTTTTGTTAAACATGCTTTTAAATATTAGATTATTCAAAAGTATTTCCAAATGTATTTGGGCACATTCAAATTTTAAAAATAAATTAATAGAGATTCAGCATAGCAATGAGACAAGCAGACACATTTCATTTTTGCTATATTGTATTGCCAAAGGTACTGTATTTTTCGCATTTTCAGACGCATTTTTTGGGCCACTAAAGTGGTGGCAAAATGGCCGTGCCTCTTCTAAATCAAATACATCGCTGGCCGCTATGCAGCACAGCGCGGCCAGCAAAGTATTAGTGACAGTGTGGAGGGAGGAGGCGGGGCCCGGTGCAGTAACTCTACTGTAATACACCGGGCCCCACAACTGTTAAACATTCAATCTGATCTATATCTACTAGAATATGCTCTGTCCGGCTCTTACTGTAGTACTGTAAGTATTGCGCAGACCGGCATCTTGCTCGGTCATGCGCTGCTTGCGGCACCTCCTTCCTCATGCGCCGTCTGCTCCAGCTCCCTCTGTCATGCGTCGCCTGCCCCAGCTGCCTCTGTCATGCGCCGCCTGCCCGTTCATTCATAAATTGAGATACGCTGGCAGGCGGCGCATGAGGAGGGTGCTGGGGCAGGCCACGCATGACTGCGGGAGCTGGAGCAGACGGCGCATGAGGAGGGAGGTGCGTCAAGCGGCGCATGACCCCGAAACAGTGCGTCATCCACAGATCCCCCCTAACAGTGTCCTCCACTGTTCCCCATAACAGTGCGTCTTCCCCAGATCCCCATAACAGTGCGTCATCCCCAGACCACCTTTAGTTCAAATGATACCTTAAGCACACCTTTTTTTTTTTTTTTTTTCATATTTACTCCCCAAAAACCTAGGTGCGTCTTTTCATCTGGTGCGTCTTAGAAAGCGAAAAGTACCGTAATTATGAGTTTTTTTGCCCAAACTTTGAAAACAATTTATTATCTTAAGTTTGTCAAATGCGGAGGAAGAGTAATAAATGTTTGAAGGGAGTAATCAAGCCACATGCACAGAGCCTTTGCACATTTGAAGCTGTCGAACGGCGATTAAGGGTCCATCGACATGTCGGCCATTTTGAAATGTGTTTGGCGCCATGGAATTGCAGACCAAATCATTTCTATGGTGCAGCACGATGTGCAGCCTGGACACAGAATTGCGCATTGTTATTTCCGGTTCCGCTTTTCTGGTGCTGGCCGAAATATATGATGTCCTATTTGTGTCCCCAATTGGTGGCATGACCAGGCATATTCTATTTGGGGCAGTGAGCAAAATGTGTAAGGGACTTGACCGCTGTGTGTGTTTTGCAATTTTTGACGATCAGTGGATCCAACAAATACATTATGGTCATGTGAATTGTCCCGCATTATGAGATTTTGGAAAACGGCAAAACATCCATGTTAACCTCTATCCATCCATGTTTCACAAACTCCATTGAAATTTTAAATGTTTGTAGGATTAGTATTACACAGCACATGAATGTGCCCTTTCTCCGCCAGTGAATGCGCCACAAACTCTGGACTTGAAGAATGTTTCAAAGGCACACATCTAGCCATTTTTACATATATTTACAATGTAATAGATTTAAATATACTCTTGCATTTTGTCCAAATAACAAACTTTTTCTATTTTTTACCTTTTCAACTAATATTTTTTTTTCTTCCGCGGTGAAATTTTTTTTTTTCCTTCGCTTTTCTTCGGTATTCACAGGCACCTGATTGTCTGAGGAATCTCTATTTTCGGATTCTTCTAAATCCCGTATTGTTGAAGCATTGGTTGTAGGGACCAAACTTTGGCTTGTAGATGCTGTTACTTCCGGGTTTGAATTATTACT
Organism: Bufo bufo; assembly: GCF_905171765.1. NCBI lineage: Eukaryota > Metazoa > Chordata > Amphibia > Anura > Bufonidae > Bufo > Bufo bufo. Next base: position 153,631,049 of record NC_053395.1, on the reverse strand, counting down.
AACATGTCTGCTAAGCTGTGGGGCATAATTTTGGAGAAATTGGACAAACAGATCATTAATCATCGATGGATCCATGTTTGCCATGTTCTCTTTCAATGTACCTCTGGGAAAGAAGGGATAAATGCGACTGTTTCCTCTTTTATATACTGTATGTCTGTGCGACTTTTCTAGCCAAATTTTAATGCTTTGCGACTTTGACACACGAATAAATAGTGACGTGCGACTTTTTAATGTCTTTGAATTGCGACTTTATCCACATATGCGACTTTTTAAAAACATTGCGAATGCGACTTTTCCTCAGATGCGCCTTTTAAAAGCATTTAGAATACAACTTCCCCACAGATGCGACTTTTTACTAAGCATATCCAATGCGACTTTTTCCTCAGATGCGACTTTTAAATGCATTTAGAATACAACTTCCCCACAGATGCGACTTTTTAATAAGCATATCAAATGCGACTTTTTTAAAAAATGCGACTTTTTTAAACCAGTTACAAATCCAAAATCAGACTATGGGCAAACCACATTTATCACAGCCTTAAAGGGACGATCATAAATCTGACTTGGTAAAAACTGACTTTAGCCATATGTGAAAGTGGAGTGAGCTGTCAGAGTAATGATATATCTGGCCCACTGTGTGTTAGACTCAGTATTAAAGGTTGGTCTAATATATTGCTGTGTGCATTTTGTTTGCTGCGACATTCATAGTTATTAATGCACAGTGATGTAGATGGCGATAAATTACATCTACAGAACAGATTAGCTATGAATGTGGGCGAACTAGAATGTAATGCACACGGCGATACACTCTTCCTGCAATCTCACTGCAGTTTAAGTTCCAAGCCTTCACACTGAGATTGGGCCACCAAGTGAGATGAATATAAATATAAGTCTGGGTATACCTGAATTATCGCGATTCATGACAAATTAATTCTGTAATTTCTTGCCGAAGTTCGGTGAATCAAATTTTTTTTAAACTTTGCTGATCTCTAATTATAAGTAATGCATATCTACAGGGGCGTCGTTAGGTCAAAACATTCGGGGCTTGAGTCCCGGATGTTTTAACCAGTGCCCCGAATGTTATGCTGGCAGGGCCGGCCGCTCTGACTCCCCTGCGCTACTCTACACCGGCCCCGCCGCTCACAGGAGTTTACATTTATAAACTGTAATCCTAATCCGTATCCTGCAGTAACTGAACTTTAAATCAGCGCTCATCTCATTACTATCTTACACAGTCAGCTCCGGAAACATGCAGTGCGGGCAGCGCTCGCTCTCTGACGTCACGCGCCTGCTCCTTCCACTAGGCGGCGCAGGCGCGTGACGTCAGTGAGTGAGCGCCGCCCACACTGCATGTTACTGGAGCTGAGTGTGTAAGATAGTAATGAGATGAGCGCTGATTTAAAGTTCAGTCACTGCAGGATACGGATTACTGAGGGGATGATCTGTGGGGTTGCCCAGGCGGCTAGGCCCTTCACAGTAGTTATTAACCCCTTTCAGCAGTCCCCCATTCACTGAAGGGGGACTGCTGAAAGGGGTTAATAACTTCTGTGAAGGCGGGACTGCTGAAAGGGGTTAAAGTACAAGGGGGGTGGAGGGATGATCTGTGGGGTTGCCCAGACGGCTAGGCCCTTCACAGTAGTTATTAACCCCTTTCAGAAGTCCTCCATTCACTGAAGGAGGGACTGCTGAAAGGGGTTAATAACCACTGTGAAGGGGGGACTGCTGAAAGGGGTTAATAACTACTGTGAAGGGGGACTGCTGAAAGGGTTTAATAACTACTGTGAAGGCCCCCCCAGGCGATGGGGGGGTGGTGTCATGGGGTGTGATACAGTGGGCTTGTGCCCCGGATGTTTTCAGACCCTAGCAACGCCCCTGCATGTCTATAGGTCAAATACTAATACTGAACACATTAACAGCATGTACTATGAGCTCTAAAATGCTGAGAATTACAGTCAAAGTAAACCTACTCAGGTACCCCAGCCTAAAAAAAAAAAATCTCAAAGACAGCTATATTCTTCTCACAGACTTTGGAAAAATGTCCCCTATGTTTACAGACTGTCCAGGAATTTCTGGATGGTTGGCAACCCTGGTATCTCTGTAATTGTACTGACCAGCAGATTGTTAAGAAGTTAACAGGGCAGATTTTTCTCATAGGGAATGCCGTAAAAATTAAGCCCAGAAAACTAGGTTGTGTTTTTTACACTTCCACCCCATTGTAGAATTTATGTTGTAGTTCCCAACTACATTGTATGCAATATTAAATGGGGCCATTAGAAAGTACAACTTGTTCAAAAGAAAAAAAAAGGCCTGAGTTGGCTATGTGAACAGAAAAATTAAAAACGTCATGGCTCCGGCATAATGAAAAACTGGAAAATCACTGTGGCAGGAAGGGGTTAATTTACGACTATTTAAACACTGAAATTCATAGACAATCAGACTTTTGTGAACCGCTTCTCTCATCTGCTGTAATGAATAGATAGCTGAAGACTTGTATGCTTTCATCCGCATGCTTTTATGAACACTCTAGTCCTACCAAGGCCACCATTTTCAGCTTTGTATTAATAATTACAGTACAAAAAGTCTGTTAATTTAAAATGGTTTCCAGTCAATATGAAAAGCTTCTAGAAATTGCAGCTGTTAAACTTTCAAGAAGGGAATGAAAAAGAAATCTTGCTGTTGTTTCCCTTATTAAGGGCTCATATAATCATTTTCCATATGTGACTAATGAAAGTGTATATCACCGTCGACAGGACATAAGAATCACTTGCTGTTGTGTTTTCTCCAGTATCGCTAGCTTATTTCTCTGTGTATGTAAGCCTGGCTGTGAAACTCCTGGTAATAACTGATCTAAACCACTTCACCACACAAGGGATTTATTTCAGAGGAAATTCTGCACCATATGTGTCCTATAAAATATAGCTTCCATCTGTCCTGGTTTTCTAGGGACAGGACTTTATAGTTTTTCGGCAAACTTTATCCAGGGAACTAAACCAATTTGATTACATTTTTACATTTTGACAGACAGCCATTATAACCCGCATACTGAAGAAGAAACTTTACTTGTTTATAGTCATTGTGAAGCTATTTATAGGAGAGATTTTATATATGTACAGAAAAAAGTAGATTAGATATTTCAAGGGGTTCCCTGGTTTCTGCAATAACTTTTTGGATTTTTTGCGACCCATACATTTGCAGTGAGCCCCTGAGGAGCTGGAGCAGAGGATGGGAGTGGTAATGGCCTTGATGATAATGTGTCAAGGTGCACTCTCTCAGGCCGTCGCTCACTGGGGTCAGTGCAGTGAAGAAGGGACACCTTGTGTTCCTTCTGGACACTCCCTGTATCTGTGGGTTCCCTGCCTAATGGTAGTTCTAGGTTGCCCATTGTGTTAATGTCCATGTGGGTGCTATGCAGGACATGTGGTGGAAATGCAATGGTCAGCATGTGGTGTTAAGAGAGTCCAAGACCAGGCCACATTAAACTTAACAAAAGTTTCTCTTTACTGTGTACAGGATAAAAGTTGTAGTACATGCAGCAATAGTGTCACACTCTAGTGTGGGAGGGAAACCCCCAAACTGAACATAGAAGGGAAACGGAAAAGGAAATAAGGCCTGAAAACTAGGGAAGGAAGATGGACACCTCTTTGTGAAAACCCTAATCTAAGTCCTGACTGACTACCAGTATGAATAGACCCCAGAGGTAGGTGAGTTTATACACAGGAATACTTAGTCCTATCTAACCCTAAAGGACCCTGGTACTAATGACAGGAGTTAGACATCCTGTTCTTCCAAAAGGAAGGATGAATGGGAGTCTCCCTAAGGCCTAATACAAAACAACAAAGGAATGCAACACACAGAAAAGCCAAAATACAAAGGGAAAGGTAACACTTAACTTCCAAGAAGCTATGGCAGCACCAGGAACTCATCCAAGATCTAAACACCAGCTATCCACAGGTCCAATTGAAGCTATAAACCGCACAGTGTGGGAGAGACAACTATAAATAGGGAAAGTTAAATGACCACAATAGCAACACCTGGAGGTTAAGGGTGTGGCCAGTACCAGAAGCAACACAGACGCCTATTGATCCACAAGGTAAACATGTCAAACCAACCACATGTTGCCAGCATGTCTCGGAACGTCCGTGACAAATAGCTTGTATACAATGAAAGGTCCTTACAGATATTCCTGCATAAGCTAAGCAGATGAATACCTCATTGGCTCTGACAACCGTGGCTGTAGTATCCACTACTCTGGGGTGCTATCACGGTCGGCGTGGCTATCACATACGTGACACAGAGGGAGGGAACGAGGAAGGCCCTGCCCAAGTGAGAGGGAAGATGGTGACCCCTGACTCACCTGGCGGCTGGCACCTGGCTGCCCTGACGTCCCTAGACGGGTTCCTCACCCGTACGCCGATCACGTGCCTAAAGCCCTGGCTTTCCCTGAGCTGAGCCCTAGGTAGTGAACAGGGTGATGGGAACACTAGTCCGCACCACTAACTCTAAGGGAAAACACCAAGAGGAGGACAGACAACACAGACTCAACATATATTCCCAGGTGGGCGACAACAGGAGACAACAATAAGCCAAACAGGGATCCGGAGGGTAGCACACAGGAACAACAACCAGGATTAACCACTCCAGTGGGTCAGTATAGATGTCCAGGCAGGAAGCTCTATAACTGGCAACTAGAGAAGTGTGAGGGGAGAATATAAGGAGGTAGGGAGTGGCAGACAAGAAACAGCTGAGGAGGAGAAGCTACGGATCCCTGAGAGAGACAAAAAGGATAGCAAGGCAAACACAGAAAACAATAACTAAGAAACACAGTGATCTTTAGATATAGAGCGCGCAGCCACCCGCTGCGACTTCCTGACCCCGGGTATAACGGAGTCAGACGTGGCTCTTGATACCCTCGTGACAGTACCCCCCCTTTCACGAGGGGCCTCCGGACACTCAGGACCAGGTCTCTCCGGATGAGAGGCATGGAAAGTCTGAATTAACCTGTTGGCGTTTACCTCTGTTGCTGGAACCCACATTCTTTCCTCGGGACCGTAACCCCTCCAATGCACCAGATACTGAAGAGAGCGGCGGACCCGACGAGAATCAACAATTCTGGCTATTTGAAACTCCAGATTACCATCCACAATAACAGGAGGAGGTGGCAGCGGCGATGGTTCTAGAGGTGGAACATACTTCTTGAGTAACGATTTATGGAAGACGTTATGGATCTTAAAAGTCTGAGGTAGCTCCAGGCGAAAAGCCACAGGGTTAATGACGGCTACTATTTTATAGGGACCAATGAACCTAGGACCCAGTTTCCAAGAGGGAACCTTCAACTTAATATTCCTAGTAGACAACCACACATAGTCATTCACTCCTAGGTCCGGACCTGGCGACCGTTTCTTATCGGCCATGCATTTATATTTACCACTCATCTTTTTCAAGTTAACTTGCACCTTCTGCCATACCGATGAAAGAGATGAAGAAAACCTTTCCTCTTCGGGAACCCCAGAAGACCCCCCCTCTTTGAAAGTACAAAATTGGGGATGAAAACCGTATGCACCAAGGAATGGTGACTTGCCAGTGGACTCCTGATAATGATTATTTATGGCAAACTCAGCTAACGGTAAATATGATGACCACAACTCTTGGTTTTCAGACACAAAACACCTTAAATATGTTTCTAGGTTTTGGTTGGTACGCTCAGTCTATCCATTTGACTGAGGATGGAAAGCTGAGGAAAAGGACAAGTGAACCCCCAAACGGGAACAAAAAGCTTTCCAAAACTTAGAAATAAACTGGGTTCCCCGATCCGAAACCACATCGGAAGGGACCCTGTGAAGCTTCACGATTTTACTGATAAACACCTGAGCGAGAGTTTTAGCATTAGGAAGTGCGGGTAGCGCAATAAAGTGTACCATTTTGCTAAACCTGTCTACTACTACCAAGATAACTGTTTTACCCGCCGACAACGGTAAGTCAGTGATGAAATCCATTGACAGATGTGTCCATGGCCTATTGGGGATGAAAAGTGGCAATAAAGACCCTGCTGGACGTGTATGAGAGACTTTCGCGTGTGCACAAGTAGAACAAGTAGACACGAAATCCATTACATCCTGACGCAACCTTGGCCACCAAAAACGACGAGATAAAAGCTCCAAGGTTGCTTTACTACCCGGGTGTCCAGCAAGTGCCGAATTATGATGTTCTTTTAATAATTCAAGACGCAGGTTTAACGGTACAAACAATTTCTCTGAGGGGCAAGAGGCCGGGGCGTCCCCCTGAGCCTCTAACACTTTTCCCTCTAGAACAGAGTGTACAGCAGAGACAACCACTCCTCTTTGTAAAATAGGTACCGGATCACAAACATTACCCCCTCCAGGGAAACTACGAGATAATGCGTCTGCCTTGGTATTTTTTGCCCCAGGACGATAGGTGATTACAAAGTTAAATCTGGTAAAGAATAGCGACCACCTAGCTTGTCTAGGGGTGAGACGTTTAGCCGATTCTAGGTACAGAAGGTTCTTGTGATCCGTAATCACTGTGACGGGGTGGATTGCTCCCTCTAAGAAGTGACGCCACTCTTCAAGCGCCAGTTTAATCGCCAACAGTTCCCTATTTCCAATATCATAATTCTTCTCCGCAGAAGATAATTTTTTGGAAAAGAAAGCGCAAGGACGCCATTTGCCAGGAGACGGACCCTGAGACAATACAGCTCCCACTCCCACCTCTGACGCATCTACCTCGACAATAAAAGGCTGGGAGACATCAGGTTGAATTAGAACAGGTGCCGAGGTAAACCTCTCCTTTAGAGAGGAAAATGCATCTTTAGCGGCGTCAGACCATTTGGAAAAATCCGTCCCCTTCCTAGTCATGTCGGTAAGGGGTTTAACGATCACTGAATAATTTTTAATGAACTTTCTATAGAAATTAGCGAAACCCAAAAACCGTTGTAGGGCTTTAAGGTTCTCAGGAAGATCCCAATCTAAAATTGCCTGGACCTTCCCAGGATCCATGCGGAAACCTGAAGCAGATAATAGATATCCCAGGAACTGTAATTCCTGAACAGCGAAGACACATTTTTCAATTTTCGCATATAATTTATTCGTCCGTAGGACCTGCAGTACTTGCCTGACATGCACCTCATGTGTTTTCAGATCAGCCGAATAAATTAAGATATCATCTAGGTATATGACTACAAACCTGCCGATGAGATGACTAAAAATATCATTAACGAAATGTTGGAAGACAGCAGGGGCATTGGTCAGACCGAAAGGCATAACTAGATTTTCATAATGCCCCTCAGGGGTGTTAAAAGCTGTCTTCCACTCATCTTCTTCCCTGATACGAATCAGATTGTAGGCCCCCCTAAGATCAAGTTTGGAAAACCACTTAGCACCCGCAATCTGATTAAAAAGGTCAGGAATGAGAGGAAGAGGGTATGGGTCACGGATGGTTATCTGGTTTAACTCACGGAAATCTAAGCAAGGACGCAGGCCCCCATCTTTCTTTTTAACAAAGAAAAACCCTGCAGCCACGGGTGAAGAAGAGGGTCTGATGTGTCCCTTAGCCAGACTCTCGGAGATATAATCTTTCATGGCTTGTCTCTCGGGACCCGAAAGATTATACAACCTGGACTTGGGTAATTTTGCCCCGGGAATCAGGTTAACCGGGCAATCATAAGGACGATGAGGTGGTAGTTTCTGACAACCCTTTTCAGAAAAAACGTCCTCAAAGTCCGAAATAAATGTAGGTAGGGAAGCTATGGAGGCGATTAAGCAATTGTTATTTAAGCAATTCACTCTGCAATGCTCACTCCACTCCAATATCTCCCTGGCCTGCCAATCCACCACTGGATTGTGCGCTACCAACCAGGGAAGACCCAATACCACCGGAGAGGGAAGGCCCTCCAGAACGTAACATGCAAGACACTCATTATGGTGGTCCCCTACCCGAAGGTGTAAATTACGAACAATGTGGGTGAGGTTTCTCTGAGACAGAGGAGCAGAATCTATAGCGAATACGGGAATAGGTCTCTGCAGCGTACAGAGAGACAAACCCATAGTGCGGGCAAAATGGGCATCAATCAAGTTTACCCCTGCTCCACTGTCTAGAAAAACAGAAATAGACTCCGTCTTAACACCAAAAACAATGACCGCTGGTAACACAAATTGAGATGTTCGTATGGAGGAAACGTATACCCCCCGGCTGACATCCTCCGCACAGCCCGGGGTTAGTAGTTTTCCGACGGTCTTTTGTTTTTGAGAAAGAAGGGACAGACATTAATGAAATGACCCCTCCCCCCACAGAAAAAACAAGCCCCCCCCCTACGGCGAACCTCGGGAGGACGGACCTGACGAGAAGTTCCGCCTAGCTGCATAGGCTCATCTAAGTCAGTACAGGCTGACTGTTGCTTGGGAGAGGTAACCAATTGCTCCGGAATTTTCGATCTCTCCCTAAGACGTCTATCTATTCTGATAGAGAGGGACATAACAGCATCAAGGGAAAGGGGGGTCTCATACAGCGCCAGTGCATCCTTAACCCTTTCAGATAACCCAGAGCAGAACTGACTCCTGAGAGCCGGGTCGTTCCACTGAGTATCCGTAGCCCACCTACGGAACTCTGAGCAATATTCCTGTAGGAGTCTCCGTAACTTCGACTCAGCCAGGGCGACTCGGTCAGGGTCATCATATATGAGACCCAAAGCCCCAAAAAATCCCTCCACTGACCGAAGAGCCTGAGAACCAGGGGGTAACGAGAACGCCCAGGATTGCGGATCCCCCTGAAGCAGGGAAATGACAATCCCTACCCGCTGTTCTTCATGACCTGAGGAGTAAGGGCGCAACTTAAAATATAATTTGCAGGCCTCACGGAACGTCCCAAATTTGTCCCTTCCCCCAGAAAATCTGTCGGGAAGAGCAACCTTGGGTTCAGTGACAACCTGGTTACCCATAGCAACCGCTGGGGGTGCGGTCTGCTGCATTTTCTGCTGTTGTTGGAGAACAGACGCCTTCAATCCTGCCACCTCCAAAGACAGGCTTTGAAGCTGTTCTGCCAAGGCATCAATAGGATCCATATTGGATTCTAAGTAGAGAGAGAAAAAAAAACAACAATTAAAAAAAAAAAATATTTTTTATTTTTCTCAAAAAGTAAGGGCCAGTTATAATATCACGGTCGGCGTGGCTATCACATACGTGACACAGAGGGAGGGAACGAGGAAGGCCCTGCCCAAGTGAGAGGGAAGATGGTGACCCCTGACTCACCTGGCGGCTGGCACCTGGCTGCCCTGACGTCCCTAGACGGGTTCCTCACCCGTACGCCGATCACGTGCCTAAAGCCCTGGCTTTCCCTGAGCTGAGCCCTAGGTAGTGAACAGGGCGATGGGAACACTAGTCCGCACCACTAACTCTAAGGGAAAACACCAAGGGGAGGACAGACAACACAGACTCAACATATATTCCCAGGTGGGCGACAACAGGAGACAACAATAAGCCAAACAGGGATCCGGAGGGTAGCACACAGGAACAACAACCAGGATTAACCACTCCAGTGGGTCAGTATAGATGTCCAGGCAGGAAGCTCTATAACTGGCAACTAGAGAAGTGTGAGGGGAGAATATAAGGAGGTAGGGAGTGGCAGACAAGAAACAGCTGAGGAGGAGAAGCTACGGATCCCTGAGAGAGACAAAAAGGATAGCAAGGCAAACACAGAAAACAATAACTAAGAAACACCGTGATCTTTAGATATAGAGCGCGCAGCCACCCGCTGCGACTTCCTGACCCCGGGTATAACGGAGTCAGACGTGGCTCTTTATACCCTCGTGACAGGTGCATAGGGTGTCTTAACTTGTTTTCTCTATGCAACAGCAGGGTCTGGATTACCTTAAACTGGGTTACCTTGTTGCTTCTCTCTCTGTAGCCATGCAAATTCTCCACATTTAATTCTTGCTTGCTTGCTTGCATCTCCTGGAGCTCATGGAGGTGACCAAGGCTCCAGGCCTTGGAGGTGGAGTATATGGGAGAGCAGCACATGGAGACTGCTCCTTCCTACTTTTTCTCTACAGCTACTCCCTTCTGGAGCTAGTGGGTGGAGCTGGCCCACACCCTAAGCTCTAAAGAGGGCTGGGCCAGGATTGTTAACTTTGACCATGCCTGGCTCATCCTGGAACACCTGTGTGTACAGTACATAGCACTAATATTACAAACATTACATAACATTGCATTATAAACCAGACATTGCAGGTACTCCCAGGTCTGGGGTACTGCACATTCAAGAGCCATAAGGTTCGCTTCAGGTAGTTCTCAGGTGTAACTAATAAAGTACTGCATTGGGAACCCATCACATATTCCCTAATAGAGTATATAGCAATGGTTTTCTGTAAGCAGACGGCACTTTAATATTTCTTTCTGCCAGCAAAACTTATTTTAAGTTCACTCCTTTATGTCTTGTTATTTAACTTAGTGATTTTTTAAAGAGTTGTTGGCCTAGGAGCTGCCAACCTCTATGGTCCCAATGTGTGGCCTATAAAAAAAAATAAATCACACTCACCTGTCCATGGTCCCACTTTGCCATTGTTTCTGTTCAATTTCTGGCTGCTTCTGTTCCCAGTAGGACCAGGAAGTGGCTTGGTCTCAACTGTATTTTTAGACAGTTTTTTTTAAACACATTGAGTAATGATGAACTTACAAGATGGGCAACTACATTTTCCATATCCTTGTTTGCTAATATTGCAGCACCTGTAGAGACTACATCCCTGTACTGGTTATGACCACCCATAAAAACGATGACCAGTCCAATTTAGAATGGGCTCTCTCTCTCTCCTAGGGCTGAGTGGCAGCCTCATGGGTAGTCTTCATGGCATGTATGCCCTTAGGGCAAATGTTGCTTCAGTTACAGTGAACCTTTCCATGAATAATGTAAATTAAGGGATTATATAAGTAATAATTCCCTAATATATTATATATTCTTAGCCTAAGAATAGCTGTCATTAGAAGCATAAATCTCCAGAGCCCAGACCATGTAGTAAAATAACCAGATGTTCAATTAACTTTGATTTCCCATTCAGCCCATCAGTGTACTATAGGATTATATGACAGCTTGTAGCCTGGATGCCATTTACAGACAGTGGGGCAAGTTTTTTTTAATGCTGCATTAAATTTAGATTGCGCACTTTGGGGAGGTTTATCAAGACCGATGTTCCCATACACCAGTCTTGATCCCCCTGCTCTGGAATACCTCTTAAAGGGAGCCTGTCACGTCGTATGTGATGTTTGAGCTGCGGGAGGAGCTGAGCAGATTGATATATAGTTTTGTGGGGAAAAAATTCAGTAAAACTTGTATTGTACTAATTTAGATCAATTCTCATTCTGGGCTTTGAATCAAGGAGGCGGTCCTATCAGTGATTGACAGCTCTATCTGTATACACAGTCATAGGGGGAATGCTGTCAATCACTGAGAGGACCGCCTCCTGGACCTCAAACCCCTGAATGAGCATGGATATAAATTAGCAAAATACAAGTTTTACCGAATCTTTTCCCAGAAAAATTATATATCAATCTGCTCCGCTCCTCCTGCTCTATAACATGCTGCCTGCAGATTATATTCTATTTTCATGGTGACAGGTTCTCTTTAATAAATTAGTTCCATTTCTAGCCCTCCATGCACCTGGAGCTGGCATAGATTTGAGCTATAACTCACGCCAGTTTCTGGTGCAAGTTAAAGTCAATCTGGTGGTGGTGGGGGGGGGAGGGTGCAGAAGTCCCACCCCTCCCACTAAACCTTGGCCTTCCCCCCACGAGAAAAGTGTTGAGAAGCTGAAAAAGTTGCATATTACGGTGCAAATATATCTTGCACCATAATTTGCCACTTTTTTACACCACAGTACTGGAATAAAAGCTTTAATAAATGTTTCCCTCTGTTGATAAATTTGGCACATCATGCTTAAATTGTACTGGTACTTTAAAAAAATACTTTTTTGTGCCACAGTGATATTTCAAAGGTTTTCAGTGGTGAAGAAGTGAGTACTAAACCTCCACAGTTTGCTAAATGAGAAGATAGAAGCGTTCACTACTGAAGACTGGCTCAGTAGAAAGTCTAGGAGCCTGTCTCAAGTCCTTTTTCCAGCAGCAAGTACAGAAGGCAGAATGCTCCAGTTAGTGATTGATAGGTGTCTCAGCACTTTGACCCCTGCTCATCAAAACCTTTGATATGTCACTATGAGATAACAAAAGTATTTTAAAAGTACAGGTAAACCATTCCTTATCTCAATCCTTGGTTTACTTTACAACAATATTTTGCACCAAAGTAATGGTGCACGTTTTTAATAAGCCGGCACATTACAGACAGTCTAGTGAGCTGTGAAAAGCATCTAAACACTGTGGGGTTTCGCTCTGGTAGATGGGGTAAGTGGACGCAGTACAGAGGCAAAAGACAAGTTCTAAACTTCAGTGTTTTATTCACACTTGAGGCAAATGCACAAAACAATGCGTTACTTTGCAGTCTTGGTGTTTACTTCACACACAATGGAAAGTTCATATAAGACAAGTCACCTTGATGTCAGTTCTGCCTCCAGCTGTCCATGGCAGGCTTTAGGGGGCCTGTATCCTCGGTCCATGGGTCTCAGCCCTCCAACCTGGCACCAAGATCCCAACACAGAGAACCTGCTGCTGAGCCCAGCTGTCTATTTAACCACCTCCGGACCGCTGTACGCACAGACGCGTCCTGGAGGTGGTTGATTCATTCCGAGTGGACGCATATACGCGTCATCTCGCGAGACGCGAGATTTCCTGTGAACGCGCGCACACAGGCGCGCGCGCTCACAGGAACGGAAGGTAAGAGAGTTGATCTCCAGCCTGCCAGCGGCGATCGTTCGCTGGCAGGCTGGAGATGTGTTTTTTTTAACCCCTAACAGGTATATTAGACGCTGTTTTGATAACAGCGTCTAATATACCTGCTACCTGGTCCTCTGGTGGTCCCCTTTGTTTGGATCGACCACCAGAGGACACAGGTAGCTCAGTAAAGTAGCACCAAGCACCACTACACTACACTACACCCCCCCCCCGTCACTTATTAACCCCTTATTAGCCCCTGATCACCCCATATAGACTCCCTGATCACCCCATATAGACTCCCTGATCACCCCCCTGTCATTGATTACCCCCCTGTCATTGATCAACCCCCTGTAAAGCTCCATTCAGATGTCCGCATGATTTTTACGGATCCACTGATAGATGGATCGGATCCGCAAAACGCATCCGGACGTCTGAATGAAGCCTTACAGGGGCATGATCAATGACTGTGGTTATCACCCCAAATAGACTCCCTGATCACCCCCCTGTCATTGATCACCCCCCTGTCATTGATTACCCCCCTGTAAAGCTCCATTCAGACGTCCGCATGATTTTTACGGATCCACTGATAGATGGATCGGATCCGCAAAACGCATCCGGACGTCTGAATGAAGCCTTACAGGGGCATGATCAATGACTGTGGTGATCACCCCATATAGACTCCCTGATCACCCCCCTGTAAAGCTCCATTCAGATGTCCGCATGATTTTTACGGATCCACTGATAGATGGATCGGATCCGCAAAACGCATCCGGACGTCTGAATGAAGCCTTACAGGGGCATGATCAATGACTGTGGTTATCACCCCATATAGACTCCCTGATCACCCCCCTCTCATTGATTACCCCCCTGTAAAGCTCCATTCAGACGTCCGCATGATTTTTACGGATCCACTGATAGATGGATCGGATCCGCAAAACGCATCCGGACGTCTGAATGAAGCCTTACAGGGGCATGATCAATGACTGTGGTGATCACCCCATATAGACTCCCTGATCACCCCCCTGTCATTGATTACCCCCCTGTCATTGATCACCCCCCTGTAAAGCTCCATTCAGACGTCCGCATGATTTTTACGGATCCACTGATAGATGGATCGGATCCGCAAAACGCATACGGACGTCTGAATGAAGCCTTACACGGGCGTGATCAATGACTGTGGTTATCACCCCATATAGACTCCCTGATCACCCCCCTGTCATTGATCACCCCCCCTGTCATTGATCACCCCCCTGTCATTGATCACCCCCCTGTCATTGATCACCACCCCTGTCATTGATCACCCCCCCTGTCATTGATCACCCCCCTGTCATTGATCACCCCTCTGTAAGGCTCCATTCAGACATTTTTTTGGCCCAAGTTAGCGGAATTTTTATTTTTTTTTCTTACAAAGTCTCATATTCCACTAACTTGTGTCAAAAAATAAAATCTCACATGAACTCACCATACCCCTCACGGAATCCAAATGCGTAAATTTTTTTAGACATTTATATTCCAGACTTCTTCTCACGCTTTAGGGCCCCTAGAATGCCAGGGCAGTATAAATACCCCACATGTGACCCCATTTCGGAAAGAAGACACCCCCAGGTATTCCGTGAGGGGCATATTGAGTCCATGAAAGATTGAAATTTTTGTCCCAAGTTAGCGGAACGGGAGACTTTGTGAGAAAAAAATAAAAAATATCAATTTCCGCTAACTTGTGCCAAAAAAGAAAAATTTCTATGAACTCGCCATGCCCCTCATTGAATACCTTGGGGTGTCTTCTTTCCAAAATGGGGTCACATGTGGGGTATTTATACTGCCCTGGCATTCTAGGGGCCCCAAAGCGTGAGAAGAAGTCTGGTATCCAAATGTCTAAAAATGCCCTCCTAAAAGGAATTTGGGCCCCTTTGCGCATCTAGGCTGCAAAAAAGTGTCACACATCTGGTATCGCCGTACTCAGGAGAAGTTGGGGAATGTGTTTTGGGGTGTCATTTTACATATACCCATGCTGGGTGAGATAAATATCTTGGTCAAATGCCAACTTTGTATAAAAAAATGGGAAAAGTTGTCTTTTGCCAAGATATTTCTCTCACCCAGCATGGGTATATGTAAAAAGACACCCCAAAACACATTCCCCAACTTCTCCCGAGTATGGAGATACCAGATGTGTGACACTTTTTTGCAGCCTAGGTGGGCAAAGGGGCCCATATTCCAAAGAGCACCTTTCGGATTTCACTGGTCATTTACCTACTTACCACACATTAGGGCCCCTGGAAAATGCCAGGGCAGTATAACTACCCCACAAGTGACCCCATTTTGGAAAGAAGACACCCCAAGGTATTCCGTGAGGGGCATGGCGAGTTCCTAGAATTTTTTATTTTTTGTCACAAGTTAGTGGAAAATGATGATTTTTTTTTTTTTTTTCATACAAAGTCTCATATTCCACTAACTTGTGACAAAAAATAAAAACTTCCATGAACTCACTATGCCCATCAGCGAATACCTTGGGGTCTATTCTTTCCAAAATGGGGTCACTTGTGGGGTAGGTATAATGCCCTGGTATTTTAGGGGCCCAAATGTGTGGTAAGGAGTTTGAAATCAAATTCTGTAAAAAATGAAGAGTGAAATCCGAAAGGTGCTCTTTGGAATATGGGCCCCTTTGCCCACCTAGGCTGCAAAAAAGTGTCACACATCTGGTATCTCCGTACTCAGGAGAAGGTGGGGAATGTGTTTTGGGGTGTCATTTTACATATACCCATGCTGGGTGAGATAAATATTTTGGTCAAATGCCAACTTTGTATAAAAAAATGGGAAAAGTTGTCTTTTGCCAAGATATTTCTCTCACCCAGCATGGGTATATGTAAAAAGACACCCCAAAACACATTCCCCAACTTCTCCTGAGTACGGAGATACCACATGTGTGGCACTTTTTTGCAGCCTAGGTGGGCAAAGGGGCCCATATTCCAAAGAGCACCTTTTGGATTTCACTGGTCATTTACCTACTTACCACACATTAGGGCCCCTGGAAAATGCCAGGGCAGTATAACTACCCCACAAGTGACCCCATTTTGGAAAGAAGACACCCCAAGGTATTCCGTGAGGGGCATGGCGAGTTCCTAGAATTTTTTATTTTTTGTCACAAGTTAGTGGAAAATGATGATTTTTATTTTTTTATTTTTTTTTCATACAAAGTCTCATATTCCACTAACTTGTGACAAAAAATAAAAACTTCCATGAACTCACTATGCCCATCAGCGAATACCTTGGGGTCTCTTCTTTCCAAAATGGGGTCACTTGTGGGGTAGTTATACTGCCCTGGCATTCTAGGGGCCCAAATGTGTGGTAAGGAGTTTGAAATCAAATTCTGTAAAAAATGACGAGTGAAATCCGAAAGGTGCTCTTTGGAATATGGGCCCCTTTGCCCACCTAGGCTGCAAAAAAGTGTCACACATCTGGTATCTCCGTATTCAGGAGAAGTTGGGGAATGTGTTTTGGGGTGTCTTTTTACATATACCCATGCTGGGTGAGAGAAATATCTTGGCAAAAGACAACTTTTCCCATTTTTTTATACAAAGTTGGCATTTGACCAAGATATTTATCTCACCCAGCATGGGTATATGTAAAATGACACCCCAAAACACATTCCCCAACTTCTACTGAATACGGAGATACCAGATGTGTGACACTTTTTTGCAGCCTAGGTGGGCAAAGGGGCCCACATTCCAAAGAGCACCTTTCGGATTTCACTCGTCATTTTTTACAGAATTTGATTTCAAACTCCTTACCACACATTTGGGCCCCTAGAATGCCAGGACAGTATAACTACCCCACAAGTGACCCCATTTTGGAAAGAAGAGACCCCAAGGTATTTCGTGATGGGCATAGTGAGTTCATGGAAGTTTTTATTTTTTGTCACAAGTTAGTGGAATATGAGACTTTGTAAGAAAAAAAAAAAAAAAAATCATCATTTTCCGCTAACTTGTGACAAAAAATAAAAAGTTCTATGAACTCACTATGCCCATCAGCGAATACCTTAGGGTGTGTACTTTCCGAAATGGGGTCATTTGTGGGGTGTTTGTACTGTCTGGGCATTGTAGAACCTCAGGAAACATGACAGGTGCTCAGAAAGTCAGAGCTGCTTCAAAAAGCGGAAATTCACATTTTTGTACCATAGTTTGTAAACGCTATAACTTTTACCCAAACCATTTTTTTTTTACCCAAACATTTTTTTTTTATCAAAGACATGTAGAACAATAAATTTAGAGCAAAATTTATATATGGATGTCGTTTTTTTTGCAAAATTTTACAACTGAAAGTGAAAAATGTCATTTTTTTGCAAAAAAATCGTTAAATTTCGATTAATAACAAAAAAAGTAAAAATGTCAGCAGCAATGAAATACCACCAAATGAAAGCTCTATTAGTGAGAAGAAAAGGAGGTAAAATTCATTTGGGTGGTAAGTTGCATGACCGAGCAATAAACGGTGAAAGTAGTGTAGGTCAGAAGTGTAAAAAGTGGCCTGGTCTTTCAGGGTGTTTAAGCACTGGGGGCTGAGGTGGTTAAGGACAGCTAGGTGCTGGCAAAAATCCGGACTGGCAATTAAAATCCAGTCCGGTATTTGACCCCACCTGGCTGCAAATCAGCCCAGCAGCGCACGCTGGGAGGAAAATTCCTGTTTTCCCAAATCATTCCCCTCACTGTGTCACAACAAACATAACAAATAAGATACATGTCATGTATGCAAGTCATTTTTACTCAACTGTAGACGGAATTCTGGAACATTGTATCATTTTATTCCCCCACTAGGTTGTATCATGCTGCATGACGCCAGCTACAATATTTACAGAGAAACAGTTTAACATTATAAATGCCTGCAGGTCTTCATGTTAATCATGAGAACATTCACACTAATGTTATATATAACATCACAAAAGGATGCTTGAAGCTCCTTAGTATATTTAAGTAGGGCAGAAGGGGATGCATAAATCTTCCTCTCCTTGTGTAACAGTACATGACCTATATGATCTCAGGAAGGAAGGAGTAACATGGACTTCTGTGCATGTTATCAATCTCCTATTAAAATACAAAGTAAAAAAAAAAGGTGAACAAATACTTGGAAATAATAAAAAAAAAAGAAAGTTGAAAAACATAAAAATCAATGTCCCCATTGAGTCGGAGTGGGTTCATATGGCTAATCATATGATATCTATGGAAAGTGGCATTCATACTAAAAGGGGCACTGTAAAAAAATTTGAGAAGCAGTGGAAGACGTGGTTGGCTGGCCCTGGTATGTTGTCTCAGAGATTGGTGCATATCTGGAATGGTATGGTTCTAAGGGAATTTGGAGGGTTGAGGCGAGAAACACAGTGGTACAAATGAAGCTATTAGCGTAACAGGTTGTTATAACACTTAAACGTGATATCAGGTGACTAATATACTGGAGTAATAACTTCCTTTTTAGGGAGTGTGGCCACAGGGAGAGGGGGAGGGGAAGGAGGAAGGATAGAGGAGAGTTGGGGGGCTGGAAGGGTAATTGGATTTATTTATTTTATTAATTAAAGAATGACAGTATGCAATTGTGATAAATGATATCTTTATTCTGTGTGAGATGTGTACTTCTACACTTGTTATGACTGTATACTTTTATTTTTGTTTTTGTATAAAACACAAATAAATAAGATCTGATTTAAAAAAAAATGCTTTATTATGGTAAAAAAATAAAAAAGTACACATAATTGGTATTGCTGCATCAATAACAACCCCAAAAACAACATTATCATATTGTTTAACCTGCAGGGTGAATAAAAAAAATAAAAAAAATGCCAGTATTGCTTTTTTGTTCATCCTGCCCACCCAAAAGCAGAACTAAAAACTGTTAAAAAATCCTCCAAACAGAAACTAATGAAAATATCACCTTTATGTCTTTCACAATGGTTATGGAACTACTCTGCTAACTAGATGGCTTGACTTTGGACTATTCCTGAGGTCATTGTCCTGATGGTCCCCTGGTTTTCACCCTTTAACCTCAATATAGGGATCTAGTCATTGCTGCAGGGGAGCAACCAGGCCACTACCTCTTGGAATAATCCCGGGGTTGTTGGTAGCTGAGCCATGACAGAAGCCAGAAACATCAGTGCAAAGCACTAAAAGGATCAAGCAATACTCATAGTCAGAACAAGGCTGAGGTCAGGCAGGCAGAGATCATGTGAATATGAAAAACAGTCCCAGAGTCAGGACAGGAAGCACAGGGTCAGAATTCCAGCAACAGGCAGAAGACAGGGCACAGGCAGACAAACAGATCAGGGAAACAGGCAGAGGTCAGGTCAGACGGAAGACATACAGACTTGGGAGTCAGGCCAGACACGACTCACATATAGACAGATTATAGCTCCTTCACAGTATTCAGCAGCCTAAAAAGACCAGACAGAACCTACCTGTTGCTCAAGCCAGGGATGTGAACAAACAACACATTTTATATAGGAGGGCTGATGAGCTCATTAGTAAACAGCTGAGCACACAGAGTAAGAGAAGGTTAACCTTTGCAGTACTACAACTTAGGTAAGATACAATAAACAATGGCCCTAATTCACACAGGAAGCTGGCGCCAGTTCATTCGGGAACCTCAATTGTAACAACACAATTTTTTTGGAGTTCTTATTGTGCAAAAATAGTCGAACATAAAAAATATACATATTTGGTATCAGTATACTTGTACTAACCCATAGAATACAGGTAAGGCTACTTTCACACTTGCGTTAGGTGCGGATCCGTCTGGTATCTGCACAGACGGATCCGCACCTATAATGCAAACGCTTGCATCCGTTCAGAACGGATCCGTCTGCATAACAGCTTTTTCAGATCTGAGTTTTCACAATCGTGAAAACTCAGATCCGACAGTATATTCTAACACAGAGGCGTTCCCATGGTGATGGGGACGCTTCAAGTTAGAATATACTAAGATCTGTGTACATAACTGCCCACTGCTGCCTGGCAGCACCCGATCTCTTACAGGGGGCTGTGATCCGCACAATTAACCCCTCAGGTGCCGCACCTGAGGGGTTAATTGTGCAGATCTCAGCCCTCTGGGTGCTGCCAGGCAGCAGGGGCCAGATCCCCCTCCCTCCCCAGTATTAAAGCATTGGTGGCCAGTGTGGCCCCCCTCCCTCCCTCCCGAGTATTAAAGGCATTGGTGGCCAGTGCGGCCTCCCCCCTCCCTCCCCAGTATTAAAGGCATTGGTGGGCCAGTGCGGCCCCCCCTCCCTCCCTCCCCAGTATTAAAAGCATTGGTGGCATTGGCCACAGGCTAACAACCCCCCTCCCCCCCATCATTGGTGGCAGCGGAGCTGCATTTCCGATCAGAGTCGCCGCACAGACCTGTCACTTACCAGTAGGAGGAGCGCCGGTCAGCCACAGACAGCGCAGGTAAGTATAAGCTAAGTAACCATGGCAGCCAGGACTGCAGTAGCGTCCTGGCTGCCATGGTAACCGATCGGAGCCCCAGCGATTAAACTGGGACTTCAATCGGAAATGCCGCTCCGCTGCCACCAATGATGGGGGGGTTGTTAGCCTGTGGCCACTGCCACCAATGCTTTTAATACTGGGGAGGGAGGGGGGCCGCACTGGCCACCAATGCCTTTAATACTGGGGAGGGAGGGAGGGCTGCACTGGCCACCAATGCTTTAATACTGGGGAGGGTGCGGCACCTGAGGGGTTAATTGTGCGGATCACAGCCCCCTGTAAGAGATCGGGTGCTGCCAGGCAGCAGGGGGCAGTTATGTACACAGTTCTTATTATATTCTAACTTGAAGCGTCCCCATCACTATGGGAACGCCTCTGTGTTAGAATATACCGTCGGATCTGAGTTTTCACGATCTAACTCAAATCCGATGGTATATTCTAACATAGAGGCGTTCCCATGGTGATGGGGACGCTTCAAGTTAAAATATACCATCGGATTGGAGAAAACTCTGATCCGATGGTATATTAATAGGGACTCCAGACTTTACATTGAAAGTCAATGGGGGATGGATCCGTTTGAAATTGCACCATATTGTGTCAACGTCAAACGGATCCGTCCCCATTGACTTGCATTGTAAGTCAGGACGTATCCGTTTGGCTCCGCACGGCCAGGCGGACACCAAAACGCTGCAAGCTGCGTTTTGGTGTCCGCCTCCAGAGCGGAATGGAGGCGGAACGGAGCCAAACTGATGCATTCTGAATGGATCCTTATCCATTCAGAATGCATTGGGGATGAACGGATCCATTCGGGGCCGCTTGTGAGAGCCCTCAAACGGATCTCACAAGCGGAACCCCAAACGCAAGTGTGAAAGTAGCCTAACATGTTACTGATGTTGAACTAGTTTGAATTATTTTTTCCCACTTCATTGTTGTCTAAAACCTGTATGCATCCTATGGTCAGGTGCATATTATAGTCCAAAAATACAGTAATTATTTTTAATTCAGACTATTAGGCAGACATTTTGTACATTTGTTCAGCTAAAAATTGAGCATCATAGTTAGCAAAATACATGAAGGAACAATATGGGACTTGTTTGCTTAATTTAAGTTTTTTTAGGTCCGCCTCTTAAGATTCGTTTTCTTTTTACATATATGCTCAGCAAATATAATATGGCTCCAAGGGAGATAATGGCACTAATTATCATCCACAAAGTATTATTATAATCACAAGATTTCTTAGTCTTACACAGAAACAATCCGCTTGCTACGAGTAATTAATGACAGACTAGACCAAGAATATTACTTGACTTAATTGCATTTAAATAATCCATTGTTCTTTTATTCCCAAATTCTGTGAGTCCAGTTACAGTCATACTGAAGTAAGAAATAATTGAAACAATGGAAACAATAAGGCATTAAACATGATTTAAATTCTTACATTTCTAGTAGAATCCATACCATTCAAGGATGTGGGATACAGATTTATTTATTTATTTATAATTAGCATAATCTTAAATCTTTAGCAATAGCGCTAGCTAGTAAGGCTGTACTTACTCACAGTACGATTTATATCATTTTAGACTAAATAATAGAAGTTATATTTATATATGTTTTTAATATTTGGGGCAAGTATGGTAATTTACCCTAGGGTGGTGATTGTATAGTTATCACAGTTTCTATATTGGTAAGCAATAGTTAGATGACAACCTTGCTCATGAATGTATTCATTTTTAAGCTGTTTGTGTATACTTGTGGTCTTTCTGGATATATATGCACTAAAATAATTCTTTATTTCTATATCATTTGAGGTCCCATGTTAGCACACAATATACAGTCAGGTCCATAAATATTGGGACATCTACACAATTCTAACATTTTTGGCTCTTTACACCACCACAATGGATTTGAAATGAAACAAACTAGATGTGCTTTAACTGCAGACTGCCAGCTTTAATTTGAGGGTATTTACATCCAAATCAGGTGAACGGTGTAGGAATTACAACAGTTTGCATATGTGCCTCCCACTTGTTAAGGGACCAAAAGTAATGGGACAGAATAATAATCATAACTCAAACTTTCACTTTTTAATACTTGGTTGCAAATCCTTTGCAGTCAATTACAGCCTGAAGTCTGGAACGCATAGACATCACCAGACGCTGGGTTTCATCCCTGGTGATGCTCTGCCAGGCCTCTACTGCAACTATCTTCAGTTCCTGCTTGTTCTTGAGGCATTTTCCCTTCAGTTTTGTCTTCAGCAAGTGAAATGCATGCTCAATCGGATTCAGGTCAGGCAATTGACTTGACCATTGCATAACATTCCACTTCTTTCCCTTAAAAAACTCTTTGGTTGCTTTTGCAGTATGCTTTGGGTCATTGTCCATCTGCACTGTGAAGCGCCGTCCAATGAGTTCTGAAGCATTTGGCTGAATATGAGCAGATAATATTGCCCGAAACACTTCAGAATTCATCCTGCTGCTTTTGTCAGCAGTCACATCATCAATAAATACAAAAGAACCAGTTCCATTGGCAGCCATACATGCCCACGCCATGACACTACCACCAACATGCTACACTGATGAGGTGGTATTCTTAGGATCATGAGCAGTTCCTTTCCTTCTCCATACTCTTCTCTTCCCATCACTCTGGTACAAGTTGATCTTGGCCTCATCTGTCCATAGGATGTTGTTCCAGAACTGTGAAGGCTTTTTTAGATGTCG
This sequence comes from Bufo bufo, assembly GCF_905171765.1. Taxonomy (NCBI): domain Eukaryota; kingdom Metazoa; phylum Chordata; class Amphibia; order Anura; family Bufonidae; genus Bufo; species Bufo bufo. The sequence goes on along the minus strand of NC_053395.1, from coordinate 153,608,048 downwards.
TTTGGCAAACTATAATCTGGCCTTCCAGTTTTTGAGGCTCACCAATGGTTTACATCTTGTGGTGAACCCTCTGCATTCACTCTGGTGAAGTCTTCTCTTAATTGTTGACTTTTACACACATACACCTACCTCCTGGAGAGTGTTCTTGATCTGGCCAACTGTTGTGAAGGGTGTTTTCTTCACTAGGGAAAGAAATCTTCGGTCATCCACCACAGTTGTTTTCCGCTGTCTTCCGGGTCTTCTGGTGTTGCTGAGCTTACCGGTGCATTCCTTCTTTTTAAGAATGTTCCAAACTGTTGTTTTAGCTACACTAAATGTTTTTGCTATCTCTCTGATGGGTTTGTTTTGTTTTTTCAGCTTAATGAAGGCTTGCTTCACTGATAGTGACAGCTCTTTGGATCTCATCTTGAGAGTTGACAGCAACAGATTCCAAAGGCAAATAGCACACTTGAAATGAACTCTGGACCTTTTATCTGCTCATTGTAATTGGGATAATGAGGGAATAACACACACCTGGCCATGGAACAGCTGAGAAGCCAATTGTCCCATTACTTTTGGTTCCTTAACAAGTGGGAGGCACATATGCAAACTGTTGTAATTCCTACACCGTTCACCTGATTTTGATGTAAATACCCTCAAATTAAAGCTGACAGTCTGCAGTTACAACACATCTTGTTTGTTTCATTTCTTATCCATTGTGGTGGTGTATAGAGCCAAAAATGTTAGAATTGTGTCAATGTCCCAATATTTATGGACCTGACTGTACAAACAGGTGTGAAGAGAGAATATCTTTATTATTGTAGAAATTGTAAATTTATGGAGAAAAGAAAAATGTGTGGACACCTTGATATATATAGAAAATTGCATAATCCATATTAATGTTTCATGATGCATACATGAATGCCTCTATAAACAAAAAAAAATAAAGCAAGCTTTCTATGACTCTGCACGCTGTCATTCCCTTGCCATTACTGTTATTCCATGTGTATATATGTGTGAATAAATTGATAACTGGGTGTCACCATTCTCCTTCTGTACACTGACACATTGTCTAGTCATGGCTGCCACTGACTATGTGGGGACACATCCAATTGACAAGGGAAATGGTAACATCAGTTATAGGTTTTTCTCATGCATTTCCAGGAGGATTTCCAGGAGCATTTCTCAAATTTTAAAACCGCGTTGCTCCCCAACAGGTACCACTCCGACCACTTCAGCATATGTAGATATTCAAAAATGCACCAATCACTGTTTCCATAGTACTCCTCGCCACACTTATTCGTCTCTCCTATAATTGGTCAAAACCAAAAGAGCAAAGGATAGTGAAGCACCGCAGTAGATATTTTAAAATCAGCTTTTATTATTCTCACAAGATCAAAAAGCACACAGGCGTATCAGAATATTTAGACCCGGGTTTCACCTTTGCTTTGTCAAGGGTGTACCTGTAGGGACTGGGGAGAGCAGTGTAAGTGTACCTTTTGTAGTGGCTGTAGTAGTCTCCTGTTCACATTAAACCTCTACCTCTGGGGCACTTGCAGGAGCAGAACCTGTCAGAATAAAAGTACATATCCACACTACTCATGATAAAGGCTCCAGAAAAGATATGTGTGCACTGTGCTCCTGTAATGTGTGCGCAGCCTAAAAATATCTGTGACATCCAGTGTAATTTTTCTGTAGACGGTGTCCGCTGTGGACAGTTACATTACCTGCGCTACATCTCCTGTATAACGTTTGCGCATCCTAAATATCAGTGTCATTCATTTAGTGTAATTTTTTATTAGGCGGTGGTGACAGCGACATTACTTGCGCTATGCCTCCTGTTTAACGTGTGCACATCCTAAATATCAGTGACATTCATTCAGTGTAATTTTTTATTAGGCGGTGGTGACAGTGACATTACTTGCGCTATCCCTCCTGTTTAACGTGTGCGCATCCTAAATATCAGTGACATTCATTCAGTGTAATTTTTTATTAGGCGGTGGTTACAGTGACATTACTTGCTCTATACCTCCTGTTTAACATGTGCGCATCCTAAAAGTATCTGTGACATGTGTACTTTATTTGCGCATACCCTTACAAACGCTGCTCTACTGTACGTGTGACATAGTTGCAAGCATATATACCATTTAATATGCGCAAGGCGAGCAGTAGGGGACGGGGAAGTGGCCTTGCTGCTGATGGTTCACGCAGCGGCCGTGGTCCTAGGGGCAGTAAAACTGTGCTTGCTGCCAGAGCACAACAAACACACTCATCCACGATATTTAGCTTCATGTCCCAGTTTGCAGGGCGGTGAAGGACACCACTCTCGAAGTCAGACCAGTGCGACCAGGTTAAGCACCACCATGTCTTCCACAAAGTCCAGTCTCAGTAGCCAATAGTCTGGTCAACAGAATCCTCACCCTGATACTCCTTCCAACCACCATGGAGAGTCTTGGCAAACAACTGATCCCACACTCGGATATTCCGAGGAGCTGTTTTCATCGCCATTCCTTAATTTGGGCCTCTCACCAAGCCCGCTTGAAAAGGGACATGAGGAGATCTTGTGCCCTGATTCCCAAACTACCACAGTTAGAAGAAGATGACGGTGGGGGATGGCAATTAGTGTTTCACGAGGTGGATGATGATGATGAGATACAGTTTCCAATAAGTCAACCGCAATTAGTGTCTCAAGAGGTTAATGATGAGGTTGAGACACAGTTGTCAATAACTGAGGTTGTTGTTAGGTCAACAAGTCAGGAGGATGACCAGAGTGAGGAAGTGGAAGAGGAGGTGCTGGATGATGAAGTCACTGACCCAACCTTGAAAGGTGGCAAGCCAAGCGAGGACAGCAGTACAGAGGGGGAGGGATCCGCAGCACTGTAACAGGCTGGAAGAGGCAGTAGGGTGGAAAAAGGGAGAAGGCGGGCCACACCAAACAGGCCCACAACTGTTCCCCAGAGCACCCCCTTGCGGCAATCTGCCAAGGGGTAGGTGTTCTGCAGTCTGGCACTTTTTTGAGGAAAGTGCGGACGATAAAAGAATTGTCATTTGCAACCTGTGCCGTACCAAAATGATCAGGGGTGTGAAAACTAGCAACCTCACCACCACCAGCATGATCTGCCACATGGCATCAAAGCACCCTAATAGGTGGGCCGAATGCCTGGGTCCTCAACCAGTGTCTGCGGGTCACACCACTGCCTCCTCTTCCCCTGTGTTACGTGCTGGCCAATCCAGTGTCCATAACGCAGGCCCGGATGCCTCCTGCCATGCACCTGGACCTTCGCAAGCACTATCAGCTAGCACATCCACTTCTGTGTCTCAGCGCAGCGTACAGATGTCTATACCCCAGGCCTTTGAACGAAAGCGCAAATACCCAGCCTCCCACCCACAGGCTATAGCACTAAATGCGCACCTTTCCAAATTGCTGGCCCTGGAAATGTTACCATTTAGGCGTGTGGACACTGAGGCTTTCCACAGCCTGATGGTGGCGGCTGTCCCGCAGTACTCTTTCCCCAGCTGCCAGTATTTTTCACGGTGTGCAGTCCCAGCCTTACACCAGAATGTGTCCCGTAACATCACCCGTGCCTTGACTAATGCAGTTTTTAGGAAGGACCACTTAACGACTGACACATGGACAGGTGCTTTTGGCCAGGGACGCTACATTTCCGTAACGGCCGGGAGCGAGTCGTACCCTGGGATGGCACAGGTGCTACCGACGCCAAAGATTTCGGGCCCTACTTCCATCAGGGTTTCCACCACCACCTACTTTAGTGGCTGCAACCTCCCCTTCTCCTCCTTCGCCTCCTCCTCCACTTTCACCTCTGAATTATCATCTTGCAGCACCAGTCAGACATCAGTCAGTAGCTGGAAGCAGTGTAGCAATGCAGTAGGGAAGCGGCAACAGGCAGTGCTTAAACTGATCTGCTTAGGTGACAAACAGCACACCGCCGCAGAGCTGTGGCGGGGGATAAGGGACCAGACTGAGCTGTGGCTCTCACCACTCAACCTAGAACCAGGCATGGTTGTGTCTGATAATGACCGTAACTTGGTGGCGGCTTTGGAGCTCGGCAAGCTCACACACATAACATGCCTAGTGTTCAACCTAGTGGTTCAGCGGTTTCTCAAAACCTACCCCAATTTGCCTGAGCTACTGGTGAAGGTGCCCATTTCTGTGTGTGCCCATTTCTGCAAGTCATTGATAGCTTCAGCCGGTCTGGCGTACGTAGTTCCTTGGTCAACTGATCTGACCCCTTATGTTTTAGATGGTCAGATCAGCAACAGGCACTCGCCCCTAATATTTTAGAAGTTCTTATCAGCAGCAGGCACTCGCCCCTAATGTTTTAGAGGGTCAGCTCAGCAGCAGGCCCTCGCCCCTAATGTTTTGGAAGGTCAGATCAGCTGCAGGCACTCACCTTTAATGTTTTAGATGGTCAGATCAGCAGCAGGCCCTCGCCCCTAATGTTTTAGATGGTCAGATCAGCAGCAGGCACTCGCCCCCAATGTTTTAGAGGGTCAGCTCAGCAGCAGGCCATCACCCTAATGTTTTAGATGGTCAGATCAGCAGTAGGCCCTCGCCCCTAATGTTTTAGATGGTCAGATCAGCAGCATGCCCTTGCCCCTAATGTTTTTAGAGGGTCAGATCAGCAGCAGGCCTCGCCCCTAATCTTTTAGAAGGTCAGATCAGCAGCAGGCACTCGCCTTTAATGTTTTAGATGGTCAGATCAGCAGCGGGCACTCGCCCCTAATGTTTAAGAGGGTCAGCTCAGCAGCAGGCCCTCGCCCCTAATGTTTTAGAAGGTCAGCTCAGCAGCAGGCCCTCACCCTAATGTTTTAGATGGTCAGATCAGCAGCAGGCACTCACCCCCAATGTTTTAAAGGGTCAGCTCAGCAGCAGGCACTCGCCCCCAATGTTTTAGAGGGTCAGCTCAGCAGCAGTCCTTTGCCCCTAATGTTTTAGATGGTCACATCAGCAGCAAGCCCTCGCCCCTAATGTTTTAGATGGTCAGATCAGCAGCAGACACTCGCCGCTAATGTTTTAGAGGGTCAGTTCAGCAGCAGGCCCTCAACCCTAATGTTTTATATGGTCAGATCAACAGGCCCTTGCTCCAATAGTTTTTGAGGGTCACCAGCAGGCCATCAATCACAATTTTTCAAGGGTGTTTATGATGCCCTCCTTTATGTGTAACAAAGGGTGTATTGGAGTGCCGGTTCCTTGTAATTTTTGGCAGCCCTTTCACTTAGTGCATAGGCTTTATGAGTGTAGGAGTCCCACTACATGAACAATTGTACCACAATGTGAATGAGGCCCTCCTTTATGTGATATACAGGTTGTATCGGAGTGCCTCTTCCTTGTAATTTTAGGCAGCACATGCACTTTATATACAAGTAAATATACAGGAAAGAATGTTTCCTAATAATTTTTCCTCTTAAATCGATTTTACCTTCGGTTTTGTACGTATTATTGTCAGTCTGTAAAATTGGCGTACTACTCGGACAACATCATTACCAGCAGCGACCTGGGAGTCCAAGATGCATCCAGACATCCTCCCCAGGCTGTTCCTGAACCATTTCGGTGGTGTTTCCATGAATTTATGACCTTTTCATGTGAACCAGACACCCTCCCCTCTTCAGAGCAGGGGGTGCCTGGGTTAATGTTTGGGTTCTCCCATTGACTACCATTGTGCTCGGGTGCTCAGTAGAGCACCCGAGCATCCCGAGGTATTCTACTCGAGCACACGAGCACTTTGGTGCTCCACCAACACTAGTGATGACATCAAAATAAATCAGCAGCTCTAAACAAATTTTAGTGGTGCATGCTCAATCGTTGATTTGGCTTACCAGGCCGATACTCGCAGTAACATGTGCAAGATTATCATGGCTATGCACACAGAATCGTCTGTGGAGGGACACTGCCTCACAGATGTAAAATCTGTTCAGATGAACTAATTGATTCGCTCATCCCTAGTCCATGCATTTTATAGATACTTTGGATACTGAAGCAATGAAGGGGTTTTCCAGGAGTAGACTACTGATAATTAGTGATGAGCGGCAGGGGCAATATACAAATTCGCAATATTTCATGAATATTTGGTAGAATATTCGTCATATATTCGCATATTCGCGAATTCAAGATTATTTTCTTGATCGCGAAAAATCGTCAATGTAATACACGCGAACTACAGGTGTGTGTCATCATAGCTACATTTTTCAAGCTGCTAGAAGTTTCCTGAGACTGGAGAAAATGGTTGGCACGGCAGAACCATACAATAGCTTTATATGCAGATAGAGTGCTCCAATATATTTGCAATTGCAATGATGCAAATATTTTGGCGCAATACGTGCAACTTTACATTTTAACAGGTCAGACTACTTATTAGTGAGTGGTGCACTACGTATTTTTGTGAACTTGTGACATCACAGCACTATGTATGTAGCATGTATGTATGGACAGCAGAACCTATCAGCTACACTATTTCACTATCTAACCTACACTGACTATCTACCACTAACTATCTGTATTTTATATATATATATATATATATATATATATGCTAACTAACTAACTAACTAACTATCTAATGTAATGACACAGGAAAGCAGAGAGCACAGCAATAAAACTGCTGTCTTTCTCAGATCTGCAAAATACTGCATACAAGGGCTGCTGGGGAGGTTCTTATATAGTAAGGGGTAGGCAACTTTCCTATTGGATGCTAGGGATGTTGTTAAGCTCAGACAAAGACATTGCAGCCTTCTCATTGGCCCACAAGCAAGAAGGGAAGTTACTGATGAAAAATAAATCTAGAATATTCGAAATTACGAATATATATCACTATATTCTAAATATTCGCGAATTCTCGAAGTGCCGATATTCGCGATTAATATTCGCTATTCGAATATTCACGCCCAACACTACTGATAATCTATCTTCAGGATAGATATTCAGTATCCTATTGGTGAGGGTCTGACTCCAGGGCTCCCTGACAATCAACCATTGCAAGTGGCTGTGGCACTCTGGAGAGCACTGTGGCATCAAGGCCAGCGACTTAAGGTTAATCAGTCATATAGCCTATCTGCAGCTCAGTCCCATTCAAGCACTGTACAGCAATGTGCTTGGTAAGCTGAGGGGAGGCTTCAGCTCTCACCGGAGCACCCCAGCCTCTTCACATTGCTAATTGGTGGTGTTGCCAGGTGTCAGACACCCCACCGATCATCCTGATGAAGGGGATCACAGTGACCCCGAAACGCGTTGAGCCTACTCCTACCCCTACCCTGTGCTAAAACAATAAAAAGAAAATAACCAGAAGTTCCAAGTGTAACTGCCGTTATTTCCGGACGATCTTACAGGCGATCCAGGCGCAGGAGGAAGCAGAGTGGGTGTTATGTGCTTTATCCCACCCTGCCCCTTCTGGGTGAAGTGAGTTTTTACTACAAAATACCTTTTTTTATTCTCATTGCGATTTTAACCAACTACCATTACTGTTTTAATTAAGGTTATTTTGCACGTTTTCACAAGCGTTGTGTTTTTAAACAACTGTATCAAAGTTACCACTTAATTGACCATTTTTACCGCAAGTAGGCCATTACTTTTGAGGCTATTGGCTATTGGCTATTGGCTACAGGTCTTTTTTTCTTACGTTTTTTTCCCTATCCTTTGGTCATGGTGACATCTGGAAATTGCTCCCAACCATATCATCTTATTAGTGCTCAGAGATTCGAGATTCTATGCTAAATGTCTGTTCCACAGCAGGTCACTGTGTCCCATCCCAGCAAGGACATCAATAAAATGGATAACACTCAAGGAATGCCTTGTAGAAGATAGTTTACTTTCAAAACAACTCTCATCCTCTGTAAAAAAAATATATATATATTTAGCAGACTGGATATAAAACACAGAGTTTATAAACCTCCTCTAAAATTACACACCATAATTTACAAGAATATTGCAATTTCAACAGCTTCAGAATGATGGAAAAATATTAACTCCGGAAAAAATAACTACCCTTAAATGTGAATAAACCTATTCATCGAGGGACATAATATACACCATAGGGTATGTTTTCATATTTTTTTTTTAATGCAGGTAGAATAAAGGTGTTTGTCTTATTTATCTTTTGACAGGTAAAAAATGTGTCGGCTTAAAGAGTTTATTTTTTTTAAAGACATTACAGTTCTAGTTGGGCTAGGGATGTTCCTCCAGTTTTTCAGTGGCTTATTTCTAAAACATATGCTGACTTTTAGAAATTAAGGGGCTCATTTATTAAGACGTGCATCTTAATAAAGCCCTGCACTGGTGGGGGATCTGCCGAAGTTATGTAGAGGTGCCAGCCTTTAAATAACTTTGGCTGATCCACCGCCGCTTCAAACTATAGGACAGCTTCCTAGCTGTCTTACAGTTTGACAATTTTCTATGCTTGAAACAGCAGTAGAAAATGGTAAATAAGATGGTCCTGCCGGCCCTTCCCCGCCCACGCCACTCCCACTTTTTTTTAGATTGTGACATGAGTGGGGAAAAGTTTCAGATTTAGGAGTATTTCTATTTAATAAATTACCCCCTAAGTTTTGTTCACCTTACATACAGCTGCTTAAGAGAGCTGCCTGAAAATATGAACAGAAATTATGTTTTTTTGACTGCTTTTATCATAGGTCCCTATCAGCCTGCACAATTTTTGGGCCAGTTATTGGGAAAATGCATTCATCGGAACGATAATTGGTCTATATAATAGAGTAGCTGATGAACCAATGAGTGAGCGAACACTTGTTTGTCGGCTGATGGGTATATTTCATCAGGATGAAAGATGCCCAGTTATTGGCAGCACATCTTCCTGTGTAATTATGGATGTGCTGGTGATAATGAATAGAAAAGAAAGAGGGAGGAATAACTTTGGTAGCAATAGTACCTTCGTCATTCAGTTTGCATTGTCTTGTGTAATTAAGCCGGTGCAAAAGAACATCAGTGGATGTGTTTATCATCCGTTGGTACTTGTACTGCCTGAACATTGGGCAGGGTAATATTGCCATTAATCCAAGAAAGTGTTGTATGTACCCTTTGCAATGCTCCTGCCAATCCCTGTCTGAGAAAACTTGTAAGGCTAGCTATCCAGATGTGATCTGGGGAGACATGATGTAACCCCTCCACCCCCCAGACAGCTTTATAGCTGTAATGTTCTGTTCAGTAGGGACAATCATGTAAACTGAAGAAACAGGAAATAGCGTGTTAACCATACAAAACCTACTTCGAAGCCAAACGCATCATCTAAAAGTGTCATGAAGTGATCAAAATCTCATTGGTTCTGAAATGGTTGTTGAACACATTGGTTTTACACTCAAGAGTCTATGAATGAAAGATCCTTATTTAACCTTAAAGGGATTTCCATGTTAATGATATTGATGACCTATAGGATAGGTCATGAATATCCCATCATTGGGGATACATTCAAAGCCTAGATACTGTGTCGAGTTACTGCAGTTCAGATCCGATTCAAGTGAATGGGAGCTGAACTTCAGAAACCTGGCCCAGCCGCCAAACTTTGAATGGAGCTGTGTTTATGGCTTCTGTCAATGTGTTGGTTCTGGCCCCAAAGGCTGCAGGGAACAGCTGATAAATAGGTGAGCAGAGTGTCGGACCCACACCGATCGGATATTGATGACTTATCCTTTACGATAGGTCACCATTATCAGGAGCCTGGAAAACCACTTTAAACCTTTATAACAGGTGAAGCGCTTCAGGATTTTAAAATAAAATTTAATTAGCTACATGGGGTTAAGAAAAGATAAGAACAGATAAGATCAGTTTTAAGGAGAGGATTTAGCTCTTTGTATTGCGTGCATAGAATGTATTTACAACAGCATTTCTATTTGCTGTGCTCTTCATTGAAAATACGGTAATCAAATACCAAATAATAGGGTGTGCAATAATTCATTCATACACTTTTATCCATGAACAAAAAGGATTATGCACCGCCAAAGCAATTTTCAGATACAATTCCTTCTAAGAGCCTTATTCTAATATTATGTTTCTTACAATATGCTGCACTTCAAATTGCATTAAAATCTTGGTGCTTCTGACTTTCCACAGCTACAGCAACAGGAAACAGCTTTCATTTTGTTCCATGAACTCAATTTGCTGCTGATATTAAAGAGTCTTATTATTTGCATGCACTACAAATGCAAAAAAAATTAAGATTTCTAGACATTTATAAAATGTTAATTTAGTGTAACTTATTTTTATGCATATATAGAATGCACAGAAAGGACATTTTTTGACTGCTTTTATCTATAGTTTCTTTCATTTTTGTTATTTTCCTATATTTCATCTTTATATATGCATGTTAATCGCAGTATACTGTGTGATGTAGTAGATCAGAAAGTCAGAGTTGGGGTCATGTTCTGAAGTTACAATACTTTCATTGAGATCAAAAGGTGTTTAACTTTCTTTTTTGGTATATAGGATTTACATCTAAACAGAATGTGAACACAGGTTGTCTGGCGGAGTAGACTCCACCTACCAAGAAGGCCACACATTAAAGTCATGCATGGTTTTAAATTGTGTTTGCCCTTACAAAATGTAGAATATTGTTGTGCACTTCTAACAATTTCTGACATCCATCTGCAGCCTTTCCCATGTACATACTTGTGTGTTTCCCCTCTTACTTTCACAGTAGTATGTCTAATTCACCCCCACTGATCAGACCAAACACCGCTGGTTTATGCAGAGAAGGACAACACTATTTTGAAGTAATGGTAATACTAGCTCTTAAAGCTACATCTCTACCACTTGGCAATGGTCTTGTTTTAATGCTTATATTATCATCTTTCAAAGAAAATTAAGATCACAGCTGTAGCCCAGATATAGCTTGATATATTGCAGTTTAAAGCAGCCTCCTTCAGTCAGCTATCATCTCAGTCAAGTGGAGGAGGAGAGAGGTGCCAGTGGGGGACCTTCTGACAGTCTGCAGGGAGAAGAGGAGAGACACAGATCGTAAATGACCCCATGGACTTCTGTGCATGTTATCAATCCTGCAATCAATCAGAGTGCATATTTGCTCTCTGATTGTGACACACATTCCTTTACAGAAAAGGAGTGAAAAGACGAGTGCTTGTTCATCTAATCACCCCCTTGTGCCTAATCATTGATACCAGACCTTTACCAGTATCCAGATCACGACATCAAATAATCTGCACAAAGACATAAAAAATGTTCATGTTTAAACTGTCCCTATCCACTCTTGAGTAAGCTGTCCACGAAATGCTCATATAGTGGTGAGGTGGTGTCTGGGGCAATATTTTAGTACACTCTTATTGGTTGGTATTGAGAACTTAACATTTACCACCTAGCTATGTGCTTTATTTGGTGGGACCCTTTTTATATTCTATTAGTGCAATGATTATGTCACTTGACTTTTTCCTGCCCTATGGCCACAACCTCAAATGTGTGTTTTCTTTTTAATTGTTTTTGTAGTGTTGTAATCTATATTCTTAATTGGTATATGGAATATCTATTGAAATATTGGGGGTGTTTTTTGGTTTAGTGTGATATGTAGCACTATGAAAGATGTGCAGAAAGTACAGACCAACATGAAAACTCTCTTTAGGCATTCTCTTGGTATGAGATTCAATGAGGATACAGTTATGCATCTTAGTGCTCCCAGGGAAATAACACTAGGAGCGTCACTTGTAGAGAAGGATTTGGGTGTACTTGTAGATCATGGAATGAATAACATTATGCAATGTCAATCAGTTGCTTCTAAGGCCAGAAGAATACTGTTGTGTGTTAAAAGGGGCATGGACATAATATTAAAACATTACAAATCACTAGTGTGGCTCTATTTCAAATATGCAGTTCAGGTCTGGACCCCAGTTCATAGAGAGGATGCCCTCTAATCTGTAATATAAAAAAAAGAAACACAACTAAACTGATGAGGTGCATAGCGGGCCTTAGTTATGATGAAAGGTAAAAAATAATTACATTTAAAGTGGTTTCCCATGATCGATGTCAAAAATGAAAATAAGACATCAGAACAGTGCATGAAAATCTCTTTTTAATCAATCTAGAACCAGTCCTGTACCTCACATGAGTCCAGAGATCTCCCCATTCTTTTTTTTTTTTCAATTGCTCTGCTAGATTCTATTCATGGTGGCAGCCTAGGGGCATTTTCTTTCTCAGGAGATGTGTCTATTCTGCTGCAGCTCTCTCCCTATCACAGCCAAAGGAGTGTGTCCTTTCTCATGGAGCTCTCTCCAGGTAACTGTCACAGCTTCTAACAGCAGATACGTCTGGCGGCAGTTAAAAGATAACACTGAGCATGTGCGTCCACCTCAGTGATAATACTGAGGTGGACAGAGAAATAAAGAAAAGAACAAACAGCAGGTGGAACTCTACATATACATTTTATTGCATAACTCATTTGTTATACTACATTTTTATTATACTACATTTTTAATTACATGGATTTAGAAAAGTATTCAGATCCAGGTGCTGGTCTGAAAAATGTAGAACATTTTTCATGGGACAAACCCTTCAATAAGTCTTGAGGAGAGGCATGTAAGGGGAGACATGATTAACTTGTATAAATATATAAATGACCCATACAGTACAAAAAATATATGGTGAAAAGCTGTTCCCTCAAAAGACAAGGGACACTGCCTTTATCTGGAGAAGAAACATTTCTACCTCAGGACATGGCCACAGTAGGAACAGTTGACGACTTAAAAAAAGCTTTGATGACTTCTTAGAATAGACCATTAACACGTATGTAGATATATAGAATTCTTTTTTTGAATATTGATTCGGTCTGGTCATCACTAGAGGTTAGGAAGTGTAGACTAGTCTGTGTTTTATGGGTTTCCAACCCTATTCTAGAGCAATAGGGGAAAGTTATTTTTAAAGGTTTAGCCATGAGTCATCCCTTCATCCATATCCTCTCTCATCCTTGGTAAAATTTTAATATAATTTTTTTTTCTAACTGTAATGTGTAACTATGGTGGAACGTGTAGACTTTAGTTCAGGGACAACATATGATGTGTTAGGTAAAGTTACAGTGGTGCCTGACCTAAAGCTACATCAGATTTTGCCACTGGCAGATGTGATATTATATCATTTTCCTCAATAAATAAATGACCAAGTCTAATGTATTTAACACAATTGCTTGATTTGATCTACCTTACATTTAGAACTTGTGTGAAAGTCGGATGTAGTTTTTGCTCCAATTTAGGCAGAGATATAGAAAATTCGGAAGGGCTCATAAACTTTCAAACTGTATATGCTCACTTACTTTTTCTTTTCATTGTGAGTCGAGATTAGCGAATCGAAGCCGACAAAGTGGAATTCGTTTGGAATTTCAGGAACGCGACGAATGCGAATTTCCTCGCACTTTGTGGTAACGAATCACATTTTTTCTAAAATGGCAGCTACACGTGACTGGGGACATGGGGCAAGGAACTCTGGGAAAGCGGGATCACCCTGATTGACATGCCTGCATGCAGCCAATCAGCAGCCAGCCAGCCCTGTGATATCACAGGCCTAAAAATACGGCATCAATTTGAGATTCTGCAATTTTCCAGCGTTCAGAGGACAAACGTGTGAAGGCGCTAGGGGCAGCTATTGGAAAAACGATTGTGGGAAAAAAAAGACAGAAAAAAACGATTTATAAGTGCAGGGAAATGATAGGGAGGAATCATTTCACAGCATCTTAGTGCAGGGAGACATGTCAGAAGGTGCTAGGGACATTGATAGGAAAGTGATTTACAAGTGCAGGGAACGATTATTTGGGGATCCAAATAGTCATTAGACAGCTCTGTCATTCAAGCTTTTTGTTATTGGGCTGAAATTCTTATGTTGAAAAGCCTTTAGAGGCTTATGTCTTAATATCTTATTCAGTACGACAAGAACAATATACGTGCATTTTTACTTCTGCAGTTATTTCTGTTGAAAGCATATAGGTGTGTATTTCAGTAACAAAGAAAAATAAATACGCACTGCACTGTTGCAGTTATTTCTGGTGAAAGCGTATAGGGGCGTATTTCAGTCCAACAAGAAAAATAGTATAGGGGTGTATTTCATTAAAAAAAGGAAAATATACATGCACTGCACTGTTTCAGTTATTTCTGTTAAAAGCGTATAGGGGTGTATTACAGTTAAAAAAGAAAAATATATATGCACTGCACTGTTGCAGTTATTTCTGTTGAAAGCGTATTGGGGCGTATTTCAGTAAAAAAAGACAAATATATATACGCACTGCACTTTTGCAGTTATTTCTGTTGAAAGCGTATAGGGGTGTATTTCAGTACTACCAGAAAAATATATACGCACTTCACTATTTAATTGTTTTCTGGTTAAAGCGTATAGTGGCTTATTTCATTCCAACAAGAAATATATATTCTCAGGTCACTTCTGCAGTTATTTCTGGTGAAAGCGTATAGGGGTGTATTTCATTAAAAAAAGAAAAATATATACACACTGCACTGTTGCAGTTATTTCTGTTAAAAGTGTATAGGGGTGTATTACAGTAAAAAAATAAAAAAATATATATATGCACTGCACTGAAAGCATATAGGGGCGTATTTCAGTAAAATAAGAAAAATATATTCTCAGTGCATTTCTGCAGTTAATTCTGTTGAAAGCGTATGGGGCGTATTTCAGTAAAATAAGAAAAATATATACGCACTGCCCTGTTGCAGTTATTTCTGGTGAAAGCGTATAGGGGCGTATTACAGTAAATAAAGAAAAAAAATATTCTCAGTGCATTTCTGCAGTTAAGGCTACTTTCACACTAGCGTTCGGAGCGGATCCGTCTGATGTTTCATCAGACGGATCCGCTCCGATAATGCAGACGTTCGCATCCGTTCAGAACGGATCCGTCTGCATTAAAACTTAGAAAATTTTCTAAGTGTGAAAGTAGCCTGAGCGGATCCGTTCAGACTTTACATTGAAAGTCAATGGGGAACGGATCCGCTTGAAGATTGAGCCACATTGTGTCATCTTCAAGCGGATCCGTCCCCATTGACTTACATTGTAAGTGTGGACGGATCCGCTCGCCTCCGCACGGCCAGGCGGACACCCGAACGCTGCAAGCAGCGTTCAGCTGTCCGCCTGGCCGTGCGGAGGCGAGCGGAGCGGAGGCTGAACGCCGCCAGACTGATGCAGTCTGAGCGGATCCGCATCCATTCAGACTGCATCAGGGCTGGACGGAAGCATTCTGCTCCGCTCGTGAGCCCCTTCAAACGGAGCTCACGAGCGGACAGCAGAACGCTAGTGTGAAAGTAGCCTAATTCTGGTGAAAGCGTATAGGGGCGTATTACAGTAAAAAAAGAAAAATATTTACGCATTTCACTGGTTCACTTATTTGTGACAAAAGAGATCAGTGGCCTATTTCAGTACAGAAAGAAAAATATATACGCACTTCACTGGTGCATTTATTTCCTGCTTCTCAGCAGCCTACCTGCCTAGGAAGTAGTGGTGCAGGGCTTCAAGGAAGTAGTGGCTGTGGCAGTCAGTCAGTGCGGCGGTTATATGTGTTATTTTAAATTTCAGTACAAAAAGAAAAATACATTCTCAGTTCACGTCTGCGGCGGTTATATGTGTTGAAAGTGTTTAGTGGCCTATTTCAGTATGAACAGAAAAATGCATTCTCAGTTCACGTCGGCGGCAGTTATATTTCTTGAAAGCGTTTAGTGGCCTATTTCAGTACAAAAAGAAAAATACATTCTCAGTTCACGTTGGCGGCGGTTATATGTGTTGAAAGCGTTTAGTGGCCTATTTCAGTACAAACAGAAAAATACATTCTAAGTTCACTTTGGCGGTTATATGTGTTGAAAGGATTGCTGGGATGCAGCAGGGTGGCAGCCGTGGGAGATCCAGAGTCAAACGTGCCCGGGGAAGAGCACCTGCTTCGTAGCAACCTACCTACCTGGGAAGTAGCAGGGGTTAACTGAAGTAGCGGCGGAAGCGGTCAGTCAGCGGTTATATGTGGTAAAATCTTTATAGAAGTATTTCAGTCGAAAAACTAAATTTATTCAGCAGTCAGCGTTATATGCGGTTAAATCTCCATGATGTCTCTATGATAAATCTGCAGCGGTGGGGTGCTGTGTGGCTTCTACACACTTTCAAAATAATCCTTCAGCAGAGCGAATAGATGCCGGATGACCGGGACGCTCCATGACCTTCCCAGGAGCTGCTTTCGGGAGAATCGGTTCATTTCTGAGACGTCCGTATAGTGCGGGGGGAATCTAAAGACCCTTTCCATCTCTGTGCTCCGTTATATGTGGTAAAATCTTTATTAAAGTATTTTAGTGGAAAAATAAATTTTATTCAGCGTTCAGCGCTGCACTTATATGCGTTAAAATCTTTTGTGACTTATTTCGGTGAAAAAAAAATTTTTTATTCAGCGGTAAGCGCTGCACTTGTATGCGGTAAAATCTTTTGTGACTTAATCATCTGGTTCAACGTGACGTGGAAACATTGTTACAACAATGTAAGACTGGTAACATGCATTTACAATCAAATTTGACTCTTGAGGAAAAAACGTGCTCTTGATCAGCTATTGGAAGACAAGTCCCTTGTATTCAAGCCTGCGGACAAGGGGGGAGCCTTGGTGGTCTTAGACAAGACATATTATGTTTCTGAAATTTTATGTCAATTAAATGATACCGATACATACTAGATTTTGCGTACCGGATTAAGGAAATGATTCAAACTGTTGTTAATACTGCCAGGGAGAGGGGGGGTCATTGATGCCATGCTGGGCGGCTTTTTGGTTAATCAACATCCTATCACTCCTGTGTTTTACACGTTACCAAAAATACACAAATCTACCACTCATCCACCTGGCCGTCCCATTGTGGCATCAACAGACTCGATCCTCTCACCTTTGGCAGTTTTTCTTGAGAAGGTATTGACACCATTAACTAAGATGTCCCTCTCGTACTTACGTGATACCGAACATTTTTTACAGGAAATGAAATCCTTCAAATTCTACACTGATGATATACTTGTCACCTTTGATGTATGTAACTTGTACACGTCTATAACACATGAAAAAGGTGTAAAAGTAGTACATATGCTTTTAGCATCGAGCCATTATAAACATACAGAAAGAGATTTTTTTTTTTACATTATTGAGGATCGTGCTTGAACAAAATTATTTCCTATTTCAGGATTCCTTCTATCAGCAGTGGCGCGGGACCGGGAATTTTTGGCGTTGTTTTATCGACGACATTTTTTGCGTATGGCGTGGCGACGTTCGATCCCTTCAACAATTCGCATTGCACCTCAATTCTGTCTGGTCTGAGTTGAAGTTTACTTTGCATTTTGATACCCATAAAATTTCATTTTTAGACACCTGGGTCATTAAGGACGAGATAGGGGGTATACACACTGACCTATTCACAAAAAGTACTGACAGGAATAGTTTGCTTGCTTTTACTAGTAACCACCCAGCAGCCACAAAAAAATCTCTCCCCTACTGACAATTCCAAAGGGTTAAATGCATAGTGGGTGATACTGAGACATGCAACTTTAAACTTGATGAGATGACTCATCAAATGAAATTCAGGGAGAGAGGCTATCCTGATCATTTACTGCAGGAACAAAGGAATAAGGTTGAGACTATACAACAAGATAAACCTATGAAACAACCGCGGATTCAACTTGTGGTGAAATATCATCCTTGGATTCAGAGATTGAGGGGAATAGTGAATGAACATTGGCATGCAGTATCTAAATCCTATCCCCAAGTTGTTGAATTTCAACAACCACCTATGATGTGTTTCAAAAGGGCTAATAATATAAGTGACAGGATAGTGCGGGCTGATATTGGCAGTAATAAAGTTGGACTTATACAAAGGGTATTGTCCACTCCCAAAATGGGAACTTTTCCCTGTTTGAACTGTGTGCACTGTTCTAGTGTGATAAGGGGTGCACATTTCACACATCCACAATCAGGTGAAAATATACCAATTAAAGGCTTTTTCACATGTGACAGCCAAATTATTGAAAGTGTACCCTTACCCTGGCGTGGAGGTGATAGAAATAAACTACAGTATTTTTTGCCCTATAAGACGCACCTAGGTTTTGGAGGAGGAAAATAAGAAAAATAATATTTTGAACCAAAAGGTGTGCTTTTGGTGGGTTTTGAACTAATTGTGGTCTGTGGATGGCGCACTGTTATGGGGGATCTGTGGGTGACGCACTGTTATGGGGGATCTGTGGGTGACGGGGGATCTGTGGGTGACACTTATGGGGGATCTGTGGGTGACACTTATGGGGGATCTGTGGGTGACACTTATGGGGGATCTGTGGGTGGCTCTTATTGGGGTCTCTGGATGGCACAGTTATGGGGGGGATCTGTGGATGACACATATATAGAATCTTATGCTATGTGTCATCCACAGATCCCCTCCATAACAGTGTCCCTGTAGTGAATGACTCTCAATACAGGGGGTGGGGGTCGCATCTGCTTTTATAATAACAGCGGGGCCCGTGCAGTGACTGTATTCTACTACACGGGCCCCGCTCACTGTATATTATCGTATCTGTAATAGTTAATTGTTATGTATATAATTGGGTAATCAGCGCCTGTATTACTTACAACTACAAGCGCTCGGTAGCAGAGAGGAGGGAGGAGGCAGGCAGGGAGGACGGGCGCTGGCAGCGTGAGTCACTACGTCTGCTTCATTCATAAAGTGGGCGGCGCAGGCGCGTGACGTGGTGACTCACGCTGCCAGCGCCCGTCCTCCTGGCCTGCCTCCTCCCTCCTCTCTGCTACCGAGCGCTTGTAGTTGTAAGTATACAGGCGCTGATTACCCGATTATATACATAACAATTAACTATTACAGATACGATTATACAGTGAGCGGGGCCCGTGTAGTAGAATACAGTCACTGCACAGGCCCCGCTGTCATTATAAAAGCAGATGTCGGCCCCAGCCCCTTCTCCCTCACAACTGATACACCCGCCGCGCGGCATCGCGACGGGTGTATCATTGAAAATTCTGCAAAATGCAGCATTCGCCCCATAAGACGCACTGCTATTTTCCCCCCACTTTGGGGGGGGGGGGGAAAGTGCGTCTTATAGGGCAAAAAATACGGTATTACTCAAGAGGGAGGCTTATTTGATACACCAAATGTTGGAGCCACGTGGGCTCAACCGTGAATATAATGTACAAAGCTTCCTATGATTGATTACCTCAATTAGTATTATTTCAATAAAAAATATATTTTTTTCATTAAAATATTTTTTTTCTTTTTTTTTTTTTCTTTATAGCGGAACTAAAAAAGAAAAAACAGAACACAATAAGGAAGGAAAAATGAATTTCGCTCTATTTTGTTTACAGCTTATAATATTGCAGCAGTAATGCTTGATTTTGTTGTTTCACTTGTTTTTTCACGTTTGATTTAATTTTGATTTGTGGGTGTGGTCATTTGTGTGATGTCATTTCCCTGTGCTTTGGTAGTCTATTTAAACATGATTCATTTATGGATGTTCACAGTCTGATGAAGGTGTGATAGCACCGAAACGCGTCACTACTAAATGTATATGTGACAATAAAGCAGAAGAATAATCATCTACCGGCATCTCGCCGAAAAGACCGGCGAGTGCCGGTCTTTTCTTCAGTATTTTATTGGGAACGCCATCCCATAGACACGTGCACCGCGATCTCAGCAGCAGTGCCGACATGCAAACACTACAACATACCACAATACATTTGATATGACATTTAGCAACAGTTTAAAGTGCCCACATATAGCACATAGTGAAACACTGCATCAAGATGAATCAGGCGTGGATCAGACAGGATTTCCACACGCCAATGCCTGATGCATCAGACTAGATCATCCATGGTGCCACACCAACAATTTGACAAAAGAGACCGGTATCTTCTGGCTACCTGCCTCAGCTACTTTCCTGATGCTGCAACCCGCCTGATGCCACACATCTGATGCCAAGTGCTCCTTCTTGCACCCACCTTCGGGTACTGGTATTGCCTCCCACCGCCCCACTCTGTTACAGGGTCACTTTGTGGTCTCCTGATGCAGCTGATGCTGCCATCTCCAAACTATGTCACCTTGCCACTCTGTGGCCTCCTCATGCTGCTGCCATATCCACACTATGTCACCTTGCCACTCTGTGGTCTCCTGATGCTGCTGCTGCTTCTGCCATCTCCACATTATGACACCTTGCCACTCTGTGGTCTCCTCATGCTTCTGCCATCTCCACACTATGTCACCTTGCCACTCTGTGGTATCCTGCTGCTGCTGCCATAGCCATACTATGTCACCTTGCCACTCTGTGGCCTCCTGTTGCTGCTGCCATCTTCACACTATGTCACCTTGCCACTCTGTGGTCTCCTGATGCTGCTGCCATCTTCACACTATGTCACCTTGCCACTCTGTGGTATCCTGCTGCTGCTGCCATCTCCACATTATGTAATTTTGCCACTCTGTGGTCTCCTCATGCTGCTGCCATCTCCACACTATGTCACCTTGCCACTCTATGGTATCCTGCTGCTGCTGCCATCCACACTATGTCACCTTGCCACTCTGTGGCATACTGATGCTGCCTCCACCTCCAAACTATGTCACCTTGCCACTCGGTGGTCTCCTCATGCTGCTGCCATCTTCACACTATGTCACTTTGCCACTCTGTGGTCTCCTCATGCTGCTACTATCTCCACACTATGCCACCTTACCACTCTGTGGTATCCTGCTGCTGCTGCCATCTCCACATTATGTCACCTTACCATTCTGTGGTCTCCTCATGCTGCTGCTATCTCCACACTGTCACCTTGCCATTCTGTGGTATCCTGCTGCTGCTGCCATAGCTATACTATGTCACCTTGCCACTCTGTGGTCTCCTCATGCTGCTGCCATCTCCACACTATGTCACCTTGCCACTCTGTGGTATCCTGCTGCTGCTGCCATCTCCACATTGTCACCTTGCCACTCTGTCGTATTCTGCTGCTGCTGCCATCTCCACATTATGTCACCTTGTCACTCTGTGGTCTCTGGATGCTACCGCCACCTCCAAACTATGTCACCTTGCCACTCTGTGGCCTCATCATACTGCTGCCATCTACAGACTCTGTTATTGTGCCACTCTTTCAAAGTGTTTTTTTTGGGGGGTAGAAATGATGGATGACTGAAAAACTTATTTTGCTGTATGGACCGAATGACATCGTGTGAGGTCGCGTGACGTCTGAAAGTGTGAGGAAAATTATATATTATGAAACAAAAAATTATACAAAAAGTACATGAAAACAATGACAACCTCCTGATGCTGCCGCCACCTCCAGACTCTGTCATTGTGCCACTCGGTGGCCTTCTCATACTGCTTCCAACTCCAGACTCTGTCATTTTGCCACTCGGTGGCCTTCTCATGATGCTGCTGCTGCATATGCCACCTTCAGACTCTGTCATTGTGTTTTTATTCAGTAATGTTGATGGGTGACTGCAAAACTTCTTTTGCTGTATGAACGTCGTGCTCATACTGCTGCCAAATCCAGACCCTGTCATTGGGCCACTCTGTAGTCTCCTCATGCTGCTTCCACCTCACCACTATGTCATAGGTCTACTCTGTGGACTTCGCATGCTGTTCCCACCCTCCCCACTTCATGACTGGTCCACTATTTTGCCTTTCAGCCTGGCTGACATCATGATTTATTTGACCTTTCTTCTGATCTGTCAGAAGGAAGTAAAAATGAGACACACAACGAATCCTGTCTGTGTAACAGCTGTAAGGCCTGTATGGTCCCATCAGAATTGGCTTATGATTTGGTAGCCAAAAGCAGGAGTGGGTAGAAAACACAGAAGACATGCAAATATTCCATTCACGTGTCATCTCTGTTTTATATCCACTCCTGTTTTTGTTTTTGGCATTAGCAATACTGATGGATTATTGAGCAAATGCTGACCGAGTGAAGGCGTATGCTCCACAGACAGGATCTGTTTTTTGTGGGTTATTCTTCTGACGGATCAGAGGAAGGGAAAACTAATCAGTGACTCTGTCCGGGGGGCTCTACTTGTATACGCGTTAATAGAACAGGTTCTGATAACATCTATGTGGAACCAGCTGGCGACGGTGTAAAAGGAGTGCGCTTCTTCTTGGCACTAACATAGACCTGTAAGGCTGAGTTCATACTTGAGTTATTTGGTCAGTTTTGGCCCCGTGGCTGTCCTAATAAGTGAAGTGTGCAGTGATTCTAAGAGCGACGCCTGTCATCTGCAAGTCATATGGACTCACAGTATTAATTCACTACCAAAGCAGACTCCCTATGCGTGTTACTGCAAGGCACAGTGTTCTACACCACTATAAAGGCTCTCAGCAGCCAGGAAATAGCAGTTTTTTAACGCGATTTGCTGCGAATAAATTCGTATCGAAGCAAATTTTTCCGAAAAATTTAGCAAACCAGCCGAATCAAATTTTGGAAATCAGCTTATCTCTAATTGTGAGGTGCACATGTAATATAGATAATATTACCCAGAAAATTGTGGTCTTCTATTTTCACTGTATTCATTGATAGATAATGGGGGATATTTATCAAACTGGTGTAAAGTAGAACTGGCTTAGTTGCCCACAGCAACCAATCAGATTCCACCTTTGATTTTCCAAAGGAGCTATAAAAAATTAAAGGTGGAATCTGATTGGTTGCTATGTGCAACTAAGCCAGTTCTACTTTACACCAGATTGGTAAATGACCCCAAATATGTTTACATTTCATAGTGAAGGGACAATGACCACCCAGTTCACTGATTGGAAGGTTCCTGGTAAACACTTTAAGAACAATTTCAAGGAAATTTTGTACCTGGAACTACAGAGTGAACCAGTAGTAGAAGAAATCAATATGTTATGAACTTTTGTCTTCAATGCACTGTATGGTACAGTATCTCTTGTCAATACGCACACTTACATGAAACAATAAAGAACTACTGTATGCCAAACATCACATGATTTTACATTTAAAGCTCCAGTATTTATAAATTAAATACTTTAATTTTACATGTTCAGGTCCAGTCGTGCATAATTTAGAATTTTCCCATCTTTACCACTGTGTAAGACAATTTACATATGACACTATACATCCGTAGAGAGGATGGACTGTATTTCAAGTGGGAACATTTTAAATTCATAATAATGATTTTATGACTACTGTGCGCAGGCTAAATATTTTTGGCATACATCTAAAGAGACAATTAGATTTTATTTTTCAACAATTTTATAATATTTTAAATTTTTTCAAAATACAGTTAGTGTAGTAATAGTTGCGAAATACATCATAAATGGTTGACAAGCAAATATAACTTCAATCAAATGGAGGAAAGTGTCAAATGATGATAATTTAAATAGGTACAACATAATTATTTGAGAATCTTCGTTCTCCCTGAGCTCATGGGTGGAGACTAGCTATGATGTCTCTAATGTACAGCACACAGAGAAAAAAGAGATTCTGCTACTAAACCCTCTCTCACTCAGATTCACTCAGAAACACCATATATAGAGATGTACTGAGCAGTAGTGATGTGAATAAAGCACTTATGGTGAGATATTACACTATTAGCTCCATTGTCTGTGCATGTATCTCTCTCTTACTGTAGCTCATTCCTCTCTAAAGACTTCTATGGACAGCTATAATCTGATCATTCCCTGAGCTGACAGTTTGTCTTGGTCTCTCAAAACAGATTTAGCAAAAAATTCAAAGACAGGCTTTGTTGACATTTCCGTTTTTCACTGACGTGTGCTGGCTGCATTTTCCACGGACAGCAAACGTACCCATTGATTTAAATGTGTCTGTTCACATTTCAGTATGGCTACATTCACGCTAGATCCGTCATGGATTTGCAAAAATGCTTCTGTTACAATAATACTACCGCATGCATCCGTCATGAACGGATCCGGTTGTATTATGTATAGCCATGACGGATCCATCTTGAACACCATTGAAAGTCAATAGGGGATGGATCAGTTTTCTATTGTGCCAGATTTTGTCAGAGAAAACGGATCCGCTCCCATTGATTTACATTGTGTGCAAGGATGGATCCATTTGGCTCTGCTGGGTCAGGCGGACAGCATAACGCTGCAGGCAGCGTTTTGGTGTCCGTCTTCAGAGCGGAATGGTGACTGAACGCAGGCAAACTGATGCATTCTGAGTGGATCATTTTCCATTTAGAATGCATTAGGGCAAAACTGATCCATTTCGGACCGCTTTTGAGAGCCCTGAACGGATCTCACAAATGGAAAGCCAAAACTCTAGTGTAAAAGTAGCCTATTTTTTACTGACCGTGGGTCAGTAAAAAAATCACCGAGACACGCACTACTTTGTTCCGTGATGCGAACCAAGCACGCCCATAGAAGTCTATGGGTCCGTGAAAATCACTGACACAAAGATAGCATCTGTAGTGTGTCCGTTTTTCACTGAAGACTGATGGGAGATTCTTTGGAAATTAATTTTCTGTGGAGTAATGTCAGTAAATTACTAATGACACGCTGATGGTAAAAACGGACACACGGACCAACCACGGATCCTTCATGGACATCTTCACGGATGAAACACATACGCTTTTTTCACTGACGTGTCTCTGACTCAGAAATGTGGATGAGGCCTGAGTGTAAGGATTCATGCACACGACTGTGTCCACATTTCTGTCTAAAAACCACAGATCTGTAAAATACGAATACTGTACATTCCATGTGCTTTCCACATTTTTCCCACTCCCATCAATAAAAATTGCTATTTTCTTCTACAATATAGAAAAGAATAGGATATGTTCCATCATTTGCAGAACAGTCACATTGATCCACAGAAAATATGCGCATAGCCCCATAGAAATGAAGGGGTCACTGCGCTATCCATCAAAAATGTGGATAGCATGCAGATGAAAAATACGTCGTATGCATGAGTTTAACCACTTCCACTTTATGTGGTAATAACTTTGGACCGCTTTTACTTATCCAGGGCATTTCCATTGTACATCATGATAATGGGAAATTTGGGTCAATATGTTTTACCTTTATTTATAAAAAAAATTCCAACGTTAACAAAAATTTTGAAAAATTCACTGTTTTCTAAATTTGAATCTTTCTGCTTTTAAGACAGTTAGTGATACCTCATATAAAATACTCATTAATTAACATTCACCATATGTCTACTTTATGTTGGCATCATTTTGGTAATGTTATTTTATTTTTTTAGGACGTTAGAAGGTTTAGAATTTTAACAGCCATTTTTTTAATTTTTAGGAAAATTTTAAAAATCAACTTTTTTTAGGACCAGTTCAGTTCTGAAGTAATTATGAGGAGTTTACATAACAGAAACCACCCATAAATGACCCCATTTTAGAAACTACACCCCTGAAACTATTCAAAATGATTGTAGAAATGTTGTTAACCCTTTAAGTATTCCACATGAATTAAAGCAAAATACATTTTAAAATATCCCTTTTTTTGCAGATTTTCCATTTTAATAAATTTTTTCCTGTAACACATCAAGGGTTAACAACAAAACAAACCTTAATATTTATTACCCTGATTCTGAAGTTTGCATAAATACCCTATATGTGGTCGTATACCTCTGTATGGGCACACGGTAGGACACAGAAGCAAAGGAGCGCTATATGGTTTTTGGAGGGCAGATTTTGCTGGAATGGTCTTAGGGCGCCATGTTGCATTTGAAGAGACCCTGAGGTATCCCCACAGTGAAAACCCCCAAAAAGTGACTATATTTTGTAAACTGCACTACCCAAGGAATTTTTAAGGGGTGTAGTGAGCACTTGACCCAACAGGCATTTCCTAGAATTTATAATACTTGGCCGTAAAAATGAAAAATTTCGTTTTTTTTCACAAGAAAATGGTGCTTTAGGCCCAAACTTTCTTTTTCACAAATATAACAGGAGAATATCCCCCCACATTTTGCTACCCACTTTCTCCTGAATACAGTAACACCCCAATTGTGGTCGTAAACTGTTATTTTAGGATACACCAGGGCTCAGAAGAGAAGGAGCGGCATCTGGATTTTCTAGCATGGAATTTTCTGTCATGGATTTTAAGAGCGATAACTTTTATATTTTTGTGTTGACTGAGCTGCGTGAGGGCTTATTTTGTACGGGACAAGCTGTAGTTTTTAATGGCACAATTTTGGGGTACATTTGGGTTTCTGGTCGCTTTTTATCTCATTTTTTGGGAGGTGAAGTCACAAAAAATTTATATTTTTTTACACCCTTCACTTGATGGGGTAGATCATGTGATATTTTTATAAATCCGGTCGTTACAGACACAACAATACCAAATATGTCAATTTTGTTTTATTTTTACGTTTTACACAATAAGAACATTTTTAGAAAAAATAATCATGTATTTGTGTTGCAATTTTCTTAGAGCCATATTTTTATTTTATTTTTCTGGCTATGGGCTATGGCTATTTCTATCATTTTGGGGTACATGCGACTTTTTGATCAATTAACATTATGTTTTTTGGGAGGTGGGGTAACTAAAAAATCTATTTTGATGTAAAGGAATTTTTTTTTTACGACATGCAGCTGATTGAGTGTCTGTTTTTTTATTAAAATTTTTTGTATTTTTTAAATTTTTTAAATGGCTTAATTAGGAAATTGTTTTATTTTTTTATTTTTTATTTTACACTTTGTGTCCCCCATAAGGTCATACAAGACCTCTGGGGGACATTTAACTTCACTTTTTTTTTACTATTGATTTCTCCTGTAACTGGGGCTGACATATTAGTCCCAGATACAGGGGAAATACACCACCCTAGAGAGTCTGTACAGCATAATACTGGTCTGTACAACTTCAGTGCAGGGCTGAACGTGGTCTATGAAAGACCCAGCAGCTGCTGTACTCCCCTGGCCCTGGCGGTCACATGACCACCGGGCCGGGACAGTAAGCTGCACGTCACTTCCTCAGCTGTATACACAGCGCTCGTTCAGTGCTGTGTATACAGCGATCTAGAAGGCAGGGACACACAGGAACGGCCCCTGCATTCTCTCTGGGGTGCCCTGCTGTAACTGACAGTGGGCCCCTGGCACAGTAGCGGCACAATTAGCACCATCTCTAAAAGATCATTCCAAAACGTCCATTCAAAGATATACACGATCGCCCGATAGTCAATGGGCGTCGGGAAGAGGTTAAGTGGGTAGGGGCGGAGAAGCAGCTGATAAGTGGAAAAAGAGATATTTTTCTCAATATGTTGCAGTTTCTTATGTACTTTCTTTCTGTGCTATTGATTAATGCAAAGTCTGTTGAAAGGTTAGTGACCATTCAATCTATATTTGTGAAAGGGAATAAAAGTGGCCAAGAGTCATGTGGAATACATTTTCTTATTGCTCCTGTGCATCTGAAATAAAAAAAATGCAGATACATTGAAAATACATTTGATTAAAGGGAACCTGTCACCTCCCAAAACCATCCCAAGCCGCCAGCAGTACCTGCGTGTAGCAAGCAGCGTGTTTCTGATGATGTCTTTCTTCCTGAAGGCAGATGCAGCAAAAGTACTGAAAACTTTGTATTTTCCACACATGCTTGAAGTCAAGGAGGCAGTGGCCTTCTTGACTTCAAGTCACAGTAACCACGCCCCCTTCCCTGTCCCTTTTCTGTGACTGACAGCCGGCTGTGCGGCAAAGGAAGCCGAACTCTCGTGCATAAGCTCTGTCAGTCACAGCGAAGGGGCAGGGAAGGGGGCGTGGTTACCGTGACTTGAAGCAAGGAGGCCGCTGCCTCCTTGACTTTAATCAAGTGTGGAGAAGCGCGCCGGGCAGGGGATAAAACAACGTTTTCAGTACTTTTGCTGCATCTGCCTTCAGGAAGAAAGGCATCATCATAAACGCTGCTGGCTAGGCGCAGGTACTGCTGGCGGCTTGGGATGGTTTTGGGAGGTGACAGGTTCCCTTTAAAAACATGGTGCTATTATGTGTCTACCACTGGTATTCAGACTTGTATTGGTTGCAAATGCGTACATAAATAGAGGAAGATTTATCAAAGACCAGCGTTTTACGCCATTCCTTGAAGTCTCCAAGGCAGGATACCCCTAATTTATGGCAAGGCATGCCTCATCATAAATTAGGCACATCCTGCTGCTGTGTGCCAGAATGAAATCTACAACAACTATCTTCATTTGTACATGAAAACTGGTGCAAATGAATAGAAATGTGGTAAACTTACTTGCTACGCCCCTTTTCAGAAATTGGAGAGGGCGGCACAGAAACGCCAATTGTGACAAAAAAATGTACGCAAAAAAAGTGGTGCAAGGAGATGATAAAGCTCCCCCATAGTCGATAAGACTGTGGCATTTATGTGAGTCCTCTTCAAGGTTTATCTGCATGCTGTATTACTTGTTGTGATGGTGCAGTCATGGGTAGACTGGCCTAGACCTTACAGGGAAATTTTTTGGTGGGCCAATGCCCAAGAGGCCACCCGATCCTTCCTCTTGGCCACCAGCCAGATACATAAAGATCTGATGCTCTCAGCATTAATCACCGCGCAACAATGATTTTGCTACTGAGAGAAAAACATGTGATATAATGAATCTAAAATGAGCGCACTGATTCCAAATATGAACTCGGAATTTGCCTGACACGTCTAGATTTTAAGTTATACATGCAAAGCCTATTCAGTTATAATATTAATGCATTATATTGGAAATATTCCAATGGACATGTCCAGACCTGTTCAGACGCACTCAGGCTGATGTCAGCAGTAAGTATATAAGGCAAGCTGGACAAATTTTGATAAAGTGATCTGTTATAGTGCTATCAGTTTTTAAACTTAAGATGGATAAAAGCAAATTTGCTACAGATCCAGACAATTTCTGCTAAATATGTGGCAAATACACTACTTATGATCAGCGCAAGAATCTGACAAAGCGGGTGATTCTTGATTACAAGTATTACTTTGACTTTAAAATTGGAGATCAAGATAAAAGTTTGTTGCACTGTGTGTTACTCTGGGCTAACGCAGTGGTTGAATGGTAAAAGGAAAGGAATGGCTTTTGCAGTGCCTATGCTTTGGCGTGAGCAGAAAAATCACGATTCAGACTGTTACTTTTGCATGACTAAAATCTCTGGATATTCAAAGAGAAACAAGTCACAAATTGTGTATCCTGACTGTGAGTCAGCTCTTAAACCAGTACCACACGATGTAGAGAATCCAGTGCCTGCCCCTCCCACAGCAGGAACGGCAATTGAAACTAGTGCAGAACTTACGAGCTGCAAACTATGCTTAATTAGAAGACAACATGCTTACAGCATATGAATAACTTGGCTGCCGAATGTCATTGAAAGTGCTTTTCTTACATTCCTATCTTGACTTTTTCCCACCCAATTTGGGACACGTAAGTGACGAACATGGAGAACGGTTCCATAAAAATATTTCTATAATTGAGAACAGGTATCAGGGCCGCTGAAATCCCAACATGATGGGAGACTACTGCTGTTTTTTTCAACGGGAAAATATGACCGTTCACAAACGCAAGAGCAGATGCCTGAAGCACTTTTAACAGTACTGGGCCTTGCTCAAGTAAGACTTTAAAACTGAAAAATTACACTTTTTGAAATTTTGTTATTCCATTACATTTTTATACACTGTTTACTACGCAAACTTTGATGTAGATCAGGTAATTGTTGCAGTAAAACTCTTTAAATTATTCAATGCTTTCCAAGTGCTTAATTCATTTAGGCATACTTATGCATAGCAAAATTTTGTGACGTGACGTGTTACAACAATTCTGATTTCGGATTTGTAATCCGCACACTCGATTTAGTACAGGACAAGTGGTTTTTGCCCAGTAGCAGACAAAAAGTTTTTTTTTGTTTCGTGGTGATTATTAGGCCGCAAGTGCCCTCCTAAATTCAACTGTATTGCCATCCTCAGGACGATGATACAGTTCCATACTGTGGCGCAAGCAGCAGTATTTTGTGCTGCACTGAGGTATTTAGTTCTGCTGAGGAAGTACTTTGTGCTGCACTGAGGTATTTGGTTCTGCTGTGGCAGTATTTTGAGATGCAATGTGGTATTTGGTTCTTCTTGAGTGATATTATGTTCTGCACTACGGTATTGCTAGCCACATCTACTTTTGTTGTCCCACCTTCTGTCAATTAGGACCCACCTACGACATGGGGCCATTTTTTTTCAGGGCCACTTTATGTTCCCAGTCTGCCCCTGGGTGCAGTGTAATTACACCGTCCTCTCCCTTTCAATTGAGAAGAAGGTGTAATTACAACTACAAGGGAAGACCATGTGCAGGTAAATTTTTAACAAAATCCAGAGCTCACATGACTGCCTCAGTATCTTCAAGCAGCTCATTGTTGGCGGTGCCAGAAATTAGCATCAATATCTTGACACTGCACAACCCGTTTAAGAGTAACAGATAAAACTAAAACAGTAGTGTTAAATTACACAAAAACACGAATAATACAACATTAATAGCATCTGTAATACTGTGTATAGATCTTAAAGGGATTGTCCCACAAAAAATATTCTGCAGTTTTCAAACTAGCATCTGCAACTGAATACTTTTGTATTTATATGTAATAAAATTTTTTGCATATCAATTGTTACTCAATAAAATGTGTCTGTATAGCGCCACCTTTTTTTATTTCTTTGTCCAGCTCACTGAGAAGGCCGCATATGGTCAGTTTCATCCTTCAGCTGCCTCCTGAGCTGTGATAGGGTGACCGCAGACTGCAACAGAAAGGACACTCCCCTTGAGCTGTCAGCTTGATATAAATCTAGCAGAGCAATGAATGGGGAGATCTCTGGATCCATGTGAGGTACAGGGCTGGTTCTAGCTTTGCTAGAAAGAGATTGCCATGTCCTATATTATGTCTGATTTTCATTTTTTACATTAGTCATGGGCTAACCCCCTTTAAAAAAATTGGAGGATTGTTCAGTGATTCATCTTCTTGATGAGATATTATAAACATTTTATAT
Source organism: Bufo bufo (assembly GCF_905171765.1). Taxonomy (NCBI): domain Eukaryota; kingdom Metazoa; phylum Chordata; class Amphibia; order Anura; family Bufonidae; genus Bufo; species Bufo bufo. Next base: position 153,577,144 of record NC_053395.1, on the reverse strand, counting down.
ACACAGATGTCATTGTCTTGCATTGCTTGTAGGTTGAAAATGGATTAAAGGGAACCTGTCACCAGGATTTTGGGTATAGAGCTGAGGACATGGGTTGCTAGATGGCTGCTAGCACATCCACAATATCCAGTCCCCATAGCTCTGTGTGCTTTTATTGTGTAAAAAACCCGATTTCATACATATGCAAATTAACCTCAGATGAGTCCTGTCCCTGACTCTTCTCACATACAGGACTCATCTCAGGTTAATTTGCATATGTATCAAATCTGGTTTTTTACACAATAAAAGCACACAGAGCTATGGGGACTGGGTATTGCGGATGTGCTAGCAGCCATCTAGCAACCCATGTCCTCAGCTCTATACCCAAAATCCTGGTGACGGGTTCCCTTTAATACATGTTCCAATGGTTACTACTCTGATAGTGATAGAGAAGTTTGCTATCTGAACAATTTTTGAAAAGTTTGTAATTGAATATAGAAGTGACCTCTGAAAACCCTTGCTAACAGATTTTCATGTTTTTTTATTTATTTTTTTCAGACAGCAATTTTGTCTTGGGAAACGCTCAGGTGCAGAACTTGTTCCCTATAGTTTATTGCTCAGATGGATTCTGTGACTTGACTGGATTTGCCCGGGCTGAAGTAATGCAGAAGAGTTGTGCCTGTAAGTTTCTCTATGGCCAGGAAACCAGTGAGCAACTCAAGGTGCAGATTCAGAAAGCTCTGGACGAGAAAAGGGAGTTTAAGACAGAAATCCTTCTCTATAGGAAGACTGGTAAGTATCCATATGCTTACCATATCCCCTCTGGAAGATATGCACTGCTTTGCCTGTAGGCATCCCTTCTTTTGACCAATGGATTGTGAATGTGTATTTCACAAGAATGCACAGTCTTTTACTTGACTACATTATTTTGTGATGAAAAGATGAATTTCGGGTCAGGAAAACTATATTAGATGTCTAATATTAGACTGCTTCATGATACAGTAGGGAAAAAAACTATGCTGTACTTCTCTGAGATGTACTAGATGCGGGAAAATATTCCAGTATATCAAAATATATTTTCCAGTATGTCCATGGAACAACACTAAAAATAACCCAAACCCAACTTACGTCTTCATATTTTTCCATCTCAGATATTCATTACCTAGCATAGTACCTGAACTCCATAGTTGTCCATTCTGGTTGCTGTCTTAGAGTTTCTATCATGTAGAAATTAAATACCTTCATGTAACCTTCCACTTACAGGGGTTAGGCACTTTATTCTAATGTATTCGTACTAATTTAGTGTTATTAGGACTTTTCATTGTCCCCTGCTGTTCAGCGCCAACCCCTGTGTCATACAGCCCATGTAAATATAGCTATCCCGAGTAAAGCTGGCCATACACATTGGTCTTTTGTTGGCTGAACCCACTGAAAATGGTGGGTTCAGCCGACACATTAATGTGTGTTGGGAGCTCCCAACCCTGTCGGAGGAGACAAAGATCGGACTAAATTAATATTTTCACCCCATCCTTTTGTTCTTTTGGAAGATAAGTTACTTTTTGGTCCTCCTGTCTCCATTTTCCCCATAGAATACACATACATGTTCAGCCGAGCCAAAGGTAAATGTGCATAGGGAAGCCGGGAGGGAGTCAGGAGAGATAGCTGTCTGCCAAACGATGATTTGGCCAACAGTTATTCAATGTGTATGGGCAGCTTTACGCTGCACATGGCATGGACAACTAGTGTATGTGCAGAGCCTGTATAATGTTGCCCTACTGAGGCACTGATAAACATATCTGGTCACGGGCCCTTCCATCAGTGATCATGTCGGCAATGGATTTCTATGTATGCACAGGACTGTAGAACAGAAGGGACTGGCACTGCTCAGTGGAAAACAGCAATATACAGTAGATGCCATAATTCCAACAAATTTGTAAAAGTTACCCCCTTTATGTTACTTAGGCTATTTTCACACTTGCGGCAGTGTGATCCGGCGGGCAGTTCCGTCGTCAGAACTGCCCGCCGGATCCTCCGATCTGGATGTGACTGAAAGCATTTGTGAGACGCATCCGAATGCAGATCCGTCTCACAAATGCATTGCAAGAACGGATCCGTCTCTCCGCTTGTCATGCAGACAGACGGATCCTTCTTGTATCTATTTTCGCATCTTTACCAGTCTGCGCATGCGCAGACCCGAAGGACGGATCCGGCATTCCGGTATTTTGAATGCCGGATCCGGCACTAATACATTCCTATGGGGAAAAATGCCGGCATTCAGGCAAGTCTTCAGTTTTTTTCGCCGGAGATAAAACCGTAGCATGCAATGGTTTTATGTTTTGCCTGATCAATCAAAATGACTGAACTGAAGACATCCTGATGCATCCTGAACTGATTACTCTCCATTCAGAATGCATGGGGATATGCCTGATCAGTTCTTTTCCGGTATAGAGCCCCTAGGACAGAACTCTATGCCGGAAAAGAAAAACGCTAGTGTGAAAGTACCCTTAAAGTTTTGACCCAGTTATTTCAAGTCTGGTACATAGAAGTATCTTCTATATACATAATGTCTGCACTCTGCAAGAATACACAATTAAGGTAAATGTAGAACATGTGTCATTTGAAAACTATGTGTAATTGTGTATAGTATGGCTGGAAACGGCTTCTAATACATAACATACCTATTTAGTATGACACCAGAGGCTTCTATGGAACCATAGTGTATCACTTTTAATCTCCAATTTTATAGATATTTACAACCTTTGAGTTGTAAAGGATGACCTATGAGTTTTAAATGTTGGCCATGATACAGCACTAAAGATGAGCAAACTTCTTAAAATTAATTTGGGTCCAATTCTAATAAATACACTCTAAAGAATTATTAGGAACACCTGTTCTATTTCTCATTAATGCAATTATCTAGTCAACCAATCACATGGCAGTTGCTTCAATGCATTTAGGGGTGTGGTTCTGGTCAAGACAATCTCCTGAACTCCAAACTGAATGTCAGAATGGGAAAGAAAGGCGATTTAAGCAATTTTGAGCGTGGCATGGTTGTTGGTGCCAGGCTGGGCCGGTCTGAGTATTTCACAATCTGCTCAGTTACTGGGATTTTCACGCATAACCATTTCTAGGGTTTACAAAGAATGGTGTGAAAAGGGAAAAACATCCAGTATGCGGCAGTCCTGTGGGCAAAAATGCCTTGTGGATGCTAGAGGTCAGAGGAGAATGGGCCAACTGATTCAAGCTGATAGAAGAGCAACGTTGACTGAAATAACCACTCGTTACAACCGAGGTATGCAGCAAAGCATTTGTGAAGCCACAACACGCACAACCTTGAGGCGGATGGGCTACAACCGCAGAAGACCCCACCGGGTACCACTCATCTCCACTACAAATAGGAAAAAGAGGCTACAATTTGCACAAGCTCACCAAAATTGGACTGTTGAAGACTGGAAAAATGTTGCCTGGTCTGATGAGTCTCGATTTCTGTTGAGACATTCAAATGGTAGAGTCTGAATTTGGCGCAAACAGAATGAGAACATGTATCCATCCTCTGATGGCTACTTCCAGCAGGATAATGCACCATGTCACAAAGCTCGAATCATTTCAAATTGGTTTCTTGAACATGACAATGAGTTCACTGTACTAAAATGGCCCCCACATTCACCAGATCTCAACCCAATAGAGCATCTTTGGGATGTGGTGGAACGGGAGCTTCATGCCCTGGATGTGCATCCCTCAAATCTCCATCAACTGTAAGATGCTATCCTATCAATATGGGCCAACATTTCTAAAGAATGCTATCAGCACCTTGTTGAATCAATGCCACGTAGAATTAAGGCAGTTCTGAAGGCAAAAGGGGGTCCAACACCGTATTAGTATGGTGTTCCTAATAATTCTTTAGGTGAGTGTATAATGATGTTAGAAAATTATATGGGGGTCTAAATTGAATCTACCGGAATCAAAAGTGCTCCAATTGGCCTAAAAATTGGCGCTTGACACTCTAAGGTCTTCCAGGACTGATATTTGTTCTCTCTTGTCTCTCTCTCTCTCTTTCTCAGCACTCTAACTGGCCCTATCCTGTCCCTAATGATAAAACCTGATTTTCTACCTAGTAATTCAATCTAACTAATTATATATTTTTCACAATTTCTAAACTGTTCCTGCAAAACCCTAAAATGACTGGCCTATGTGTGTGATCGCTTTGTCTGTCACATCGGTGGTTGAGCTTACAATGGCTCTGTGCTTCAGAGCTAGCATACAGCCTGATAGACCAGCCAATATCCTCCCTCCTTTCTCTGAAGTTCAGGACAAACTTGATTATTTTACCATCAATTTGCATATCTCTGTTCCTGCACCCATAGGCTTTTTGTGTAATATTTCATATAAATCTGACAGAAAAAAAGTCTCCATCAGGTGCTGTATTATTGAGGTATTCTCCCGGGTGGGATACAGAGGCGGCACCTACCAGTGTGCACCACAGCCTTTGTGCCTCCATGCACATTGTCTATATTGTACGCAGCTCTGCTTGAGGTCTAACTGAAATGCAAATTTGGACGCTAAAGCACCTTTACTGAATGTCCGTGGCACAGTGTAGAGTGGGGGCAATTGGTTCAGTCTCCCTAGAACATCAATTTAATGAATGGCATTGTGACAAGCCAACAAGATCAAGCAACCAACCTTAGCTCCATAATAAGTGTTTCTTCAGGTCTAGCAGATGTAATACTGTATGCATAGTTACTGACTGCGCTGCTTCGAGCTGGATTTAGTTCACGCTGTGCTTTGATGCTCGATATCACACAAACTGGCAGCAAGCATTAGCAAAGCTTCCAATTCCTCTTCCAGTGTCTGCAGTTCAGTGAATCGTTCCCTCAGCGGTTTCAGGCTTGGCTGTTTGTACATATTAGTCATTATACACAGATGGGATGTCCTTTAGGGTCAAATATCTTTTTCAGTTTCCCAATATTTGAGATTTGTGTTTATATTTGTCATGTCAGATAGAGAAGGATTGTGTATACACTGGATTGCCTGTTTTCTATAGCGTTATCATCATGTGCAGAAATGACAGTATGTACACATGAAGCCCTATGGCGTTATATATCATGCTCACCCTCCAGGTTTTCTATATATTCAATGTATTTATTTTTTGTAAGTGCTTAGATGTCGCCTCTGTTTCAGTCTAAGCCTCGCTTCTGTTTCTGTCTCGGACTCGCTTCTGTTTCAGTCTAAGCCTCGCTTCTGTTTCAGTCTAAGCCTCGCTTCTGTTTCTGTCTCGGTCTCACCTCTGTTTCTGTCTCGGCCTCGCCTCTGTTTCTGTCTCGGCCTCGCTTCTGTTTCTGTCTCGGCCTCGCCTCTGTTTCTGTCTCGGCCTCGCCTCTGTTTCTGTCTCGGCCTCGCCTCTGTTTCTGTCTCGGCCTCGCCTCTGTTTCTGTCTCGGCCTCTGTTTCTGTCTCGGCCTCGCCTCTGTTTCTGTTTCTGTCTCGGCCTCGCCTCTGTTTCTGTCTCGGCCTCGCCTCTGTTTCTGTCTCGGCCTCGCCTCTGTTTCTGTCTCGGCCTCTGTTTCTGTCTCGGCCTCGCCTCTGTTTCTGTCTCGGCCTCTGTTTCTGTCTCGGCCTCGCCTCTGTTTCTGTTTCTGTCTCGGCCTCGCCTCTGTTTCTGTCTCGGCCTCGCCTCTGTTTCTGTCTCGGCCTCGCCTCTGTTTCTGTCTCGGCCTCGCCACTGTTTCAGTCTCTGCCTTGCCTCTGTTTCTGACTCTGCCTTGGATCACGATTGCAGAAGCATGTAAACCATTTCTGTTTGTCATGACAGCAAATAAAACACTCATGTCTCATGTAAAGCAACCCTCCGTTGTTTTGTCTTGCAGTTGTGGTCCCCTCCACCTGTCCTCTATTTCTTGCTTCTTTCATCTAGAAGACTAAAATAAGTAGGAGACAAGTGGAAGGGAACATGACTTCAGGATTGGACTACACAAGGTTTGCTTATAGCCATAGGCGGCACCAGTGAAGCTACTCATGACATCTTGCCGCTTTAGCCTAAGGGTCTTTTCACATTGCACCTACAGTTTACAGTATGCACAGGTAGCTTTCTTGGTTCATATGGTAAACATACACTGCAGATGCTATGTGAAAAGACGCCTTCTGGAGTGGCCCAGTCACGCCAGGGTTTCCATTTTCGGCGCTGAATGGAATAGCGAAGAAGACTGTTCTATTCCATGCAGAGAAGTTTTGTAGAGAAAAAAATATATTGCACAGATGCCTCAGGGTGACTATGCCAATAAATGGCATCCATTTGATAGGTCCAATTAATATATGCACTAGGAGGTTTCATTGTACATACCATAACTGGACACTGCAGACACAAGTAGAATAGAGCCTAAATGAGGTTTTACAGTGGGTTACCATGCGCCCAAAAAAAAAAAACGCTTTTGCCTAACAGAATAATAAAAAAATATATAAAATACAAAGTTAAAAAGGCTTTCTGAGACCTATCTAGTATCTGATCAGTGGGGGTCCAACACCTGGGACCCCTGCTGATCAGCTGTTTGAGAAGGCACCAGTGCTCGCAGTAGCAATATTTCCTTCTCGCAGCTTTGTCTAGGCCATATGAAGTCACGTTCTTTGGTCACATGGGGTCTCGGGTGTTAGACCCCATCTATCAGATAGTGATGACCTATCCAAAGGATAGGTCATCAGTTAAAAATAAAATCAGAAAACCCATTTAATGTCACAGAATTGCCTCTATTATTTCATTTTTATTTCCTGACTTTAGTTTGTGGTGAATGGTGACAGCCTCCTATTTACTCAATTGAAATCATACGAGAATTTTTTGTTGGGCGGCTTTTTATGAGCTCACAGCCACGCATGATAATTTTACACAATGGCTTAGAGTTGCAATCCTGGATATTAACATGCAAACATTATATTGTAGCACAGGGGACATCTTTGAATATGCCATTCAAACTGCAGACCTCGGTTGTGGCTGGACTTAAAAATAGCTCCTCGTTCTTGGTCCACACACAATGTTACAGAGCTTTAAGAGTTTTCCAAAGAGTAGGAAAGCTTACTTCTTTACTTTTTTAGTGGCCACATACAGTTGCAAGAAAAATTGGTCATAAAAGTCACAACAATAGACAATCACAGTCTGCTTAAACTAACACATAAATAATTAAATGTTACCATGTTTTTATTGAACACACCATGTAAACATTCACAGTGTAGGTGGAAAAAGTATGTGAACCCCTAGACTAATGACATCTCCAAGAGCTATTTGGAGTGAGGTGTCAGCCAACTGGAGTCCAATCAATGAGATGAGATTGGAGGTGTTGGTTACAGCTGCCCTGCCCTATAAAAAACACACACCAGTTCTGGGTTTGCTTTTCACAAGAAGCATTGCCTGATGTGAATGATGCCTTGCACAAAACAGCTCTCAGAGGACCTACGATTAAGAATTGTTGACTTGCATAAAGCTGGAAAGGTTATAAAAGTATCTCCAAAAGCCTTACTGTTCAGTCCACAGTAAGACAAATTGTCTATAAATGGAGAAAGTTCAGCACTGCTGCTGCTCTCCCTAGGAGTGGCCGTCCTGTAAAGATGACTGCAAGAGCACAGCGCAGACTGCTCAATGAGGTGAAGAAGAATCCTAGAGTGTCAGCTAAAGACTTACAAAAGTCTTTGGCATATGCTAACATCCCTGTTAGCGAATCTACGATACGTAAAACACTAAACCAGAATGGATTTCATGGGAGGATACCACAGAGGAAGCCACTGCTGTCCAAAAAAAACATTGCTCCACATTTACAGTTTGCACAAGAGCACCTGGATGTTCCACAGCAGTACTGGCAAAATATTCTGTGGACAGAGGAAACCAAAGTTGAGTTGTTTGGAAGAAACACACAACACTATGTGTGAAGAAAAAGAGGCACAGCACATCAACATCAAAACCTCATCCCAACTGTGAAGTATGGTGGTGGGGGCATCATGGTTTGGAGATGCTTTGCTGCATCAGGGCCTGGACGGATTGCTATCATTGAAGGAAAAATGAATTCCCAAGTTTATCAAGACATTTTGCTGGAGAACTTAAGGCCATCTGTCCACCAGCTGAAGCTCAACAGAAGATGGGTGTTGCAACAGGACAAGGACCCAAAGCATAGAAGTAAATCAACAACAGAATGGCTTAAACAGAAGAAAATACGCCTTCTGGAGTGGCCCAGTCACAGTCCTGACCTCAACCCGATTGAGATGCTGTGGCATGACCTCAAGAAAGCGATTCACACCAGACATCCCAAGAATATTGCTGAACTGAAACAGTTCTGTAAAGAGGAATGGTCAAGAATTACTCCTGACCGTTGTGCACGTCTGATCTGCAACTACAGAAAACATTTGGTTGAAGTTATTGCTGCCAAAGGAGGTTCAAGCAGTTATTAAATCCAAGGGTTCACATACTTTTTCCACCTGCACTGTGAATGTTTACATGGTGTGTTCAATAAAAAAATGGTAACATTTAATTCTTTGTGTGCTATTAGTTTAAGCAGACTGTGTTTGTCTATTGTTGTGACTTAGATGAAGATCAGATCACATTTTATGACCAATTTGTGCAGAAATCCATATAATTCCAAAGGGTTCACATACTTTTTCTTGCAACTGTATTTCATTGTTCAGAGATTGTCTTTTAAAATGTAACACATGTCTATTTGGGGTAAACTCTGTTAATTCCCACAATAGACTTTTATGGTTTTTCACTAAATATGCCACTCAAGTCCAATCTGTAAGTGTTCAACTGGTGGGATCCCCATCATTTTTGAGAAGTTGGACCCCTGAATTATCTTTCTGGTTCAAGAAGTGGCCATTGATGAGCAGTATCTATTGAATTTAAGCAAAGATACTGATCCTGTACTTCCCTTGACTTTACGAAGAGTTGCCACACATGCAAGCACATTTACATGCCCAGGATGGCAACTGAGCACTCTTTTTCTTAGAATTAGTGGCATCCCTGCATCTGGAAACCAATGGATTCTTATGCTACTGTATATCTGAGATGCTTGAAAAAAGTCTATAATTGGAAAAAAACAAACTGTATCTGCTTAGTCCTACTACCTCTATACATCACCATACGTCATTTCCCTTCCATCTTTTAATCATTTAACTGCCTCCCTTTTCCCAACTTTTTGAATGCAGCAAATTTACTGGAAGTTTATAATATCAATAGCTGTATATTAGTTTGTAGCTTACATTTTTTATAAAGTAGCACAGCAGCTAAGGTATAAAAAGTAAATTTTTTTATATATACCATTGTATAACCCAATAAAATCACCAAATGTTTAATAGAAGTACCAGAAGGCCAAAAAAATCGAGACTGCATAGTTTGGATAAAAAATGTTTTCTTTAGTAAACAACTTTATCATAGCAAATGCAGGTGTTATCTTGAATATGTACCACCTAAGGTCATCCTCACATGTTTTTGTTCTGATGTACTCTCAACACTTTCATTCTGTGATAAATTGCCTTGGTTCCTTGCCCTGCTTTAATGAAAGAGACAATTTGCGACTTTGGTGGTCTCCACCTTGGACAATGAGTTATTGACAAGCTAAAGTGAAATTGTCAATTCTGACTCAGCATACCTTCCTTTTCCTAAGACTCCATCTGTCAGCAATGGCAGCTACCAAGGAGACACCTCCTCACTGTCTTTGAAACCTCTAGAGAATATTTGGCAAGGCCCCTTCAAGCAGCTTGTGATATCTTTCAAGACAAAGTTGATAGCTTATAAAACAGCTCCATTTTAATGTTGAAATTGAAAACTCTAAACACTTTCAAGGCAAATACCCAAGACCTAATGTTGATTTTTTCCAGCTTCAGTTTTGAATTTCATTTTGAATATCTATGATGGAATTTTCACTGCTATTGTATGTCTTAGAGAATTTACAGTAGGCTGTATCTAATCACACAAGTCTTAAAAAAGTTGCCTCCATATATATGATTCATGATTTACATATAGTTTTGTGTTGAAGTGGATTAATCAATGCCATGACAGGTGATATCAAGCAATAATTACTAGAATATAAAAGATGACTGGTTTCCATGAAATTTTGTTTTAAAACACATAAAAACACTTATAGGAAGGGCAAAAGAAACAGTTTCCTCTGAACCTACACCATCTCGGGACATCCACAAAGTAACTCAATATTTTACCACTGCTTGTGGGTGATCTTAAAATGAACAGTCAGTTTAGGATTGCAGTGACCACAAGATGGTGTATAATAGGTCAAAGCTAGCTTGAGACTTTTCATCATTAGTGTTGAGCACGAATATTCGAATAGCGAATATTAATCGCGAATATCGCAACTTCGCTAATTCACGAATATTACGAATATAGTGCTATATATTCGCTATATTGAATATTCGTAATTTTTTTATATCTGAAAACATGATTCCTCCCTGCTTCTTTCTTGTGGGTCAATGAGTCATTGTCCCACAAGCAACTTAACCCCTTTGGGACACAGCCTTATTTCACCTTAAGGACCAGGCCATTTTTTGCAAATCTGACCAGTGTCACTTTAAGTGGTGATAACTTTAAAACGCTTTGACTTATCCAAGCCATTCTGAGAATGTTTTTTCGTCACATATTGTACTTCATGACACTGGTAAAATGAAGTAAAAAAAAAATCCTTTCTATTTATAAAAAAATTGCAAATTTAGCAAAAATTCGTAAAAAATTGCAAATTTCCAAGTTTCAATTTCTCTACTTCTATAATACATAGTAATACCTCCAAAAATAGTTATTACTTTACATTTCTCCTATTTGTCTACCTCATGTTCGGATCATTTTGGGAATGATATTTTATTTTTTGGGGATTTTACAAGTCTTAGAAGTTTAGAAGCAAATCTTCAAATGTTCCAAAACCCAATTTTTAGGGACCAGTTCAGGTCTGAAGTCACTTTGCGAGGCTTACATAATAGAAACCACCCAAAAATGACCCCATTCTAGAAACTACACCCCTCAAGGTATTTAAAACAGATTTTACAAACATCGTTAACCCTTTAGGTGTTCCACAAGAGTTAATGGCAAATGGAGATAAAAAATTTTGGCAAATTTTCCATTTTAACCCATTTTTTCCACTAACAAAGCAAGGGTTAACAGCCAAACAAGACTGTATCTTTATTGCCCTGACTCTGCCATTTACAGAAACTCCCCATATGTGGTCGTACACTACTGTACGGCCACACAGTAGGGCGTAGAGGGAAAGGTGCGCCAAATGGTTTTTGGAAGGCAGATTTTGCTGGACTGGATTATTTACACCATGTCCCATTTGAAGCCCCCCTGATGCACCCCTAGAGTAGAAACTCCATAAAAGTGACCCCATCTAAGAAACTAAACCCCTCAAGGTATTCAAAACTGATTTAACAAATTTTGTTAACCCTTTAGGTGTTTCACAAGAGTTATTGGCAAATGGGGATGAAATTTGAGAATTTCATTTCTTTGCCAAATTTTCCATTTTAACCTATTTTTTCCACTAACCAAGCAAGGGTTAAGAGCCAAACAAGACTGTATCTTCATTGCCCTGACTCTCCCGTTTACAGAAACACCCCATATGTGGTCGTACACTACTGTACGGCCACACGGCGGGGCGTAGAGGGAAAGGAGCGCCGTGTGGTTTTTGGAGGGCTGATTTTTATGGACCGGTTTAGTTACACCGTGTCCTGTTTCAACCCCCTGATGCACCCCTGGAGTAGAAACTCCCTAAAAGTGACCCCATCTAAGAAACTACACCGCTCAAGGTATTCAAAACAGATTTTACAAACGCAGTTAACCCTTTAGGTGTTCCACAAGAGTTAATAGCAAATGGAGATAAAATCTCAGAATTTAGATTTTTTGGCAATTTTCCATTGTAACCCAGTTTTTCTACAAACAAAGCAAGGGTTAACAGCCAAACAAGACTGTATCGTTATTGCCCTGACTCCGCCATTTACAGAAACACCCCATATGTGGTCGTACACTACTGTACGGCCACACAGTAGGGCGTAGAGGGAAAGGTGCGCCATATGGTATTCGGAAGGCAGATTTTGCTGGACTGTTTTTTTGACACCATGTCCCATTTGAAGCCCCCCTGATGCACCCCTAGAGTAGAAACCTCATAAAAGTGACCCCATCTAAGAAACTAAACCCCTCAAGGTATTCAAAACTGATTTAACAAATTTTGTTAACCCTTTAGGTGTTGCACAAGAGTTATTGGCAAATGGGGATGAAATTTGAGAATTTCATTTTTTTGCCAAATTTTCCATTTTAACCTATTTTTTCCACTAACCAAGCAAGGGTTAAGAGCCAAACAAGACTGTATCTTCATTGCCCTGACTCTCCCGTTTACAGAAACACCCCATATGTGGTCGTACACTACTGTACGGCCACATGGCGGGGCGTAGAGGGAAACGAGCGCTGTGTGGTTTTTGGAGGGCTGATTTTTATGGACCGGTTTATTTACACCGCGTCCTGTTTCAACCGCCTGATGCACCCCTGGAGTATAAACTCCCTAAAAGTGACCCCATCTAAGAAACTACACCCCTGAAGGTATTCAAAACAGATTTTACAATCGTCGTTAACCCTTTAGGTGTTGCATAAGAGTTATTGGCAAATAGGGATGAAATTTGGAAACTACGGGATAAGGCGGCGGTTTTGTTGGGACTATTTTTAGGGTACATATGATTTTTGGTTGCTCTATATTACATTTTTGTGAGGTAAGGTTACCAAAAATTTAAATTCTGAAATTTAATCTCCATTTGCCATTAACTGTTGAGGAACACCTAAAGGGTTAATAAAGTTAGTAAATTCAGTTTTGAATACCTTGAGGGGTGTAGTTTCTTAGATGGGGGTCACTTTTATGGAGTTTTTACTCTAGGGGTGCATCAGGGGGGCTTCAAAAGGGACATGGTGTCAATAAAAAAGGCCATCAAAATCGGCCTTCCAGAAACCATGTCGGTCCTTTCCTTCTGCGCCCTGCCTTTTAGTGATACAGCAGTTTACGACCACAAATGTGGCGTTTCTGTAAACTGCAGTATCAGGGTAATAAATATTAAGTTTTGTTTGGTTGTTAACCCTTGCTTTGTTACCGGAAAAAACGGATTGAAATGGAAAAGTGCCAAAAATAGCTGTTTTGGCACCGTTTTAAAAAAAAAATTTGGACTGTGTTAATCTGGGGGGTTAGGTCATGGGGTATTTTTATAGAGGAGAGTCTTACGGACGCGGTGATACCTAATAAGTTTTTTACAATTATTTAGGTTTTAGACTATATTATCCTTTTTGATACAAAAATTTTTTTTTGCATCTCTAAAGTCTAAGAGTCATATTTATTTTTGGTTTTTTAGCCGATTATCTTATGTAGGGGCTCATTTTTTGCGGGATGAGAGGACGGTTTTATTGGAACTATTTTGGAGGTTATATGACTTTTTTATCGCTTGCTATTAAACTTTTTGTTATGTAAGGTGACAAAAAAAAACTTTTTTTGCAAATGTTTTTTTTTTTTTGGACCGTGTTAATCTGGGGGGTTAGGTCATGGGTATTTTTTATAGAGGAGATTATTACCGACGCGGAGATACCTAATTTGTATGCTTTTTTTGAATTATTTTAGTTTTAATTTTTTTTTTGGGTGTCTCAAGTCTGAGAACCATAGTTTTTTTATCCGATTGTCAGTGGCTACATTGGGATATAAATTTAGTACTCCATGGAAGTGGGGTACTCCCTGAAGCAACCAATAATGCAGAGGCCCGGATGATTGGGGCACGTGTCACATTGAGTAGTGGTGTCCTTCCGTATCCCCCTCCTGTGACACACTCTGCACCTTTCTTGGGTCCGTCCCTTCTTTCCAGTATGGGGGACCACACCTGGAAAGTGTTGGCCAGGGACGATCCGGGCGCCTCCAGTTCCCGAGGTACTCCGGTCTGCTCTTTCCCGGTCCGAAAATATCAGGGCCTTGAGGACTGCCTCATAGAACTGAAGGAATGTCCCTGTGTTGCCAGCTCTCCGGGACAGCACAAAAGAGTTGTACATGGCAACCTGTACCAAGTAGACCGCAACTTTTTGTACCATGCGCGGATTTTGCGCATGGCATTATATAGCTTGCAGACTTGATCAGAGAGATCAACTCCTCCCATATACCGATTGTAGTCGACGATACAATCGGGCTTGAGGACCGTTGCTGCGGTACCTAGCACAGGGACAGGGGTGAAGCCGTTACCATGAATTGTGGACAGTACAAGGACATCCCTCTTGTCCTTATATCTGACCAGCAACAGGTTTTCAGTGGTAAGGGTACGGATCTCACCCCTGGGGATAGGTACCTGGAGGGGGTGGGCAGGGAGGCCGCGTTGATTTTTCCGCACGGTCCCACAAGCGGACGTGGATCTGGCGGCGAGGGACTGGAACAAGGGGATTCTAGTATAAAAGTTATCCACGTAAAGGTGGTAACCCTTATCTAGCAGTGGGTGCATAAGGTCCCCCACAAGTTTCCCGCTAACACCCAGAGTGGGGGGACTTTCTGGGGGTTGAATACGGGAATCTCGCCCCTCGTACACACGAAACTTGTAAGTGTACCCTGAGGTACTCTCACAAAGTTTGTACAGCTTCACGCCATACCTCGCCCGCTTTGAGGGAACATACTGGCGGAAATGAGTCTCCCCTTGAACGCACTGAGAGACTCATCAACTGCAACCTCCCTTCCAGGTACATAGGCCTGTGTCATGATTATGCCTGATTTTGTACAGGCGGTCATAGGCAGGATCACCTCGGGGGGGGGGACATGCTGCATTATCTGAATAATGCAGGCATTTCTGGATGGTCTCAAACCGGAAGCGTGTCATGGCCGTACTGTAAAGTGGGGTCTGGTAGAGGACGTCCCCACTCCAGTAATGCCTGACACTAGGTTTCTTGACAAGGTCCATATGCAGCACGAGGCCCCAAAATGTCCTCATCTCGGCTGCACTGACCTGCGGAAGCCTCCACCTAGCATATTGAGAAAGAGCCAGGCAGTAAACAAACAGCAGGGCAAAGGGGAGCATCAGAGAATTTCTGAGACAACTGGACAACACCTTTAACATAGGATTTTTGCTCACCCATCCTAGTTGCAGGCAATATTCACTCTAAGATTTTTGCAGCTGCTAGCAATGTGTAATGAATGCAGGGTCAAATTTTGATTTACATGATAATGCTGCCCAGTGTTCTCTTAAATATTTTAACCACACCATCAACACATAAAATAAAATAAAAGTGGAACATAGAAACACCTAATCACATGGTCAAGGACAGATAAACCCTCACCTCTAAACCTTTTGCTAGGTACCCTAAATGCATAAGTTTACTACAGTACTAGAACCAGGCATTGCATCTAAAGATAGTAATAGAATAGATATAGATATAGTAACAGTACCAGGCTTACAAATAAAGTACTTAGATACAGTAGTCACCAGTGCCTATGAAGTTCAGAGGATGATAGGGGGAATCGATATGACAATATTTGTAGTACGTACTGGCTGATAATCAGCCTTTGCAAAAATATTATCCCTGGTCATATCAGCCATTAATACAAAAATCTTGTCAGCCTTTTGGGTGGACAATATAATGCATTTTGGGAGCTCTCCACTCTCCCCCAATGGATGATGTCGAGGGAGAAAAGGATTTTCATGCCCAATCCTGTCATTCTGTCAACAGATAACCGCTGCCAGACATTTGTAGCTACAGCTTTCCCCTCCCTCTTTATTGACAACACATACACACTTCGTTTATGAGGTTGTAGGGAGAGATAAAAGAGCTATAGAAAGTGTATGAGGAAGGAGAAGGGCTCTAGTGTTCAGTGTGGCTGATTATGTCGGAAAGTTAGTCACAAATTTTTAACTGTATTATGGTTGGCAGGGTTATTTATGGCATTGTGCAGAGAGCCCCTAAGGATCCAGTGCAGAGGATGGGGGCGTGGTAATGACCCCGATGAAGTGTTGTGTCACGGTGTACTCCCTCGGGCTGCTGTCAGAAATTTCGTTTGAAGAATGCAGCATATAACTTTTGGTACATTCAATAGCAGCGGATTCAAAGTGCAATTTCTGGCACCAGTAAGAATGTATGGAGGTAGGTTGGATGGCTGCAACTTAGCTCTTGTGGGTGTAGGTGTCCGTTATACGGTCTATACTTTAGCTTTAACTGGCCTAGTAGTAGTCTCAGGTGATGGGTGTCTGAGCTGTAGCCTCTCACCTTACAGCAATGTCAATAAGGGCTCATGCACACAAACATATTTTTTGTCCGCATTTGATCCGCAGAGCATTTACTGACCTCTCATAAAGAAATGTCAAAAGTTCTCATTGGTGGAAGTTCATGTGCCCTTTGATTACAATATTAGAAGCATCATACTTACCTGCTGGCTGCTGCGCTGTCTGTGCCCGGCCGGGAGCTCCTCCTACTGGTAAGTGACAGATCATTAAGCAATGTGCCGCACAGACCTGTCACTTACCAGTAGGAGGAGCTCCCGGCCGGACACAGACAGTGCAGCAGCAGGTAAATATGATGCTTCTAATATTGCAATATTGCTAAGTAACCATGGCAACCAGGCCTGCAGTAGCGTCCTGGTTGCCATGGTTACCGATCGGAGCCCCAGAGCGATTAAACTGGGACTCCGATCGGAATCTCCGCTGCCACCAATGATCGGGGGGGGGGGAGGGGAGGCCGCACACTGGCCACCAATGATATTAATACAATAGAGGGGGGGCGGGGGGGGCGCACACAGGCCACCAATGATATTACAATAGAGGGAGGGGGGGGCCGGGGGAGGTCGCACACTGGCCACCAATGATTTTACAATAGAGGGAGGGGGTTGGCCGGGGGGGGGGGCCGCACACTGGCCACCAATGATATTACAATAGAGGGAGGGGGGGGGGGCCGGGGGAGGCCGCACACTGGCCACCAATGATATTACAATAGGGGGGGTGGGGGGGGGGGGGGCGCACACTGGCCACCAATGATATTCAAACTGGGGAGGGAGGGGGGTCTGCCCCCTGCTGCCTGGCAGCCCCTGATCTCTTATAGGGGGCTATGATATGCACAATTAACCCCTCAGGTGCAGCACCTGAGGGGTTAATTGTGCGGATCACAGCCCCCTGTAAGAGATCGGGTGCTGCCAGGCAGCAGGGGGCAGTCATGTACACAGTTCGTAGTATATTCTAACTAGAAGCGTTCACAAAGTGAAAACTCATCTCTGAAAAAGCTTTTATGCAGACGGATCTTCGGATCCATCTGTATGAAAGTAACCTATGGCCACGGATCACTGACGCGGATGCCAATCTTGTGTGCATCCGTGTTCTTTCACGGACCCATTGACTTGAATGGGTCCGTGAACCGTTGTCCGTCAAAAAAATAGGACAGGTATTTTTTTGACGGACAGGAAACACGGATCACAGATGCGGCTGCAAAACGGTGCATTTTCCGATTTTTCCACGGACCCATTGAAAGTCAATGGGTCCGCGAAAAAAAACGGAAAACGGCACAACAGCCACGGATGCACACAACGGTCGTGTGCATGAGGCCTAAGAAGAACAATATAGTCCCACCTCATGATAACCTGTCCGAATACTGACTCTAATTGTGGTGAACTATCAAGTACAGTATAATCGTATTTATTAAAATTTTTGATATTGAAATAAAAGTTATATTTTAATAAGGGAGGATATTTTGGTTGTTGCTTTTCTACACTCCTTTAGAGATATCTTATGTATGTCTTCTGTTTTCGGGCCATAGTGGTACAGCAGTATGGTGCAAACCCGTAATTTTTTTATGGGATCATATTTGAATACACAACTGTGGACATTGCTGTACTGCCCTTTACTGGATATTCTTATTTATAGAGATTGATTATAGCTATATATCAATAATTTCTATATTTAATATTTTATATTTAGCATTTTTTAACATTTTAACATGATTTATATTTTTTTTCTAATGCAATTTTAACTATAAGGCTACGTTCACATCAGCATTGTGCTCCTAAATCCGCAGCACAACTCTTCAGTTTTGTCCCCATTCATTGTCAATGGGGACAAAACTGAACAAACAGGAACGGTGTGCATCAGAACACATTCTGTTCCTGTTTGTTGCGTGCCCATGCCGGACACAAAATCAAAGTCGTTAAAAAGCCATTTTGGCCTGATTTCCTCATAACGCATTTTTATTAATTTCATCTATCATTTTAACATATTTTAATTTTTTAATTTTATTTTCTTATGCAATTTTAATTATAAATCATAAAAAAAAACTATTGTTCCACTTCCTCATTCATTTGTTAATACCTACCAATAAGTGCTGTTGATCAAGTGGATTAAAATAATGAGAGACGTGATAAAACATGGAAGGCTGCTTGAAGCTCATCTGGCACTGCACCCATTAGTCCAGGGTTCTTGTACTGTTCAGTGTTTGTATATGGTATTCATTTATCTCCTTGATTACCTCTTGCTGTGTCTCCGTGGAGATTTTTAATTGTGCAGTGCTTATCATATTACAATGTTTTCTTCCTCTGTTGGGACACTATTATGTGTGTTTTGAGCGCTCATTTGCATGCCATTATATTACCTAGAATTCCTAGCTGAATTCACTAAAATTTACTACTTTGTAATTATACTACAAGAAAGAACAACGTTGGCCTTAATTTTTTCCTATTGGCTGTACTGATGACATGGCAAGATAACTGATTCCATTTCAACATTCTTTTATGACCCTTTTTGCGTAATAAAAAATTGTTCAAAGGTTAAACAATGATCCAAATCAGTGAGATACATGATAGGGCAACTAGTTATTACATTAATTTGCATTACTTAAACTCCTGTTCCGAAGCTTGTTAAGGCAATATAAGAGTGCTCATTAAGAGATCATTTCTGTGTCTTACTGTGGCAGTGGAGCTGCCAGAGGGCCTTGTGAGTGCCATTAAAATGGTGTACTATATCTCACCCAGAGGAAGCTAGGTGAGAAGAAGAAAGGCTGGGAAAATAGTGTTTTTCCTCTGTGTGTATCAGCCAGGCTGATAATGAGGGCAATTAACAGCCAGCTGAGGAGCTCAGGTAAAGGTGGGCTGGGCTCCTCAATCAGGGCTCCCCGTCTGGGGAAGGAGCGGGCTGCGCCAAGGCCTATAGGATCCGGGACCCTCTAACCCTGTGTGTGGTAAGCACTGAGTTGTGTTTTGGGGAGTTGGGTGATAGACCCAGATCCCAATAGAGAGGGAAAATACTGTGTAGTCAATGGCCATACGGCCGAGGATTTATGTTTATGATTTATGTTTTGATGCCTGTAAAGGTGACAATAAAGGTGGTTGTGGCCAGTTTGCACCCAAGTGAGCAGTGTTGGAGTAGCTTCTGCCAACCGTCTAAGCTGAGAAGACGGCGATCCTGGAGAGCTAAGTGACCCCAAGTTGTCACACTCGCCATGAATTATTTTTGTGCTGTTATCTCATGCTAATTGTTTCCTTGCACTGTTATGCGATCAGATAAATGTAATACATAATGCCCTTAGGTTTCCCTTCAGATTTTTGATAGGCACTGTCATGATTTTATTTTAATTTAAAGGGGTTGTGCAAGAATGATGGGGGGATGGTGTTGGCAAACTCCCCCCCCCCCCCACTGTGGAGGACCTACCTGCTATCTGGCACTGGCTCCCCGCTACTTCTCCTTCAGGCCTGAAATGCTCTGTTGGGTTCCCTCAATGTCAATATCCAGTTTTACATCACCACAGCAAACCACTGGCCATGACAGAGACTGGATCCCCTTGCATCATGGGCAATTTGTCATCATACAGTAAGGGGAGCCGGTCACCATTGCGGCCAGTGATTGGCTGCAGTGATGTCAAACCAGATGTTCACATTGAGGGAGCCCAGAGGGGCATCGCAGGCCTGGAGGAGAAGGAGGAGGGAGCCAGAGGCGGAAAGCAAGTAAGTCATCTTTTCTTTACCGGTCCTGCCAAACTGCCCCCCCTCCCATTCTTTTGCAACCCCTTTACCCTAGCATATATATCCAGTGTTGGCTGGACGTACATCTGTCGGTATAAATATATATTCATTGTTATCTTTGTCCCAATTAGGCTGGGTTCACACTTGAGCGTTTTACAGCGCGTTTAAACGCGCTGTAAAACGCTCAACACATGAAAACCAATGCTTCCCTATGGCCCTGGTTCTCACTTGAGCGTTTTACAGCGCGTTTGAACGCGCTGAAAAACGCCCTACGCTCAAACAAGTTCTTGAGCTTCTTTGGGGCGTTTTGTCGCGCGTTTGCAGCCATAGGACACTGCTGTTAATCACACAAACGCGCGTAATACGCGCGTTCACTATGGACAAAAACGCGCGACAAAAACGCGCACAAAAACACGTGACAAAAACGCGCATATCAAATGCGCTCAGGTCTGAACCCAGCCTTAGAGAAGTAAATAAAGCATTCACAAATCATTTATTTATGTGTGTATTTTTAGCCAAACCCGTCAAGAACAGCAGGTTTGTCTGACAGTTTAAAATGTATGGAGAGTATGTCGGGAGAGAGAAGAGTTGGGTGAAATAAATATTTTCTGCTGATCCTTTTATTCTCCCGGGATAGAAGACATTGCCAGAAGTCTCCGGCAGTGGCAGTCTCTTCTCCACCCATTAAATACACCTACATGTTCTGTCTGCCTTTCATCTCCCTGGATGTGCTGTCTACAAGACAAACATATCTCAAATTTTTGCCCATAGCAACCAATACCAGCACATCTTTCATTTTACTGCAGCACTTCAAACTGTCTGCAGCCATCAGAGCATGATGGAAGTTGTACCTTTGAAACAACTTGAGAGCCACAGGTAGAAGCACTGCAGTAAAATGAAAGCTGTACTTGGTTTGGTTGCTATGGCCAAAAATTTAATAAAATTTCTATTGACTTAGACATGCATATACCGTATTTTTCGCCCTATAAGACGCACCGGCCCATAAGACGCAGCTAGGTACTAGAGGACAATAAGAAAAAAATATTTTTCATTAGACCTCAGGTCAGACCACCAATCAGACCCCCAATGTTAATCAGACCTCAGCAGACAGCCTCAATCTGACCCCCATCAGACCTCAGCTCAGATCCCAATGTGAATGACCCCTAATCAGACCTCAGATAAGAGCCCCATGCCGCTCATTAGCCCCCATTCCTCTCATCAGCCCCATATGCCTCTCATCAGCCCCATTATCAGCCCCTATGCCTCTCATCAACCTCCACTGCCCCATATCAGCCCCAGCCTCAGGTATGCAGCCCCCAGCCTCATGTATGCAGCCCCCATGCCACAGAGCACAGCCGGACGCTGTCGCTCCTCTCCTCCAGCGCTCCTCCTGCTGCCAGCTGTGCAGCCACAGCACAGCCAACAGCCAAGGACCAGAAAGCGGTGGGTACAGAGCCTTCACCACTTCCTGGTCCTCCGGTACTAATAAGCAGTTCCATAATGGAAGCACTCATTTAATATTCACCCCATAAGATGCTGGGGAATTTCCCCCTTACTTTTTTGGGGGAAAAATGCGTCTTATGGGGTAAAAAATATAGTAAGTGCTTATTTTTTGCAGGACAAATTGTACTTTTTTAATGGCACCATTTAAAGGGAGTCTGTCACCTCCATATGGCCATATACAGTGCTTACATGGCTCTGTAGCACACCTATACAGGATTGTAACGGTACCTTTGTTCTTTTCTTTAGACTTGCACAAGCAGGAAAGACGAAGTTCGGACAGCAGTAAGTTTTTTTATTTTTTTTTTGTCTACATGGTTGTGTGAGGGCTCCTTTTTCTGCAGGACAAGCTGTAGTTTTAGTACCATTTTGGGGTATATACTGTATGACTTTTTGATCACTTTTTTTTGGTTGGGCAATGTGACATAGAAACAAAAAAGAGAATTTTCAATATTTAGTTTTTTTTACATTTAAAAATGTTTTAAATTTTACTGTACTTTTCAGTTTCCT
This sequence comes from Bufo bufo, assembly GCF_905171765.1. Taxonomy (NCBI): domain Eukaryota; kingdom Metazoa; phylum Chordata; class Amphibia; order Anura; family Bufonidae; genus Bufo; species Bufo bufo. Next base: position 153,555,201 of record NC_053395.1, on the reverse strand, counting down.
TAGGGAACTTGTACATGTCGGAGCTTCACTGGAGTCCTGTGAAGCCATGCCTTAGGCTCAGCATCGCAAGCATCTCGTTATGACAGACCTGGGAGCTTTAACAAGGCCCAGGTTGTCATAGCAACCAATTTCACCACTAAATTTTGGGAGCCCTATTCCTCTGTCTAACCCCAAAGATGCTGCGGTTGCTATTGATATTTTTTCTAAACTGTATTTATTTATTATGGGGTCAGCCACCTTCCCTTTGCTTTTCTTAACAGCATTTAGAAAGCAATAAATGCTAAAATTGACTCTAATAAACCAGCTGGATATCACTCTCTAGCTGTAATCGGTCCAATGTTATCCTGATTGGAATAAAAACTAAATTTGCGCACACATATAAAAATGATTGCTAAAAAGGATGGAAGTAAAATTACACCCACATGTAGCTTCTAAGAAGTATGTATAAAATATACTCAGAAGATTCCTATGCATAGGGAGTCCCCACTTAGATGCGGTTAGTCGTACAATCCAGCATGCATAATCTCTGGTATCAAAGATCTCCTTGATAAAATCACTGTCTGTGTGCTTAAATCACTGTCACTTATATAGGCGTCAATAACTCACAGTTTTGGAGTGGCGGTATATCCAGCGGGATTTCATAGGATCAAAAGAATTTGCACTCAGGAACATGAATTTGAAAAGGAGGCTGAAAAAATTTGACAGTTTTAAAAAAAAAATAATACCACCTACACACTATCCCACCTCAGACACATGTATATACAACTAACAGATTAGGCAAATTGGGACTTCAATTTGCAGCTCATCCTGCACTGAAGACCATGAAGCCTACTCTAAACTAATATATAGATGGTACTACACACCATACAGACTATCCAAGATTTATGAGAATACATCCAGTATGTGCTGGAGAGGATGCAACCAGACAGGCACTCTCACCCACATATTCTGGGAATGCCCACCCATATCTAACTTCTGGCAAGAAATCAACAACCTAATCCTAAATGTCATAGGAGTGAAACTCCCTTTCAGACCAGAAATATTTCTTTTGAGATTAAATTTAGACAATCTATCTCCCTCTCAAAAAACCTTTACTCTGTCATATACTTACAGCTTCCCTCCAGAGTATCGCACAACACTGGAAATCCACACTCACCCCTCCCATTTCACGGATAATCAGGAAAGTAAATATTAACTGCAGATTCGAAGAAATGATAGCAAACAGTAATAATACATCTGCCAAATACTATAAAACTTGGGCGCCATGGAGGTCTACAGTCTACGCCACTCTACTAGATCCATAAGATCAACCAAACTAAAACTCCAACTTTTATCAATATAGGTGGAACTATAACCCTGTTCTTTTCTTCTTTTTTAATCTTTATATATACAGTGGGATGCGAAAGTTTGGGCAACCTTGTTAATCGTCATGATTTTCCTGTATAAATCGTTGGTTGTTACGATAAAAAATGTCAGTTAAATATATCATATAGGAGACACACACAGTGATATTTGAGAAGTGAAATGAAGTTTATTGGATTTACAGAAAGTGTGCTATAATTGTTTAAACAAAATTAGGCAGGTGCATAAATTTGGGCACTGTTGTCATTTTATTGATTCCAAAACCTTTAGAACTAATTATTGAAACTCAAATTGGCTTGGTAAGCTCAGTGACCCCTGACCTACATACACAGGTGAATCCAATTATGAGAAAGAGTATTTAAGGGGGTCAAATGTAAGTTTCCCTCCTCTTTTAATTTTCTCTGAAGAGTAGCAACATGGGGGTCTCAAAACAACTCTCAAATGACCTGAAGACAAAGATTGTTCACCATCATGGTTTAGGGGAAGGATACAGAAAGCTGTCTCAGAGATTTCAGCTGTCTGTTTCCACAGTTAGGAACATATTGAGGAAATGGAAGACCATAGGCTCAGTTCAAGTTAAGGCTCGAAGTGGCAGACCAAGAAAAATCTCGGATAGACAGAAGCGACGAATGGTGAGAACAGTCAGAGTCAACCCACAGACCAGCACCAAAGACCCACAACATCATCTTGCTGCAGATGGAGTCACTGTGCATCGTTCAACCATTCGGCGCACTTTACACAAGGAGATGCTGTATGCGAGAGTGATGCAGAGAAAGCCTTTTCTCTGCCCACAGCACAAAAAGTGCCGCTTGAGGTGGGCTAAATCACATTTGGACAAGCCAGCTTCATTTTGGAATAAGGTGCTGTGGACTGATTAAACTAAAATTGAGTTATTTGGCCATAACAAGGGGCGTTATGCATGGCGGAAAAAGAACACAGCATTCCAAGAAAAACACCTGCTACCTACAGTAAAATATGGTGGTGGTTCCATCATGCTGTGGGGCTGTGTGGCCAGTGCAGGGACTGGGAATCTTGTCAAAGTTGAGGGACGCATGGATTCCACTCAGTATGAGCAGATTCTGGAGACCAATGTCCAGGAATCAGTGACAAAGCTGAAGCTGCGCCAGGGCTGGATCTTTCAACAAGACAACGACCCTAAACACTGCTCAAAATCCACTAAGGCATTTATGCAGAGGAACAAGTACAACGTTCTGGAATGGCCATCTCAGTCCCCAGACCTGAATATAATTGAAAATCTGTGGTGTGACTTAAAGAGAGCTGTCCATGCTCGGAAGCCATCAAACCTGAATGAACTAAAGATGTTTTGTAAAGAGGAATGGTCCAAGATACCTTCAACCAGAATCCAGACTCTCATTGGAACCTACAGGAAGCGTTTAGAGGCTGTAATTTCTGCAAAAGGAGGATATACTAAATATTGATTTCATTTCTTTTTTGTGGTGCCCAAATTTATGCACCTGCCTAATTTTGTTTAAACAATTATAGCACACTTTCTGTAAATCCAATTAACTTAATTTCACTTCTCAAATATCACTGTGTGTGTCTCCTATATGATATATTTAACTGACATTTTTTATCGTAACAACCAACGATTTATACAGGAAAATCATGACGATTAACAAGGTTGCCCAAACTTTCGCATCCCACTGTATTTTCTTTTTTCGCTGTCATACTGTATTTTCCTCTTGGGAATTTTATCATCCTTCATTCATAACAAACCATATAGACCAGAATAAGGTATATTTGAGGAAACTGTTAATAATCTTGATAATGCGTCTTTACTATAATAATATTATCCATTTGGCTGTTTGTCTCATGCTGTAAAGACAAACATATAGTATCTTCCATCTGTAATGTTTAGCAGGTGGAACTGCATTTTATTGTCCTCTATTATCTTTTATTGATACTAAACCAATAAAAACTATTGAAACAGAAAAAATGGGACAGCGTTTCCTAGCGAAGAAATATCCACCTTCATTAATTGACACATCTCTAAACAGAATACGCAAAATGGATAGACAATAATTTTTTATCCAGGATGAGACCAAACAGAAAAATCTGAGTGACGAGACAATGAGAATTGTCTTACCTTATAATACACAATATAGAGAGATCAAAAACATCATTAAAAAAACATTGGCATTATCTACTAAAAGATAAAACGGTAGGCCCTTTGATCCCCATTACCCCCCAAATAACCTTCACAAAAGCCCCCAATCTGGGCTTGAAAATAGCGCCAACCATATAGATGGACCAAAAGAAGACATTATCCATCCAGAAATGGACCAACATGTCCGGTTTCCATAGATGTGGGAAATGCTCCAATTGTAGAATCACTAAGTTCCCACGTAAGACCACACAAGTGAAATCTATTACCAATTCATATACACTAACAATAAGAGATTTTTTGACATGTGACTCAACTAACGTCATATATTTATTACAGTGTCCCTGCAACAAGCAGTACATCGGTAGGACTAAGAGGACACAAAAAAAACGCATCTCTGAACACATTGGAAATATTAAGAAAAGTTTCACTAAACATTCAGTATCTAATCATTTTAAACAAACACACAACCAAGACCCTACAGGTATGAGCTATGTAGCATTGGAGAAGGTAGAGAGACACTGGAGGGGAGGAGACCGCATCAGTAGAATGTCAAGACTGGAATGAAAACGAATATTTGAATTCAATACGTTAAGCCCGGGGGGTTTGAATGCAGAATTGGAGATTTTTGGCTTCTTATAGACATATGGGTGGATGCCCTCTGCCGATGGTAGACCGAGTGGTTCACACAGCAGTACACTCTGGTCTTCCCTTGGTGAAGGGCCTCTACCCATAAATACTACTGTGCAAATACAAGATTCAACCATATACGACACAATTAGAAGGATGTGAAACAGTTCTACACTAGAGATATAGCATTATACATCCATCTGACATGAAAACGCATGGAAGACGCACCAATACTGCACATGCGTTTTCATGTTTTTTTTAAGTATTCGAACCGATAGAATAGACATATACATCTATATACATTCTAGTATATGTATCTATTATATTGATATCGATTAAAAAAATCTTTTGGGATACACGGATTGAGGGATTACGAGTATATTTGTGTATAAACTTGACTACATACAGTACAGACCAAAAGTTTGGACACACCTTCTCATTCAAAGAGTTTTCTTTATTTTCATGACTATGAAAATTGTAGATTCACACTGAAGGCATCAAAACTATGAATTAACACATGTGGAATTATATACATAACAAACAAGTGTGAAACAACTGAAAATATGTCATATTCTAGGTTCTTCAAAGTAGCCACCTTTTGCTTTGATTACTGCTTTGCACACTCTTGGCATTCTCTTGATGAGCTTCAAGAGGTAGACCCCTGAAATGGTTTTCACTTCACAGGTGTGCCCTGTCAGGTTCAATAAGTTGGATTTCTTGCCTTATAAATGGGGTTGGGACCATCAGTTGCGTTGAGGAGAAGTCAGGTGGATACACAGCTGATAGTCCTACTGAATAGACTGTTAGAATTTGTATTATGGCAAGAAAAAAGCAGCTAAGTAAAGAAAAACGAGTGGCCATCATTACTTTAAGAAATGAAGGTCAGTCAGTCAGCCGAAAAATTGGGAAAACTTTGAAAGTAAGGGCTATTTGACCATGAAGGAGAGTGATGGGGTGCTGCACCAGATGACCTGGCCTCCACAGTCACCGGACCTGAACCCAATCGAGATAGTTTGGGGTGAGCTGGACTGCAGGGTGAAGGCAAAAGGGCCAACAAGTGCTAAGCATCTCTGGGAACTCCTTCAAGACTGTTGGAAAACCATTTCAGGGGACTACCTCTTGAAGCTCATCAAGAGAATGCCAAGAGTGTGCAAAGCAGTAATCAAAGCAAAAGGTGGCTACTTTGAAGAACCTAGAATATGACATATTTTCTGTTGTTTCACACTTGTTTGTTATGTATATAATTCCACATGTGTTAATTCATAGTTTTGATGCCTTCATAGTCATGAAAATAAAGAAAACTCTTTGAATGAGAAGGTGTGTCCAAACTTTTGGTCTGTACTGTATATGCACTACAATAATGTTAGGTAATACAAACTAGATGATTACCAATCACAAGGAGTCGCTACACCATATTACATCGCATTGTAGCTATACAATACAATGCAACCTGTTTACTGGCGGTTTTACATACCTCATGGAAAACGCATCAATATTGCATATGCGTTTTTAGATATTTTAACTGGTATACTATGTGTACACACTTCTATACTATTTATATTTTAGACTACGTATAATATATGGATGGAGGCTAATCTTGTATGATATGGACTTTGAAAGATGGCGTCCTAATGAAAAGATTTACAGTAGGAAATAGAAACACTATTCCAGCCAACTAAAGCTATAACTGACCTGTGTCCTATGACCATGTGAGAAGACAGGTCTAAGAATAGCAGTGAGATTGCTCGACCCACACAAGACGTCTAGCCTTGAAATCGCGAGATAGAGGTAGAGGGCGTAAAGATTGCTGCGCTCCCAGAGAGGAGTAGCAGCGGAGGTAAGCGACATTAAGTGCCGGTGACCATGTGGGATGCCACGCTGAGGCATAGTACCCCGCTGGATATACCGCCACTCCAAAACTGTGAGTTATTGACGCCTATATAAGTGACAGTGATTTAAGCACACAGACAGTGATTTCATCAAGGAGATCTTTGATACCAGAGATTATGCATGCTGGCTTGTACAACTAACCACATCTAAGTGGGGACTCCCTATGCATAGGAATCTTAAGATACGTGAATATAATCCTTTAGCAAGTTCCTAGTATATTTTATACATACCTCTTAGAAGCTACATGTGGGTGTAATTTTACTTCCATCCTTTTTAGCAATCATTTTTATATGTGTGCGCAAATTTTGATTTTATTCCAACCAGGATAACATTGGACCGATTACAGCTAGAGAGTGATATCCAGCTGGTTTATTAGAATCAATTTTAGCATTTTTTGTTTGTTTGTAGCGTTTTGATTTTGCACCGTGATTATAATAAATATGTATCCACATGAGCTCAGATGAGTGAGTTCCTTACATCATTACTATATTACCAATTAATATCCAAATTCTAGATAGGGTGGGTCTATTTGTATAGTGCACCTAATCCATATCGATCAACAGGGGAGCCACCTTAAACTATTCTTCTACATTAAGAAAATTGCTTTACGGCTGCCCCGTGGGCCATAGACACAATGGTCAGGAGGGGACCTCATTGACTTCTATGGGAGAGTCGTCTAGACATGCTCTGTAACCTGTGCAGAGGTCATTGTACAAGGAAAGGATAGATAAGTTCTGACAACCACCTATTGTGAATGGAGGATCCTGTCTTATCTATACACAGAAGTGATATAATTACAGACAGGATTAGAAGGACAGATAAGCAGGTAACTGCAGTAAAGTGATCTGTACAGACCGAGGACTGGCGCCTATTAGTAGGCTTTGTAGCCAGTGCGAAACCTGCAATATTTTATGTTTTTGTTTAAATATAGACATGGAACATTAAAAGGAACATCATCAAAAATTCTTTAAAATGTGTTTAATATAAAAACGATGACACCATCCCTTTAATGGCTTTGTCTCGCAGAAGGTTACATGACTTGACAAATCAGTTTTCAGACTTATTGGTGATTAGTGGTCAGCTTGAATAGCCTGCTGATTGAAAGTTGACAGTGCAGCCTCTATACCTCCGGTGTGCCTATGGCATCTTATATTGAGCTTGTATATTCTCTTTCATGGGTGAATAAGTCACTATGTTTTAAATTTGCTCATGTAGTAACATATTTCTATAGTACGTCAAGCGGTCATTTCTTAAAGAAAAGCTGTTCAGGCATATTAATGAAAGCAAAACTAATAGCACTAAAGAGTAGTGTTGATCACGAATATTCTAATCGTGAATTTTTATCGCGAATATCGGCACTTCAAGAATTCACGAAGATGTAGAATATAGTGCTGTATCTTCGTAATCGCGAATATTCTCGCGGATTAAGGTGAGTTAAATATTTTTTCCTTTTTTTTTAACCCCTCCAGCCCTATTGTACTAAGCATTCTGTATTAAGAATGCTATTATTTCCCCTTATAACCATGTTATAAGGGAAAATAATACAATCTACAGAACACCTAACCCGAACTTCTGTGAAGAAGTTCGGGTTTGGGTACCAAACATGCCGATTTTTCTCACGCATGTGCAAAACGCATTGCAATGTTTTGCACTCGCGCGGAAAAATCGCGCATGTTCCCGCAACGCACCCGCATCTTTTTCTGCAACGCCCGTGTGAAACCAGCCTTATTGCTGTGCTCTGTGCTTTGCGGAGTCATCTGGATCCTTATTCAATTACATTAGATAGTTAGTTAGCTCATATATATAATACAGATAGTTAGTGGGAGATAGTCAGTGATCCATTACAATAATACAACCGCATGCATCCGTCATGAACGGATCAGTTTGTATTATCTGTAACAAAGCCAAGACGAATCCGTCATGAACTCCATTGAAAGTCAATGGGAGATGGATCCGTTTTCTATTGTGCCAGATTGTGTGACAGAAAACGGATCCGTCTCTATTGACTTACATTGTGTGACAGGACGGATCCTGGCACACAATGTTTCGTCAAGCAGATAGCAAAACACTGCAGCGTTTTGGTGTCCGCCTCCAGAACAGAATGGAGACTGAACTGATGCATTCTGAGCGGATCCTTTTCCATCCAGAATGCATAAGGGCAAAACTGATCCGTTTTGGACCGCTTGTGAGAGCCAATGACGGATCTCACAAACGGAAAGCAAAAACGCCAGTGTGAAAGTAGCCTTAGATAGTGATATAGTGTAGCTGATATTCACCCAGAGTAGGGTGTTAGGTAGTGTGATAGGAATTACTTTACTGTACATTTTCTTCAGTCTTCTAGCAGCTTGAAAAATGTAGCAAAAGTGAGCCACACCTGTATTGCGCGCGCAATACACGCCTATTACACTGCCAATTTTCGCAATCAAGAAAAAAATGACTGGAGATCACAAATTTTGGAATTTGCAAATTTATGGTGAATATTAGGCCAAAAATTCGCAAGATATTGCGAAAACGAATACTGCCTATGCTGCTCTTCACTACTAAATAGATGTCTTCTTCTATGAGAGAAAATCAGAAGGCAACAGAACTGAATGACTCTTGTACGTATTGTGACACAGTAAAGGGAATTGTATGTGGAGGCAGGTATTTTCCTCCCAGTGTGTGCTGCTGGACTAATTAGCAGTCAGGTAAGGTCAAACACCGGACTGGATCGCAGTTGCCGGTTCGGGTTTTTGTTAACACCTAGCTGCCTTTAAAAGACAGCTGGGTTCATGCAGAGGGGATCTCTGTATTGGGATCTGAGGCTTGTGCCGGGGTGGAGGGCTGAGACCCATGTGAGGGGAAACAGGCCGACTAAAGCTACTTTCACACTGGCGTTTCTGGGTCCGCCTGTGAGATCCGTTTCAAGGCTCTCACAAGCGGCCCCAAACTGATCAGTTTAGCCCCAATGCATTCTGAATGGATAAGGATCCGCTCAGAATGCATCAGTTTGGCTCCGTTCTGGAGGCGGACACCAAAACGTTGCTTGCAGCGTTTTGGTGTCCGTCTGACGAAACTGAGCCAAACTGATCCGTCTTGACTTACAATGTAAGTCAATGGGGACGGATCCGTTTACATTGACACAAATATGGTGCAATTGTAAACGGATCCGTCCCCTATTGACTTTCAATGTAAAGTCAGGACGGATCCGTTTGACTTACACTTAGAATTTTTTTTGACGAAGTTATGCAGACGGATCCGTTCTGAACGGATACAAGCGTTTGCATTTATAGGTGCGGATCCGTCTGTGCAGATACCAGACGGATCCGCACCTAACGCAGGTGTAAAAGGAGCCTAAATCCTGCTGATGGACTCTTGTTGGCAGAACAGGCCGCATGGTGTGAACTGACACCAATACTGCAAGGTTTTTTTTTGTTTGAAAGTGTTTTTTTTGTTCTGTGAACTTTCTAACGTGTGAATAAACGCTGAACTTTTGGTTTACAAACTGGTTGGTGCCTCTATACTGCGTCCGCTTATCCTGTTTACCAGAGCGAATCCCCACAGTATGGAATAGAGACCACTGAACTTCTTGAAATTAGTTTTGTGTAAAATAAAAAAAAATATATTTTTTTTATTTGTGTACAATCGATTCAGTCACAAATCAAAGTGCTGTAATTGCTCTTAAAAACTGGTATATGACACAATGAGGTCTCCCAGGATTTTTTATATTTTGTTCTCAGTAATGATGAGCAGTTCAAGACCTACTGTAGGCAGAAGCTCTAAGTACACGGTTAAAAAATGAGGGGCTACCCTCAGAAATGAATAAAACAATCCCTAGACAGAACACATGCAAAAAAACAAAAAATCTTTATTAAAAATAAGAACAAGCAGAATAGACACTTTTCCTTCTCTTTCCAGTATAGTGCAATGCCTGATGCTATTAGAGCTTCTATCAGAAAAAAACTGTCATGTAGTAGAGAATGACCCCTTACTAGTGGAAGTTGCAAGTAAAAAAACCACTAATTACTTTTAGACATAGCAAAAATGTGCGGGACATCTTAGGGCTCATTCACATGAACGTGTGCTGCTTGTTGCCGTATTGCGGACCCGCAAAACACGGGCACCGTTCAGTGTGCATCCCGCATCGCGGATGCGGACCCATTCACTTTAATGGGTCCGCAAATCTGGAGATGTGGAACGGAAGCACAGAGCGGAACACTGCAGAAGCACTACGGAGTGCTTCCGGGGGTTCCGTTCCGTGCCTCTGCACCGCAAAACGATAGAACATGCTCTATATTTTTGCGGAACGGAGGGATCACTAGCCCATTTAAGTGAATGGGTCCACGATCCCCATTCGGCTGGGCCACAGTCAGTGCCCGTGCATTGCGGACCGCAATTTGCGGTCCACAGCACGGGCTTCACGCGGTCGTGTGAATGAGCCCTTAGTGAAAGGATGATATGAAAATAAAGTAGAGAAAGACATAATTGGCTACAAGGTATAATGCCGGAGGTCAACTACCATTGTGGACAATGTCGATTTTGTACTAACTTAGTAATTTTAAATTTCATGTTAAAGAGTTCATTACTAAATATGTTGTGTATGCCATCACTTGCACCTGTGGCTTTTACGATATAGGTAAGATTATTAGGCAATGCAACCCCAGTTCGGGGAACATATGCGTTCCCTGACAACAAAAGTGTGATCTTCTAAATTAATAGAGCATACATGTATGTGCACACAACATGGTGGAGATGAAAGACAGATGATGAATTGCTGTCTGATCCATCTTGAACATGCACGAAGAGGTGGAAATAAGGTGAGAACACTCTTACAGAAGGAGGCAGCGTTTATTATAAAAACAAAAGCCCTGGGAGTCAGGTAATTTCTGTCGTTCAGACCCAAAGGTACTAAGTGTGTTCCTGTAACCAAAATATTGAGTAGAAATGGGGGGGAAAATAAAATGATGTATACATAAATACCGTATCTGTCTTTTGAGAAAAGCCGCAGATTTTTAACCCTGATCTAAAGTACTGATAGAACAGGATTTGTTTCCATGTGTTTTGTAATTGTGTTTAAATTAAGTGCTTATAAAGGCCGGGACACGTGTATGTGTAGGCCAGACGAAGAGCACACCAGCACGAAACGGCTGTCGCCTATATATCCATTTGTGTACATGCATTACAGAATAAAGAAGATTTTAACCCTCTTATGAGTGCCATGTGAACTCTAATTCCCAAGCTGACCACAGTAGAAGCAGAGCTGGCTCCAGCAGGATTTTGGGAGGTTCTGGCTGTACGTTGTCTCTGTTCTTTTGCCACCGTTGCCACCACCTTCCTCCTTTAGTATGACCTCCTTCTTAGCCTAATCTGGATCCCACATCCTGTCCAACACACAATCATCATCAGAGTCCTTACCTCCTTGCCAATTTTATCAACTGTGATATGTCATTGTGTGCTCCTTGTCCCCCCTCCTGTGCCACTGTCATCAGGGCTACCACTGCCCCTACCACCACCAATACCACCGTGGCTACAAGTTCCACTACTAGTCCTACCACCATCACCACCAACACAGTTATACTTGGGCAGGGGCAGACTGGGAACTTAAAGTGGCCCTGGAAAAAATATTAAAAGTGTCCCAGTTTTGTAGTTGGGTCCAAATTGATAGAAGGCAGGGCCAGCAATATCATATTGTGGCACATTATACCGCCCCAACAGAGCCAAATATCACAGTCCATCACAAAATACTGCCAGCAGCACAAAGTACATCCCAAAAAACTTTCACTGGCTGCTGTGAGGAGGGCCCAGGCGGCCCCCTGGGCATCAGCCCACCAGGAAATTTCCCTGTAAGATCTATGGCCAATCCGCCCCACCTCTCCCTGAACCTCCTCCTCATGGCAGTCCAAATGCTGACTGTTCTCAGACAAGTTAAAAAGACTTTCTTCAGTATCTTCCATAGTTTGTGGGGTTTTGTTGCTTTTTCTTAGGAAAAAAGAGGGAATCCCACCAGGAGGGGGCAGTAAAGACAGAGATGATGCAAGTCAAAGGCTTTACTGGGGCTGCAAGGTGGAGTAGCAGGAAGAATCCTGTGACCCTGGCTCCAAGGCTCAGTGTAAGGCCTCATGCACATGACCGTTCCGTTTTTTCCAGGAACGGAACGGGCGGCCCATTGTAGACATGCCTATTCTTGTCCGCAAAAAATATTGAGAGGAGTGAGCCATCCGGTCCACAATGTAATTTTTTTTGTTTTTAATAATTATGTGGCACCAATTGGAATTGAGGGAAAACTGTGGCCTTGGCTTACTACTGCCCAAATGGCTGGTGCTGCTACTACTGTTTTCACTGCTACATGCATTCTGACTCTTGGATAATGAGGCAAGAGTCTTTCGTTTTCCACTCTGTTTACCAGGTATTTTAATATCAGGCATATAAATGAAAAGTCATGGGTTTAGTACACAGATTGTTAAATGGGACTAGCAAACAGGGCGTGGCTACTATGGAAGCATGGAAAGGGGCCTGAACATCCAAAGGGCCCCAGCAAGACAACAAATAGATTTATTTTCAGGTCCCAAGGAACGACGAGTATGGTGCTCCTAGTCCTAGCACTGGTATAACTCACTGCTTCCTTGGTCTTCTTATCCAGGTACCTGTGCTGTACCAAGTCCTGGCAGCACACAGCTTCAGGACAGGGCGTAGTGGCGCACCATGACCTGATGCTGTGTGACATCAGGTCACAGTGTAGTGTGTGCCTAGACACAGTGCTGCATGAAGAACAGAGGCACACATAGGAGGGGAAGAGAGGTGAGTATTTTTTTGCTCCTGTTTGCATTAAGGGGACTGATGGGGGGGGGATTCAAAAATGTACTGCGGTGCCCATTCAGTTCTAGTTACACCACTGCTAGCAAAATGAGGTGTAACTAAATGTCCCTCCCCTTCTACAAAGATACTGGTATTGACAATTTACAATGATAAAACAATGCATGGAATAAAACTGCTAAATTAATATAGTTATTACAGCACAATGTGTTCGCTGATAATGCACGATATCTTGATGCAATACAATGTGTTAACGGTTAACCAATATATAAATGCTGTTATTGCTAGAGATGAGCGAATCGAAGCTGAGGAATTGGAATTCGATCCAAATTTAAAGGAATTATTCGATTCACACAGAATCCGAAATTCCTCAAGTTTCGTGGTAACGAATCACATTTTTTTCCTAAAATGGCTGTTGCACGTGTGAGGACATGGAACAAGGAACTCTGGGAAGGCAGGATCACCCATAATGCCATGCATACAGACAATCAGCAGCCAGCCAGCCCTGTGATATCACAGCCCTATAAATAGCCTCAGCCATCTTGGATTCTGCCATTTTCCACTGTACTTAGTGCAGGGAGAGACGTCAGCAGGCGCTAGAGACAGTGGTAGAAAAGACTTCATTGTGCTAAAAAAAACTATTTTCAAGTGCAAGGAAAGATTATTCAAGGTGTAGGGAAAGGATAAGGAGGAATCATTCCACAGCATTTATGTAGAACAGGATTCAGTGGGGGAGGTTACATCCTGGGTAACAGTAACAATCCTATTACACCTTGCTGCACTGACTGGGGATCCAAATTGCCAATATACAGCTCTGTAATTCCAGGAAACCGTTCTTGTTATTAGGGTGCAAGTGCTGTTTGATACAGCCATTTAACAGGATTTATTACAAGGAAATATTTCTACATCTAGTTTGCCCTTGTGCGGTGCAGTTATATGTTCTAAAGCATTTTTGGCTTGTATTAGAGGGAAAAAGGGCTTATTAGCCGTTGTGTGGTGAAGTGCGAAAATTACAGCCCTTTTTGTCGTGTATTAGAGGCAAAAGAAAAATATATTTCCCGTTCAGCGGTGCAGTTATATGTTCTAAAGCCCTTTTTTGCGTGTTTTAGTGGCACAAAAAAAGTATTTGCCGTTGTGTGGTTAAGTGAGAAAATTGCAGCCCTTTTTGGGGTGTTTTAATTTCCTTTTTATTTATTTATTAGATTTTTTTTTTTTGGCATTAGCAATACTGATGGATTACTGACCAAATGCTGACCGAGTGAAAGTGGATGCTCCACAGACAGGATCCATTTTTTAGGGGTTATTGTCCTGACAGATCAGAGGAAGGGCAAATTAATCAGTGACGTCAACACAAACTTACCGCTGACACCCTCTCCACTCTGTCGGGGGGGCTCTACTTGTATAAGCGTTTAATAGAACAGGTTCTGTAGACATCTATGTGGAATCAGCTGCCGATGGTCTAAAAGGAGTACGCTTCTTCTTAGCTCTAACATCGACCTGTAAGACTGAGTTCATATTTAGTTCATACTGAGTTATTTGGTTAGTTTTGGCCCCGTGACTGCCCTAATAAGTGAAGTGTGCAGTGATTCTAAGAGCGACGCCTGTCCTCTGCATGTCATACTGACTCACAGTATTGTTTCACTACCACAGCAAACTTCCTATGCGTGTTACTGCAAGGCACAGTGTTCTACACCACTAGAAAGGCTCTTTGCAGCCAGGAAATAGCCGTTTTTTTACACGATAAAAGAATTTGGCGAACCGACCGAATCGAATTTTTGAAAATTAGAATTCCTAGAATACTAGGAATTGGAAATTATTCATGGTAATCTTGATGCAATACCATGCGTTAACCGTTAAATGGTATATAAATTGTTATTGCAGCACGTGTTCAGTAATAATACACGGTAAACATGACGCAATACAACGCATTAATGGTTAAATGGTATACAAATGCTGGTAATGCAGTACGTGTTCAATAATAATGCACGGTAATCTTGACACAATACAATTCATTAACAGTTAACTAGTATATAAATGCTGTTTTGCAGCACCACGTATTAAGTAATAATGCATGGGATCATGACATAATACACCGTCAGTCCAGTCTCTAACTCACTCTCTATGCTTTCTTTGATAAAACTAAAATCTACCTAATTATATCTCCATATTCTCTCCCTATAGTGTCCCTAGTAACTGACTTGTCTCTGCATCTATTTTTTGTCAGCCACAACTACAACACATCCTATCACATCCACAACTGAGAACATTCTGAGCAGAAGGCCCTGGCTAAATACTGCCCCCTGATTGGACTGTCAGCCAATCAGGGCAAGCCTACCCCCTAGGGTCATGTGATCCTGCAGCTTCTTCCTTTTTGTCATTTCCGCTGCCAATTTCCACAGTAAAATGACACCCTGTTTTTGCATGATTCATCTGAAGTGAATTGCCAAAATTTCGGATTTGTTTGGCAAATGAATTTTTGTGAAATTCTTAATGAGTACAATTAGGTTAGAATTGATTCACTCATGTCTAGTACGGACGTGTATAAGGTAACATGCTTAACTTTTCTAAGATGATCAAAAGTTTTGTGATTTTTTTTTTTGGTTTGAAATTTTTTTATTTTCATCTTTTTCAAAACATACAAATAGGGCATGCCGCCCAATGGATGCAATAGCAGGCAAATAGAGGTAATGAATTATATAGTAAATACAATATGGGTATGCAGAGAACAGAGAGATCTAAGACAAATCTCTAAGAAATCACATTGTGAAAAATAATAAAAACAACATCCTTAGAACATCACTCGCAATAGCAACAAGTGAGAAAAATATCATACGTCATGTGTGAAATTGCAATAGTACAGTTGACAATCTGCCTGCCCAATTTTTATATATTTTATGGGTAGCGGTAAACTAAAAGCCAAAGAGGTTCGTGTTCAGCATCCCAACTAGCCCATCGTGTTCATGTCCCGAATCTGTAATCTGCCCACTCTTCCTTTCAGTTGTTCTAATAAATACCATTCTGTTAAGGAAAATGGTTTCATTATGAATTGAATCTCATTGTCAGTCATGTATTTGAGAATAAAATTTTTAAATTTTTTTAACAATTTGTGAGTGGATCGTTCCTTTGACTAAAAGATCGCCAATCGTTCTAGATGAAACAACTGCTTTGGTTGAGTTATAATAGTGTAAAACGTGGAAGATTCAGATTGCAGCCATTGCTGTAAGATACAGTGTTTGACAACCATGCAGATTGAGTGGAAAAGATCAGGAAGACCTCCTCCATCAATTTCTTCCCCTTCAAAGTGAAATAGGAACAATATTGGGGTCAATCTTAACTTTCTCCCCCAAAGTTCCTCTACCATATCACCCACCTCTGTCCAGAGCTGTCTACTTCTGTGACACGTCCAAAGTCCATGTAAAAGATCCGTATGACCCATAAGACATTTAGGACAGTGTGTTATACGGTCGGGTCTGAGCGGGTGAGAAGGTATATTAAAACCATAAATGGCCCTTTGAATAATTCTCAACTAAGTGTCCCTCAATACCTCATTTACAATATGCTTCCTAACTCGTAACCAACCCTTATGCATCATTTGGGTAATATTTACTAATCCCAACTGCTCTTCCCACTTCTGAAAACCTCCTCCTCTGTCATTTAATAGTTCTTCAGTACACAATCTGTAGTATACAGGGAGTGCAGAATTATTAGGCAAATGAGTATTTTGACCACATCATCCTCTTCATGCATGTTGTCTTACTCCAAGCTGTATAGGCTCGAAAGCCTACTACCAATTAAGCATATTAGGTGATGTGCATCTCTGTAATGAGAAGGGGTGTGGTCTAATGACATCAACACCCTATATTAGGTGTGCATAATTATTAGGTAACTTCCTTTCCTTTGACAAAATGGGTCAAAAGAAGGACTTGACAGGCTCAGAAAAGTCAAAAATAGTGAGATATCTTGCAGAGGGATGCAGCACTCTTAAAATTGCAAAGCTTCTGAAGCGTGATCATCAAACAATCAAGCGTTTCATTCAAAATAGTCAACAGGGTCGCAAGAAGCGTGTGGAAAAACCAAGGCGCAAAATAACTGCCCATGAACTGAGAAAAGTCAAGCGTGCAGCTGCCAAGATGCCACTTGCCACCAGTTTGGCCATATTTCAGAGCTGCAACATCACTGGAGTGCCCAAAAGCACAAGGTGTGCAATACTCAGAGACATGGCCAAGGTAAGAAAGGCTGAAAGACGACCACCACTGAACAAGACACACAAGCTGAAACGTCAAGACTGGGCCAAGAAATATCTCAAGACTGATTTTTCTAAGGTTTTATGGACTGATGAAATGAGAGTGAGTCTTGATGGGCCAGATGGATGGGTCCGTGGCTGGATTGGTAAAGGGCAGAGTGCTCCAGTCTGACTCAGACGCCAGCAAGGTGGAGGTGGAGTACTGGTTTGGGCTGGTATCATCAAAGATGAGCTTGTGGGGCCTTTTCGGGTTGAGGATGGAGTCAAGCTCAACTCCCAGTCCTACTGCCAGTTTCTGGAAGACACCTTCTTCAAGCAGTGGTACAGGAAGAAGTCTGCATCCTTCAAGAAAAACATGATTTTCATGCAGGACAATGCTCCATCACACGCGTCCAAGTACTCCACAGCGTGGCTGGCAAGAAAGGGTATAAAAGAAGAAAATCTAATGACATGGCCTCCTTGTTCACCTGATCTGAACCCCATTGAGAACCTGTGGTCCATCATCAAATGTGAGATTTACAAGGAGGGAAAACAGTACACCTCTCTGAACAGTGTTTGGGAGGCTGTGGTTGCTGCTGCACGCAATGTTGATGGTGAACAGATCAAAACACTGACAGAATCCATGGATGGCAGGCTTTTGAGTGTCCTTGCAAAGAAAGGTGGCTATATTGGTCACTGATTTGTTTTTGTTTTGTTTTTGAATGTCAGAAATGTATATTTGTGAATGTTGAGATGTTATATTGGTTTCACTGGTAAAAATAAATAATTGAAATGGGTATATATTTGTTTTTTGTTAAGTTGCCTAATAATTATGCACAGTAATAGTCACCTGCACACACAGATATCCCCCTAAAATAGCTAAAACTAAAAACAAACTAAAAACTACTTCCAAAAATATTCAGCTTTGATATTAATGAGTTTTTTGGGTTCATTGAGAACATGGTTGTTGTTCAATAATAAAATTAATCCTCAAAAATACAACTTGCCTAATAATTCTGCACTCCCTGTATATGGGAGACTGAGGTCCTCCCTCTCTCCCCTAGCTCCAATATTTTATCTTATATATTTAGCTTTATTTCCTTATGAACTAGTAGTAAATTTGAATGTATGGCTGCCTTTACTTGAGCAAATTGTATAGTTTGAAAAGGAGTCAGAGAGAATTTATCAATCACTTCCGACTCCCGAAGCCATCTGGGCTCCACCTGATGCAGCAAATGTTTGACCTGTGAGATTCCCTTTAATTTCCATTCTTTGAATAGACTATTCATATGACCTTGTGAAAACTCCGGGTTATTCATAATGGAGGGTGTTTAGATATCCTGTATGATAACCAAAACTTTCTCCTCAGAATTCTCCAAGTTGCAATGGTATCCTTAATGAGGACAGAGTTTTTGATCCAAGCGGGAATGCTAATCAATCTCACGTGTAATAGAGCCACTAGGGACCAGGGAGCACAGAAACCAGTTTCGAAAGGGCAGGGCTGAATAAAAACCAATGCCATTTATCCAATCAGCAATGTGCCTTGCCATACAAGCCAAATTATAACCTCTCACATCTGGAAAAGCTATACCACACAATTCTTCAGGAGACGTTAGCTTGCGCAAACTAATTCTTGTCAAAGAAAAGTTGTGAAAGCTTTGTTTAACCTATTTATTTCAGCATGGTTTTGTGATTTTCCTTTTGTTCTAGGATTATATGACTTAAGACAGCTTGGTTCATCCCATCTGTGCAGAAAGTTTACTGGTAGAGGACAATTGTCGATTTATATAATGCATACCTCTCAACTTTTTCAGTGGTCAAAGAGGGACACTTATGGTTCATTGTGCAAAAGATCTATTTTTCCTGCATATCTATACACTTCAATAGTTTTCTCTTACTAAATAGCGCAAAAATAATCTGAATATAGATATTTCTAAACTCCCAACTGCATCAAATAATTAAATAATTCACAAAACGGGTTCAAATATACAGAGAGGAACCAGAGAAACAATTTTTGGGTCAATATTGTGAATGTAATAATGCAAATCTATATCTAAAATCAAAAAGAGGGACATATAAGGAGCAAAGAGGGACAGAGGGACTTGGGTCAAAAAGAGGGACTGTCCCTCCAAAAGAGGTACACTTGGGAGGTCTGTATAATGGCATATTAGGGACACTATATACCACAAATGAAAAGTAGTCATAATTCTGGTTAATAATTTGAGTTGAATGACTGCAGCAGTGACTACAAACAGTCACTTGCTGAGTGGTCACATTCTATGACCATGAGAAGGATCCGGAAGCAGTGGCGTCTCTAGCTTTCAAATTTTGGGGGGGCACACTGGGGGCCAGGACAAAAGTAGGGGGGGCAGCTATAACAACGATACATTTACACAAGTACTGTGTAAATGCTACTGTACAGAGCCCCCCGTATAAAACACCCCTTCTTTGTGGCCTCAGTAGATGCCCCTATAGTGCCCACCAATAATGTGCCAGTAATAAGTGCCCTCAATAACGTGCCAGTAACAAGAGCCCCCCAATGTGCCAGTAATAAGCCCCCATCACGTGCCAGTAACAAGAGCCCCCATCACGTGCCAGTAATAAGCCCCCATCACGTGCCAGTAATAAGCCCCCATCACGTGCCAGTAATGAGCCCCCCATCACGTGCCAGTAATGAGCCCCCCATCACGTGCCAGTAATGAGCCCCCCATCACGTGCCAGTAATGAGCCCCCCATCACGTGCCAGTATTAAGCCCCCCCATGTTCCAGTATTAAGTCCCCCCATCATCATGTGCGAGTATTAAGTCCCCCCATCATCATGTGCCAGTATTAAGTCCCCCATCATCATGTGCCAGTATTAAGTCCCCCCATCATCATGTGCCAGTAGTAAGTCCCCCATCATCATGTGCCAGTATTAAGTCCCCCCCATCATCATGTGCCAGTATTAAGTCCCCCATCATGTGCCAGTATTAAGTCCCCCCATCATGTGCCAGTATTAAGTCCCCCCATCATGTGCCAGTATTAAGTCCCCCCCATCATGTGCCAGTATTAAGTCCCCCCCATCATGTGCCAGTATTAAGTCCCCCCCATCATCATGTGCCAGTATTAAGTCCCCCCATCATCATGTGCCAGTATTAAGTCCTCCCCATCATCATGTGCCAGTATAAAGTCCCCCCCATCATCATGTGCCAGTATAAAGTCCCCCCCATCATCATGTGCCAGTTTTGTAATAAGCCCCCCCAATGTGGCAGTAACACTATTGTAAAAAAAAAACACTTATACTTACCTAAGTGTCAGCGATGCGATACAGCCTCTTCCTGTGTCCCACGCTGTAATGTAAGGCTCAGGCGGCACGATGACGTCATTGCGCCGGCCTCTGATAGGCTGCCGGCCTAGTGCCAGCAGCCAGGAGCGTACATAAAAATCACTGGGCCCCATAGCAGGAATCTAAATTGGGCCCCCATTCCCCTTTTATAGCCCCTCCCTTTGTTCCATGAACTATTCTTGCTGCTGCGTTTTATAATTTATGCCATCAGGGCCGGAATGGGATTACAAAACAGCCCTGGCACACAAAAGAGGTATAATAGATGCAGATGTATATTATATACAGCAGTGTACAGTTATGTGAGGTACGCGGTATAATATATGCAGTGTGTACAGGTATATAGTATATTCCCTAGTGTTCTGATATGTGAGGTACAGGGTATAATAGATGCAGTGTGTACAGGTATATAGTATATACAGCAGTGTACTGATATGTGAGGTACGGGGTATAATATATGCAGTGTGTACAGGTATATAGTATATACAGCAGTGTACTGATATGTGAGGTACGGGGTATAATATATGCAGTGTATACAGTATATACAGTAGTGTAATATGTGAGGTACGAGGTATAATAGATGCAGTGTGTACAGATATATAGTAAATACAGCAGTGTATTGACACCTCGTACCTCAGATATCAGTACACCGCTGTATATACTATATATCTGTACACACTGCATCTATTATACCTCGTACCTCACATATATAGTATATACAGAAGTGTACTGATATCTGTACACACAGCATCTATTATACCTTGTACCTCACATATCAGTGCACTGCGGTATATACTATATATCTGTACATATTGCATGTATAATACTGTGTAATATATGCAGTGTGTGTGCATGTATGTGTGTGTATCTATATATATACAGAGCAGTGTATTGATGTGACACATAGAAGGTATAATACTGTAGATGCAGTGTTTATAGAAATATGTGGTCAGTTATGCATTATAGTCACTGTGAGGTACATGAGGTAGTGGTAACTGTCTGAAGTAGTATACATGAGTGAGCAATGAGTAAAAACAGGGCATGGAGGGGAGGTAAATGATGAGAAGTGGAGGACCTCCTCTTACCACTCCATTCCAGTCTGTATGGATCAATGCAGAGCTGCTTGTGAACTTCTAATACTTGCTGTTAGGGGTTGAAGGACCTGTGATGATGTCATCACAGGTCCTGGCAGATGTACCTTTGAAACCTAGGAACTACACCATTTTTGGTGCAGTTCATTTGCTAGATTCTGCAGGACCTGTGATGTTGAAGATGATGTCATCACAGGTCCTGGCAGATGCACTGTTCTAACCTGGGAACTACACTTTACACTGTGCAGTTCCCTTACAGGACCTGTGATGACATCATCAAAGGTCCTTTAGCTTTAGAAAGGTAAACAGGAGTAATTAGGGGGCGGGGCCTCTCCTCCACTTAGGTGCCTGCCTGCAGCCTATCAGAGGAAAGGGAAGGGACACGCCTCTCCCTCCTCTGCACCTCCGCTGGCACAGGCAGTTTACAATGGAGATGAGCGCAATGAAAGCGCTCATCTCCCTGTGCCCGGCGGCGGCGGCGGCTGCTCACTTGGGGGGGGGGGGGGTCATTTTAGATGGGGGGGCACAGCATGATGTAGGGGGGGCCGTGGCCCCCTCTGGCCCCCCCCTGGCGACGCCACTGTCCGGAAGTAGAGTGATTGGCTTTGGACCAGTGAGGGACGCAGGAAATAATGGAATTTGAGAGGTGGTGAATCTGAGATGTACAGTGTAACCTTTTTTATATTGCACTGCATTTTCATAGTGACAGATTTGTTTTAAGTACATTTCTAAGTTAGATATTATGCATAAAATGTGACCACATTTGGTTGTTGAAAGCAATCTTTGAAGTTGATATAAGTTGTTTTTATTATCTCCAAAGAAAATTTCAGCTCACCTCTGTTGCTTCACCCAGATTGTTAGGTGCACGAGAAACCAGCAGCGGATCAGCGGAACATGCAAGATAAAGTGATCCAGCACTCTAGCTTCTTGATAAAATCCACAGGCTTTATTCAAAAGATAAAATGACCCCATGCAGCACAACACCGCATGCCTTTGTTATGCGTTTCGAGCCCTGTTGTTCTTAATCATGGCCCACAGGGTTCGAAATGCGTAGGCAAGGAATACGGTGTTGTGCTACATAGTGTCATGTTATCTTTTCAATAAAGTCTATCGATTTTATTAAGATGCTAGCGTGCTGGATCGCTTTATCTTGCGTGCTTCTACTATGGATCAATATTCAACTATGTGGGTACCAGTGTACTAGAAATGTTTTTTCCCTGGTTAATTATATATACTAGGTGCACTAATAAACAGGAATAGCTTGATCAAATGACTAAACTGCCCATTCTTATAGCGGTTGTCCAGCCTTTGAGACTTTTTTAACTTTTCCCAGTAGCGTGTTCACCTGCACCCTACCACTTCATTTTGGCTCCTTGGCTCTGTTCAGGGGTCTTCCAGTCCCCAGCCTATAAACTTCTGGATGGACAGGGTCAGATGCACCATGGCATCCAATGACTGACCTCAGTGGTAATGTGTCCCCAGGCTGCACACGACCCAGCAGTGATGTGCTGCTTTGGGACTCATCACCACTTAGGCCAGTCCTTGGCTGCAGCAGTACACATGACCCCATCCATCTGGAAGTTTACAGGCTGCGGAAGATCCCTGAATGGAGCCAAGGAGCCAGAACGGAGTGGCAAGGAGCAGGTGAGCATTATTTCTTTTTCAACTGGTACAACACACTACAGGGGACAGTTAAAAGCTCATCTGATGTGATTCCAGAACCATTCATTGATCTAAAGTATGGACACTGCAGGTCAGTATTGAGTGACTAGGAAGCTATACTGCTAGATGATGTAGCAGATTTGACTAAATATGGCTGTGACTCCTAATGCTGCTCAGGCTATATACAAAGCCTGTAGTAGGCTATATAGAAAGCACAGTAGCAAAGAATAGATAAGGTCACAATGATCCATCTGACACATTCCCAGTTCTAGTCTCTATATTCTCTATAAAATACAATGTACTTCACTTTTTAACACTTCTCATGATCAGTCCCTACAGTTCTCTTTTGTGTGAAGGCTTTATTCAACGCTCACAAAGCTTATAGACAGGATTGAGACTATTAAAACTTCACCCAACAAGACTCAACTCAGTAACAGATGAAAGTGCAGGCCACCAGGAGTGAAGACAGAAAATAAGCCCTATCACCGTGTTGAGGGCTCTACATGTTCTTTTATGTGCCCCTCCAGAAAACCTTCACCTCTTCAGCACACACTCCTTGTGTTGTATAATGTTCATCACTGGCTGAAATATTTAGAAGTGTGACTCGATCTGCCAACAAAGCTTAATAATTTACTGCATGTCAATCATAGGAATAGATTTGTCAGGTTCACTTTACTTGAAAAAGAGGTACACTTGGGAGGTCTGTATAATGGCATATTAGGGACACTATGTACCACAAATGAAAAGTAGTTATAATTCTGGTTAATAATTTGAGTTGAATGACTGCAGCAGTGACTACAAACAGTCACTTGCTGAGTGGTCACATTCCATGACCATGGGAAGGATCCGGAAGTATAATGGAATTTGAGAGGTGGTGAATCTGAGATGTACAGTGTAACCTTTTTTATATTGCACTGCATTTTCATAGTGACAGATTTGCTTGAAGTACATTTCTAAGTTAGATATTATGCATAAAATGTGACTGGTTGTTGAATTTGGTTGTTGAAAGCAATCTTTGAAGTTGATATAAGTTGTTTTTATTATCTCCAAAGAAAATTTCAGCTCACCTCTGTTGCTTCACCCAGATTGCTAGGTGCACGAGAAACCCACAGCGGATCAGCGGAACATGCAAGATAAAGTGATCCAGCACTCTAGCTTCTTGATAAAAGCCACAGGCTTCATTCAAAAGATAAAATGACCCCATGCAGCACAACACCGCATGCCTTTGTTATGCGCTTCGAACCCTGTTGTTCTTAATCATGGCCCACAGGGATCAAATGCGCAGGCAAGGAATACGGTGTTGTGCTACATAGTGTCATGTTATCTTTTCAATAAAGTCTATCGGTTTTATTAAGATGCTAGCTAGCGTGCTGGATCACTGTACACACTTATACCTGGCACACACTTATACCTAGCCATGACTACAAATGCCAGTAATTTACACCAAAATATCAGGGAAGGCATATTACACCATTGTTTGGATGCATTTCACTTAAAGGGCTTCTGTCAGCCCACTAAACCGTTGTTTGTTTTTTTTGTTTACTAATAATCCCTACACTGCGATCTCTGCATACATAAGTTAAATAATCATTTTGGTTCAGTAGAATTTGATAAAAAGCTATTTTTAAAATATGCAAATTACCTTGCTACCAGCAAGTAGGGCGGCTACTTGCTGGTAGCAGCCGCATCCTCCGACCCTAATGACGCCCCCTCCACATTGTGATTGACAGGGTCAGGGAACGGAATCGTTCTCTGCTGGCCCTGCCTGTTTGCATTCAATATCTGGCGCCTGCGCCTGCCGTACCTATCTTCAATCTGCGCAGGCGCACTGAGAGGCAGCCGCTCGCTCCTCAATGCGCCTGCGCCGGGTGTAGATGTGACGTCATCGGCGCAGGCGCATTGACGATGGAGCGGCCGAGCGAGTGGCCGCCTCTCAGTGCGCCTGCGCAGATTGAAGATAGGTACGGCCGCGGCGCAGGAGCCAGATTTTGAATGCAAACAGGCAGGGCCAGCAGAGAACGATTCAGTTCCCTGGCCCTGTCAATCACAATGTGGAGGGGGCGTCATTAGGATCGGAGGATGCGGCTGCTACCAGCAAGTAGCCGCCCTACTTGCTGGTAGCAAGGTAATTTGCATATTTTAAAAATAGCTTTTTATCAAATTCTACTGAACCAAAATGATTATTTTACTTATGTATGCAGAGCTTGCAGTATAGGGATTATTAGTAAACAAAACAAAAAAAAAACGGTTTAGTGGTCTGACAGAAGCCCTTTAATAGATGTCTACTATTGTAGTTGGAGATTGTACTGTCATCAGTTTATGATTGGTGGGGGTCTGATCTCTGAGACTATTTTCCCTACACAGTGGTGCTCATGGCCACCTGACAGAGAAGTACAGCAAGCCCAATTTACTGGACCTGTACCTCTGTTTCTCTGCACTCGCAGCATTGTTGATCCCAGACAATCATAAAGTGGGTGGTATATCCTACTGATATACCATCACTTTATGAGATAGAAATCTCCTTTAGGAACAAACTGGCCTGTTGTCATGTCAGATATTTAAAATGAAGGCTCCCAACAATAACCCTCATAATATTTTACTCCCACCTACACAGCTTTTGTAATATAGCTTCAGCAATCGGCTGCATACTTTTAGATGGAAAAAGGATGAGAGGTTTTCTTATGTTAATATTATACCATGGTTATATGAGTTGAGATACTGGATTTCTCGATTTTGGTTTTACACAAAGGTGGATGTGGTCTTCGTACAATCCATTTTGCCCATTGTTAACATTGTTGATGAAATCTTTAATAAAATTAAAAAGCTCCACATGCCATGCATTTTAGATGGAATTGCTGTTTTACTGATACTTGCTGGAGTTATGTATTTCCTACATAAAGCAAAAACCTTTAATACTTGCCATAATGGAAATACACTTTTCTGTTATTTGTATACACTAGAACAAGTACTGATTAGTGTTGATCGCGAATATTCTAATTGCGAAGATGTAGAATATAGTGCTATGTCTTCGTAATCGAGAATATTCTAGATTTTTTTTTTGATCAGTAACCTCCCTTCTTGCTTGTGGGCCAATGAGAAGGCTGCAATGTCTTTGTCTGAGCTTAGCAACATCCCTAGCAACCAATAGGAAGGTTGCCTACCCCTTTACTATATAGGAAACTTCCTAGCAGCCATTTTTTTGCTGTTTTTTGCAGTTCTGAGAGAGAGAGAGCAGTGACATTACTGTGCTCTGTGCTTTCATCTGGATCCTATTCCTTATCCAATTACATTAGATAGTTAGTTAGCTCATATATATAATACAGATAGTTAGTGGGAGATAGTCAGTGTAGGTTAGATAGTAATATAGTGTAGCTGATTCAGTGCAGGGTGTTAGGTAGTGTGATAGGAATTACTTTACTGTGCATTTTCTCCAGTCTCAGGAAACTTCTAGCAGCTTGAAAAATGTGGCAAAAGCGAGCCACGCCTGAATTGCGTGCACAATGCACGCATATTACATTGCTGATCTTCGCAATCAAGAAAATAATGACTGGAGATCACGAATTCTAGAATTTGCAAATGAATCTTGAATATTAGGCTAAAAATTTGCGAATATTGCCCATGCTGCTCATCACTAGTACTGAAATATTCACTTACATTTTCTACTGGATGTATCTCTCACATTCAAGGACTTCATTTTGCTTAATGTATAACTGTATATCTCTATTAATTTGAAATTGGGAAGGGGGCTTGGGGTACAAATCCCTGACAAGTTTATGCTTTATAAGGGTGGGTATTTTTTTTTATTTATGGAGTTTTTTGGTACCTTCGCATTTTAGTGCGTTTTTTTGCATCAGCGTTTGGTGTGTTTTTCTTGGGTAAAAATGCCTGTTCCAGATGTTAGCTGAAGGTCTGTCAGAAATATGAAACGCAAGACACACAAACATTTTGTGACTAATGGAGTTTTTGTTAAATAGGTGGCTTTTTTGTCTTTCTAAATTCTTTTCAAAAACTTTGCATGCTGTAGTTCATTTTCCTTATAGAGGAAAAAAGCCATTAAGAAATGCTAGTGGTAAGACACACTCAGGATCGTTTATCAAAGAACGGCACTTTACAGCAGTCTTTGATATCCCCCATGCCACCAGAGGATGTGCAGCGGCCGGGGAGGATCTGGAGCGGAGGCTAGGAGTGGTAGTGACTCTGGCTGTCACAGTTAATCACAGTGGTTTTCCTCACACTGTTGCTCCCTGCAGTGAAAGGAAGATGCCCCCTTTCTTCCCCTGGGGCACACCGTGATATTAGGGCTCCTGCCTAATGATAGTTTGGGTGTCCATGATGTTCAGTGTTTCTATGGGTGCAAGGCCAGCATATGGTGTAGAAATCAGAAAACTTGGCTAGATGTGGCAGAAGAAATGTCTCTTTAACTTACATGCAAAATGGGTAGTAGTTGTAGTACATCCAACTACAATGAAGCACAGTTCTGTCTGAACACATTGAAAATCATTTCGCCAGACAGCGAGGTATGGAGGTTGGCAAAGCTGGGAGTTATGACACTCTTTGTACACTATTCTGCTTAAGTCTATCTTAGTAGAATCTATGGCTGGCAACAGTACCTTGGCAATAATATAGTATATGTGGTGGCTCACCTGTCTTGATGTCTGCATTTAAGGTGCTATGTTAAATAAAGGCTTCACCCAAAAGCTTTGATTGTGTATATTTGTAATTAGTTAATTAACATGCACTCTAAGCATTCAGAGCCGCATAAAAAGACTAAATATTTGAATCAAATATAAATATAAAAACTTGGATCCTATTAAGAATAAAACTAAACAAGAAAATGGATACCAACAACAGATCACTCCCAATAATTCATCAAGGTAACATCACTGTCAATACATACATGATTTCATATAAAACTTGTATAAAAACTCTAAAATATGAAAATAATTTTTTTTAATAAAGTATGGCAATTAGGTTCTCTGATTGACGTTTGTTTCTATTGTCCCATTCTTTTATCTGAAGCGAAAGTTCATATGTCACATGATTAGTCCATTCATATTTATCAAAAAGCCCAAAAAAAGTCCCAAAATAGTCCAGAAAAAATATAAGTGATCCAAAAGAAATATATATATATAGTCCCAAATTGGTTCAGAAGAAAAGAATATATAAGATTATATGGTGTTGAAAAAAATGATAAGTAAATTATAAAACGTGACTTAATAGATAGTAATTACAATTAATCCTTGGTGATTAATAATTTGTGTATTTGATCAATTGTATCTGTTTTATATAGCTTAATATAGTGTCCTCGACTGTGTGATTTCTATTAATAAAACTTGCCTTTAAACAAATAATGTGTCCTGGGTCCTTTAGTGCTTTCACCTCTTATTTATCAAATAATCACTTTAGCTTCAGAATTAAAAAGGTTTGTATTGCTACTATGTGGCTACATTACCGCCCTGTTGATTGTAGTTGGAGAAGTTTGTATCAGAGCCGCTTCTCTATATCAAGCGCTGTAGCTGCTGAGGTTATTCCTGGACTTGACGTCCCACGTGTTGCTGGATTCGCTTTTCTCCTCGGCTGTCCAGTCACTGCTATTTCTTCAGTTGCTGACCTTTCGTTCCAAGCGAATGTTATCGCTATTTTATGTTTTACTCTAGTTCTGCAGTCTACTCTTTTACAGCTATGTGTCTCAATATATTTTAATGGAAGATCTTCCTCGATTGCATCTCATTCGTTTCCAAACGCGTTTTGGAACTTGCGCGCTCCTTGATCAGTGGTATGAAGAAATGCAACCTGTGGAATCCTTTTAAACTTTCATTCCGTGAATGAGTAATGATTAAAAACCTGAACTGGACTGTTCCTTTTGTTTTTGCATATATCAATCCACAACCTCATTTTGTTTATAATCTGTTTTCACATTAGGTAATAAAAATGTGTAAAAAGTATATATATAAAGAATAGAGATACAAACGTATAAGTATCCTATAATAAATTCCAAGCGAATGTTATCGCTATTTTATGTTTGACTCTAGTTCTGCAGTCTACTTTTTTACAGCTATGTGTCTTGATATATTTTAATGGAAGATCTTGCTCGATTGCATCTCATTAGTTCCAAAACACATTTCGGAACTTGCGAAAAGCGAATCAGCAACACGTGGAACGTCAAATCCGGGAATAACGTCAGCAGCTACAGCGCTTGATACAAACTGCTCCCACTACAATCAACAGGGCGGTTATGTAGCCACATAGTAGCAATACAAACCTTTTTAATTCTGAAGCTAAAGTGATTATTTGATAAATAAGAGGTGAAAGCACTAAAGGACCCAGGACACATTATTTGTTTAAAGGCACGTTTTATTAATATAAATCACACAGTCAAGGACACTATATGAAGCTATATGAAACAGATA
This sequence comes from Bufo bufo, assembly GCF_905171765.1. Classification (NCBI taxonomy): domain Eukaryota; kingdom Metazoa; phylum Chordata; class Amphibia; order Anura; family Bufonidae; genus Bufo; species Bufo bufo. The sequence goes on along the minus strand of NC_053395.1, from coordinate 153,525,695 downwards.
CAATTGATCAAATACACAAATTATTAATTACCAAGGATTAATTGTAATCACTATCTATTAAGTCACGTTTTATAATTTACTTATCATCATTTTTTTCAACATCATATAATCTTATATATTCTTTTCTTCTGAACCAATTTGGGACTTTTTTTCATATATATAATGGCCAACTTCAAAATGGCCGCCATGGTCACCACCCATCTTGAAAAGTTTCCCCCCTCACATATACTAATGTGCCACAAACAGGAAGTTAATATCACCAACCATTCCCATTTTATTAAGGTGTATCCATATAAATGGCCCACCCTGTATAATGATACAAATATGCAAATGCAGTATATACAGCCTAGGAAATTATTTTTTCACTATTTCCCTGGCTAGTCCACAGTACAGCCTAGGTTTGGTGGCTAGGAAATAAGAGGCCTGACCATGGTCACAAAAGTCTTAATTCCTATTTGCCAGTATGCCATGGCACACGTTGTAAACCAGTATAAGATAATAAACTACAACTGTACAGGTGTAGGTACCTGTAGGTCCTCTTCTCTGACAAATTCAACATAATTGCTGTGCTAGGAAATGCCTCACAGTTGCGGTATCCAATTCTGTTTGAAGCGAGGTTTTTTCCATCACAGAGCAATACGAAGCAATCTACAACATGAAACTTTAAAAAAATGAATCCTACATTTAATAATTTTTTAGCAGAAATCTTTTGTCTTATTTTACTGTTAAACTGAGATGTACCGACCTAATGAGAAAACATTATCGGTTCCTAAAAGATTAATCCCTTTTCTCCCTATGGTCATTTGTGTGCATGGCTATTTTTAATGTGAGATGGCATTCCTCTAACCGTACCACTGCATGTTGGAATACTCCTATGTATTTTGCCCTTGTCACATAGATTAAATTATCAGGCTAGAAGAAGGCAATCATTCAAAAGAGGGTGCCAAAGGACACTGAAACAAGAGAATTTTTTTTCCAATGCCGGGGCATTAGAAGCCTGGCTTCTAACACCCCCATGTTACCTTGAATGTAGAAGTTGTAAAATGTTCTATGGCATTGCTGCATTAATTAAAAATAATGGCTATGATAATGTCTTGGTGAACATACATTGGCAGTGCAATACCTGATGAATACCTGTAACCACCTAACTGTTCGGCCCAAAATCAGCTTGGCTGTAGGAAAAGTACTTAACTGTTTGGTCGGAGCTGAGCTCAGATAGAAGTGGAGGGGGGGAAGGCTGTTTTACCCTGATTGGTAGCATCTAGAAGCATGGAACTAGTCTTGTTTGAAAGCAAGGCTAAACTGGAGATACCACTGTTTGAAATCGAGTCAGACATAATTGTGGGTAAAACCTGCTTTAACTTTCACTTTTTAGATGCATTCACTTCATCCCGATTTCTAACAGTGTTATCTTCCCATGTACTGAAGATATTGCTGTCATTGCCAGCTTTTAAACAGTACAATGCCATATAGCTAGCTGGTACCAAATCAGAGATACAAGCAGATAAAGCAGCCATCCCCTTCCCTGCCTGTCAGTCTGGAGGAGGAGAGGGAGCAGTTGCAGAGCTGACACCCTGCAGGAGGAAAGAAAAAATAGTAAAACAATTTATAGAAATGTGGCATTATCATCAGCGTACTGACACACATAATAAAATGATGTTATTTTTACCACACAGTGAACGCCGTATATAACTTCCACAAAATAATGTAAAAATGTAGTTTTTTTTAAATCTTTCCCCCTAAAAATAAAATAATAAAAGTTATTTACTACACTATATATACCCCAAAATGGTATCTAAAAACCTACAACTAATCCCGCAAAATATATATTTTTTTAAGAAACAATTTAAAAGTTTTGAATGCTAACACACAAAAGGGGAAACTATTATTGGTCCTTGCACCAACAAGATTTACTGCAGACCCAAATTAAAAAGCTACAATAAAAAGTGACATTTGTTGGAAAGGTTTTTACAATTTTAACGTGACTGTTAGGAGGTTAATCCATGGTCAGATTTGCAAGCTTGCTGGAGCATGTAGGCTTACAACCATTAGTGGAAAAGTATGTAACAACATGGTGGTAAAAATTGTTAAAAATGACTGTACTGATTCATTTTGGGCTACTTTAACTGCAGAGCAAATTTGTCACTGCACTGTCCCCTCCCTCTCCCGTGGCACATTACTTGACCTAGAAATTTGGTGTTACTTACTACCTATTACTGAAGTGTTGTGCTGCTGTTACAGAACCATTGAGGTTTCATGCTAACAGCTCAGGTCAACAGGTAAACTGTGGATATCATGTGGACCCCTAACCTGCTGGGAGAGGAACAGGGCAATTGAATGGGCCGAGGCAACTCCCAATGTGAGTACACACTGCAGGCCATCTGACAGTACCCCTGTTTATAGACTGGCAGTGGAGATGGGGTACTGATCACTAAGAAGAACAAGAGCGAGAGGGCTGAGCTAAGGAAGACCAAAGGAAGCAAGCAAGAGCAATGGATAGGCAGTTAGAAAAAGAATATCATCCCTTTGAAGACCTGGGTTACTGCCAAAAGCCATGCAGGCTCTTTCTCACAGTTAAATACGGCTGAGGAGACTGTACAGAAGAACCAAACCATCTTCTATAGTGGTATCCTCTCATGAACTTTTTGCACTGGGTCCAACAATTTACAAAATAACCCTGAACCTAAATATGACTAATTGTGTGTATAATGGCAAATCACTGTTGAAGAGGTATAGTGTTTGAGTGGAAGGGATTTTAAATGTTTTCCTATTTTGCCCTATGAAATAATTATTTTTAATATCAAATAGAAATACTGTATTTCAGGGGTGTCTCACTCTCACTCTTTCTCCTTTATATCGTTATGAATACCACCAGGAGGCAGTGAAATGGAGGCACCCTTGAAATAATTCTATGGTGTACTGATCGTTACCATCTAAGAGGAGAAATATAGTTGGCCATGGTTTTATGATCTACATGTACAAAATGAGAGACCCCAGGAATTCTGCACGTCACACTTAGCCCTTGAGGAAGCCTGTATAAGGTGTAACATGTTGGAGGAGCAGGTTAAGTTTGTAGTTTTAGTATCTCCAATACAGTATAGTGGATGTGACAGTAATTAAATTCAAGGGTGGGGGTCAGCTTTAACAAAAGGTCATGGTCTTCGGCGGTTGCAGTTTGCTATAAGTGGTATGTCAGTCCTTGCTTAGACACCTCGTGTATCTGGAATATATACTGCTGATAGAAATATTGTGTATAATTCACTATATATAGTGAGAGTTCATGTTAGTTTAGGAATAATGAATAAAAGTAGCATTTTTAGGGGAGAGAATTTATAAGGATTGATAAATTGGAAATAAAACAATCTGATATTCGGCTTTTCAATATTTATTTTGGGGGGCTTTTCAATATTTTTGTGTCTGGTGTAGAAAACCCATTTAAAATATTCACAAATTCTGGGATGCCCATCTAAGGGTGTTCAGGTTTTTTTATGTAGTTTTTGAAGCCAAAATCATATGTGGATCATAAAAGGATAAAAAGTATTAAGGGTAGGTATAACTCTCTTTTTTGAATCCACTCCAGGTTTTTTATGCAGTTTTTAAATACAAAACCAGAACGTGTGGCAGCACCCTCTTTGTCAGAGCAGATAATTGTTACAAAAAAAGCATATCTGGGAGACCCAGGGTATCTGCTAGTGATGAGCGGGAGGTGCCATATTCGATTTCGCGATATTTCGCGAATATTCGAATGAATATTCTTATTATTTTCGGCGAAATCGAATATTCGTAATTATTAAATTTTTCGCGATAAATATGCGATTGAAATAATCGTGCGATTTTATTTTTATTTTATTTTTTTCCTGTATAAGGCAATGTTCCTATGACTATGGCTAGGCTAATATGTGTATTTTACGAAATTTCTTAATATTGCTCTAACTTCGTATTTTAGAATATTCGTAATATTGCTCTAACTCCGTCTTTTAGAATATTACGGATATTCTAAAAGACGAAGTTAGAGCAATATTAAGAAATTTCGTAAAATGCACATATTAGCCTAGCCATAGTCATAGGAAAAAAAAAAAATCATAAGATTAATATAATCGTACGATTATTTTAATCTTATGATTTTTTTTTTTTCCTATGACTATGGCTAGGCTAATATGTGTATTTTACGAAATTTCTTAATATTGCTCTAACTTCGTCTTTTAGAATATTCGGAATATTGCTCTAACGCCGTCTTTTAGAATATTACGAATATTCTAAAAGACGAAGTTAGAGCAATATTAAGAAATTTCGTAAAATACACATATTAGCCTAGCCATAGTCATATAAAAAAAAAAAAAATCATAAGATTAAAATAATCGTACGATTTTTTTAAAAAAAAAATTCGAAAAAAAAATACGAATATTCGATTTCGCGAATATTTGGAACTATATTCTAAATATTCGCGAAATCTCGAAATTGCGATATTCGAGAAAAAAATTCGAAATTCGAATATTCGCGCTCAACACTAGTATCTGCTCATTCCATGGATTTCAATAATGACAGTGTATTCAAAAAGGAAACTGCAGGGGAATTAAACTGTTACCATCACTCAAGGTCCAAGTTTACTGCCTGTGCATTGTTGAGATTGCCCAAAGCAGATAATCTAATATGTAAACCTGAGTGTATGTATGTATGTATGTGTGTGTGTGTGTATGCCCGCTAAAGGAATCCGCACCGTCGCATTTACAATCACGAAATTTGGCACACAGGTACATCAGGTGTCCAGGAAGGTTTTAGACCCGGTCTCAGCTTTCTAGCATGTACCGTGCCTGAGATATTCTACCGTGCCTGAGAAATGCATTAGCTAATAGAAGCCTGGTCACATGACCCTTATCAGCCAATAGAAGCTCGCAGGCCCTTAGTCTCCACATACACACAGTTTTAAACCAGGTTTCCATAACAACCAAGCCATTTTTCTTCATTGCTGTAGGTCAGCTTTAAAGGGGCAGGGCACTGTGGATGACACTGTTAAGGGAGCGGAGTGCTGTGCCGACGGAGATTGAAAAAATGAAGGTAAAAGTCAACTTCTGTCAGCTGCAGGGGTGGGAGGGAGGGTGACTTTCTCCCTGCAGCTCACACTCAGACAGCACAGTTCTGCTGTCTGAGAGTGAGCTGTTCAATAGGACATCCTTGTGTCCATCCAGGCCCTGTGCCAGACGGAAGACAGAGAGTCTGAAAACCAGACCTCTGGCCACCCTAGGGGCAGGCTGCTGTGGAGGTCACAGTTAAGAGGATGGTCTGCTATGGGGGTCAGTGTTAAGGGGCAGATTGCTGTAGAGGCCACTCTTAAGGGGGCGGGGTGTTGTGTTAATCACTGTTAAGGAGACGGGGTACTGTGGAGGTCACTAATAAAGGGGCGGCTCCTGTGGAGGTTACTGTTAAATGGGCGGGCCACTGTGGAGGTCACTGTTAAAGGGGCAGGATGCTGTGGAACTCACTGTCAAAGTGGCAGTGCTGCTGTGAAGGTGAAAGTTAACAGGGTGGGCTGCTGTGGAGGTCCCATTTTAAGGAGACGGGGCACTGTGGGGAAGTCAGCGTTAAGGGGTGGGGGGCTTTGGAGGTCACTGTTAAGGAGGCGGGGTACTGTAGATGTCACTGTTATAGTGGATACTGTCGATATTTTTTTATGACACAACCAAACATTAAATGAAATTGATGAAATATACCTGTGCGAAGCCGGGTCCTTCAGCTAGTCTTTTTAATATTGTTGTGTTACTTATATTCTCATATAGTAGCGCAAAAAAATAATATATAGCATGCTACTGAGGAGCAGGTGGTTAACCATGCTCTAAAGCTGTGATTCATAAAAGCCAGTATGTGTATTGTATGTTGTTCGGTTCACTGCACATAAAAGAAAATTAAGATCTTCAACCACACAATAACCTGGAGGTAAAATAGATTTGTATGCACCATTGTGCTTAATTAAGGTGAGCTGAAAATAAGGAAACCCATAGCAGAGTCTCCCCATACAGAGTTTACATATCCCCCTCTCTTCTACACATACAGTACCGGTCAAACATTTGAGCATGTCTTTTTATTCCATGGTTTCTCTTTTCTTTTTATTTCGATATTGTAGATTCATATTGGAGATATGAAAAATATGAAGTAACACACATGGAATTAAGTAACAAGCAAACCAGAGTGTGAACAAACTTTCCAGCACTGACATCTACTGTTAAAATCCATATTTTATTTCAAGTATTAAAAAGTACAGGAATCAGAGCCACTGCGAGGTATTCGAGTTTCGACTCCTTAATTAGGGATGAGCAAAGCTAGCTTCGGATCCAAGATCCAAAGTCGCTTTGCTCCAAAATTTGTTTTAATGCTGTACAGAGATCCATCTCCATACATCATTAAAATGGATGTGCTTCGAATAGCTTTGGGATTTGATTTTAAACTTGAAAACCATTTCGACTTCGGTACTGAGGTACTAATCGGTACAAAATCAGACTTTGTATGCCTCAGCCCCCACCGATCAGCTCTTACCTAGTAACTCTGGCACCAGAGGTAGGCGCTGAAACTACACCGGTCCCTCCATTTTGCAGTTGATGGAGTTGGTAACTGCAGTGCTGCTTCTATTCACTCCAATGGGAGCAGTACTGCAGAAAATAGCTCCATCCACCACACAATAGATGGAGCTGTGTAATTCTGACCATGACTTCTAGATAGCAGCTGATCGGTATGGGTGCAGGGTGTCGGACCCCCATCAAACTGATATTGATGGCCTATCCTGAGTATAGGTCATCATCATCAATATCAAAATTTTGGATGATCCCTTTAAGGCTGGAATCAAGCAAGCTGTTTTTCTGGCAATTTTTCATCTACATTTTGGTGCAGTTTTGTTGATAAAAAGACAGAAGTCAATTCAAAGGATTGAAATTATAAAGAAAGGATTTATGCTTCTCCTTCCTGCTGAATCCACTCCTTAATCTAGCTCAAAATGCTAAATCAAAAACTGGCACAAAAAATTCATGTGGGTTTCCATCCTTGTACTTTAGATTGGGATATAGCTGAAGGATTTGGTGAATGGTATTTAATAAATCCCCACCATCATGTGCTTTGTTCAAGTAGATGGGATTAGAACAAACTGCAACCAGGGACTAGTCATGTGTAAGGCAGTGTTCTGGAAAATTAACAAGACATGCTGAAGAGTGTGAATAGCTGTTTATATTCACTGTGGTAATGCTTCCAATCCTATTGGGTGAGAAGATTATTAGAAGTTGAGTATGAACTATAAGACTTTGAACACTTTGACTGAGACTTTGCCTTTTGTAGACCAAAAGAAGGCATCTGAACTATATATATATAGACAGTAATCACTTTTCTATTTTCACAGTTTCTTGTCTTTTCAACAGATGCCAATATATTCCTTAGATTAATTTTTTTCATTCATTCTCTTAATAGTAAAACAAAACCTATCAACTAACACAACCTTAAAGTGAATTTTCAAAAAAACGCATGCATAATGTGCTTCTTTGTACAATCATAACTGTGGAGAAACTTCCCTAAAGTCTTTTTCAGCCTTATTATTCCTTGTTTCAGCTGCACAGCTAGATGCAATTCTCTTAGAAGCAGGGAGTGCATCCTTTCTGTTAAATCTGCCAGTACTTTCCTTTCACTTACTTCCCACTATGTTTGGTTTCAGCTCCGGCACTCACAGAACAGATAAGGAGGGAGAAATCACACTTACAAGCACACACACTCATATAATCTTCTAAAACTGTGTAGAACCAGTTTTTATCAGGCTCATGATCTCAGCTAGCTCTGACATGCCCCCATTTCCTGTGAGCCATCTTCTGAGCATCTGTTAATAGGGATGGATCTTGCCTAACAACAGGCAGTGGACTGCAATTTAGGTGGAAATGAGACCTCTAGTGGCCGTGACTTTACAGCTTTTTTCAGGTGGATGCAGGAATATTTTTCAATTAAGTAGATTAGAAATTTGCTAGTTACACCATTCTCTATTAAACAAAATGAAATTGTGTGAAATTACAATGACTCCTTAAATACAAAACGCTAAAGCTTACTTGGGCAACTGCATTTTGTAGAAAAAAATTACTGACTGTGCCCAGTATAACAAAAGGCCAAATCATGCATTTCTTATTGGATGATTCAGTGTATCGATGTCTGAGAACATGATCAGGTGGCAGGTGGTGACATAGGCCTCTCCAGGCCAACACCTTTTTCCAGCCTCCCAGATGCCATTTCCTTTGGTTTCCCTGAAACATTTTCTGCAAGTGCTGTATCTGCTATCACTGGATATATGTTCTCAAATCTCTGGAAGCGGTGGGAATGCCACTCTGATCTTTAGAGCTCCCCCATGTATTATGCATGTGAGAGGTTCATGGAATAAGGATCCTTCAAATGCATTGCCATCTGGAAACCAGAAGCCAAGTAAACGAGTAATACTGTATTTTTGTTTTGGAATACCATATGTCTTTTCTGGATTCATTTCTGTTTGCACTTTCTAACCTAATCACATGAACCATGCAGTGTAAAAGGTTCATGTTCAGTTTACGGTATCCAGAGGTTCCTGACAGTTCACCTTTCTGTAGTCATTATATTTGTGATAAGGAGGATAAGGTTGACTTTAGAGTTTTAGAATCAATGTTATATTGGGAAATTGTCCGATTATTGTAGATTATTGTTTTACAGTGAGCTTTCTCTCCAAATTCCCTTCTCCAATCTGTGATCACTTTTCTTAGAATGTTTTTTCTTTGGTTTATTACACTCAGTGTGCAGAGAAAACCCAAAACCTGCAATAGTCCTAGATGTTTCTTACATGTGTTTGCAGCTTTATTTACATGTACGTAGGTGCAGCACGTAGAAAACTACAAAGTCTAAACGGAGACCTATAGCTGTAAACTAACATCATATTGTTAATATACAATACATTATTGCTATTTTGATAGTCAACAATGCTTTGAATATTAAAGGGGTTGACCACTTTATCAAATTTTTCAAAAACAGCAATAAAAAATTACTTACTATTAAAATGATGCAATCAAATCTACCCTGATGTCCTGATATGAAAAAAACGGCCATGTGACTAGCCCCATACACTTCCAAAGGTTCGAAAAATTGCTGTATGAAGACTTTTACTTAAACAGCAGTCACATGGCCATTTTTCACGCTCATGTAAATACGGCATTACATAGGACTGCAGGTAACATCAACTACATTATTTGTACAGAGAGTGATCGCTGTATTATCTGTTGTGTTACATAGGACTGCAGGTACACATTATGTGCACTTTGTTTATTAAGCAACATGACACATCATAGTGTAGTAACTGTTACCAGCAGTCCCATGTAACACCTAGGGTGGCCACTTGCTTAATTTTAAAAAGGTGGACATGCTAGGCCATACACTAATCCCGCTAAGCTACACCCCGACCCCACTAACCCACACTCCCTCTGCCAGTAATGGTGCCCTGCAATAGTAAAAAAAAGATAAGAGAGGGAGACCTTAAAGGCTATGTACACCTTCAGAGGCTATTTTTGTTTATGATTGCATTTTACTCATTTTTGGTTAAAATAATTTTTTCAATTGGTCTTTTTTTAAAATATTGAGCCGTTTTGTCAGAAAGGGTTAACTGTTTTTCAAGCTGTGTGAATCCTACTTTCACTTTCAACCTTATCTCTAAACTACTAAGAGGTCCTAAACACCTCTTTTAAGCTAAACTACTAAGAGGTCCTAAACACCTCATTTAAGACACATTGTTATCAGTAAGATAAGAACTGAGCTATAATGAGTGTTTATAAGTACAGAGATCTGAGATAAGGAGCCCGTCCACTCCCCAAATGATGGAAAAGAGAGAAAATCCAAAGGCTGTTACTAGAGCATCTCAGCTATGTACAGAAAAAAAGGACTTCATATTTTTAATAAAGACCAATTTAAAAAACATTTTTTAGCTTAAAATGAGTACAATGCAATAATAATTAAAAAAAATGCCCCCAAAGGTGTACATAGCCTTTAACCCCTTCCCGACACATGACGTACTGTAACGTCATGGAAGCCACTGTGTTCCCGCAATTTGACGTAATAGTACGTCATGGTGATTAGGCAGGCACTGGAGCAGTGCGCGTGATCCCTGCACTGTAAAAGCCAATGCCAGCGGATTAACCCCTTCTATGACATGGTCTGCGCTGACCACGACATAGAAGGGGTTTGCGTCGGGTGAGGAAGTGCATTGAGTCCCCGCTCGTGTACTACTCACTGCATACATGAACAGGCAATGCATTACAATACAGATGTATTGTAATGCATTGCAGAGGGGATCAGACCCCCAAAAGTGAACATCAGAAATAAATGAAATAAATTTTTTTTTTTTTTTTTAAATTAATAAAGTAAAAAATGAAAAAACACACATATTAGGTATCGCCGCGTCCGTAATGACCGGCTCTATAAATATATCACATGATCCCCCCCTGTCCGATAAACACCATAAAAAAAAAACCTGCAAAAAAAGCCATTTTTGTCACCCTACACCACAAAAAGGGAAACACCAAGCGATCAAAAAGGCACATGTCCCACAAAATGGTATCATCTTTCAAAAAATGAGACCCTACCTAAGAGAAAAAATAAAAAAAACTATAGCTCTTAGAACATGGAGACATAATTTTTTTTGTTTCAAAACTGCTTTTATTGTGCTAAAGTGAAATGCATAAAAAAAATATACATATTAGGTATCGCCACGTCCGTAACAACCAGTTCTATAAAAAATATCACATGACCTAACCCCTCAGGTGAACACCGTAAAAATAAAAAATAAACTAAAAAAAAGCCATTTTTGTCACATTACATCACAAAAATTGCAACAGCAAGTGATCAAAAAGGCATATACCCCCCAAAATAGTACCAATCAAACCGTCACCTCATCTCACAAAATATGAGTCCTTACCTAAGACAATTGGTCAAAAAATAAAAAAGGTATGGCTCTCAGACTATGGATACACTAAAACATCATTACCGTATTTTTCGCCCCATAAGACGCACATATTTCCCCCCAAAAGTGGGGGGAAAGTGCCCCTGCGTCTTATGGGGTGAATGCTGGCAATTAACATCGCAGTCTGCGATGCTGCAGCATCGCAGACTGCGATGTATTAGTGAGGAGGGATGAGGGAGGAGGGTCTGTAGTAGGCGGGGAGAGTGGCGGGGCAGTGCAGGCACTGTACTCTGGCCCGCGGCCGCCGCTCAATATGTACTGTATTATACCTAGTGTTAATCATAATATCTAAACTGCGCTCCCCCTTCTCCCCATCTGTACCGTACTTACCGGTACACATGTCACACTCCGTCTCCTGTAGTAAGCGCTAGCAGGCAGGCCGGGCTGCAGGCGGCCGTAACTCACTGAGGTCACGTGCCTGCTCCGCCTACTTTATGAATGAAGCAGGCGGAGCAGGCACGTGACCTCAGTGAATTAGGGCGGCCTGCAGCCCGACCTGCCTGCTAGCGCTTACTACAGGAGACGGAGTGTGGCATGTGTACCGGTAAGTACGGTACAGATGGGGAGCAGGGGGAGCGCGGTTTAGATATTATGATTAACACTAGGTATAATACAGTACATACTGACCGGTGGGGCCAGAGTACAGTGCCTGCACTGTACGGGACTGGAAAGTAAACGAAAAAGCATTAAAGAGTATGCCAAGGGGTAAGTGTGCATTAAGAGGCACTCCACATTGGCCAGAACTCAAAAAACATGGAGCAGTCATGGTGAATGAGCATCGCCAAAATGGTTATGTAGTGACACGAAATAAAATACGTTTGTTTGCACTTCAGTGGGCCAAGTCTAACCGAGATCACAGCAACAGATTTAAGGCCACTGTATCCTGGTGTACTAGATTCTTGGAAAGGCATAATATGATACTGAGGCAAAAGATGAAAATTGCACAACAATTACCTGCAGATCTTGATGCCAAAGTAGGTTGCGTTGGAGGGGTAGTCTTATATGGCGAGTATAGCCCAAACCCTATATTTTAACTGGAAAAGTTGGGGGTCGTCTTATAGGCCCAGTCGCCTTATACGCCGGAAAATACGGTAAATAAGAAAAAGAAGACATATTAGGTATTGCCACGTCTGTAACGATCTGCTCTATAAAAAAGTCACATGACCTAATCCCTCAGTTAAACGCTGTAAAAATAAATAAATAAAAACTGCGCCAAAACAACAAATTTCTTGGTCACCTTGCCCCATAAAGTGTAATAATAAATGATCAAAAAATCATATGTCAAAGCGTCAACTCTTCCTGCAAAAAATGACCCCCTGCACAAGACAAATGGCAGAGAAAAATAAATAAATAGAGCATTCAGAAAATGGAGATACATAAACCTAATTTTTGTTTTCAAAAATGCTTTATTATGTAAAACAGAAACAAACATCATAGAAAGTAGACATATTTGATATCATTGCGTCCGTAAGAACCTGCTCTATAAAAATAAAAAATAAAAATGGTGCCAAAACATAAATTTTTTGGTTACCTTGCCTCACAAAAAAACATAATATAGAGCAAATAAAAATCATATGTAATCCAAAATAGTACAAATAAAACTAGCACCTTATCCCGTAGTTTCCAAAATGTGGTCACTTTTTTGGGTTTCTACTGTAGGGGTGCATCACGGGGGCTTCAAATGGGACATGGCATCTAAAAATCAGTTCAGCTAAATCTGCCTTCCAAAAACCATATGGTGTTCCTTTCCTAATGAGCCCTGCCATGTGCCTATACAGCAGTTTACGATCACATGTGGGGTGTTTCTGTAAACCGCAGAATCAGGGTAATAAATATTGAGTTTTGTTTGGCTGTTAACCCTTGCTTTGCTACTGTAAAAAATGGATTAACATGTAAAATCTGCCAAAAAAGTTAAATTCTGAAATTTCATCTCCATTTTCCATTAATTCTTGTGGAACACCTAAAGGGTTAACAAAGTTTGTAAAATTAGTTTTGTATACCTTGAGGAGTGTAGTTTCTAAAATGGGGTCATTTTTGGGTGGTTTCTATTATGTAAGCCTCACATAGTGACTTCAGACCAGAACTGGTCCTTTAAAAGTGGGTTTTGGAAATTTTCCAAAAAATTCCAAGATTTGCTTCCAAACTTCTAAGCTTTCTAACGTCCCCAAAAAATAAAATGTAATTTTCAAAATGATCTAAACATGAAGTAGACATATGTGAAATGTAAAGTAATAACTATTATATGAGGTATCACTATCTATTATATATTATATAATATATTATAAAAGTAGAGAAATAGAAATTTTAAAATTTTGGAATTTTTCAAAATTATTGGTAAATTTTGGATTTTTTTCACAAATAAAGGTAAAATATATTGACTCAAATTCTTGATTATCGTGAAGTACAATGTGTCACGAGAAAACAGTCTCAGAATGGCTTGGATAAGTGTTTCAAAGCTATTACCACATAAAGTGACACATGTCAGATTTGAAAAAAATGGCCTGGGCAGGAAGGTGAAAACTGACCAGGGGTAGAAAGGGTTAAGTTGAGCTGCCTGCGGACCCGTAGTTCTTCTCTCACCTTCAGTCAGTCACAGAGTAAAATGTCGGCCGGCTGTAATAACTGACTGGGGGAGAAAGAACACCTCAGTTAGTCTGTAGTGCATGCTCAGACAGTGCAAAGGAGGACACCCAAGCATTCATTAATTCTTTATATACAGTTATATGTTAATTTTGTCTAAGGTGTTGATATAGATATATTTTTAAGACACCTGCTGGGCTGACATTGATCAGGGTAAGCTATGTCTTGCAGTTATTACCTTATCAACAGTACTTATTTTGGAATGATCATGCTTAGGCTACTTTCACACTAGCGGCATGGAGCTCCGGCAGGCTGTTCCGTCGGGTGAACAGCCAGTTGGATCCGTCCTGCCGCTAGTGACCGTGTGCCTCCGGACTGCCGCTACGTCCCCATTGACTATAATGGGGGCGGGGGGGGTGAGTTCCGGCGAGGCACGGCGAGAGGCTGCCGGAATAAATGTCAGACATGTCGTAGTTTTATTCCAGCATCCTCTCACCGTGCGCTCACGTGCCTCGCCGGAACTCCGCCCCTATTATAGTCAATGGGGACGGAGCGGCAGTCACTAGTGGCAGGACGGATCCGACAGGGTGTTCACCCGACGGAACAGCCTGCCGGAGGTCCATGCCGCTAGTGTGAAAGTAGCCTTATTTGATTATCTATGACTTCTTGGAGGCGAGCGACTGCCTGTTGGCAAGCATGATGAAACACTGTTTACCTTTATGTGCCTTAAAAGTCTCCATCACTGTGCAGTTGACCGATTTGTTTGCCATGTTTAGCCGATAATGTTGTGGACTTTGTGGAGCTGCTTAGAATTGCAGAGATATAATTAATTCTTTATCAATTAAAAATTTTTGCTCTAGAGATAAAAAGTGTGTTTCTGCCCTCTCCTGGGTAGAGTTGAGCTAGAACATGACTGGGTGCAGCTGCCAACATAAAGCTAGTTAGGGAAAGGTAGAATAAATTGACTGACGTATTTCCTGACGTGGGAAAATGTGCCATGGAGACAACAGCCACTAGATGCTACATCCTTCTTTGAAAAAGTACTATATCATATCCCATATTTCATATCCTCCCCGCCGGCTTTACTCAGTGCAGCAGTGATGTGCTCATATACCGCAAGTGACCGCTGAGCCAATCATTGGCTTCAGCAGTATTGTGCCGTATACTACTAAGGTGAATCACTGATAAATTTGGTGGTCATAAAATCCTGAAATTTGACATTTAGAATTTATAAGGATCCAGAAAGGAGCAGAGCAAGATCCTAGATAAGTGATGCTCAAATATCAGCGAGGAGGTTGCGTGCCATCCATAGGGTATGACAACAAGGCTTGGTTGTGATGCGGTTATAGTGCGGTTAGGGAACGCATGTATAATCATGCGTTTTGGGTGTTGGGTCTGCCACTGTTCTGCCTGGTTCTTTAGCATTTTGATTAACTTCAAATAGAAATGTCTGTGGTAAAACATATTCCGCAAGCAGATACTCATCTGTACATCGCATGCAGTCAGCAGCCACAATCAGCTGGACATGTCTTATGTGCGGTCAATCAGGTACAGTCATCACAACTTTGAAAGTGTCAGGCCTATCTCAGAAACCTATTTTCATTTGACTTTTATTGGTAAATGAGATGTTGCAACTCCTAACCTCATCACGACCACGCCATGTAGTCGTACCCTTACGTGCCTGATGTGCAGCCCCCAGGTCAGGATAAAATCATATGGTACAGGTCTCTTTCCCAGGAGGATGATCTGCTGTGTGCCTCCTGTACAGTGAATACTCTGCTGAACTTTTGAGAACAGAAGAGCTACTAGAATTTAACAAAAAACAGATTCAGTTTGAAAGAGCCATTAAGTCTAATTCTATTTTTTACTAAATAAAATATTTTTAAAATGAATTTGCGGCAAATGCAGTTGCATAAAAATGTATACGTGTGTGAGTGCCTACCCATTGATCAGGCCCTGGTCAATGTCATGTGTTGGGTCTTTGAATTTTTTTTCTGCTACAATTTTCACATGATGGTCAACTATTTTACTTTTTCAGGAAAATCATTTTGGTGTTTTGTCTACTCCTGCAATATTTTCTCTATGATAAACACAAATTATTTCCCTGAGTTTTCATCCATTACAGTTTTTTATTCCTGTAGATTTCCAGCTGTTGTTAAAGTACAACTCTCAGCAAGCTCTCTCAGACTTCTTCATTTATTATTTTGCTTCATCACAGACCATGCCGGGAGATGTAGTTTAACAACAGCCAGAGAACCATGGGTATCTACCTACCTCTCATCCACTTTATAAAAATGCACACTGACAAAACAATCAACAAGACATAAAACAGTTGAAGTCACTGTATCCTGATGAGACAGAGGCGCTGATGTCTACCATGTTTTATAGAGTCTACCCTTCAATACTTGCATCCTGCAACCAGGGCCGCGCCGACACAGAGGCTGGGGAGGCTCCAGCCTCAGGGCGCAGGACAGCTCCCCAGCCTCTGGGCGGCCGTCGCTACTGCTGCCGCGAATGGCGGGCTGCCGGCCGCGCTGCCTGGAGGACGGAGGGAGTAGTGAGCACTGCACTGACTTACGTGCTCCCTCCCTGCTCCGCCTCCTGGCTCGGCCGCTCCGCTGCTCTGGTCTCTGCTGTCTGCTCACTGTGCTCAGTCGACGCTTACTGGCTGCGTACAGCGCGCGCACTTTGACCTGACGCGCTGTACGCAGTCAGGTCACATGTGCGCGGCGCCCTCTGGAGACCAGGAGCAGCGCGGGCCGGGCAGCAGCAGGCAACAGCACACCGGGAGTGGGCACCTGCTTTGGCAACTGGCATATCCAGGGTGTAGAGGTGAGCGGAGCTGTAGTGTTACAGTGTATATTATATTACCTTTATGTGTGGCCACTCATACTACACTCAGTTACTGTAATGATGGCATCCATTCCCAGCATTATAAGAGCCATCACTTTCTCAGATTACAGAGTGGGCAATGCTGCCCAGCTGATGGTGCCAGGTTATAACATGCCAATGCCAGCCTGATGATAGCCATCACTTTCTCAGATTACAGAGTGGGCAATGCTGCCCAGCTGATGGTGCCAGGTTATAACATGCCAATGCCAGCATTGCCCACTCTGTATTCTGAGAAAGTGATGACTCTCATCAGGCTGGCATTGGCATGTTATAACCTGGCACCATCAGCTGGGCAGCATTGCCCACTCTGTAATCTGAGAAAGTGATGGCTCTAAATATAATGCTGGGAATGGATGCCATCATTACAGTAACTGTATGCTCTGACTGTGTATTACTTCTCAGTGCACTGCCCAGTTTATTCTCAGTGCTGCTTCCTTTGACATTGGCATACAATGAAGAAAACAAACCTCCCACGAGAAATGTTTCATACTCGCCACTTGTCTGCTTCAAAGCTCCGCCAGCATTTATACACTGTAAAGAAGACACATCATCACTTGTTTGCTTTTCAACCTTCCTTATTTCCTTTTTTATTCACTACAGTTTCAGTTCCTCCCCCTATCTTTTCTATCGTTTCCTTTTCCTTCTTCTGTAATTTGTTTTTGTTGGGATAAGCCTGTCAAAATAATGGTGGCTACTGGAGATTAAGTTTTTAAAAATTCGATTTGGACGCTTCGCTGAATTTTTCCCAAAAAATTTCATTAAGGGCTCATTCAGACGGCCGTATGCTGTCCGCAAAAATACTGAATGCTATCCGTTTTTTTGCGGATCCGCAAAAAAAATGAAACATGTCCTATACTTGTCCGTGAAAATCAGGACATGGCCCCATTGAAGTCTATGGGTCTGCAAAAATACTGAATGCTATCCGTTTTTTTGCAGATCCGTTTTTTTGCGGATCCGCAAAAAAACGGATAGCATTCAGTATTTTTGCGGACAGCATACGGCCGTCTGAATGAGCCCTAAATCAGATAATCCCGGCCTGCAAGGAGAGTGTATCTCGGCGTACATCACTGTGCATTGCAGTAGAACTAGACAGCTTATTAACCCTAATTTGAGAATCAAGGCCTAATAGATTCGCTTATCTATTAAATAAGGTGGACACACCAATAGCAATAAAATTAGACCGCTTATTGCACTGGATGGACCCATTTTCATGGCAGCAGAGAGCATTGTGGCTGGAAATGAAGAGTTGTGGCTGATATAAAAGTGCTTAACTTGTGTCTGAAATAAGGAGGGCGATGTGGCAAGTGCATTCTGGAGGGACACATGATGGCCTGCTTTATTTGGAAGACACAGGACTAGATCTGTAAGGATACCACACTGTGGCTGGTGTAAGGAGGCAAGCTCATCTTGTTCCTTACCCTTATTTTGAAGAATTCATGTTTTGTTTTAGTCAGTAGTTGACCGGTAGCTCCAAATTCCTATAAAAAAAAACTGGTTTTACAGCAGGGAACTAAGGAATAATGTATTATAACCCCAACTCTGAACATTTTGTTTTCGGACCAAAATTTTGGAATATATTTGTAGAGGACAGAGATCTTTAAGGAGAGCAGATCCACTGCAGAGCCAGACTGCAAACAGTTTTATTACTGAGGTTTGTGTATGTGTATGCAATGCAACATTGAGACTCTGACCCTCTGTAAAGATATATTATGAAATTAATTCAGCTCTTGAGTTTTTCTCCTCTCACTACTGCCCTCTGTGTAACAATCTCCTGTCTTCCAAAGTTCTGGAACATCTGGTATACTTGCATAACTATAGTAATCCCAGCGACCGTAATTCTCTAATGGATCCTTTGTAGTCTATTTTGGTGACCAGCTTTGGGGAAAAAAACTCTGTTGGGCATCTTGAGCCAAAAGGGAAGGTAAGTAAGGACAGATCTTTAGTTCTCATGGTTTCAGAGACATAAACCACATATACAAAACTCAACTGCTTCATGCTATTATCTGCAACAGCTGCCCATTCAGTGCATGATATGGTCTACAGAGTTCTGGTACTCACCAGTAAATCTAGCCATTCTGTACATCCTGCATTCCTGAACTTATCCTATCCTATCCAATATAATAAAAGCTCAGTGTGAGTGCGCTGTGTCTGTGTGTGCGTCACCAGTTTTGTACTGGGCATGCGCGGCGGGGCAACTAATCAGGACACAGTGCTTCACACGCAGCCGCACCGGCCACAGCATTGTGCCGACCAATTAGGACACGGCACTAACACTCTGCTTCAAATAACTGTTTAGCCCCTTCTATGCCACGGTCCTTAGGGACCGCTGTCTGGAAGGGGCTAACCATCGGCTGCTGCTCTGCCCTGGCAGCCGCCCGATGCTTGAAGGGTTAATGCCCCCCTTTCAAGATGCAGAGCGCGCAGCACCCCCTTTCAGGATGGCAGAGCGGCAGCGAGGTAGCGTGTTAGCTGCTTGAAACGTTTAACCCCTTACATGCTGTGGTCCTTAGGGACCGCTGTATGGAGGGGCTAACCATCGGGCCGCTGCTCTGCTGTGGCAGCGGCTGATGCTTGAAGGGTAAACTGAGTTAAGGAGTTCCCTCCCTCCCCCATCGGGCCGCTGTGCTGTGGCAGCGTCCCGAAGGTTACCATGGCAACCAGACACCTTCACAGGCATCTGGCTTGCTGTGGTATATCTAAGCCTGATCAGGCTTAGTGTGAGTTCAATACACTGCAGTACACTATATAGTGTACTGCAGTGTATTGTAAGCCATCAGACCCACTGGATCTTCAAGAACCAAGTGGGTCTCGGTCCAAAAAAAGTTTAAAAAAATGCGAAAAAAGTAAAAAAAATAACTAATAAATAAATAAAACCTTCCTATATCCACACATAACTCGTTAAAAATGTAACAAATAATAAAACAAAAAATTGTATAAAAAGTGATAAAAAAGTCATATGTATCCAGAATTAGCACCAATCAAACTGTGACCTCATCCCACAAAAAATTTGCCCCTATATAAGCCATCGTCCAAAAAATAAAAAAGTGATGGCTTTCAGAAAATGGAGACACAAAAAGTCATCTCATGTGCCCCATAATGGTACCAATCAAACAGTCATCTCATCCCGCAAAAAATGAGACCCTACCTAAGACAATCACCCAAAATAAAATAATTAAAAAAATGTCTTGCAGAAAATGGAAGCACAAAAACATGATTTATTTTTAAAAAATGCTTTTATTGTGTAATATAAAATAAAAAAAGCACATATTAGGCATCGCTTTGTCCGTAACATCCTACCCGTCTAGTGAACACCGTAAAAAAATAAAAAATGTGCCCAAAAAGCCATTTTTTATCACCTTACATCACAAAAAGTGTAATACCAAGCAATCAAGAATTCATATGTGCCGCAAAATGGTACCAATCAAACCATCATCTCTTCTAGCAAAAAATGAGACCCTACCTAAGACAATCGCCCCCAAAAAAAATAAAATATGGCTTTCATAAAATGGAAACACAAAAACATGATTTTTTTCAAAAAAATAAATTATTGTGTAAATCCCCAAAAAATAATAATAATTGACTTATTAGGTATCGCCACATCGTTATGACCTGCTCTATAAAAATATCACATTATCCACTCTGTCAGGTGAACATTGTAAAAAAAACTAATAATACAAACTGTGCCAGAACAGCCATTTTTTGGTTACCTTGCCTCATAGAAAGAGTAATATATATATATATATATATATATATGTATATATACACACACACACACACACAATGCACAAATACCTCTAGCAAAATACTTCTACTGTATACTGCTGGAATAACCATAATAATAACACGCTCCCCGCACCGCTCACACCAGCGCGCCAGCAAGCAGGTCGGAGCATCACCATTTCTGTTCGTCAGTCCCAGCCGCCATTTCTGTTCGTCAGTCCCAGTAGCCATTTCTGTTCATCAGTCACAGCACTAACAGCCATATAGAGAGGAGCCCCTGTCAGCAGTCTGACCTACCAGTCACTACCAGCACTCTCAGCACCATCAGTCAGTGCCAGTCGTACAGCCACAGTCACCAGTCACAGTGCAAGCAGTGTCAGCCACCAGTCAGTGCCAGCCATCTCAACCATCAGTCAGTGCCACCAGCCACAGCCACCAGTCAGTGCAAGCAGTCTCAGCCACAGCCAGCACTCAGTGGCAGCAGTCTCAGCCACAGCCAGCACTCAGTGCCAGCAGTCTCAGCCACAGTCAGCACTCAGTGCTAGCAGTCTCAGCCACCAGCCGCAGTCAGCAGTCTCAGACACAGCCAGCACCCAGTGCCAGCAGTCTTAGCCACAAGCCACAGCCAGCAATCTCAGCAACCAGTCAGTACCAACAGTCTCACCTACAGCCACCAGTCTCAGCCACCAGCTACAGCCAGCACTCAGTGCCAGCAGTCAGCCAGCAGTCTCCGCCACAGCCACCAGTCAGTGCCAGCAGTCTCAGCCACAGCCACCAATCAGTGCCAGCAGTCTCAGCCACCAGCCGCAGTCAGCAGTCTCAGCCACAGCCAGCACTCAGTGCCAGCAGTATCAGCCTCAAGCCACAGCCAGCAATCTCAGGCACAGCCACCAGTCTCGGCCACCAGCCACAGCCACCAGTCTCAGCCACCAGTCAGTGCCAGCAGTCTCAGCCACAGCAGCCAGTCTCGGCCACCAGCCACAGCCACCAGTCATTGTGGTCACGTTCCCATGCCATTTAATATAGACATAGTAACATAGTATATAAGGCAGAAAAAAAGACATTTGTCCATCCAGTTTGGGCTGTTATCCTTCAAGTTGATCCAGAGGAAGGCAAAAAAAAAAAAAACTGAGGTAGAAGCCAATTTTACCCACTTAAGGGGAAAAATATACTTCCTGACTCCAATTAGGCAATCAGAATAACTCCCTGGATCAACGACCCTTCTCTTGTAACTATAGCCTGTAATATTATTACACTCCAGAAATACATCCAGGCCCCTCTTGAACTCTTTTAGTGAACTTACCATCACCACCTCCTCAGGCAGAGAGTTCCATAGTCTCACTGCTCTTACCGTAAAGAATACACTTCTATGTTTGTGTACAAACCTTCTTTCCTCCAGACGCAAAGGATGTCCCCTCGTCACAGTCACAGTCCTGGGCATAAAAAGATAATGGGATAGAACTCTGTACTGACCCCTGATATATTTATACATAGTTATTATATTTCCCCTCAGTCGTCTTTTTTCTAAAGTAAATAACACTAATGTTGATAATCTTTTTGGGTAATGTAGTCCCCCATTCCAGTTATTACTTTAGTTGCCCTCCTCTGGACCCTCTCCAGCTCTGCTATGTCTGCCTTGTTCACAGGAGCCCAGAACTGTACACAGTACTCCATGTGTGGTCTGACTAGTGATTTGTAAAGTGGTAGGACTATGTTCTTATCACGGGCATCTATGCCCCTTTTGATGCAACCCATTATCTTATTGGCCTTGGCAGCAGCTGCCTGGTACTGGGTTTTGCAGCTTAGTTTGCTGTTCACAAAAATTCCTAGGTCCTTTTCCATGTCAGTGTTACCCAGTGTTTTACCATTTAGTATTTACTGGTGACTTGCATTATTTCTTCCCATGTGCATAACCTTACATTTGTCAGTGTTAAACCTCATCTGCCACTTCTCTGCCCAAGTCTATAATCTATCCAGAATCCTCTGTATGCTGTCCTCTTCCGTGTCCAATACTTTACACAGTTTAGTGTCATCTGCAAAAATGGATATTTTACTGTGCAAGCCTTCTACAAGATCATTAATAAATATATTGAAGAGAATAGGGCCCAATACTGACCCCTGAGGAACCCCACTAGTGACAGTCTGAGTGTGTACCATTAATAACCACTCTCTGTTTTCTATCACTGAGCCAGTTACTTAGGGCTCATTCAGACGGCCGTATGCTGTCCGCAAAAATACTGAATGCTATCCGTTTTTTTTTGCGGATCCGCAAAAATAACGGATCCGCAAAAAAATGGATAGCATTCAGTATTTTTGCTGACCCATAGACTTCAATGGGGCCATGTCGCGATTTTCACGGACAAGTATAGGACATGTTTCATTTGTTTTGCGGAACCGTGGAATAGAAAAGGGCCCTATAGAAGTGAATGGGTCAGCATCTAATCCGCCGTCTGAATGAACCCTTACCCGTATACGGAAATTTTCACCCAGTCCAAGCATTTTCATTTTATATACTAACCTTTTATGTAGTACAGTGTCAAATGCTTTGGAGAAGTCCAGATACACGACATCCATTGATTCGCCGCTGTCAAGTCTAGAACTTACCTCCTCATAGAAACTGATTAAATTAGTTTGACATGACCGATCCCTCATGAAGCCATGCTGATATGGCGTTATTTGCATATTTTCATTCATGTACTCCAAGATAGCATCTCGTAGAAAACATTCAAACAGTTTACCCACGACAGATGTTAAACTTACCGGCCTATAGTTTCTGGGCTCTGTTTTTGAACCCTTTTTGAATATTGGCACCACATTTGCCATGCGCCAATCCTGTGGAACATTCCCTGTCAGTATAGAGTCTGCAAATATCAGAGAAAGGAAGAAGTCAGGTGCATAGCTGGAATGTATTAGATGACGTAGTGGAGGGGGCAGCGCCGTTTACCTCGGCTGTCGGCTGGAAATTAAGGCGGACTGGGCACTGCAGGGAGGCATTACTGGGCTCAAGAGAAGAAGAATAACGCCCCTTTGGACATCTTGGTGGTTCATTTGCATAACATAAAAAGCGCTTTTTAATCAAAATGACACCATGAAACGATAAAAGAAGACCACAGCAGGAAAGAAGGTAGTTTATTGTACATGGCAATGGTGACAGTTTAATATGCTAAAACCTGGTGACAGATTCCCTTTAAGTGCATCAAGGGAGGACCTAATTTACTCTGTGCATACTAGCTCCTCCTTTTTCTTCTGACAGCTCCTCCCTCTACTCTTTGATTGACAGGGCCATAGTAATCTCACCTGGGGATAGCCTCCCTTTAAGAAATCCCTTATTAAATCCAAACCCTCCAGGATTAGACCCTGTAATTCCTTCCAATATAAAATCATCTAATATTCAATCTATTATATGTATCCTGAAGCTATATCTTTTAGTATTACTAACTAAACCATTGTAATCTTTGATTTTCACAGCCCTTTTTTAATAACTTAATGGGTAAATCTTGCTGCTTCTCCCCCCGAAATCTATCCTGTATCCCTCAGTGCACATTATAGCTCTGCTTGCACAGATCCCATCTGATTGACTAATTCAAAATGCCTCTTTGGTATTTGTAGGCGATGGCTCAATGAAAACAAGATATATAAGAGGAACTCAGTTATGAAGAAATGTTTACAAAGCAAAATTTATTTTGTAAGAAAAGGCCAGGTGTTGATATGATGCTAATGTCAGCACTGATATGAGGATGTGTGGGCCATACCCTATTATTACCAAAGGGAAATGGAAACACCCAATTTTCAATGTTTTGATTTCCTGGAGGAATAACTGCGCGATGCATGTTGTGATATGGCATTAGGAGAGATGACAGGCCCTCTTCAAGAAAGACAACTTCTTTGAGAAATACAGTGTAGAGAAGTACTTTAGTAATGCTAATCTGTTCAATTGCCAGTAGGTGATGAAGGGATATTGGGGCCCTTTCAATCAAGCTTTAATTTATTCAGATCAAATCTGAAGGCCGATTTGATCAAATCTGACCACAAACACATTTTTGCTAAATTTGCTCATGTCTAGTTGAACTTGATGAACTTGTGTCTTCTTACAACCCTATAGTGAGGTTACTCATTGGTTAAAGAAAATATTGTCATGCTATACAGGTTCATAAGAAAAGAGAGATATATTGATTTTTAATCTTAAAATGATGTCTGTATTTGTCCTTACAACTGGAACTTCAGATACAAATGTAAAACAAAGTGAAAAGATAGTTATCATTAGTTTTTATTTGTTGAGTGGAACAAAATTAGCCGTACTCCTACATTAAAACTCATAACCTAAATGATTACTATCACTTGTGAGTCATATCCCAAATTCCCAAAAATACAATGTACTGATAATAAAGGTTTAATTACAGAAGCTCAGAACATGGAGGTGTTAAGAGTTTTTAGTATTATGCAGATTTGGAAGTTAATATTAGGATATACTCAATATGCCAACACAACCAACCTATCCTAACTGCAAGCATACCTTCTATGTGAAATACCCACTATACAATCAAACACCATAGTAATGACTTAATATCAACTTAAGATAAAGTGATCCATGTAGCTCCACATCAGTAATACAATGGCTGATTGTATTACTGACAGTAATTATGATTAGAGATGAGCAAATTTCAGGGGAAATTGCCTCGTGCTTCACGGTAGCAAATTGATTTACCTTAAATAAAAAACAAAACAAAATTAATTTGCTCACAACGGGCCAGCAACTTCCATTTTGCTTCAAGATCTCAGCCGAAATCCCGTGTGCAGTGCTGGCCGGCGTGATGATGTCATCTCGGGCTGCGCAATGTTTCGCGCCAGACCTTCAAGCAAGATGATGGCAGTCAGCCCATTGTGAGCAAATGGATCAGGTAAGTATTTTTGAATTTTACACTCTGTTATTAATACCAGATGCCGCGATCATGTATGACGGCAATCGCCGGTCCCTGTCATTGCACCCACTACTTACAAAGAAATGCGCTTCATGACAAAGTAATTTGCCACAAAGCAGATTTTTTGTTAAATTCAGCAAATCAGCTGGATTGAATTTTTTAATACTTTGCTCAACACTAATTCTGATCTTAATAACACAATCCATCTAGCAGCCAAGTCGCTATAATCTTACACATGTATGTCTGCACTCTGAACAAAACAATAGCCTTTAATGGTGAAGTACCACAAAGCTCATGAATCCCAGCAAAAGATTTATGATTACACACACAATAGATAATAAAAACGCCATGAAATATTGTTAACATGTACCAGTTATTCCATGTGTTTTTTATGTATAGGGACAGTGAATGTGACAGTGAAAGTGTAATACACTTTATTAGAGAAGTATGTTAATTTTTATTAGAAAACTGTAATAAAACAGATAACTTTAATAAAACCAATAACTGTATGACATAGAAGCTTCTCAGCTTGTCTCTGGTCGTCCTTTCCCAGCCCTGTCACTCTAATTGTGCAATAGAGATACTAAAAATGATGAGCTATGCTTCTCTCCAGTTTATCTGCTACCAGTCCTCACCTCTACTGCCTCAGTGTGTCTTTAGTAAGTAAGTATACTGTGTTCCTGTATATTTTCCATCAGTGCCTAACATTGGAGTCAGGGCTAAAGTAAGGGAGACCAGAGACAAGCTGAGAAGCATCTGCTTCATATGGTTATCCGTCATCTTCAGCGTTCAGTAGAATGCACATGTGAGTTTACAGGGCCAGGCGAGAGCATTTCTCAGAACCCTGACCCTGTCAATTTATCAGGGGATAGCATGGGTTTAGTGAACAAGGAACAAATGTGAAACAAATGCAAGTGGGAAAGGGCCCCCTCAGTGATGTGAAAAACGAATTTGCATATGTGTTTAAAGCGAACCTTTCACCTGGATTTCACTTAATAAACTATCAAAAGTACCTTATAGATCATCCTCATTGTGTTAGCACACGGTCTTGTCCCGCTTTTCTGTCATGTATATGCATGGAAAAATCGCTTTATAAAGTACTCTTCTCCAGCTCCACAAGTCACGGTAGAAGTCAAGGGGGTAGCCCTTCCCTCACTCCAGGCTGTAACTCCCCTGCCCTAACCCCGCCTCTATGCAGTCTAATTGACACCCGGCTCAGTCGCCGGGACCGCGCTTGTACAGGCGGTACATGCGCCGTCGGACTCAAGCGCGATCCTGTAACTGAATCGCGCGTGAGGAAGAGAAGACAGGCAGGCATCGGGGACGGCGTATGCGCGATTCAGCTACAGGATCGCGCTTGAGTCCGACGGCGCATGCGTCGCCTGTACAAGCGCGGTCCCGGCAACTGAGCCGGGTGTCAATTAGACTGCATAGAGGCGGGGTTAGGGCAGGGGAGTTACAGCCTGGAGTGAGGGAAGGGCTACCCCCTTGACTTCTACCGTGACTTGTGGAGCTGGAGAAGAGTACTTTATAAAGCGATTTTTCCATGCATATACATGACAGAAAAGCAGGACAAGACCGTGTGCTAACACAATGAGGATGATCTATAAGGTACTTTTGATAGTTTATTAAGTGAAATCCAGGTGAAAGGTTCGCTTTAAACTACTTTTTTGCTAATTGAAGCAAGGGTTTATCATCTGATTCAATTTAAGTCTATCTGCTAGCACTACCTGACACTATGCTTAGTTTAATAAGCAAAAACAAGGCGACCCAATCATCCTGTGATGGAGGAGTATTAGTCTTCTAAATGTCAGTTTAGCACAGCCTTAATACAGATACATTTGGAGTCCTTAACAAGGTCACCGGACGTAACCTGAAATTAGATCATTATGGTTCAAGTGTATTAGCATGTCTTAATATTGTATGCGCCTCTTATTTCTCATGCAGTGGAATGCCATCTATAATGTATTTTCTCCATTCACACTCATGGATGAAAATATTTCCCAAATGTACAGTTCAATATATACTGTGGTGGATGTGGTAGCTAACATATGCTGTTATTTGCAATACCAGGCCTCTCAGTTTGTGCTGCCAAGTAATATCAATGTCCCATTGTATTTACAATTACATTCACATGACTCGCTTGGTGACATATGGTTTGG
This sequence comes from Bufo bufo, assembly GCF_905171765.1. Taxonomy (NCBI): domain Eukaryota; kingdom Metazoa; phylum Chordata; class Amphibia; order Anura; family Bufonidae; genus Bufo; species Bufo bufo. The sequence goes on along the minus strand of NC_053395.1, from coordinate 153,498,432 downwards.
GACTGTGTGACACAATAGAAAACCATTCTGGAGATATCAAATGTTAACAGAACACAAACAGTACTACAAAGGTGAAGTCATGGTTTTGAACTTTTGCCCGTGTTGACTACAGCTTATTGTGACAACTTGAGGATCCATTAGCTCAAGGTATTACCATATTTTGGCTCAAGATGCTTGTCAGTTCAACACCAGGAATTTTCATTTAAAACTGACCTGGACCCACTTTATCCTTCAATCATTAATACATGGCAAAACCATCATATTTTCCTGTATAGAGCCCCTAGGACAGAACTCTATGCCGGAAAAGAAAAACGCTAGTGTGAACGAACCCTAAGCATGACATCACAAACATAGGGTAAGCTGCCACTGGCCTCCTCAAACAGCTGATGGACGGGGTTTCCCTGGAGTCAAACACCCTCACCAATCGGATACAGAGGATAGTCCATGAGTATAAAACACTTCCCGACTACCCATTGACTATAAATGTACTCGGGCGGTCGGTTTATCTCTGAATGGACATTCTGGAACGTCCTTTCAGAGATGGCAGCTGCACGCTAATCGTGACAGCAGGACACCCCAGAGAGAAGGCAGGACTGAGCGCTGTGTATAAAGATCAGCAAGCGCTATGCCGCTTCCTGTCCCGGCCCGATGGTCATGTGACTGCCAGGGCCGGGGGAGTGCAGGAGCTGACTGGTCTTCCATAGACCACGATCAGCCCTGCACTGAGGCTGTACAGCACAGTATTATGCTGTACAGCCTCTCTGGGGGTGTATTTCCACTGTAACTGGGGCTACTATGTCAGCCCCAGTTACAGGAGAAATCAGGAGTTACAGGAAAAATTAAGTTAAATGCTTTATGACCTTATGGCAGACACAAAGTGTAAAATAAAAAAAATATATAAAAAAATTAATAAAAAAAGTGTTTTTAAAAAAAAAAAAAAATTATATTTAAAAAATAAATTTCCCCCAAATCCATTATTGGAAAAATTGTAAAAATAGAAGAAAAAAAATAAAATAGACATATTTGGTATCACCGCGTCCGCAACGACCAGCTCTATAATATCATATGATCTAACCCATCAGGTGAACACTGTAAAAAAAATAATAAAAAAACATTACGCCAAAACAGATTTTTTTAGTTAGCTCACCTCCCAAAATGTTAATCAATCAAAAAGTCATATGTACCCCAAAATGGTATCAATAAAAACGTCACCTCATCTCGCAAAAAATTAGCCCCCACACAAGACCATAGCCAGAAAAATAAAAAAATATGGCTCTAAGAAAATTGCAACACAAAAACATGATTTCTTTTTCTAAAAATGCTCTTATTATGTAAAATGTAAAAAGAATAAATAAAAACTAGACATGTTTGGTATTACCGCACCCGTAACAATTGGCTCTACAAAAATTTCACATGATCTACCCCTTCAAGTGAACGGTGTAAAAGAAAACAAATTAAAATGATGCCAAAACTGTTTTTTTAGTCACCTCACAAAAAACATAATATCAATTAATCAAAAAGTCATATGTACCCCAAAATAGTAGCAATAATTATGTCACCTTGTCCCGCAAAAAACAAACCCTCACACAAAACTATAGCCAGAAAAAAAAAAAAAAATATGGCTCTAAGAATATGCCAACACAAAAACATAATTTTTTTTTCTAAAAATGTTTTTATTGTGTAAAACGTAAAAAATAAATAAAAAATCTAGACATATCTGGTATTGTTGCTTCCATAATGACTTGATCTATAAAAATATCACATGATCTACCACATCAAGTAAACGGTATAAAAAAAAAATATAAAAATGACACCAGTTTTTTTTGTGATTTCATCTCCCAAAAAATGAGATAAAAACAACCAGAAAGCCAACTGTACCCCAAAATGGTGCCAATAAGAATAACTGCAACAATAAACTACAGTTTGTCCCACACAAAGAAGCCCTCACGCAGCTCATTCAACAAAAAAATTAATAAAAGTTATCGCTCTTAAAAACCCTGACAGAAAAATCCATGTTAGAAAATCCAGATGACTCTCCCTCCTTTCTGAGCCCTAGCATATCCCCAAATAACAGTTTACAACCACAATTGGGGTGTTACTGTATTCAGGAGAAAGTGGGTAGCAAATTGTGGGGGATATTCTCTTGTTATCTTTTGTGGAAAATAAAGTTTGGGCCTAAAGCACTATTTTCTTGTAATATAAAAAATTTAATTTTTCATTTTCACACCCAAGTATTAAAAATTCTATGAAACACCTGTTAAATGAAGTGCTTGCTACACCCCTTAAAAATTCCTTGGGTGGTGTAGTTTACAAAATGTGGTCACTTTTTGACCATTACAGCAAAATCTGCCCTCCAAAACCATATGGCGCTCCTTGCCTTTTGTGCCTGTCATGTGCCCAAACAGTGGAATACAATCACATATGCAGAATCAGGGTAATAAATATTGAGGTTTGTTTTTTGTTAACCCTTTTTTGTGTTCCAGGAAAATTGATTAAAATGGAAAATCTCTATTTTGCTTCAATTCCTGGAATACCTAAAGGGTTAACAACATTTCTAAAACCAAAGGGTTAACAACATTTCTAAAACCAATTTTTAATAGTTTTAGGGGTGTCGTTTCTAAAATGGGGTCGTTTATGGGTTGGTTCTATTATGTAAGCCCCACAAAGTGACTTCAGAACTGAACTGAACTGAACTGAAGTAGACTTTTGAAATTTTCCTAAAAATTTCAAAATGTGCTTCTAAAATTCTAAACTTTCTAATGTCCTAAAAGAATAAAATTACATTACCAAAATGATGCCAACATAAAGTAGACATATGGGGAATGTTAATTAATATTTTATGAGGCATCACTATCTGTCTTAAAAGCAGAGTGAATCATATTTAGAAAACAGTGAATTTTTTTTCTAATTTTCATTAACTTTTGGATTTTTTTATAAATAAAGGTAAAACATATTGACTAAAATTTACCATTAACATGAAGTACAATGTGTCACGAGAAAACAATCTCTGAATGGCTTGCATAAGTAAAAGCGTTCCAAAAGTCAGATTTGCAAAATTAGTCCTGGTCAGGAAGGGGGTAAATGGCCCGGTCTGGAAGTAGTTAACCTTTAAGTAATAGCCTAAAATATTGTGCCATGCTGTTATTCCAGATCATATGTCCTACCTAAAAGTTTGTTATTTGTACCCATACTTTAAAAGGACACTCCGGTTCAAGAAAACATTTCACATGGGAATGAACAGAACACTTACATGGTGCCCTCATTTTCATCTTTTCAGCTACAGATCCACCTATTCCCAGACTCCTCTTCTGTCATCCAAGATGGGACCCTACCTACAAACTGTTTATCAGTAGTCCAAGATACTTCCTGCTCTTGGATTGGCCAGTACTTTTTACATGAACAGGGCCACAGGAAGTGTCTTAGACTACGACATGAACAGCATGCACCAGGTAGTCTGAGAAGCAGCTGGCGGAAGAGAAGACTGGGAATTGGCGGATCTGCAGCTGGCAAGAATTTTTTTTCTTTAACTGGAGGGTTGCTTTAACTTTGCTGTGAAGGATAGCTTATAGATGTGACAATCATGTCTTCAGTACCGACACTCCCGGTTTTGATCTGTAGTGCTCATCCCTTTCTTCCTCCCATTTTGATGCCACATGTTCACACATCTATCTAAAGCTGGAACTTCCTCTGTGATCTCAGAATGCATGATCTAATTTGCAAGGGATTTATAGCTTGCATCTTGCGCAGTATAACCACTGCCAGTAATCCCTGGCATGTCTGCTAAAACAGTGCTCAGCAAGCAGATTATTGAACACAGCACAATGGAATGAGAGTAAGACTGATTTACCGAGCTGCGACCTAAAAAAGAGATATGGTGATGCTATAAATGATGTCATGATCTGTCTTTTTAAAAACATAAGACGAATTTAAAGGAGTTGTCTAGTATTAGAAAAGGGATCAGATTTTTTCAGAAATGCATCCACATTTGTCCATGGGCTATGTCTGGTAGCTGCAATGCCTGGTACAATCCATGAACACTTGTTGCGCTGTTCTGGAAAAATCCTGGAAAACCTCTTTAAGTTTGTGACACTGTGGGAGGAATTTATCATGAGGATAAAATTTGAAGTTAGTTTTGCTTGAGTCTGCATTGGCATTCTTTTCACCAAATGTATCACTTGTTGCACAATGTTTGTTAAATCTTTAAAGGGGTATTCTCATCCCCGACAATGGGGGCATATTGCTAGGATATTCCCCCGTTGTCTTATAGGTGCGGGTCCCAGAGAGAATGGAGCCATGAAAGTGGTGAAGGGTGCACTGCGCATGCGCAGCCTCCATCCATTCATTTTCTATGGGACCGTCGAAAATAGCCGAGCGTTGGCTTGGCTATTTCTGTTGGGCCCATAAAAGTGAATGGGAGCAGTGGCCGGTCATGCGCCATGCGCTCCTATTCACTTCTATGGGGAGCCGACTTGGTGGTGGCCGGACCGGCGTCCTGCAGCCACCACTTTGCGGGGCTCCATTCCCAATATAGGTGTGGGTCCCAGCAGTGGGACCCACACCTATAAGACAATGGGGGCATATCCTAGCAATATGCCCCCGTTGTCTGAGATGAGACAACTCATTTAAATCTAAAACTTTTGTAAAGAAATTATATTCCAGTTTTCCTACTCTAGTGAGTTTGTGACCTTTTTCTAACTTTTTAAAAAGTTGGAGTAATAAATATTGAGTGAAACTAATTACCAAAGCTGACCACACCCAGTCACAAAGCCCCTATTTTGAGCTCCACACTTCCTGGGTTACTTACCAGAACTAGTAATAATCTTGTCTTTAGAGGGGTGTCCAGCTTTTTTTTAAGTACACCTTTTCCCCCTCAGCCAGCAGTACCTGTTTAGAAATGTATACCTACCTGCTCCTTGCCACTCCATTCCTACTTCTTCACTAGGCTTCCCGTCTCCATCTGTCAACTTCTGCACAGATTTAGTCACTTGTGCCACTGCATCCAATGACTGACCTCGACAGTGACATGTCTTCAAGAGGTACATGACCCAGCAATGGCGTGCTGCTTGGAGGCAAGTAACATTTAATTATCTGTATGAGGATATCATCGTTCCACATCATTTGCCATGGCAAATAGACATGGCCAAGAATGGGATTCAGAGGCTGTAGATTGAAAGCATGAGAACAGCACTAGAATGTAATCCTGAGAGCCAGAAATTACCAACATTTACTCATTGTGTGAAACATCAGTTTTTGGGCATATGCTTAGCGTGCATGTTTAAAGTCTACCTCTGGATGCCCTATTGAAGAGTGTGAGTTGCACTTCAATAGGACCTGTTGCAGTGACCGGGTAACAGGGCATGTGTTTGAGTGGGTGACTGTAGTAGTTGTGGAACTCATGGTTGTGACGCTCCCTGGGCTGGCATGCAGTGATAAGAAAGATGCACCTTTCTTCCCTTAGGGAACGCTTTGGTTCTGAGGCTCTCCTGCCTGATGATGGTTGAGGTGTCCTCGGTGTTGAAGGTTTTGAGGTGCAAGGCAGGGTCCCGGTTCGTGACCTTTGCAGTGTAGTAATGCAGGGAGCAATGAAGAATTCAAATGCAAACAGATCAGGCAGTTCTTAGCATGCATGGACTGTCAGATGTTCATAAAATACAAGCCAATCATCCTCACTCTGCACATCACTAACTGCCACTGATATAAGCAACCAGATGTGGGGGTTTATATTTTAGACAATATAATGCAACCAAAGGGCAGTCCCCTCATGGCAGGCAAAGTCTTCTGTACATTTTTGAAACTTAAACTTACAGTCTATGTTCATAAAATCCACATTGGGATGTGGAAATTCTTATGCAGGTGATCAATGTGCTTTAATGCATATCCAGGCACCGGAGGCTTACTCCTGGATAGATATGTCATAGAGCCTACAAGTCCTTTTCACACAAGTTATTTCTACTGGACTTCTTCTACACCTCTCTCTTCATCAGGCTTGCTTTTTGTAGTTGTTCTGGCACTGTCCTCATTGGTACCTGCTCCAGGACAGGTGCGCTTGTCAGCATTACATCTTTGCATCAGTTGTTTTTGCTGTATAGAAACTAACATTGAACTCACTTCACTGAATGACTTGAACTCACTAGAATGTTCTCTCCTCTCTTTCTCTCTCTCTCTCTCTCTCTCTGGATCTGGTGGTGGCTGTGGATATTGTGGAAAATACCTTGTTCAAATTGTTTGTTAACCCATTCATTTGCACTTTGCAGTGTACTATAATTCTGGAGCAGGACTCTGTACTGTTGCCTGGTAGAATTTTAAATCTGCTTACCTCCCTCAGTCAACAACGCTTCCATCCAGTGTTTTTTCCTCCTGTCCCCCACTCTATTCCCAAATTGTAAAGGGCAGTGGTTCAGCAGTCTGATAAGCAAAGGAAGGTGTGTTTTAGCCAAGGATGCGATTTGGTGGGGGTCCAGATGTAAAAAATTTACCAAGTGACAGGGCCTCATTAAGGGGGTTGTGGAAGACTGGGGGGTAGCAAACCTCTCCCCTTTCTGCTGGACCTGCTAAGGGAAGATGACTTGCCTGTTTCCTGGAGCCAGCTCCCTGCTCCTTCTCCTGCAGGCCTACGCCACTGGGCTCCATCGATGTCAACATCCAGTTTGACATCGCCACAACCAATCTAAGGCTACTGCAGTATCCAGCTACCCTTGTGTCAAGACAAATTATCAGATAATGCAAGGGGAGCTGGACACTGCTGTGGCCTCTGATTGACTGCATATATGTAAAACCGGGAAACAGGTCATCTTTTCTTTGCAGGACCAGCAGAATGGTGAAGGGGGGATGCCAAAACTTCCCATTCTTGCTCAACCCCTTTAAGCGTTCACTTCATCACCTCATAAGGCATTCATTTCATTTTTTACTTCCACTCTTCTTGCAAATTTTATTGATAGTAATACATTCAAATAGAGACATTAAAATAAATCATGTCATAATAGAGTTAACTCACTCTAATAAAATTGAAATAATAATAGTAAGTGATATAAAGCAAGAAAAAATCCAGTGTATGACTTTATAAAAACAGTAGCATATATTCTAGTGATACAAGAACATAAACAGATAGACAAACACAGAAAGATAAAAGGAAAGGGGTAAGGTGAGAGAGGAAGGAAAACAAATGAAAAATCTGTCAAATTAACAAATTTGAGTTAAACACTGCGTGGATCATAATTCTATAATCGAGAAAACAGATCAGATGAAACACTCATGAGATTTACAACATCAACTGTGTTAGGCTACTTTCACACTAGCGTTCGGGGCTCCGCTTGTGAGCTCCGTTTGAAGGCTCTCACAAGCGGTCCTGAACGCATCTGTACTGCCCCAATGCATTCTGAGTGGATGCGGATCCGCTCAGAATGCATCAGTCTGGCAGCGTTCAGCCTCTGCTCTGCACAGCAGGCGGACCCCCGAACGCTGCTTGCAGCGTTCGGGTGTCCGCCTAGCAGTGCGGAGGCAAACGGATCCGTCCAGACTTACAATGTAAGTCAATGGGGACGGATCAGTTTGAAGTTGACACAATATGGCTCAATCTTCAAACGGATCCGTCCCCATTGACTTTCAATGTAAAGTCTGGACGGATCCGTCTGAACAACTTTCACACTTAGAATTTTTTCTAAACTATAATGCAAACGGATCCGTTCTGAACGGATCCAAACGTCTGCATTATAGGAGAGGATCCGTCTGTGCAGACACCAGACGGATCCTCTCTGAATGCTAGTGTGAAAGTAGCCTTATTTTGTCAGGTGTAAGATAGACTGTCCATCTGTTTCAAATTGCGTTATATTTCGGTATTGTCACGGCTGAGGATGGGGGAAATCCTCAGCCGTGCAATGCCAGATGCTGTAGGCCTACTCGGCCAGGAGAACAGGATAGGGAGCAGGTCACCTCCTAACAGCGTCCCTACCCTGACCCTAACTCCTAACTGCATGGGCCGACCTTAAAGGTAGGAGGACCCATGCGCAGGAACCTCGGATCCCTAACTCACCCTCCGTCCGGTCCCTGCGCTAGGAGTCAGGGTAAGACGACCTACTCCTCCTAGACGCGGAGGAGCAGGAGTCTCACTGGCCAAGCTGTTGGGAAAAAGGGGAACACAAACAGTTTTACGGGTATGGCAGGCGAACTAGAAGTTCCTCCAACCTGCCACAGCCTTGCTGACTGGATCCCTGAGCAACAGGAATCCAGAACCGTAAACTGCACAAAAGTGACAAGGAAGGTCCCAACAGAACATCACATACAACATGACATACAAGAAGGCATAAACATAAACTTAAACTTAAACTTAAATCTATGACCACAGTGGTGGCTCTCACAGGCAGATGGAAAAACACAGGAGGCTGCTATCAGCAAGCATGCTGAAGCAACCTCCTGAGCCCTGCCACAGAGAGAGGTTATATAGGCCCAAAGTGGCCACACCCAAAGGAAGGACACACCCAGTGACATCACACACACACACTGGGAAGGGAGTTAACCCTAAACACACCACAGAAGGGAAACTCACAAAAAGGAAAAGTGTCCAACAGATCACACTGTGGCCGTTGCCATAAGCAACGACATGGGTGGCACACGTGTCCAGGGAGTCAGCCCGAAGGCCGGGACACTGCCACCACATGTACATAATACCACCTAAGGTTGCCACGGGTAACCACAGTGCGGGGAATGATGTCTGTGCGCACACAAACATAAAACACAGTGCACACCAGACATACAAACGTGCATCCAAAACAACTCCCCGGGAACCGCACACAAGGCTGTTGTCCGCGGCAACCGCACCGAGGCCAACTACATAATGCCTCAGCTGCGGTTGACACAACAACCAAAACCGCGGGCAACTGTATGCGACTCCCAAGGAGTCACGACCATAACCGTGGCCGTGACAGGTATATTGAAGTCCAAAGTCCATCTCATTTTCTCAAAGTTTTGGATTCTCTTCATTTCCAAATACCATTCCTTCTGCGTGGGAGGTTCTTTTTGCAACCATTTTCTAGGTATCTTAGCAGCATTGAGGAAATACAGGCATAATTCAGATTTTATGGGTGCATGTTGAACATCAAACATATGGAATAATGGTAATTTTATCGAAAACTTAACATTACACTGAAAAACTTAATTACTCACTTTATTAATTGCTTCCCAAAAAGGTGTGATAAGTTGACAAGTATACCAAATGTGTGTATATGTGCCTGTCTCTCCTCCGCACCTCCAGCACTAGTCAGATATTTCTGGGTTCACCCCATGTAACAGGGCTGGTGTTTTATACCATCCAGAGGTGAATTTATATTGCATCTCTTGATAGTTAACAGCTAACAAGGTTCCTAGGTGTTCATATTGTTTTCTAGGGATATTCACCAGACCCTGAAGATTTACAAGCTCACTATGGGGTATAAGAGCCCCATTTTTGTAAATAATCTTTAAAGGTGTCTCACCTAATTGCCTATTGAGCTTTAGAATTTTCTTCAATGTGCAATATTTATTGGGGATAATACTAATTAGAGGGGTATCTGGGCTTATATTAGGAAGAAAGTCCTAGAATTATATATTAATGGCATGGCATTTTTAAGAGAGTTGTTAGTAATGGGATTCTTAATCTTTTTTACATTATCTGGATATGGGGAGGTTTTCCAAAGCATAGAAAATAAATTGATATCTGGAATATCACATTCTACATCAACCCATAATTTCTTAGCATGAGATACTCCCCATTCCAACAGCCTAGTCATTATGGAAGCATTGTAATAACCTTCAATATCCGGTAGTCCTACTCCACCTCTTCTTTTACCTCTAATCATAGTGTGGTAGGCAATTCAGTTTTTTTCTTTTGTCACACAAATTTCAACAACATTTTTTTGACAGCTTTGAAAAAATCTTGTGGAATCTCAATAGGGAGGGTTTGTAATAAGTACAAAATCTTAGGCAATATCAACATTTTAATAAGATTTATTCTCCCAAACCACGAAAGGGCGAGTGATTCCCATTCCCTCAGGTTTTCTTCTATATTTTTTAGTAGGGGGGTATAATTATGTTTATATAAGTCTAAAATTTGTAAACATATATTGACTCCAAGGTATTTAAAGGCCTTGGGGGCAGATTTTAATACATTCAATTGTAACACTTCATCCCAATCCATTGCACACAGGGATACATTGAAGATTTTTGATTTGCTCAGATTGATTTTAAAATCCGAGGCTTTGTTGAAGGCCTCAAATTCTCTTAGCAGTTCTGGCAGAGAGTTCAAAGGGTCAGAGATGGCAAATAAGGTATCATCTGCATATGCAGCTATTTTATGCGTTGTTTGGAGAGTTGTTAATCCCTTAATATTTATGTTATTTCTAATTCTGGATAAGAATGGCTCTAGGGATAAAACAAAAAGAAGGGAAGATAGGGGGCAACCTTGCCTCGTGCTATTATTGATGTCAAATATGTCAGATAAAAGGCCATTTACCTTAATCTGAGCAAAAGGCAAAGAATACAATGCCATGACATTCTCTATAAACCATGCTGGAAAGGAAAATTTTTCCAAGACCGCCTTTAAATATACCCAGTTCAACCTGTCAAAAGCTTTTTCGGCATCAGAAGCTAACAACATTAACGGGGTTTTCCTCAATTTCGCATGTTGGATTATTTGTAGGACTTTGATGGTATTATCCTTTGCTTCTCTGCCTGGGACAAAACCCACCTGATCTTGTATTAAAGAACTCATGTGGTTTGAAGCCTATTTGCCAGGAGCTTTGCATATATTTTAAGGTCTTTGTTAAGCAATGAGATGGGTCTATAATTCTGGCAAATAGTAATATCTTTTCCCTCTTTGGAAAGTACAGTGATATGTGCTAGCAATGATTCATTCCTGAATGGTGAATCTGTAGATATTTTATTACAAATAGAAAGATGGGGGCAAGAATATTTTTGAATTGTTTATAGTAGCAGATGGATATCCCATCCCTGGGCTTTTACCATTTTGCTAACGAATCTATTATTTTAATGACCTGTTCTGTTGAAAAAGGTGCATTAAGTCTCTCAGCATGTTCCGGAGAGAGTTTAGGAACTTCAACATGTTTTAATTTTAAATATTCTTCTATATAATTCTTCAGAAAGGTATCATCCTTACTATCTGGATGTAAATTATATAATTTAGCATAAAAACCTTTAAAGGTATCGGCAATGTTTTTAGACTCGTAGACATCAGTATTAGCTTCAGTTTTTATTTTGGCAATGTGTGATCTCACTTTATCTTTACGAACTACATTAGCAAGTGATTTACCACACTTATTTGCATTAAGATAGTGTTTAAATGTAGACATAAATAGATATCTCTGGGAATGTAGTTCTAATAGCTCTTTTAATTTTAGTCTGAGTTCCATAAGTTCTCCCTCAGCTTTTTTTTTTTTTTTACAAAGGGAGGCCTTATGCAGCCTCTCAAGTTTCTTAATTTTATACAATATTTCATCAACCTCCTTGTTTCTAGCTTTCCTCTCCCTAGAGCCTAATTGTATAATGACCCCCCTCATGATGGCTTTATGAGCCTCCCAGGTTACAGGATTGCATCCTCCTTATGGCAACTTTTCATTAAAATAAAATTGCAAGTGGGTAGTTAATAATTTTAAATCTTATGGCTTGGTGAGGAGCGATTCATTTAATCTCCATGATGTAGGGCTGCTGTTGTTATTACTAAACTGTAACTGGGCCTGTAGAGGAGCATGGTCTGATAAAAGAATCGAGTCATAATTAATGTTTTTGACTGCTCTGATATCTCTTTGACTTACCATTATATAATCTATCCGAGAGTATATCCCATGCACTTTGGAGAAGAACGAATAATCTTTAACTGATGGATGCATTACCCTCCATATGTCGACCAATTGATATTGTTGGAACAATTTTCTTATAGCCTTAAGCCGACAATATGAAATGTAGGTTTTTCCATGTGAGGTATGTATAGAAGGCTCAAATGTCACATTATAATCACCTCCCATTATCAAAGTGCCTTCCATAAACAACTCTAGTCTTTCAAAGATATATTTGAAAAAAGCACATTGCTGTGAATTAGGGGCATATAAATTACCCAGAATAAATAATTGGTCATTTATTTTTCCCTTCAGAAAGATAAATCTTCCTTCCGGGTCTATTCAACAATCAGTTTTAGTGAATTTCATGTGTTTACCAAATGCTTCAGGCTCCTTTTCTTTTCCTGGTTGGGGAACAAGCATTAATTAAACCATTGAGTGTAATAACTATTTTTCGTAATAGGTGTATATGTCTTTTAAAAATGTGTTTCTTGTATAAACAAAATAAAAAAAATTCTCTTTCTAAACAATTGTAGTATCTGCCCTCTTTTAGAAGGGATGTTTAGACCGTTTGCATTATAAGTTGCACAGTTGAAGTTCGTCATGTTAGATAGTATGAAGAGATAGGTCCATTAACACAGGATGACTGATATAACATGTATAACCTAAAATAGGGAAACATTCAGTACACCTCTAACAAAGAGTATAGTACTGAAGGGAAAAACAATAGCGTCTGATTCACAGGAGAAGAGACAAAGACAGGGCTCTCCGTGAGTCAGAGTTTAAGTGCTAGGGGTAGTGCACTCCTGGGGGAAGAGGGGATGCCGGTTGACAAATAAGTATTTTAAACTTATAACCTAGAATACAAAGGTGTGGGCCTATGTATTTAAAATTGAACAATATGTATAAATATACAACAAAAATAACATCATTTAGAAAAATAGGTAGGTAGGTAAACGGTCTTAGAACTATTTGTAGTGACCTCTGACCTATCCTAATAGAATAACAGATTCTGTTGAATCCACATGGACTACACTGGCTCCATCTTAATTAACACAATTTACCAATTAAATACAGGAAAAAAAATTATATGGAGCAGGTTCATCAGGGTGGAAAGCCTCTCTGGTTCTTTTGAGGTGCCCTGGGGGCTGATGACTCTTGAGAATTGCTTTTCTTTTGATTTGGGAGTGGTGATTTTTTTCCCATCTTTCTGCTTGAGGGAGATCATGGAAGACACCCATTGAATTGTTCACTGTCCAATCTGGAATTTCAATCTGAGCAAGATTGAGCCTTGGAAGAACAGCAGACATATCCTCTGGTGATCTGATGGAAAAAGGCCTGTTGTTGTATGTCACCAGCAGACCAAAAGGATAGATACAGCTGTACTTTATATTTCGGTCCCTCAGGGCTTTTGTTAATGGGGTGAACTGCCTTCTCAAATCTAATGTAAACTTCGAAATGTCCTGGAAAATAGTTAGTTCCCTTCCCTCATACTCAATCTTTTGAGCCATATGAGCCTTTTTGAGGATTTCTTCCTTCAATCTAAAGCTTAACAGTTAGCACAGTACTGTACATCTCTTTGGTTATCATTAGCTATGTGTCTGGGTCTGAAAACTCTATGAGCTCTTTCAATCCCCAGATCTTGGGGTTCTTCTTTACCTAATAGTTCTAAGAAGATCTGGGTCAGAACCTCTGGGATATCCTTGTCCTCCACTTGTTCTACAAGACCTTTTATTCTTAGATTGTTTCTTCTGGACCTATTTTCTAGGTCATCGATATGAAAGTGAAAGTCATAGAGTTCTTTTTGTTGTGTTTTGAGTTTATCCTCCAAATGACTAGCATGCTGAACAACTTTCTCAGAAACCTCTTCTATGGAGTTCAATATGGTAAACACCTGTCTGATATCTGATTTTATTTCGGAAAGCTCATATTTTTAATGCTCTCTGAGGTTGGTAAATCCTTAATGTATGTTCTTATATCATCATACTCTTGGACAGAGTCATCATCTGAGTCAGAACCTGACCCTTGGGCAGCAAAAAACTTTCTTGAGCTTTTGATATTAGCAGAGTGTTCTGCTGCAGCAGTGGTGTTCTTTTGTGATTTGTTCCAATCAGACTGCTTTTTTGGCGTTTTTGTAGGCCTCTCTTCTTCTGGAATTATTTTCGGTTTTCCTATGTTGTAAGCAGCTGATCTTGTTGGGAAGATTCAAACAGGTATGTAGGATGTGTCCTTAAAATCTGAGAGAAGTTGAAGGAGTGAAGGGAAGAAGGCAGTCCACAAAAGATAAAAAATACGCTACATGAAAGGCTAAAATGACATCAGGGCCAGAGGTAGTTTATGATGGCCAATGTTCGCATGGATAAAGCAATAGGTTGTCAGCTGGTTACTTTAAAATCCGTGGTTACTGTTGTTTTAAATATCGGGTAATATGCGCACTATTTACATTCAGCGCCTTATCACCACGGCAAAAAAGATGTAAAGGAAGTAGATCATTATTAAAAAAATATGCTTTTTCTATACCTTGGTGTATAGCAGTAATCCTGAAACGAGGATATTAACTGTAAAGATAGTCAGACTCAGCACATGCTGTTATTAAGTTCCGGTGCTGCCGCTATAAAATTATGCCCCGGCTTCTCCCGGATGTAGGCCCCATTTTGTAAAGCGCTTTAAAACGCTAAAAATAAGCCTAAACACAGAAAATTATGTCCAGCTCTTAATCGGGAGAAGCGGAGAGACCTCAGTGATAGTTGTTAAGCTTCTGAGGCAGCTATGCAGAGCGGGCTCTTCCCGGGATGATCGTGCCCCCTGCCTGGCACTTTAGTCCCCGGCTTCTGCAGCGGCCTAGGCCGTGATGTAAAATTTGCCTGAGAAAGTCCCAAAAAGGGATGGGCTGATAGCTTAAGGTCTCCTTATTCCCCCGATGTAGGTTTCACTCACAAAACGTCTGTGGAATCAGCTTAACAGGTGGTAAAATGTTGATGCTTGTGGGAGCTCAGGCACAGTGTTTCCGCTCTGAACGGCAGTTAGCTCCGCCCCTTTACTTCCACTTTTCTAATTAGTCCATCCACAAAACTCCAAGTCAAATACATCACAGGTGTGTGGCCATATACACAGAAACAGACAGAAAACTAAGTAATAAAAATAATAACTATAACTGAATTGAAAAGATTGCAGCATTAAATTAATATGTCTGCCATTTCTAAAGATCTTTGCTCTTGTTATATATTCCTTTGTGTAGTGAGCGGTGAACATGGAGTCATAAAGTTCTCCTAGTAATAACCATGTCTCTGTGAAAATTGGAAAAGCCATTTGGTCTTATATTGAAATCCTTTGCTGATTCAGCTCTGCAAAGGCAATTGCTCTTTTAATCAGCAGATACAAGGTTTCAACTACATGGATAGGCAATTTATCTCGGATGGATATGTAATGCAATTTATGTGCATAAGGTCCTGTGTCTACATGTAAACAATATAACAGTGGAGAGTGGATGTGAACTTTGTCTTACCTGGTTTATACCTACAATAACTTGTCTGATGTAAACTTGTGAACCTTATGGAGTATTTTTATGAGCAGCAAGACTACTTAAAATAAAAATTCAACCACAAAATGGGATATTTTTAAAAGCATCCTAAAATCTAATTGTGAGAGGTACATACCCTATGGGAATAAAAGGTTAAGGAACAATACATTTTTTGGGGGGATAAATGGAAATATAAAGAAAGCAATAAATGACAAAAAGAAAGCATTTGCATCACTAAAACAGGAGGGAGCGAGGATGCATTGAAAAACTATAAGGAAAGAAATAGAATATGGAAAAGACAAATAAAAGCTGCCAGACTAGAGACCAGGAGATTAATTGCCAAAGAGAGTAAAACTAACCCTAAAATGTTCTTCAATTATATAAATGGTAAAAAGTATAAATCGGAAGGTATCGGCCCTTTACGGAGTAATGAGGGGGGAGTTGCAGAGAGCAATGAGGACAAAGCAAAGCTATTAAATATTTTTTTCTCCACTGTGTTCACTGAAGAAAATATACTGTCAGATAAAATGCAGAATATAAAAGTAAAATCCCCATTAAAAGTGCCCTGTCTGACCCAGGAAGAAAGTACAGCGGCGTTTTAATAAAAATAAATTGACAAATCACCGGATCCTGATGGCATACACCCGGTATCCTAAGAGAATTAAGTAATGTCATAGCCAAACCCTTATTTCTGATATTTAAGGACTCTATACTGACAGGTAGTGTTCCACAGGATTGGCGCATAGCAAATGTGGTGTCCATTTTCAAAAAGGGTCTATAAACAGAGCCCGGAAACTATAGCGAGGTAAGTTTAACATCTGTCGTGGGTAAACTATTTAAAGGTTTCCTAAGAGATGCTATCTTGGAGTATTTTAATAAAAATAAGCAAATAACGCCATATCAGCATGGTTTCATGAGGGATTGGTCATGTCAAACTAATTTAATCAGTTTCTATGAGGAGATAAGTTCTAGACTTGACCGCAGCGAATCAATGGATGTCGTATATCTGGACTTCTCCAAAGCATTTGACACTGCTTGGACTGGGGGAAAATGTCTGTATGTGGGTAAGTAACTGGCTCAGTGATAGAAAACAGAGGGGGGTTATCAATGGTACACACTCAGATTGGGACACTGTCACTAGTGGAGTAACTCAGGGGTCAGTATTAGACCCAGTATTAGACCCTATATTTATTAATGATCTTGTAGAAGACTTGGACAGTAAAATCAAAATTTTTGCAGATGACACTAAACTGTGTAAAGTAATTAACATGGAAGAGGACAGTATACTGCTACAATGGGATCTGGATAGATTGGAGGTTTGGGCAGATAAGTGGCAGATGAGGTTTAACACTGACAAATGTAAGGTTTTGCACATGGGAAGGAATAATGCAAGTCACCCGTACATACTAAATGGTAAAAAACTGGGTAACACTGACATGGAAAAGGACCTAGGAATTTTAGTGAACAGCAAACTAAGCTGTATAAACCAATGTCAGGCAGCTGCTGCCAAGGCCAATAAGATAATGGGTTGCATCAAAAGGGGCATAAATGCCCGTAATGAGAACATAATCTTACCACTTTACAAATCACTAGTCAGAGCACACATGGAGTACTGTGTACAGTTCTGGGCTCCTGTGAACAAGGCAGACATAGCAGAGCAGGAGAGGGTTCAGAGAAGGGCAACTAAAGTAATAACTAGAATGGGTGAACTACAGTACCCTGAAAGATTATCAAAATTAGGGCTATTCACTTTAGAAAAAAGACGACTGATAGGAGATCTAATAACTATGTATAAATATATAAGGGGTCTGTACAGAGATCTCTCCCATCATCTATTTATCCCCAGGACTGTGACTGTGACGAGGGGACATCCTCTGAGTCTGAAGGAAAGAAGGTTTGTACACAAACATAGAAGTGGATTCTTTACGGTAAGAGCAGTGAGACTATGGAACTCTCTGCCTGAGGAGGTGGTGATGGTGAGTTCACTAAAAGAGTTCAAGAGGGGCCTGGATGTATTTCTGTAGGGTAATAATATTTCAAGTTATAGTTACTAGAGAGAGGTCATTGATAAAGGGAGTTATTCTGATTGCCTGATTGGAGACGGGAAGGAATTATTTTCCCCTAAAGTGGGGAAAATTGGCTTCTACCTCACAGTTTTTTTTGCCTTCCTCTGGATCAACTTGCAGGATAACAGGCTGAACTGGATGGACAGATGTCTTTTTTCAGCCTTGTAAACTATGTTACTATAAAATGGCCAGATTATCTGCTCTTACTAATATATATTACATGACAAACTGTTACTCAGATCGACTACAAATGAAATATAAAACTGTAAAATTCTCTATGAGATCTTGAAACGTTGATTTCTTCTGCCTGCCGTCTGGCAAGGAAATTAATAAATAATAATGTTCTGTATGAATAAAAACTTGAGGGAATTTCATGTTTCAAAAGTGCACAATGAATTAGCTAGTTATCTTTTCTAAACATCGGGGTTATAACAAGGATTGGGAAGCACATAGTGGAGAAATCTTCAATAGTAAAGACAGAGCAACAGTACAAATTGTCTTGGATCAATCAAGCACTCCCAAGAGTGAAGCTCTTTGTGAAATGTAACATCTGAAATATGGATTTTTTTCTGTACAAATTTCAAGCTAGGGGAAAAGCAGTCAGCTCAGGGCTGGGATAGACAAATTGTAGAGTATGAACTGACAGTCTGACTGCTTAGAGCATGGCATTATCTAGAGTAATCGCTGATAACCCTAGAATCTCACCAGTGGTCCCACCACAGTGCCATCTGAGATGTTCCTCTACAGTAACACTGTCAATGTATTTTACATGATATGTGGAAATCTACTGGAATCACATATAGGAAATCACTACACCACTCAATGTGAGATCTGAGCATGGCTGAGCCATGTGAAGCAGCCCTTTGAGGGACATGTGAGTATAACATTCAACATTTTTGCGTTTAAGGGAGAAAAATTTTTTACTTCTAATTCTATCACTGGAAAATTAAGTCTTACCCATTGATCCTCTGGAAATATTACTGAAGAAATCATAGATTATATACTACTGTAATGTAAACTTAAAGGACCCAAGTGCCCAATAAGTGCCCAATAAGTACAATAAGTGTTCAGGCACTCTTTATGAAACGTAGCCCTGCTCTTCCACATGGATTACATCACATAACCCTGCACTGAAATCTTGTGCATGCATGGTGAAAACCCCAGGTGCATGTGCAGGCCATTCCCTTCTGTGGGTATCAGCATCATTCCTTGTACTGGAAATAGTGTTGGCACATGATCGGGATTGCATATACTCCCTAGACGTACACAATAGTTAAGTCATGATCAGGACTGCCCACTAGGTACTTGCCAAGTCATTTGCATATCACATTAAACTGTATTACCATAGCTGCCAACTGTCCCAAATTTGCAGGGACTGCCCCTGATTTTCAGAGGCAGTCCTGGCAAATTCGGGCTGTCCTGGACCAAAAATGGGCATCACTAATAAAAACCTACCCCTAATTGGGTGTTCCCGGGCGGGTTTGTTGCTGACAGACTCCCATTAATCTATAGGACTCAGCAGAAATAAACTCTTGGCCCCAATATGAGACTAGTGACCTCATAGCACTGGCTTGGTGATGAAACCATTCGATTTGCTGATATCTCATGTCAATCCCTGCTCTTAGTAATGTCCCACAAGAGATCAGATGGTCAGTGGTCTTAGTACATAAAGAATATGATGGCACTTGACACATTTGCATTTCTTTGTATAAAATTGAAGACATACAGTAGAGAGACCTGCATAGAAACTCTATTATGGCAGAAGGATCCATAATGTGACCGTGTTTATTAGATATTTTTATCTTCTGATTGATTCTTCTACATTTGGAATAATGTCACATTTGTACTTTGGATTGTAGCTTAAAACTTAGGAATAATGAGAGAACCTATAATAGTTATGTTTTGCTGATTTTATCTTTCCCTGATTAACAAAGGTCATACAACATTATTTCACTGAGATAAAATACAAAAAATAGATGATCCCTGAATTAAATCTTAACTACACAAAATGCATTTTCTAGATACTCATGCATACTAGAAAAAAACATAATGTGCCAGCAAATAAAAATTAATTAAACAACAATAAAATGCTTTGTGTCTTGATTTTCCTAGCAGATTGCCTTTAAAGAGAGTATATCTCCAAGAAAAAACTGTTCTGGAGCATCTGTACTAATAACTCTGAGTTGTGCCATTCCTCTGGTTATCTCTCTTAGGCTCCATTCACACATCCGTAGAATGGGTCCGGATCCGTTCCGCAACATTGGAGAGCGAATCCGGACCCATTCATTCTCTATAGGGGCCGGAAGAGATGCCGACAGCACACTGTGTGCTGTCCGCATCCGCATTTCCAGAGCGCGGCCCAATCCTCCGGTCCACGGCTTCGGAAAAAAATAGAACATGTTCTATTCTTGTCTGCGGACAAGAATAGTCAGTTCTATGGGGGTGCCAGCAATTTGCAGATCCGCAATACACTACGGACGTGTGAATGGACCCTTAGAAAGATAAAAATAAATTGACAACTGTTAAAAAGCTGTCTTCCTACACAATCTGACATTGGCAACACTAATTGGACAGTGGTAGCATGTGCAGGGACAACCCCCCAACTGGGAACATCTAATTGTCAATTTATGCATTCATTTGTAGCAGGAATGATAGAGGAATAACACAACACAGAGTTCCAGGAAATAAGTACTTACTAAAATAGACATGTAAGGCGAGCTGATATCTCTTTAATATCCTAATTCAGTTCAGGTGCATAATAAATAGGACTGTGCTGGATTCAATTCTTTAAATTATTTTGAAAACAGTAAACCACTCATGTACAATAAAAAAAAATATTGTTAATGGGGTTTTATATATTCACGGCTGTTTTAGGGAGCTGCCGGAGACTATACAGTGGATGGAGTTGGAAGCAGAAGGTTCAGTTCAATGTGTAGTGGCCGTGCTGGGGTACTTCCACTCATCTCCCATTCATGCTGCAATACGCCAGTGCCAGAAACTACACACTGTACCTTTGTTTCAATTAAATTTAGGTACAAGTCCTGCCCATATCAGCTTCCAGTCTAATAGGGAATCAGTCTAAGATGAGGGATGAGCGAACACCTGGAAGTTCGGGTTCGCCGGGTTCAGAGGAACTTCGGCTCAAAGTTCAGGTTCGGGACCCGAACTTGACCCCGCACCCCATTAAAGTCAATGGGGACCCGAACTTTGGGGAACTAAAATGCCTGTAAAATAATCATAGTAAGGGCTAGAAGGCTGCAAAAGGAAGCAAAATGAGGGTAAGAGCAGGACAATTGCCCTGCAAACAAATGTGGATAGGGAAATGACATAAAATAACATAGAATAGAATAAAAAAAATATATATAAATCTTTAACTAGGAGGCGGAGGTCAAAGTGGATTAGGAGGTTGAGGAGGTGGTGGACGTGGCAGTGTAGGTAAAAGCGGTGGTGGAGGAGCTAGCCAACACAGTTCTTTTTTTTTTTTTTTTATTTATTTATTTTTTATTTATTTATTTTTATCAATTTAGGAAGACCCCAAAACATTTGGAAATAGAAAAGAGAATGCAAAGAGAAAGTGCGCTGGAGTATAACAATGGCTGGGTGCGGACAGTATACTTGTCTATTCAGCACAAGGTACTGACAAGTCCTGAGGGATCCATGCCTGGTTCATTTTAATGAACGTAAGCTTGTCCACATTGGCTGTGGACAGGCAGCTGCGCTTGTCTGTGATCACCCCCCCCCTTCCTGCCATGTTAAACACATGTTCAGACAATACACTGGCTGCAGGGCAGGCCAGCACCTCCAAGGCGCAAAGGGCAAGCTCAGGCCATGTGCCCAATTTGGAGACCCAGAAGTTGAATGGGCAATCCCATCAGTCAGTACGTGTATGCATGTGCACATGTACTGTTCCACCATGTTGCTGAAATGCTGCCTCCTGCTAAGACGTTCCGTATCAGCTGGTGGTGCTGGTTGTTGTGGCGTGCTGACAAAGCTCTTCCACATTTCGGCCATGCTAACCCTCCCTTCTGAGGTGCTGGCGGTGTTCCAACTGAATTGGCGACTTCTTCCTCCTCCTCTGCCTTCACCTTGTGCTTCCACTGAGCCCCCGCTGTCAGGTGGGAATGCCATCAGCAGAGCGTCTACCAGCGTGCGATTGTACTTGCGCATCTTCCGATCACACTCCAGTGACAGAATTAAGGATGACACATTGTCCTTGTAGCGGGGATCCAGCAGGGTGGCCACCCCGTAATCAACACTGGTTAGAATGTGTGCAACTTGGCAGTCATTGCGCAAGCACTGTAGCATGTAGTTTGCTCATGTGTGCCAGGCTGCCCAGAGTTAACAACAAGCTGTCCTCTGTGGGAGGTGTATCGTCTGTGCCCTCTGTATCCCCCCAGCCATGCTCCAGTGATGCCCATGACCTGCTTTGGGTGTCACCCTGCTGTGAACACAGTTCCTCTTCCTCATCATTCTCCTCATCCTCCAGAACTGTGCCCTGGATGGACAGTTGTGTACCTGGCCTCTGTTGGTGCAGGAACCAACCCTCCGAACCACTTGTGAATCACTGGCCTGATAACAGTGGAAATTATCCCTCTTCCTCCTGTGCCACATCCTCTTCAATCATCGCCCTAAGTGTTTTTTCAAGGAGACATAGAAGTGAGATAGTAACGCTGAGGACGGCGTATTCGGCACTGGCCATGTTGGTGGAGTACTCGAAACAGCGCAATGCGGCACACACGTCCCGCATGGAGGCCCACTCGGTGGTGAAGTGGTGCTGTTCTGCAGAGCGACTCACCCATGCATGCTGCAGCTGAAACTCCGCTATAGCCTGCTGCTGTTCGCACAGTCTCTCCAGCATGTGCAAGGTGGAGTTCCACCTTGTGGATACATCGCACATGAGGCGGTGAGCGGGAAGGCCGAAGTTATGCTGCAGTGCAGACAGACGAGCAGCAGCAGTTTGAGAACACCAAAAGCGCACACAGATGGCCCGCACTTTCTGCAGAAGCTCTGACATATCAGGGTAATTTTTTAGGAACCACCAAATTCAGCACATGTGCCAGGCAAGGGATGTGCGTCAAACTGGCTAGGCCAAGAGCTGCTACGAAGTTTCGACTGTTATCGTACACCACCAGGCCGGGCTTGAGGCTCAGTGGCACCAACCGCTCATCGGTCTGTTGTTCTATGCCTGTCCACAGCTCCTGCGCGGTGTGGGTTTTTCCCCCCCAAACAGATGAGTTTCAAAACAGCCTGCTGTCGTTTCCCCCTGACTGTGCTGAAGTTGGTGGTGAAGGTGTTACGCTGACCGGATGAAGAGGTGGTAGAGGAGGAAGTGGAGTAGAAGGAGGAGGCATCAGGAGGCAAAGAGAAACGTCCTGCAATCCTCGGTGGTGGAAGGACATGCGCCAAACTGCTATCCGCCTCAGGCCCAGCGGCCACTGCATTTACCCAGTGTGCAGTTAGGTAGATATATAGCGTCCCTGCCTGTGCTTACTGGTCTACGTAGCGGTGGTTATGTGGACCTTGCCACAGATGGCGTTGCGCAGTGCACTTTTAATTTTGTCCACCACTTGGTTGTGCAGGGCAGGGATGGCTCGTCTGGAAAAGTAGTGGTGGCTGGGAACCACGTACTGTGGGACAGCCACCGCCATAAGGTTTTTAAAAGTTTTTAAAAGTCTCTGTGTCCACCAGACGGAATGACAGCATTTCAAAGGCCAGGAATTTTGAAATGCTGGCATTCAGGGATTTGGTGTTACCGCCATGTATTGCATGCAGGCCTGCCTCTTCTTCTCCTCCTCCTACTCCATCTCCTCCTCGGCTGACGCCTCCTTTTCCACTGCTACCACCTCTTCCCCCCCAAGCTCCCCAGAACCTATTCGATGTCCCAGGTGAGACACTGCCATACTGTGCTGCGGATGTTGTGCCTGGAAGCCAAGAGCTACACCGGTCCTGCACTGCTGATCAGTGGCTAACCTCACTCAATTTGACAGTTGGTAAAGTGGTGTGCGACAACGGTGCCAATCTGCTGAGCGCGTTGAAACAGGTCAAAATGACACACATGCCGTGCATGGCACACGTCTTGAACTTAGTTGTGCAGTGATTCGTTGCCTAATACCCCCGTGTCCAGGACATTTTGCGGCAGGCCAGGAAAATCTCTGGATATTTTAGAAGATCTTACACGGCCATGGCTTGCCTTGCTGACGTTCAGCGGCGACACCAGCTGCCCGTCAGATGTCTGGTTTGTGAGAGCCCGATGCACTGGAACGTCACCTTGTATATGCTTGATAGACTGCTCCAGCAGCAACGTGCCTTTAACGACTACCTGTACAAACTCTGCAGCAGGACATGTTCTGGGGAGCTTGGTTTCTAAACACCTCGCCAGTGGCTGCTCACGCGTGATGCATGCAGACTTCTGCGGCCGTTTGATGAGATCACCAAACTGATCAGTCGCAGCCAGGGCACAATCAGTGACATCGTACCTTACACCTTCTTTCTGGAGCATGCATTGCATTGTGTCATTGATCAAGCCATCGAGGAGCAGGGGCAGGAAGATGAGTAAGTCGCAATGATGAATGAATTCCCGGGGGGGGCTACTCCATCTGAGACAAGTCAGCAGGAGTCTGAAGTAGGAGTCAGAGGAGGATGGTGGCTGGGGGGAGGTGAAGGAGGAGCAAGAAGAGCAGGCTTTGAGGGGGGACTTAAAACTTTTCGGGGATCCATGGTGTTGTCCGTGGCTGGGGGGAGGAGACTGAGGATGACATTCTCCTGGGCGATGAGCAGGAGACAGCCACCATTTCCAATTTAGTGCAAATTGGGGCCTTCATGCTCCAGTGTCTGCAGAGGGACCCCCGTATAAAAAGCATAAAGGGCAAGGACCAGTACTGGGTGGCAACGTACTTAGACCCCTGGTACAAACACAAAATGCCGGACATGTTACCAGCATCACAGAGAGCTGACAGAATGCAGCATTTCCAGGCCTTGCTGTTAAAGATGCTGCATTTTGCTGTTGCAGGCGCTGGCAGAGGAATTTCCACCCATAGCGAAACAGGTGCAGGTACCAATCCTACCACTCCTGCAAGAAGAGGTCGGTTTGAATATGTGTTGGTTACTATAGATATTAAATCATTCTTGCAGCCAACCCATCGACAGCCGCCCTCCGATCCAGTCTCAGGGAATGCCTAGACCGACAGGTGTCCGACTACATCAGGTTAACGGCCAATGTGGACGCTCTGAGAAGCGAGGAACCCCTGGACTACTAGGTGTGCAGGCTTGACCTGTGGCCAGAGCTGGCACAATTTGCCATGGAACTCTTGGCTTGCCCCTCAATGAGTGTCCTGTCTGAAAGGACGTTCAGCGCAGCAGGGGGGATCATGACCGATAATCGCACTCGCCTAGCTCACGACAGTGTGGACTACCTCACATATCTAAAAATGAATTAGGCATGGATCTCGGAGGAATTTAACACCTGTGACGACCATGTGTAATTGAATTTCCTCATGCCAGCCCACACATATCTGCCATCACCCAGAACAAAGAATGGTCCTTGTCTTATGTATATACAGCGACATAAAAGGCCTTTTCTGTCAGGTGAATGCCTAATTTTTGGGGCCTCTACTCCGGTGGCCTACAGTGCAATTTTTATCCAGTGACCGCCTAATGTACCTCCAACTACAGAATCACAAGTTCTGTTGTGTCAGGTGAATGCCTTATTTTTGGGGCCTCTACTCCAGTGGCCTACAGTAAAATTTTTATCCAGTGACCACCTAATGTACCTCCAGCCACAGAATTACAAGTTCTTTTGTGTCAGGTGAATGCATAATTTTTAGGGCCTGTACTCCAGTGGCCTACTGTAAAATTTTTTCCAGTGAACGCCTAATGTACCTCAAGCCACATCAGCCAAAGTTCTTTTCTGTCCGGTGAATGCCACAAATTTTGGGGCCTGTACTCCAGTGGCCTACAGTAAAAATTTTATCCATTGAATGCCTAATGTACCTCCAGCCACATCAGCCAAAGTTCTTCTCTGTCCGGTGAATACCAAATTTTTGGGGCCAGTACTCCAGTAGCCTACAGTAACATTTTTAACCAGTGAATGCCTAATGTACCTCCAGCCACATCAGCCAAAGTTCTTTTCTGTCAGGTTAATGCCTAATTTTTGGGGCCTGTACTGGCCTACAGTAAAAATTTTATCCAGTGACTGCCTAATGTACCTCCAGCTACAGAATCACAAGTTATTTTCTGTCAGGTGAATGCCTAATTTTTGGGGCCTCCACTGGCCGACAGTTCTATTTTTATCCAGTGACCGCCTAATGTACCTCCAGCCACATCATCACAAGTTCTTTTCTGTCAAGTGAATGCCTAATTTTTGGGGCCTTTACTCCAGTGGCCTACAGTAACATTTTTAACCAGTGAATGCGTAATGTACCTCCAGCCACATCAGCCAAGTTCTTTTTTGTCAGGTTAATGCCTAATTTTAGGGGCCTGTACTGGCCTACAGTAAAATTTTTAGCCAGTGACCGCCTAATATACCTCCAGCCACATAATCACTTGTTCTTCTCTGACAGGTGGATGCCTAATTTTTGGGGCCCGTACTCCCGTAGCCTAAAATAAAAAATTTCTAGGCTCCAGCAGGGCACATTTTTGAGAGTTTCCCTTTAAGACGCATAACAATGGCCCCTGATTAAAATACATATTTTTTGTGTGGATTTTTGCTAAGGATACCTCTCTGGTATATCACTGTCCGTGTTGTGGGACTATTTGTGTACTTCTAGTAAGTGTTTGCTGGCTGCAAATATTACCTGAAGGTTTTTCAGGTTCGCCTGCCATTAAAGTAAATTGGGCCCGCCGCGAACGCACGGTTCGCGAACATTTGATCGCGAACACGTGTTCACAAATCGTCCCGGCCGATGTTCGTCCATCACTAGTTGGCACCTGTGTTTCGTCATCATCAGAGATGTGCTGCGGTGGTCCTCCCATGTCCACATCCTGAAACATAAGTTGTTGGGCATCGGTGTACTCAATATCTTCCACTTCTGGTGCAGGGCTATTTGGACGGCCAACGGAAACCCTGCCAGCAGAGTCATCAAAAAGCATAAGAGACTGCTGCATGACTTGGGGCTCAGACTACTTGACTGATTTGCAAGAGGGTGAGATGATAGACAGATGCCCATGGGCTGCAAGTGCCAACTCTGCGCTTTCAGCATGGGACTGGGTGGGAGACAATGTGAAGGAACTGGAGGCACTGTCAGCCACCCAATCTACTACCGCCTCTTCTTGTTCTGGCCTCGCCATTCGTACACCAGTTTTCGGGCCTACAAGATAACGCTGAACGTTCTGTCGCCTACGTGCACCTGAGGAAAGTGTTTCATTCGGACGTGTAGCTGGCACAGATCTACCACGTCCTCTCCATGCAACAGGAGCTCCACCAACACCAGCAGCACCACGACCCGGGCCATGTCCCTTATTTGATGCTCTCCTCATTCTTTGAGGTCAACCACCAAACTAACAGACGGATTAACTATATTAATTTCCCTGTCACGTATGCAATGCAGGTGTGCCTCACACAAAAAATGGGGTATATTTCACCCACCGAACTAACAGACGGATTAGGCTACTTTCACACTTGCGGCAGAGTGATCCGGCAAAACTGATGGCATTTGTAAGACTGATCAGGATCCTGATCAGTCTTAAAAATGCCTGATCAGTCAGAAAAATGCATTGAAATGCCGGATCTGTCTTTCCGGTGATATCCGGCAAAACGGATCCGGTATTCATTTTTTTCACCTTTTTTTCGATCTGGGAATATGTCACACACCAATCTAACAGACCAATTAACTATATTAATTTCCCTGTCACATATGCAATGCAGGTGTACCTCACACAAAAATATGGGTATATGTCACCCACCGAACTAACAGACCAATTAACTATATTTATTTCCCTGTCACATATGCAGTGCAGGTGTAACTCACACAAAAATTGGGTATATGTCACTCACCAATCTAACAGACGGATTAACTATATCAATTTCACTGTCACGTATGCAATGCAGGTGTACCTCACACAAAAAATGGGTATATGTCACCCACCGATCTAACAGACAGATTAACTATTATATTTTTGAGTCAGGGTACAAAGATGGTGGTTTGCACCCACAAAGAATTCTCTATAGGTCACCAACAGAACAAATAGCCAGATGAGATTCCTAACACTGTCCCTCAGTTCAGCTGCCTGCTTTCTGTCCCTGCACTACTCAGAGCTGATGGGCGGTGCTACACGTGATCCAGCTTGTATAGATGCTTGGTCACATGATGCACCGGCTAATCACAGCCATGTTATTACTAGGCATGGCTACGATGGCTTCTAAGTGCCCACAGCTTAAAAGCTTGTTGATCGGCTGCCACCGAATTTGAACCCAAACTTTTCCGGCAAAGTTCGGGTTAGCTCAACACTAAGATAGAAGAGGTTGACAAATGGAGTAAACACTCAAGATGAGGAGGAGCTGTTGAAATACTGCTTGGGTTGATTAACCAATGTCCGTTCAGAGATTGCGGCTCATGTTAATCGTGCAGCTGCAGATCGGGTTGCCCGCTGTCAGTGACAGCAGGACAACCCTTAGAGAAGGCAGGGACAGTTCCCAGGTGTCCCTGCCTTCTAGATCACCGAGCGCTGTGTATGCAGTGCAAGAAGCGCAATGCGCTTCCTGTTCCGGCCCGGCGGTCGTGTGACCGCCGGGGCGAGGAGAGTGCAGGAGCTGTCAGGTCTTTCACAGACCTTGATCAGCCCTGTACTGAGGCTGTACAGCACAGTATACCTCTGTACAGCCTCTCTGGGGGGTGTATTTCCCCTGTTAGGCCTCATGCACACGACAGTATTTTTTCACGGTCCGCAAAACGGGGTTCCGTTGGTCCGTGATCCGTGACCGTTTTTTTCGTCCGTGGGTCTTCCTTGATTTTTGGAGGATCCACGGACCTGAAAAAAAAGTCATTTTGGTGTCCGCCTGGCCGTGCGGAGCCAAACGGATCCGTCCTGACTTACAATGCAAGTCAATAGGAACGGATCCGTTTGACGTTGACACAATATGGTGCAATTGCAAACGGATCCGTCCCCCATTGACTTTCAATGTAAAGTCAGGAGTTAATATACCATAGGATCTAAGTTTTCTCCAATCCGATGGTATATTTTAACTTGAGGCGTCCCCATCACCATGGGAACGCCTCCATGTTAGAATATACCATCGGATTTGAGTTAAATCGTGAAACTCATATCCGACAGTATATTCTAACACAGAGGCGTTCCCATAGTGATGGGGACGCTTCAAGTTAGAATACCATACGAACTGTGTACATGACTGCCCCCTGCTGCCTGGCAGCACCCGATCTTTTACAGAGGGCTGTGATCCGCACAATTAACCCCTCAGGAGCCGCACGTAAAGGGTTAATTGTGCCTATCATAGCCCCCTGTAAAAGATCGGGTGCTGCCAGGCAGGAGGGGGCAGACCCCCTCCCTCCCCAATATTATATTCATTGGTGGCCAGTGCGGCCTCTCCTCTCCCCCCGCCCAGTTAAAATCACGTTTCGAATCCCCCATCATTGGTGGTCAGTGCGGCCTCACCTCTCCCCCCCCCTTGTTAAAATCACCTTCCGAATCCCCCATCATTGGTGGCCAGTGCGGCCTCACATCCCCCCCCCTTGTTAAAATCACGTTCCGAATCCCCCATCATTGGTGGCCAGTGCGGCCTCACATCTCCCCCCCCTTGTTAAAATCACGTTCCGAATCCCCCATCATTGGTGGCCAGTGCGGCCTCACATCTCCCCTCCCCCCCCCTAGTTAAAATCACGTTCCCCCATCATTGGTGGCAGTGGAGAGTTCCGATCGGAGTCCCAGTTTAATCGCTGGGGCTCCGATCGGTAACCATGGCAACCAGGACGCTACTGCAGTCCTGGTTGCCATGGTTACTTAGCAATTTTTAGAAGCATTATACTTACCTGCGAGCTGCGATGTCTGTGACCGGCCGGGTGCTCCTCCTACTGGTAAGTGAAAGGTCTGTGCGGCGCATTGCCTATAGCACAGACCTGTCACTTACCAGTAGGAGGAGCGCCCGGCCGGTCACAGACATCGCTGCTCGCAGGTAAGTATAATGCTTCTAAAAATTGCTAAGTAACCACGGCAACCAGGACTGCAGTAGCGTCCTGGTTGCCATGGTTACCGATCGGAGCCCCAGCGATTAAACTGGGACTCCGATCGGAACTCTCCACTGCCACCAATGATGGGGGAACGTGATTTTAACTAGGGGGGGGAGATGTGAGGCCGCACTGGCCACCAATGATGGGGGATTCGAAACGTGATTTTAACTAGGGGGGGGGGATGTGAGGCCACACTGGCCACCAATGATGGGGGATTCAGAACGTGATTTTAACTAGGGGGGGAGATGTGAGGCCGCACTGGCCACCAATGATGGGGGATTCGGAACGTGATTTTAATAAGGGGGGAAGAGGTGAGGCCGCACTGGCCACCAATGATGGGGGATTCGAAACGTGATTTTAACAAGGGGGGGGGGAGATGTGAGGCCGCACTGGCCACCAATGATGGGGGATTCGAAACGTGATTTTAACTGGGGTGGGGGGAGAGGGGAGGCCGCACTGGCCACCAATGAATATAATATTGGGGAGGGAGGGGGTCTGCCCCCTCCTGCCTGGCAGCACCCGATCTTTTACAGGGGGCTATGATAGGCACAATTAACCCTTTAGGTGCGGCACCTGAGGGGTTAATTGTGCGGATCACAGCCCCCTGTAAGAGATCGGGTGCTGCCAGGCAGCAGGGGGCAGTCATGTACACAGTTCGTAGTATATTCTAACTTGAAGCGTCCCCATCACTATGGGAACGCCTCTGTGTTAGAATATACTGTCGGATATGAGTTTTCACGAAGTGAAAACTCATATCTGAAAAAGCTTTTATGCAGACGGATCTGCGATCCGTCTGTGTGAAAGTTGCCAACGGCCACGGATCACGAACGCGGATGCCAATATTGTGTGCATCCGTGTTTTTTCACAGACCCATTGACTTGAATTGGTCTGTGAACCGTTGTCCGTCAAAAAAATAGGACAGGTCATATTTTTTTGACGGACAGGAAAAACGGATCACGGCCACGGATGAACAACGGTGCATTTTCCGAGTTTTCAACGGACCCATTGAAAGTCAATGGGTCCGCAGAAAATCACGGAAAACGGAACAAGGGCCACGGATGCACACAACGGTCGTGTGCATGAGGCCTAACTGGGGCTACTATGTCAGCCCCAGTTACAGGAGAAATCAATAGTGAAAAAAAAAAAAAAGTGAAGTTAAATGTCCCCTAGAGGTCTTGTATAACCTTATGGGGGTCTCAAAGTGTAAAATAAAAAAAATAAAAAATTAAAAAAAGTTTTACATGTAAAAAAAGAAAAACCCCAAGTAAGCAATAAAAAAAAAAATTGAAAAAAATTATTTAAATAGACATATTTGGTATTGCCGCGTCCATGACGGTCGGCTCTATATATATATCACATGATCCACCCAGTCCGATAAACAGCATACATTTTTTTTTAAAAACTGTGTAAAAAAAAGCCATTTTTGTCACCTAACATCACAAAAAGTGCAACACCAAGTGATCAAAAAGGTGTATGTCCCACAAAATGGTACCAATAAAACAGTCACCTCATCCCGCAAAAAATTAGCCCATACATAAGAAAATCATTTAAAAAATAAAAAAAAATATAGCTCTCAGAACATGGACACATTAAAACATATATTTTTTTTAAATGCTATTATTGTGTAAAACTTAAATAAATAAGAAAAAGTATACATATTAGGTATCGCCACGTCCGTAACGATCTGCTCTATAAAAATGTCACATGACCTAACCCCTCAGGTCAATGCTGTAAAAAAAAAAAAAAAAAAACTGTGCTAAAACAGCCAATTTTTTGGTCACATTGCCCCATAAAGTGTTATAATAAATGATCAGAAAATCATATGTACCCAAAAATAGTACCAATAAAACTGGCACCTTATCCCCTTGTTTCCAAAATAGGGTCACTTTTGGGAGTTTCTACTGTAAGGGTGCATCAGGGGGGCTTCAAATGGGACATGGCATCTAAAAACTAGTTCCGCAAAATCTGCCTTCCAAAAACCATGTGGCGCTCCTTTTCTTCTGTGCCCTGCCGTGTGCCCATACAACAGTTTATGACCACATGTGGGGTGTTTCTGTAAACAGCAGAATCTGGGTAATAAATATTGAGTTTTGTTTGGCTGTTAACCCTCGATGTGTTAAAGAAAAAAATGGATTAAAATGGAAAATCTGCCAAAAAAGTGAAATTTAAACATTTGATCTCCATTTTCCTTTAATTCTTGTGGAATGCCTAAAGCGTTAACAAAGTTTGTAAAATCAGTTTTAAGTAACTTGAGGGGTGTAGTTTCTACAATGGGGTCATTTATTGGGGTATCCACTATGTAAGCCCCATAAAGTAACTTCAGACCTGAACTGGTCCTTAAAAAGTGGGTTTTGGAAATGTTCTTAAAAATTTTAAGAATTGCTTCTAAAATTCTAAGCCTTCTAATGGCCTAAAAAAATAAAATGACATTTCAAAAATGATGTCAACATAAAGTAGACATATGGGGAATGTTAAGTAATAAATATTTTATGAGGTATCACTTTCTGTTTTAAAAGCAGAGAAATAGAAATTTTGAAAATTGATATTTTTTCTAAATTGTTGGTAAATTTGGGATTTTTTCATAAATAAAGGTGAAATATATTGACTCAAACTTATGACTATCATGAAGTACAATGTGTCACGAGAAAACAATCTCTGAATGGCTTGAATAAGTAAAAGTATTCCAAAGTTATTACCACATAAAGTGAGATATGTCAAAATTAGGCCTGGTCAGGAAGGGGGCAAATGGCCGGATGTGAAGTGGTTAATAACCCTCAGTTAGTGTTTAATTGCTGGAGGACAGTGATTTGACTACAGATACACTTATCTGTAGGGGTATCGTTATTGCCCCAGTAGCTGCCACACTCTGATTGTGAGGAGCACAGCACGTGTGTTTACTCCCCCATATTTGATATTTGTATTCCTCCTCTAGTAGTTTGAAAAAAGGCAACTGACTACTTGGGGGTGAGGTGGCCCTAATTATCCACACACTATTGGGGTACTTTGGCGTCCTATTATTAAATATACTCATTAAAAGTTAAGTTTTAGCTTTTACATTCACTTTGCTGAGACCACAGTAAAATGCTGTTGCTGTAATAATGAACAGTATCTTGCAGTAATATACATGTTCAATAAAGCGAGTATAATAATTGCGTTATTGCAGTAAAATGCCTTTGCTGTAGCTACCCATTATCGTACAGTAATATACAATGCGTCCACTGACACAGTGTAATAATTGCATTAAATGCTTTTGCTGTAACACTGAACAGTACCTTGCAGTAATATACATGTTCAAAAACAGGTATAATAATGGCTTTATGGTAGTAAAATGCTTTTGCTATAAAACTGAACGGTATCTTGCAGTAATATACAGCACGTTCAATTACACAGATATAATAATGGCTTTATTGCAACTGCAACGGACAGCCTCCCCCCAGGGCCATCTTATAATGTGTTGAGGGTGTAGGAATGCTGAGTGGTATAGTAAGGCCTAAAATGTCTCTTTCATGTGTTACGGTGCTCCTCCCTGGATACTGCTGTACCCCAGGCTTTGGCTCCAAAGCAATAAATAGGGGGAATAATTGAGGGATTTGAAAGAAAGATTGAGTCCAGACCTTGTATGTAGTTGAACAGCAGCTTTACTTGAATAAACGTTCATCAGAAACAGTCTTCAAGCTTTGTCTTGGTCCCAGCAGGCTTTAGCATTAAACTGGCAGGCTTCTTCAATAACTCTCTCTGCTGTCACCGGGAGCTCAGGCCTCTCGTTGTGACTCCTGCCACCACACCCCCTTACACTGCTGCGACCTGTGCCTGTGCCAGAAACATTTAGTCCTCTGCCACTCCCCTGTGCAGGACCTGGCACTTCTCTGTCTGACATACTGTTAGATCAATAAATATATATAAATAATTGTCCTCATAATTTTTTTTGCTCAGGCTCCTACTCCACCGCTCTGTCATCAGTCATCGATAATGGACTGTGTGGCCAGAAAACAACTCTAAGTACTCAACAATCCAGTTGTGATGAAACTGAACTCCTCCCTGGCCTAGTTGCTGATGATGCTGTTGCTACTGTACCAGTTAGTTCTGGTAATTGTGATGCAGTTCAGCGCCTTAATCAAAATTGAATTCTTGTTAGGGATCCACTGATTATGGATCAAGATGGATCAGTGGAAATTGGGAACATTTGTGTTAAGTAACCGGTTTAACATTGGGCCAAACCCTAAGGGCGTTATTCTGGCGCCTACCCAATATTCACCCTTTTACCCTATACAGGGATGTGGACTTTGCTGCGGGTTAGTGATCCGACTGCTATCTCCTGGGATGGTCCCAGTATACTTGACAGCTTACCCTAGGACTCAGGAACTCTGGTGCAAGAATCTGGAAGCACAGGAATAAGAAAACACACTAAAACCACAGGCACAGTCTGAACAGCAGGTTATAGGAACACCAGATTGGATGACAAGACATGAGCAGAACTAAAATGAGACCAAACAAGCAGGGTAACACAGACAGAGTATGGTAGGAACTCCTGAGGATAGATCATCAATATTAAAAGCCCGGACAACCTCTTTAACCCCTACCTTGCTGAACAGAGAGGAGATACAAACACAGTGGTCATGTTCACATCATTAGTGTTGGGCGCGGATATTCGAATCGCGAAAATTAATCGCGAATATCGGCACTTCGAGAATTTGCAAATATTTAGAATATAGTGATATATATTCGTAATTTTGAATTTTCTAGATTTTTTTCATCAGTAACCTCCCTTTTTGATTGTGGGCCAATAAAAAGGCTGCAATGTCTTTGTCTGAGCTTAGCAACATCCCTAGCAACCAATAGGAAAGTTGCCTACCCCTTACTATATAAGAACCTCCCCAGAAGCCATTTTCTACAGTTTTTTAAAGTTCTGAGAGAGACAGCAGTGTCATTGCTGTGCTCTGTGCTTTCCACACTACATTAGATAGATAGCTTATATATTGTGACACAGTGAGAGGTTTGGTCTGGGAAAACAGGTATTTTCCTCCCTGCATGTGCTGCTGGGCTGATTTACAGCCAAGTGAGGTCAAATACCAGACCAGATTTTAAGTGCCGGTCCGGGTTTTGGCAGCACCTGGCTGTCCTTAAATAGGCCTGTGCTGGGCTGGAGTGCTGAGACCCGTGTGTCAGGGGAACAGGCCGCCTAAAGTCTGTATTTGGACTTTCTGAGGCAGAACTGCCACCAAGGTGACTTTTTGTTATATTAACTTGCCATTGGGTGTGAAGTAACACCAACGCTGCAAAAGTGACGTTTTGTTTTTTTGAAGTTTGAATTACGAATTTGTATTTTGCCTCTGTACTGCGCCCGCTTATCCTAACTACCAGAGCGAATCCCCACAATATATAATACAGATAGTTAGTGGGAAATAGTCAATGTAGGTTATGTCCTGATATTGTAGCTGTTGTAGCTGTTGCAATGCAGGTAGTTTGATAGGTTCTGCTGTCCATACATACATGCAGACCTGCTAAAATGTGAAGTTTCACATATTGCGCCAAAATTTTCGCATCATTAGTACCGATTAGCGCAATCGCAAATATATTGGAGCACTCTATCTGCATATAAAGCCATTTTTAATGTTCTGCCATGCCAACGATTTTCTCCAGTCTCAGGAAAGCAGCTTGGAAAATGTAGCATAAGTGACCCACGCCTGTATTTTGCGCATTACGCGAATATTACATTGCTGATTTTTCACAATCAAGAAATAATCTCGAATTTACTTATTCGCGAATATATGACAAATATTTGCCCAAATATTCGTGAAATATCGTGAATTCGAATATAGCCCCTGCCGCTCATCACTACAAATCATAAGTATCTGCGGCCATTATGCACAACACAGCAACCAACCTATACTTCATACAGTGGTAAGTATCTGCGGTCAGTATGCACAAGACAAAGGTGGATGTGCACTGCCACACCAACACATAGCCCTAGATACACACACCCTCGAATCCGGCAACCAACCCACACGGCATACAATGAAACTCGTGAATAGATATCGTAACAATTCTTCTCTAAAATGTAATTCTTCTCTATCCATCAGCTGCTGTTTTTGCCATATCCCATGTTCAGGACTTTTGGCCAAGTGTCTAAACCATTCCGTGCCTTCCCCAAAATTTGATTCCTTTCAAAAATTGAAACTTCTTTATGCCATCAGCCCCAGTTTTTGCCCTATCCCATCTGTCTGACTTTTGGCCAGTTTTCTATAGTAGCGCAAATCCACGCCTTTCCCAAAATTTCCATAGGCAGTTCTATGCCTTCCAAAATGTAATTCTTTTCATAAATAGAATTCTTCTGTATGCCATCAGATGCAGTTTTTGCCATATCCCACCTATTGCATTTTTGGACAGGTGTCCATAGTGGTGCAGTTCTGCATCGACTGCAGTTTTTGACGTTTGGCCAGGTGTTTGTAGTGGTGAAGTAGTTATTTAAAATTGTCTCATTTTCTAAATGACTGTGGCCTTTCCCTGGCACATACTGTGTTCCCTGATCCCATAGATTCTGGGCTAGCAAACTGGAACAGTGGCCGCAACTAGTCCTGTTTGCTCTTGCTGTACTGTGTTGTCTAACCTCCAGTGTCAATTCAGAGAAGGTTTTTAGTGTGGCAGGTGATGTCATCACACCCAAATGGACAAAGTTGTATTCCACCAGTGTATAAAACATCACATCAGGCATGGATCCATGTGGATTTTAATATACCTTTGGTTGAAGTCCATGAATAGATCTGCCATTGTTGATGGTGACTATTGATTGCCAGCCCCATGATGCCACTGCTGCTGTCTGCCTACCTACCATAATATTCCTATCATATGGCTGCTGCTGCTACTCCACGCTGCTAATCCTCCTTCTGCCACTACCATTACCACAACTCAGCCGCCAAATCTATGACTATTACCCTATTACAAATGTACTTGCTGCTTTGTCTGTTCCAGGCTGTGCTGCTATTGCTGGCACTACTATTGCTGTCACTATTAGTCCGACACACCCTACCCTTTCCACATCCATATTATACTGCTGTTGTGCCCAAATAAAAGGGAACTTTTTTCCAGTCTTGTTCAATTTCAGAACAAGCCACTGTTAACACTGACATGTAACCTGCCCCTGTTAAGGCATAATGTTTCGATGCTTGTTCCCAACAAGCTACAGTTTTTTTTCCGACTCCCAAATAAGGGCCAATATTTGGAATGTTTCTAATACTAACAGCATAGCAAATGTGACAGTGCAGTGTGTTTTTAAACAGGCTGCTTGTTAATACCATCAACCATGCATTTACCCATAGCTATATATGGGTGAGGCCAACATAGAGTCAGTTTGGGTTACGTTGCAGTTTGCTAACCATGCAGTAACTCGTGTAGGTGTGATATATAGACCACCTGGTCAAGTTAAAGAACTAGATGATCTACTAGTTGAAGAAATAGCTAAAATGACAATGAAAGGAGAAGTTATCATTATGGGAGATTTCAATCTTCCAGATATAAACTGGAAAACCAAAATAGCAAGTTCTACCAGGAGTACAGATATTCTAAATTCCCTACTGGGGTTATCTCTACAACAAGTGGTTGAGGAGCCAACCCGGAGGGAGGCCATTTTGGATTTGGTATTCACAAACGGGGATTCGGTATATGATGTCATTGTAGGCGAAACCTTGGGATCTAGTGATCACCAGTCAGTGTGGTTTAATATAAGAACTGTGAAAGAGTCCCACCACACAAAAACAAAAGTTTTAGATTTTAGAAAAACAGACTTTTCAAAAATGAAATTAGTCATAAATGAGTCCTTATCAGACTGGAACGGATTACATGGAGTCCAGGAGAAATGGGACTACTTTAAAGGTGCATTATTGAAGGCAACAGAAAATTGCATTAGACTCGTCAGTAAAAGCAAAAAAAGGAGGAGACCAATGTGGTACTCAGCAGAAGTGGCCCAAATCATTAAAAATAAAAAGCTAGCATTTTGTAATTATAAAAAAACCCAGAGCAATGAAGATAAGGAAATCTACAAGATTAGGCAGAGAGAGGCCAAGCAAGTTATAAGAACTTCTAAAGCGCAGGCAGAAGAAAAACTAGCTCAGTCTATGAAAAAAGGGGATAAGACATTCTTCAGATATATAAATGAAAAAAGGAAATTAAAACAAGGAATAACTAAATTAAAACAAAGGACGGAAGGTATGTAGAAGAGAATAAAGGGCTAGCCGACTGCCTTAATGAATACTTCTGTTCAGTTTTTACAAAAGAAAAAGGAGAAGGACCTCCACTAGAAAGAATGACTATTAAATCGTTTGATGCATGTATCTTTACAGAGGAAGATGTTCTAAGTTTGCTGTCTAAGGTGAAGACAGATAAGTCACAGGGGCCTGATGAGATACACCCAAAATTATTAAAAGAGCTTAGTGGTGAGCTGGCAAAACCGTTAACAGATTTATTTAACCAATCATTAGTAACAGGAGTCGTCCCGGAAGATTGGAAATTGGCAAATGTCGTGCCCATTCACAAGAAAGGTAGTAGGGAGGAATCGAGCAACTATAGACCAGTGAGTCTGACATCAATAGTAGGCAAATTAATGGAAACCCTATTAAAGGATAGGATTGTGGAACATCTAAAATCCCATGGATTGCAAGATGAAAAACAACATGGGTTTACTTCAGGGAGATCATGTCAAACAAATCTTATAGATTTTTTTGACTGGGTGAATAAAATAATAGACGGTGGAGGTGCAGTAGACATCGCATATCTAGATTTTAGTAAGGCTTTTGACACTGTCCCACATAGAAGACTTATCAATAAACTGCAGTCATTGAGCATGGACTCCCATATTGTTGAGTGGATTAGGCAGTGGCTGAGTGACAGACAACAGAGGGTTGTAGTCAATGGAGAACATTCAAAACAAGGTAATGTTACCAGTGGGGTTCCACAGGGATCTGTACTGGGACCGATTTTGTTTAATATCTTCATAAGTGATATTGCAAAAGGCCTCGCTGGTAAGGTTTGTCTTTTTGCTGATGACACAAAGATATGTAACAGGGTTGATGTTCCTGGAGGGAAACGCCAAATGGAAAAGGATTTAGGAAAACTAGAAGAATGGTCAGAACTCTGGAAACTGAAATTTAATGTGGATAAGTGCAAGATAATGCACCTGGGGCGTAAAAACCCAAGGGCAGAATATAGAATATTTGACACAGTCCTGACCTCAGTATCTGAGGAAAGGGATTTAGGAGTAATTATTTCAGAAGACTTAAAGGTGGGAAGACAATGTAATAGAGCAGCACGAAATGCCAGCAGAATGCTTGGATGTATAGGGAGAGGTATAAGCAGTAGAAAGAGTGAAGTGCTTATGCCGCTGTACAGAACACTGGTGAGACCTCACTTGGAGTATTGTGCGCAGTACTGGAGGCCATATCTCCAGAAGGATATAGATACTCTAGAGAGAGTTCAGAGAAGAGCTACTAAACTAGTACATGGATTGCAGGATAAAACTTACCAGGAAAGGTTAAAGGACCTTAATATGTATAGCTTGGAAGAAAGAAGAGACAGAGGGGATATGATAGAAACTTTTAAATACATAAAGGGAATCAACTCGGTAAAGGAAGAGAGCATATTTAAAAGAAGAAAAACTACCACAAGAGGACACAGTTTTAAATTAGAGGGGCAAAGGTTTAAAAGTAATATAAGGAAGTATTACTTTACTGAGAGAGTAGTGGATGCATGGAATAGCCTTCCTGCAGAAGTAATAGCTGCAAATACAGTGAAGGGGTTTAAGCATGCATGGGATAGGCATAAGGCCATCCTTCATATAAGATAGGGCCGGGGGCTATCCATAGTATTCAGTATATTGGGCAGACTAGATGGGCCAAATGGTTCTTATCTGCCGACACATTCTATGTTTCTATGTTTCTATATATCAGTATCAGTCTGACATTACTATTACTGTCATTGTGTTAAAGAACTTAAAAGGTAGGGGGTAGGAGAGAAAGAGCAAACATTTGCAAAAAAATAAATAACTAAGAAATACATTTAAAAAAATCCTAGTAGACCTCAGAGTGTCATATACCAATTTGAAAGCCAGTTTGAGCATATTTGATTTGTGTAAAATCAACTTGGACACAAATCAAATAAAAAAAATTGACAAATTGGACATGAAATGAATTTCAAAAAGTTTGCTCAGATCTATCACGGTTGTTTTGGGGGATTGTACCATTGTGATTGAGGACAGATTATTTTTATAGGCTTTAGACACCGTAGCTTTAAATTTATTTGGATTGTTCATTTGCTTCCTAAATCTAAAATAAATCAACTTTCTAAATAGTGTTTATTATTGCTGCTGTAGAGTATGTGTCCATGTAACTCCTTTAAGTAGCTGGCTGTACTGCCGCTTTTGACACAGATCACTTCTAGTGGCTGTGTGGGATCTCTCTCCTCTACCCTGCACACATAGGGCAGATTGCAATGAGGGAGGGGTAAATTACACATTCCTCAGCATTAGTGGCTGCCAAAATAAGGAAGGTGAGATTGCCTAGAAGCTGTAGATGGGGAAAGTTGTGCAAGAATGAGGCTTTGCTGCTGATACATGAGAGCTAGCCAAGACAGCAGCATCTTAACACTTCCCTAACTGGTAACATCCAGTTTTCCATTTATTCATAAACCTTTAGTAGGAATGATAATGGAAAAACATAGAATGATAAGAAAAAATGCTCCGGCAGTATCATTGCATGTGGAATACATTTATTTACTAAAATAGACACGTCAGGAGCAGTGACTGGTCCACTAAAATATGTATCTGCAAATATTTGCAATTAGAGTATTGGTAAGCCCAAGAAGCTTCACACTTTTAGTCATTATCTTTACAGCCAGGGGTTGAAGGGAAAGTACTATAATTGGTATCCTACGCTGTATCTGCATTGGTACACACCAAAGGAAACAGGTATTATACACGGCAGATTTGCACTATAGTGCCTGCAATATTT
Source organism: Bufo bufo (assembly GCF_905171765.1). Classification (NCBI taxonomy): domain Eukaryota; kingdom Metazoa; phylum Chordata; class Amphibia; order Anura; family Bufonidae; genus Bufo; species Bufo bufo. The sequence goes on along the minus strand of NC_053395.1, from coordinate 153,457,848 downwards.
TGTGGATGAAATGCAGGCAGTGAATATGGTTATTTGGTTATTGAGATCTGCACACCTTCTTAAAGGTGGGTGCTCACAGAGGGTTAGGTAGATATCTGAGAGAAATTCTATGGCACACCAAGTTGACTGATATTACAGTGTAGTTTTATTCATTCTTATTTGAACACTTTGTGTCACATTACATCCATTTTTATTTCAAGGCATAGCCTGCGATTGTGTATACACTGCGTGCAGAATTATTAGGCAAATGAGTATTTTGACCACATCATCCTCTTTATGCATGTTGTCTTACTCCAAGCTGTATAGGCTCGAAAGCCTACTACCAATTAAGCATATTAGGTGATGTGCATCTCTGTAATGAGAAGGGGTGTGGTCTAATGACATCAACACCCTATATTAGGTGTGCATAATTATTAGGCAACTTCCTTTCCTTTGGCAAAATGGGTCAAAAGAAGGACTTGACAGGCTCAGAAAAGTCAAAAATAGTGAGATATCTTGCAGAGGGATGCAGCACTCTTAAAATTGCAAAGCTTCTGAAGCGTGATCATCGAACAATCAAGCGTTTCATTCAAAATAGTCAACAGGATCGCAAGAAGCGTGTGGAAAAACCAAGGCGCAAAATAACTGCCCATGAACTGAGAAAAGTCAAGCGTGCAGCTGCCAAGATGCCACTTGCTACCAGTTTGGCCATATTTCAGAGCTGCAACATCACTGGAGTGCCCAAAAGCACAAGGTGTGCAAAACTCAGAGACATGGCCAAGGTAAGAAAGGCTAAAAGACGACCACCACTGAACAAGACACACAAGCTGAAACGTCAAGACTGATTTTTCTAAGGTTTTATGGACTGATGAAATGAGAGTGAGTCTTGATGGGCCAGATGGATGGGCCCGTGGCTGGATTGGTAAAGGGCAGAGAGCTCCAGTCCGACTCAGACGCCAGCAAGGTGGAGGTGGAGTACTGGTTTGGGCTGGTATCATCAGAGATGAGCTTGTGGGGCCTTTTCGGGTTGAGGATGGAGTCAAGCTCAACTCCCAGTCCTACTGCCAGTTTCTGGAAGACACCTTCTTCAAGCAGTGGTACAGGAAGAAGTCTGCATCCTTCAAGAAAAACATGATTTTCATGCAGGACAATGCTCCATCACACGCGTCCAAGTACTCCACAGCGTGGCTGGCAAGAAAGGGTATAAAAGAAGAAAATCTAATGACATGGCCTCCTTGTTCACCTGATCTGAACCCCATTGAGAACCTGTGGTCCATCATCAAATGTGAGATTTACAAGGAGGGAAAACAGTACACCTCTCTGAACAGTGTCTGGGAGGCTGTGGTTGCTGCTGCACGCAATGTTGATGGTGAACAGATCAAAACACTGACAGAATCCATGGATGGCAGGCTTTTGAGTGTCCTTGCAAAGAAAGGTGGCTATATTGGTCACTGATTTGTTTTTGTTTTGTTTTTGAATGTCAGAAATGTATATTTGTGAATGTTGAGATGTTATATTGGTTTCACTGGTAAAAATAATTGAAATGGGTATATATTTGTTTTTTGTTAAGTTGCCTAATAATTATGCACAGTAATAGTCACCTGCACACACAGATATCCCCCTAAAATAGCTAAAACTAAAAACAAACTAAAAACTACTTCCAAAAAAAATTTCAGCTTTGATATTAATGAGTTTTTTGAGTTCATTGAGAACATGGTTGTCAGGGGCGTAGCTAGAAATGCATGGGCCCCATAGCAAAAAAAAATTATGGGCCCCCCCCCCTGTGCCATCCACAGATCCCCCTCCCCTAAATAGTGCCATCCACAGATCCCTCTCCCCTAAACAGTGCCGTCCACAGATCCCCCTCCCCTAAATAGTGCCATCCACAGATCCCCCTCCCCTAAATAGTGCCATCCACAGATCCCCCTCCCCTAAATAGTGCCATCAACAGATCCCCCTCCCCTAAATAGTGCCATCCACAGATCCCTCTCCCCTAAACAGTGCCGTCCACAGATCCCCCTCCCCTAAATAGTGCCATCCACAGATCCCCCTCCCCTAAATAGTGCCATCAACAGATCCCCCTCCCCTAAATAGTGCCATCCACAGCAGATCCCCCTCCCCTAATCAGTGCCATCAACAGATCCCCTCTCCCCTAAACAGTTCCATCCACAGATCCCCTCCCCTAAACAGTGCCGTCCACAGATCCCCCTCCCCTAATCAGTGCCATCAATCGATCCCCTCTCCCCTAAACAGTGCCATCCACAGATCCCCCTCCCCTAAACAGTGCCATCCACAGTATCAGGTGCCTCTCTCCCCCGCCCCCCCCCATTTGTCAGTATTAGGTGCCAACCCCCCCCCCCCCCAAGGTGCCAGTATCAGGTGCCAACCCCCCTCCCCCCATGTGCCAGTGTCAAGTGCCCCCCGCTCCCCCCATGGCAGTAACAGTCGGGTATTAAAAAAAATAAAATAAACACTTCTACTTACCTCCATGTCAGCGATGCGATGCGATGCGATGCAGCCTCTTCCTGTGTCCCGCCCTGTATGTCCATATATGGAGTCAGTGCTTGTATTTCAGAAAAGGATTCTGCTGGTATTCGAACCCACGACCTTCTGTATCAGAGGCAAAGCATCTAACCACAAGACCATAACAGCTGGCTTGCTGCTGACTGAAAAATTATGAGACTTCTAATGTTATAGCTGGCTAAGTGTACATCTATACACATGACAGCTGCTCATATATAGAGATATAGCAGAGCTGAGTGTGCTGGGACAGCTGTCATATAGAGATATAGCAGTGCTGGCTGTGTTGGGGCAGCAGTCATGTGTATAGCTGTACACTTAGCCAGCTATAACAGTACAAGTCTCATAATTTTTCAGTCAGCAGCAAGGCTTCCTTTATGGTTGTGAGGGTAAATGCTTTGCCTCTGATACACTGATACATTGGAGGTTGTGGGTTCGAATCCCAGACACATCAGGAAACTTTAGAATACAGTAACATTAGCGAGGGGGCCTGAACATTCGGGCCCTGAAGCAGCTGCTTCCCCGGTAGTTACGCCACCTCCTGGCTGCCTGTGTGTAGTGTCTGTGTGTGTTAATAAAAAAAATAAAAAAAAAAAAAAACTGAATGCGGTCGGACGGGCCCCCTAGTGGCGTAGGGCCCCATAGCCACTGCTATGGTTGCTATGGCGATCCCTACGCCACTGATGGTTGTTGTTCAATAATAAAATTAATCCTCAAAAATTCAACTTGCCTAATAATTCTGCACTCCCTGTAGTTGTCCCCAACTATACACAATTGCAGGCTATGCCTTGAAATAAAAATGGATGTAATGTGACACAAAGTGTTCAAATAAGAATGAATAAAACTACACTGTAATATCAGTCAACTTGGTGTGCCATAGAATTTCTCTCAGTGAATATGGTTATGACTCAGGGCTCCTTTCAAAAGATGCACAAGTAGGAGTCGTAAGTCTCATGTAGCATTACCTCCTGTCTGGGGATGACTGCTATAGGCCTCATGCACACGACCGTTCCGTTTTTTGCGGTGCGCAATTTGTGAATCCGCAAAAAACAGAAGCCAATTGTGCCTTCCACAATTTGCGGAACGGAACGGGCGGCCCATTGTAGACATGCCTATTCTTGTCCGCAAGACGGACAAGAATAGGACATGCTATATTTTTTTTGCGGGGCCTCGGAACGGAGCAACGGATGCGGACAGCACACGGAGTGCTGTCCGCATCTTTTGCAGCCCCATTGAAGTGAATGGGTCCGCACCCGAGCCGCAAAATACTGCGGCTCGGATGTGGACCCGAAAAAACGGTTGTGTGCATGAGGCTTTATATGAATTCAGATTATTGCGTGGTAGCACTGAGTATGAGTCATATGAAACAGAGGGTAACAAGCAATCATGGTGACATGATTTGACCCAATATTTCTGAATGGGAATATTACCCCGGGTGATAGAGCCTAGGAAAGTGATGATCAACCTGACTTTAACCACCTCAGCCCCCATAGCTTAAACACCCTGAAAGACCAGGCCACTTTTTACACTTCTGACCTACACTACTTTCACCGTTTATTGCTCGGTCATGCAACTTACCACCCAAATGAATTTTACCTCCTTTTCTTCTCACTAATAGAGCTTTCATTTGGTGGCATTTCATTGCTGCTGACATTTTTTTATTAATCGAAATTTAACGATTTTTTTGCAAAAAAATGACATTTTTCACTTTCAGTTGTAAAATTTTGCAAAAAAAACGACATCCATATATAAATCTTGCTCTAAATTTATTGTTCTACATGTCTTTGATAAAAAAAAATGTTTGGGTAAAAAAAAAATGGTTTGGGTAAAAGTTATAGCGTTTACAAACTATGGTACAAAAATGTGAATTTCCGCTTTTTGAAGCAGCTCTGACTTTCTGAGCACCTGTCATGTTTCCTGAGGTTCTACAATGGCCAGACAGTACAAACACCCCACAAATGACCCCATTTCGGAAAGTAGACACCCTAAGGTATTCGCTGATGGGCATAGTGAGTTCATAGAACTTTTTATTTTTTGTCACAAGTTAGCGGAAAATGATTATTATTATTATTTTTTTTTTCTTACAAAGTCTCATATTCCACTAACTTGTGACAAAAAATAAAAACTTCCATGAACTCACTATGCCCATCAGCGAATACCTTGGGGTGTCTTCTTTCCAAAATGGGGTCACTTGTGGGGTAGTTATACTGCCCTGGCATTCTAGGGGCCCAAATGTGTGGTAAGGAGTTTGAAATCAAATTCTGTAAAAAATGGCCAGTGAAATCCGAAAGGTGCTCTTTGGAATGTGGGCCCCTTTGCCCACCTAGGCTGCAAAAAAGTGTCACACATGTGGTATCTCCGTATTCAGGAGAAGTTGGGGAATGTGTTTTGGGGTGTCATTTTACATATACCCATGCTGGGTGAGATAAATATCTTGGTCAAATGCCAACTTTGTATAAAAAAATGGGAAAAGTTGTCTTTTGCCAAGATATTTCTCTCACCCAGCATGGGTATATGTAAAATGACACCCCAAAACACATTCCCCAACTTCTCCTGAGTACGGAGATACCACATGTGTGACACTTTTTTGCAGCCTAGGTGGGCAAAGGGGCCCATATTCCAAAGAGCACCTTTCGGATTTCACCGGTCATTTTTTACACATTTTGATTTCAAACTTCTTACCACACATTTGGGCCCCTAGAATGCCAGGGCAGTATAACTACCCCACAAGTGACCCCATTTTGGAAAGAAGACACCCCAAGGTATTTCGTGATGGGCATAGTGAGTTCATGGAAGTTTTTATTTTTTGTCACAAGTTAGTGGAATATGAGACTTTGTAAGGGAAAAAAAAATAATCATCATTTTCCGCTAACTTGTGACAAAAAATATAAAATTCTAGGAACTCGCCATGTCCCTCACGGAATACCTTGGGGTGTCTTCTTTCCAAAATGGGGTCACTTGTGGGGTAGTTATACTGCCCTGGCATTTTCCAGGGGCCCTAATGTGTGGTAAGTAGGTAAATTACCTGTGAAATCCTAAAGGTGCTCTTTGGAATGTGGGCCCCTTTGCCCACCTAGGCTGCAAAAAAGTGTCACATATGTGGTATCGCCGTATTCAGGAGAAGTTGGGCAATGTGTTTTGGGGTGTCTTTTTACATATACTCATGCTGGGTGAGAGAAATATCTCGGCAAAAGACAACTTTTCCCATTTTTTTATACAAAGTTGGCATTTGACCAAGATATTTATCTCACCCAGCATGGGTATATGTAAAATGACACCCCAAAACACATTGCCCAACTTCTCCTGAGTACGGCGATACCACATGTGTGACACTTTTTTGCAGCCTAGATGCGCAAAGGGGCCCACATTCATTTTATGAGGGCATTTTTAGACACTTGGATCCCAGACTTCTTCTCACGCTTTAGGACCCCTAGAATGCCAGGGCAGTATAAATACCCCACATGTGACCCCATTTTGGAAAGAAGACACCCCAAGGTATTCAATGAGGTGCATGGCGAGTTCATAGAAATTATTTTTTTTTGGCACAAGTTAGCAGAAATTGATTTTTTTTTTTTCTCACAAAGTCTCCCTTTCCGCTAACTTGGGACAAAAATTTCAATCTTTCATGGACTCAATATGCCCCTCACGGAATACCTTGGGGTGTCTTCTTTCCGAAATGGGGTCACATGTGGGGTATTTATACTGCCCTGGCATTCTAGGGGCCCTAAAGCGTGAGAAGAAGTCTGGAATATAAATGTCTAAAAAAATTACGCATTTGGATTCCGTGAGGGGTATGGTGAGTTCATGTGAGATTTTATTTTTTGACACAAGTTAGTAGAATATGAGACTTTGTAAGAAAAAAAATAATAATTTCCGCTAACTTGGGCCAAAAAAATGTCTGAATGGAGCCTTACAGGGGGGTGATCAATGACAGGGGGGTGATCAATGACAGGGGGGTGATCAGAGAGTCTATATGGGGTGATCACCCCCCTGTCATTGATCACCCCCCTATAAGGCTCCATTCAGACGTCCGTATGCATTTTGCGGATCCGATCCATCTATCAGTGGATCCGTAAAAATCATGCGGACGTCTGAATGGAGCTTTACAGGGGGGTGATCAATGACAGGGGGGTAATCAATGACAGGGGGGTGATCAGGGAGTCTATATGGGGTGATCACCACAGTCATTGATCACGCCCCTGTAAGGCTCCATTCAGACGTCCGTATGCGTTTTGCGGATCCGATTCATCTATCAGTGGATCCGTAAAAATCATGCGGACGTCTGAATGGAGCTTTACAGGGGGGTGATCAATGACAGGGGGGTGATCAATGACAGGGGGGTGATCAGGGAGTCTATATGGGGTGATTACCACAGTCATTGATCACGCCCCTGTAAGGCTCCATTCAGACGTCCGTATGCGTTTTGCGGATCCGATCCATCTATCAGGGGATCCGTAAAAATCATGCGGACGTCTATATGGAGCTTTACAGGGGGGTGATCAATGACAGGGGGGTAATCAATGACAGGGGGGTGATCAGGGAGTCTATATGGGGTGATCACCACAGTCATTGATCACGCCCCTGTAAGGCTCCATTCAGACGTCCGTATGCGTTTTGCGGATCCGATCCATCTATCAGGGAAACCGTAAAAATCATGCGGACGTCTATATGGAGCTTTACAGGGGGGTGATCAATGACAGGGGGGTAATCAATGACAGGGGGGTGATCAGGGAGTCTATATGGGGTGATCACCACAGTCATTGATCACGCCCCTGTAAGGCTCCATTCAGACGTCCGTATGCGTTTTGCGGATCCGATCCATCTATCAGTGGATCCGTAAAAATCATGCGGACGTCTGAATGGAGCTTTACAGGGGGGTGATCAATGACAGGGGGGTAATCAATGACAGGGGGGTGATCAGGGAGTCTATATGGGGTGATCACCACCGTCATTGATCACGCCCCTGTAAGGCTCCATTCAGACGTCCGTATGCGTTTTGCGGATCCGATCCATCTATCAGTGGATCCGTAAAAATCATGCGGACGTCTAAATGGAGCTTTACAGGGGGGTGATCAATGACAGGGGGGTAATCAATGACAGGGGGGTGATCAGGGAGTCTATATGGGGTGATCACCACAGTCTTCGATCACGCCCCTGTAAGGCTCCATTCAGACGTCCGTATGCGTTTTGCGGATCCGATCCATCTATCAGTGAGATCCGTAAAAATCATGCGGACGTCTAAATGGAGCTTTACAGGGGGGGTGATCAATGACAGGGGGGTAATCAATGACAGGGGGGTGATCAGGGAGTCTATATGGGGTGATCACCACAGTCATTGATCACGCCCCTGTAAGGCTCCATTCAGACGTCCGTATGCGTTTTGCGGATCCGATCCATCTATCAGTGGATCCGTAAAAATCATGCGGACGTCTGAATGGAGCTTTACAGGGGGGTGATCAATGACAGGGGGGTAATCAATGACAGGGGGGTGATCAGGGAGTCTATATGGGGTGATCACCACCGTCATTGATCACGCCCCTGTAAGGCTCCATTCAGACGTCCGTATGCATTTTGCGGATCCGATCCATCTATCAGTGGATCCGTAAAAATCATGCGGACATCTGAATGGAGCTTTACAGGGGGGTGATCAATGACAGGGGGGTAATCAATGACAGGGGGGTGATCAGGGAGTCTATATGGGGTGATCAGGGGCTAATAAGGGGTTAATAAGTGACAGGGGGGGTGTAGTGTAGTGTGGTGCTTGGTGCTACATATTGCTGAGCTATCTGTGTCCTCTGGTGGTCGATCCAAACAAAAGGGACCACCAGAGGACCAGGTAGCAGGTATATTAGACGCTGTTATCAAAACAGCGTCTAATATACCTGTTAGGGGTTAAAAAAAATCACATCTCCAGCCTGCCAGCGAACGATCGCCGCTGGCAGGCTGGAGATCCACTCGCTTACCTTCCGATCCTGTGAACGCGCGCGCCTGTGTGCGCGCGTTCACAGGAAATCTCGCGTCTCGCGAGAGGACGCGGCGGCGCGTCCAGGCGGACCGGAGGTGGTTAAAGGGAATATGTCTTCAGACGAGTTATTGTTTAAATCATGTTTTTATGTTTAATATAGTTTTAAGGAATTTTTGATGATTTTGTCTTTAATTTTCCATGTCAATATCTACATTTAAACAAAAATCATAACATCCTGCAGTTTTCTTATTCTCCACTAATCCTAATAATAGGTGTCAGTTCTTGGTCTGTACAGACCACCTTACTCCAGTTATCTGCTTATCTGTTATTCTAAGTCTGCCTGTAATGATATCACCTCTGTGTATAGATAAGACCGTATCCACCATTCACAATAGGTGATTGTCAGAGCTTATCTATTCTATCCTTGTACAATGACCTCTGCACAGATCACAGAACATGCCCAGAAAACTCTCCCATAGAAGTCAATGAGGTCACCTTCTGTCCATTGTGTCAATGACCCATGTGGCTGCCGTAAAGCAATGTTCTTAATGCTTTATAAATGCTGTTTAGAACAGCTTGGGCAAGATGAACGCCCCCATAATTATGTTCAGGAAATAGAATAAAGAAATCTACAATCAGAAAATAAAAACAGATTAGAAAAAAAGGATATACAGTATGTCGTTATCCGGTTTTAGCTGGCAGATAAAATTTTAGGTGAAGCTCCCCTTAAGGTTGCCTTCACACGAAATGGAAAATTTTGGCAGAAAATATGCAGATACGTGTTAAGATTCAGATTTTGTTTTAGATTCTTTGAGTTTTTTCAGATCTTTATGCATATACGGTATTTTCATGCGGATTTTTCCAGATCATATTTTACTTCGAATTATGTTCTTGTAATGCAAGGCACCAACGAATCGTCGCGGGAAAATGCACGATTTTTCAGCGCGAGTGCAAAACATCGTAATGCGTTTTGCACGCGCGTGAGAAAAATCGGCATGTTTGGTACCCAAACCCGAACTTCTTCACAGAACATGGTTATAAGGGAAAATAATAGCATTCTTAATACAGAATGTATAGTACAATAGGGCTGGAGGGGTTAAAAAAAATAAAAAAGAATTTAACTCGCCTTAATCAGCTTCTCTTCTGTCTTCTTCTTTGAGGAATAGGACCTTCGATGACGTCATTGCACTCGTCACATGGTCCAACACATGATCTTTTACCATGGTGATGGATTATGTGACGGGCCATGTGCTGAGCGTAGTGACGTTCGCACAGGTCCTTTTCCTACTGCACAGCAAGGATGAAGACAGAAGAGAAGCCGGGCTGCGCGAACAAGTGGATTAAGGTGAGTTAAATTATTTTATTTTATTTTTAACCCCTCCAGCCCTATTGTACTATGCATTCTATATTAAGAATGCTATTATTTTCCCCTATAACCATGTTAACCATAGAAATGAATGGGTCCGGATTCAGTGCGGGTGCAATGCGTTCACCTCACGCATCGCACCCGTGCGGAAATCTCGACCGTCTGAAAGAGGCCAAAGGGGTTTATTAACAAAATAAACAAAGTCCAGGTAAACTTCACTGGGCAAACATCAGGCAAACAAAAAACTAATGAAAAGCCAGGAGTAGTCCCGATCCATGCATAAGTCTCTCTGCAACTTGCCAGGTAAACGAATGCGTCACAGAAAATCCCGGGTCCTGGGTCCCACTGGAACGGACGGAGTCCCAGCAAACTTCAGTCAGTAGTTAGCAGTACTGACCTGCACCTGGATAAGGAAGGATAACAGTGGGCACTGACTGACCTGGGAGGCCACCTTTTATGTGCCTGCTAACAAATCCCAGGGCGCCAAGTGTCCACTCCCCATAGGTCATCCAAGGCTTTGGTCGGTTATTAGTCAATTAGACCAATGCCGGCCCCCTAATCTGCTTTGAACTTGCGGCCAGGTGCTATTCCCTTTGCTGGTCGGCAAAGCGCATAAGAAGCGTGTACACGCGACCGCGTATCCCCTTGCGAACCCGTTTTCGAACGTAAATGCGGATGCAAGACAGGCTCTGCGAGAGTGCGCTAGCACGTCGACATGGAGACCAGAGACAAGCTCGGCCGCAGCGTACTGCCACTAGCCCAGCCATGCGGTCTTTCCCACCGGTGCACATGCGAACGCATCCCCACGTCGGTTTGCAAAGGGGTCGGAGCTGGTGTATCAATGGAGACACACGTAACCTGTCCCGCAGCTCCATGACGACCCTTTTTGGTCACACCAGAGTGCGAGACAGGTGAGGATCTTACAGTTCTCCATTGAAATGGATATTCTGCTTCACAAAAGATGCAACACTGCATGATTTACACTACAAAATGTTATTCCATAGCGGAAATACAGGGCATGGATTGACACTTTTCAATGCCATAGAATATCATGGGGGAACTGCTTATGTGGCACATTTTCCACCACTGGTGAAAGCACCCTAATTAATCATCTTTTTAGCATTTTTCTGAATCCTCTGTCAGACATGATTTTCATCTAATCCAATAGCAGTATTGTTACTACATGACTCTATGTAGGAGCGCCAGCTTCCTTCTCTCCAAAATAGACTGACAACCAGATAGTTCATTACTAAAACACCAACCTGGTGGAGGCCAAAATCTAAGCCCAGGTTAGACTTGTTTGAAGTGAACTTTTTTACAATATATAATAAAATCTAGCAAATCAATGTTTTTTCTTACCCATTTCTATGCTTTGAAGTCATTTGAGTGTTAGAAAAAGACTTGCAACAGCATATATTAAATAAAACTGACAGGGGAAAATATGAAGAGTCTGCTAAATATGTAATTCTGACACCCAGGAGACCCAAAACTCACATTTCCATGAGACTGATTCTCCAATGGATTAAATTAGCATTCCATTTGCTTAACATTTGTAGTAACATGCAAAATTGCTAGCGATAATCCATCCCCTGGTGCTGATTGAAGTGGGACCATTTTTTTAATTAAAGACAGAAAAAGTAAATGAACAAGCTGTTTTTGTGACGTTATATAACATCACCAAATAACTAGTCTATGCTTTTAGAAAGAAGACTGCTAGTGTAGGGGAATCTGTGCTAGCATAAACATCTTTAGGAACGTTGCATTATGGGAAACAAAGAACATAGACATTGGTATTTATTCAAATGAATGAGGCTGAGCCGAAGAACTACATATTGCCTATGGAAAAGAGTGATGTTGTTCCTGGTAAAAAAAAAAAAAAAAGCACATCCTTTTCTAAACAAAAATACAATGTACAATCTAATGATATACTGAGTTTACAGTCGTGGCCAAAAGTTTTGAGAATTACATAAATATTGGAAATTGGAAAAGTTGCTGCTTAAGTTTTTATAATAGCAATTTGCATATACTCCAGAATGTTATGAAGATTGATCAGATGAATTGCATAGTCCTTTTTTGCCATGAAAATTAACTTAATTTAATTTTCATGGGCTCCTGTAAACAAGGCAGACATAGCAGAGCTGGAGAGGGTTCAGAGGAGGGCAACTAAAGTAATAACTGGAATGGGGCAACTACAGTACCCTGAAAGATTATCAAAATTAGGGTTATTCACTTTAGAAAAAAGACGACTGAGGGGAGATCTAATTAATATTTGTGGTCAAGGCTCCGGGGGAAGTGTTGGGAAGAGGGTGTGCACTGGACACGGTAGGACCTAACCTTGGCTAGTGGTGTGCCTTTAGCCACGTGACGCGGGTAGCCAAAAAAGGGGGCTAACCCAGGGAGTCTGAGCTGAGTGAAGCTGGAAAAGAGGGAGGGTCGGGTGGGGCACTGTGCGATGCCGACACCAGAGGGAGGGCGTGAGCCGGCTAAATACCCTATGCCCCTCCCACAAATGCAGGCTGGAAATCCAGCCTGCTATACTTGTGGTCAAGGCTCCGGGGGAAGTGTTGGGAAGAGGGTGTGCACTGGACACGGTAGGACCTAACCTTGGCTAGTGGTGTGCCTTTAGCCACGTGATGCGGGTAGCCAAAAAAGGGGGCAAAACATGAATTTTAGGCAGTTTATTATTTGTAGATTACAAAACCAGACTGGAAAAAGCTTTGGCAATCTCGACCCGTGGATGAGGGATGTAACGGGAAAAACAGGAAGATTGCCATCGTCCCATCTTCCGTATGACGTGAGCGGGGACGCCATGTTTGGAGGCTGCCGATGCGGCCCCGATCCTGAAGGAGTGTCCGGAAATGGAAGCAGCGTGGAACCCCAGACCCGAAGCTATGGAACGAATGTGCCTGATGAACTGCGCGGACGTCAATGACAGCACGGGAAAAGGCAGTAGGGGGCTATCGGGAGTTCTGTCGTGGAGAGTGGAGAGCAGCTGATTGAACACGGACACTGGGCACCAAGGATTGAACGACTTAAAGTATTCGATCTGTACCGGTGGACCGACTTGGGAGGTTTTGGAGGAAGGAAGAGAGAAGGTAAAGTGGTCTAAACTATGGAGGAGCTGGCTGATAACCGGCCCTGGATTCCGGGCTGAGGTGCAGCAGAATTCCCCCGGCCTGAGAAACCCATAGAAGCTGAGGTAGAGAGCGGCTTTGAGGATCGAACTTCTGAAAGGGCCAAAGGGATTACCATCTAGGGCGGCAGAAATTTTTTGGAATAATTCCCCTGTGACTGGTTGTCTGGAGGGAAGGGCAGGGGAAGAGAGCTTCTGAATGCCCCTCAAAACCGCTTTGACCGCCTGGGAGGAAAAGAAGGAGGTATGACTAGGGTGACTGATCATGTGGTGGTGCTGGATGCCCGCTAAATAAAGTCTGATGGTATTGTGGGACAGATGGAGCTCCTTGTGGCAGTATGACAGGAAAGCCAGGACGAATGAGACTCTGTCCCTGTCCCCCCTGGGGTGAAGGTGGGCAAACCGCCTGAAGGTGTTCCACCCTGTTAAATAGTTCCGGGCAGAATTAGCCGAGAGAGACTCGCGGATGAGACCGTGGGCTGCGGAAACGTACTCCTCTAGTCCATGATCAGGGCTTCGAACCCCGGAGGGTTGATCCCGACTCTCCGAGCTCCCGGCATGACCTGGAAAAACAAATTAAAGTTTAAACGGGACAGAGCATCAGCTGCGGTATTTTTCCTGCCCTCTATGTGCCTGCAAATGATGCGGAAGTTGTTTTGCAGGGACAGCCAGGTGAGCCTGCGAACCAGACGCATGACCTTGGGGGAGCTGGACCTACCCCTGGCGAGAATGTCAACAACCGCCTGGTTGTCAGTCATGAAGCACACTGGCCTGTTACTCCATGACTGACCCCAGACAAGAGCGGCTGCGACGATGGGGTAGACCTCGAGCAGGGGGGAAGACCTGGCAGCCTCCTGGTCTGAGGAGACCTGCGTGGGCCAAGGACCCGCAAACCATTGATCCCCGCAGATGGCCCCGAAACCGAGGGAAGCAGCAGCATCGGAGAATACCAAGGGAGAGGCCTCGTTCCACTGAGGAACGAAGAGGGAGATGCCATTCCAGCTGGACAAAAACAAGGACCACATGGCCAGATCCGCCAGCGCGTCACGCCCGAGGTGGATGAGGGCATGCGGATCTGAGGCTGCTGGGAGGAGTCTGAGTAGGCCGGCGGTGAAAGACCTGCCCTGGGGCATGATCCTGGCGGCAAAGTTGAAAGACCCCAATAAAGACTGGAGTTCCAACTTTGACACCGTGCGGGTGCCCACGAGCCTGGCCACGGAGTCCTTTAACCTGTTTAATTTGTCCAGGGGGAGGCTGGCCTCCATTCTGATAGTGTCCAGGGTGATGCCCAGAAAGGTGATTACCCTGGAGGGGCCCTCGACCTTAGCTGAAGCCACCGGAACATTGAGGCGGCTGAACAGGCTGAGGAGGCTGTCCAACCTGTCCGGGGCGTGTTCGGCCTGCTCGATGAGCAAGAAGTCATCCAGGTAATGGATGACCCTCGGACAGTGGGCATGATTGACCAAGAGCCAATGCAGTGCTTGGGCGAACTGGTCAAAGAGCCAGGGACTGCTCTTTGACCCGAACGTCAAGCGGGTGGCAAAGTAATATTTTGCCCTCCATTTGAGGCCGTAGAACTTCCACAGATGAGGCAGGATGGGCAGCAACTTGAAGGCATTAGCAATGTCCGCTTTTGACAACCAAGCTCCTGCCCCGACCTGTAAAATGAGCTCCACGGCCTCGTCCAGGGACGAGTACTGCATAGAGAACTCGTCCGACGGGACCAGGGAATTCAGGCTGGGGGTGCTGGATGCATGAGGAGCAGACAAGTCATAAATTAATCTTTTTTTATTGGAAGATTTTTTGGACACCAGACCTATGGGGCTGACCCGGTACAGAGGGAAAGGGGATTCTGCAAAAGGACCGATCATAAAGCCCTTCTGTAACTCCGCCTCCAGCAGAGCGTCCACCGTCCCGGGATCCGCCAGAGAGGAGAGGAGGTTGGGGCACTCATGAGTGACCTGCGGAAGGGTGACTAGCCCGGTATGGAAACCCTCCGAGAACCCCTGTGAGAGAAACTGGACAAAACTGGGGTCATGATGTTGTTGGAGAAGGGAGAGTAACAGGTCAACGTTGACCCCGCCTAGTCATGAGCGTTTAGCCGTGCGTTGGGAACAGGAGGACTGAGGATGGGCCCTGAAACAGATGGTGCAGATGTGCAAAGCCTTGCATTTATCATAACTGCAAGAACCCAGTTTGAAGTTGTTACATAGCTGATTCTTCTCTAAGAAGGTGATGGGACGGCCGAGTTTGTCCGTGGTGGGGTTGGGTTTCTGCGCCCCTGAGCTGGACGTTGGCCTGGCAGGAGATGGGTTGGTGACATGGGGGCACCAATCAGAAGAATGGAGGACTGATTGGCAACCGGCACAGGCTGGGTATTTTTGCCCGGCGAAGTGCCTGCAAATAATCTCCATGTCCAACACTGCCCAGTTGGTGACATGCTGGTGCTGGAGGAAAGCCGCTGCAGCTTTGGCAGAGAAAGACCGGTGGTACTCGTAGAAGGCGGTACCGCCATATCTGTAACCCAGCTCGGTGACCTTGTACATGTATGTGTCCAATTCTACCCTGCGGTGGGGATGAATGGAGCACACTATGTCCCGGTACAGGCTGAAGGTCAGCATAAACTCGGGGATGGACAGCTTCTTGTTGAGGCGGACGTCTCTAGACCTCAGCACCACCGACACATCACCGCAGGCGATTGTCCGGTTTTCGACCGTATCATGGGTGGAGATTAGGATGGCGGCCAAATTGATATCCTTTCCCGCCAGGATATCCCGCCTGATGTTCTCTGAAACGAAGAACGCTGGGGCGATGTCGGGAGAGGCCAGACCTGTACCTGGGACGTTGGCCTGGGAAGTAGAAGAGGCTTCGGCCTCTGGCGGAGGAGGAGGCGTAGCCATCTTGCTCTCGACGGCCTGGAGCCTGGAGTCAATGTGTGACATCGAAGATGCCATGTTGTTGATGGTCGCATGGAGTTGGGTCAGGGAGAGCTGAATGGTCGACATGGAGACCAGATCTTCGGAGGCTCCGGGTGGTTCAGAAGCCCTGGGAGATTCAGGGAAGAGCAGATGATACAGTTCTGCCTTCCGTGCCGATGCCGAATGGCGGATCCCTTTTTTCTTCAGTTCCGCGAGCATCCTGGGGATGGTCCAATGCCTGTAAGATGCGCGGCTGGCTGCTTCCGAGACCGCTGACCTCAGGGATGGACAGTGAGTCCTCAATATCCGAGATGTGCGACATGTTGCCCGAAGAAGACCGGACCCTGTGGAAGGATCTGACGTGAATTGACAACCCCTCGTGCAACCCCAAAAATATATATTTTTTTTTTTCTTCTTACCTGGAGCCTCAGAAAGTTTAGGATGGAAAAAAGTTAGGAAACCTGGAATCGAACAAAAAACTCGGAAGCCCGCGGAGAGAGTGAACTTCCCACCCTGCGAATCTGGGATTGGTAAGTGAGGAAATTTTTTTTTTACTGGTACCTGCGGGGAGATGTACCCCAACATCTGCTGACAAGACGAAACTTACGTGATGATGAAACAGGAAGAAAACGAACCCTGGAGGTGGCAGGCCGAAAACGCAAGAAATCATGAACGATATCAGGCGATGGGAGGACAACCTGAAAGAAAACACGAAAAACCGAACGGCCTGAGCGTGTCAGGTAGTGAGGAAAAGGACCTGACGTGAACAAGTGAACGAATACGCCGGGCCCTGAACAAACCGAGAGCCGAGACGCGTCTGGAAACGAGGCCCCAACTGGCTGCCAGCATGGAGTTGACCAGTGTGGCAGGCAGTGAGGAGACATGACCCGTGCGTGCTGGCAAATGGCGAGCAACGGGCCCCAAGCGTGACAGATAAAGAAACCTGAACTGACCGTTATGGGTACACCTGGGGAAGAAGAAAAATGCAACAGGACAGTAAGAGGGAAAGAAAGACGTGGAGTGAGAAGGCGAGCCCAAGAAATGACCCTGAAAAAGATAAAAAAAACACCAACAGGACTGACCGGACGGGACATGAACCAAACGTAACAGGAGGGAGGACATGATGAAGGCTTGACCAGCAAGAGGACATGACGAGGGCCTGAACGTATCAGGCAGAAAAACCAGAAGCAGAAAACCCGAACGTATCAGGCAGACAGACATGAAAAAACGGAAAACCTGAACGTATCAGGCAGACAGTGACGAAGATGGAAACCTGAACGTATCAGGTAGACGGACATGAAAACGGAAACCTGGACGTACCAGGCAAACAGACACGAAAAAAGAAACTTGGACGTATCAGGCAGACAGTGCCGAAGATGGAAACCTGAACGTATCAGGTAGACGGACATGAAAACGGAAACCTGGACGTACCAGGCAAACAGACACGAAAAAAGAAACTTGAACGTATCAGGCAGACAGTGCCGAAGATGGAAACCTGAACGTATCAGGTAGACGGACATGAAAACGGAAACCTGGACGTATCAGGCAAACAGACACGCAAAAAAGAAACCTGAACGTATCAGGCCGAAGACACAAAGAACCTCCTGAACGTATCAGGCAGGAAGACGTTGAGCCAATCCTGGACACATCGGAAAAAACACTAGAACGGATCAGGAGGGAGTACATGATGAAAGCAAAACCCCGGACGTATGAGGCAACCGGACCTGAACGTATCAGGTGATTGGACAGGCAGTGAGCCTGGACGTGTCGGGCGAGACCCCGAAAAGGAACCTGAAGGTATCAGGCTACAGGATACGGAGAGAACCATATTAATACAAGACAGGAAGAGAAGACCACCTGGACATCCTTGGAGGAAAAAACATGGCGACCAGGTACAATAGAAAACAGGTGAGAGAAAACGGAACATATCTGCACAGACTTTTTTTTTTTTTTTTTCTTTCAGGGGCGAAACCGCGGCGTGCCTAGCAACCGGCCCATGCGGCTGCTCCCGGAACGCCCGGCCGCACCGCAAGACCGAGCCGCCCGGCCACAGCATCCCCGCAACATGTCCGCCCAAGCGTATTCTGGGCTTTTCATGTAACACTTCATTGAAAACACATGTGGGGCATGAAAAATGTGGTCAGGGAACCAGGAGTGGGCGTAGTATGCCTTCCATATTGGAGCCCAGGATTAGGGGTTCCCCCTGGGTGCCCCACGGTGGAGCGCAGGGAGGTTGGGAATAGGGGAGGCTTCCTTATGACTGAAGCGACGTGTGGAACGCCGATGCGTTCCACCGTGGAACGCACCGGGGAAGTGGTGGAGCTCCGGGAGATGGGTGGAATTGCGCATGCCGATGCGTTCCACGGTGGAACGCATCGGGGAAGTCGTGGAGTGGCGTCCCCGCGTCCCCGTCTGCCGCCCCCCCAATGCCTGGACAAGGAGGAGGAATCAGCCCGGGGGGAGGGGGAGACGCGCGGGACCCCCCGCGATGCGACGTTTGGAGCAATGGCTTGCTGTGGAGGAGACTGGACGCAGGGAACATGAAGCAGCCAGTTCCGGTGTGCCCCAGCTGAATCTTGCCCCAGCGCTGCCTGAGCGGACCGCACCAAGTGTCCCGTCTCCTGCTGCACCGCTCCCCCGCCGGCCACGCCAGAGATGCGCGCTCCCCCAGACCGGGCGCGACGGCCGCGGCCGCACGGAGTTTAGATGGCGCGGTCAGAGGAGCGCAGCAGAGGAGACGCGTCGGTGGGGGAAGCGGAGGTGGGCGGCCGGAGATGGAGTGCGGCGGCGAAGCCCGGAGTAACTTACCCAGAAGGAGCGCCGCCCGGGAGGAACGTACCGCCGCAGCGTCTGCCTCGTCAGTCTAGCCGGAACCGGAAGTCGCACTCGAATGACGTCGCCGTAACACGAGATGCACTGTGCGATGCCGACACCAGAGGGAGGGCGTGAGCCGGCTAAATACCCTATGCCCCTCCCACAAATGCAGGCTGGAAATCCAGCCTGCTATACGTATAAATATATCAGGGGTCAGTACAGAGATCTATCCCATCAGCTATTTATCCCCAGGACTGTGACTGTGACGAGGGGACATCCTCTGCGTCTGGAGGAAAGAAGGTTTGTACACAAACATAGAAGAGGATTCTTTACGGTAAGAGCAGTGAGACTATGGAACTCTCTGCCTGAGGAGGTGGTGATGGTGAGTACAATAAAGGAATTCAAGAGGGGCCTGGACGTATTTCTGGAGCTTAATAATATTACAGGCTATAGCTACTAGAGAGGGGTCGTTGATCCAGGGAGTTATTCTGATTGCATGATTGGAGTCGGGAAGGAATTTTTTATTCCCCTAAAGTGGAGAAAATTGGCTTCTACCTCACAGGGTTTTTTGCCTTCCTCTGGATCAACTTGCAGGATAACAGGCCGAACTGGATGGACAAATGTCTTTTTTCGGCCTTATGTACTATGTTACTATGTTAATCCCAAAAAAAACCTTTCCACTGCATTTCATTGCTATCATTAAAGGACCTGCTGAGATCATTTCAGTAATCGTCTTGTCAACTCAGGTGAGAATGTTGACGAGCACAAGGCTTGAGATCATTATGTCAGGCTGATTGGGTTAAAATGGCAGACTTGACATGTTAAAAGGAGGGTGATGCTTGCAATCATTGTTCTTCCATTGTTAACCATGGTGACCTGCAAAGAAACGCGTGCATCATTGCGTTGCATAAAAATGGCTTCACAGGCAAGGATATTGTGGCTACTAAGATTGCACCTCAATCAACAATTTATAGGATCATCAAGAACTTCAAGGAAAGAGGTTCAATTCTTGTTAAGAAGGCTTCAGGGCGTCCAAGAAAGTCCAGCAAGCGTCAGGATCGTCTCCTAAATAGGATTCAGCTGCGGGATCGGAGTGCCAACAGTGCAGAGCTTGCTCAGGAATGGCAGCAGGCAGGTGTGAGCGCATCTGCACGCACAGTGAGGCGAAGACTTTTGGAAGATTGATCTTCTGCAGAAAGTATGGTGAATGGACTGCTGAGGACTGGGGCAAGGTCATATTCTCCGATGAAGCCTCTTTCCGATTGTTTGGGGCATCTGGAAAAAGGCTTGTCCGGAGAAGAAAAGGTGAGCGCTACCATCAGTCCTTTGTCATGCCAACAGTAAAGCATCCTGAGACCATTCATGTGTGGGGTTGCTTTTTATCCAAGGGAGTGGGCTCACTCACAATTTTGCCCAAAAACACAGCCATGAATAAAGAATTGTACCAAAACACCCTCCAACAGCAACTTCTTGTCACAACTAGACAGCTGAGAAGCTCTGACAGGAGCTTTCCAGATCCTCCTCCTTGAGTTTCTTTGTTTTGGTTAAGTTCCTCATCTCGTTAGTCTATCTCAGCTGTCATGCAGTTGGACTGATTGCTTCCCTTTAAGTTCCTCCCCATGATGCATTAGGTTGCGGCTTATACAACTTCCTGGAGTGTGTGTGCATGCTGTTTCTATTCCTCAGTCCTCTGCAAGATAAGTGCTGTTCCTTTATTTGTGATTTTCTGTCTGCTGGATTTTCAGGTGACCCTGACTCCCTCCGTGTCTTGTGTAGGGAGCCGGTGGTCGTGTCCCCTCACTATTGTAGGGTCTTCAGGTATTAGATAGCCGAGGTACGTGGATATGCGCCCATCCACCTTTGGGGTGTTCGCATAGGCTGAGCAATTAGGGAGAGTGGCAGGTCTCATGTAGGGGTCTCCCTTTTGTTCCTTAGTTGTGGATCCAGTGAGTCATTAATTGTATTGCATTGTCTTGTTTCCTGTACACCATCCGTGACATTATAAGCCGCCAAAACCGTCTCAAGCATGGATCCGGTTTCACTTTTGGCTGAGCGCTTCCAGGGTCTTTCATTGGAGGTAGCTGATCTCCGTAAGACTTTTTCTCAGTTTCAAGTGACCGGTTCAGCTTGCGTTCATGGAGTTTGTTCTGAGCCTAAGATCTCGCTCCCGGATACGTTCTCCGGGGGTAGTGAGTATTTTGTGCGTTTTAGAGAGGCTTGCAAACTCCATTTTCGCTTCTTCCCCATTCCTCTGGTGATGAAGAACGGAGGGTGGGGATCATTATATCGCTGCTCAGGGGTAACGCTCAATCCTGGGCCTTTTCGCTGCCGGAGGGGGCACGGCCCCTCCGTTCAGTGGATGAATTCTTTTTAGCCCTGGGTCAGATATATGATGATCCGGATCGTATTGCTCTGGCTGAGTCTAGACTACGTCTGTTATGCCAGGGTAAACAATCCGCAGAGATATACTGCTCAGAATTTCGGAGATGGGCGGCTGATACTGGTTGGAATGATGCTGCACTCCGAAGTCAATTTTGCCATGGTCTTTCAGAGGGATTGAAAGATGCATTTGCCTTTCATGAGAGACCTACCTCCTTGGATTCTGCTATGTCTCAGGCCGTTCGTATTGACAGGCGTCTTAGAGAGAGAGGAGAGATCTCTCCTTCCTGTCATACTCAGTCCCGGGACAGTGCAGCGGTCTCTTTCTGTGCGCAGGGGTCTCAGTCGCTGTCAGCCCCTTCTGAGCAGGAGCCCATGCAGCTGGGGTTGATTGCCTCTGACAATAGAAGATTCAGCCCGCATGGGAGGGTTTGTTTTTGTTGTGGAGGTATAAATCATTTGGCAAATGTTTGTCCCTCTAGGAGATTCAGGCAGTCTTCTGGGAGTAATAAAGAAACAAAAAGGAAAAAATCTTTTAAAAATGTTCCGTCTGTTACTATTGGCAGGGTTGAGGCGGAAATTGAAGGTTTTCCGTTTGCTTGTAGTTCCCGTTTTGTCCTGCCTGCTAGGGTGGCGCTAGAGAGCAAGAGCATTTTTTGTGAGATTTTTGTGGATAGTGGAGCAGCTGTCAATCTCATTGATAATCAATTTGCAATAACTCATGGTTTCCAGGTATGCACTTTGGGAAAGGATATTCCTGTTTTTGCTATTGATTCCGCTCCACTTTCTCAGAAATCATTAAAGGGCATAGTTCACAATATTCGTTTAATTGTGAGTGATGCTCATGTTGAGGATGTGTCATGTTTCGTCCTTAGCGGTTTGCCTACTCCTCTAGTGTTGGGGCTACCCTGGCTCACTAAACATAACCCCACCATTGATTGGCAAGCGAGGCAAATAAATGGTTGGAGTGACTTTTGCAGAGAGAATTGCCTCATGACATCTGTTTCTGAGGTTTCTACTAAGACAGTACCACCTTTCCTCTCTGAATTTTCGGATGTCTTGTCTGAGAGTGGAGTTCAGGATTTGCCCCCGCACAGGGAGTACGATTGCCCTATTAATCTCATCCCAGGCGCCAAACTGCCTAAATCTCGTTTATACAATCTTTCCCAACCTGAGAGGGTCGCTATGCGTGCTTATATCTCTGAGAGTCTGAGAAAAGGACACATACGACCCTCGAAGTCACCTGTTGCCGCTGGTTTTTTCTTTGTTAAGAAAAAAGATGGTTCTTTAAGACCTTGTCTGGATTTCAGGGAGCTGAACAATATCACTATTCGTGACCCTTATCCGCTTCCTCTGATCCCGGACCTGTTTAATCAGGTTGTTGGGGCTAAAGTCTTTTCCAAATTAGACCTAAGAGGGGCATACAACCTGGTCAGGGTCAGAGAAGGAGACGAATGGAAGACGGCTTTCAATACCCCTGAGGGCCATTTTGAGAATTTGGTTATGCCTTTTGCTTTGATGAATGCCCCAGCCGTTTTTCAGCATTTCGTGAACAGCATTTTTTATCATTTAATGGGAAAATTTGTATTAGTGTATTTGGATGACATTTAGATTTTTTCTCCTGATTTCAAGACTCATAAGGAACACTTACGTCAGGTCTTGCTCATCCTGCGGGAGAATAAATTCTACGCGAAACTGGAAAAATGTGTGTTTGCGGTTCCAGAAATTCAATTTCTGGGGTTTCTTCTCTCCGCTTCTGGTTTTCGCATGGACACCGAGAAGGTCCGCGCTGTGCTTGAGTGGGAGCTTCCTGAGAATCAGAAGGCGCTGATGCGTTTTTTGGGCTTTGCCAATTATTACAGGAAATTTATTTTGAATTATTCCTCTGTTGTTAAACCACTCACTGATATGACCAGAAAGGGGGTAGATTTTTCTTCCTGGTCGGTAGAGGCGTGTAAGGCCTTTTCTAATATCAAGGAGAGTTTTGCTTCCGCTCCCATCCTGGTACAACCTGATATTTCGTTACCCTTCATAGTTGAGGTTGATGCTTCTGAGGTAGGGTGGGTGCGGTCTTGTCTCAGGGTTCCTCTCCTGCCAAATGGCAACCATGTGCCTTTTTCTCGAAGAAACTCTCCTCCGCAGAGAGAAATTATGATGTGGGAGATAGGGAATTGTTGGCCATCAAGTTGGCTTTTGAGGAATGGCGCCATTGGCTAGAGGGAGCCAGACACCCTATTACCGTGTTTACTGACCATAAAAATCTCGCCTACTTGGAGTCAGCCAAGCGTCTGAACCCGAGACAGGCCAGATGGTCTTTGTTCTTTTCAAGGTTTAATTTTGTTGTCACGTTCCGCCCTGGGGTTAAGAATGTGAAGGCAGATGCCCTGTCACGTTGTTTTCCGGGAGGTGTGAATTTTGAAGACCCGGGTCCCATTTTGGCTGAAGGTGTGGTGGTCTCTGCTCTTTTTCCTGAATTGGAGGCAGAGGTGCAGGCAGCCCAGTCAGAGGCTCCTGATCTTTGTCCTCCTGGGAGGTTGTTTGTGCCTCTCGCTTTGAGACACAAGATTTTTAAGGAACACCACAATACGGTCCTTGCTGGGCACCCGTGGGCAAGAGCCACACTGGATCTCATCGTTCGGAGATTCTGGTGGCCTGCGCTTTGTAAGTCGGTTGAGGGTTTTGTGGCAGCTTGCGAGACTTGTGCTTGTGCCAAAGTCCCTCATTCACGGCCATCAGGTCCTCTCCTTCCCTTACCCATTCCTTCCCGTCCTTGGACACATCTGTCCATTGACTTCATAACGGACTTACCTCGTTCATCGGGGAAGACTGTGATTCTGGGGGTGGTGGACCGTTTTAGCAAAATGGTGCATTTCATCCCTTTTCCTGGTTTGCCCAATGCTAAGACGCTGGCGCAGGCATTTATTGACCACATTGTCAAATTGCATGGTATTCCTTCAGACATAGTCTCTGATAGGGGCACACAGTTTGTTTCCAGATTCTGGAAGGCTTTCTGTTCTCGCTTGGGGGTTCGGTTGTCATTCTCTTCTGCTTTCCACCCGCATTTGAATGGCCAGACAGAGCGCGTCAATCAGAATCTGGAGACATATCTGCGCTGTTTTGTGGCGGAGAATCAGGAGGATTGGTGTTCTTTTTTGCCCCTTGCTGAGTTTGCTTTAAATAACCGTTGTCAGGAGTCCTCTGATAAGTCACCATTTTTTGGTGCATATGGGTTTCATCCGCAGTTTGGGACTTTCTCGGGAGAGGGGTCTTCTGGTTTACCTGATGAGGACAGATTCTCCTCGTCTTTGTCATCTATTTGGCAAAAGATTCAGGATAATCTAAAGAGCATGAGTGAGAGATATAAGCGTGTGGCAGATAAGAGACGTGTGCCTGGTCCGGACCTGAATGTTGGTGATCTGGTGTGGTTGTCTACCAAGAATATCAAATTGAAGGTTCCCTCCTGGAAGTTGGGTCCTAGGATTATTGGGCCTTACAAGATCCTGTCTGTCATCAATCCTGTTGCCTACCGTCTTGATCTTCCTCAGACTTGGAAGATCCATAATGTTTTTCATAAGTCCTTATTGAAACCCTATGTTCAACCTATTTTACCCTCGCCTTTGCCTCCTCCTCCGATTATGGTTGATGGAAATCTTGAATTTCAGGTCTCTAGGATTGTGGATTCTCGTCTTGTCCACGGTTCCCTCCAGTACCTCATTCTTTGGGAGGGTTATGGTCCTGAGGAGAGAATGTGGGTCCCAGTGACGGACATTAAGGCCACTCGTCTCATCAGGGCTTTCCATAGGTCCCATCCTGAGAAGGTGGGCCCTGAGTGTCCGGAGTCCACTCGTAGAGGGAGGGGTACTGTCACAACTAGACAGCTGAGAAGCTCTGACAGGAGCTTTCCAGATCCTCCTCCTTGAGTTTCTTTGTTTTGGTTAAGTTCCTCATCTCGTTAGTCTATCTCAGCTGTCATGCAGTTGGACTGATTGCTTCCCTTTAAGTTCCTCCCCATGATGCATTAGGTTGCGGCTTATACAACTTCCTGGAGTGTGTGTGCATGCTGTTTCTATTCCTCAGTCCTCTGCAAGATAAGTGCTGTTCCTTTATTTGTGATTTTCTGTCTGCTGGATTTTCAGGTGACCCTGACTCCCTCCGTGTCTTGTGTAGGGAGCCGGTGGTCGTGTCCCCTCACTATTGTAGGGTCTTCAGGTATTAGATAGCCGAGGTACGTGGATATGCGCCCATCCACCTTTGGGGTG
The DNA here is from genome assembly GCF_905171765.1 of Bufo bufo. NCBI lineage: Eukaryota > Metazoa > Chordata > Amphibia > Anura > Bufonidae > Bufo > Bufo bufo. The sequence continues at coordinate 153,432,515 of NC_053395.1, read as the reverse complement.
TTCGCATAGGCTGAGCAATTAGGGAGAGTGGCAGGTCTCATGTAGGGGTCTCCCTTTTGTTCCTTAGTTGTGGATCCAGTGAGTCATTAATTGTATTGCATTGTCTTGTTTCCTGTACACCATCCGTGACACTTCTTCCAACAATCCAACAACAGTTTGGTGAAGAACAATGCATTTTCCAGCACGATGAAGCACCGTGCCATAAGGCAAAAGTGATAACTAAGTGGCTCGGGGACCAAAATGTTGACATTTTGGGTCCATGGCCTGAAAACTCCCCAGATCTTAATCCCATTGAGAACTTGTGGTCAATCCTCAAGAGGCGGGTGGACAAACAAAAACCCACTAATTCGGACAAATTCCAAGAAGTGATTATGAAAGAATGGGTTGCTATCAGTCAGGAATTGGCCCAGAAGTTGATTGAGAGCATGCCCAGTCGAATTGCAGAGGTCCTGAAAAAGAAGGGCCAACACTGCAAATAGTGACTCTTTGCATAAATGTCATGTAATTGTCGATAAAAGCCTAAACAAAGATCTAAAAGCAGTTTAGCAGCAAACTTTGTGAAAACTAATATTTTTGTCATTCTCAAAACTTTTGGCCACGACTGTAGACAATTCACCAGCGCCAACAGCTAAATAATCTAGAAGGTAAGTGTAATAAAATGTAACCTTTATTAGTTACATTAAAAACCCTTAAGTAAATTTGTAACAAGCACAACAATATGAAGGGGGTTAACCTCAAACCGTGTGACCTCTTATGTCATAAAAGAGGACCACACAGCACCCAATGGTCACCAGACACCGGATATGTTAGTATAGTTACAACAATAGAATGCATGGCAGCATCCAACAGGGCAACAAGAAACAAAACAAAAATAGTGATCTTACCACCTCTGATATTGTGGTGGGATGTCCCGTGATATTTTCAGGGTCATTCAGACCCCTAGGGAATGGACAAACAATGTGTTTCAACTGGCATGTCCTATAAAATACCTGGATGTCCCTATTGGGTGGCCAATTTGATACCTAAACACAGATAAACCTCTCTGATAAGGGCGACCTCATCTGGAACCTGCTGCTTGCCTAAAACACCCTGCTAAGATCCTAACAATAATATCCCACCATGTTTCACCATAAGGTTCATTAGGGGACAAACTTTAGTGTAAGGGGTGCACAGCACAAAGAGCTGGCAAAGATGGAAAGCCACTCCACACAGGGGCTAAAATGGTACTGATAAATGGGTATAAACATCAGTATACCGGCAGACTAAGGCTAGTATTGCTGCAGTGACAGACATAACTCCCTAGCAAGTGCTAAATAAATACCTTGCCCATATCTCCCACGTTCCAGTGCGCTCGCACAAAACTGCGTGGGCCGGTCTCAAAGTCTCACCCACGTGAAATGATGTCACAGTCTCATGGGAGTTCTCTCCAGATCCTTTTCTAATTTCAACCAATTTAAACTACAGTTTTATAGGTTGAAAGAAGCCAAACATCTTCCTAACCCATCAGGTGCAGTCAGACTATTTCTCTGGAGTAGATTCCCCCACTAACGACTTAAAAATTATAAGGCTCTGTTCACATCATTTTTGGAGGCTCAGTTTGGAGCTTCCATTACAGAGTCTGCCATATTTAATGGAAAATATTAGCACTGCTTGCACACAACAGAACACGATGGAGTTGTTTTACAATAGATTATAAAATAGGCTTAAAATAGGCTAAGTGAATAAAAAGAAAAAAATATACAGACACATCACATACATAGTAAATACATCACCTAACCTGTAGTTAATGGGCAAGCTCCTCGTCTGCCACGACAACATGGGTGATAACAAGTGATGGAAAAAAGAGCTTTAAACTCTAGGAGACCTCTTTCTCTTCAATGTAGCTATATGACACCTTACATTTTTGAGGAGTTGTAGTTGTTTTAATCATTTTAGGGCACAAATAGTGTATTAAAACACTTTTATTATAAATAATAATAATCTTGTTTATTTATATGGTGCCACCATATTGTGCAGCACTTTACAATTCAAAGTGTTTAAGTACAAAACAAAAGATATCACATCAGATATCATTATTTTATTTTTAGGGGTGAAGATAAAATAAAACAGCAAATTTAACATTATGTTGTGGGATTTTTTTTACAGTTGTGGTAAGGTGTACAGTGCTGGAAGGCGTGTTGTCCCACTCGGGTACCTCAGATGGGTGAGAAAGATAAAATCCAAAGAGTGGCAGTGGTCTCAGAAAAAGCATAGTTTGCTGAGACAATTTTATATACATTTTCTGGGCTGGATTTTACTTGAACTGGCAGTGACTATTAGTCACAAAGCCGAATTTCCTCGTGCTTCATGGTAATGAATAAATTTTTCCTGAATTGGCGGTAAAAATAAAAAAATACATACTTGCCTCATCCATTTGCTCGTGGAGAGGCCATCGTCGCCATCTTGATTGAAGAAAATGTGCTAAATCTCACGCACGCTGACATGTGACGCCACCATGTCATCAAGCTCGCTGGGTGTGGTGAAACCAGCTACCATCCGTTTACCCATTGACAGATATGTCACTGTCACATTGACATTACTATGCTGACTTGGTGTTAAAGGGCTTGAAATGGTTTGATGACAGTCCTAGGAGACCCCAGAGTGTCATACTTAAATGCTCAGGGCAATTGTGGGACTTTCGATTCAGACTGTATGAAATTTGATGGCCGATTTAACCGAATCAGATGTTTTTGTAATTTAAAGGGGTTCTGCAGTTATTTTAAACTGATGATCTATCTTCTGGATAGATCATTAGCATCTGATCTGCGGGCTTCCGACACCCGGGACCCCCGCCGATCAGCTGTTTGAGAAGGCAACAGCGCTCCTGGAGCGCCACGGCCTTCTCACCGCAGGCCCAGTGATGTCACGAGTAGTATCAACTGGCCTGGGCGGGGCTAAGCTCCATTCAAGTGAACAGAGCTTAGCCCCGCCCAGGCCATTGATACTAGTCGTGACGTCACTGGGCCTGCGGTAAACAGTCAGAAGGCCGCGACGCTACTGCCAGCGCCGCTGCCTTCTTAAACAGCTGATCGGCGGGGTCCCGGGTGTCGGACCCCCGCCAATCAGATGCTGATAATCTATCCAGATGATAGATCATCAGTTTAAAATAACTGTAGAACCCCTTTAAAAACAATGGTGAAACCTATATTAATATTGACATAAATGTTAATGTAATATAATGCACACAACTAGATGACGAACATACAATAGGAAGGAGTGAGGTAGATACATTTTAGATGATGATTAATCCTTATTTTTTCCTTTTTGTGGAGATTTTCGTCTAAAATGTAATGACATCTAAAATAGCTATTACTTTCTTATTCATTCCTTTCACAGGACCATTAATAAACTTCTTAAATAAATTAAATAAATGGATGATACATCTTGAAATTTTATTAACTGTTTATAACTAAGGGTACTTTCACACTTGCGTTGTGAGGATCCGGCAGGCAGTTCTGTTGGCGGAACTGCCTGCCAGATCTGGAAATCTGTATGGAAACGGATATCATTTGTAGACGGATCTGGATGCGGATTAGTCTGACAAATGCATTGAAATACCGGATCCGTCTCTCCAGTGTCATCCGGAAAAAACGGATCCGGTATTTATTATTTTCACACTTTTAAAGGTCTGCGCATGCACAGACTGGAAGACCGGATCCATCAATGCGGCAACTTTAATGCAGCATCCGGCACTAATACATTTCAAAGGAAATTAATGCCGCATCCTGCAAGTGTTCCGGAATTTTGGACGGAGAAAACAACTGATGCATCCTGATGCATACTGAACGGAATGCTCTCCATTCAGAATGCATTAGGATTGAGCCCTTAGGATGGAACTCAATACCGGAAAAGAATAACGCTAGTGTGAAAGTACTCTTATACATTTCCTATAAATTAGTGTTTTTATGCTTTTCTAGCTGACAAATCACAGTAGTACATAACTGTATTTCAGACGTTGGTGCAGTTATGAAATTTGCCTGAAAAAGTAATGGAATGTGACAATGTTGTATTAATTTTACAAATATATCCAATAGCTGTAACTGCAAAGAGAGAGCATGAAATGTAATGATTTTCTAAAAACCTCCCTAATTTCATAGCTAAAAGAACACTAAATTATAGAAACTGGTTTTGCTCTGGCCAAAATACATTAGTGAGATTGATTGGGGTGCTATGAAATAGCCAGAGTTATAGAAGTTTGATTAAATGGAAATGCTTATGACTAATGATTGAATCCACATACATTGCGTCTCCAGTTATATTTTCTGGTTCTTCGAAGTGCTGGAATTGAAAATAATGTACAGGGTGGGCCATTTATATGGATACACCTTAATAAAATGGGAATGGTTGGTGATATTAACTTCCTGTTTGTGGCACATTAGTATATGTGAGGGGGGAAACTTTTCAAGATGGGTGGTGACCATGGCGGCCATTTTGAAGTCAGCCATTTTGAATCCAACTTTAGTTTTTTCAATAGGAAGAGGGTCATGTGACACATCAAACTTATTGGGAATTTCACAAGAATAACAATGGTGTGCTTGGTTTTAACGTAACTTTATTTTTTCATGAGTTATTTACAAGTTTCTGACCACTTATAAAATGTGTTCAATGTGCTGCCCATTGTGTTGGATTGTCAATGCAACCCTCTTCTCCCACTCTTCACACACTGATAGCAACACCGTAGGAGAAATGCTAGCACAGGCTTCCAGTATCCGTAGTTTCAGGTGCTGCACGTCTCGTATCATCTGAAGGCAATCGTCTATGCTGTGAAGATACGAGATGTGCAGCACCTGAAACTACGGATACTGGAAGCCTGTGCTAGCATTTCTCCTGCGGTGTTGCTATCAGTGTGTGAAGAGTGGGAGAAGAGGGTTGCATTGACAATCCAACACAATGGGCAGCACATTGAACACATTTTATAAGTGGTCAGAAACTTGTAAATAACACATGAAAGAATAAAGTTACGTTAAAACCAAGCACACCATTGTTTTTCTTGTGAAATTCCCAATAAGTTTGATGTGTCAGATGCCCCTTTTCCTATTGAAAAAACAAAAGTTGGATTCAAAATGGCCAACTTCAAAATGGCCGCCATGGTCACCACCCATCTTGAAAAGTTTCCCCCCTCACATATACTAATGTGCCACAAACAGGAAGTTAATATCACCAACCATTCCCATTTTATTAAGGTGTATCCATATAAATGGCCCACCCTGTACTATATAACTATTTGTCGGCTGATTTTGTATTTACAATGCATAGAAATGTCTATCAGTGTTACATCTTCACATAGTAAACCAACACAGCTCAGCCAGGGTATGTTGTCTTTAGGGTCTCCATTGATTTAATGACATGAATAGTGCAACATGCAGCACTATTCATGCTGTTGAAGCTGACATAAGCTACAACACAATCTCAATGGATCCCATTATAAGTCAATAGGGTACGTCAGGTAACTTTGGGATCCATTGTGCAACAGATCTGGCAAAGCGTTGTGGCTTCCATTTTGAACAGAGACTTAGGGGCCCGTTTATTAAGACTGGCGTTTTCCACACCGGTCTTGAGTCTCTCTGTACTGCTGGAGAAAAAAGCTAAGTTATATGGAGGTACAGGCCTCTACAAAACGTTGGCGCTTCCTCCAGCAGGCCGTAAGACAGACTTAAATCTACACCAGCTCGCTAGCGTAAATATAAGCCATTTTCTACACCTAAAGCTGTGGCAAAAATTGTGTAAATAGGTTGATAAATGAGCCCCTTACTTTTGATGATACTTATGTATTCTGAAGTACATTTACCAGAATAAAAGAATACAGTACAAGTCAAATTTTCTCAAACAAATGAGGCAGCCATCTTGGATGCATTTCCAAGTCTTAATAGAGTTTCCATATATGCATAGCACCTGTTGGCTGCTTTCTTCTCATTCTTTACTTCAAATCCAAACCATCTATAATCGGTTTACATCAGATGAACATATGCAGCCATCTGATGTAGAATTCCATCATTTTACTTCTTTATGAAATCGTTCGTAGCTAGTCGGGACAGTATACCTTTGAGGCATTTGTTTTTTACTGAAATACATGTTTGTTTGTTTTTCTACAAATAATTTTCAGAATTGGGTTTACCAACCAAATCTGAAGAACTTAATCATAGTTGTTCATGTCAGCATTGTTATCCATTATAGAAGCAGAACAATAAAAATAACGGAGTTGCTAGGTCCTACACATAACTGCCATAAACGGCGCTGGATGTACGCCATAGACTATACTGGGGCCCGTCAGGTTTCAGTTCTGGAGTCTTGCATTTCATCTGACAAAATGGAGTAGCATGCTGCTCTATTTTGTCCTTAATTTTTGCAGATTCTGTGACAGAGGCCTCTAACAGAGACTTCCACCCAGGATGACTGCTTAGGAGGAAGCAGGAGTTTCTAGAGATTGAGTAATTAGATAAGCTCACTGATAGATATAACTGTGAACGTCATTCTGTAGCTTGCTATGTTTTGTGATACATAAAAGCTGCAGATGCCAAACGGTAGAAAACTTCAATTAAATCAATTTAGAAAAATTTTAAAATGTTTATTAGCCAAAAATACATCTCTTTAGGTACAGGTTTGAATATCAGCAATTCACACAGCTAAGCAGTTTGTGAATCTTTTTTTTATTTATTTTACCAAATTTTCCCCTTAAGGACGTTGAACTTCATTTTTAATTAAAATTATATTAAGGAATTACATAATAGAATACTGTTATTAGAATTGCTAACTTTACAACATCCACAAATAATGTGCAAGGCTGCAAAAAATGTACTTGATCAGTAAGTATCACCAGCAGAATGCAAATGTCATTTATAGCAGCCTCTATTTAGTCAATGCATTTTGACAAAGGCTGTAGTGATGTGCTGACAGACTTCAGCCTCTGTCAGGTCCCTGAAGTTCCACAGGGTTATTCTTGGAGTACATTGAAAAGGTAAAAAGAGCAATTCCAATAATATCATATTAGATACTTTTATATTAGAGAAACCCTGCCAGCCTATGTACAATATCAACCTCTACCATCACTGAAAAATAGCAGAGCACAACACACTGTGGAATTTTTTTCTCTACTTGGTCACGTCCCTTATTCAGACCTTAGATCAGACCCTCTACACAAATTCAGACCTCAAATCAAACCAAATTTAAAAAATGAGATCTCAGACTTGTCTATTTACCACTCACAGAACTCACATACAGACACTATAAACACTACATTACACATATGTACACTACATAAACACTAGATACACTACTAAGCATTCCTCAGCTTACCATTCAAACATGCACCCCCACATCACTAACAAGACCTCTCACCACGTCCCCTTCATTCTCACACTCACTACTTTCCAGTTCTCTTTTGTCACATACTGCTCTCCACTGTCCTCCCTCTTTCTCACATGCTGATCCTCATAGTCCCCACTTCCTTTTTCACACATTGCTCTCCATGCCCCCCTTTTTCATACAGTAGTCTGCATTGTGACCCTCTCACATACTGCTCACCATGGTCACCCCTTCTCTTAATTTCACAGTATGGACCCTATGGTTCTAGTGATCTCCTCCACCTTTTTCTTGTCTGTGCCATATTCTTATGAGCTGTGCGATCCTTCTCCACCAACTACTTCCAGGTTGAGCCCTCCTCCACCTCTGTGGTGCTGGTGCAGAACCTTTTCAATGTGACAGAATTTCCCACAACCACTTTAGTTGCATTTTTGCTGCAATTTTGCTCAAATTCTGGCAATTCGTGCACAACCATGTTATCTCTACTACGGGTATCCTTTAATCACAGCAAAATCACTATGGTTTTGCTGTGATTTGTGCAACTTTGCTTCAAAAGCTACTTTACTGTACAGAAAACTACCTTTCAACAAAGGTGGGCCAGGCAGATCAGTAGGGAAGATTGCCCGTCCAAGTCTGAAATAAAAATAAAGACATACAAACAGTGATGGCAATAAAGCTGACAAGTCAAGCTGAGGGCAGAATGTTTTGAACTTATAGTAATAATAACCACACAAATACTAAGTAAATGGTATGTCCACTATTGTTAACCATGTTATCTCTACTAAAGTAAATGGTATGTCCACTATTGAAAATATGGTCCAATAGGCACTCTGGAATGGCTGAGCTATTTTAGCGGATGTCCTAATGGGGCAACCCCTGTCCATGTGCCATTGACAGTGCATATAAACATCATTGAGGGGAATTCCATGCTTTTGAACCCCTCTATGGTTAAAAAGTGGACAGCCAAGTTTCAGTGGCTTCTACTTTGGTGGACCAAATCTGTCCGTGTATTACGTGGAAAACCATTCATGATTATTATTTTTTTTTTATAAAACCAAATTTCAAAAATGCTTTTCAGCTAAAAACTGCATGCATTTAAGTAAAATAAAACTGAGGTGTCCATAGTCTGCAAATCAACAGAAAACAACGTAACGTTATTACAATATATACCGTAAGTTGTAAAGTTTCATGCAACCTAAAATTTGTAAAAAAAAATGCTAAAAGTTTTAAAGTTGCAACATTAACATCTTTAAACCCCTGTGTATGTAAGGGTCCTTTCTTCTAGAAAATCTGTCTAAATTGTTTGTGTCATTTTCTAAATATAAAAGAGTGCTGATGTCTTTCATTTCTTTTGTAGGTGGATCATTCTGGTGTCTCCTTGATATTGTTCCTATAAAAAATGAGAAAGGTGAAGTGGTTCTTTTCCTGGCTTCTCATAAAGACATCTCAGGCACTAAGAATGCATTCTCCTCAGATGACAACAATCCCAACGGTGAGGAAAGAAGATTAAATAAACTCATGTGTTTACCTTGTGACTATAAAAAGTACTGATGGGGTCAGTTAACAAATCTGCTATTCCTGTTTTGTGGTGTAAAAATGTCACAAGAGATGCTGAGTGCTACATTTTGTGCGACATTTGGTGAGCCTCGCCACTTTCAAAACTGGAGTGTAAAGTTGGTCAAGATTAGAGATTAGAACAGTGTTATGTTATTTAAAACTGGCCAATTTTTAAACCCCTGTGGTACTTTCACCGGCAGTTGTAAAACAACATCTCACAAGCACCAAATTTAATAAAAGCTAGCTCACCTTTATAAATTTGGCTGAGCAACACAAACCAAAGACTGATCTAAATTTGACACCAAAATACCGCAAATAATAACTTCTCGTTTTTTAGGAGCCTGACAATCATAAATATTCTCTGCTCTAGATTACATTAAATTCTATCAACTCCATTGCCAACTGTTTGAAAAACGAAACTGAATTTAGGTTGTCAAATGGTGTATTTGGCAGCCCTAGTAAATGTCTCCTCCATTTTAAAATTACTTACAGTATCTCACATAAGTGAGTACACCCCTCACATTTTTTGTAAATATTTTATCATAACTTTTCATGGTACAACACTGAAGATATGACACTTTGATAAAATGTAAAGTAGTCAGGGTACAGCTTGTATAACAGTGTAAATTTGGTGTGCCCTCAAAATAACTCAACACACAGCCATTAATATATAAACTGCTGGTAAGAAAAGTGAGTACACCCCTATGTGAAAATTGTGTCCAAAGTGTTAATATTTTCTGTGGCTACCATTATTTGCCAGCACTGCCTTAACTATCTTGGGCATGGAGTTCACTAGAGCAGTGTTTCCCAACCAGTGTGCCTCCAGCTGTTGCAAAACTACAACTCCCAGCATGCCTGGACAGCCTTTGACTGTGCGGGCATGCTGGGAGTTGTAGTTTTGCAACAGCTGGAGGCACACTGGTTGGGAAACACTGCACTAGAGCTTCACAGGTTGCCACTAGAATCCTCTTCCATGACGACATTACAGAGCTCGTGGATGTTAGAGACCTTACGATCTTCCACCTTCCGATTGAGGATGCCCCACAGATGCTCAATAGAGACATGCTTGGCCAGTCCAGCACCTTTACCCTCAGTTTCTTAAGCAAGGCAGTGGTTGTTTTGAAGGTGTGTTTGGAGTCGTTTCCGAAGGTACGAAATCATGCTCTGCTTCAGTATGTCACAGTACACGTTGGCATTCATGGTTCCCTCAATGAACTGTAGCTCCCCACAGCCGGCTGCATTTATGTAGCCCCAAACCATGACACTTCCACCACCATGCTAGACTGTAGGCAAGAGAAACTTGTCTTTCTACTCCTCACCTGGCTGCCGCCACAATGCTTGATACCATCTAAACCAGATAAGTTTGTTATCGTCTTGGTTTCAGCAATCCATGTCCTTAGGCTGCTTGTCTTCAGCAAACTGTTTCCGGCATTTCTTGTGCATAATTTTTAGAAGAGGCTTCCTTCTGGGATGACAGCCATGCAGAACAATTTTATGCAGTGTGCGGCATATGGTCTGAGCACTTTCAGGCTGATCCTCCCACCCCTTTAACTTCTGCAGAAATGCTGGCAGCACTGATACATCTATATTTTGAAAAGACGACCTATGGATATGGTGCTGAGCACCTGCACTCAACTTATTTGGTCGACCATGATGAGGCCTGTTCTGAATGGAACATGTCTTGTTAAACCACTGTATGGTCCTGGCCACCGTGCTGAAGCTTAGTTTCTGGGTGTTGGCAATCTTCTTATAGCCTAAACTATTTTAATGTAGAGCAACAATTCATTTTTTCAGATCCTCAGAGAGTTCTTTGCCATGAGGTGCCATGTTGAACTTACAGTCACCAGCATGAGAGAGTGTGAGAGCGATAACACCAAATTTAACACACATGATCCCCATTCACACCTGAGACCTTGTAACTAAGGATGAGTGAACTTTTCAAAAATTCAATTCACCGGTTCGCTGAATTTTTGGGGAAAAATTATATATTTGCGGCGAATTACATTAAAAACTGCTATTTCCTGGCTGCTGAGAACCTTTTTAGTGGCATAGAATACTGTGCCTTGTAGTAACACGCATTGGGAGTCTGCTTTGGTAGTGAAATAATACTTTGAGTCCGTATGTAAGACGCAGGCGTTGCTCTTAGAATCACTGCACACTTCACTTATTAAGGCAGTCACGGGGTTAAAACTGACCAAAAAACTCAAGTAAGAACTCAGCTTTACAGGTCGATGTTAGCGTTAAGAAGAAGCGCACTACTTTTACACTGTCGCCAGCTCATTCCACATACAGTAGATGTCTACAGAACAGTGGCACACCGCCAATAGCGGCAGACCACACAACTGCTATGGGGCCTGTGGCAGAGGGGGGCCTAGAGTATATGTAAGGCTCTGCCCCTATAATTTCTGCAGTTATTTATGTATTATACCGCTCCGGCGGGCCCTTTTTCCCCTTTTAGGACCCCCTCCCCCACTGTGTGCACACTGTGTGCATACCAGCACTGATGTCCCTGCAGCCAGGATAGCGCTCGCTCTATTCTTTCTGCTGGGCACTGCACTGGCCAATCAGTATTTAGCAGGTTAAGCTCCTGCTGCTGATTGGCTAATGTATCGCTCGCACCAGCAGACAGAACTAAGAGGACGGAACCTGGCAGTGACTCACTCACTTGCTGCCTGCTTCAGCCTGCGCCACCACACTCCAGCAGCCCCCAGCATTGCCTGCCCCTGTGTTCCACTGTCAACACAAAGTGAGTTCTGTGCTGTGCATCTATGCATAAAAAAGTTGATGGTGGAGCCTGGAGGGATAGTTAGTGAGGGGAAGAGGGGGTCCTACTGCAGCAGTAAGCAGAGTTCCTGGGGGGCACACTGTGTTCTGTATGTAACTTATAATGCTTATCAGGTTGAGGACAGTGTGCTCCAGCCTTCCCCCACCCCATGAACTCTGCTTGCTGTTGATGCTCATATAGAGGATAGTGTGCCCATGAACTGTGGGATTGGGGTGGGGGGCTGGTGCACACTAAGTATCAGCAGCAAAAAGAGTTCAGATGTGCAAAAAGAGTTCTTTGAGGACCTGGGAGGAAAAGGACATTTGGTGACGTCACTGCGCTCATCACATGGTCCATCATGGACCATGTGATGAGCGCAGTGACGTCACCAAAGGTCCTTTTCCTCCCAGGTCTTCGAAGAAGAAGAAGAAAGAAGAAGAAGAAAGAAGATGAGCCAGGATGCGCGAACAAGTGGATGAGGTGAGTTTAATTATTTAATTTTTATTTTTTAACCCCTCCATCCCTAATTTACTTAGCATTCTGTATTAAGAATGGTATTATTTTCCCTTATGACCATGTTATAAGGGAAAATAATAAAGACCTGCGAGAGAATGGACAATGGCGCAGATAGGCAGCGGCCAACTGACTACATAGGATGTCTCTGTAGTAGTTCCGTTTTTCCTCCATCTTAGTGGGTGTAAAAAAGGACCCCAATCCGGACCGGTAGCGAGGGACCAAAAAGGTGGAGAGCCAGAAGTCATCCCTCTGCCGAATAGTGACAATTCGACTGTCACTACGCAAGCAAGTGAGCATGCATTGGGCCATTTGCGCAATTGACTCGGAGGGACACCCTGTCTCCATCTCTACTGCATACTACCATGGTGTGTCTATACTGCCATGGTGTGTCTGGGTCCTCTGTTCGTCTTCCTCATCTGTTCCAGGACATGAAGCAGTGGAATGACGTCTTTCAGTTCATAGTCCTGGCAAATAACAAATAACGTGGCATCCCCAAAGGGCCTCAGAAAAAAACAGGTGTCACGCATGAGCTGCCACCGAAGTTACACAGGGGAGTACTCCTATCCTCTCGCATCATCAAGAATGATGCTGTATGGCCTTTGCGGTGTACGAGTGACTGAAGTGCATGCAAGCGGCGCACCTTCACCAGTAGCTCAGGCAAATTGGGGTAGGTTTTGAGAAACCGCTGAACCACTACGTTTAAGACGTGGACTAGGCATGGGATGTGTGTGAGCTTGCCGAGCTCCGAAGCCGCCACCAAGTTACGGCCATTATCACACACGACCATGCTTGGTTGTAGATTGAGTAGCTAGAGCCACAGCTCAGTCTGGTCTCTTATCCCCTGCCACAGCTCTGCGGCGGTGTGCTGTTTGTCACCTAAGCATATCAGCTTCAGCACGGCCTGTTGATCCTTCTTCACTGCAGTGCTACACTGCTTTCAGCTACTGGCTGATAGCTGATAATTTGGAGGTGGAAGTGGAGGAGGAGGTGCAGGAGGAGAAGTGGGGGTTGGAGCTACTAACGTAGGTGCTGATGGAATTAGGGCCCGCAATCCTCGGCGTTGGTAGCACCCTTACCATCCCAGGGTACGACTCACTCCCAGCCTCCACAATGTTCACCCAGTGTGCCGTCAGGGAAATGTAGCATCCCTGGCCAAATGCACTTGTCCATGTGTCTGTTGTTAAGTGGACTATCCCAGTAACTGCGTTGGTCAGGGCATGTGTGGTGTTTTGGGACACATGTTGGGGTAAGGCGGGCACGGAACACCTTGAAAAATAGTGACTGCTGGGGACAGAGTACTGCGGGATGGCCACCGACATCAGGCTACTGAGGGCCTCAGTGTCCACAAGCCTAAATGGCAAAATTTCCAGGGCCAGTAAATTTGAAAGGTGCGCATTTAGTGCTATGGTCTGTGGGTGGGTGGCTGGGTATTTGCACTTGCGTTCAAATACCTGGGGTAATGAAATTTGGACGCTGTGCTGGGACAGGGAAGTGGATGTGGTCGCTGATGGTTTTGCGAAGGTCCAGGTGCAGGGCGGGAGGCATCCTCGCCTGCGCCTTCGACAGGGGATTTGCCAACACATAACATAGGGGAAGAGGAGGCAATGGTGTGACTCGCAGACACAGATTGTGTATCCAGGCGTTCGTCCCACTTATTACGGTGCTTGGATGCCATGTGGCGGATCATGCTGGTGGTGGTGAGGTTGGCCCGCCTTCTCCCTTTTGCCACCCCACTGCCTCTTCCAGCCTGTTGCGGTGCTGCAGATCCTTCCCCCTCTGTACTGCTGTCCTCGCTCGGCTTTCCACCTTCCCAGGTTGGGTCAGTGACCTCATCGTCCACCACCTCCTCTTCCACTTCCTCACGCTGATCATCCTCTTGATTTGTTGACCTAACCACAACCTCAGTGATTGACAACTATGTCTCATCCTCTTCATCAACCTCTTCAGACAGTAATTGCGGTTGACTCATTGGCAACTGTGTCTCATCATCATCCACCACATTAAACACTAATTGACTTTCCCCACCGTCATGTTCTTGTGACTGTGGATGCTCAAGAGCTTGGGAATCAGGGCACAAGATCTCATGTCCCTCTTCAAGCGTGCTTGGCGAGAGGGCCAAATCAAGTAATAGAGATGAAAAGAGCTCCTCTGAATTTTTGAGTGTGGGATCACTTGTTTGGCCAGACTCTCCATGCTGGGAGGAAGGAGGATCAGGGAGAGGATTCTGTTGACCAGACTCTTGGCTACTGAGACTGGACTTCGTGGAAGACAGGGTGGTGCTTAACCGACTGGAAGCATTATCTGCTGCAATCCAACCGACCACCTGGTCGCACTGGTCTGACTTCAAGAGTTTTGTCCTGCAACGCCCTGCAAACTGGGACATGAAGCTAGGTATCGTGGATGATTGTTTTTCTTGTGCTCTGACAGCAGGCACAGTTTCAACGCGCCCATGGCCACGGCCTCTGCATGAACCATCAGCATCATGACCACTTCCCCATCCCTTAATGCTCGCCTTTCGCATATTAAATGTTATATACACGCTTGACACATAAGATATCGCACGGATGTCACAGTTCACAGCAAGCACAGTATATGGAAAAAGTATGGAAAAGTATGGAAAAAGGAAAATAGATTTCAGTTATATTTCTCCAATCTCTGGCCCTGACACACAGAAGGTATTGGACAGATGTTACTAGTCACTGCAGACACCCTCTATATGAAAATTACTGAAAATGATGGATAAAATAAATTCATTTTAACTTATATTTCTCCAATCTCTGGCCCTGACACACAGAAGGTATTGGACAGATGTCTCTAGTCACTGCAGACACCCTCTATATAAAAAGTATTGAAAATGCTGTAAAAATAAAATTGTACTGTAGCTATAAAATACTGCCAGCCTGCCAACACACACAATATAAACCTACAATGTTGTTAGAGAACAAACAAAAGAATGCCCAAAATATTCCAAAAATATAGTTTATTTAATTGTAATAGACATATCATGATTTATAAAATCAGAAGCAGAAAGGCAGATGCCGCAATCCAATGGCCTATGCCGCTGCTACCCACCAAAAGATGGAAGACATGTCAGGTATACCGATGGTGTATATCAAGGTGATTCCCCATGAAGCAGCACTAATAATGCTGCTACTGCTGAGTGGAAAACATATGGTCATCACCCTGGTGCATGACCACCAGGCAGGGCTCAACTCAAAATGCAGTTAAAGAAAGATTAAGCAGAGGCTGGAATCTAGCAATAGAGGGAGAGGTTAAGCCCTCAGAAAATAACAATTCACAAGACCTTATAATAAAGGGTATAGAGGAGCCCAACAAATAACTACTAATAGAAATCAAAGCATACCACAGGACATGATGGAGGGTGAAACCATCAGGCACAGGTCAGGATAGGAACCTCGACGCGCGTTTCGCCTCAGCTTCGTCGGGAGGTGAGTAAAAATGTAGCCATATGCCCCTATTTATATCTCCCATAGATCCCAAACACATGTGGTCACAATAGAAAATTATATTTTAAATAAGTTATTGTGGCAAAACCAACCTCGCCACGGTGTTTTGGAGGGGGCTGTTTGCCAGCCTCCTGCCCCAGGATTATGGCCCATACTAACTCTGAAGGAGAAGACAGACCGGCCGCACAGCTTAAATCTGTGGAACTGTTTTGGGCAGGAAAGCCATGCTTGCAGCCGGCCAAATGTGACTTCCATGGAATTCGGGAACCCCTGCTCGGATCTGGGTGATTTTTGGATATGTTGTTCACCCAGATCAGAGCTATCCATGGATGTATACATTATGGGGATATGTGGGGTTTTGAGGTGTTTTCAGTGTTTTGGGAAAAATGTGTGTTTTCTGTCTGAGTGATTAAGTTAGCCCATTACGTTTGGTAATTGTATTTTGTGGATTGCGTCTCAGACAATGCCAGTGTGTTAGTTAATTGCGTCTCAGACAATGCTCATTGTATTTTGTTGATTGCGTTACAGACAGAGGGAAGGGGATTTTGTGTACAATTGCTGGGAGGGTTTTAATACTGTAAATGCATGTGATTGGCTAAAATATAAATTGTCACAGTCTTTTACAAGGGCCCCAGGGGGAGTGTCCCTTGCTAGGAGACCTGCATAAAAGGCTGAAAAATAACCCATTAAAGAGTTCCTGCTTTGCCCCTTTATGAAGTCTTGGCTCATGTTTGGGGGATGGGATAACTACACTCTTGGGGATTGCTATATCATAATACTCCCCTGAGTATAAGCTCTTGTAAGAGCTTGTTCCTGGTTCTTGTCTCTGCATTTAGTAGAGGTTCACCCACTGGAGCCTGGAGCCTTGGCGTAGGTCCAGGGTGGGGAGGAGACGGCGAGACCTCCACCAAGCTTTGGCGGTTCGTGGGGTCTGCAGTGCTGACGGTGTCAAGTGGAGTGCTTGGAGTCCTCTGGAAGCACTAGGAGCATCTATCAACGGAGGTACCCGGTCAGGGTGCTAGGCGTTCCGTTACAGTTATATTTCTCCAATCTCTGGTGCTGACACACAGAAGGTATTGGACAGATGTGACTAGTCACTGCAGACACCCTTTATATGAAAATTACTGAAAATGATGGAAAAAATATATTCATTTTAAATTATATTTCTCCAATCTCTGGCCCTGACACACAGAAAGTATTGGACAGATGTCTCTAGTCACTGCAGACACCCTCTATATAAAAAGTATTTAAAAAAGCTGTAAAAAAAAAATTGTACTGTAGCTATAAAATACTGCCAGCCTGCCACCACACACAATAGTCCTTAAATGGACTTTAGGGTCTTTGAAACATTTTTCTAGTCAATTTATTGCGATCACACTCCCTACACTCTCTGTACCTTCCGAAGCTCAGCTCTCCCTGACTACAAATGAGCCGAACATGCGTCATCGGGTGCTATATAGCACACAATGACGTGTTCCAGCCAGCCAATGACTGTAATGCCAGTAGCCAACATGGCTACTGGCATTACAGTGAGGGCAATACTTACTTGCACTTTATTGGCTGCATAGCAGCCGCCAAACGTGCGGGGAGGAGACTCAAGCATGGCGCTCGAGCACATGTGGTACTCGGCCGAGTACCGCCATGTGCCGAGAATAACGATGCTCGAGCCGAACAGCAGTTCGGCCGAGCATGCTCACTCAAGACTATTGCTTATGTATTAAAAAACTGTGATGAGCGGCAGGGACAATATTCGAATTTGCAATATTTTGCAAATATTTAGGCGAATATTCATCATATATTCGCAAATTCGTGATCTCTAGTCATTATTTTCTTGATTGCGAAAATCAGCAATCGAAAAATTTGCAATAACAATTTTCGATAAAATTTCGCAATACGAAAATTCGCCATCAACACTACTCCTAAAGTCAAAGATATTGCAGCCTTCTCATTGGCCCACAAGCAAGAAGCAGTGAGGGATCATGGGTACTGATTAAAAAAAAATCTAGAATATTCGCGATTACGAAGATATAGCACTATATTCTAGATATTCGTGATTTCTCAAAGTGCCAATATTTGCCATAAAAGTTCACGATTAGAATATTCGCAATCAACACTATTAAAAAAGTGAACACCCCAATAACAGTTGAAGGAGACAGGTTATTCACCCCAATTTCAGAATCGAGGCATAATAGAATTGTTTATCTATTGAACAAGGTGGACACCCCAATAACAGTAGCGTTAGACAG
Organism: Bufo bufo; assembly: GCF_905171765.1. Lineage (NCBI taxonomy): Eukaryota > Metazoa > Chordata > Amphibia > Anura > Bufonidae > Bufo > Bufo bufo. The sequence goes on along the minus strand of NC_053395.1, from coordinate 153,414,627 downwards.
GTTATTCACCCCAATTTGAGAATAAAGGCCTAATGGAATTGCTTATCTATTAAAGAGGACCTTTCATCAGTTTTAACATAGGCTAATTATGGTATTACCTTGTAGGACGTCCCCCACTGATGCCATGGATGTTTGTTTTTTTTCAAAAGCCCCCCCCCCGTTTGTCCACTGTTGCTCCCCGTTGATATGGCGCCTTGTATTATAATGAGCAGTATCATCGCAAAGGGGCGGAGACGCAGTCTTCTACTGTGGGCGTCTCCTTCTCCCTGGCTGTGAGCGCGATCCAATCAGAGCGGACACCGTTCAATTAGATAGCTCTGTGCCCTACACAGGGATTGATGCAAACGACACTGTCTCCTATGGATCCCTTCAGCTTCAAATTACATTCCCTGCACTATCCCTGCACTGTCCCTGCAGTCTCCCTGTGCTCTCCCTACAATGAAAAATTTTCTTGAACACTGTCCCTAGCGCTTGTCACATCTCTCCCTATCATCAGCTCACAGTGAAATGGCGGAGACCGCATGGGATGATGCTTTTAAAGGACTGTGACCTCACAGGAGAGGGCTAGCTGCAGATTGCCAGTCTGCACAGTATTATGGGTGATCTCCTATTGCAGGTCTCCTTACTTTCACTTTGTAACACGTGTAGCCGCCATTTTATGGGGAAAAAAACTATTTATTACCACAAAGCGCGAGGAAATTCACATTTTTATCGCAAATCGATATTTTCCTAAACTTCCGATCAAATTCCACTTTGGATACTTCACTTTGTTCAACACTAGTGGTAGCACAGATAAAATTCTCACTTTCTCTCCAGTGGAATATTTGAGTTTGATGAAAGCATTGCAGAAAGCTAGAAAAAGTGACTACCAGAATTCTAAATGTATACCATTTAGTGTCATATGGAAACTTAGTAGTTAGATGAATCAGTCAACCCTTGAACAACATCTATACTTGGGGGAATTTAGTAAGACTGGCAAAATAAAATAAAAGTTCTGGCGTAAGATGCACCAAATTTAAAGGGGTTATCCCATGGCTAATGTAAAAAATAAAAAATGGAGGTCATATAGTATATGACATTCTCTTCCTAACAAAGCTAGAACCAGCCCTGTACTTCACATGGACCCAGAGATCTTTCCATTTATCGCTCTGCTAGATTTATATCAAGCCAACAGCTCAAGAGTAGGGATGAGCGAACCCGAACTGTATAGTTCGGGTTCGTACCGAATTTTGGGGTGTCCGTGACACGGACCCGAACCCGAACATTTTCGTAAAAGTCCGTGTTCGGGTTCGGTGTTCGGCGCTTTCTTGGCGCTTTTTGAAAGGCTGCAAAGCAGCCAATCAACAAGCGTCATACTACTTGCCCCAAGAGGCCATCACAGCCTTGCCTACTATTGGCATGGCTGTGATTGGCCAGTGCAGCATGTGACCCAGCCTCTATATAAGCTTGGGTCACGTTGCGCTGCACGTCACTCTGCTGATTGAAGCATAGGGAGAGGTTGCAGCTGCGACGTTAGGGCGAGATTAGGCAGTGATTAACTCCTCCAAAAGACTTCATTCTGTGATCGATCTGCAGCTGTGGATCATTGAAGTGCTAATATTGACTTGCTCACTTTTTTGAGGCTGCCCAGAGCGTTTTTAGATCACTTTTTTTCTGGGGTGATCGGCGGCCATTTTGTGACTTGTGGTGCGCCAGCACAAGCTATCACCAAGTGTATTTAACCATCAATAGTGTGGTTATTTTGTGCTATATCCTACATCAGCTGCAGGCTGAGCCTGTGTCACCGAAGTGCATTTAACCATCAACAGTCTGATTATTTTTTGGCCATATACTACATCTGGTGCAGGCTGAGCCTGTGTCACCCAAGTGCATTTAACCATCAACAGTGTGGTTATTTTTTGGCCATATACTGCATCAGGGGCAAGTTGAGCCTGTCACCCAGCGCCTAAAAAATAGACCTGACATTTCTATTCAACCAAATCTGTACTGTTTTAGCTGGTCAAGTTATTTGTAGTGACCGTAAAAGCACACTTTTTTTTCTGGGTTGAAAAACTATTCCCAAATTTGCCATTCTCAAAATAACTAGTTTCTAGTATATGAGGCCTACTTGAAATCTATCCCAAAAAGGATATCTTACATTGAAGGTACTGATAGTGTCATTCAGAAAAACGTAAGACACACGCTACCGTGCAGATAGAAGTCTGATTCTGAGATTAAACCTTAACCTGTCACACAGTGCAAAAAAAAACAGGTCTCACATTTCTATTCAAGCAAATCTGTACTGTTTTAGCTGGTCAAGTTATTTGTAGCGACCGTAAAAGCAAAATTTTTTTTTCTGGTTTGAAAAACTATTCCCAAATTTGCAATTCTCAAAATAACTAGTTTCTGGTATTTAAGGCCTACTTGAAATCTATCCCAAAAAGGATATCTTACATTGAAGGTACTGATAGTGTCATTCAGAAAAACCTAAGACACACGCTACCGTGCAGATAGAAGTCTGATTCTGTGATTAAACCTTAACCTGTCACACAGTGCAAAAAAAACAGGTCTCACATTTCTATTCAAGCAAATCTGTACTGTTTTAGCTGGTCAAGTTATTTGTAGCGACCGTAAAAGCCCTTTTTTTTTTCTGGGTTGAAAAACTATTCCCAAATTTGCCATTCTCAAAATAACTAGTTTCTGGTATTTGAGGCCTACTTGAAATCTATCCCAAAAAGGATATCTTACATTGAAGGTACTGATAGTGTCATTCAGAAAAACCTAAGACACACGCTACCGTGCAGATAGAAGTCTGATTCTGAGATTAAACCTTAACCTGTCACACAGTGCAAAAAAAAACAGGTCTCACATTTCTATTCAAGCAAATCTGTACTGTTTTAGCTGGTCAAGTTATTTGTAGCGACCGTAAAAGCACATTTTTTTTTCTGGTTTGAAAAACTATTCCCAAATTTGCCATTCTCAAAATAACTAGTTTCTGGTATTTGAGGCCTACTTGAAATCTAAAACCACTGTAGAATTGCAGTGGCCAGTATGGCGGAACTGCTCAAACCCCAAACACTGTAGCGTGTTTCTCATTGGGCGAGCAGTCCCATCGCATGTGAACCACAGAAATATCGTGGCAGATATGGAGGAGCTGCTCAAACCCCAAACACTGTAGCGTGTTTATCATTGGGGGAGCAGTCCCACCGCATGTGGACCGCAGCAAACGACCATCCCGAGCAATAAATGCGTACAAAGGAGGACGCCAGCGCGGTCCACATGCACCACAGAAGCATCCTGCACAGGCCGGAGCATTGTGCGGATAAAAATACAATTGTGTAAATCACTGAGAAAAATGCACCAAGAGGATATGCCACTGACTATACTAGCTGGTCATACAAGCAGATATTAAAAGCTGAGACTTTCGCCAATATATTCCTGTCAGGAAAATATCGGAGCCCATCATTGCACCACGTCACGGTCACTCAGCATGGCAAAGGGTCCTACCACTACGCTAACTGTGGTGTAAACACGGTCTGAAGGTGATGTAATCCAGCTCACAGCCCAGCCTGCACACAAATGCCTAGCAGGACAGCCAGTGCAATGTGAACAAAGCAGGACTGTGAGCCCCACCCATATCAGACCATGTGATGAAGGATTCCAGGTGCAAAGGAATGTTCAATTGCCAGATGAAGGCACATTCAAGACATAAAACAAAATCACTGTAGAATTGCAGTGGCCAGTATGGCGGAACTGCTCAAACCCCAAACACTGTAGCGTGTTTCTCATTGGGCGAGCAGTCCCATCGCATGTGAACCACAGAAATATCGTGGCAGATATGGAGGAGCTGCTCAAACCCCAAACACTGTAGCGTGTTTATCATTGGGGGAGCAGTCCCACCGCATGTGGACCGCAGCAAACGACCATCCCGAGCAATAAATGCGTACAAAGGAGGACGCCAGCGCGGTCCACATGCACCACAGAAGCATCCTGCACAGGCCGGAGCATTGTGCGGATGAAAATACAATTGTGTAAATCACTGAGAAAAATGCACCAAGAGGATATGCCACTGACTATACTAGCTGGTCATACAAGCAGATATTAAAAGCTGAGACTTTCGCCAATATATTCCTGTCAGGAAAATATCGGAGCCCATCATTGCACCACGTCACGGTCACTCAGCATGGCAAAGGGTCCTACCACTACGCTAACTGTGGTGTAAACACGGTCTGAAGGTGATGTAATCCAGCTCACAGCCCAGCCTGCACACAAATGCCTAGCAGGACAGCCAGTGCAATGTGAACAAAGCAGGACTGTGAGCCCCACCCATATCAGACCATGTGATGAAGGATTCCAGGTGCAAAGGAATGTTCAATTGCCAGATGAAGGCACATTCAAGACATAAAACAAAATCACTGTAGAATTGCAGTGGCCAGTATGGCGGAACTGCTCAAACCCCAAACACTGTAGCGTGTTTCTCATTGGGCGAGCAGTCCCATCGCATGTGAACCACAGAAATATCGTGGCAGATATGGAGGAGCTGCTCAAACCCCAAACACTGTAGCGTGTTTATCATTGGGGGAGCAGTCCCACCGCATGTGGACCGCAGCAAACGACCATCCCGAGCAATAAATGCGTACAAAGGAGGACGCCAGCGCGGTCCACATGCACCACAGAAGCATCCTGCACAGGCCGGAGCATTGTGCGGATGAAAATACAATTGTGTAAATCACTGAGAAAAATGCACCAAGAGGATATGCCACTGACTATACTAGCTGGTCATACAAGCAGATATTAAAAGCTGAGACTTTCGCCAATATATTCCTGTCAGGAAAATATCGGAGCCCATCATTGCACCACGTCACGGTCACTCAGCATGGCAAAGGGTCCTACCACTACGCTAACTGTGGTGTAAACACGGTCTGAAGGTGATGTAATCCAGCTCACAGCCCAGCCTGCACACAAATGCCTAGCAGGACAGCCAGTGCAATGTGAACAAAGCAGGACTGTGAGCCCCACCCATATCAGACCATGTGATGAAGGATTCCAGGTGCAAAGGAATGTTCAATTGCCAGATGAAGGCACATTCAAGACATAAAACAAAATCACTGTAGAATTGCAGTGGCCAGTATGGCGGAACTGCTCAAACCCCAAACACTGTAGCGTGTTTCTCATTGGGCGAGCAGTCCCATCGCATGTGAACCACAGAAATATCGTGGCAGATATGGAGGAGCTGCTCAAACCCCAAACACTGTAGCGTGTTTATCATTGGGGGAGCAGTCCCACCGCATGTGGACCGCAGCAAACGACCATCCCGAGCAATAAATGCGTACAAAGGAGGACGCCAGCGCGGTCCACATGCACCACAGAAGCATCCTGCACAGGCCGGAGCATTGTGCGGATGAAAATACAATTGTGTAAATCACTGAGAAAAATGCACCAAGAGGATATGCCACTGACTATACTAGCTGGTCATACAAGCAGATATTAAAAGCTGAGACTTTCGCCAATATATTCCTGTCAGGAAAATATCGGAGCCCATCATTGCACCACGTCACGGTCACTCAGCATGGCAAAGAGTCCTACCACTACGCTAACTGTGGTGTAAACACGGTCTGAAGGTGATGTAATCCAGCTCACAGCCCAGCCTGCACACAAATGCCTAGCAGGACAGCCAGTGCAATGTGAACAAAGCAGGACTGTGAGCCCCACCCATATCAGACCATGTGATGAAGGATTCCAGGTGCAAAGGAATGTTCAATTGCCAGATGAAGGCACATTCAAGACATAAAACAAAATCACTGTAGAATTGCAGTGGCCAGTATGGCGGAACTGCTCAAACCCCAAACACTGTAGCGTGTTTCTCATTGGGCGAGCAGTCCCATCGCATGTGAACCACAGAAATATCGTGGCAGATATGGAGGAGCTGCTCAAACCCCAAACACTGTAGCGTGTTTATCATTGGGGGAGCAGTCCCACCGCATGTGGACCGCAGCAAACGACCATCCCGAGCAATAAATGCTTACAAAGGAGGACGCCAGCGCGGTCCACATGCACCACAGAAGCATCCTGCACAGGCCGGAGCATTGTGCGGATGAAAATACAATTGTGTAAATCACTGAGAAAAATGCACCAAGAGGATATGCCACTGACTATACTAGCTGGTCATACAAGCAGATATTAAAAGCTGAGACTTTCGCCAATATATTCCTGTCAGGAAAATATCGGAGCCCATCATTGCACCACATCACGGTCACTCAGCATGGCAAAGGGTCCTACCACTACGCTAACTGTGGTGTAAACACGGTCTGAAGGTGATGTAATCCAGCTCACAGCCCAGCCTGCACACAAATGCCTAGCAGGACAGCCAGTGCAATGTGAACAAAGCAGGACTGTGTTACATTGAAGGTACTGATAGTGTCATTCAGAAAAACCTAAGACACACGCTACCGTGCAGATAGAAGTCTGATTCGGTGATTAAACCTTAACCTGTCACACAGTGCAAAAAAAAACAGGTCTCACATTTCTATTCAAGCAAATCTGTACTGTTTTAGCTGGTCAAGTTATTTGTAGCGACCGTAAAAGCACATTTTTTTTTCTGGTTTGAAAAACTATTCCCAAATTTGCCATTCTCAAAATAACTAGTTTCTGGTATTTGAGGCCTACTTGAAATCTATCCCAAAAAGGATATCTTACATTGAAGGTACTGATAGTGTCATTCAGAAAAACCTAAGACACACGCTACCGTGCAGATATAAGTCTGATTCTGAGATTAAACCTTAACCTGTCACACAGTGCAAAAAAAAACAGGTCTCACATTTCTATTCAAGCAAATCTGTACTGTTTTAGCTGGTCAAGTTATTTGTAGTGACCGTAAAAGCACATTTTTTTTCTGGGTTGAAAAACTATTCCCAAATTTGCCATTCTCAAAATTGTGGTGAACGGGAACAATGAGGAAAACATCTAATAAGGGACGCGGACGTGGACATGGTCGTGGTGGTGTTAGTGGACCCTCTGGTGCTGGGAGAGGATGTGGCCGTTCTGCCACAGCCACACGTCCTAGTGTACCAACTACCTCAGGTCCCAGTAGCCGCCAGAATTTACAGGGATATTTGGTGGGGCCCAATGCCGTTCTAAGGATGGTAAGGCCTGAGCAGGTACAGGCATTAGTCAATTGGGTGGCCGACAGTGCATCCAGCACGTTCACATTATCTCCCACCCAGTCTTCTGCAGAAAGCGCACAGATGGCGCATGAAAACCAAGCCCATCAGTCTGTCACATCACCCCCATGCATATCAGGGAAACTGTCTGAGCCTCAAGTTATGCAGCAGTCTCTTATGCTGTTTGAAGTCTCTGCTGCCAGGGTTTCCCAAGGGCATCCACCTAGCTCTTCACCAGAGGTGGAAGAGATAGAATGCACTAACGCACAACCACGTATGTTTCCTGATGATGAGGACATGGGAATACCACCTCAGCACGTCTCTGATGATGAAGAAACACAGGTGCCAACTGCTGCGTCTTTCTGCAGTGTGCAGACTGAACAGGAGGTCAGGGATCAAGACTGGGTGGAAGACGATGCAGGGGACGATGAGGTCCTAGACCCCACATGGAATGAAGGTCGTGCCACTGACTTTCACAGTTCGGAGGAAGAGGCAGTGGTGAGACCGAGCCAACAGCGTAGCAAAAGAGGGAGCAGTGGGCAAAATCAGAACACCCGCCGCCAAGAGACTCCGCCTGCTACTGACCGCCGCCATCTGGGACCGAGCACCCCAAAGACAGCTTCAAGGAGTTCCCTGGCATGGCACTTCTTCAAACAATGTGCTGACGACAAGACCCGAGTGGTTTGCACGCTGTGCCATCAGAGCCTGGAGCGAGGCATTAACGTTCTGAACCTTAGCACAACCTGCATGACCAGGCACCTGCATGCAAAGCATGAACTGCAGTGGAGTAAACACCTTAAAAACAAGGAAGTCACTCAGGCTCCCCCTGCTGCCTCTTCTGCTGCTGCCGCCTCGGCCTCTTCTGCTGCTGCCGCCGCCTCGGCCTCTTCTGCTGCTGCTGCCGCCGCCTCGGCCTCTTCCTCTGCCTCTGGAGGAACGTTGGCACCTGCCGCCCAGCAAACATGGGATGTACCACCAACACCACCACCTGCGTCACCAAGCATCTCAACCATGTCACACTGCAGCGTTCAGCTCTCCATCTCACAAACATTTGAGAGAAAGCGTAAATTCCCACCTTGCCCCCCTTGATCCCTGGCCCTGAATGCCAGCATTTCTAAACTACTGGCCTATGAAATGCTGTCATTTAGGCTGGTGGACACACACAGCTTCAAACAGCTCATGTCGCTTGCTGTCCCACAGTATGTTGTTCCCAGCCGCCACTACTTCTCCAAGAGAGCCGTGCCTTCCCTGCACAAACAAGTGTCCGATAAAATCAAGTGTGCACTGCGCAACGCCATCTGTGGCAAGGTCCACCTAACCACAGATACGTGGACCAGCAAGCACGGCCAGGGACGCTATATCTCCCTAACTGCACACTGGGTAAATGTAGTGGCGGCTGGGCCCCAGGCAGAGAGCTGTTTGGCGCACGTCCTTCTGCCGCCAAGGATCGCAGGGCAGCATTCTTTGCCTCCTGTCTCCTCCTCCTCCTACTCAGCTTCCTCCTCCTCTTCTTCCACCTGCTCATCCAGTCAGCCACACACCTTCACCACCAACTTCAGCACAGCCCGGGGTAAACGTCAGCAGGCCATTCTGAAACTCATATGTTTGGGGGACAGGCCCCACACCGCACAGGAGTTGTGGCGGGGTATAGAACAACAGACCGACGAGTGGTTGCTGCCGGTGAGCCTCAAGCCCGGCCTGGTGGTGTGCGATAATGGGCGAAATCTCGTTGCAGCTCTGGGACTAGCCGGTTTGACGCACATCCCTTGCCTGGCGCATGTGCTGAATTTGGTGGTGCAGAAGTTCATTCACAACTACCCCGACATGTCAGAGCTGCTGCATAAAGTGCGGGACGTCTGTTCGCGCTTCCGGCGTTCACACCCTGCCGCTGCTCGCCTGTCTGCGCTACAGCGTAACTTCGGCCTTCCCGCTCACCGCCTCATATGCGACGTACCCACCAGGTGGAACTCCACCTTGCATATGCTGGACAGACTGTGCGAGCAGCAGCAGGCCATAGTGGAGTTTCAGCTGCAGCACGCACGGGTCAGTCGCACTGTGGATCAGACACACTTCACCACCAATGACTGGGCCTCCATGCGAGACCTGTGTGCCCTGTTGCGCTGTTTCGAGTACTCCACCAACATGGCCAGTGGCGATGACGCCGTTATCAGCGTTACAATACCACTTCTATGTCTCCTTGAGAAAACACTTAGGGCGATGATGGAAGAGGAGGTGGCCGAGGAGGAAGAGGGGTCATTTTTAGCACTTTCAGGCCAGTCTCTTCGAAGTGACTCAGAGGGAGGTTTTTTGCAACAGCAGAGGCCAGGTACAAATGTGGCCAGACAGGGCCCACTACTGGAGGACGAGGAGGACGAGGATGAGGAGGAGGTGGAGGAGGATGAGGATGAAGCATGTTCACAGCGGGGTGGCACCCAAAGCAGCTCGGGCCCATCACTGGTGTGTGGCTGGGGGGAAACACAGGACGATGGCGATACGCCTCCCACAGAGGACAGCTTGTCCTTACCTCTGGGCAGCCTGGCACACATGAGCGACTACATGCTGCAGTGCCTGCGCAACGACAGCAGAGTTGCCCACATTTTAACGTGTGCGGACTACTGGGTTGCCACCCTGCTGGATCCCCGATACAAAGACAATGTGCCCACCTTACTTCCTACACTGGAGCGTGATAGGAAGATGCGCGAGTACAAGCGCACGTTGGTAGACGCGCTACTGAGAGCATTCCCAAATGTCACAGGGGAACCAGTGGAAGCCCAAGGCGAAGGCAGAGGAGGAGCAAGAGTTCGCCAACGCAGCTGTGTCACGGCCAGCTCCTCTGAGGGCAGGGTTAGCATGGCAGAGATGTGGAAAAGTTTTGTCACCACGCCACAGCTAACTGCACCACCACCTGATACGGAACGTGTTAGCAGGAGGCAACATTTCACTAACATGGTGGAACAGTACCTGTGCACACCCCTCCACGTACTGACTGATGGTTCGGCCCCATTCAACTTCTGGGTCTCCAAATTGTCCACGTGGCCAGAGCTAGCCTTTTATGCCTTGGAGGTGCTGGCCTGCCCGGCGGCCAGCGTTTTGTCTGAACGTGTATTCAGCACAGCAGGGGGCGTCATTACAGACAAACGCAGCCGCCTGTCTACAGCCAATGTGGACAAGCTGACGTTCATAAAAATGAACCAGGCATGGATCCCACAGGACCTGTCCATCCCTTGTGCAGATTAGATATTAACTACCTCCCCTTAACAATATATTATTCTACTCCAGGGCAATTCCTCATTCAATACTATTTTTAATTTCATTTTACCATTATATTGCAGGGCAAACCAAAGTTGAATGAACCTCTCCTCTGTCTGGGTGCCGGGGCCTAAATGTGTGACAGTGGCCTGTTCCAGTGGTGGGTGACGTGAAGCCTGATTCTCTGCTATGACATGAAGACTTATTCTGTGCTGACATGAAGCCAGATTCTCTGTTACGCAACCTCTCTCCTCTGCCTGGGTGCCTGGGCCTAAATATGTGACAGTGGCCTGTTCCAGTGGTGGGTGACGTGAAGCCTGATTCTCTGCTATGACATGAAGACAGATTCTGCGCTGACATAAGGCCAGATTCTCTGTTACGGGACCGCTCTCCTCTGTCTGGGTGCCGGGGCCTAAATGTGTGACAGTGGCCTGTTCCAGTGGTGGGTGACGTGAAGCCTGATTCTCTGCTATGACATGAAGACTGATTCTGTGCTGACATGAAGCCAGATTCTCTGATATGGCATGAAGAGACTGATTCTGTGCTGACATGAAGCCAGATTCTTTGCTATGGCATGAAGAGACTGATTCTCTGCTGACGTGAAGCCAGATTCTCTGCTATGGGACCTCTGTCCAATTGATATTGGTTCATTTTTATTTTTTTAATTTTTATTTTAATTCATTTCCCTATCCACATTTGTTTGCAGGGGATGTTGCTGCCTTTTGCAGCCCTCTAGCTCTTTCCTGGGCTGTTTTACAGCCTTTTTAGTGCCCAAAAGTCCGGGTCCCCATTGACTTCAATGGGGTTCGGGTTCGGGACGAAGTTCGGTTCGGGTTCGGATCCCGAACCCGAACATTTCCAAGAAGTTCGGCCGAACTTCTCGAACCCGAACATCCAGGTGTTCTCTCAACTCTACTCAAGAGGAGTTTCTACTCTGCTTCAGCTAAGGTGACGTGGCCATGCTCTCCTGATCACAACTTTGGAGGCAGTTGAAGGATGAAACTGAGCATGTGCAGCTATCTCAGTGAGCAGGACAAAGAAATAAGAAAAAGAACAAACAGAAGGTGGCACTATTGCAACGTCCCACTAAGGGCCACGCCTGGGGTATCCCTTGCCCCTTAGGAGGTTTCTACGAAATATGTCCCTCTTATAGAGCAAGTAAATGTGACGCCAGCTGCGGTTAAGCAGCGGAATTACAAGACTCCCTTTGTAGATGGTAATGTTGGTACCCAGGGGTAGGATTGCCAGAGTGGTGCAGGGTGGCCTACAGTCTCTGTAGATGTTATGTACATATACCACGGTGTTCCTGCCTGGATTTCCGTGGATCCCAGACGTGATGTGGTCCGAAGCAGTGCAAAAGGGGTAGGTGAACTTGGATGTGTAACGGTCACATCCACACACACACAGGGGGAAGGATAGTGACCACTGCGCTCCACCCTCACCCCTGGCCCTGCCTACTTGCCTCACGAGTCCTGATGACAGGGGACAACTGGACGACAGTCCCTAACTTAGGATATGTGCAGGGAAGACAGACAAGACAAAATACGGAACATGAATGGACCGGGTCAGAACCAAGAAAGCTACGCAGTACAAAGGATTAAGCAAAGAATGGTCAGGAGAAGCCGGGGTCAAATACCAGGAGAGTAGAGAAGTACAAGAGGAGTCCTAAGAGAGTAGTCAGGTGGGAGCCGAGGTCACAATACCAGGACGGATGCGCAGTACAGGAGGAGCAGGCAAAGGATCGTCAGGGAACAGGATCAGGTAAGTATTCAGTAGTCCAACAAATAGCCAGGAACCTAGAAATTAACAGGCAACCTGTAGCCAGCAGGCTGCCTGTATTTATAGTGGGGAGTGAGGGTCATGTGACGTGGCCAGCGTCACATGACCGACAGACCAACCAGTCGAGCACCGAGTGATCAGCTCGGCGCTCAAGGCAGACTAGGAGCAGGGAACCACCCAGCTAGTAAAGCCGCCCTGGGAATGAGTTCAAACACAGATCCTCATTCCCAAAGCTAAGCAACAGGTCTGCGGGAAATGGGGGACCGAGTGCACCTTCGGAATCCCGTGACAGGATGATGGACGAGTGGAATAAATGGAGTCCAGACTTTGGAGTAACGTTGAACAGTTGCTTTTACTTGGCATAAATTGGTAATCCAAACAGCTTCCAAACAGTGTCTTGGTCATCAGCAGTTATTGGCATTAACTTTGGCAGGCAAATACTATCTCAGCTCTGCTATAGGAAACTCTTCCTCTTCTGCTGGAACTTAAGTTAGCTGTGGTTTGTATCCTAGGAACTTCTTGTCCTGGCTTCAGAGTACCTCAAGCTTCGGCTCAGCTTGGATGTGCACAACCTCCAGTGATAAGGTTGACGTAGGCCTAGCAGAACCTGTCCAGACAGGACCAGGTCTGCTGCCTTCCCCTTGCAGGGGCTAAGCTAGACTCCTCTAACTAAAACTCCTCCCTCTAGCTACAGAGGGCTGGGAGAAACCAGAAGGTTCCTCTCCAGGAAAGCTAATACTGCCAATGTTGTTGCCTCCATCTGCTGGTGGACCAGGTTATTACACTTGAGCACAATAGTTTCAGGAATAGGTATGCACGTTATCAGGATATGACACAAAATACAGCAGATATTATGTATTAGCACATGGAAATATTAGCAAGGCTTCAAAAGAAGTAGTAATGGTACTTCGGGCCATTACATTATACAGATATATTTTATTGAATAGCTCAGTGGCTATGTTAAATTTTTCATTACATGCAGTTACAAAAGAATTCTCATCCAGGTGCTGGTTTGAAAACTATAGAATATTATTTGTGGGACAACCCTTTTAAGAGGTGCTGGCCTCCTAATAAATTTGGTGCATCTTCTAGCAGCTATAAGCTGGTGTAGATTTACACTACAATTTATATCAGTTTCTAGCCTAAACTATAGTAAAACTGTTGGGCCATGGGGGCCATGCCCTCTCACCAAGCCCTGTCTACTTCTATTTAAAAAATTGATGTGAGCAGCAAACAAATCCACAAAAAATCATAAACTTTTTTGTTTTGCAAATGTGGTTCATGCAAGGATTTGGCAATTTTTGACACCAAAAGACCATAATAAATCCCCCATCCCCCCTTGATCTCAGTAATAAAACAGTATGCAGAAATCACCTGTGCTCCCCCTAGTGGTGCCTGCAGGCAGACATAATTTTATCACTGAAACAAGTGTATTATTCATCTTACCATTTTTAACTCACTTTTGCTTGTACATTGCCTTCACAGCAATTCTTCTCTAATGGCTTTGTTCATCCTGAGATTTACCAAACAGGCAATTAAAGCATTTTTCTATTTTTTTTACATACGAATCAGGTTTAAATTATGTTGTCAGATAATTTATAACACCAGCAGCTTGTTTTCTACTACGTGAATTAGCTCTCCATGGTGTCTTACTGTTGTATGATTAGAGTAATATTTTAGGAAATGTTTCCGCTCTTCACACCATATTAATAAAACTGTTTGAAATCATTTAAGTGCAGTCAAAAGGTTGAAATTTGTGAGTGATTAGCAGTGAACAGCAAGCTATGTAATTAATTATCTGTTTATTGCAGCTCTTACAAGAACAGATCATTCATTTTGTGTACTAAATGTACCTTTTTCTTATGAATACACTAAATGCCGCTGAAGAAATACAGTACAGAATTTACTGTAGAACTTTGACACCATAGATGAGCGAATTTCAGGTTATGAAATTTGTTCACGCTTTGTTGACTGGTAAAAGGTGAATTGCGTTATGGATTTCGTTACCACGGACCATAACGCACTTCTATGACGGAATGCATAATGGAATGACTTTAGAGGCATTCCGTTATTCATTCCATCATAATAGAAGTCTATGGGCTGCAAAACGGATCCATCCGGTTTCCGTTATGCAGGAGAGGACTCCTCTGCATAACGGGGGACGGATCCGTTTTGCAGCCCATAGACTTCTATTATGACGGAATGAATAACGGAATGCCTCTAAAGTCATTCCGTTATGCATTCCGTCATAGAAGTGCGTTATGGTCCGTGGTAACGGAATCCTTAACGCAATTAACCTTTTACCACTGAAAGAAGCGTGAGCGAATTTTAAAATATGAAATTCGCTCATCTCTATTTGTCACAAGAGTGTTGGTTCAACTCTTTAAAGTGAGGTACATACAGGTGAAACTCGAAAAATTAGAATATCGTGCAAAAGTCCATTTATTTCAGTAATGCAAATTAAAAGGAATTGCATTAATGCAGCTTAAAATTTGAATTTTGTGAAAAGGTTCAATATTCTAGGCTCAAAGTGTCACACTCTAGTCAGCTAATTAATCCATACCCCCTGAGCAAAGAGTACCTCAAAATTGTGACTTTGGGGTTTCATAAGCTGTAAGCCATAAACATCCAAATTATAACAAATAAAGGCTTGAATATCTCGCTTTGCATGTAATGAGTCTATCTCATATATTAGTTTCACCTTTTAAGTTGCATTACTGAAATAAATGAACTTTGTGCACAATATTCAAATCTTTCGAGTTTTACCTGTAAAATGGAGATTCTGTGGCAAAACTTCACAATCTAATGCTATGAATACACTAATGATGAGTTCAACCAAAGTCCTGGGAATAATACAACAGTACCATTAAAAATAGAAGTGCAATGGAAAGTGTGTCTATGCCCAGTACATCCTGTAATCAGATTAGTAGCTTGCTTGTTTTTCCCAAGTGCGCCTTTTCTGATGCCCATATATTGTATTCTGTACTGGCTGCAGATAAATCTTTTCCATGGTGAACACATAGAGGAAAATGAACACAGGCTTTAGAGTTTGACAATGCACATAGATGTGACTGTCTGAAATGCTCTTGGCACATATCTCTATCTTTTATAAAGCAATCTTGTAAATGTCAGAGACTGTTGCTGTCACAGTATGGCCCAATTCCCTGATGAACCCATGTGTCATAGAAGGACATTTATCTTTTCTTTATTTTTTACTAAACTGGTAACAGAGGTGTTACATTGAGTCCATCATGTTTGTGACACATGTGTAAATCAATTTGTTGCAAAGATTGATCTCTAGTGGACATGACGGTGTAACAGTTGACATGTGATAAATGTGCAAAGGGTTCTGAAGTTATAGAGACATCAGAATTGATTCAATTCCTACGACAGGTTCCTCAGAAAATAGTCAGGGGTCACCCAAGAACATGGCAGCAAGGCTGGTAGCTTTT
Source organism: Bufo bufo (assembly GCF_905171765.1). Lineage (NCBI taxonomy): Eukaryota > Metazoa > Chordata > Amphibia > Anura > Bufonidae > Bufo > Bufo bufo. Next base: position 153,399,008 of record NC_053395.1, on the reverse strand, counting down.
ACAGTAAAGATAATAAAGCAATTTCAATTTGATTTCATCCTTGGCAACAGTATAAGTGTCCATTCACACGTCCGCAATTTCGTTCCGCAAAATTGCGAACCCGTTCATTTCTATGGGGAAGCAAGATGTGCTGGCCGGATCCGGAATTGCGGATCCGCACTTCCGGGTCCGCAATTCCGTTCCCGAAAAAAATAGAACATGTCCTATTCTTGTCCACAATTGAGAACAAGAATAGGCATTTTCTTTTAAGTTCAAAGGAAAGTATCGCGCTGCCTCACTTGGCTGTGATTCAAAGGACTTGATCAGGATACGATACGGCGCGATTGCGCCGCCCCCGCCATTAAACCCCTCAGATGTCGCGTTCATTGCTGATCACTCACGAGATTTCATGTGGTTTCTTTAATCAAGATGGCCACAACGGCCTCTCTGTAAGTAAGGCCTCATGCACACGACCGACCGTTTTTCAGGTCCTCATCCGAGCCGCGGTTTTTGCGGCTCGGATGTGGACCCATTCACTTCAATGGGGCCGCAAAAGATGCGGACAGCACTCCGTGTGCTGTCCGCGTCCGTTGCTCCGTTCCGTGACCCCGCCAAAAAAAATATAACCTGTCCTATTCTTGTCCGTTTTGCGGACAAGAATAGGCATTTCTACAATGGGCCGCCCGTTCCGCTCTGCAAATTGCGGAAGGCACACGAGCGGCTTAAACGGAACGGTCGTGTGCATGAGGCCTAAATGGATGAGGTGAGTATGTGTTTTTTTTTACCGGCATTTCAGGAAAAATGTATTCGTTACCACGAAGCGAGAGGAATTTTTTCCTGAAACTCAGATCAAAGTCAATTCATTTCACTTCGATTCACTTAACACTAGTAATAAGTTTGGAAATCACTTATAGCTGCAGATGATTCTATCACTATATGTCAGGTATATTATGGTAACATATTTGCATGTTATCCTCATGGCATTATCCTCAAACAATAATGTAATATTTCCTCATCTGTTCCTCAATTATATTTTGGATGGTGTCTGATTATAAATCAAGGGTCTATCACTTTCTTATGCAATGACTGCTTACTGCTTGATCACTGAAACCAGGGCCAGTTATTAAATTGAATAGGCATCTACAATATGTCAGATTTATTGTAACTGACATAATGCACTGCAGTACAGACATATATGTAAAAAGCCTACGACTATAAACTGATATGAAACAAGCAATCTGTGCAGAAAAAGAGGATATACAGTTGCTATCACATAGCATAAGCAACAACCCCGAGAGGAGGCGAGGATGGGAGGAGTGGATGCGGCCCTGAGATAGATAATAGCCCTAACAGTTCATCGCAGTCCTCACTTTGGTGCTCCCCGGGTTGTACACAGTGGCGTCTCTAGCTTTCAAATTTTGGGGGGGCACACTGGGGGCCAGGACAAAAGTAGGGGGGGCAGGTATAACAACAATACATTTACACAAGTACGCTTAGAAATGCTGCAATACTTTACCCAATACCTAAAACCGCAACAGGGAAGAAAAGTCCAGCTGACTGTGGATGACACTTTTATAGAGAGGGGGATCTGTGGATGATACTGCTATGGGGGGGATCTGTGGATGCCACATTCCGTATATAGCATCTTATGCTATATGTGTCATCCACAGATCCACCCCATGACAGTGTCATCCCCATTTCCCCCTCCATAACAGTGTCATCCACAGATCTCCCTCCCTATAACAGTGTCATCCACAGATCTCCCTCCCCGCCTCTCACAGGAGTGTACATATATAAAATAAACATATTTCACATGAACACTTACAGTTACTTGGCTTGGCCCTTGGGGATCTCGGACGCCACTTCAACATTTGGCCGGGGGCTCGGCGGAGCTGATGTTGTGTTTTATCCTAATGAGAAAGATTTCATAATAAGGATTTGGAGAAGGTGCAAAGGGATAGCAGAGCAGGGAGAGGCTGGCGCTGCTACTAGGGGGTCATACCATGGGGGAGTAATAAAACCCACCATAATGCCCCCCCAGTAGAAATAATTCTCCTTATAATGTGCAAAACATACCCCCTTATGCCCCCAGTTGAGCTAATGTCCCCCATAATGTGCCAGTATAAAATACCCCTATATAGTGCCCCAGTAAATGCCTCCATAGTGCTCCTCTCCCCCCTTCCTGCTAGTGCCCCTCATAATGTACCAGTATAAAATGCCCCATATATCGTGCCCCAGTAGATGCCCTCAGTGTCCCCCATAATTTGCAAGTATAAAATACCCCTTCTTAGTGCCCCCCCGTAGATGACTCTAGTACTCCTGTCTCCCCTTCTCCATAGTACCCACCATAATGTGTCCCAGTATAAAATGCTACTGTACAGAGCCCCCCATATAAAACACCCCTTCTTTGTGGCCTCAGTAGATGCCCCTATAGTGCCCACCAATAATGTGCCAGTAATAAGTGCCCTCAATAACGTGCCACTGCCAGTAACAAGAGCCCCCCAATGTGCCAGTAATAAGCCCCCATCACGTGCCAGTAACAAGAGCCCCCATCACGTGCCAGTAATAAGCCCCCCATCACGTGCCAGTAATAAGCCCCCCATCACGTGCCAGTAATAAGCCCCCCATCACGTGTCAGTAATAAGCCCCCCCATTACGTGCTAGTAATAAGCCCCCCATCACGTGCCAGTAATAAGCCCCCCATCACGTGCCAGTAATAAGCCCCCATCACGTGCCAGTAATAAGCCCCCCATCACGTGCCAGTATTAAGCCCCCCCATGTTCCAGTATTAAGCCCACCCATCATGTGCCAGTATTAAGCCCCCCCATCATGTGCCAGTATTAAGCCCCCCCATCATGTGCCAGTATTAAGTCCCCCCCATCATCATGTGCCAGTATTAAGTCCCCCCATCATCATGTGCCAGTATTAAGTCCCCCCCATCATGGGCCAGTATTAAGTACCCCCATCATGTGCCAATATTAAGTCCCCCCATCATCATGTGCCAGTATTAAGTCCCCCCCATCATCATGTGCCAGTATTAAGTCCCCCCCATCATGTGCCAGTATTAAGTTCCCCCATCATCATGTGCCAGTATTAAGTCCCCCCATCATCATGTGCAAGTATTAAGTCCCCCCCATCATCATGTGCCAGTATTAAGTCCCCCCATCATCATGTGCCAGTATTAAGTCCCCCCCATCATCATGTGCCAGTATTAAGTCCCCCCCATCATCATGTGCCAGTTTTAAGTCCCCCCCATCATGTTCCAGTATTAAGTCCCCCCCATTGTAATAAGCCCCCCCAATGTGGCAGTAACACTATTGTAAAAAAAACAAAAAACACTTATACTTACCTCAGTGTCAGCGATGCGATGCAGACTCTTCCTGTGTCCCGCGCTGTAAGGCTCAGGCGGCGCGATGACGTGCCTGCGCCGGCCTCTGATAGGCTGCCGGCCTAGTGCCTGCAGCCTATCAGAGGAAGGGGAAGGGACACGCCTCTCCCTCCCCTGCACCTCCGCTGGCACAGGCAGATTACAATGGAGATGAGCGTAATGGAAGTGCTCATCTCCCTGTGCCCGGCGGCGGCTCACTTAGGGGGGGGGGCATTTTAGTTGGGGGGGGCACATGGGGGGGCACAGCATGATGTAGGGGGGGCCGTGGCCCCCTCTGGCCCCCCCCCCCCCTGGCGACGCCACTGGTTGTACACAGTGAATTTCTTCCCTGACTTTCTCGCGCTCCTGTCTGATGGTAGTTTGGTTGCCCTTGATGTTAGATAGTTGGCAGGGTGCAAAGCAGGAGTATAGATGCTGGTCCAGTGGGTGGATGATGCAGTCATGACCAGATCCAGAGGTTGCTATAAAGTTTTCATCACTGAATTGATGATGGGAGTAGCAGTACAAATAGCAGAAAAAGGCACAGCTCCAAAGCATATCACAATATAGTCTCCCCCCAATTAGGGATGAGCGAAGGACTCCAGCATAACGGAAACCGAACAGATCCGTTATGCAGGCCATAGACTTCTATCATGATGGAATGAATAACGGAATGCCTCTAAAGGCATTCCATTATGTATTCCGTCATTGAATTGCATTATGGTCCGTGGTAACGGAATCCATAACACAATTCAGATTATACCACAACCTGAACCTGAACTTGAATTTTAAAATATGAAATTCGCTCATCCCTACTCCCAATATCTGAGTATGGGCAGTAGCAATGATGGTAATAGTAACCCCTGACTCTCTTTCTAAGGATACTTTGCAGTCTCTCCAAAGAACCACAGCATGTAAAACTCTCACAATAAGGACTGCATTTCCCACTGTGGTGTGCAGAATGAGATCTGGATGGCCAGTGGCCCCAAATTGTGGTGGTTACTGAGGGCAGCAAACACTTTCTGTCACAAATGAAAAAGTATCTTGCTACCTTTAAGGCTCTGGACCTCCTGAGATGGCTGGTCTCTTTCCTTCAGAAGTGCTCTAATAATAAAGTTGCTTTTTTGGCATCTGTGGTCTCAGAGAGAAAGGTTCTCTGGGCTTCGGCCCAGCCTGGAGGAGCTTGCAAATGTAGGTCTTGTCTGTAGATCTGCTCTGTGAAGACTCTACTCACTAACCAGAGGGTGTACCCAGCCCATCACCCTAGTAACCTAACCAGTCTGCCAGTATTAACCATATATTAGCCATACATTGCTATTAGGTATACATAGTGCATAAATTGTTTTAATAAGAAATCACAACATTTAACCCAGCAACAATATATTAACCCTTTTAGCAGTAAATAAACCCTTTTAGCAGTAATTCACCCTTTGCAGTGATCCTCTGAGGCACTGCACTCCCCTCTATTGAAAGGTAACCCCTATTAAGCCTCCCCCCTCTTCCCGGTGATTGCGCCGCCCCTCATCTTTGAACCCCTCAGATGCCGTGTTCATCTCTGATCGTGGGCTGTCAAGGGTTAATCTGTTAAAATGCTCACTGAAATTCGGATCAAAGTGGGGGTTTTTAGCGACAAAGTGTATGCCTCCCAAGGCTACATGTGGCATCACCAATACATGTTTCAACCACATTAGTCCATATTATCTGGTATCTCACTTCAGGTTAAAGGCATGCTACATGTCACATAGAACGTCACACATGGAGTATCATGCATGGAAAAGTACTGGAAGATATAACAGCTTATACTGTACATAATATTTGCAATGCTGGCATGATCTAGGTAGCAGTCACTTAACAATTCGTTGGTCAACGGTAGCCAAGAGCAACTAAAGTTAGTAAAGGTTATGGTTTCTGCTTGGAGAGGTAAAGTTATTTTCAACCCTCTTACAAGTTTACCACCACGTTCTCAATAATACATGCAAGAGCAAATCCAAGCATAAAATCAATAGTTGATTTTTATATTTCAGCATTGTGCACCACAAGTAGCCAGCATGAGATCACTTATATATTATAAAGATTCTGGACTAGCTTTTGTCATGTGTCTCTCTATTCAGCAGTTTTTATTCCTCTCTTCTTTGCATGTACCATTTTTAAGTGTCTGCCTTTCTGCTTTTGCAGTTGATTGAATAGAGGTACATTTGATCTGAAGTAGCTACACAGGGTTTCCAAACTTCCATTTCAGCTCCAAGTAAAATCCACAGAGGTCCTTCAATAAAATACACTCAAAACAAAGTCTGGTTTTCTAGCTAGTTTATCATGTTTTATAGGGCCAAGATTTTTATGTGTTCGTTTGTGATAGAAAGACGTGAGCTGAATGTGTTCAATGTGGCTGTCAGATATTAGGATACTTGGAGCATTTGTAAATTGTATGAAAAGTCAAGAGTCATAAATAGAGATGAGCAAAGTTATAAAAAATTCGATTTGGCTGCTTCACCAAATTTCACAAAGAAATTTGATTTGTTCCGAATTACTTCATCACGAATTGCATTGCATTGTATGTAGCAGACGCAATGATGGAGAAGGACGATCACGCCGCCTCCCGTCATTGAACCCCTCAGAAGCCGCATTCATCACTGATCAAGTGTCATGCCCCACTCTGACGATGTGCGGAGGTCAGCCAGGATTGCAGAACGAGTCTAGTATTTGTTTTGATGCTGTGCTGGATCCGCCTCACATCAGGTGCACTGGGTGGAGTCATTAGTTTAAATGGTCTCCAGCTAAAGTGCTCTGAGTGGATTATACTGTTCATTAGTGTCTGGGAAGTTTGGAAGGAAGGTTGGCTGTTTGTTCCTGCTCTCAGCAAATAAGTGTGTTTTCTTGTTTGGTTGTTTATGTCATCTTACCCATCCAGGTTCTGCGCGAGCTGGCTGCTCCTTTCTCCCCACTTCACCATCTCAGGGAGTTCAGGGTTCTGTTAGTTTAGGGCTGGTGGACACAGCAAATCTACCATCAAGGTTTGTCTGTGGGCTGAGCATTGCAGGGAAAGAGGTCAGGGATAAATTAGGAGGTGACCCTTCCCCTGTCTCTCGTCCAGAGCCTGGTTGGTGTGCTGTCTGTTTAACTGTGCACGTCCGCCGTGACATTATAATCCGCCATACTGTGACTGCCATTGCTCAGCGTTTATGTGATGGCGTCAATTGATGCACTGGTTGACCGCATGCAGGGTTTGTCCCTGGAGGTTGCGGATCTACGTAGTACGGTCACACAGTGTCGGAGGGTGTTGGCTTCAGGTACAGGTCAAATTGTTGGGGAGCCTAAAGTCGCTCTTCCGGAGAAATTTGCAGGGGGTACTGATGAATTTTTCCGTTTCAAGGAATCATGTAAGTTGTACTTTCAATTGTGCCCATTTTCATCAGGTAATGAGGATCAGAGGGTGGGTATCGTCATGCGCAATCCTGGGCTTTTTCCCTGCCGCCCGGTTCTCTGGCTCTCCGGTCGGAGGAGGAATTTTTTAAAGCCCTGGGATTGATTTACGATGACCCAGATCGAGTTTCGATGGCAGAGTCAAAATTACGTAACTTACTACAGGGTAAACATACTGCTGAGGTTTACTGCACAGAGTTTAGGAGGTGGGCTACTGAGTCAGGGTGAAACGACCCCGCGTTACGTAGCCAGTTTTGTCAGGGGTTATCTGAAAGGTTGAAGGATGCTCTGGCTTTTCATGAATACCCAGATACTTTGGAAAATGCAATGTCTTTGGCGATACGTTTGGATAGACGTATCAGAGAGAGGTGTATGGGTCCCTCTGTGCAGGGGATTCCTCCCGCGTGTGGTTTTGTTTCACCAGCTGCCCAGGGAGATATTGCTTGTTATTCTGGAGTAGCAGAGGAGCCCATGCAGTTAGGTCAGATATCTTTCCATTCGGATAGTAGAGACTTTCGTAAAGCGCACAATTTATGTTTCTTTTGTGGAAAGAGGTGTCATTTTGTTTTTTCTTGTCCGTATGTTGAATCACAGGGGAAAGTGATAAAGAAAAAAGAAAAAGAAAAAAAAACCTCCCTCACACTTGGTAGTATAAATGGTGTGGTAGAGCAGACTGGTATGCAAGTTCCCTGCAGTTCCCGTTTTCCCCTTTCAGCTATGGTGGCGCTAGAGTCTCGAAATGTGTTTGTTGATGTTTTTCTTGATTGTGGTGCTGGGGTAAATTTAATTGACTTTCTGTTTCTTGAGGGTTTGGGACTAAGTATTTGCACGTTAGAGAACGAGATTCGTGTTTTTGCCATTGATTCTTCTCCTCTTTCTCAAGGGAGCCTTACTCACGTTGTTCATGATATTCATTTAAGGGTGGGTGATTCACATGCTGAGATTATTTCCTGTTTTGTCATGAAGGATTTGCCAGCTCCAATAGTTTTGGGGTTGCCATGGTTGTCTAAACATAACCCAATTATAGACTGGCAGGCGAGACAAATCAATGGTTGGAGCAAGTTTTGTTCAGATAATTGTCTTGTCACATCTATTTCTGAAGTGTCCGTTACGGCCTTGCCTCAGTATCTCTCCGATTTTTCGGACGTGTTTGCGGAGGGTGGGGCTCAGGAGTTGCCCCCTCATCGTGACTATGATTGTCCTGTGAATCTCATTCCGGGGGCTAAGTTGCCCAAGTCTCGGCTCTACAACCTCTCTCAACCCGAGAGAGAGGTCATGCGAAAGTATGTTGCCGAGAGTTTGGCAAAGGGTCATATTAGACCATCTAAGTCTCCAGTGGCTGTAGGTTTGTTCTTCGTGAAGAAGAAAGATGGATCACTGAGACCGTGTTTGGATTTCCGGGAGCTGAATCGTATTACAGTCCGGGATCCATATCCCCTGCCTTTGATCTCTGACCTTTTTGATCAGATTGTTGGAGCCAAGGTGTTCTCCAAGTTGGATTTGAGAGGAGCATACAATCTGATCAGGATCAAGGAGGGGGATGAGTGGAAAACGGCCTTCAATACGCACGAGGGTCATTTTGAGAACCTGGTAATGCCTTTTGGGTTGACGAATGCGCCAGCGGTATTTCAGCGATTCGTCAATGATATTTTTCATCATTTGGTGGGGAGGTTCGTAGTAGTCTACCTTGATGACATTTTAATTTATTCTCCTGATCTGAAGACCCATCAGGATCATGTGAGACAGGTTTTGACGATCCTGCGGGAGAATAAGTTATACGCCAAATTGGAGAAATGTTTGTTTGCGGTGCAAGAGCTTCCATTTTTGGGATACATGCTTTCTGATTCTGGTTTTCGTATGGACCCCGAAAAGGTCCGGGCGGTTCTGGAGTGGGATCGACCGGAGAATCAGAAAGCTTTGATGCGATTTTTGGGGTTTACGAATTATTATAGATAATTTATTTTGAATTATTCCACGTTAGTCAAACCTCTTACTGATATGACCAAGAATGGTCATTGTTTTTTACCAGGTTCAATTTCGTGGTTACCTTTCGCCCAGGGGTCAAGAACGTCAAGGCAGATGCCTTGTCTCGCAGCTTCCCTGGGGGAGGGGATTCAGAAGATCCAGCGCCGATTTTGGCGGATGGAGTGGTGGTCTCCGCTCTGTACCCTGAATTGGAGATGGAGGTGTTGGGAGCTCAGGAGGGGCCTCCTGGTTCGTGTCCGCCAGGGAGGTTGTTTGTTCCTGAGGGCCTACGATACAAGGTGTTCAAGGAACATCACGATACTGTTCTCGCTGGACATCCTGGTGGTAAGTCCACCTGTGATCTGGTGTCCCGGAGGTTCTGGTGGCCAGGTTTGCGTAAGAGTATTGAGAACTACGTGGCAGCTTGTGAAACCTGCGCTCGGTCTAAGGTTGCTCATACTCGACCGCCTGGTTCACTTCTTCCATTGTCTATTCCATCTCGTCCTTGGACACATTTTTCCATGGACTTTATTACGGACCTACCGAGTTCCTCCGGGAGAACAGTGATTTTGGTGGTAGTCGATCGTTTCAGTAAAATGGCTCACTTTATACCACTAACAAGTCTGCCTAACGCTAAGACTCTGGCACAGATTTTTGTGGATAATATTGTTAAATTGCACGGTATTCCTTCGGATATTGTCTCTGATAGGGGCACGCAGTTTGTCTCCAGGTTTTGGAGGGCGTTCTGCTCTCGACTTGGCATTCAAATTTCTTTCTCGTCGGCTTTTCATCCACAGTCGAATGGTCAGACGGAGCGTACCAATCAAAACCTGGAGACCTACTTGAGGTGCTTTGTGGCTGAGAATCAGGAGGACTGGTCCTCATTCTTGCCCTTAGCAGAATTTGCATTGAATAACCGTAGGCAGGAGTCCACGGGTAAGTCGCCATTTTTTGGCGCATACGGTTTCCATCCTCAGTTTGGTACCTTTTCTGGGTCTGGTTCCTCCGGGATGCCAGAGGAGGAGAGATTCTCTTCTGCCTTATCCTCTATCTGGCGGGGGATTCAAGGGAATTTGGAGAGGATGGGTGAGAGGTATAAACGAATTGCTGACAGGAGACGTGTGACTGGTCCGGACCTGTGTGTGGGTGATTTGGTGTGGTTGTCCACTAGGAATATCAAGTTGAGAATGCCATCTTGGAAACTGGGTCCAAGATTTGTTGGTCCATATAATATTTCTGCTGTGATCAATCCTGTGGCATTTGGACTTGATCTGCCGCAGACTTGGAGGATCCACGATGTCTTCCACAAGTCTTTACTAAAAAAGTATGTTAAACCGGTGGTACCATCGCCATTGCCTCCTCCTCCTGTTCTGGTCAAGGGAAACTTGGAGTTCGAGATCTCCAGGATTCTCTACTCGAGAGTTCTGCGGGGTTCCCTCCAGTACCTGGTTCACTGGAGGGGATACGGTCCTGAGGAGAGGATGTGGGTTCCGGCGTCAGATGTCAACGCCAGCCGTCTGGTGAGGGCCTTTCATAGGTCCCATCCGGATAAGGTTGGTCCAGGGTGTCCGGAGGTCACCCGTAGAAGGGGGGGGTACTGTCATGCCCCACTCTGACGATGTGCGGAGGTCAGCCAGGATTGCAGAACGAGTCTAGTATTAGTTTTGATGCTGTGCTGGATCCGCCTCACATCAGGTGCACTGGGTGGAGTCATTAGTTTAAATGGTCTCCAGCTAAAGTGCTCTGAGCGGATTATACTGTTCATTAGTGTCTGGGAAGTTTGGCTGTTTGTTCCTGCTCTGAGCAGATAAGTGTCCTTTCTTGTTTGGTTGTTTATGTCATCTTACCCATCCAGGTTCTGTGCGAGCTGGCTGCTCCTTTCTCCCCACTTCACCATCTCAGGGAGTTCAGGGTTCTGTTAGTTTAGGCTGGTGGACACAGCAAATCTACCATCAAGGTTTATCTGTGGGCTGAGCATTGCAGGGAAAGAGGTCAGGGATAAATTAGGAGGTGACCCTTCCCCTGTCTCTCGTCCAGAGCCTGGTTGGTGTGCTGTCTGTTTAACTGTGCACGTCCGCCGTGACATCAAGGCATCTGACATTAAAATTGAGACCTTTCAGGGGTTATTCAGGGTAAAAAAAAAAATACATACTCACCTTATCCATTTGTCATGGAGAGGCCATTGAAGACATCTTGATTGAAGAAACCACGTAAAATCTTGCGTGGTGATGTAGTCATCACGTCATCACACTGGCCGGGTGAGATGATGTAATCACTGATGATGTCACCCAGCTAGCGTGCTGAAATAGTGACGTCACACGTCATCACGCACTCGAGATTTTACATGATTTCTTCAATCAAGATGGCCGCAATGGCCTCTCCGTGAGCAAAAGGATGAGGTCAGTTTATTTACCTGCATTTCAGGAAAAATTGATTTGTTATGAAGCGTGAGAAAATTCGGCTTTGTGGCAAATGAAATTTTTCCTGAAATTCAGATCAAAACATTCTTCAAATACATAAATGCAAAAAAAAAAACAAGGTTAGAACAAATAGGGCCCCCAAATGATGGTAACTGGGTGCTGGTCACTGGGGATCAAGAGAAGGCAGAGCTCCTAAATGGGTTTTTTAGCTCTGTATATACAAAAGAAAAGAGGACATCTCATGAGGGTGGTGCCACTGGTGTAAATACCTCAAATAACATACTTACCTGGATGACTGTACATATGGTCCTTAATATACAAAAAAATTATAAGCGAACAAGGCCCCAGGTCCAGATGGATTACATCCTAGAGTTCTAAAGGAGCTCAGTTCAGTTATTGCTTTGCCTCTGTTCATAATATTTACAGATTCTTTAATGACAGGCATTGTACCAAGAGACTGGTACGAGGCAAATGTGGTGCCCATTTTCAAAAAAGGTGCCAGGTCTTCACCAGGAAATTATAGACCAGTAAGCTTAACATCCATAGTCTGAAAAATGTTTGAGGGCCTTCTACGGGACTACATACAGGATTATGTAACTGTCAATAATATAATAAATGATAGCCAACATGGTTTTACTAAGAACAGAAGTTGTCAGACTGATTTGTTTTTATGAGGAGGTGAGTAGAAGCCTGGGAAGGCTGTCGATATTGTGTTTTTGGACTTTGCACAGGTGTTTGATACTGTCCCACACGGGTGACTAATGGGTAAATTGAGGTCTATTGGTTTAGAAAATATAATTTGTAATTGGATTGAAAATTGGCCTCATGATCGTATCCAAAGAGTTGTGGTCAATGATTCCTACTCTGAATGGTCCCCGGTTATAAGTGGTGTACCCCAAGGTTCAGTGCTCGGTCCGCTATTATTTAACTTATTCAATAATGACATAGAGGATGGGATTAATAGTGATGTTTCCATTTTTGTAGATGACACCAAACTGTAGATGACACCATATAGAACATGACGTGATGACGTAGTACGTCACGCTCTCCTCTCTCCCCGCGGCTCGGCTACCCCGCTACCCCACTGCTTCTTACGTCTCTGTGGCCTCTCCTGCTTCCACAGACCCGGGGGCTCGTGCTGTTGCCTCGGCTCCCGACCCAGCTGTGCCTGCCTCCTAGCGGTGTCCCGCTTCTCCTCCGCACCTCACCATCTCCTTACCTCGTCCGGATTGTGGACTTTCTCCTTGGGGCTCCGGTTCGTCTCCCCTCGTCTGCCTCTGCTCCTTCCCTCTGTCGCTTGGCTGGCGGGGCTCGGTGCGGCCAGTTGACTGGATCGGGGGGCTCTCGCCGCAGCTTGGGTCCTTGGTCCCTGGTCCTTCTGTGCCTGCCTGTGGGTGCCTCCTGATCTCCCGGCGCCAGTTGGTGACGGCCCTCCTCTCTTCCTGGCGGGTCCTCTCTGTGTCCTGTTTCCTGTGGCTCGGGTTGCTTGCGGTGGCCATCGGAGCTTGGTCGGCCGCTTCCCCTGTCCTGCACCTTCGGCTCTTCTCTGGCGGTCTCCTCCTGCTGCTCCGTCGCCCCCCAGTGTCTCCGGGATCAAGTGGTATTTCCGTGGGCGTACTTGTGCGGCCTCCAGGCCTCCAAGTGGGCATCCGGAGGTTGAAGAGCAAAAAACTGGTGAGATTGTTCCTTTTTTTTTTTTTCATTTTTTGCTCTCCTATGTCCTTTTTTTTCTACTAATCAACTAACAAACTAACCTAAAGTAATCAAAGTATACTAAATATTTAACCCACATTCTACATGGGTTACTACTGAGGGAGAACAAGGAGACACAAATACAAAAGAAACAGGAAAAAGAGGGGGAGGAAAGCAGAGGAAGAGATAATTAAAAAAAAAAAAAAAGCGGAAAAAGAGGGAAGGAGAGGAAAGAAAGGAAAGAAAGAGGGAAAGAGAGGAATGGAGAGGAAGAGAAAGAAGGAAAAAAGGAAAGACAAAAAAAGAAAAAAAGGATTAAAAAAGAAAGGAAAAAATAAATAAAAATATAGTAGAATAAAAGGAAAAAAGGAAGGAAGGAAAAGAAAGAGGAACGGGGAATGGCTCCAAAAGCTAGTAGGCGCTCGGCAGACCTCTCTGGCCAGAAAGCTGCCATTAAATCCTTTGAAGGGACAAAAATAGATCAATTCCTAAGGTGACCAAGGGTTAATATGAGAGGTGGACAAAAGGACATTAGCTCCAAAAAAACTGATAATTTTGAGGTGATGGAAATAGAATCACAAAAAGTTCCTGGGTACCCTCAAGGGGAAGAGGGAACAGAGGGAGAAGATATGTCTAGTGCCAACTCTTCCCCGCTAAAATAAATACTACTGGCAGTAAAGCAGAATGGGGATCTAATACAAGGTATTACAACCCAACTCGGGTCTATCCAAGTTGACGTGGGACTGATTAGAGACGATTTGTCAAAAATCTGAGATAGAGTTGACAATGTGGAGAGCTCTATGGCTATTATACAGAATGAATCCCAAAAAATAAACACTGAAATGTCCACCTTGAAGTCAGATCTTAATCTTCTTAAAAGAAAGGTGGTGGACCTCGAATATAGATCACGAAGATACAACATGAGAATCCTGGGGGTTGCAGAGGGTGCCGAGGATAAGAACCCTACCCAATTTATACAGATGCTGATCCTTGAGAATTTTGGGAGGGATCTCTTTTCCCCTTTGTTTATGATAGAAAGAGCTCATTGGGTCCCAGGTGGCAAACCAATCCCTGGGAGACAACCACGAACATTCCTTGTTAAGTTGCTGGTTTCAAGGGACAGAGATATGGTACTAAGAAGGGCGAGGGAATGCTCACCTGTTCTATATGATGGAAACAGATTGGCCTTCTTTCCCGATTCAAAGGACATTCAAGAAAAGAGACACTCGTTTATGACGGTTAAAAAGAGGTTAAGAGAAAGGGATATTAAAAACTCACTTATTTTCCCAGCAAAACTTTGGATAATTTTTAAGGACACAACTTTATTTTTTGATACTCCGGAGAAAGCCGCGGATTGGCTTGAACGAAATGATATGTGACCTAACTGTTGTAGATGCTTGCTGGGAATAACAATTGGTAGAGGGTGCTTATACTCTCTACTTTTCTTTGTTTAGCTAGCGGGGAGGTGCCGAGCAGGGGGGAGTGTGGGAGGGATGGTCATAGGAGAGAGATCTGCTGCAATATGTGGTGGATTACCTGTATGGGGGTTTGGGCTTGGGCTGCAATGGTCTCCCTTTTTTTTTCTTTTTCCTTTCCTTTCCTTTTTTTTTTTTCTCTGTTCTTTTCTCTTTTTCTATACACCTAATTGTTCTCTATAATGTCTATCAGAATTCTTGCCTGGAACGTACGGGGCCTGGGGGATAGAAGAAAGAGACAAGCGGTTTTTGATCTGACGCAGATCCATCTCCCAGCAATAGTATGTTTGTTAGAAATGCACCTTACTGGGGAGACCTCCAGGATGGTCGGCAGGGGATGGGCTACGCACACGTACCACTTCACCTTCTCCAGTTATTCTAGGGGAGTTACCATTTTTATACATAGAACGATTGATTTCGTGTGCGAGGCATCCTCTGTTGACCAACAAGGGAGATTTGTCTTCCTATACTGCAGGTTGATGGGGAAGACATGTATTTTGGCCTTTGTCTATATTCCACCTCCATTCTCTTTCTCAGTCCTCAACTCTTTGTTAACATTTATGGATAAATGGCCAGAGTGTCCAACACTGATTATTGGAGATTTCAACTGTGTTATTAATCCTGTGTTGGATAGGGTCTCTACGGGTGTCAAGGGAGACACTCCTGTTCAGGGGTCCCCCTTGGCACGGTTTTGTTCTGAGGCCGGGTTTGAAGATGTTTGGGGACGTTTGGGCCATGGGAAAAGGGCTTTTTCATGCATCAGTAAATCAGGCAGATCCATGCCCAGAATAGACCTTGCCCTGATGAATAGAAAATATGGGAGATTTGTAAAACGAATGAAGTACGAGACAAGATCATTCTCAGACCACCTACCCCTACTCCTTGAACTTTGTCTGACCCACGAGAAATATATAGAGAGGCCCCCATTTAGATTAAACCCTTATTGGTTATCAGTAATAAAGAGACATGAAATAATACAAAAGGAAATTAACCGATTTTGGGACACTAATTATGGCTCAGCAAAAATCCAGGTGGTATGGGATACCTTGAAGGCCTATATGAGGGGAATAATGGCCAGTAAAATTGCGAACCTGAGAAAGGAGTATGGGGAAAAAAACTGAAAAACTTAGAACTAGCGTCCTCAGCTACACAATCCTTCTATATAAATAAGATAGAGGAAAATAGGGAAAATATGCAGAAGACTACACAAGCATACTCCAACTTTTTGTTGGACAAGGCCCAACAAAGTTTATTTTTTAAGGGGCAAAAATATTTCACAGAATCAGGGCGACCTGGGAAACTTCTATCTAGAGTGATTTCGAGCCAGGAATCCAAAAAATATATAGATAATGTCCGACTGGCCAACGGTAGGATGGTTAGTGGACAAAGTTCTGTAGAGAAAGCTTTTTTGGATTATTTTTCAGACCTTTATAAAGCTGAATCTAAGTTTACAGATGAAATGATGGATTCTTATCTCGATGGTATTGTTTTTCCAACTAATACCATGGCCCAAAAGAAAGCACTTGAGGTAGACTTCTCGATTCAGGAACTTGATGGGGCAATTAAATTATGTTCGGGTAATTCCACCCCCGGTTCAGACGGACTCCCATATGAATTTTATAGTAAATATAAGGAGATTATTCTCCCTAGACTGTTGGGGGTCTTTGCTGAATCGGTAGAGGATGGGAAACTGCCAGACTCAATGATGGAAGCTGTAATAACACTAATTCCAAAAAAAGGCAAGGACCCCACAGATCTGGGATCGTATAGACCGATTTCACTGCTTAATGCAGATGTAAAGCTCCTCGCAAGGATTTTGGCCACAAGGCTCTCTAGGGTCATTTCCTCCGTTGTCCATCCGGATCAGAATGGATTTATTCAAAACAAGGGCACTCATCACAATCTTCATCGGCTCTTTGCTAACATACAGGCCCCGGGGGGGGCCGCCCGCTCCATCCTGTCACTGGAAGCCTCTAAGGCCTTTGACAGGGTGGAGTGGCGTTTCCTCTGGAGGGTTCTGATCAGGATGGGTTTTGGGGAAAATAAATAAATATCCTTAAATTACTGTATAGATTCCCTACGGCGAAACTGAGTCTTAATGGGATCCATACTACTAGTTTTGATCTAAATAGAGGTACTCGCCAGGGCTGTCCACTATCTCCATTGCTATTTGATATTTACATTGAGCCCCTAGCTCTAGCCATTAGGCAGGATGATCAAATTAAAGGATTTTGAACACTAGGAGTGGAAGATCGTATCTCCTTATATGCAGATGATGATCTTTTTTTTTATAGACCACACGGAAATAACTCTCCCAAGAATCATCCGAATGGTTAAACTATTTGGTGAGGTATCTGGTCTTCACATAAATTGGTCTAAGACCAGTTTGATGCCAATAGACCCGTTATCCCATAAGGAGGTCTTGATAACCCAGTTGGATGTTGTTGATACTCTTCAATACTTGGGCTTGATGATATCACCCAGGGTTGAAAACTTTGTCCAACTCAATCTGATCCCATTAATAACGAAAACCAGAGCAAAAATAGGGATTTGGTTGAAACTCCCTCTATCTAGAGCTGATCGAGTTTCACTGGTCAAAATGGTGATTCTACCACAATTCCTGTATGTGCTCAGGAATACACCTATCTGGATAGAAGATAAATACTTTAAACTCATCGAAAGAATAATTAATGATTTAGTGTGGGGAAGAAAACGAGTCAGGCTAAAATTGGAATACATATACAAACCATTGGAATATGGGGGTTTAAACCTCCCCTACTTCAAAGGTTATTTTATTGCCGCTCAGTTATTGATGTGTTATGAATGGAAAAATAGTGCACTCTTAAGGAGCCTAGTAGGGAGTTATTCATATAACAACATATTTACTCTTTTGGAATCTGGACTATTGATTAGTCAGGAGCGGGGTTATAAAGAGACTACAAAATTACTTTCTAAAATCTGGGCTACTACTAGAATATGGTTGAGGGTAAAGGGTTCACTTATATTCACGCCTCTTTGGTATAACGTTCATCTACAGATTCTAGATGGTATTGCAACAGATAAATTTTGGCAAAAGAATAGGATTTTTTACATTTCACAAGTAGTCAAGGATAGAGAGATTAAGTCGTTCACGGAGATATCACATAATGTAGAAAACCTCTCTTGGTTTAGGTATTTTCAGCTGCGGTCGGCACTATTTAGTTTGGATGATAAATCAATATTGGATATAGACAGTTCCTGTTTTTTAAACGATTGGACAGGGATGACACCCCTAAGAATCAAGATTTCAAATATATATAAACTATTACTTAAGGCACGGTTTTGTGATACACAATCACCAGGACAAAGGGCATGGGAGTTGGATTGTCCAAATATACAATTAGAAGGGTGGGGGAATATTTTTACTAATCTAGGTTCACTATCCCATAATTTCAACCATGTTGTAGTGCAGTTTAGTATCTGTCATAGATTATATATTACCCCTATATGGTTAAACAAATGTGGGCTAAGAGATACATCCAAGTGCCCTAGATGTGATACCTTCGGTGCGGATTACCTCCATATGATCTGGACTTGTCCAGAACTTAGAGAATACTTGAATAGCATCAATAACTTTCTTACTGGACTTCCGGTTCCGGCGCCGATATGACAGGCGGCAAGTGAGCGCAGCTCCGTCCCGGATTGCTCAAAAACCCTGTATAACCCCCGATTCTGCGAGGCTAGAAAGCCAAAAAAGATCCAACAGCGGCGAACTTGTCACATGGAGCGTTATATAAAAGTTATGGGGGGAAAATCGAAAGGGAAAACGCAACCAAGAGGCGCCAAGGCTGACGCAGATACACCAAAGATGGCGGAGCCGATCAGGATAGTACCTGAAGAAGAAGACGACACTCCACAGCTAACTGACAGCCAAGCATCTGGAGCGGAGATTGCAGAGGAGATGTCACCTCAGGTAGACTACAAAAGGCTGGCCCTGGAGGTAGCGAACCGAATATTACCAGACCTACAGGAGTCATTATCCACTACAGTAGCGACAACCCTGACAGTGCTGCGGAATGAAGTGCCGCGAAACACAGAGCGCTTGGAGACAGTGGAGAACGGGGTACAGTCACTACAGATAGAAGTACAATCCCTGCAACAGCATATACAAGGTATGTCGACGGATAATAAAAGGCTGTGGGAGAAGATAGACGACCTTGAGAACCGTGCCAGAAGAAATAATCTTCGCATAGTAGGTCTCCCAGAATCCATCTCAGGGAAGGAGCTTCACCTCATCTGTGAAAGGGATATACCTGCTGCGTTGGGGCTGCAATCCAACTGCAGAGCGGAGAGGTCGCACAGAGTAGGCCCGGTGAGAAATACGGCAGACGGTCGGGGAGGAGAAGATAACAGAGCTCAAAGGCCAAGACAAGTCATCGTGAGATATTTAGATTATTTTGAAAAAGCGGAAATATTACGTTTATATAAGAGCCGGTCCAGAGATCTGGAAATAAAAGGGCACCGCATTCTGATTTTCGGCGATTTTTCAGCGGAGGTCACGAGGCGCCGCAGAGCCTTTTCGCAGATTTGCTCAAAGCTCTTTCAGCAAAAGAGAAAATTTGCTTTAATGTACCCAGCAATCTTGAAGATTTTTCGAGCAGATGGTCAAATAGATGTATATTCAAGTCCGGAGGAGTTCAAGGAGTTGCTAGAAGACCCCAGAGGCAGCTATGAAGAGAATCAGCAGGAGAATGACATAGGCAAGAGACTGCCGAAAGCATGGAACTCTCCTCCGTTTGAAAGATGGAATCCATCACAGCCAAAAGATCAACGTCAGAGACCACAAAATGGACGTGAGACCTGATAGTATATCTTTATGCAGTGGTACAGACATAAGTAAGAATGGAGACTAGATACTGCAGAGGTATAAGTAAATATTGCTGAAATGTTTATTACAAGATGCACAAATTTATAGTCTCATAATGTATGTTCCAGTTAGGAAGGTGATGTCGAAGTATAACTGTGTTATCACCAGCCTGATAATGTTTTGTTCAAAGAGTTAGCAGACAATTAGACCCTTGATAACATATATTGCGTACCTAGATGTAGAGAGAGCGAGGGACAGAAGATGAGAATGCATAGTAGGATTCGTATATGTTATAATACTTTTCATACTTACCCTGTCATGTTGGGAAGAAGTGAAGTCTGGAAGTTAGGGATTTTAGAGAAAAGTGAATGTTCAGTGATAATGGTGAACGTTGTTGGGGAGGGAGAGGGGAGGGTGGGATGTTTGGGGTGGTTAAACAGCTTCAAGAGGGTCCGGCTAGAGATTAGATTACTATGGCTCCTTAGGGAGATTACAAGGGCATACCCTAAGATATTTGACAATGGTTAAAGTGGTCTCATGGAACGTGAGGGGGTTGAGATCCCCACAGAAACGGTTGATGATACTGAGACACTTAAACAGGCTAGGGGCAGACATCGCCCTCTTACAGGAAACACATCTGGGAGAGGAAGACTTTCATAGGATGAGAAAACTATGGGTGGGGGAAATATATGGATCTAAGGCAAACAAGCGTAAAGCTGGAGTGCTGATTTTGATTAGGAAAAATCTCAATTACCAGGTAATCTCCCATTCATGTGACAAAGAGGGCAGAATTGCACAAGTCTCCATACAGTCAATGAATAAAGTAGTGAGTATATATAATATATATGGTCCCAATGATTCTAACGAAGGATTTTATAGAGCAGTCATGGAAAGAGTGCTGGGAGATCAAGTAGCAGATAAGATAATTGGAGGAGACCTAAACCTAATAGCAGATTGGGGGGGAAGATAGAAGAACGGATAGGGGAACAGATCCTCACAAGCAACGCAATACTAAAATTCTACAGGATCTTATGGAGACTTTAGGATTAACAGACACTTGGAGAACATTGAATCCGGAGGGACGCGACTATACATATTATTCCTCAGTGCATAAATCATGGTCGCGAATAGATTACTTACTGATGTCAGGTAATTTATTTGGGAGATGCACATCTTCCTCTATTAAAGATATAGTGATCTCGGATCATGCGCCGATTACAATCGAAATGCAAGACCATACGCCTAGAGGGACTGATTACATGTGGCGCTTCCCTTCGGATTTATATGAAAATAAAGATTTTCACAGCCTGATGATAGGATGGTGGGACGAATATATTGGAGATAATAATATACCCGATAATGCTCAGTTAACGTAGGATGCAGGGAAAGCGGTATTGAGGGGGAGATTGATCTCTCATGTTGCAGGTCTCAAAAATAAAATAAAAAATGAGATAGAGTCACATGGGTTAAAACTCAGAACAGCTTATAGGGAATTTACAACAAATCCAACAGGAGACTCGGAAGCAAAATGGAAGACAGAGAAGCAGGAATATGAGTATTGGTTGCAAAAGAAGGAGCTGTTATATAAATCTAAGGTTGACGCACAGATATATAAATTCGGGAATAAAACGGGGAGATTATTGGCGAATATAGCTAAGGGTTACCAGCACACGACCCCGATTCTGGCCCTAAAAGATAAGAATGGCTCACTAAAACATGACCCTAAAAGTATAAATGAAATCATCAGGGACGTTTATAGCAACCTATACAAGAGTCATAAGGATGATGTGGAAGTCGGGAACAGTTGGTTAGATGCTATTAGTATCCCAAGTGTGTCCCAAGAAGACTTGGATATACTTAATGCCCCTATTTCGGCTCAAGAAGTACAAAGTACCATATCAAACCTAAAACTAAAAAAAGCCCCTGGTCCGGATGGATATTCGGGAGAATTTTATAAAATTCTGGGAGGAAGAACCTCAGAACTCCTGGCAAAAGTTTTCAATTCCCATTCATCAGGGCTACTACTCCCAAACTCTGCGAATACGGCACACATAAAGTTAATCCCGAAACCAGGTAGGGATCCCCTACAGGCCACTTCATACAGGCCGATATCCTTGATTAACACAGATATAAAAATTTGGTCCAAAATACTAGCTGAAAGGTTAGCAGGTATACTTCCTAAGATTATTTCGGACTCACAAGTAGGATTTATTAAGGGCCGTTCGGCAGTAACAAACATCCGAAAAGTACTTACAGTATTAGATGAAATAAAAATGAGACCTGAATTGCATCCATCCCCAGCTTTACTAACCATAGATGCCGAGAAAGCATTTGATAATGTGAGCTGGGGATGGATGAATAAAGTCTTAGACAGGATAGGGTTAGAAGGGAATTTTAGAACATATATTCAAGTACTGTACGCGAATCCTTCAGCCAGGATACACACACCAGGTTTTCTCTCGTCTGCTTTTGACATCGGCAAGGGGACTAGGCAAGGTTGCCCACTCTCACCGTTACTTTTTGATATCGCCTTAGAGCCCTTATCCCGCTATCTTAGTAATACCGGTGAGATAGAAGGAATCAGGATAGGTTCCAAGGAAATAAAACACGCTTTGTACGTTGATGATCTTTTAATCTTCTTAGAGAAACCGGAAAGAGATCTAACAACCCTATTTAAGAAACTTGTAGATTTTGGTAGAGTGTCAGGCATTAAAGTAAACGCAGATAAGAGTGAGCTGCTGCTTCTTTCTCAGACATGTCAGACCAGAAATTTTGATCATCGCAACTGCCCAGTTAAAATTGCCAAAAACACAGTCAGGTATTTAGGTATAAATATAGGGAAAGCACCGGAATCGATTTACTCACTAAATTACCCTCATTTGGTGCAAAAAGTGCAGGGAGACATTGATAGATGGAGACATCTTCCAATCTCTATAATGGGCAGATGCTATCTATTGAAAATGATTAGTTTTGCACGCCTGTTATATCCTATGCAAACAATACCATTACTAATTAGGCATTCAGACATACAGACCTTAGAATCCGCGTTCAGATACTTTATATGGAAAGGCAAACGCCCGAGAATATCATTGCGAAAACTTCAGCTTACTAGGGAAAAGGGAGGAGTGAATTTTCCTGACATTAGGAGATATAATCTAGCAAGCAACCTCAGAAATGTCTTAGACTGGTTAACAGGAAGACATAGTTATTCTAATTACAAACTAGAATCGGAACTGGCTGCTCCTTGGTCCCTGATAGGGCTCCTACACACAAAATTTGTTAATTTACCATCCTACTTAAAAAAGAGTATTATAATTAAGGACACGGTAGCAACATGGAAGGCGATACGCAAAGAATATGGGTTACCTTTTACATTATCAAAATACATGACTATTTGGGATCACCCCGAATTTGTGGAGGGCAGACACAATAAACAATTCCGTGAATGGAAAATGCAGGGAATACATTCAGTAAATGACATGTGGCATAATGCGGAACAACGCTATTATAGTTTTGAAGAATTGTGCAATAAATATGCGTTAGGCTCTGGTCACTATCTGTCGTATCACCAGGTTTACAATTTTTTAAAGTGTAGGGTAATAGATCTTAAAAAAGAATTCCCCACAAATAGATTTGACTTATTAAAGGGCACAGCTTCCTCCCCATTATCTTTATCTGACTTACATGACAGGTTATTGGGGGCTAGACAGGATAACTTTCCTATATATCCATTTAAAGCGTGGGAGAAAGAACTTGACGGGCAATGCACGCATGAAGATGTTTTGAAGGGATGGTTGTACCTGAGAAGGTTGATCCCATGTGAAATCTGGAGAGAGACACAATTCAGAATATCCCACAGGGCTATATACGGGTTTTATAAAACACAGCTGGCCATACAGGCAAAAAAAATAATGCAGTGCCCGAAATGCGGCCTAGAAAATTCCAATTTACTACATGGTTTATGGAGTTGCCCTAAGATAGTGGAGTTTTGGTCATCTTTCTCAAAATGGCTTAAAAGCATCTTACATATGGAGATTACGTTAGTCCCAGGGCTTATATTATTCCACTATTATCCAGAAGACACAAAAGTAGCACAGATTACGCATATATGTATCCTGGCAACAAAAAGGTGCATACTAAAGAACTGGTTGCAGCAGACAGCACCTTCAATCGGAGAGGTTATCATACAAGTAAAATGGTGTTTATATAGAGAACTATTTTTAGCAGAACAAAATACGGATAAAGCTTTGTATAAACTGATGAACAGGTGGAAAGAATTCATTATTAATGTGCTAGAGATCACGGAAATTAAAGCATTGATAAACCCGTTGAAGCAAACATCCTGGTACTTACAGGAACAATTAAAGGGTACTTTAGGCAAATTGGAACAATAGGTTATCTAATACCTTGTTGATAGGATGGGGCCTGATCCTCTTGAAGCTGAGGGGGGGGGGGGGGGAAAGGGAGGGGGGAGTTTGAACTGAAGTTTCATTGAACATGACATTTTGTCAAACCAGTGTAAATTTTATCAAGAAATGTATGTAACACAGCTTTGTAAACATTGGATTCTGTAAAAGAACTTTTTGATAAATCAAAATAAATAAAATTTGGTTTAAAAAAAAAATAACTTTCTTACTTAGATTCTTCTAGGTAGGATATTGTTGTTAGCTAGAATCAGCAAAAGGAAAAAAGGTATTA
This sequence comes from Bufo bufo, assembly GCF_905171765.1. NCBI lineage: Eukaryota > Metazoa > Chordata > Amphibia > Anura > Bufonidae > Bufo > Bufo bufo. The sequence continues at coordinate 153,375,146 of NC_053395.1, read as the reverse complement.
ACTATATTGAGTGTTTACTCAAATTCTTTCTTTGTGTATTCCTTTTATATACTAATAAAGAAGAAATAAAAAATAAAAAAGATGATACCAAACTTTGTAGTACAGTCCAGTCTATGGAAGATGTTAATAAGTTACAAACTGACTTGGACCAACTTACTGTTTGGGCCTCCACTTGTCAAATGAGGTTCAATATAGACAAATGTAAAGTTATGCACTTGGGGGCTAATAATCTGCATGTAGCATATGTCCTAGGGGGCGTAAAACTGGGAGAGTCACTTGTTGAGAAGGATCTGGGTGTATTAGTAGATCATAGGCTAAATAACAGCATGCAATGCCAGTCAGCTGCCTCTAAGGCCAACAGAATTTTGTCTTGTATTAAAAGTGGTATGGACTCGTGGGACAGGGATGTAATATTACCATTTTACAAAGCGCTGGTGCGACCTCATCTGGAATATGCAGTTCAGTTCTGGGTACCAGTCCATAAAAAGGATGCCTTGGAGTTAGAAAAAGTACAGAGGAGAGCAACTAAACTCATAATCGGCCTGGAAGAGAGCAAAGATTAAATGAACTGAATTTGTTTTGCCTTGAAAAAAGACGTCTAATGGGGGACATGATTAACCTGTACAAATATATAAGCGGACCATACAAAAATATCAAGGGAAGCTATTCTGTGTTAAAACCCCTCAAAAAACAAGGGACCACTCCCTATGCCTGAAAAGATTCAGTCATAAGAGGCAACAAGCATTTTTAACAGTAAGGTCTGTGAATCTCTGGAATAGCCGCAGGAACTGGTCACAGCAAATACAGTAGATGGCTTTAAAAATGATTTAGATGACTTTTTAATTCAAAATAACATTGAGGCTTATGCCAATGTATAGAAGTATTGTTCTACACACCCTTTACCTTTGGCCCAACCCCTTTAAAAAAAAAAGAGGGACATTGATCCAGAGATTTGTTCCGTGGATTGATATAGCAGGATTACAGGTTAAACTTGATGGACTTTTGTCTTTTTCCAACCTTAACATTATGTAACTATTTAACTAAGTCCATTAGTTTCACTTCGATTCGCTCAACACTAATGTTCACCCTACTGTTTGTATGAGACAGTTATCAATTTATACAAGTTAGGGTTCATGCATACGCCCATTGGCTGTTTTGCAGTCTGCAAATTACGGATCCGCAAAACACGTATATACCAGCCATGTGCTTTCCGAATTTTGCAGAATGGAAGGTCCAGCCCCTAATGGAACAGTCCTATCCTTGTCTGTAAAATGGACAAGAATAGGACATGTTCTATATTTTTGCAGGGCCGGGGAACGGACATACGGATGTGGACAGCACACAGTGTGCTGTCCACATCTTTTTTGGCCCCACTGAAGTGAATTGGTTCGCATCCGACCCTCACAAATTGCAGATCGTATGCGGACCAAAAAATACATTCATGTGCATGAGTTCTTAATGTCCCTTTATATATGAAATAAAGGAAGTGAGAAGAAGCCATTTTATCCGAGTGCTGTGTGTCTTTTGCACGACCGTGAGGCTGACCTCTACTTCTACAATACTACAGGCGATCCTGGCCGGGGGGGAATATCTTTACCACAGGTGTCTTGAGCTTATCCTAGTGGTTTTTCTTCCCCAGTGAAGTGAGTGGAGACTTATTGTTCTTCTATGTTTTATATTTTAATTCACATTTTATTCACAATACAACATCTTTGATTTATAACAATTTGATCTATCATAAATTGATACACCGCTATCTGTCCATTTTAGCTTATGGTTTAATTATTCAAATTCCCCATCCCTCCCGGATCTGTGTCTATGATTGGCGCTCTCCAGCGTTGTGTTTTGCTACGTTTGTTCTATGACTGTCCAAAACGTGTTCCCTACACACGTAACCACTGAGCAGCCTACCTGGATATGTTCCAATTTATTCCCATCCCCCCCCCCCTCCCTTACCCTCCACTCCCAACCACACTCCCTCCCCTCCACCCACCTGGTAACGGTACCTTTATCTTTTTATGTGAGCAACCCCTCTTTTTTGAATCACCCTTTTGGGTTTAACTTTAGCCATTAATATTAAATATATGTAGGGATAACTTTTGCGGTATAATTACCCAAAGTAGATTTAAAGGTCTCCCATTTATCCTCTGTATTATTCTGTGATGATAGTCTATGTCCTAAAGTGCTGACCTCTGTCCGGGGAAATTAACTTTTTTTTAAATTGTGTTTTTGTCCTCCCAAAGGGGGAAAATAATTATATTATGGACACTGTTACCAACTGTTTCTATGAACAATTACATTTCCGACAAACTCTGTATTGTTAGAAATTACCAGATCTAACAGTGCATCATCCCAAGTGGGATCTTCTACAAACTGGTCACAAATTGGTCCAGCAGCAAGTTGAGGAATTTTCTTACCTTTGAAGTTAAGGCAGAATCATGACCCCATATTTATGACCACTGTACCAGTCTGTGTTGCCCACTATTTTTGGTTGTACAGATGAACGTCTCCTCTGTGTTCCCCTTTGTAATTCCACCCATACAGTTTCAACATCCTTACCATCTTCACCCACAATTGCTTCATTCACACTTGCTTTCATATCACTCCTAACATACAACTACATCTATGTGTTCCTCCATTACAATAGATTCCAGTTCCCCATTTTGCTTACTAGGCTTCTGGTATTTGCGAACATGCATTTTAAGTTAATATTTAATTTTTCACATTCAATTCCCGGAATGTGAATACTTGAGATTTCGTGGGCACCTTGTTTTTTATAGTTGGTTTGTAATATGTGGATCTCTCTATCCACTGCCCTAATAAACCCCCCTCCCCCTCCCCATCATCCATTTCTTCATTCACCAACCATTCTATGACCTATCTACCACTTTACACTCTTCCTTAGACTCCCCCCTCATTTCTAGTTTAAATGCTCTTCCACTCCTTCCAGAATTCTCTCTCCTAGCAGACCCCGTTCCCTGGAATACATTTGTACCCCAATGAAAAGTCAGCCCAGTACTCTAGGAACCCAAACTCTTCTGCCCTACACCAAGACGTAAGCCATGCATTTACAGAAAAAATTCTTAAGATACTTTTACTTTTTTCACATTTTGTTATATTGCAGCCATGTGCTGAGACATTTAACTTGGCCAGGTTTACACTGTATGATTTTGATGGTCTTCCCTTCAAAATCGTGCTCCCATTGACCACCCCATAATAACCTAAGAATATGTCATTGATGGTTCATGGACAGGGTTTTTACTGCCTATATCTGCCATTGCTCTGCATTGTTTCTGTATATGAGCAATAGGCAGGGGCGTAGCTATAGGGGGTGTAGAGGTAGCAGTCGCTACCGGGCGCAGGAGCCTAGGGCGGCCCAAAGAGCCGCATAAGAAGACACCAGTATTATAGAAAGTCCATGCTGGTCAAGTTGCATGAGGGGGGGGGGTGCCGTTTCAATTTTGTCTCAGGCAGCACAACGGCTATGTGCTTCCCTGTCCCTGGCCACAAAGCACTGAAGGAAGGGGGGCCCAAGCTGAACTCTTGCACCAGGGCCCATGAGCCTTTAGCTACGCCCCTGGCAATAGGTAAATTTGGCAATAGGCTTGAATGCTTTGGCTGACAACTATCCTGTGTAACTCCTCCATATGAATGTTTATGCAGTTGAAAAAGATGTATGCTGACTTATACACCAGCTGATCCTTTACCAATGGAGGCAATGTGTAGAGTCCAGTTTTGGATATGTACTATGAATATGTATTTTCCACCATACGCAATGTTGTGTGAACCTAGCCTAAAATGTGTGTATATTAAATGAAATTTACATAAAGGGTCCGACTCCTTACAAGCATAAATTTGGCTCTGGCATACCAGACTAAGGCTGGGTTCACCTCACGTTTTTCCCATCCGTTTTCACGTTTACAAACACACATACGTTAAACGGATGCCTCAGCCTGGTGCCATACAGTGGCATCTGTTCACCATAGAGTTCCTTTAAAAAAAAAGCATAGAATTTTTTTACCGGACTGTGCAGGATACAAGAACGTGGTGTGCTGTATTTTTGTATCCTTTTATTTCTAGCATGTACATCAAAAGGAGGCATAAAACATGATGTGAACCCACCCTAATCACCAGACTTCCAAGTGTTTTTTTGTTTGTTTTGGCATGTGCATTTTATTTGCGGCATTTTGTGCAATTTTTTTGCAAACCGTGGCCCAGATTTACTAATGTGTCTGTCTAAATAAGTGGGGCAAAATGGCGCAAATTGGGGCAGTTTGGGGCATCTAGGGTTTCTACACTTTCTGACATGCTCAACAATAGAGCAAGGTTTGGCATACATTGGGTAGATCTTCACTTGAAAGGGGCATGGTCTATAATGCAGCATTTTGCTCCAAAATTTCAGTTCATTTCTGCAATTAAAAATTAGTTTCAAGGTAAGCCAGCCAATAGCTGATAAAGAGTCAGGGAAAAGTGTCTTTCCCTGCACCAGACTTATCTTCCAACCTAACCCCCTGTCATAAATCTTATGCAGGTCTAGACAGTTTATATTTTCTTCAAGGCATTTTCAGCACTTTTAGGGAAGGTGTCAAATGCCTGGAAAACGCCAAAAGCTACAGCGCACAGCATTTTCAAAAAGAAGCCCTACAGCTAACATCTGGAGGCCAAATCTATCAAAAGTGCTGAAAAAATGGCACTAAAAAATTACATATGAAAGTACCCTTACTATTTTGTTGTCACTTCGCTAAACTTCTGACTTCTGTCATTTAATCCTTGGCTGTCTGAGAGCTGAGACCCCCACCATCTGAGCATTAGTTGCCCTACTGATCAAAACTTCTTCTCACATGTCACTATTAGTTTTGCACAACAGCAGGTACCATAATTAAACTGCACTACGGAGTTGTAAAAGGAATGCCAACAGTTGCTTACTGCACTGAATAAAAATTCTTGATTGTTGACTTTTTGGCTGAACGACCTTTGGGACACATGTTCATACTTTATACATCTGATACAATCTCATGTTTTATTAATGCGATTGACTTTACCTTTTTAGTGTTGGCTTTTCTTCCCTGGGATTCTCTGTAATGTTGATCTAAATAAATAAAAATGAGCATGCATACAATAAATAAAGTTACATAGTTTATAAGGCAGAAAAAAAATGACATTTATCCATCCTGTTGAGCCTGTTATCCTGCAAGTTGATCCAGAGGAAGGCAACAAAAAACAAAACCCTGTGAGGTAGAAGCCAATTTCCCTCAGTTTAGGGGAAAAATATTCCTTCCCGACTCCAATCAGACAATCAGAATAACTCCCTGGATCAACAACCCAACTCTAGTAACTATAACCTGTAATATTATTACACTCCAGAAATACATCCAGTCCCCTCTTGAACTATTTTAGTGAATTCACCTATTACCACCTAATCAGGCAGAGTTCCATAGTCTAACTGCTTGTAGTAATTTTGATAATCTTTCAGGGTACTGTAGTCCCCCCATTCCAGTTATTACTTTAGTTGCCCTCCTTTGAACCCTCTCCAGCTCTGCTATGTCTGCCTTGATTACAGGAGCCCAGAACTGTACACAGTACTCCATGTGTGGTCTGACTAGTGATTTGTAAAGTGGCAGGACTATGTTCTCATTACGGGCATCTATACCCCTTTTGATGCAACCCATTTTCTTATTGGCCTTGGCAGCAGCTGCCCGACACTGGTTTTTACAGTTTAGTTTACTGTTCACTAAAATTCCTATACTAGGTACTAGATTATGTAACAGCATCATTCAGGACATCTTCAGCCATCGGCCTGTAGGTCACAATTCACTCATTTCTCGCTGAATATCTAAGCAGTGAAGGAGTTATGGTAAGTATAAGTAACACTAATAAATTAGAGTGGTGTTTATATGAAATGCTCCCTAGAGAGCATCTGGGACACAGAAGTCACTGATTGTTTGTTCAGCTGCTGTTCAGCCAACTTCTGTCTAATGTGTATGGCCAGTTTAAGACTATGAAGGTCATACCCTTGCCAGGGACATTATGTATGAGCCTTTAACCAGTAAGTGAGTCATCTCTCCATTCACTTTGTTAGATGGGATTGACAGTTTCCTGAAAAGAACATATTCTGCATTTTTGGTTCTGCTGTTTAATGACAGTGATTGCTAGGGGAATTGTATTAAATTCAACCTGTTTATTGGAAGTGAGCCAGGAAGCTCAATGAATTGGGAAAATGCAAACATAGCAGCTCAGATTCACTATTTGACACATTTTAGCACACAGTGTTGCATTTCATGTTATAAACAGTTACTTAGCCGAATAGATGAAGGTTTGGCCTAAAATAAACTTTTTGTACCAAAAATATAATACAAAGTAAGGCAGCCTGGGGCGTACTGGAAACTAACAGTGGCCCTGGAAATAAAACTAAAAGTGGCCCCATATTATAAGCAGATCCAAATTGACAAAAGGTAGGACACCACCAGTAGGCAGGGCCAACACAAGTCGGCAGAGTCAACACAAGTAGACAGGGCCGGCAATGCCATAGTGCAGCACAAAATTCCACCTCAATAGAACCAAATCCCACAGTATAGCACAATATACTGCCACTCCCTCCACAATATTCAATAGTATCATAATTAACAACGATACAGTGGAATTCTGGAATGTACCTGCGGCTGTCAGCCAGGTACATAAGTACCTGATGCTCCTAGAATTAATGCTGGGAGCATCAGATGGTTATGTACCTGGCCTGAGGCCGTGAGAAGGACTTGGGTAGCTCTATGGCTAGTCTACCCCTGAAGATAAGTTAGCTTAAACGTTTAAACAGGCAGTCTATAGGTGCACCAGATTTATCGTAAGCCTGAGCCACTGTGATAATTCTGGAGCATTTAAAGGCTCCCTGTCTGAGTGTTTACCCTGTCTCTGAAATCTGAGACAATGTTTCATATTCACAAAGCAGGACAAGTCATCTTAATATTCCTCAAGTTTGTTGATCGCGCTGCCTTTCTGAGTGCAAAAGTTCCAATCTTAATATTCCAAACAGCATGAAACAAAAGAAGAATAATGTAAGGGCAAGGAACGTCTGGGATTCAATTCCAAACAAAAAACTATAGTATGAAGTTCATGCGTATTCGATTTTCTTCCTACAGTAAAAAGTCCCTTTCTACCTTGCTATTGGAACCTTCTTTCCTCCAGACGCAGAGGATGTCCCCTCGTCACAGTCACAGTCCTGGTGTCACTGAGGATGTTGCAGATAGCCGGAAGTTATGGATAAACATCCGACTGGCTTGATCCCAAACTAAGGAGCATAAAGGTGACCCCTATAAAACCCTAAGAGCTCACCCTGACTGCTAAGCACATACAAGGGTCTCAGAGGTAGATGATTGCATGCCCTCGTACCTAGACTGTGTGACACCTGAAAACCCTATAATAGTGAGGGGACACGACCACCGGCTCCCTGCACTTAATACGGAGGGAGTCAGGGTTACCTAGAATCAAGCCAGCAAGGAAACACAATACATGAAAGGACTTAAAAGTGAAACCAAAACAAAGAATATCATGCAAGAGGTACAGAAGAACGTCTGCCAGACCTTCTCAGAGAGCTGGCGGTGACACCTGGGGATAAATAGATGATGGGATAGATCTCTGTACTGACCCCTGATATATTTATACATAGTTATTAGATCTCCCCTCAGTCTCTTCTCTCTAAATAACCACCCATTTCATGTATTAATCACTTCAGCTGCCCACCTTTTAACCCGTTCAGTCTCCACCTTTACCTTGCTGTGCACTGGTGCTCAAAATTGTACACAATTATGCAGATTTATAAAAACAGTTTTTGCTGCCCATAGCAATCGATCATAGTGCAGAATCTGAAATAAAAACTTTGCTGTAATCGATTGCTATGGGCAACAAATATTTTTTCTTTCAGATAGGTTTATCAATCTCCATCAATATGTCGTATGCGGTCTGACCAGGGGTGCACCTAGCCTTTCTGCTGTCTGAGGTGAAAACTGGAAAAGCGCCTCCCCATGCCTCACCTGGCCTCATTGGTGGTGCACCCCTTGGTCTGACTAGCGATTTGTAGAGTAGTAAAACTTCTCCTATGTTCTCGACATGTGAATCTAAGACCCAGTTTAAATTAACCCCATGATCTTACTAGCCTTGATGGCCACTGCCTGACACAAATTAGTCTCTAAATTCAATACTCTGTTAAACTCTGTATCTGTATTAAAATTCAAAAATCCTTTTGCATGTCAATTTCGCCTAGTGGTTTTCCATAAAGTAAGTCATCTTGGCATGTATTTTCCTTCCCATGTGCAAAACCTTACATTTACCTGCTTTATATTTCTGCCACCCTCATCAAGGTTAAACTGTGTGTCGTCTCGTTCCAAGTACGGTAAATTGAACAAGCACTCATAAGTACACTGCACCACTGAGACTTCCAAGACAATGTGTAGTGTAATCTTGAAGAGGAAGTAGCACTTATATGAGCACAGCCTCCTACACAGAGGAGCATCGGGGGTGCAGATATTGATGAGGATATTGATGAGGATATTGATGAGGATAGGTCATCAATATATACTGGCTGCATAGCTTCTTTAATTCCTTTAAGTAGGGGGGGTGTATGCCATCTGCACCTGGCAATTTGTTTATTTGAATCATTTTAAGGGGGTGCTATACCTCTTTCTGGGTCAGACATTTAGTGGATAGTCCACTTTTATCCACATTATCCCTCTTTATTTCACTTTATTTCTTTTTTTATCTGCAGGCGAGAAAAAAAGATTTAATACATTCACTTTCTCTTCAACACCCGCCACAACTTCTAGCTCATTACTTTTTAAAGAGCAAACTTTGAATTGTAACCTTTTTACTATTAATAAACACTTATGTTTTGGGCTTATTCATGAAAAAAATAAAAAAAATATACATGAAAATTAAAAAATTCTTGGTTGTAAGTCAGTCATGATAAACAAATTAACTAATAAATAATATGTACCATATGTTTACTTTATGGTGACATAATTTCTTAAATGTTTTTCAATTTTCCAAAACCTATTTTCTATGGACCAATTCAGTCCAGAAGGGACTTTAAAATCAGTTTTTCAATATCCTTTTATATTTTGTGTCACTGTATTTTAAGAGTCTTAACTTTTTTTTATTTTTCTGTTGATACAGTTGTATTAGTACATATTTTTTGCAGGGCAAGCTGTTCATTCCCTTGGTGCTATTTTGGGGTAAATATAACATGTTGACCGTCTTTTACTCCAATTTTTGGGAGGCCAGTGGCCAAATAATGGCAATTCTGTCTGTGTTTTTTCTGGAGTTCACTTTGCAGTGTAAATAACATGATAACTTTATAGTGTATAAAGGTTTTTTTATGCTTACTACTTTTGCATCATAAAATCACTTTTTTGTTAAAGTCATTTGTTATTTTGTATTCATATTCTAGGACCCAAAATATTTTCATTTTTCTGTCAATATGGTTGAATGAAAGTTTATATTGTGTGGGATGGGCTGTAGTTTTTATTGGCAGCATTTTTGGTGTATATATCACCTTTAGATTGCTTTTTATACCTTTTTGGGGAGGTGACCAAAAACAGCAATTCTAGCATTGTTTTTGTAAATTTTTTATGGTGTTCACAATGCAGAATTTTTCCAATAATAAAGGACTGGATGAGACAGAAGAGGGTGATTTTGGTTCTTGAAATGTAAATTTTTTTGATTCAAGAATATATATTTTTTGCTTTTTTTTAAAGTCCCGCTAGATGACTTAAACTTCCAGTACTCTGGTAAAATATATTACAGTACTTATGTATTGTAATGTGTTTTACCCATCAATATTACACTGATAGTTCACGTGATAGACCCTACCTCTGGAAGAACTTAATGGGCTGATGAAAATGACAACCGCAAAGGCATTGTTAGGTCATCAGTTGTCATAGACATACAACACACTCAAACACCCGCATTGTAGTGATTCAATCAAAGTTGCAAGTAAAGCTACAAATATTTGTAATTTGTGCCCCCCCCCCCCTTATAGGACAATGAGGGTGGGGCACAGGTTGCTCAATTTAACTTTACTGTTATGTGCTTTACCTTTGTTATTGCACACTATTAAGCAGTATAACAAAAGCTTGGGTAGCTATATTAGTGTACGACCCCACTGTGTGACTGGCTGCATGGGGCCAAGCCGCACACACTTGTAGCAGCTAATGAGCAGACAATTTTGCGGTAAAATCATGCAACCTTTAGTTGTTGCATGTGGGTGTTACTTTTCTGCATCCTTAAGGGACAATAAATGCTGCAGTTTGGCTCATTCCTTATACAAATTCTTGGAAACAAATTATAAGAATTGTAGGGGTTTATGAAGATACCAGTAATAATGTAGGACACATGTGGCATCCATCTGTAGCTTCCTCATATGAAATTATGAGCCTGTGGATTTCTATTTGGCACATTTAAATTCCATTCTGATACAGCAACCATCTTAACATTAATGTCCTTGTGATGTTCTTCATAGGATATGTGTAGAATTTGATGGTGCTCTTAATATACAGCTTCTTCTTAGATTGTTAACAACAGTGTGGACAATCTTTTCCAAAACGAAAAACAAAATCTTCATTTATTTGTAAAACTGTTGTATGATTCGTCTTACGTGTCACTGAGCCAGAGGTCACTGTTTCATTAAAACAATGTATTAAGTAATCAGATCATTGCAGATCATTTTATACCAAACTACTGTGGATAAAATTATAATTTATGGTGACAGCTTAGAATAAATCAGTAGCGAAATGACTGAAAGTATAGTGTATAATTTCAATGTTGGTTAGAGTAATAAATAGAGCCTGCTGTGCTCACACCATTACATATCTTTCATACACTGAGTTTAGCTGATTGATGGTTCCAATCTGTATTGTATTGATTCTTCCTACATTTGCCTAAATGACTGTATTGATATTGACTAAGGTACTATGGAGGCTCACTTTCTTGTCAGTACACAATTCTGTAGAACTTTTCTGCTTCTGCTATGTAATAAAACGCCAAACAAAAAGGGGGCAATTGGTAAGGTCTCAGAGTATCAAAAATCTATTAGTAATTGGGCAGAGCAACGCTGTAATATAACCAGCATTAAAGGGGTATTCCCGTCTGCTTGATTATATTTGATTAGATTATATACCGCCCCAGTGAACGTTTTTGTAAATATATAGCATTAAAAAAAAACTACTATTCGCTGTAAAATCGAATTCTCATAATCCATTGTTTATCTTCACTGCCCATGGATACGGCCACCGCTCGCTTGCGCAGAGCTTTCCCTGGTGATCCAGTGGCTGGCCTCTCATTCTAACAGGGAGCGCGCACGTCGCCGGGCGGCCGCGCATGCGCAGATCCATTTTCCTTCGAGCCGCGTCAACGCAGCACAAAGGAAGATAGTCCAGTGCATGCGCGGCAGCCTGAACAGTTTGTGGGAGGAAGAGACGAGTCCGGACAGCATTGGAGAGCCAGCGGAGGACCGGGAGACTACTTCATAAGGGGTGAGTATTATTTTTACATGCACCACTAATTCCACCAACGAATGGGGGCTGATTGAGGCACTTGGGGGCTGAAGGAGGCATATGGGGGGCTGTTGGAGGCACATGGGGGCTGATGGAGGCACTAGGGGGCTGTTGGAGGCACTTGGGGGGCTGATGGAGGCATTTGGGAACTGTTGGAGGCACATGGGGGCTGATGGAGGCACATGGGGGCTGATGGAGGCACTTGGGGGCTGATGGAGGCATATAGGGGCTTTTGGAGGCACTTGGGGGCTTATGGAGGCATATGGGGGGCTGTTGGAGGCACATGGGGTCTGATGGAGGCACTTGGGGGCTTATGGAGGCACATGGGGTCTGATGGAGGCACACGGGGGCTGATGGAGGCACTTGGGGGGCTGATGGAGGCATATGGGGGCTGATGGAGGCATATGGGGGGCTGATGGAGGAACATGGGGCTGATGGAGGCACATGGGGCAAATGGAGGCACTTGGGGGCTGATAGAGGCATATGGGGGGCTGTTGGAGGCACATGGGGCTTATGGAGGCACTGGGGGGCTGTTGGAGGCACTTGGGGGCTGATGGAGGCATATGGGGGGCTGTTGGAGGCACATGGGGACTGATGGAGGCACTTGGGGGCTGATGGAGGCATATGGGGGGCTGTTAGAGGCACATGGAGGCTGATGGAGGCACTTGGTGGGCTGATGGAGGCATATGGGGGCTGATGGAGGCATATGGGGGGCTTATGGAGGCACTTGGGGGCTTATGGAGGCACATGGGGGCTGATGGAAGCACTTGGGGGCTGATGGAGGCATATGGGGGCTGTTGGAAGCACATGGGGGCTGATGGAGGCACTTGGGGGCTAATGGAGGCATATGGGGGCTGTTGGAGGCACTTGGGGGCTGATGGAGGCATATGGGGGGCTGTTGGAGGCACATGGGGCTGATGGAGGCACTAGGGGGCTGATGGAGGCACATGGGGACTGATGGAGGCACTTGGGGGGCTGATGGAGGCATATGTAGGGCTGATAGAGGCATATGGGGGCTGTTGAAGGCACATGGGGGCTTATGGAGGCACATGGGGGCTGATGGAGGCACATGGGGGCTGTTGGAGGCACATGGGGGCTGATGGAGACATATGGGGGCTGATGGAGGCACATGGGGGCTGATGGAGGATCTTGGGGGCTGATGGAGGAACTTGGGGGCTGTTGGTGGCACTTGGGGGGCTGATGGAGGCATATTGGGGGCTGATGGAGGCATATGGGGGGCTGTTGGAGGCACATGGGGCTTATGGAGGCACATGGGGGCTAATGAAGGCACATGGGGGCTGATGGAGGCATATGGGGGGCTGTTGGAGGCACATGGGGGCTGATGGAGGCAAATGGGGGCTGATGGAGGCACATGGGGGCTTATGGAGGCACTTGGGGGCTTATGGAGGCACTTGGGGGCTGATGGAGGCACTTGGGGGCTGATGGAGGCATATGGGGGGCTGTTGGAGGCACATGGAGTCTGATGGAGGCACTTGGGGGCTTATGGAGGCATATGGGGGGCTGTTGGAGGCACTTGGGGGATTATGGAGGCACTTGGGGGCTGATGGAGACATATGGGGGGGCTGATGGATGTAGCAGAGCTGAATATGCTGCTGTTCAGCCATAGTTCTAATGGGGAAGGGAATAGACAGATGTAGCAGAGCTGTATATGTGGTGGGTCAGCATCAATGCTGGTGGAAGAGAGAAACAGATGTAGCAGAGCTGTATATGTGGCGGGTCAGCATCAATGATGGTGAAAGAGAGAAACTGATGTAGTAGAGCTGAATACACTGATGGGCTGATGGAGGCATATGGGGGGCTGTTGGAGGCAAATGGGGACTGATGGAGGCACTTGGGGACTGATGGAGGCATATGGGGGGCTGTTAGAGGCACTTGGGGGCTGATGGAGGCATATGGGGGGGCTGATGGATGTAGCAGAGCTGAATATGCTGCTGTTCAGCCATATTTCTAATGGGGAAGGGAATAGACAGATGTAGTAGAGCTGTATATGTGGCGGGTCAGCATCAATGCTGGTGGAAGAGGGAAACTGATGTAGTAGAGCTGAATACGCTGCTGTTCAGACACAGTTCTAATGGGGAAGGGAATAGACAGATGTAGCAGAGCTGTATATGTGGCGGGTCAGCTTCAATGCTGGTGGAAGAGAGAAACAGATGTAGCAGAGCTGTATATGTGGCGGATCAGCATCAATGCTGGTGGAAGAGAGAAACTGATGCAGCAGGCTGAATACGCTGCTGTTCAGACACAGTTCTAATGGGGAAGGGAATAGACAGATGTAGTAGGGCTGTATATGTGGCGGGTCAGCATCAATGCTGGTGGAAGAGAGAAACTGATGTAGCATAGCTGTATATGTGGCAAGTCAGCATCAATGCTGGTGGAAGAGAGAAACAGATGTAGCAGGGCTGAATATGCGGCTGTTCTGACACAGTGCTGGTTGAAGAGATAAACAGACAGATGTAGCAGAGCTGTATATGAAGCTTTTCAGACACAGTGCTAGTGGGGGAGTAGAATAAAGATGTAGCAGGGCTGTATAGGAAGCCATTCTGCCAAAGTGATGTTAGGGGACTGGAGAAGACACATGTAGCTGAGCTGTATATGCATCTATAAAGATACATAGTGTAAGGTTTATACACAACTGGAGTACAGCTGTAATGGAAACAAATCTGCATCAGTGCTGGTGGGTGGGGGTTGGTCAAGCTTTTGAGCTAATGTATAATATGGAATTATAGTTTTTGATGCACAGAATGAGTTTGTAAAAGATCAGACTGAGATTTTGTGTGTAAAACTGTGCAGAACAGCCACGTGTTACTGTACACTGAGCTTACTTCACATGGCTCTCTGATTCCCCAGCAGGGGGAGGGGCCTCATAGACACTGCAGGCTGCCAGACTGATGAGTCATACTCTTCACATGAACTAGCACGCAAGGACTGAGTTCTCAGTGTGATATCATAAGGAGGCATGGCCGGCCTTCACTCAAACTGCCTAAGCCCTCCCAGCCTTAGCAGCAGAAAACCAGGAAGTGAACAGCATAGCTGGCAGCAATTGAGGAAGAAGTAGCAATATGGGAATACCCCTTTAATGTTTTCAACAATTTGCACTAGAGTAACTCTTCTATTTGAACAAACCAAAAGGTCTTGCCTTCACTCCATACACATATCAGTGAGCCATGGACACCCATGATCCTGTTGCCAGTTCATTGGCTGCCCTTCCTTGGACCATTTTTGAGAAGTAGTAACTACCACTATACAGAATACTGGAAAAAAACCATAAAACCTACCATTTTGGAGATGCTCTTACAGAGTGTCTAGCCATCACAATTTGGCCCTTGTCAAAGTCACTCAGATCTTACATTTGCCCATGATTCCCATTCACCCACTATATAACATTAAAATGTGTTCAGTTGCTTCATAATATATGCCATTCATCCACCATAGAATATTAAACTTTGAATTATTGGGGGGCTGTAGGTTGTTAATATCATTCAAATAAATTAAATGATGAAGCAGAAAAATCAAAAGGAGAACTCTCTTCCAATGATCTTGAGAATTCCTTTTCAGAGTCAGTAGGAATGATGCAGACAGCCAAATGCAGACTTTCTATGAGGCAGCCGCATGCATTCTAGAGTGCCGTACCATTCAAATGCCTTCTCACCACAATCATGGAAATTAGGGACACCTGTTAGGACCCCTAATCATAGGGGTCCCAGTGGTCGGGCCCTCCAGAATGATTCATTAATCAACCATTGTTTTACTGGTGGTCTGTACTTGCTGGTGTCTCATCTCTCCCCCAGTAGCTATGACCTTCAGAGCACTCACCCATGTAGTAATTTGGGTATAAGGGAAGTCCGTGCCTTCTGTCCTCTCTCTACTCCACAGGCACTGTTGGGTCTCTTCTCCTCTGCTTTTTCTAGGGTACGCACACTCTCCCTGACTCATAAAGGGAAGCGCATGCATCCCATTCTGTCCTTAGCCAATGGCTGCTGTTTCTGAGTGTTATAAGGCTTCTTCACCTATGGGAAGGTGCCTGAACAATAGGTTTTCTAGCTTGCTAGTCCCCGCAAAGATGTGCTGCTGTTCTGTTTTAATTTCCGATGCTGGACCTTAGCCTGTTACCTGATTTAACCCTCTGCTGTCTATCCTGACTTATGCCTGCCTCCCAAATTGTCCTTGTGCTCCCAAAGTCTTTGGACTGTTAACCAGATTGAACGTACTCTGGATGCCCTGACTTTGGCTCATCTACCACAATTGCGATTTTGCCTTTTCAACTTGATGCCATGCACTGGTATCTCTTGACCTGTCTGGGTCAGCTGTCACTGAACAGAGACTACGTCAAGAGGTAGTGGCCTGGTAGTTTTCCTGCAGTTGTTTCCAGATCCCTGTACTGGGGTTAAAAGATGAAGACCAGGAAGGCCACATAGATAATGTCCTGAAGTTAGTTGATAAAGGTTTTAAACATTGGGCATGCTCTAGGCTTTTGGAAACAAAAAAAGAGGGTTTTCTACAGCCATATACCACAGAAGATTCACATGGATGGCTTCATGGGGAAAGGTTCCATGCTTTTTCGTAAGAAAATCCAATCGCATTTTCAGTACTAAATAAACAGCTCTTATATAGACATCTGTTACACTTAAATGCTGCATTATTACTCTGCTGAATCTTTCAGCTTGTGGAAGATAGTTCCTAATGAAATCATTGCATAGACAGACAAAAAGGAAGGAGCCAGTACATTTAAAACTGATTCTCTTCAGCATCTCAAGGCTGAACTATATTAATCAGAGGATAGCTGATAAAATAAATTGAGAGTATAATGGTGAATTAACATTTAAGAATACTGTTTTGATACATAAAGTAAATACATTGTGCGGATGGGGTTGTTAAATGTGGAAAAAGTGTTGGCAGAGGGCTCAGAGGGACTTAAAACCCTATTAGACTGCACAATAATTGGGCACATAATCAGGGACAAGCATTCATAGGAATGCTCATTCCCGATAATTGGCTCATATAATATAAATATAATATAATGTTTATCGGCTGCTGGGTATCTTTCACCAGGATGGATGATGCCCAATTATCGGCAGCACATCTCTGATTCTACAGAACTGAATAAGGGAACAAATCATTCCTTCAGCATTCAGTTTGCATCTTCCTGCGAAAATCAGGCTGGTGAAAACTAGCGCCAATGGATGTGTTATCATCCGTCAGTGCTCACACTGCCCTAAGATCAGGCAGTGTAATACCACCCTTAAGGAAATAAAGGGAACAGTACTCATCGATCCCCTGCTGTCCCTGTTCCAATGGGTTGCCATCTGTCTCTACTTCCTGTTCCCATCGCTACACACAGGTAATGCCCACTAGTGATTGGCATTTCCTGAGTGTCGAGATGAAACATGAAGCGGAGGCCAATCCAAAAGGCATCAGAACAAAAGTAGAGGAAAATCGGTGAAGGTGAGTATAACTTTTTATGCCTTTTGGAGCTGTTGAAAGAAAGAAATGATAATCCGTGCTGTGTTCTATTGAGAAGTATGTCAAAATAGTGTCTAGACTGTATTTGACTGTGATGAATTATGTCACAACAATGCTTCTATTCACTGATTGTGCTTTATTGTGAATATGTCACTATAGTGTTAATACATATGCTATGTTGATGATCTCACAAATTGTGTTTGTATTTATTCCTATGCTATATACTACACTCACCTAAAGAATTATTAGGAACACCATACTAATACGGTGTTGGACCCCCTTTTGCCTTCAGAACTGCCTTAATTCTACGTGGCATTGATTCAACAAGGTGCTGATAGCATTCTTTTGAAATGTTGGCCCATATTGATAGGATAGCATCTTGCAGTTGATGGAGATTTGAGGGATGCACATCCAGGGCACGAAGCTCCCGTTCCACCACATCCCAAAGATGCTCTATTGGGTTGAGATCTGGTGACTGTGGGGGCCATTTTAGTACAGTGAACTCATTGTCATGTTCAAGAAACCAATTTGAAATGATTCGAGCTTTGTGACATGGTGCATTATCCTGCTGGAAGTAGCCATCAGAGGATGGATACATGTTCTCATTCTGTTTACGCCAAATTCAGACTCTACCATTTGAATGTCTCAACAGAAATCGAGACTCATCAGACCAGGCAACATTTTTCCAGTCTTCAATAGTCCAATTTTGGTGAGCTCGTGCAAATTGTAGCCTCTTTTTCCTATTTGTAGTGGAGATGAGTGGTACCCGGTGGGGTCTTCTGCTGTTGTAGCCCATCCGCCTCAAGGTTGTGCGTGTTGTGGCTTCACAAATGCTTTGCTGCATACCTCGGTTGTAACGAGTGGTTATTTCAGTCAACGTTGCTCTTCTATCAGCTTGAATCAGTCGGCCCATTCTCCTCTGACCTCTAGCATCCACAAGGCATTTTTCACCACAGGACTGCCGCATACTGGATGTTTTTCTCTTTTCACACCATTCTTTGTAAACCCTGGAAATGGTTGTGCGTGAAAATCCCAGTAACTGAGCAGATTGTGAAATACTCAGACCGGCCCGTCTGGCACCAACAACCATGCCACGCTCAAAATTGCTTAAATCACCTTTCTTTCCCATTCTGACATTCAGTATGGAGTTCAGGAGATTGTCTTGACCAGGACCACACCCCTAAATGCATTGAAGCAACTGCCATGTGATTGGTTGACTAGATAATTGCATTAATGAGAAATAGAACAGGTGTTCCTAATAATTCTTTAGGTGAGTGTATATTGATAATGCTACCATAGTGTTCATATTTATTTATAGGTTGTGTTCTATATAGATGAGTTTACAGTAATCTATTCCAAAATTATGTTCTGTTCTGAAAATGTCACACAATTGTTTGTCTTTATTTAAAGACTGTTTCATTTTCATGATGTCATGATAGCACAGTAGTAGTGTTGATCGAGCATGCTCGGCCGAGTACCGAATGTGCTCGAGCGCCATGCTCGAGTCTCCTCCCTGCACGAAAACCTCTTTTCATCGCCATTACTTGATTTGGCCCTCTCGCCAAGCACGCTTGAAGAGGGACATGAGATCTTTTGCCTGATTTCCAACCTCTTGAGCATCCACAGTCAAAAGAACATGACGGTGGGGAACGCCAATTAGTGTTTAATGAGGTGGATGATGATGAGACACAGTTGCCAATGAGTCAACCGCAATTACTGTCTCAAGAGGTTGATGAAGAGGATGAGACACAATTGTCAATCACTGAGGTTCTGGTTAGGTCACAAAATCAGGAGGATGATCAGAGTGAGGAAGTGGACGAGGAGGTGGTGGACGATGAGGTCACTCACCCAACCTGGGAACGTGGAAAGCCAAACGAGGACAGAAGTACAGAGGGGGAGAATTCTGCAGCACCACAACAGGCTGGAAGAGGCAGTGGGGTGGAAAAGGGGAGAAGGCGGGCCACGCCAAACAGGCCCGCAACTGTTCCACGGAGCACCCCCTTGCGGAAATCTCCCTTGGAGGAAAGTGCGGATGACAAAAGAATAGTAGTTTGCAACCTGTGCCATACGAAAATGAGCCGGAGCGTGAACACTAGCAACCTGACCACCACCAGCATGATCCGCCACATGGCATCCAAGCACCGTAATAAGTGGGATGAACACCTGGGTACACAATCTGTGTCTACTGGTCACACCACTACCTCCTCTTCCCCTATGTTACGTGCTGGCCAATCCCCTGTCGAAGGCGCAGGCCCGGATGCCTCCCGCCCTGCACCTGGACCTTCGCAAGCACCACATCCACTTCCGTGTCCCAGAGCAGTGTCCAAATGTCCTTACTCCAGGCCTTTGAACGCAAGCAAAAATACCTAGCCACCCACCCACAGGCCATAGCACTAAATGCACAGCTTTCCAATGCCTAGTCAACGTCTTAAACGTTGTGGTTCAGTGGTTTCTCAAAATCTACCCCAATTTGCCTGAGCTACTGGTGAAGGTGCGCCGCATGTGTGCACATTTCCGCAAGTCATCGACAGCTTCATCCGGTCTGTCAACGCTGCAGCAGCGCTTGAAATTGCCAGCTCACCGGCTGTTGTGCGACATGAGCTTGCACTGGAACTTCATGTTCCACATGTTGGCCAGGCTTTGTGAGCAGCAGAGGGCAGTAGTGGAATACCAGCAGCAACATGGTTACCGCCTTTCCAGTCAGCTTCCGCTATTCACAAGCGAGGAGTGGGCATGGATGTCTGACCTCTGTTAGGTTTTAAGAAACTTTGAGGAATCAACACAGATGGTGAGCGGTGATAACGCTATTATCAGCGTAACCATCCCACTTCTGTATCTACTCAAACGCTCGCTGCTCACAATTAAGGACGACGCTTTGCATATGGAGGAGTTGGAAATGGGGGAAGACAGTACACAGGGTGATAGCCAGACCACCCTCAGTTCGTCTCCTCAGTGCCAATTGGATAATGAAGAGGAGGAGCAGGATACGCGGATTGCTTCCGCTGCAGAGTGTAGTACCCATGGAAGTTTAATTCCATTTGTTCAGTGTGGGTGGGCAGCAGGGCTGGTGCAAGGATTTTTGCCACCCTAGGCAAAAGCTAATTTTGTCACCCCCCATGACTCCGCCAATTAACCACGCCCTTTGACCCGCCCCTTTTTTTGTCAGACACCTAATTAATGATTGTTGCATGCAACATTTTATTTGACCCGCTAATTTTATTCTACAGCAGTCCCGTTACGATCCCCCCTCCAACAATCAGCCTTTCAACCAAATAATAAAAATTGTAAAATAGAACATTTATTTAAAACATTTTAATTGTAAACATTTCATATGCAAAACATAAAATAGCAGCATTGCACATATACAGCAGCACGTACCTCTAACATCCAGGGCCTCCAGGTGACGTCTCCTCCAATGTATATCTTCTCTGTCATCATCTTCTCTATTCGGTCCAGACACTTCTCTCAGCCGCCTCGTCTCTGCAGAGTGTGACACACAGACATCTTAGTGTCCTCACTATTCTATCATCATCCCCTAACCTGGAGTCCTCACAGTGTTATCCTGCTGCTCGCCGTGTCCCGGCCCCAATACTACAAATACTATCCTGAAGAAATAATAGTGCCCCCATAGTAATAGTGCTCCTCATAGTCCCACCAATAGTAATTCCCTTCTAGAATGCCCTCCTTAATAATACTGCCCCCTACACTGCCCCACATTAAGTAATATGCCCCCCACATTGCCTCAATTATGTAATTTGTCCCCCACACTGCCTCACATTATGTAATTTGCCTCCACACTGCCCCGCATTATGTGATTTGCCCCACACTGCCCCACATTAAGTAATTTGCCCCCACACTGCCCCACATTATGTAATTTGCCCCCCACACTGCCCCACATTATGTAATTTGCCCCCCACACTGCCTCACATTAATTTGCCCCCACACTGCCCCACATTATGTTGTTTGCCCCCACACTGCCCTCCATTATGTAATTTGCCCCCACTAAGTCATTTGCCCCCACACTAAGTAATTTTGCCCCCCACTGCCCTCCATTATGTAATTTGCCCCCAACTAAGTAATTTTGCCCCACCAAAGTACATTTTGCCTCCAGACTGCCCTCAATTATGTAGTTTGCCCTGCTCCCCCCCCCCCATACTTGTCGCTGATCCTGTACAGTCTGTACTTGCCGGCTGCGTGAGCATGAGTTCAGTTAAGTTCAGTGTCTTCAGCGCGCAATCCCGTCCTGCGGTGCATGATCCCGCGAGATCCACCTCGGGAGTTCAGGGGTCTCGCGGGATTGCGCGCCGAAGTCACTGAACTCATGCCCGCGCAGCTGGCAAGTACAGGCAAGTACAGGATCAGATCAGCGACACAAGTACAAGGGGGTGGGTGCTAGTGGTGTTGGGAACTTGGGTCCGGCGGGTGACACCCCATCAGACTGGTGTCACCCAGTGCGCCCCGCATCCGCCGCACCCACCTCGCAACGCAACTGGCGGCCAGACTCCAGAGCGCCGGCGCCCTTAGCAAGAGCGGCGCTCTACGCGGTGGCCTACTCTTCTTATGGGTAGCGCCGACCCTGGTGGGCAAAAGAGGAGGAAGAGGATGAGGAGATTGAGAGTGATCCTCCTGATGACGACAGTGAAGTCTTGCCTGTTGGTACCCTGGCACATATGGCTGACTTCATGTTAGGCTGCCTTTCCCGCGACCCGCACGTTATATGCATTTTAGACAACACGGATTACTGGTTGTTCACCCTTCTCGACCCCCGCTACAAAGAGAACTTCTCATCTCTCATTCCTCTGGTGGAGAGGACAAGTAAAACGGTGCAATACTAGAAGATCCTTGTTGAAAAATTTCCATCTGACAACGCTGGTGGCAGAATCCATAGTTCCTTGGCCAACCAAGGACGGGAGACAAGGGGAACACACAGCAGTTCAAACAGAGGCAGGGCAACACTTTCCAAAGCCTGGGACAGTTTCATGACACCCCGCCAGCACCCTCACCCTGATGCGCGGCCTAGTGTCACAAGGAGGAAAATATTTTGAAGGATGGAGAAGGAGTACATAGCAGAACTTGTCAGTGTCCTCAATAATCCCTCAGTGCCTTACAACTACTGGGTGTCCAAGCTGGATACGTGGCACGAACTGGCGCTCTACGCCTTGGAGGTGCTAGCCTGCTCTGCCGCCAGCTTTTTTTCTGAGCGGGTATTTAGTGCTGCTGTTGGCATTATAACAGATAAAAGACAGAAACATGCAATGCGACAATAAACTGCAATATAGAGTACAAAATTGCATAATAATAACATGGCCATGGCACCAGGAGTGAGATAGTTTGTGGACTCTCACTGCAATCCTTGGTAGCCGTTTGGCGCCGGTGGTGTCGTGGAGTGGGCCTGCTGTGTAACCTGCACTCCCTGAAGTGTATGGTAGCCGTCATGGCACCTAACAGGTAGTATTCAATGCAGGTACGTGGAACCTACACTCCCTGAAGTGTATGGTAGCCGTCATGGCACCTAACAGGTAGAATTTAGCGTAGGAACCCGTCTAACAGAGATCGCCTTGACGCTCGGCAGACGGGCTCAAATAATTTTGTACAAAACGATTTGCCAAGTATCTCGCACTTATAGTGGAGCACTTGTTATTATTATGCAATTTTGTACTCTATATTGCAGTTTATTGTCGCATTGCATGTTTCTGTCTTTTAATGTTGTTCCCTGCCATAGCAATGTGCTACTGCGGTTTGGTATGTGCTGACTGACCCCCTTTTTTGGCTTTTCATTATAACAGATAAGCGTATTCGCCTGTCAACTAAAAATGCTGACAGGTTGACTCTTATAAAAATGAACAAGTCCTGGATTGACCATTACTTCTCGACTCCACCAGAGGAAAGCTGATGAACATAAAGGCACTTTAAATGTGTTGTTTTATAATGTACTGAATACACAGTATTCCTATGCACCCCTTCCAGCACAAACAAGTGTATATGGTTGAATCTTCCTTTTCTCATCCTCCTTCTCCTCTTCCATCATATCAACACATGCTTATTCGTCACAAATAATGCCCTCACATATATGCCCTTCGCATATGATGTTTTACAGGGTCATCTCACCAGCTTTATATACAAGTAAATATACAGGAAAGAATGTTTCTTAACAATTTTTCCTCTAAAATCGATTTATCTTCAGTTTGGTGCGTATTATTGTCAGTCTGTAAAAGTGGCGTGCTACTCGGACAACGTTGTTCCCAGCAGCGACCTGGGAGTCCAAGATGCATCCAGACATCCCCCCCAGGCTGTTACCGAACTATTTAGGTGGTGTTTTCGTCACTTTATGACCTTTTCCTATGAACCAGGCACCCTCCCCTCTTCAGAGCAGGGGGTGCCTGGTTTAATGTTTAGGTTCTCCCATTGACTTCCATTATATTCCCATTGACTACCGAGCACCCGAACATCCTGATGTGTTCGGCCAGAGCACCCGAGCACTTTGGTGCTCGATCAACACTACACAGTAGTGATCATCGTTATTACTAAACTATGTTTTATTGTGATGCCTCTGTGTTGTCATTACTAAACCATGTTCTGGTGTAGTGGCGTGACAGTGATGATTGTCTTTATTGTTAGACTGTTTTGCTGTGATGATGTCATAATAGTCTGTTTTCCTAAACAGTATGGTATTTTTATGGTGTTACGTGGAGATGTCGAGGTGTTAATGGTACCTATTATATGATTTGTGCC
Organism: Bufo bufo; assembly: GCF_905171765.1. Classification (NCBI taxonomy): domain Eukaryota; kingdom Metazoa; phylum Chordata; class Amphibia; order Anura; family Bufonidae; genus Bufo; species Bufo bufo. The sequence continues at coordinate 153,351,393 of NC_053395.1, read as the reverse complement.
TTTAAACCTGATTGTAATTAATGATATACAATTAAATATATAACCGCTTGAAAATGAGTTACATACTTTCCCAACTCTTTTGTAAATCTCTCTGTAGATCACTGCTCAGACATGTCTGAAAATACATCCTCCTCATTTAAAGCTCAGTGTGACTGGTATCTCTAGCAGAATTTCCCCACTGGGCCCTGCCCTCCGCTCGCTTATTCAAACAGCAGAGAGCTCAGTCCTGTAGCTTGATACTAATGTGCTCTTACAGACAGCTATCGATTCTCCACAGACTACAAGATACTGTTCACCTAGTATTTGCTTCCTTAATAAGACGCAAGTCTTGCTTTGGCATTGTCTGTCACTATTAGATGAAGAGAAGATCTGCTGTTGGCCTCAGTGACTAAACACAGGTAATCCTAGACAGTAAAATAAAATGCACCTGAGGAGTTGGCATGTAACCTCAGACTTTATATAAAAGATTCTCTAGGGAAATTGAACATTATGAAACCGCTCATTCACATATACAGGATTACACATATCTGTGTTGGCTCCTATGAACTTATCACAATTGCTATTTCATTGACAACAAGGGATTTCAAGCATCACAATTTCATAGATTGTGAAATAGCAGGCAGTGCGGGGGGCAGCGCTCACTCACTGACGTCACGCGCCTGCTCCTCCCACTAGGCGGCGCTGGCGCGTGACGTCAGTGAGTGAGCGCCGCCCCTCGCACTGCCTGCTATTACCGGAGCTAAGACAAAGTAAGATATCCCATATCCAAATAAATTATAATCCAAGTAAAGAGCTCAGCAATGAGCAATGATTAAAGTTAAAGTAGTTACTGATTAGTTTATAAATATACTGTTGTGAGCGTCGGGGAGGGAGATCTGTGGATGGCACTGTAGGGGGATCTGTGGATGGCAGTGCCATCCACAGATCCGCCTACAGTGCCATCCACAGATCCCCCCTCCCCTAAACAGTGCCATCCACAGATCTCCCCCCTAAACAGTGCCATCCACAGATCCCCCCTAAACAGTGCCATCCACAGATCCCCCCTCCCCTAAACAGTGCCATCATGGCACTGTTTAGGGGAGGGGGGAACTGTGGATGGCACTGTTTAGGGGGGATCTGTGGATGGCACTGTTTAGGGGGATCTGTGGATGGCACTGTTTAGGGGGGATCTGTGGATGGCACTGTTTAGGGGGGATCTGTGGATGGCACTGTTTAGGGGGAGATCTGTGGATGGAACTGTTTAGGGGAGGGGGGATCTGTGGATGGCACTGTTTAGGGGGATCTGTGGATGGCACTGTTTAGGGGGGATCTGTGGATGGCACTGTTTAGGGGGATCTGTGGATGGCACTGTTTAGGGGGGATCTGTGGATGGCACTGTTTAGGGGGGAGATCTGTGGATGGCACTGTTTAGGGGAGGGGGGATCTGTGTATGGGACTGTTTAGGGGGGGATCTGTGGATGGCACTGTTTAGGGAGGATCTGTGGATGGCACTGTTTAGGGGGGAGATCTGTGGATGGCACTGTTTAGGGGAGGGGGATCTGTGGATGGCACTGTTTAGGGGGGATCTGTGGATTGCACTGTTTAGGGGGGATCTGTGGATGGCACTGTTTAGGGGGGAGATCTGTGGATGGCACTGTTTAGGGGAGGGGGGATCTGTGGATGGCACTGTTTAGGGGAGGAGGGATCTGTGGATGGCACTGTTTAGGGGGGAGATCTGTGGATGGCACTGTTTAGGGGAGGGGTATCTTTGGATGGCACTGTTTAGGGGGGATCTGTGGATGGCACTGTTTAGGGGGGGATCTGTGGATGTCTTTGTGATTAATTACTCTGCTTTAATTATGTTCAATTTGTAGCAATAAAAATACATCCTGCATATCAGATATTTACATTACAATTCATAACAGTAGCAAAATTAGTTATGACGTAGCAAGGAAAAAAATTTAATGGTTGGGGGTCACCACAACATGAGGAACTGTATTAAGGGGTCACGGCTTTAGAAAGGTTGAGAGCCACTGGTCTAGAACTAATGTGTGTTGGTTGGTGACAATGATCAACTGGTTCTGCACGATGTTTGAGGTATTCATAAGTCTCATCACTTCCCATATTTGATCATCTAGATCAGGGGTACTCAACTAGTTTTATTAAAGGTCCACATACCTGGGTCTGCAGTCAGGTGAAGGTCCAAGCTGAACGCCAACAGTAAAGATGCCATGTGATCATGTGATCCATGCGCGTGGGGCGCTCTGACGTTATAGTGGAGCGCCCTGGGTAAGTCCCAGAATTAGAAAATGGCCACATTAGTGCCCCAGTAAGAATAATGCCCCCAGTAATAATAATGTCCCCATTAGTGCCCCCAGTAAGAGTAATGCCCCCATTAGTGCCCCCCTTCTCTGCTTTTGCCAAAAAAAATAAATAATAATTTGCATTCATCTGGCTGCGGTGAACATTCGCTGCTGACTGCACGCTCAGGACCGGTGCTCCAACGTGATGACGTCTTGTAGGTCCTGTCCTGAGCTTCTAGTCAGCAGGGAGTGTTCTCCACAGCGTCAGCAAATGGAGGTGGAGGTACCATAATTATTTTTTTTTTTTTACTAGCACAAGTAGCGGTGGAGGTAAAGGCTGTACTAATGGGCGTTCCATGATGGAAGCGCTCATTAGTAAGGGTACTTTCACACTTGCAGCAGGACGGATCCGACAGGCTGCTCACCCTGTCAGATCCATCTTGCCACTACTTCGCCGTGCCGCTGCTCTGTGCCCATAGACTATAATGGCACGGTGAGAGGCCGCCAGAATAAAAGTACTACATGTCCGACTTTTTCATCTGGCGGCCTCACGCCGTGCACTGCCATGCTGCGCCGTAGCTCCACTCCCGCTATAGTCAATGGGGAGTGGCAGTCCGGCGAAATAGCGGCAGGACGGATCTGACAGGGTGAACAGCCTGTCGGATCCGTCCTGCTGCAAGTGTGAAAGTACCTTAACAGTCCTTACAGGAAAATTCTGGCACCAGCAAGGGAACTAAAATACCAGCCTTGCTGGTGAACTACTGGCCGTGTGGCAACCCAAGCCACAGAACAGACATATGATAGTTTTGTTCCGCATCCAATTCCCATTATTGGGGGATTGGATGCGGCCCCTTAATTACAATGGGGCCACAAGAGATGCAGACAGCACACTGTGTGCTGTCGGCATCTTTTTCCGCTCCATTGAAACTAAGGGGTCCGCATCCAATGCCCCAATAATGGGAATTGGATGCGGAACAAAACTATCATGGTTTGATGGGGCTTTATCACTTTATTTAATCAGGTTACCTAAAGAAGATGGCCCAGGAGAGATGGGAACACGACACTGACTGGAGTCCTTTCCTGCAGTCAGTGACGTGTTCCAGCCTCTCTGTAGCCCTCTCCACGCCCCCCTTCCTTCCCAAATGTGACATTTATTTCATTGGTGGCAGTGGTGATGTCCCTCCCCTCTCCAGCAGCACGTAAGTGTCCTTTGGAGCTTGAAGCTCCCTTACGTGCTGCCGCTGCTGCAGGGGAGGAGGGACCTGTGAGCGCACTGAGGGAGAAAGCTCCCTCCACGGGCAGGTGCCGTCTCTCACTGCGCCCCTGGGGCAGGAAGAAGTGCGCCAGTAAGCTCCTCCTCCTGCACGTACCAGAGTGTGCAGGAGGAGGAGCGCTACATGTGGAGGGAGCCCTGTCTCACTGCGCTCTGGGACAGGAGGAAGTGCGCCGGTAAGCTCCTCCTCCTGCACGGTACTGTGTGCAGGAGAGGAGGAGCGATCTGAAGGATGGCCGGGGTCCGGACAACTGGCGGCCGCGGTCCGTATTTGGACCGTGGTCCGCCAGTTGAGTACCCCTGATCTAGATAATCAGTTGCTACCACCAAATGATCCCACATCTGCATTACCATGGGATATATGAAAAGGGTACTGAGAACTTTATTGGGAATGCTCATTTTTACATGTGGCTTACTGTTTGGTCTTGGTGTGTTATCTTTGGCCCTACGGTACAAGGTGTGTTTAGGAATAACATTTATGTCAATTTTAGAGTGTGGTACTATAAAGGTGGCAGGAGTAAGCCTGGCAATGGTGCACAGTCCTGTGACATTCTCGGATAACCATTTGTACGCTTTGTGTCCACAAACTAAGTATATGTCCTCTGGGACTGCCACTGCTGTGCTATTGAATAATTGGGTAATTCATTTGGCTAATTTTATCCCTTTCGCCAGCTCATATCCTTTTAACTGACCTTCGGTGTTGTTAGCTAATGTGCCTGTCAGGAGATCCTGTACAGTACGGCGGTTACAGGGTAGGTCTTTTCCGTTCTCGGCATCTACACCAATACACTGCATGTGGCTGTCTGTTTTGGAGTCATCGCAACCTGAGTGTATGTGTGGACTAAATGTCATGCCTTTGGTTTGTACTTGGAGACAATAACAGTGTATCAAGCTAGGAAAACATGTGACATTAGCCCAGTATCCCTCTTGCCAGGGGGTAGAACTATGATCTATCCAGAGTCCTGATCTGTTTATCATGAGCCATGGGGCATCTGCCCACCCTGCGACAGGCAAGGACACTTCCCTGTCCTTGGCTTTCCTAGATTTAACTTGGTATGTGCTAGTGAGAAAGATAGTAGAGGTAGACAGGTCAATCAGTTCAGAAAGGTCCAGGGGTATTTCAAAATAAGACATACCGGCTGAGCTCACGGGACTGTGGGTACAGATCCAACAATCTCTCAGAGTTTCAATCTTATTCACCCCTGAACTAGAATTTGATGGTGCCATATCAGTGAATTGTCCCATTCATCACCCAGTGGAGTGAAAACTGCGGATATGCCTATGGTCAAAGTCATGATAAGTAGGTGGATCCTCATGGCTTATTGTTCCTTTTACAACATGAGTCGAGGATCCAGGTGGGTCTCCCTTCGAGTTTCACGGAAGTTGGGGTATTCAACAGGGTGCTTCTGACGTGTTTCTTGACTACCACCCACTCTCCAGGTTTCAGAGTGTGGCTTTCTTCTAGGGAGTCAGGATCCGGAATGGAAGAGAGAACTTGTGCATGTATGTTAGATAATTGTTTGCTCAATGCTATTACATATTTTGTAGCTGCTGCAGAAAATACTGTCCCATTCTTGGCCCTGTCCCAAATAGGATCTCATATGGGGTCAGTTTGTGTGGGGCCATGGTGTGTGCCTAACTGAAAAGAGTGTTATAGGCAATCACTGAACCCAATTAAGCCCTGTCTCCCTAGTCATCTTCAGCATTTTTGATTTCAACACCCCGTTCAGTCTTTCAACTTTGCTGCTGCTTTGGGGTCGGTAAGGGGTGTGAAACGCTAGGTGTGACCCTACCATCTTCCAGACCTCTTGGGTTAGACTAGCAGTGAATGCTGGGCCCTGATCACTCTCAATGACCTTAGGTACCCCAAACCTACAAACAATTTCCTGCATTAGTTTCTTAGCAGTGGTGGTTGTTGTCTGATTTCGGACGGGATAAGCTTCTGGCCACCCAGAGAACAAGTTCTTTCACTACTAGCACATATTGAAACCCTTGGCACATTGGCATCTGGATGTGGTCGATTTGGATCCTTTGGAATGGGTACAGAGCTCTGGAAAGGCACTTGGTGGGCGTGGGTTCAGTCCTGCCTGGGTTGCACTTGGCACAAATGAGGCAAGACTGAGTATCTCTTACCAGGACCGGGGTGATTCCTGGGGCAACCCATATTTTGTCAATTAGTTTTTTCACGATGGTTTTGGATTGGTGAGTGCGCCCATGGGCCACTGAGGCTATTAAGGGATAGAGGGCTCTGGGTAGGCACACTCTCTTTCCTTGTGTCCAGAGTCCAGATTCTTCTTCGAGGGCTGACTCTTTCAACCAGGTTTCCTTTTCCATGGGAGTGACCTGTTTTTGCTTTTGTTTTTTTAGTAGGTCCTATGTGACTTCTTTCTGTTCCAGGTATTCCTGTGCTACCATAATCTGGTCTGACTGGACTCTTTTCTCTTCCACTGCTGCTTTCTTGGCTGCTTGGTCAGATAGGGCGTTTCCTCTGGCCTCAGAAGTGTCAGCTCAAGTATGGGCCTTTACCTTGATCACTGCCACTTGGGTGGGCAGGAGTACTGCTGCCATTAGACCCGCTACTGATGAAGCATTCTTGATTGGGGTTCCTGCAGCTGTGATGTAATCCAGGGCTTTCCATATTACTCCAAAGTCATGAACCACTCCAAAGGCATATCTAGAGTCTGTGTAGATATTGGCGGAAGTCTTTTGCCATGAGGCAGGCTTCAGTGAGGGCAATGAGTTCAGCCTCCTGTGCTGACTGGTCTGGGAGCAATTGTCTTGAACACATCACCTCATGCTCACTAGTGACTGCCATGCCTGTATGAAACCTCCCTTTGTCATCGGCATACCTTGAGACATCCACAAAGAGAGTCCAATGTGGGTTTGTTAAAGAAGTGTCTTTGACTGATGGTGGTGTCCCTACTTCAGCTTCCATCATTGTGATGCAATCATGATCTTGTTCCTTGTAAAGAGAGTCAGTTGAGGTCCATAGTTCTTCTTCCTGAAGATCCTCTTCAGCATGTAGATCGATAAAATCTTCACAATCTCCAGTATACTCCTCCCTTGGAAGAGGAAGGAGTGCAGCAGGGTTGAGGCTGTGGCATCTCTGAATGCTGATATTATCTAGCAGGAGCAGACTACACTGGAGCCGGAGGTGGCGCTGTGCAGTGCGGTGTTTAGGTTGAGTCTGCTGAAGGATGGCAAAAATGTCATGGGGAGACAGAATAGTGAGGGGGTGGCCAAGCACAACGTTAGATGTGATGTCCAGAAGAGAGATGGCAGTATGGATGGCTCTGACACAGGAAGGGGTGGCTAGGGGGTCAAGGCACTTAGAATAGCAACTCAGGGGTCTATTGCGGCCACCATGAATTTGAGTAAGGACTCCAGTCGCGTGGCCCTGACGTTCCATGATATACAGTCGGAAAGGAAGGTTGTAGTTGGGGACGCTGAGAGCAGGGGCAGATGAAATGGCGGCCTTCAATGTCTGAAAGGCTTCTCCGGCCTCCATTGTCATCTGGAAAGGAGTAGTAGCATTGTGGGGTATACAGTCATATAGGGGCTGCATTAGGACTGAAGCAGCAGGGATCCAGGGTCTGCAGTATGAGATGAGTCCCAGAAAGGTTTGCAACTGATGAGGGGTGTCCGGGAGTTGGATGTCAGAGATGGCCTTTTTCCTGGCATCAGTGAGGTGCTTGCTACCTTGAGAGATACAATGACCTAGAAAGACAACTTTGGAGAGACACAGCTGCAATTTGGCTTGTGAGACTCGACAGCCAGCAGAAGCCAGGAACTGGAGAAGTGAGACATGGATAGGCAGACTTGCAGAGAAACGGCACAGAGGAGTAGGTGATCCACATATTGCATGAGTTCCACTTCCGGGTGGTCGGACATAGCCTTGCTGAAGCAGGAAGGGCTGTTTTGAGCCCCTTGAGGCATAACAGTCCAGGTGTACTGTTTGCCAGCATCAGTGAAAGCAAAAAGGTATTGACAGTCCTCATGTAAGGGAACAGAAAAGAATGCCTTGGCCAGATCATTGACGGTGAAAGTAGTGGCGGTGGGTGGGATGCCAGCGAGAAGTGTGTGCGGGTTGGGGACAATAGGTGTCTCGAGGACAGTGGCCTTGTTGACAGCTCGGAGATCCTGAATCATGCGGTAAATAGGAGGTTGTCCCTTCTCCCTCTTCTTCCGGACTTGGTAAAGGGGCGAGTTACAGGGAGAGGTAGTGATTTTGATTGCCCCGTTCTGCAGGAGGGCCTGCACTTGGAGTGTAATAGCATCCTGTTATGAGGCAGAAAGCGGATATTGCGCTTTGTATGGCAGGACCTTGGGGTCCTTCAGGGTCACAGTGACTGGTGGGAAATTGAGGCGTCCGATATCCTGGGGTCCTTTGGCCCAGAGGGTATCGCGGATGAGGTGCAATATGGTTTGCAGCTAATCCCCTTGCTCATATGAATCAGTGACCTGAAGAGTTGTTAATGCCATGAGGCGGTATGTTTCTTCCGGGTATAGGGCTGTACCGAGGGTGACCGTCCCATCCTCTCTGAACTGTTTGTTAGCTTGGATTTTCTGAAGAAGATCAGAGCCTAACAGATTAAAGGGGCATGTTTGGCTGACAACAAATTGCGACATGACTCCTGCTGGAAGGTGGAGCCGAGGGGTTTTGGTCTGGAAGAGTCCAGTGGCTTGGTAACGGGGTTATGCTGCACGACCCCTTCTAGTCCAGAACAGGGTAATTGAATGTTAGTGAGCCAAGAAGGAGGTACGGTGAAGGAAGAATTCAGACCATTCAAAGTGGCGCTAATGCAGAAAAAGGACTCCGTACTCCAGTGTTACCAAAAGAGGTAATCTTTTTATTCAAAGTCGACGCGTTTCAGGGGCGAACGACCCCCTTTCAAAGTAGTTGAATTTTAGCTCAATTTAATACAAACCTCTGTCCAAATTGTTGTTTCATCAAACACAGTAAGTAAACTGTCTTTCTTTAGGTATTCTCAAAATGATAGCAGCTTAAGGAACGTATTCCTCCAGACCAGAAGACCCCACAAAGGTCAGAGATTGATAGCATTCCTTCACTGAAGCTTAGGGAGAGCCCATGTTGCTGCTGGCTTCCACCAAGAAGAAAAGAGTGTAGTTCCACCAAGTACATATGGACAGTCGCAAATTCTGCACTGTCTGCAGCATAAGGTGTCTGCTCTGACCACCAAGGTATCTTCTTGGTGGAAGCCAGCAGCAACATGGGCTCTCCCTAAGCTTCAGTGAAGGAATGCCATCAATCTCTGACCTTTGTGGGGTCTTCTGGTCTGGAGAAATACGTTTCTTAACCACCTCAGCCCCCAGTGCTTAAACACCCTGAAAGACCAGGCCACTTTTTACACTTCTGACCTACACTACTTTCACCGTTTATTGCTCGGTCATGCAACTTACCACCCAAATGAATTTTACCTCCTTTTCTTCTCACTAATAGAGCTTTCATTTGGTGGTATTTCATTGCTGCTGACATTTTTACTTTTTTTGTTATTAATCGAAATTTAACTATTTTTTTGCAAAAAAATGACATTTTTCACTTTCAGTTGTAAAATTTTGCAAAAAAAACGAGATCCATATATAAATTTTGCTCTAAATTTATTGTTCTACATGTCTTTGATAAAAAAAAAACATTTTTTGGGTAAAAAAAAATGGTTTGGGTAAAAGTTATAGCGTTTACAAACTATGGTACAAAAATGTGAATTTCCGCTTTTTGAAGCAGCTCTGACTTTCTGAGCACCTGTCATGTTTCCTGAGGTTCTACAATGCCCAGACAGTACAAACACCCCACAAATGACCCCATTTCTGAAAGTAGACACCCTAAGGTATTCGCTGATGGGCATAGTGAGTTCATAGAACTTTTTATTTTTTGTCACAAGTTAGCGGAAAATGAGGATTTTTTTATTTTTTCTTACAAAGTCTCATATTCCACTAACTTGTGACAAAAAATAAAAAGTTCTATGAACTCACTATGCCCATCAGCGAATACCTTGGGGTCTCTTCTTTCCAAAATGGGGTCACTTGTGGGGTAGTTATACTGCCCTGGCATTCTAGGGGCCCAAATGTGTGGTAAGGAGTTTGAAATCAAATTCTGTAAAAAATGACGAGTGAAATCCGAAAGGTGCTCTTTGGAATATGGGCCCCTTTGCCCACCTAGGCTACAAAAAAGTGTCACACATCTGGTATCTCCGTATTCAGTAGAAGTTGGGGAATGTGTTTTGGGGTGTCTTTTTACATATACCCATGCTGGGTGAGATAAATATCTTGGTCAAATGCCAACTTTGTATAAAAAAATGGGAAAAGTTGTCTTTTGCCAAGATATTTCTCTCACCCAGCATGGGTATATGTAAAATGACACCCCAAAACACATTCCCCAACTTCTACTGAATACGGAGATACCAGATGTGTGACACTTTTTTGCAGCCTAGGTGGGCAAAGGGGCCCATATTCCAAAGAGCACCTTTCGGATTTCACTCGTCATTTTTTACAGAATTTGATTTCAAACTCCTTACCATACATTTGGGCCCCTAGAATGCCAGGGCAGTATAACTACCCCACAAGTGACCCCATTTTGGAAAGAAGACACCCCAAGGTATTCCGTGAGGGGCATGGCGAGTTCCTAGAATTTTTTATTTTTTGTCACAAGTTAGTGGAAAATGATGATTTTTTTTTTTTTTTTTCATACAAAGTCTCATATTCCACTAACTTGTGACAAAAAATAAAAACTTCCATGAACTTGCCATGCCCATCAGCGAATACCTTGGGGTCTCTTCTTTCTAAAATGGGGTCACTTGTGGGGTAGTTATACTGCCCTGGCATTCTAGGGGCCCAAATGTGTGGTAAGGAGTTTGAAATCAAATTCTGTAAAAAAATGACGAGTGAAATCCGAAAGGTGCTCTTTGGAATATGGGCCCCTTTGCCCACCTAGGCTGCAAAAAAGTGTCCCACATGTGGTATCTCCGTATTCAGTAGAAGTTGGGGAATGTGTTTTGGGGTGTCATTTTACATATACCCATGCTGGGTGAGAGAAATATCTTGGCAAAAGACAACTTTTCCCATTTTTTTATACAAAGTTGGCATTTGACCAAGATATTTATCTCACCCAGCATGGGTATATGTAAAAAGACACCCCAAAACACATTCCCCAACTTCTACTGAATACGGAGATACCAGATGTGTGACACTTTTTTGTAGCCTAGGTGGGCAAAGGGGCCCATATTCCAAAGAGCACCTTTCGGATTTGACAGGTCATTTTTTTCAGAATTTGATTTCAAACTCCTTACCACACATTTGGGCCCCTAGAATGCCAGGGCAGTATAACTACCCCACAAGTGACCCCATTTTGGAAAGAAGACACCCCAAGGTATTCCGTGAGGGGCATGGCGAGTTCCTAGAATTTTTTATTTTTTGTCACAAGTTAGTGGAAAATGATGATTTTTTTTTTTTTTTTCATACAAAGTCTCATATTCCACTAACTTGTGACAAAAAATAAAAACTTCCATGAACTCGCCATGCCCATCAGCGAATACCTTGGGGTCTCTTCTTTCTAAAATGGGGTCACTTGTGGGGTAGTTATACTGCCCTGGCATTCTAGGGGCCCAAATGTGTGGTAAGGAGTTTGAAATCAAATTCTGTAAAAAAATGACGAGTGAAATCCGAAAGGTGCTCTTTGGAATATGGGCCCCTTTGCCCACCTAGGCTGCAAAAAAGTGTCCCACATGTGGTATCTCCGTATTCAGTAGAAGTTGGGGAATGTGTTTTGGGGTGTCATTTTACATATACCCATGCTGGGTGAGAGAAATATCTTGGCAAAAGACAACTTTTCCCATTTTTTTATACAAAGTTGGCATTTGACCAAGATATTTATCTCACCCAGCATGGGTATATGTAAAAAGACACCCCAAAACACATTCCCCAACTTCTACTGAATACGGAGATACCAGATGTGTGACACTTTTTTGTAGCCTAGGTGGGCAAAGGGGCCCATATTCCAAAGAGCACCTTTCGGATTTCACTCGTCATTTTTTACAGAATTTGATTTCAAACTCCTTACCACACATTTGGGCCCCTAGAATGACAGGGCAGTATAACTACCCCACAAGTGACCCCATTTTGGAAAGAAGACACCCCAAGGTATTCAATGAGGGGCATGGCGAGTTCATAGAGAAAAAAATAATTTGGCACAAGTTAGCAGAAATTGATTTATTTATTTTTTCTCACAAAGTCTCCCTTTCCGCTAACTTGGGACAAAAATTTCAATCTTTCATGGACTCTATAAGCCCCTCAGCAAATACCTTGGGGTGTCTTCTTTCCAAATTGGGGTCATTTCTGGGGTGTTTGTACTGCCCTGGCATTTGAGGGTCTCCGCAATCATTACATGTATGCCCAGCATTAGGAGTTTCTGCTATTCTCCTTATATTGAGCATACGGGTAATGAGATTTTTTTTTCCGTTCAGCCTCTGGGCTGAAAGAAAAAAATGAACGGCACAGATTTTTTCATTCGCATCGATCAATGTGGATGAAAAAATCTCTGCCAAAAAAAGAAAAAGAAGGGGAAGGTGTCTGCCAGGACATAGGAGCTCCGCCCAACATCCATACCCACTTAGCTCGTATGCCCTGGCAAACCCGATTTCTCCATTCACATCAATCGATGTGGATGAATAAATCATTGCCGGGATTTTTTTTTTTTATATATATATACAAAGTGTTTGCCAAAGTATATGAACACCGCCACCTCCTCAGCTCATATGCCTCGGCAAACGTATCTTTTACTGCAGAGGAGAAATCTCGTCTTGCAGCGCCGCATACACCGACTTGCGTGTAATCTGACAGCAGCGCAATGCTTCTGTCCGAATGCACATCAGTGCTGCAGCTAGTCGATCGGTTGGTCCACCTGGAAGGTAAAAAAAACAAAACAAAAAAGAAAAAACCAGGCCGCAAAGCAATAACTGTATTAACTTTAGAACAGAACATATTAACTTTTTTTAACTTTTTTAACTTTTTTACTTACCGGTAATTTTTTTTTTGTTTAGTTTTTTTTACCTTTATAGAACAAACCTCTCCTTCCCCATAGGACAATGTGCAAAGCGCAAATCGCCCAAAGATGTGGCAAAGTACGTTATGCACTTTATCCCAGGTGAAAGGAGAGGTTTGCAGCAGCTGTGAGTAAAAGGGCCCTAATAGCCCTGTGTGCCTGTCCTGTGAGATGCAATCCCTATGCTAAGTTTACCTGTGTGTGGTACTTCCGGAAACACTCTCCATAGCATAGGGCAGGGTGGTCAGCACAGTCAGGACAGAAATAGCGGGTGTCACGCCTTATTCCACTCCTGCTACAGACACGACATCTTTTTCGGGGTGACGGTTGGGTTGAGGTACCAGGAACGACACTGGGGAAATGTCGCCCGTGTAGACGGCTAACTACACTGGTGGATGGGGCCACGGAACCTCCTGGGTAAAGGAGGTTCTCGATGATCTCTTCCTGGAATTTGAGGAAAGATCGTGTTCTCCCAGCCTTACTGTAGAGAACAAAACTATTGTACAGCGCCAATTGAATTAAATATACAGACACCTTCTTATACCAGCGTCTGGTTCTGCGGGAAACTAAATACGGAGACAACATCTGGTCATTGAAGTCCACCCCTCCCATGAGCGCATTATAGTCGTGGACACAGAGGGGCTTTTCAATGACACGGGTTGCTCGCTCAATTTGGATTGTCGTGTCTGCGTGAATGGAGGAGAGCATGTAAACGTCACGCTTGTCTCTCCATTTCACCGCGAGCAGTTCTTCGTTACACAAGGCAGCCCTCTCCCCCCTTGCAAGACGGGTGGTTACAAGCCGTTGGGGGAAGCCCACGCGACTAGTTCGCGCGGTGCCACAGGCGCAAATCCGTTCTAGAAACAAATGCCTAAAGAGGGCCACACTTGTGTAGAAATTGTCCACATAAAGATGGTACCCCTTGCCGAATAAGGGTGACACCAAGTCCCAGACTGTCTTCCCACTGCTCCCCAGGTAGTCAGGGCAACCGACCGGCTCCAGGGTCTGATCTTTTCCCTCATAGATCCGAAATTTGTGGGTATAGCCTGTGGCCCTTTCACAGAGCTTATACAATTTGACCCCATACCGGGCACGCTTGCTTGGGATGTATTGTTTGAAGCCAAGGCGCCCGGTAAAATGTATTAGGGACTCGTCTACGCAGATGTTTTGCTCAGGGGTATACAAATCTGCAAATTTCTGGTTGAAATGGTCTATGAGGGGCCGAATTTTGTGGAGCCGGTCAAAAGCAGGGTGGCCTCTGGGACGGGAGGTGGTGTTGTCGCTAAAATGCAGAAAACGCAGGATGGTCTCAAATCGTGTCCTGGACATAGCAGCAGAGAACATGGGCATGTGATGAATCGGGTGTGTGGACCAATATGACCGCAATTCATGCTTTTTTGTCAGGCCCATGTTGAGGAGAAGGCCCAGAAAAATTTTAAGTTCGGAAACTTGGACTGGTTTCCACCGGAAAGGCTGGGCATAATAGCTTCCCGGGTTTGCGGTTATAAATTGTGTGGCATACCGGTTTGTCTCTGCCACGACTAAGTCCAAGAGCTCCGCAGTCAAGAAGAGCTCAAAAAATCCCAGGGCCGAACCGATTTGAGCTGTCTCAACCCGAACTCCAGACTGGGCGGTGAAAGGGGGAACTACTGGTGCGGCTGAAGTTGGTGACTGCCAATCAGGGTTTGCCAGCACCTCAGGGATTCTAGGGGCTCTACGGGCCTGTCTGTGCGGTGGCTGCGACGGGGTAACTATTGCACGTGCCACCGTACCAGCTTCAACTGCCCTTCTGGTGCTTGCTACTTCACCATGTTGTACGGCAGTGCTGGTACTAGGTCCAGGAAGGGCTGTGCTGCTGGTGTATGCCTCACCACGTGATCCGGCAGCGACAGCCCCACTCTGCTGCTCTTGAAGCGGATCCTGCGCAACCTGTGGTCTAGCGACATGGGGCCGGGTACGCCTGGTGCTGCCAGGGACCTCCACCTCCTCGTCCGAACTTTGGGTCAGAGAGCCACTGCTTTCCACAGGTTCATATTCTGACCCGCTAGATTCTTCAGATGAGGGTTCCCACTCCTCATCCGACTGGGTCAGAATCCTGTAGGCCTCTTTAGAAGAATACCCCCTGTTTGACATTTTGGACTACTAAATTTAGGGGTATTCCCTGAGACTACCCAAGAAAAAAAGCAAACCTGTCTTAAAAAGGGGAGGCTAGCGAAGTACCGGAGGCCGCTGCGGTTGATAAAAAATATCAAAACAGATTTTTTTATCGCCGCAGTGCGTGTAAAGTGAATGTGCAGTGATCAAAAAAAAATATTTTTTTGTCACTGCGGTGGGGCGGGCGTGGGTGAACGCACGTGTGGGCGACCGATCAGGCCTGATCGGGCAAACACTGCGTTTTGAGTGGAGGGCGAGCTAAGGTGACACTAATACTATTATAGATCTGACCGTGATCAGTTTTGATCACTTACAGATACTATAAAAGTACAAATGCTGATTAGCGATACGCTAATCAGCGAATAAAAGTGACTGCGGTGCGGTGGGGTGGGCGCTAACTGACGCTAACTACCTAACCAAGGGGCCTAAACTATCCCTAAAACCTAACAGCCAATACTAGTGAAAAAAAAAAGTGACAGTTTACACTGATCACTTTTTGTCTTTCACTAAGTGATTGACAGGGGGCGATCAAAGGGGTTATCAAAGGGTTAATTGGGGTGCAGGGGGGTGATCAGGGGCTACAGTGAAGTGTTTGGTGCTACTCACAGTTCAGTCTGCTTCTCTGCTGGATCCAACCGATGAAAAGGACCAGCAGAGAAGCAGAGAAGCCATATAACAGATCATATTTACTAATATGATCTGTTATATGGCCAGTGATTGGATTTTTTAAAAATCGCCAGCCTGCCAGCCAATGATCGTTGCTCGCAGGCTGGTGACGAACTTCTTCTTTAACTTTTGCCGGCCCGCGATGCGCATGCGCGGGCCGGCTTTGAGCGAAATCTCGCGTCTCGCGAGATGACGCGTATATGCGTGACTCTGCGCAGCGCTGCCACCTCCGGAACGCGATCCTGCGTTAGGCGGTCCGGAGGTGGTTAAGCTGCTATTATTTTGAGAATACCTAAAAAAAGACCGTCTACTTACTGTGTTTGATGAAACAACAATTTGGACAGAGGTTTGTGTCTCAGTCTCATTAAATTGAGCTAAAATTAAACTACTTTGGAAGGGGGTCGTTCGCCCCTGAAGCGCGTCGACTTTGAATAAAAAGATTACCTCTTTTGGTAACACTGGAGTACGGAGTCCTTTTTCTGCATCAGCGCCACTTTGAATGGTATAAACTCTTCCTTCACCGCATCCTTCCTTATCCCATTAACCGTGATCCACGGAAAAGGGCACAGACCTGGGCAGCAGACCCAGACTTCCCCGTAAGCTGGATGGGAAAAATCCAGCAAGGCGACTCATAGGCGTTGTGACTCATCACAACCCCATCTGGTTAGCAAAATCAGTGTATCTGTATTACCATAATTGTAAGATTCTACACACGAGGCGCTGCCTCCTCTCCCTTTTTTTCTTCTTTTATAAAAAAGGAGGTACGGCAGTCTCGCGTAAAACACTGCGGGCTGCACCAGGGTCTACAAGGAATGAGAGTTCCTTCCCTGCCCCCTCAAGGGTGACTCGAGGGGCGGGGCCGACAGGAGGGGCGGAGACTTCCATACATGGAGTGTCCTCTCCCTGCACTGGTTTGCCAGCGTCCTATTGCGATGAGGGAGGCGGAGTGCCTCCATGTCGCTGTTGATTGGTTGGCCACAGATGTCTGCTCCGTTTGATGTGTCCGGGCTTGCTACACCCATAACAGACACGAGGTGACGGGCGTTCTCCACCATCTTCTCCTGACATTACGGCTATCACAGCCGCTCAAGTTTTCTTAGTGTTACTTTCCAAGCCCTTTGCAAAAGACTTCCAGGGTCAGGGATTTCCACTCAGGACGACAAGGGCTTTGTCACAAGGGCTTTGTTTATCTCTGGTCGCAGACCATTGACAAACGAGCGGGCCAGGAGTCTGAGGTGTACAGCTTCATTCTGGCTGAAACCCATGTCCTTGTAATTTTGCTTGACTCTCAACAGTTTCGGTTTTCTTCTGAGCCATGTCCTGCAATGTGGTAGATTGCTCAGCTAACTTCGCTTTTGCCCATTTGTGTAACCTCTCTATGAAGTATTCCCCAGACTCATGATCCTGAGGGTTGAAGGTCAGACCCCTTAGGATAGTGGGGATATGGTCCGTTATTAGTGAAGAATACTCCCGTCTTGTTTTCCCCAATGCTCTGTAGGTCTGATCATGTACATCCATACGTTTGATGTACCTGTGACAGTTTTCTGGAAAAGGGCATGGGATGGGTTTCAGCATCTGGCAGCAGGTTCACTATGGTGAATAACTGCTGCAAGGTGAAGGACACATGTTTTGGAGGTCCTTGTGGTTGGGTAAGAGCTAGGGCTTCCTTTACAACTTCGAAATTGCCCCTTTCTTTGTAATTCATTAATCTGTTCCTGGAGCAGAGTAGGTCTGGGGAGGCTCAAGGGTTGGGTGCCGGAGCCACTATATTCTATTGGGGGTGGTCGCTTAGGGGTCTGTGTGTTTGAGTCTACAGGACCAGCAACACTGTCTGGATTTTCTTGTTCAGGTACTTCGGACAGTCCCCCTATCATGATCGAGGCAGGAGGTGGATTGCTAGGGGCCATAAACGTGCCGCCTGGATTTATTATTCAAGCAAAAAAGTGTATTGTGTAAAGATTCAAGTGCCTGTTCGAGTCCAAATGGCAGAATGAGAAAATAAATATCCCCGGGGGGGGGGGGCCAACTACACAGCAGGGATGTATCTAACATCTATCTAATTTGTCCACAAAACAGAATAAGGGCATGTATCGTATTAAGAAGTACATGACAAGATGAAAGAAGTGCGCTGTAGATTAATTACAGGAGGGCTTTGTTCTCAAGATGAGAGGAAAAAGTACCAGGCAGAAAAGGAAGTACGCTCTCTCCCTCTCTCTCCTTGTACTTTTCTAAGTGCAATTCTAAGCAGCAGAATAGTTAGCAAAAACAGACAAGGAAGGACTTATTGAAGTTTCCTTAAATCCTTTTTTTTCTGTGTAAAACAGCAGATCATGAATCTAATTTTAGTTTAAACTACAGTAAGTGGAAGAAAAGTAAAATGTGCATTATTTCTAAACTTTCCAGCGCAGTGATGCGCTAGGTCCATCCGGCGTCAATGATAGCAACGATCTGAGTCCTTTTTATATAACTATTATGTTATGTTGTTGTCTTGTTGCCATTGACTTGTAAAGAGTATCATACTGTATATTGGCTATGTTGTACCTGTTGTGTAATTGTTTTATGTAAGTGCTATTTATGAGATACCAATGGTCGCATTGTCCTTTATTACGTGGAGCAGTGGCGTAACTACAATTGACTGGGCCCCACAGCAAATTTTTGAACTGGCCCCTTCCCCCAGCAACTTCTTCGCAACCCCCAACTCACATGCAACACCCCTTCGGCTAGTCAAGATTGAGCTCTCAGATGAGACCCGTTATCCGCTCTGTCCGTTTTCTACAGTGTCACTGTATATAAACTCCCTGTATAATACTGTTGAGGGGTCCTTGACAATAAAATCTTTTAGTCTTCTTCCTGTGGGGGGGCCCTTGTGGGTCTGGGTCCCAAAGCAGCTACTTCCCCTGCTTCCCCTATAGCTACGCCCCTGACGTGGAGCGTCACCACATGCTTCAGGGCCATGAGGAATGCATAATTCATCGCTCAATGGACAGCCTGTTTTACATGTTTATATGCAATAAAGGACATTTCTGGGTGAGTGTTGTGGCTTTCAGGCTGAAACTGGGACATCAGTGTACCAGAGGATGTTCTGGTGGGCGGTGGGCCCAAGCTCTGATACAATAATGGGACCCTTTCAAAACAAGCCTAGCAGAATATAATTTGGAGCTGACCGTGGAACCAATAACTAGCAGATATCCTATTAAACCTATTGATGATAACTCTTGAATGTGCAATGACAACAAAAATGACCAGTACTTAACAGTGAATGTGCATATGTCCTGTATACACAGAGTATAGACCCCCACAATAATTTCCTGTGGTGGGCTCAAGAAAACTCATTCAGACATTGACAGCTTTCTTTCATATTTGGAATTACTTCTGTTAGGGGCTCAAGCACACAGCCATGTCGTGTTTTGCAGTCCACAAATTGCGGATTCGCAGAACACGAATGCTGGCAGTGTGTGTTTTGCAATTTGTAGAATGAAACGGGCGCCCATGATAGAAATGCATATTCTTGTCCGCAAAATGGATGAGAATAGGATATGTTCTATTTTTTTTTTTTTGTGGGGCCACGGTGACGGAATGGAGCAACTGTCCGCATCTTTTTGGGCCCAATTGAAGTAAAAGGGTCTGCATCCAAGCCACAAAAAATGCGGCTCAGATACAGACCCAAACAACAGTTGTGTGTATGGCCCCTAACTATTATATTGAAATAAAAACTTGGAGAAGAGTCCTGCCAAATGTTACAGCAGGATGTTTTTTGCCGTATATCAGCTTTAATGAATGAAGACTAAGCTAAGTAATGAGCAATAGCAAGAGTATATTGTTCTTCTGCCAAGACTAGGAAGAGCTATGGGAGTTGGATACAGCAGTGTTTCTCTGTTTCACTGTAAGGGTGGTATTACATTGCCTGATCCTCAGGCAGTGCGAGTGCAGATGATAATCATCCATCGCCGCACATTTGTACCGTCGTGATTACACAGGACAATGCAAGCTTTGAATGTGGGGGGAATGATTGCTACCGCAGTCGTTCCTCCCTCATTTTCTTCTATAGGTGTTTGGCAGCACATCCCTGATCACACAGTATGATGCCGATAATCGGGCATCTTTCATCCTGATAAAAGATGCCCATCAGCTAATGAACAAGCATTTGCTTGTCCATCGGCTGCTCAATTATTCAGGCCAATCATCTGGAATGAGCATCCCTATTCCTGATAATTGGTTTGAAATCGCACAGTCCAATAGGACTTTAAATCAGAGCCGAATCTGCCTGTGTACTGTCTATGATCAGTAATGTAATCCTGTCTATCTAGTCTCGAAGAGTACATAAATTAGGGGCATCTGTTGGTTGGCAGTGCACTATAAAAGCAAATCAGTCGCTGCTTATGAGCAGCTATAGATTTGCATCATAATTTACATCAATTTCTACTTCATTTGTGATAAATTTGTCAGGCAGCAGAGGCCACATTCCCTCCCTTTATATCCCACCCAATTTCCTTGTCACAAAAAATTATGGGAGAAGCACAAGGTGGCAGTCACACATTTTTGTACAAAATGCGGCTCGCACAAAAGTTTGTGACTTTTGTATGCAAGAAAAGTGACAATAAATTCCTCCAGTATAATTTACTTTCTTGTCTTGTATTCTGTATTCTAGTTCACAACTGCATTCTCAATTCTGCAGGCATCAGAGCTGAAATATATCAGCATTCACTGCTTGTTCAGTGCCTGCACAATACTTTGCATGACAGTATTTCTAATAACGTGCTCATGCACAGATTATAATAACACCCAACAGAATAGTGAATGCAGCTCTGGAGTATAAAACAGATTGTAATTCAGCAAAACATACAAGATAAGTAATGTCTTGTATTTATATTATTCAATGTTTTTATATTTAATTATACAAAATAGTATGGACACATGATAAAAAGATTAGATACTGTAGGGATGTTTATTGTGTAAATTAGTTTTCTCTTCATACAGAACATCATTACCCAGTGACATAGAACAAATAACATTCTGCCGAAACGGAGATTTTAGTGGCAGAAAGTATCATAATTTTAGGAAGAATAGGTGTAAAAGGTATTGCCTGAGATCAGATAAAATCTAGAGGGGGGATACTAAACGACAAAAAACTAAAGACCCATTACCTGGTAAATTTCCCATTGTCCTACTGTTGCAAGGAGAGAGAAAGAGAGTACGCCTTTAAGTGTTGATTTATACAATTTTTTACGCATAGTCATTTGTGTATGAAACAACCTCTTTTTCTTTTCTTTAGTAAATTTAAGTCCTGTATTATTTCCTTACTGGCCTTGTCACCCTAACGTCCGCTAAAATGCAGGAACAGTGCCGGCCATTTTATGGGTTTTTTTTGTTCATGCATTTTAACATCAGAAATGATCTTTTATCACCCGCATTGTGCTGTGCTGCAGTCAAGGACTACTACTATGCCCTAACAGCATTGTGCTCAGTGTCGGACTGGGGTACCTAGGGCCCACCTGTAAAATTTATTTTGGAGGCCCACCGTATGGATACATTCAAATATAATAAATAATCTAACAAGTTTTTTATATGAACATAGGCTGGTTGAGGTGCTGTACACTGAATATATGTATGTAGTGCAGTAGGTCTACTGTGTTATGTGCCACTTGTGCAGGGGGTAGGAGACTAGGGGCCCACCTTGCTTGGGGGCCCACCGGGGAATTCCCCTGTACCCCTGTGGGCCAGTCCAAGCCTGATTGTGCTTGATTTGCACAACAACAAAAGGTGAGCACGGTGCCACACAGCGTCCCTCTACCTTCCGGTGCTTTATCTGGTGATATGCTAGGTTGGTGCTGTGTGGTTTGTATTGATAGATTCTTTGACCCTAGTCTCTAGAACCATTTGCTAGCTTTTATCCCTTACCTTTTGCTTCCCCTCCCACTTGCTGCAAAGTTTGAGGAGGTTTCCTTGGTTTTGTGTGCATTAGGCTGCATTCATACGAACGTGGTGTTTTGCGGATCCGCAAATTGCGGATCCACAAAAACACGGATCCAGGCACATGTGCGTTCCGCAACTTGTGGACTGCACATGCCGTGGCTGTCATAAAAAATGCCTATTCTTGTCTGCAGTTGCGGACAAGAATAGGACATGTTATATTTTTTTTGCGGGGCCGTGACACGGAGCAACGGAGGCGGACAGCACATGGTAAGCTGTCCACATCTTTTGTGTGGAACAGATACAGACTCATTCATACGCTCGTTTGAATGAAACCTTATGTTGTAACTGAACAAGGAACAGGTCCAATTCCGAAACACGTCTTAGGCTACATGCACACGACCGTATGTGTTTTGCGGTCCGCAAATTGCGGATCCGCAAAAAAACGGATGACATTCCGTATGGCATCTGGTTTTTTTGCGGATCCATTGTAATAATGCCTATCCTTGTCCGCAAACTAGAAAAAAATAGGACATGCACTATCTTTTTGGCGGAGCAACGGAACGGACATACTGTTGCGGACAGCACACGGTGTGCTGTCCGCGTTTTTTGCGGACCCACTGATATGAATGGGTCCGCATCCTATCCGCAAAAAAAATGGATCGGACATGGAAACAAAATACGGTCTTGTGCATGAGGCCTTATTTGTACAATAAAAAATCTGTAGATTTCTTGAAAACGTTTCACTCGTTCTTCCAACGAGCTTTCTCAATTCTGAGAAAGAATTGAGAAAATTAAGAGTAGAAAGCTCGTTGAGAAAGTTCGTTGGAAGAACGAGTGAAACGTTTTCAAGAAATCTACAGTAAGTCCAGTTGCCTTGATTTATTCTTTACAGATATACCATGACCCGGATAAATGAGAACCTTCACAGACACTGAAGACTTGTGAAAGTGTCTTCCTCCAGCAACTTAACTTCTGAGTCCCGGTCATTCCTTTCTGCGTGCTGTCCCAGTTGCGCCTCTCTGGTACTGGCCAGTGTTTGGCTGTAGCAGTTAGATGTTGTTGCCATGACATTGTTGCTACAGCTAAATAAATATTGCCAAGTGGAAAGGAACAGAGTGACACCACTGAAACATAGAGGAGATTTACAACAGATTTTGTCTCAGACAACTCCTTCAAATGGGGTTTTCTGGGATTAGATAGGTCATCAATATCTGAACGGTGGGGGTCCAACTCCCAGAATCCCTGCCAATTAGGTGTTTGAAGAGGATGCAGTGAGCTCTGCAGCCTACTTACAACATACCAAGCACAGTGCTGTACATGGCATAGTGGCTGTGCTTGGTACTACAGCCCAGGCCCATTCTCTTGAATGGGACTGAGCTGCATGTAGGCTATGTGACCGATGAATGTGACGTCACTGGCCTGAGAGCAGGTCACTGCGCTCTCCAGTGCTCCGTGGCCTCTTCGAAGAGCTGATTGATTGGAAAGCCAGGAGTTAGTCCCCCACCGATCTGATAATGATGACCTGTCCTTAGGATAAGTCCTCAATATTCTACTCTTAGAATCTTCCTCTTGAACTTGATCAGTGTGGACTGTGATACTTTGTATGTATTTATGGTAATTACAGGCTTCACCATGTTAGCCCTGTGTACTGTTTTCTATGTAATATTCATTATTCTGGCCTTTCATGATAAAAGGTTCAGACCAGAAGAGGAAAATGTTATCTTGCAAAAAATATAAAAATGTCTGTGATTTTCCCATGTATTCCTGAGAATTTCTACTAATTGCTCTTTTCTGAACAAACTGAGTCCTAAAAGTCTCCAATATTATTAAGCTGTGCAGTTACCCTGGAGCCAGCAGACTGTGCACCTATCACCCTTGACTGTGTACTGTATTGTGGACCCCTACTAGTGTGACACCAAGGTCCTCAGCTATACCATGAAATATTCTCCCACCAGTAATACAGAGAAACTGTCTCTCCCCAATTGCTTCAACCCTCTGTTCTAAGCACATGTTCTACCTGGGACAGGTGATCTCAACAAAGTTCAAAGGATGAAGTTCATGAAATGAAATAAAATTAAAAGGCTTTTTTTTTTACTTTACATTTAACAGGGTATTGAATTTTGAAACTTTGCAGAAAATATTTCAAACTTTTCGCTATATCCAACTCTCTAACAACAATCTGTGCTCTCTGCAAAATACCTCTCAACTCAAGAACTTACTGGAATCATCACTATACCCTAAGCACAATCTTTCTTCTTTCTTACATATACATATCCAAATGGGAAACTGAGATGTTGAGTTACTTGCCTACCAGAATCATACACCCCATATTACCTTATCCAACCACTGTACCTCCATCTCTGACGTGATGTACACTCGGGGGTTATCCCCCAAACTGCCCTTTGTAAGAGAGCTTGAAATGGTTCAGTTGAAGGATGTACTATAAACTGCAGGGCTCTCTGGAGAAAGAAAAATTCCACCATACAACCCGCCAACTGATCTCTTCCTTCTTTTGAATCACTTTCAAATCTATACCTTAGCCTGGAAACAGGTGTCTGTAGACTTACATTATGTCAAGATATACTGTATGTCTCTACTGATGGACCGTTATGATAAACCAGGGGCGTAGCTAAAGGCTCATGGGCCCTGGTGCAAGGGTTCAGCTTGGGCCTCCCTTCCCTCAGTGCTTTGTGACCAGGGGCAGAGGCATAGCTTTCATGCTGTCTGAGGCAAAAATTGACACGGCACTTCCAGCCAATGCCAAATTCTTGACCTAACCCCTTCCCTCCAGCCAGAAGTGTAACTTGAAGATTCTGGGCCCAGTGCGAAATCTATGACAGAGCCCTCCCAGCATGTACTTTGTATAATACCAGTGTCTTCTTATGTGGTACAAGGGTCTTTGGGCCCCCTAAGGCTCCTGGGCCAATAGCGACTACTATCTCTGCACCCCCTATAGCTACACCCATGTGATAAACCTATCTTACATTAGGTACCCCGGATAACATATGTTCACCCCATTGTACAGACTCCATAATATGTTTGACTGTCCAGTGTAGGAGCCTGTGGAACAAATGAACCCTGCACTATGCCTTATTCTCCATCTGCCACTTTTCTCCTTTACCTTTTCTCCTGTCCCTACATCACTTCCCAATTTTACTGCCCTCTAACACTCCCTTTCTACATGAATACTCTGATATCTATTATTTCTTGCCATCAGGGAATGTCTTGAATAATGAACATTCTGCAGATTTTAAAATTCACAGCATGTTCGTCATTGCTGCAAAATCCGCGCTGAAAAGCCAAAAACTGAAACAGCGCCCCCCCCCTTCAATGCCAATTTCTTAACATAACCCCTTCCCTTCAGCTCATGGCCCTTCGGCTGCCCCCCTCTTGTCCCTACCTGGTGCTCCCTGGGGTGATCACCTCACCTGGCCTCATTGGTGGTGCACCCCTGCCTGCATTGAATTACAAAGGTGCAGATAGGCACCAATCCACATCTGAATCCACATCAGAAATCTGTTTTCAGCATACGAAAAAAAAAAAAAGGGAAATCTGTGCCATGTGAACGTGGCCCTATACTGCACTTGCTGTTTGTTACACCATATCTGCTAAGTTAATAAAATGTCTGCTTGTATGCCTCTCTTTTTACAGATGATGATTTAGAGGTTTACACTGACACCAGGCCACCTGGATTCAACGCCAACCGCAGGAGAAGTAGAGCCGTACTGTATCACCTCTCCGGACATCTGCAAAAGCAGGATAAGAGCAAGCTCAAGCTGAATAATGTAAGTGTGCAGCGGGAGCTTCTCATCTGATCTGTGCAGGGGAAGTAGTATTTTAACTAGAGATGAGCGAATTTCTTAAAAGTTTGATTTGGCTGATTTATCACATTTCACCCAAAAATTTGCTTTGTGACTAATTACTTCGTCACGAAGCGCATTTTTTTGTAAGTAGTGGGTGCAATGACGGGGAGCTGCGATAGCGCCGCCCCCGTCATTGTACCCCTCAGATGCCGAGCTCATACATGATCACAGCATCTGAGTGTAAAATTAACAATACATTATTTTTTTAAATCAAACTTACCTCCTCCATTTGCTCTCGACGGGCTGGCCGCCGCTATCTTGCTTGAAGATCTCGGCCGAAATCCTGTGCGGCGCGAGATTACGATGACGTCATCACACCGCCAGCTATTTCAGGTTAAATCGATTCGCTGACATGAAGCACGAGGAAATTCGGCTTCTAGGCAAATTGAATTTATCCTAAAATTCGGATCGATTCGCTCATCTCTAATTTTAATTATAGATATATGTTTTACATTTTACATTGCATTATGATCTGAAAGGGCTTCATGCTTTTGACAATTAGGGCGCCTTCACATGCAGCGGATTTTGTTGCAGGAAATTTCTGCGGCTGAAAATCAGTTCCTTCATCTGAATAAGGTTATTTGGGAAGCATCCACATTCATATGAATGGAACTGATTTTCAGTCGCTCAAATTCTCTGCAATAAAATCCGTTACTCAATGAGAACATATTTTAGCGCTTAATGACAAGTCACCATTTAGAGATTTTTGTCATTGTTTGCAGATACATATACGTTTTGTATGACTTTGGCCTCATGCACACGACCGTTCCGTTTTTTTGCGGTCTGCAAAATCGCGGGTCCGCAAAAAAAGGAAGCCGCCCGTGTGCCTTCCGTAATTTGCGGAACGGGCGGCTCATTGTAAAAATGCCTATTCTTGTCCGCAAAACGGACAAGAATAGGACATGCTATATTTTTTTGGGCGGGGGCCATCGAACGGTGCAAAGGATGCGGACAGCACACAGAGTGCTGTCCGCATCTTTTGCGACCCCATTGAAGTGAATGGTTCCGCACCCGAGCCGCAATAAATGCAGCTTGGATGCGGACCACAACAACGGTCATGTGCATGAGGCCTTTTTTTGTAAATCTGTCAGCTGAATGCTGCCCTGTTTAATGCTGCACTATTAAAATGCATTAAAAATGCAAAAAAAGTAAATAAAATTATTCAGGTAACAGACCCTACGGTTATGTTCAGACATGGGCGTAATCCATAGCAATTTACAGTACAAGATATGAGGATGGGGTTTCAAAATCCTATCCACAAATACCTGCAAAATTCTGTGCAGAAAAATGAGCATGCTGTAGCCTACCTATTATCTTGCAAAAAAGATGGATATTTTCACCACAAATTTTACATATTCAACATACAGTATAGGATGAAATCTTCGGTGAATCCACAGCATAATTTGAGGAATAATGAATAATAAATTAAAGAGGCGAATACTCCATCCACCTATCCGTGACTCCCCTGATATATAATCAGTGACGGCTGCCGCGCTACATGCTGATACACAACCGCCATAAGGCACTGATGGAGAGGCAGGTGGAGGGCTTCCGTCATGAATACTGCACTATGAGCACTAGAATAATAAGTCTTCTGTATTCCGGTTCTATTAACCAAATGGCAGAACATTTGGACCCATAAAAAGGACCTGACCCTAAATGATGTGTCCTTAAACTGCTTTATTTTCATACTTTCAAGCTTTTCGCAAATAGGGTCTGGGAGGCAGGTGAGTGGGGCAATGACACAACCTTAGACCATGCATACGTTATCATAGATCCCTTTGGTGACACACTACACCCCCTCAATTCACGTTTGGGCCGCTGGGGGTGAGTCTGATGATGGAGCATGCCAGCACTGCAGTTAAAGTTCACGAGGGCTGCTTTCTTTCCATGCAGCAACTAGGTGATTTTCCAGAACTTACAAGAGTCCATGAGATCTAAAAAAATTTCTGGGAGCCCACCAGACATTCTGGGAGAGTTGGCAAGTATTTAGTTTAGTGTTAAATGGGTTAACCATGGTCTGATATGATTGTGTCTGCAGCCACTAACACTAAAGGATGCATTCATCTTAATGACTTAAGCCTCATTCACACGTCTCTGTTTTGGTTAGGGCTCGTGCACACGAATGTATTTTCTCTCCGTGTCCATTCCATTTTTTTGTGGACCGTATGTGGAACCATTTATTTCAATGGGTCCGCAAAGAAAATGGAAGTTACTCCGTGTGCATTCCGTTTCCGTATGTCCGTATACCTGTTCCGCAAAAAAATAGGACATGTCCTAATATTATCCGCATTATGGACAAGGATAGTACTGTTCTATTAGGTGCCGGCTGTTCCGTTCCGCAAAATACAGAATGCACATAGACGTCATCTGGATTGTTTTGAAGACCACAAAAGATATATGGTCACGTGCATGAGCCCATAGTGATTTCTAGAGATGAGCGAATTTCTTAAAAGTTTGATTCGGCTGATTCGCCGAATTTCACCCAAAAATTTGCTCCGTGACGAAGCGCATTTTTTTGTAAGTAGTGGGTGCAAGAAGATCTCGGACGAAATCCTGTCGGCGCGAGATTACGTCATCACACCGCACAGGATTTCGGCTGAGATCTTCAAGCAAGATGGAGGCTGGTGGCCCGTCGCGAGCAAATGGAGGAGGTAAGTCAGAATTTTTTTGTTTTTTATATAATTTCAGGTTAAATCGATTCGCTGACACGAAGCACGAGGAAATTCGGCTTCTAGGCGAATCGAATTTATCCTAAAATTCGGATCGAATTCCACTTCGTAGGATTTGATTCGCTCATCTCTAGTGATTTCCATCAGTGATTGTGAGCCAAAACCAGGATTGGAGCCTCCACAGACATAAGGTATGAGGGAAAGATCTTCACCTCTTCTGTGTTTAGAGCAGCACCTGGTTTTGGCTCAAAATCACTGATGGAAATCACTGACCAAACACTAAAGTGTGAATAAGCCATTACAGAGGGTTAACACAGGGTTTTATTTTGGCTAGTAAATGGGTTTAAAGAACAAGCACACATACTTAACCCCTTAAGGACGACCACCATACATGTATGTCAGAAGTCCAGGGATTAAGGGTGTATTAGACACCCAGATCAGGCAGACGATTGTCAGGAGGGAAGCGTTCCTTCCAGGCAATCGTCTGCTCACTACCAGAGGAGACCACTGCTATTACATGCAGCGATCTCCTCCGCAAAATGGGGAGGAGCGATTGCTATGCCATCTAGTGCTGTCTAGTGGTTTGCTGGCAGCAGATTGTAATTAGACAGCACGATCTGCCACCTGCAAACAAACATTTTTAAGCATGCTTAAAAAATAACAACTGCCCGATGAATGAGCGTTTGCTCGTTCATCGGGCAATCAGCGGCAGTATTACACTGCAAGCTGATCGCTAACAAGCATTCATACGAATGTTCGTTAGCCATAATTGGGCAGAGAATCTGCCAATGTAATACACCCTTTAAGCTAGGAACTGAGCAGGTGCCATAGCTGCCAGATGCCTGCTCTTTTACACAGTAGACACCTGTAGGCAATGTCCGTGATCAGCGGTAACACTGATCATGGACATTTAACCCTTCAGATGCATGGTAAATTGTGACCATGGCATCTGAGAAGTAAAACCCCAGGAGCACTGTGCCGAGGTCGAGGTATCCGTTCGATTGCTATTGCAGCCTCGGATCCTCTGAAGGTCTGCCATAACAATGTTCCTATCGAGCCCTATCTGTGGCAGGGCTATATAGGAATATAAGGAATATCCAATAGACTGCAATGGTAATTCACTACAGTCTGTTAGAGAAGCGATCAGAGGATCTCATGTCAAAGTCCCTACAGTGTTCAATGAACAAAATAGGAAAACTAATGATTGCCAGTTATAGTCAACCAGGGTAACTTAAAAAAAAAGTTTAAAAAAGTTTTTAAAAATATAACAAAGAAAATAAAAAATATAAAAGTTTAAATCACACCTCCTTCCCCAAAATAAAACAAAAAAATACTAAACCAATAAAAAAGACACATCATGCCCATCACGGTGTGCAAAAGCGTCTGTATTATGTAAATATAACAATATCAATCCCATACGGTGAAAAAATGAAAAAAAACGCCAGTCTGCCATTTTTTCTCACTTCAACTCCTCAAAAATTTTTAGAAAAAGTGATCAAAAAGTCACACACACTTCAAAATAGTATCACTGAAAAGTACAGATCGTCCTGCAAAAATAAACTGCCTCATACAGCTCCGTAAGCATAACTACAAAAAAGTTTTAGGGGTCAGAATAAAGTGATTAGAGATTAGCGAATCGAAGTTGACGAAGTGGAATTCGATACGAATTTCAGGTTTTATTAGATTCGCACCGAATCCAAATTTCCTCGCGATTCGTGGTAACGAATCAAATTTTTTCCTGAAATGGCTGCTGCACGTGTGAGGACATGGAGCAAGGAACTCTAGGAAGGCAGGATCACCCATTATGCCATCCATGCAGCCAATCAGCAGCCAGCCCTGTGATGTCACAGCCCTATAAATTGCCTCAGCCATCTTGGATTCTGCCATTTTCCAATGTACTTAGTGCAGGGAGAGACGTCAACAGGCGCTAGGGACAGTGCTAGAAAAAACTTAATTGTGCTAAAAAAATGATTTACAAGTGCAGGGAAAGATTATTCAAGGTGTAGGGGAAGGATAGGGAGGAATCATTCCACAGCATTTATGTTGAACAGGGTTCAGTAGGGGAGGTTACAGCCTGTGTAATAGGAACAATCCTATTACACCTTGCTGCACTGACTGGGGATCCAAATTGCCATTATACAGCTCTGTAATTCCAGCAAACCGTTCTTATTAGGCCTCCTGCACACTAACGTATTTTTTTGCGGTCCGCAAAAACGGGTCCCGTTTTTCCGTGATCCGTGACCGTTTTTTCGTCCGTGGGTCTTCCTTGATTTTTGGAGGATCCACGGACATGAAAAAAAAGTCGTTTTGGTGTCCGCCTGGCCGTGCGGAGCCAAACGGATCAGTCCTGAATTACAATGCAAGTCAATGGGGACGGATCCGTTTGACGTTGACACAATATGGTGCCATTTCAAACGGATCCGTCCCTATTGACTTTCAATGTAAAGTCTGGAGTCCCTTTTATACCATCGGATCGGAGTTTTCTCCAATCCGATGGTATATTTTAACTTGAAGCGTTCCCATCACCATGGGAACGCCCCTATGTTAGAATATACTGTCGGATATGAGTTAGATCGTGAAACCTCATTTCCGACAGTATATTCTAACACAGAGGCGTTCCCATGGTGATGGGGACGCTTCTAGTTAGAATATACTACAAACTGTGTACATGATTGCCCCCTTACAGGGGGCCGTGATCAGCACAATTAACCCCTCAAGTGCCGCACCTGAAGGGGTTAATTGTACTATCATATCCCCCTGTAAGAGATCAGGGCTGCCAGGCAGCAGGGGGCAGACCCCCCCCCTCCCCAGTTTGAATATCATTGGTGGCCAGTGCGCCCCCCCCCCTTCCTCCCTCTATTGTAATAATTTGTTGGTGGCAGTGTGCGCCCCCCCCCCCTTCCTCCCTCTATTGTAATAAATCGTTGGTGGCACAGTGTGCGCCCCCCATCGGCCCCCCCCCTCTATAGCATTAACAACATTGGTGGCCAGTGTGCGGCCTCCCATCTCTCCCCCCCCCCCCCCCCGATCATTGGTGGCAGCGGGTTACTAGCAATAGTACAATAGTAAAAGATTCATACTCACCTGGGAGCTGCGATGTTCGTGTCCGGCCGGGAGCTCCTCCTACTGGTAAGTGACAGTTCATTTAGCAATGCGCCGCACAGACCTGAGGCTGTCACTTACCAGTAGGTGGAGCTCCCGGCCGGACACGAACATCGCAGCAGCCGGTAAGTATGAATTTTCTACTATTGTACTATTGCTATGTAACCATGGCAACCAGGACTGTAGTAGCGTCCTGGTTGCCATGGTTACCGATCGGAGCCCCAGCGGAACGCCAGGCAGCAGGGGGCAGTCTTGTACACAGTTTGTAGTGTATTCTAACTAGAAGCGTCCCCATCACCATGGGAACGCTTCTGTGTTAGAATATACTGTCGGTTCTGAGTTTTCACGAAGTGAAAACTCAGCTTTGAAAAAGCTTTATGCAGACGGATCTTCGGATCCGTCTGTATAAAAACTAACCTACGGCCACGGATCACGGACACGGATGCCAATCTTGTGTGCATCCGTGTTCTTTCACGGACCCATTGACTTGAATGGGTCCGTGAACCGTTGGCCGTGAAAAAAATAGGACATGTCATATTTTTTTCACGGCCATGAAACACGGATCACGGATGCGGCTGCAAAACGGTGCATTTTCCGTTTTTTCCACGGACCCATTGAAAGTCAATGGGTCCGCGAAAAATAACAGAAAACGGCACAACGGCCACGGGTGCACACAACGGTCGTGTGCAGGAGGCCTTAGGCTAAGTTCACACGAACGTGTGTGATCTGTGGCCGTATTGCGGCCCGCAAATTGCGGGCCGCAATACACGGCCACAGTTCCGTGTGAATTCCGCATCACGGATGCGGACCCATTCACTTCAATGGGTCCGCTAATCCGGAATCGCGGAACGGCCGCACGGGACGGGACCCCTCGGAAGCACTACAGAGTGCCTCCGTGGGGTTACGTCCCGTACTTCCATTCCGCTAAAAGATAGAACAAGTCCTATCTTTTAGCGGAACGGCCGGATCGCGGACCCATTAAAGTGAATGGGTCCGCGATCCGATGCGGCTGATCTAAGGCCGGCGATCGTGCATTGCGGCCCACTATTTACGGGCCGCAGCACAGGCACGGGTCACACACGTTCGTGTGAACTCGGCCTTAGGGTGCAAGTGCTATTTGATACAGGCATTAACAAGGTTTATTACAAGGAAATATTTCTACATCTTATTTGCCCTTGTGCGGTGCAGTTATATGTTCTAAAGCATTTTTGGCTTGTATTAGTGGGAAAAAAGGGCTTATTAGCCGTTGTGTGGTGAAGTGCGAAAATTGCAGCCCTTTTTGGTGTGTATCAGTGGTAAAAAAAAAAATGCCGTTCAGCAGGGAATAGTGATGGACGAACATTGGCCGGGACAGTTCGCGAACGTGAATGCGCATTCGCAATCAAATGTATGCAAACCGTGTGTTCGCAGCGGGCCCCATAGACTTGAATGGCAGACGAACCTGAAAAACCTTCAGGTCATATTTGCAGCCACCAAATAATTACTAGAAGTGCACAAATAGTCCCACAAACATAGACAGTGACGTACCAGATGTATTATTCGAATTTGCAATCTCCATTCATTTTTTTTTTTCAATGCAAAATATCGGCAATGGAATTTTCACATATGCGCATGCGCAAAATAGGCGCGGCCTACTACAGCAACTGGTTTCCACCAGACCGAAGTTGGATGCGATCAGAAAAGATGGTTGGCAACAATTTTGGCAATGTTGAGAAAGAACTTCTCACTGTAAGTAATTTGACATTAAAGCAGTGTATTTGATTAAATTTCACATGCATGTTAGAACAATCGCTGTATATGCAGATTGAGTATTTTAAAAAAGCGCCATTTTGAAAATCCCTAATGATGCGATAATTATTTTTCGCTATAGACACAACTTCACATTTTATAAGGTCTCATGAGATATTAGTGATTGGTGCACTAAGTATTGTTGTGAGAACTTGCCAATATAGGCCCCAAAAATTAGCCAATAGGCATTCACCTGACAGGACACAACTTTGTAGGATTCTGTGGCTGGAGGGACATTAGGCAGTCACAGGATAAAAATGTAACTGTCGGCTAGTACAGGCCACAAAAATTAGGCATTCAACGGACATAAAAGGCCTTTTATGCCGCTGTATTTACCTAAGACAGGGACCATGATTTGTTCTGGGTGGTGGCGGATATGTGTTGGCTGTCATGAGGAAATTCAATCAAACGTGGTGGACTCGTCACATGTGTTGAATTCCTCCCAGATCCATGCCTCATTCATTTTTAGAAATGTGAGGTAGTCCACACTGTCGTGAGCTAGGCAAGTGCGCTTATCGGTCACGATCCCCCCTGCTGCGCTGAACGTCCTTTCGGACCAGTAGAAATTATTGGTTCCAATAGTGTTTGTCACTCTGCGTAGATGCGGTAAACGCAGAAAAAACGCAAACAAATGCTGCACTACCCAAATGCACTATATAGAAAGTATATTATTGGTATATAACTCCCCTGCTTCAATCAATTTTTTGGGGGGCAACTGGTAAATCACACCAGTAGAAATTATTGGTTCCAATAGCGTTTGTCACTCTGTGTAGATGCGGTAACGCAGCAAAACCGCAAACAAATGCTGGACTACCTAAATGCACTATATAGAAAGTATATTATTGGTATATAACACCCCTGCCTCAATCAGTTTTTTGGGGGGCAACTGGTAAATCACACCAGTAGAAATTATTTGTTCCAATAGCATTTGGCACTCTGTGTGGCTGCAGTAACACAGCAAAACCGCACACAACTGATGCACAATACAATTGCACTATAATATACTTTCTATGTTAGAAAGTATATTATAAGTATATTACACCCCTCAGTATGTCACACCTATCGATAGCACACCTATACCAGTCCTTAAAAGGACTTTTGTGGCCCTATTAGCTAGCGTTTGGTGTCCCTAACAGCCTGTCCCTGCTCCACACAGCAACCTCTCCCTACACTGGCAAAAGACTGAATGTAAAATGGCGGCCAGATCAGGTTTATTTATA
The DNA here is from genome assembly GCF_905171765.1 of Bufo bufo. Classification (NCBI taxonomy): domain Eukaryota; kingdom Metazoa; phylum Chordata; class Amphibia; order Anura; family Bufonidae; genus Bufo; species Bufo bufo. The sequence goes on along the minus strand of NC_053395.1, from coordinate 153,317,405 downwards.
AGGTAGGGGGTATGTCCATGTGCTGAACCGTCTCAATTGGCTGTCCTGTACCACCTGATGGATGTGTCATGGGTCAAAGTTCTTCACAATGTAAAAGAATATGGTGGTCGCGAATATCGCCATATGTTCGCATGTTCGATGAATCGTGAACGCGCAAAGTTCCCCGCGAAACGACCGCCAGCCGAACCACAAGGCCATCTCTAGCGGTTCCATTGTACTATAGCCATTTACAGGATGTATTAATAGGATAGATACGTACGTCCTATTAGCCGTTCTACGGTGAATTGTGATTGTTATATTATTTTTTTTTTGGGTGTATTAATAGGAAAAATAATTTGTCTTATTAGCCGGTCTGCAGTGAACCGACATTGTTATACTGTCATTGTTAGGGTATATTAATGGGAAAAATAAGGACGGGTTTTAGCCATTCTGCAGTGAATTGACATTGTCATACAGACATTGTTGCGCTGTATTAACCACCTCAGCCCCCTTAGCTTAAACACCCTTAATGACCAGGCCACTTTTTACACTTCTGACCTACACTACTTTAACAGTTTATTGCTCGGTCATGCAACTTACCACCCAAATGAATTTTACCTCCTTTTCTTCTCACTAATAGAGCTTTCATTTGGTGGTATTTCATTGCTGCTGACATTTTTACTTTTTTTGTTATTATTCAAAATTTAACGATTTTTTTGCAAAAAAATGACATTTTTCACTTTCAGTTGTAAAATTTTGCAAAAAAAACGACATCCATATATAAATTTTGCTCAAAATTTATTGTTCTACATGTCTTTGATAAAAAAAAAAATGTTTGGGTAAAAAAAAAAAATGGTTTGGGGAAAAGTTTTCCGCTTTTTGAAGCAGCTCTGACTTTCTGAGCACTTGTCATGTTTCCTGACGTTCTACAATGGCCAGACAGTACAAACACCCCACAAATGACCCCATTTCGGAAAGTAGACACCCTAAGGTATTCGCTGATGGGCATAGTGAGTTCATAGAACTTTTTATTTTTTGTCACAAGTTAGCGGAAAATTATGATTTTTTTTTTTTTTTTCTTACAAAGTCTCATATTCCACTAACTTGTGACAAAAAATAAAAACTTCTATGAACTCACTATGCCCATCAGCGAATACCTTGGGGTGTCTTCTTTCCAAAATGGGGTCACTTGTGGGGTAGTTATACTGCCCTGGCATTCTAGGGGCCCAAATGTGTGGTAAGTAGTTTGAAATCAAAATCTGTAAAAAATGGCCGGTGAAATCCGAAAGGTGCTCTTTGGAATGTGGGCCCCTTTGCCCACCTAGGCTGCAAAAAAGTGTCACACATGTGGTATCTCCGTACTCAGGAGAAGTTGGGCAATGAGTTTTGGGGTGTCATTTTACATATACCCATGCTGGGTGAGAGAAATATCTTGGCAAAAGACAACTTTTCCAATTTTTTTATACAAAGTTGGCATTTGACCAAGATATTTATCTCACCCAGCATGGGTATATGTAAAATGACACCCCAAAACACATTGCCCAACTTCTCCTGAGTACGGAGATACCACATGTGTGACACTTTTTTGCAGCCTAGGTGGGCAAAGGGGCCCACATTCCAAAGAGCACCTTTCGGATTTCACCGGCCATTTTTTACACATTTTGATTTTTAAAATACTTCCCACACATTTGGGCCCCTAGAATGCCAGGGCAGTATAACTACCCCACAAGTGACCCCATTTTGGAAAGAAGACACCCCAAGGTATTCCGTGAGGGGCATGGCGAGTTCCTAGAATTTTTAATTTTTTGTCACAAGTTAGCGGAAAATGATGATTTTTATTATTTTTTTTTTCTTACAAAGTCTCATATTCCACTAACTTGTGACAAAAAATAAAAACTTCCATGAACTCACTATGCCCATCAGCGAATACCTTGGGGTGTCTTCTTTCCAAAATGGGGTCACTTGTGGGGTAGTTATACTGCCCTGGGATTCTAGGGGCCCTAATGTGTGGTAAGTAGTTTGAAATCAAAATCTGTAAAAAACGGCCGGTGAAATCCGAAAGGTGCTCTTTGGAATGTGGGCCCCTTTGCCCACCTAGGCTGCAAAAAAGTGTCACACATCTGGTATCCCCGTACTCAGGAGAAGTTGGGCAATGTATTTTGGGGTGTCATTTTACATATACCCATGCTGGGTGAGATAAATATCTCGGTCAAATGCCAACTTTGTATAAAAAAATGGGAAAAGTTGTCTTTTGCCAAGATATTTCTCTCACCCAGCATGGGTATATGTAAAAAGACAACCCAAAACACATTGCCCAACTTCTCCTGAGTACGGGGATACCAGATGTGTGACACTTTTTTGCAGCCTAGGTGGGCAAAGGGGCCCACATTCCAAAGAGCAACTTTCGGATTTCACCGGCCATTTTTTACAGATTTTGATTTCAAACCACTTCTCACGCATTCGGCCCCTAAAATGCCAGGGCAGTATAACTACCCCACAAGTGATCCCATTTTGGAAAGAAGACACCCCAAGGTATTTCGTGATGGGCATAGTGAGTTCATGGAAGTTTTTATTTTTTGTCACAAGTTAGTGGAATATGAGACTTTGTAAGGGAAAAAAAAAAATCATCATTTTCCGCTAACTTGGGACAAAAAATAAAAAATTCTAGGAACTCGCCATGCCCCTCACGGAATACCTTGGGGTGTCTTCTTTCCAAAATGGGGTCACTTGTGGGGTAGTTATACTTCCCTGGCATTCTAGGGGCCCTAATGTGTGGTAAGTAGGTAAATGACCTGTGAAATCCGAAAGGTGCTCTTTGGAATGTGGGCCCCTTTGCCCACCTAGGCTGCAAAAAAGTGTCACACATGTGGTATCGCCGTATTCAGGAGAAGTTGGGCAATGTGTTTTGGGGTGTCTTTTTACATATACTCATGCTGGGTGAGAGAAATATCTCGGCAAAAGACAACTTTTCCCATTTTTTATACAAAGTTGGCATTTGACCAAGATATTTATCTCACCCAGCATGGGTATATGTAAAATGACACCTCAAAACACATTGCCCAACTTCTCCTGAGTACGGCGATACCAGATGTGTGACACTTTTTTGCAGCCTAGATGCGCAAAGGGGCCCACATTCCTTTTATGAGTGCATTTTTAGACATTTGGATCCCAGACTTCTTCTCACGCTTTAGGGCCCCTAGAATGCCAGGGCAGTATAAATACCCCACATGTGACCCCATTTTGGAAAGAAGACACCCCAAGGTATTTAATGAGGGGCATGGCGAGTTCATAGAATTTATTTTTTTTGGGCACAAGTTAGCGGAAATTGATATTTATTTTTTTTTCTCACAAAGTCTCCCTTTCCGCTAACTTGGGACAAAAATTTCAATCTTTCATGGACTCAATATGCCCCTCACGGAATACCTTGGGGTGTCTTCTTTCCGAAATGGGGTCACATGTGGGGTATTTATACTGCCCTGGCATTCTAGGAGCCCTAAAGCGTGAGAAGAAGTCTGGAATATAAATGTCTAAAAATTTTTACGCATTTGGATTCCGTGAGGGGTATGGTGAGTTCATGTGAGATTTAATTTTTTTGACACAAGTTAGTGGAATATGAGACTTTGTAAGAAAAAATATATATATTTCCGCTAACTTGGGCCAAAAAAATGTCTGAATGGAGCCTTACAGGGGGGTGATCAATGACAGTGGGGTGATCAATGACAGGGGGGTGATCAATGACAGGGGGGTGATCAGGGAGTCTATATGGGGTGATCACCCCCCTATAAGGCTCCATTCAGACGTCCGTATGTGTTTTGCGGATCTGATCCATGTATCAGTGGATCCGTAAAAATCATATGGACATCTGAATGCAGCCTTACAGGGGGGTGATCAATGACAGGGGGGTGATCAGGAAGTCTATATGGGGTGATCACCCCCGTCATTGATCACCCCCCTGTAAGGCTGCATTCAGATGTCCGTATGCGTTTTGCGGATCCGATCCATGTATCAGTGGATCCGTAAAAATCATACGGACATCTGAATGCAGCCTTACAGGGGGGTGATCAATGACAGGGGGGTGATCAGGGAGTCTATATGGGGTGATCACCCCCGTCATTGATCACCCCCCTGTAAGGCTGCATTTAGATGTCCATATGTGTTTTGCGGATCCGATCCATGTATCAGTGGATCCGTAAAAATCATACGGACATCTGAATGCAGCCTTACAGGGGGGTGATCAATGACAGGGGGGTGATCAGGGAGTCTATATGGGGTGATCACCTCCGTCATTGATCACTCCCCTGTAACGCTCCATTCAGACGTCCGTATGTGTTTTGCGGATCCGATCCATCTATCAGTGGATCCGTAAAAATCATAAGGATGTCTGAATGGAGCCTTACAGGGGGTTATCAATGACAGGGGGGTGATCAATGACAGGGGGGTGATCAATGACAGGGGGGTGATCAGGGAGTCTATATGGGGTGATCTGGGGTGATCAGGGGTGAATAAGGGGTTAATAAGTGACGGGGGAGGTGTAGTGTAGTGTGGTGCTTGGTGCTACATATTACTGAGCTACCTGTGTCCTCTGGTGGTCGATACAAACAAAGGGGACCACCAGAGGACCAGGTAGCAGGTATATTAGACGCTGTTATCAAAACAGCATCTAATATACCTGTTAGGGGTTAAAAAAAACACATCTCCAGCCTGCCAGCGAACGATCGCCGCTGGCAGGCTGGAGATCCACTCGCTTACCTTCCGTTCCTGTGAACGCGCGCGCCTGTGTGCGCGTATTCACAGGAAATCTCGCGTCTCGCGAGAGGACGCGCCGGCGTGTCCAGGAGGAATCAATCAACCACCTCCAGGACGCGTCGCTGCGTTCGGCGGTCCGGAGGTGGTTAATAGCAAAAATAAATGGGTTATTAGCCGTTCTGCGGTGAATTTACATTGTCATGTAGTGGGGATATTTTTTGTGAAACAGCCTTTTTTGGGAAAATTAATGGGTGATTGTAGACTTCCTTTTGCTGAACGGACCGAATTACGTTGAATAGCCATTCAGTGGTGAATTTTTTTTGTGAAACAGTCTTTTTTGGAAAAATTAGTCGGTAGCTGTAAGTACGGTCTATGACAATATATGTCCTTTAAGGCCCACTGGGTAAATGTGGTTCCTGGACAGCCACACCAGCAACTTGGCCAGGTGACGCTGCTTTCGCCTCCACGTTCTTATCACACCGTTGGTCCAGCGACAATGTCCGCCTCTGCCTCTTCATCCTCCACCGTGTCCTCAGCCTCCACTGCAGGGACAATTCACAGTGCCCCTTCAGCATACCACATGTGCAGGGCACGGTGGTGTCACGCTGTTCTGCACCTCGTTTGCCCGGGCAAACAGAGTCACACAGGGGAGGAACTTCATCAAGATATCAAATCCTGGCTTTCTCCGCGACAACTCAAAAATGGAACCATGGTGACCGACAACAGGAAGAACATTGTGTCAGTGCTGCGTCAAGGAGGGCTGAGCCATGCACCCTGCATGGCACACGTGTTCAATCTGGTTGTCAAGCGTTTCCTGAAGTTTTCCACCCATCTGCAAGACATCCTAAAAATGGCCAGGAAACTGCATGCACTTCAGCCACTCGTACACCGCAAAGCACACCCTCCTTGAGCTGCAGCGGCAGAACGGCATCCCCATAGGCTGATATGCCACGTTTCCACCCATTGGAATTCCACCCTCCATATGTTGGACCGACTATACGAACAGAGAAAGACCATAAATGATTTCTTGATGATCCAAGTGGACAGGAGTACTCCCCTGTGTAACTTCGATGTCAGCCAGTGGCAGCTCATGTGTGACATCTGCCATTTGCTCAGGCCCTTTGAGGAGGCCACGTTATTTGTCAGTCGCCAGGACTATGGGATGAACGATGTCATTCCACTGCTTCATGTCCTGGAACAAAGGCTGGTAAATATGACTGGTCAGGTAGGTGACTGGAGACGTGGTGCCTAGATCTCACGGCCACATGAGCCCTGTAGGGGCTGAACTGGAGGAAGAGGAGGAGGAGGAAATTGGAGCACAAGCAATGTGTAGCGAAATGCGTGGTTTTTCTACACAGGTGACAGGAGAGGAAGAGAAGGAGCAGCCAGAGGAGCTACAGGGCGATGAGGAAGAGGAGGTAGAGGACTTGCGCAAATGGCCCGCTGCATGCTCACTTGCTTGCGTAGTGAGCGGCGAATTGTCACCATTCGGCAAAGGGATCACTTCTGGCTCTCCACCTTGTTAGACCCTCGCTACCGGTCCAAAATGGGAGCCTTTTTTTACATCCGCTGAGAGGGAGGACAAACTGAACTACTATAGAGACAACCTATGTAGTCAGTTGCCCGCTGCCTATCTGCGCCATCGTCCATCCTGTCGTAGGTCTGACCTAGGGGGCCCTCTGCGCTCACGTTCCACTGCAATGGCTGCTGGCGAGGGGTGGGGTGGCAGGAGCAGTACCAGCTTCATCAGCAGCAGCCTGAGTCTAGAGTCGCTCATGAGCAGCTTCCTTCAATCACCTAGTGAAGAAACTATTTACCAGCAGCTAGACCTAGAGCAGGACCTGAACCAGCAGCTGGTGGCATACTTTGATAGCTCCCTGGCACCCCACATTGAAGATCCGCTGGACTACTGGGCAGCCAAACTGGATTTGTGGCCACAACTAGCAGAGTTTTCCCTGGAAAAGCTGTCCTGCACAGCCAGTAGTGTTGCATCAGAGAGAGTGTTTAGTGCGGGGGGGGGGGGGGCATAGTTACCCCAAGAAGAACTCGCTTGTCCACCCAAAATGTGGAGAGTCTGACCTTTGTCAAGATGAATCAGACGTGGATTAGCCAGGATTTCCACCCACCAATGCCTGATGCGTCAGACTAGATCATCCATGATGCCACACCAACACTTTGACAAAAGAAACTGGTTTCTTATGGCTACCTGCCTCAGCTACTATTCTGATGCTGCCACACTCTGTGGCCTCCTGATGCTGATGCCACCTCCACACTATGTCACTTTGCCACTCTGTGGCCTCCTCATGCTGCTGCCACCTCCACACTATGTCACCTTGCCACTTTTTGGCCTCCTGATGCATCTAACACCTCCACACTATGTCATCTTGCCACTCTGTGGTCTCCTGATGCTGCTGCCACCTCCACACTATGTCACCTTGCCACTCTGTGGCCTCCTGATGCTGCTGCAACCTCCACACTATGTCACCTTGCCACTCTGTGGCCTCCTCATGCTGCCACCACCTCCACACTGTCATTGTGCCACTCTGTGGCCTCCTCTTGATGCTGCCACCACCTCCAGTCTCTGTCATTGGGCCACTCTGTTGTCTCCTCATGCTGATTCCACATCACCACTAAGTCATAGGCCCACTCTGTGGACTTTTCATGCTGAACAACTAAACGCAATTGCAAACAAAACTGACTGAACTTGCTTGTAAAATGGTGCGAGTTTCACTGAACGCATCCGGACCTAATCCGTCACACTCGTGTGAAAGAACCCTTAGTCAGATAATATGATGGCTTCATGGTGGATATTACAGTGCAGGGTACACCCACTTTTTATTGTCAGACATTTTGTTACAATATACTGAGATCCACATAGCCGGTAGGATCACAATTTAGAGCAGGGATGCCCAGCCTGCGGCCCTCCAGCTGTTGCAAAATTACAACTCCCAGCATGCTAGCTATCAGCCTACAGCAGGGCATAGTGGGAGTTATAGTTTTACAACAGCTGGAGGGCCGCAGGTTGAGCATCCCTCATTTAGAGGGTTAAAAGTTGCTTGTGTCTAACTGGCAACTAAATTATTCACCAATAAATTATCTAGTTCAGCTGTGTTAAATAATGGAAGGGCACATTTTTGTGAGAGATATTTTAGTAACAGGGGAGGAAGGGGGTGTCAATTCTGAGCTGTAAGGAACCTGCTTTATACATTTGATTGCACTTTTATATCTCATTCTTTATGCTAAAGAGAATGTATCACCATGTTTTTTTTTTACTTTTAATTATTTACAATGTGCTAACATGTATTTTTACCTGTTTTCTTTACAAAATGTCCACAATAAATGATTTATCCATCTTTTCCTCCCTCCCATTTCCAAAAAATTAGAATCAGAACTTCATTAGAATCAGAGAGAGCACACCTGGTATACATGTGTGTATTTCAACAATATGTATGTGTTGTGTAAGTGGTACTCTTAATCATTATGGAGAGCCCATGGTACACCAAGTATGCATACACTGTATTGTAGACCAGGCGATACCCCTCTGGGTTGCTGACCTTTCACATTAGCTTTCCTAAACCTGTTCGACACTGGCAGATGTTTGACATGATAATTTGCATATATTTTACCCAGAAATCCAGAAGAGCATTGTTAAGCCTACAATAGTTGTCATGTGTATGAACTGGTCTCCATAATAGAAATAGTACCCATCCAGAGGTTCCTCCTCTGCACCTAGATATGTTGTTCTTATTTTCTTTTTTCTGATTAAGGGCTTTTGTCGTGAAAGAATTACTTGCAGATGTAAGGTTGACTTAGCTATTTTTCTTGTTTTGCTACATAAGCTTGTTTGAAAGGCATCAAGGGATCTCTGTCAGTTTGCTGTGTGAAAATAATGCAGCACTCATATGGCTGCTGTGTTATTCTCACTGTTTACCTACTTGCTGTGCAGTAGCAAGTAGGTATATTATAGCGCTCTACTGTCCACCTAAGCATACATCACCTGTATAGCAAAAACAGACAGCACACCTTTAACAATTTTATTCCACCATTTTGATTCAACATCATATGAACCACAGAGACCTCCAAAGTAATATTCAACTGAAAGTGAGGCAAGAGAATCACAACATCCCATAAAATGTATTCATCTCTCAATAAAACATGCAAGGTTTTCTCTTTCTAGAAGGACAAGAGAACCAGAATGTGTCAAGAGAGACTTGTCTTACTTTGTTGACTTACCTTGTGGGTGTGAATAGGCTTACTCTCTCTCTCTCTCTCTCTCTCTCTTTCTCTCTCTCTCTCTCTCTATCTGTCTCCCTCTCTCTCTCTCTCTCTCTCTCTCTCTCGTTCTCTCATCTCAAATTTATTCATATCAACTAGGTAGGCTTAATTATCAGAGCTATTACACTGTAAATTAACAAAGTTCATTTAAAAAAAAAAAATTCAATTATGTAGTGCTGCCACATGAACAGCAAACACAACTATGTAGTGCACTTCATAAGCTTTCAAATATTCAGCTAATGAGCTGATTTTGTGGGGAATTAGCTTATTTTTTCATTACTTGCAGCTCTCCATGAGATCCTTTCACTTCCGTATCTTATATAGCATTGTGGGTTGAGAGTGCTTGGTTCGGCAGTTATAACATTACAGTGGTTATTACTAATGTTACATGTGCAGCAGGCCAGGAGGAGTTTGTGGAGGATGGAAGTTGTAGTCATGGCTCTGAGGGTCATGGCAGCATGAAGAGACAACAGAGCGGCACAATGACAGAATCTGGAGGTGGCAGCAGCATGAGGAGACCACAGAGCGGCACAATGACAAAGCCTGGAGGTGGCGGCAGCATCAGGAGGCCACAGAGTGGCAAGGTGACATACTGTGGAGGTGGGTGGCAATACCAGTACCCTCTGAAGATGGTGGGTGAAAGACGGATCACTTGGCATCAGATGTGTGGATCACCCATACTGACATGCATGCAGCCAATCAGCAGCCAGCCAGCCCTGTGATGTCTCAGCCCTATAAATACAGCAGCCATCTTAGATTCTGCCATTCACCAGCATACTTAGTGCAGGGAGAGACGTGTCTGCAGGCGCTAGGTACAGTGATAAAAAAAATCATCATTCTACTAAAAAAAATAGATTTACAAGTGCAGGGAAAGATTATTCAAGGTGTAGGGAAAGGATGGGGAGGAATATTTCCACAGCATTTTGTTGAACAGGGTTCATTCAGGGAGGTGACAGCCTGGGTAATAGGAACATTCCTATTAGACCTTGCAGCACTGACTGGGCACCCAAATTGCCATTATACAGCTCTGTAATTCCAGCAAAACGTTCTTATTAGGGTGCAAGTGCTGTTTGATAAAGGCATTAACAGGGGTTATTACAAGGAAATATTTCTACGTCTTATTTGCCCTTGTGCGGTGCACTTATGTGTAGTAAAGGCTTTTGTGGGGTGTTTTTAGCGGAAAAAGAAAAAATATATTTGCCGCTCAGTGATGTAGTTATTTCTTGTAAAGCCTTTGTGACATGTATTAGCGCAAAAAGAAAAAATACATTTACCGCTCTGCAGTGCACTTATCTGTAGTAAAGGCTTTGGTGGGGTGTTTTAGCGCAAAAAGAAAAAATATATTTCCCGCTTAGCAGTGCAGTTATCTGTAGTAAAGGCTTTGGTAAGGTGTTTTAGCGGAAAAAGAAAAAAATTATTTGCTGCTCAGCGGTGTAGTTATTTCTTGTTAAGCCTTTTGTGACGTGTATTAGCACAAAAATTAAAAATACATTTACCGCTCTGCGGTTTACTTATCTGTAGTAAAGGCTTTGGTGGGGTGTTTTAGCGCAAAAAGAAAAATGACATTTGCCATTCTGTGGTGCAGTTATTTCTTGTAAACCCTTTTGTGACGGTTATTAGCGCAAAAAGAATAAATACATTTACCGCACTGCGGTGCACTTTTCTGTAGTAAAGGCTTTGGTGGGGTGTTTTAGCGGAAAATAACTGCAGAAGTGACCTGAGAATATATATCTTCTTGGACTGAAATAGGCCACTATATGCTTTGACCAGAAAAAAAAATAGAGTGAAGTGCGTATATTTTTTTTTGGTCGTACGGAAATACGCCCCTATACGCTTTCACCTGAAATAACTGCAACAGTGCAGTATGTATATATATTTATTGTTGTACTGAAATACGCCCCTATACTCTTTCACCAGAAATAACTGCAACAGTGCACTGCATATATATATATTTTTTTTTTACTGAAATACACCCCTATATGCTTTCACCAGAAATAACTGCAACAGTGCAGTGCGTATATATTTTTCTTTGTTACTGAAATACGCCCCTATATGCTTTCACCAGAAATAACTGCAGAAGTGAAATGCGTATATATTTTTCTTGTAGTACTGAATAAGATACTAAGATATAAGTCTCTAAAGGCTTTTCAACATAAAACTTGCAGCCCAATAACAAAAAGCTGCAATGACAGAGCTGTCTAATGACTAATTGGATCCCCAAATAATCGTTCCCTGCACTTGTAAATTACTGTCCTATCAATGTCCCTAGCCCCTTCTGTTGTCTCTCCCTGCACTAAGATGCTTTGAAATGATTCCTCCCTATCCTTTCCCTGCACTTATAAATAGTTTTTTCTGTCTTTTTTTTTTCCACAATGAGGTTTTTCCAATTGCTGTCCCTAGTGCCTTCACACGTCTGTCCCAGCACTCTGAACGCTGGAAAATGGCAGAATCTAAAATGGCTGCCGTATTTATAGGGTTGTGACATCACAGGTCTGGCTGGCTGCTGATTGGCTGCATGCAGGCATGTCAATCTGGTTGATCCCGCCTTCCCAGAGTTCCATGCCCCATGTCCTCAGTCCTCACACGTGTAGCCACCATTTTAGGAAAATTGCGATTTGTTACCACGATGTGCGAGGAAATTTGTATTCATTGCGAATCTAATTTTTCCTGAAATTCTAAACGTATTCCACTTTGTCAGATTCGATTCGCTCATCTTTAATCACTCTCTTTCCAAGTGGTGGACTCTGCAGAGAACTGATGGCTTGTGCTGAGCCAAGGTGGAGAGTCCTAATCCGTCATTTCTTTGCTAAAAAGGCAGTACCAGCCCTGCACAAATATGTAGAACAGAAGGTGGGCGAGTCCTTGATCCTGTCGGTGTCTGCCAAAGTGCACGGCAGCGCTGACGTGTGGAGCTGTGACTACGGTCAGGGACAGTACATGTCATTTACAGCCCACTGGCTGAATGTGGTTCCTGCACAGCAACACCAGCAACTTGGCCAGGTGACGCTGCTTTCGCCTCCACGTTGCCACGCCATTGCTCCAGCGACAATGTCCGCCTCTGCCTCCTCAGCCTCCACTGCAGGGACAATTCACAGTGACCCTCCAGCATACCACATAGGCAGGGCACGGTGGTGTCACGCTGTTCTTGAACTTGTTTGCCTTGGCGAACGGTGTCACACAGGGGAGGATCAAATCCTGGCTTTCTCTCCAAAAACTCAAAATCGGAACCATGGTGACCGACAACGGGAAGAACATTGTGTCCTTGCTGCGTCAAGGAGGGCTGAGCCATGAGCCCTGCATGGCACACATGTTCAATCTGGTTGTCAAGCGTTTCCTGAAGTCTTCCACCCATCTGCAAGACATCATAAAAATGGCCAGGAAACTTTGCATGCATTCCAGCCACTCGTACACCGCGAAGCACACTCTCCTTGAGATGCAGCGGCAGAACAGCATCCCCCAACATAGGCTGATATGCTACGTTTCCACCCATTGAAATTCCACCATCCATATGTTGGACCAACTTGTCACGGAACCATGAACCAGACGTACAACAAGAGATAAGTGAAAATAAGAAGGCTTTATTGAAAATAAAGCTGTAAAGCAAAAGTCCAAACGGATGGTGAAACCGAAGCAGAGTCTTTGAGAGGCCAGGGGTCAGGAACCAGAAGGGTAGTCAGACGAAGCCAGGATCAGGAACCAGCAGGGTAGTCAGATGAAGCCAGGATCAGGAACCAGCAGGGTAGTCAGACGAAGCCAGGATCAGGAACCAGCAGGGTAGTCAGACAAAGCCAGGATCAGGAACCAGCAGGGTAGTCAGACGAAGCCAGGATCAGGAACCAGAAGCAGCAGCAGTCTTAGAAGCATGTGAACACAGGAGGACCAAGCAAGGAACTGAAGCCACAGACCTCCTATATATATGAGCTAGGCATCCAGCTCCTCCCAGTGGGAAGGAGGAGCCGCAGGGTGGAAGGCTACAAGAAACCCAGAAACCAAGATGGCCGCCAGCACATGTCAAACGAAGGAGAACAGCAAGAAGGTAAGACCATGACAGTACCTCCCCCTCAAGGGCCCCTCCTCCGCGGAGCAAAAAAACGGTTTCTGAGGGAAGCGTGCGTGGAAGGCTCGGAGCAAGGCAGGAGCATGGACATCTGCGGAGGGAACCCAGGAACGCTCCTCTGGACCATAACCACGCCAATGGACCAAAAACTGCACCCGATCGCGGACCAGGCGTGAGTCCAGGATATTGCTCACCTCATACTCCTCACGATTGCCCACTCGGACCGGACGAGGCCGAGGAACCGAGGAAGTGAAACGATTACACACCAGTGGCTTCAACAGGGAGACATGAAACACGTTAGAGATCCGCATGCCAGGAGGAAGCGCAAGGGCATAGGCTACCGGGTTTACCCTGCGAAGCACTCGGAAGGGACCAACAAAGCGAGGCGCCAGCTTGGGAGTGGGCACTCGAAGGTTGAGGTTGCGGGTGGACAACCATACACGGTCTCCGACCTGGTAGGAAGGAGCAGGCGCTCGTCTGCGATCAGCCTGGAGTCTCTGGCGCTGCGCAGAGGCCTCAAGGGACTTCTGGATCTGTACCCAAGAAGCACGTAGGACGGAAAGGTGATCCTCCACAGCCGGAATATCCTGGGGAGAGAATACCTCCGGTAACACAGCAGGTTGGAACCCATAATTGGCCATGAAGGGAGACGTCCCAGAGGAAGAGTTCACCGCCGTGTTCCTGGCAAACTCAGCCCAAGGCAGGAGGTCAACCCAATTGTCTTGGTGATCGGAGACATAGCAACGAAGTAATTGCTCCAAGGCCTGATTGGATCGTTCTGCGGCCCCATTGGACTGAGGGTGGTAGGCCGAGGAGAAGGAGAGATGAATCCCCAACTGGGAGCAAAAGGCGCGCCAGAACCTGGACACAAACTGACTCCCCCGATCCGACACAATCTCCTTGGGCAAACCGTGCAACTGGAAGACCTCCCTGGCAAAAATCGTGGCCAACTCTTGTGCAGAGGGTAACTTCTTGAGAGGAACACAGTGGCACATTTTGGAAAACCGATCCACAATCATGAGAATGACCGTATGGCCTCGGGATGCAGGGAGGTCCACAATGAAATCCATCCCCAGGTGTGACCATGGGCGCTCCCCGGTGGCTATGGGTTGCAGAAGGCCCAACGGAAGGTGCCGAGGGGACTTACTCTGGGCACAAACGGAGCATGCCGCTACATATGCGGCGATGTCGGAACGTAGGGAAGGCCACCAGAACAGACGTGAAACAGCCCAGGACAGCTGATTCTTTCCAGGATGCCCCGCGGTCTTGGAGTTATGGTAGGTTCGCAACAACCGAGTGCGCAACTCCTCAGGCACAAAACATCTGCCGTTGGGTCTCCCAGAGGGAGCACCAGATTGAGCCGCCAAAATCTGCTCACCCAGGGGAGAGGTCAGGCTGGTGCGAATGGCGGCCAGGATCTGATTCGGAGGTATGACCGAAGTCGGAATCGACTCCTCCCTGGACAGCTCGGAGTACTGCCGTGATAGGGCATCCGCCCTGATGTTCTTGGAACCGGGTAGGTAGGAGACCACGTAATTAAAACGTGACAAGAACAGAGCCCATCTGGCCTGACGTGGTGTCAATCTCTTGGCCTCAGAAAGGTAGGTCAGATTCTTATGGTCCGTCAGGATGAGAACCGGAACCACCGAACCCTCGAGCAAGTGCCTCCATTCTTTAAGGGCCTGCACGATGGCCAATAACTCCCTGTCACCAATCTGATAGTTGCACTCCGCGGAAGACAGTTTCCGGGAGTAAAACCCACAAGGAAGCAGAGGACCCTCTGGTGTTCTACGCTGAGACAGAAGGGCGCCTACTCCCGTCTCAGACGCGTCCACCTCGAGGACAAAGGGCAACCCAGGGTTGGGATGCGACAGAATCGGAGCCGACACAAAAGCGGACTTTAGGGCCTCAAAAGCTCGGATGGCCTCGAGTGGCCAGACCTGGGAATTACTGCCCTTCCTGGTCAGATCCGTGAGAGGCTTGGCCAGCATGGAAAAGTCCCTGATGAACTTCCGATAATAATTGGCGAAGCCCAAAAAGCGCTGCAGGGAACGAAGACCACTGGGCTGGGGCCACTGTAAGACAGCCGAAACCTTCTCAGGATCCATGGAGAACCCCTCAGCGGAAATGATGTAACCTAAGAAGGTTACCTGGGATCGGTGAAATTCGCATTTCTCAAGCTTACCGAACAGCTTGTTCTCTCGTAACCGTTGCAACACTCGTCTGACATCCAGAATGTGGGCCTCCATGGATTCAGAATATACCAAGATGTCATCCAAATAGACCACCACACACTGCTGCAACAGGTCACGGAAAACATCGTTGATGAATTCCTGAAAGACTGCGGGCGCATTGCACAACCCAAAGGGCATAACCAAGGATTCATAATGACCGGTCCTGGTGTTAAACGCGGTCTTCCACTCATCGCCCGCCTTGATCCTTACCAGGTTATATGCCGCCCTCAGGTCGAGTTTGGTAAAGACCGTGGCCCCTTTAAGGCGATCGAACAGCTCGGAAATCAAGGGTATCGGGTAAGCGTTCTTGATCGTGATGCGATTGAGACCCCTGTAATCGATGCAAGGCCTCAACTCACCGCCCTTCTTTTTCACAAAGAAAAATCCAGCCCCTGCCGGGGACGAGGATTTGCGAATGTGTCCGCGTGAAAGCGCCTCCCTCACGTACTCCTCCATGGCCTCATTCTCCGCTACCGACAGTGGATAGACTTTGCCACGAGGAGGAACGGCACCAGGTTGTAACTCTATGGCACAATCGTATGGGCGGTGCGGAGGTAGGGCAACCGCGCGCACCTTATCGAATACATCCCGGTACTCCTCGTATTCAGGAGGCAACAGAGAGTCCGAGGAAGTACACAGCAACTTGACAGACCCATGGATGCAACTAGCCCCACACTGCGGTGACCACGA
This sequence comes from Bufo bufo, assembly GCF_905171765.1. Taxonomy (NCBI): domain Eukaryota; kingdom Metazoa; phylum Chordata; class Amphibia; order Anura; family Bufonidae; genus Bufo; species Bufo bufo. The sequence continues at coordinate 153,301,424 of NC_053395.1, read as the reverse complement.
GAGGATCTCGGCCGATCTCCAATCGAAAGTCGGATTATGCTTCTGGAGCCAGGGGTACCCCAAGACCACCGAGTAGTGTGGAGACGAAATAACCTGGAGGCAGACCGACTCTCTGTGAACGGCACCAATGGCTATCCCCACTGGAAGGGTCTCATGAGTCACGTGTGGCGGCAGAAGGGGTCTGCCGTCTATCGCCTCAAGAGCCAGTGGGGAACCTCGAGCCTGCAGAGGAATGGAATTGTCGGCAGCGAACACACTATCAATGAACAAACCACCAGCACCAGAGTCCACCAACGCCTGGGTCGTCACCGAGCCCCCGACCCAGGAGAGGACAACAGTGATCAGTGGTTTGTCAACACGGGAAACCGGGGACGAGGAGACTCCACCCAAGATCTGCCCCCGACAGGATCTCAGGTGCGAGCGGTTTCCCGGACGGTTCGGACATGCCAACCGAAAATGCCCACCGAGACCACAGTACATGCATCGGCCCTCGCGTCTCCGGAGTACCCTCTCCCCCTCGGACAGGCGAGCAAACCCCAGCTGCATGGGTTCACCCCCAGACAAGTCATCCCCAGGAGGCGTGGGAGGAGAGGGAGGCACGGGTGGGACAGCAAACGTAGGCGCCAATCTGTTAGAAGACCTCCGCAGGCTCTCCTTAAAGGAAGGTCTCTCCCTGAGTCTGGTGTCAATCAAAATCAGGAAAGAAATAAGAGACTTGAGCTCCACTGGTAGGTCCTTAGCTGCAACCTCATCCTTCAAGGCATCCGAGAGACCATGAGAGAAAGCAGCGACCAGAGCCTCATTATTCCAGCCCACCTCTGCTGCCAGGGTACGAAACTCAATGGCGTATTCAGCTACGGATCGTGAACCCTGTCTGATGGACATAAGGAGCTTCGCAGCAGAGGCAGCACGAGCCGGCACATCGAATACCTTCCGAAGAGAAGCAACAAAACCGGAAAACTCGGCAACCACCGGATTGTTGTTCTCCCATAAAGGGCTGGCCCAGGCCAAGGCCTTGTCCGAGAGCAGCGAGATCAAGAAGCCCACCTTTGATCTCTCAGTAGGAAAGGCATGTGGCAGCAACTCGAAATAAATGCCCACCTGGTTAAGGAAACCTCGGCACTGAGTTGGCTCTCCCCCAAAGCGCTGTGGAAGAGGGGCAGAACCGGTCATACCCCGAAACACCGCAGGCGCAACAACAGGTGTCGGGGTAGACTCTGGCGCAACAACCGGAGCGGCAGTAGGAGCGACAACCGACCCATCGGCAACGGGAGCGAAATGAGCCGTGCGTTCAAGCAGGGTTAGCAACGCCACAGCGAACCGACCCAACAGGTGATCCTGCTGATCAAGTCTGGCAACCAGCATGGGTAGCGAGGATGGCCCTGTACCGTCAGAATTCATGGCTTGGTCCTAATGTCACGGAACCATGAACCAGACGTACAACAAGAGATAAGTGAAAATAAGAAGGCTTTATTGAAAATAAAGCTGTAAAGCAAAAGTCCAAACGGATGGTGAAACCGAAGCAGAGTCTTTGAGAGGCCAGGGGTCAGGAACCAGAAGGGTAGTCAGACGAAGCCAGGATCAGGAACCAGCAGGGTAGTCAGACGAAGCCAGGATCAGGAACCAGCAGGGTAGTCAGACGAAGCCAGGATCAGGAACCAGCAGGGTAGTCAGACAAAGCCAGGATCAGGAACCAGCAGGGTAGTCAGACGAAGCCAGGATCAGGAACCAGAAGCAGCAGCAGTCTTAGAAGCATGTGAACACAGGAGGACCAAGCAAGGAACTGAAGCCACAGACCTCCTATATATATGAGCTAGGCATCCAGCTCCTCCCAGTGGGAAGGAGGAGCCGCAGGGTGGAAGGCTACAAGAAACCCAGAAACCAAGATGGCCGCCAGCACATGTCAAACGAAGGAGAACAGCAAGAAGGTAAGACCATGACACAACTGTACGAACAGAGAAAGGCCATCAACGATTTCCTGATGATCCAAGTGGACAAGAGTACTCACCTGTGTTACTTTGATGTCAGCCAGTGGCAGCTCATGCGTGACACCTGCCATTTGCTCAGGCCCTTTGAGGAGGCCACGTTATTTGTCAGTCGCCAGGACTACAGGATGAACGATGTCATTCCACTGCTTCATGTCCTGGAACAGATGCTGGTAAATCTGGCTGGTCAGGGGACTGGAGACGTGGCGCCTAGATCTCACTGCCACAGGAACCCTGTGGGGGCTGAACTGGAGAAGGAGGAGGAGGACATTGGAGCACAAGCAATGTGTAGCGAAATGGGTGGATTTTCGACACAGGTAACAGGAAAGGAGGAGCAGGAGCAGATGACCCAGGCACACCATGGCAGTATGCAGTGGAGATGGAGGCAGGGAGTCCCTCCAAGTCACTTGTGCAAATGGCCTGCTGCATGCTCAGTTGCATGGGTAGTGACAGCTGAATTGTCACCATTCAGCAGAGGGATGACTTCTGGCTCTCCACCTTGTTGGACCCTCGCTACCGGTCCAAAATGGGGGCCTTTTTTACACCCGCCGAGGGAGGACAAACTGAACTACTATATAGACATCTTTTGTAGTCAGTTGGCCTCTATCTGCGCCATCGTCCATCCTCTCGTTAGTCTGACCCGGGGGGGCTCTCTGCGCTCATGTTCCACTGCTATGGCTGCTAGGGAGGGGTGGGGTGGCAGGAGCAGTACCAGCTCCATCAGCAGCAGCCTGAGTCTAGAGTCGCTGATGAGCAGCTTCCTTCACCTGCATAGTGAAGAAACTACTCATCAGCAGCTAGACATAGAGCAGGACCTGAACAAGCAGCTGGTGGCATACTTGGACAGCACCCTGCCAACCCACATTGAAGATCGCTGGACTACTGGGCAGCCAAATTGAATTTGTGGCCACAACTAGCAGAGTTTTCCCTGGAAAGGTTGTCCTACCCGACCAGTAGTGTGGCATCAGAGTGGGTGTTTAGTGCGGCAGGGGCCATAGTTACCCCAAAAAAGAACTCGCCTGTCCACCCAAAATGTGGAGAGACTGACCTTTGTCAAGATGAACCACGCGTGGATCAGCCAGGATTTCCACCCAGCAATGCCTGATGCATCAGACTAGATCATCCATGGTGCCACACCAACACTTTGACAAAAGAGACCGATTTCTTCTGGCTATATGCCTCAGCTACTATTCTGATGCTTCCATACATCTGATGCCACACATCTGATGCCAAGTGCTCCTTCTTTCACCCACCATCTTCATCGGGTACTTTTATTGCCACCCACCTGCACACTATGTCACCTTGCCACTCTGTAGCCTCCTGATGCTGCCGCCACTTCCAGACTCTGTCATTGTGCCACTTTGTGGCTTCCTGATGCTGCAGCCACCTCCAGACCTCCTCATGCTGCTGTCACCTACACACTCTGTTATTGTGCTACTCTGTAGCCTCCTCATGCTGCTGCCACCTCCACACTCTGTCATTGTGCCACTCTGTGGCCTCCTGATGCTGCTCCCACCTCCAGACTCTGTTATTGTGTCACTCTGTGGCTTCCTCATGCTGCTGCCACCTCCACACTCTTTCATTGTGCCACTCTTAGCCTCCTCATGCTGCTGCCACCTCCACACTCTGTCATGGTGCCACTCTGTGGCCTCCTGATGCTGCTGCCACCTTCAGACTCTGTCATTCGGCCACTCTGTGGTCTCCTCATGCTGCCGCCACCTCCACACTCTGTCATTGTGCCACTCTTAGCCTCCTGATACTGCCGCCACCTACAGGCTCTGTCATTGGGCCACTCTGTGGTCTCCTCATGTTGCTTCCACCTCACCACTATGTCATAGGACCACTCTGTGGACTTCTCATGCTGTTCCCACCCTCCCAACTTCATGACTGGGCCACTATTTAGCCTTTTTGGTATGGCTGGCATCATCATTTATTTAACCCGTCTTCTAATCTATCAGAAGGAAGGAAAATGAGACGCACAACGGATCCTGTCTGTGTAGCACTGGCTGCAAGATATTGAAAATGCAGATACTGAAAAACTTTGCCAGCAGACCAATAGCTCTGGACCTTCAGGACGGGTTATTGTATCAATTGAAGAGCCGGAGTGTAAGAAGATTGTGCTAAAACCGAATAATGTATGGTCCCATCAGTATTGGCTTATGATTTGGTAGCCAAAAGCAGGAGTGGGTACAAAACACAGAAGACATGCAACTATTCCGTTCACGTGTCATCTCTGTTTTGGATCTACTCCTGTTTTTTTTTGGCATTAGCGTGGATCAGCCAGGATTTCCACCCAGCAATGCCTGATGCATCAGACTAGATCATCCATGGTGCCACACCAACACTTTGACAAAAGAGACCGATTTCTTCTGGCTATATGCCTCAGCTACTATTCTGATGCTTCCATACATCTGATGCCAAGTGCTCCTTCTTTCACCCACCATCTTCATCGGGTACTTTTATTGCCACCCACCTGCACACTATGTCACCTTGCCACTCTGTAGCCTCCTGATGCTGCCGCCACTTCCAGACTCTGTCATTGTGCCACTTTGTGGCTTCCTGATGCTGCAGCCACCTCCAGACACCTCCAGACCTCCTCATGCTGCTGTCACCTACACACTCTGTTATTGTGCTACTCTGTAGCCTCCTCATGCTGCTGCCACCTCCACACTCTGTCATTGTGCCACTCTGTGGCCTCCTGATGCTGCTCCCACCTCCAGACTCTGTTATTGTGTCACTCTGTGGCTTCCTCATGCTGCTGCCACCTCCACACTCTTTCATTGTGCCACTCTTAGCCTCCTCATGCTGCTGCCACCTCCACACTCTGTCATGGTGCCACTCTGTGGCCTCCTGATGCTGCTGCCACCTTCAGACTCTGTCATTCGGCCACTCTGTGGTCTCCTCATGCTGCCGCCACCTCCACACTCTGTCATTGTGCCACTCTTAGCCTCCTGATACTGCCGCCACCTACAGGCTCTGTCATTGGGCCACTCTGTGGTCTCCTCATGTTGCTTCCACCTCACCACTATGTCATAGGACCACTCTGTGGACTTCTCATGCTGTTCCCACCCTCCCCACTTCATGACTGGGCCACTATTTAGCCTTTTTGGTATGGCTGGCATCATCATTTATTTAACCCGTCTTCTAATCTATCAGAAGGAAGGAAAATGAGACGCACAACGGATCCTGTCTGTGTAGCACTGGCTGCAAGATATTGAAAATGCAGATACTGAAAAACTTTGCCAGCAGACCAATAGCTCTGGACCTTCAGGACGGGTTATTGTATCAATTGAAGAGCCGGAGTGTAAGAAGATTGTGCTAAAACCGAATAATGTATGGTCCCATCAGTATTGGCTTATGATTTGGTAGCCAAAAGCAGGAGTGGGTACAAAACACAGAAGACATGCAACTATTCCGTTCACGTGTCATCTCTGTTTTGGATCTACTCCTGTTTTTTTTTGGCATTAGCAATACTTATGTGATGGACTACCGACCAAATGCTGACCGAGTGAAAGCGGATGCTCCACAGACAGGATCAGTTTTTTGTGGGTTATTGTTTTGATGTATCAGAGGAAGGGCAAAATAATCCCCAACGTCAAAACATACTTACTGCTGAAACCCGCTCCACTCTGTCAGGGGGCTCTACTTGCATAAGCGTTTAATAGAACAGGTACTGTAGACATCTATGTGGAATCAGCTGACGAGGGTGTAAAAGGAGTGCGCTTCTTCTTGTCGCTAACATCGACCTGTAAGGCTAAGGTCATGCTTGATTTATTTGGTCAGTTTTTGCCCCGTGACTGCCCAAAAAGTGAAGTGTGCAGTGATTCTAAGTGCGACGCCTGTCATCTGCATGTCATACGGACTCACAGTATTATTTCACTACCAAAGCAGACTCCCTATGCATGTTACTTCAAGGCATAGTGTTCTACACCCCTATACAGGCAGCCAGGAAATAGCTGTTTTTTAACGTAATTCGTCACAACTTTATTCGGATCGAACTGAATTTTTCATCTCTAGTTGTAATAAATAAAGTCTCTCTTTACTAGACTGATGATAGAGCTTGTAGTACAAAGCACAGCAAGACAGAGCTCCACAGTGTATATCACAGTGCAACATTCTCCCAATAGCAGAACTCCCTCTCTCTAAACGTACTTTGCAGTCTCTTAGTTGGACCACAGGCTTGTAATAGAGTTCTTGTCCTTCTGCAGTTCCTGAACTGAAGGGTGCAGAACTGAGATACGGGTGGCTAATCCATCTCAAGGTGTGGGGAATGCATTAACAATATTTAGCCTTTCAGCCATAAACGAGCACAATACCTTGCTGTCTGGGTCCATTGTATGGCCTTGTGGATTCTGGACCTTCTAATCTCTGGTAGTATGGCTGCTTTCTGGGCAGTTGTAGGCTCAACTCTTTCACTGTGAAATACTTAACACGTTAGAGCAATGCAAATACGTGTGAAGGGAAGCTTCACCAGTGTGTCTGCCCCTTTCACCTGCCTATTATACTTTGGCATTAACACAACTCTGCTGATCTCTGTGCACTGCTCAGTCTGAGATATAAACTTTTATCTGTTCTTCAGCTGTGTGAAAATGACAGCTCGCCCCTCTCTCAGCTCTACGGGTACCAATGTGCCACTTAAAAACACTGCTGAAAGGCCAGAGTAATGCTCTGGAAATTAAAATGTAAGCTGACCTCACGTTTGAATATTACATGAAGGGAAATTTCTGGTATGTTTCCAACAGTCGAAAACTGCAGGCAGACTCTGCTTATTAATGCAGGGGGTTGATGTATTTAATAATATGGTGCATCATGACAGAAAGTTATAATTTGTTTTCACCAAGTTATTATTGTATCTGTTGCATATAGAAAGGATGAACATAACAGAGAAATATGCCAGTGATCAGTGATGCAGAGAGTACTGCAGCAGTGACAATGGCTGCAGAAAACACCGGTGCTTCTAAAGAGGTTTTCCTTCTATTAAGGGCTCATGCACACGGCATTTGTTCAGCTGCTCCGTGCATTGAGGACCGCAATTTACGGTCCCCAATGCACAGGCAACATCCATGCGGATTCTGCAGACAGATACAAACCCATTCAACTTGAATAGGCTCGTGATCCATCCGCATCGGTGCGGAGGCACGGAGAGAAACCCCACGGAAGCACTCGGAAGCCTAATTTTCGCACCGACCTTTAGGATTGTGGACCCATTGAAGTGAATGGGTCCACATCCGTGATGCGGGGTGAGCCCTAACACTTAGTGATGGGAACATTCCCCATTATGGAGCCACATCTTAGACAAAGGAGGCTGCAAGAAGGATCTTTATTAAAGGGAGCCTGTCATGCTGAACATGGTGTTTGAGCTGCAGGCAGCATGCTATAGAGCAGGAGGAGCTGAGCAGATTGATTTATAGTTTTATAGGAAAATATTCAGTAAAACTTGTGTTTTAATAATTTAAATTCCTGCTCATTGTGCACATTGAAGTCAAGGAGACAGTCCCATCAGTGATTGACAGCTATCTCTGAATACACAGTCATAGAGGGAAGGTTGTCAATCACTGATAGGACCGCCTCCTGGACTTCAAAGTCCAGAATGAGCAGAGATTTAAATGAATGAAAATACAAGTTATACTGAATCTTTTCCATAAAACTATATACTGTATCAATCTGCTCAGCTCCTTCTGCTCTATAATATGCTGCCTTAAGATTGCCCTGCATTATCATGGTGACAGGTTCCTTCTAAAAAATGTCAGCTTCCATTGTCCTTCACCAAAAAAAAAATATATATATATATATATATATATATATACACTCACCTAAAGAATTATTAGGAACACCTGTTCTATTTCTCATTAATGCAATTATCTAGTCAACCAATCACATGGCAGTTGCTTCAATGCATTTAGGGGTGTGGTCCTGGTCAAGACAATCTCCTGAACTCCAAACTGAATGTCAGAATGGGAAAGAAAGGTGATTTAAGCAATTTTGAGCGTGGCATGGTTGTTGGTGCCAGACGGGCCGGTCTGAGTATTTCACAATCTGCTCAGTTACTGGGATTTTCACGCACAACCATTTCTAGGGTTTACAAAGAATGGTGTGAAAAGGGAAAAACATCCAGTATGTGGCAGTCCTGTGGGGAAAAATGCCTTGTGGATGCTAGAGGTCAGAGGAGAATGGGCCGACTGATTCAAGCTGATAGAAGAGCAACGTTGACTGAAATAACCACTCGTTACAACCGAGGTATGCAGCAAAGCATTTGTGAAGCCACAACACGCACAACCTTGAGGCGGATGGGCTACAACAGCAGAAGACCCCACCGGGTACCACTCATCTCCACTACAAATAGGAAAAAGAGGCTACAATTTGCACGAGCTCACCAAAATTGGACTGTTGAAGACTGGAAAAATGTTGCCTGGTCTGATGAGTCTCGATTTCTGTTGAGACATTCAAATGGTAGAGTCCGAATTTGGCGTAAACAGAATGAGAACATGCATCCATCCTCTGATGGCTACTTCCAGCAGGATAATGCACCATGTCACAAAGCTCGAATCATTTCAAATTGGTTTCTTGAACATGACAATGAGTTCACTGTACTAAAATGGCCCCCACAGTCACCAGATCTCAACCCAATAGAGCATCTTTGGGATGTGGTGGAACGGGAGCTTCGTGCCCTGGATGTGCATCCCTCAAATCTCCATCAACTGCAAGATGCTATCCTATCAATATGGGCCAACATTTCTAAAGAATGCTATCTGCACCTTGTTGAATCAATGCCACGTATAATTTAGGCAGTTCTGAAGGCAAAAGGGGGTCCAACACCGTATTAGTATGGTGTTCCTAATAATTCTTTAGGTGAGTGTATATATACCATATATAGTGAGAAACTTGCTCTTTATAGTCAGTGGCTGACCATGCAGCTTCTAAAAAACGCCTGAGTGGGGTAGAATTAAGATGAACCGTCAGACAAGCCTATGTTCACACATTGAGGATTTCATTAAAAAAAAATTTACCCTCAGTAAATCAAAAGTGATCTGTTTGCTCACCTGATATGTCTGTCTTAGGCCCCATGCACACGACTGTATCAGTTTTGCTGTTCGTAAATCACGGTTCTGCAAAATACGGATGTGGTCTGTGTGCCGTCTGCCTTTTGCGGACCCATTGTTTTCAATTGGTCCATGGTCCGCATTTTGTGAACATAGTCTATCTTTTTTCAGAACGGACACGCGGATGTGGAAAACACACAGATGATGCCTATTCTTTCCGCATCTGTATGTCCGTCCGAAAAAATGTGGATCCATGATTTGCGGACTGCAAAACAGATACAGGGGGCATTAGTTAAAAAAAAATATATCACAATTCTGGAGTATATTTTTTCATGAGGCCAGTTTCCGACGAGCATGTTTACTGCATGAAACACACTCCATGTGGGAGTGTGAATTTCCATAGCGAACTCGGCTCTTTTGACAGGACCGCAGCGGCGTTATAATAATTTGTGTGTCTCTGCTCAACCTCAACTGTAATGATTTTTAGTCGGGCAGAGAAACATAGATAATCTCCCACAAAACCATAGGGGTATAAAAAGTTAGCTTTCCACTACTTGTAAACAACTAAAAATCCCATTGGGTTTGGTGCTGATTTCCAATGAGGAAAAATAAGCATCTTATCTTTTTCAGAAACGGTGCCGCACTTCTTTATGGACTGTTTAGGGCTGTTCGCATTGCGTAATAAAATGTAACGGAATTTTAGGATGGAATGCAAAACGGAACCCTTTAAAAGGCATTTTGTTTTGCTCTGTCCTCATACATGAGTATGGGGACAAATTACGGTTCCGTTTTGGTTCAGTTATAAATGACAGAAAATAGTTATAACAGAACCTATCATGGAGTTTCATAACGCGAATGTGAACCTGCCCTTATAGTATTGCAGCTCAGCCTTAGAGCTGTATGTATTTTACGGTCCACAAAACACGTAACCGCAAAAAATAAGAATGACGTCTGTGTGCATTCCGTGTTTTGCGGAACGGAACAGCTGGCCCCTAACAGAACAGTCCTATCCTTGTCGGTAATGCGGACAATAGTAGGACTTGTTCTATTTTTTTGTGGAACAGATATACGGACATACGGAAATAGAATGCACACGGAGTAACTTCCGTTTTTTTGCGGATCCATTAAAATGAATGGTTCCACAAATACGAAATGGACACAGAAAGAAAATACGTTAGTGTGCATGAGCCCTTACTAAAATAAATGGAGCTGAGCTACAATTACAGATACAGCACACAGACAAGAATAGTGCTATTCCTGGAAAAATAAATCCTCTCTAAAATTCATTTCTACTTTCTGTAAAAAAATTAATAAAATGCAACTGTTTCCAGGAAAACAATTAATCTGAAAACACAAGGGTACGTTTCAATTGCACTATTCAATTTCCAGTTTTATGTCTTACTTTATCACTCTGCTACCTCTTGAATTTGCTTTAGAAGCGTCTGGTGATGCATGGGAAAGAACAATCGTTTTCTGTGAAGGGAAAAAACAGCCTGGAAAATCCTACCCGTTCCCAATTAGTGAGTAATAAAGACTACGTGAATGTAGTGGTGAAAGGCAGGTGTTATAATGTCAGGATCTGGCCTCCAGATGCATTATAAACCTGATGCCGCTCAAGCACTGACATTTTACCTTTTTGCTCTCGCAAAATCTAATGTCACCACCTTGTGCTTGATTGATGCAAAGAATAACACTGATTATTCTTTATACGCTCTGAGTGTAGTATCCAAAGGTTTTCCTGCACTGTGCTGGAACTGTTATAAATGTCACAGTAAAATATAACCGTACTACTTAAATATCTTATATTTCTGATTTTCTGAACTGGTAAAACCTCTTAAAAGGGTTGTATCACAAAAAATATTCAACATTGGCAGCACCTGGATCTGAATATATTTGCAATTGCATATAATTAAAAAGGTAGTATACCCACTGAGTTGTTCAATAAAATATATCTGTATAGCGCCACCTGCTGTTCTTTTTCTTATTTTTCTGTCTACCTCACTGAGGTGGACGCACATGCTCAGTTCTATCAACTCCGACCAACCATATCTACTGTTAGAAGTCATGGCAGTTACAAAGAGAAAGCTGCAGAAGAAAGGACACAACTCCTGATGAAGGACGTGCACTCTGAGATGCCAGTCACAAATAAATCTAGCAGAACAATTGGAGCAATCAATGGGGAGATCTTTGGTTCCATGTGAGGTACAGGCCTGGTTCTAGCTTTGTTAGAAAGAGATAGTCATGTACTATATGATGTTTGATTTTCATTTTTTACATTAATCATGGGATAACCCATTTAAACCATATAGAGAGCCATGGTGAAAGTATTATTACTTGTCTCATAGTTTCCAGCCATTGGGCAACCTTCTTAATCGTCATGATTTTCCTGTAGAAATCGTTGGTTGTTACGATAAAAAATGTCAGTTAAATATATCATATAGGAGACACACACAGTGATATTTGAGAAGTGAAATGAAGTTTATTGGATTTACAGAAAGTGTGCTATAATTGTTTAAACAAAATTAGGCAGGTGCATAAATTTGGGCACCACAAAAAAGAAAAGTAGATCCTCCTTTTGCAGAAATTACAGCCTCTAAACGCTTCCTGTAGGTTCCGATGAGAGTCTGGATTCTGGTTGAAGGTATTTTGGACCATTCCTCTTTACAAAACATCTTTAGTTCATTCAGGTTTGATGGCTTCCGAGCATGGACAGCTCTCTTTAAGTCACACCACAGATTTTCAATTATATTCAGGTCTGGGGACTGAGATGGCCATTCCAGAACGTTGTACTTGTTCCTCTGCATAAATGCCTTAGTAGATTTTGAGCAATGTTTAGGGTCGTTGTCTTGTTGAAAGATCCAGCCCCGGCGCAGCTTCAGCTTTGTCACTGATTCCTGGACATTGGTCTCCAGAATCTGCTGATACTGAGTGGAATCCATGGGTCCCTAAACTTTGACAAGATTCCCAGTGCCTGCACTGGCCACACAGCCCCACAGCATGATGGAACCACCACCATATTTTACTGTAGGTAGCAGGTGTTTTTCTTGGAATGCTGTGTTCTTTTTCCTCCATGCATAACGCCCCTTGTTATGGCCAAATAACTCAAATTTAGTTTCATCAGTCCACAGCACCTTATTCCAAAATGAAGCTGGCTTGTCCAAATGTGCTTTAGCCCACCTCAAGCGGCACTTTTTGTGCTGTGGGCGGAGAAAAGGCTTCCTCTGCATCACTCTCGCATACAGCATCTCCTTGTGTAAAGTGCGCCGAATGGTTGAACGATGCACAGTGACTCCATCTGCAGCAAGATGATGTTGTAGGTCTTTGGTGCTGGTCTGTGGGTTGACTCTGACTGTTCTCACCATTCGTCGCTTCTGTCTATCCGAGATTTTTCTTGGTCTGCCACTTCGAGCCTTAACTTGAACTGAGCCTGTGGTCTTCCATTTCCTCAATATGTTCCTAACTGTGGAAACAGACAGCTGTTTCCTTCCCCTAAACCATGATGGTGAACAATCTTTGTCTTCAGGTCATTTGAGAGTTGTTTTGAGACCCCCATGTTGCTACTGTTCAGAGAAAATTAAAAGAGGAGGGAAACTTACAATTGACCCCCTTAAATACTCTTTCTCATAATTGGATTCACCTGTGTATGTAGGTCAGGGGTCACTGAGCTTACCAAGCCAATTTGAGTTCCAATAATTAGTTCTAAAGCAGGGATGCCCAACCTGCGGCCCTCCAGCTGTTGCAAAACTACAACTCCCAGCATGCCTGGACAGCCTACACCTATCAGCTTACAGCAGGGCATGATGGGAGTTGTAGTTTTACAACAGCTGGAGGGCCGCAGGTTGAGCATCCCTGTTCTAAAGGTTTTGGAATCAATACAATGACAACAGCGCCCAAATTTATGCACCTGCCTAATTTTGTTTAAACAATTATAGCACACTTTCTGTAAATCCAATAAACTTCATTTCACTTCTCAAATATCCCTGTGTGTGTCTCCTATATGATATATTTAACTGACATTTTTTATCGTAACAACCAACGATTTATACAGGAAAATCATGACGATTACCAAGGTTGCCCAAACTTTCGCATCCCACTGTATATGCATATTTATCCATATTAAAGTGTCTAGCACAGCAATATGAAAAAGTTGTTGATCTGTGTGCCACCATATGGTATGATATTCTCACGTAGGAGCAGAGAATGTCATAATACTGTAAAGTGTTTGATGTTGGATTCACATAAGATGTGAAAGAAAAATCCTTTGTATCCTTGCCTATGGAATTAGAGAAATTAGCTCTATGCTAATGGTAACGTATGATGTTACCGAGAGTCTTAAAGGGGTTCATCATCTTTTCTTTTTTTTTTTTGAAATTCCCCCTCCTGGCCAGACCTGCACAAGGGAAGCATACTTGCCATACTTACCTACACTGCTAGGTCCCAGCTCCTTTGATTCCCTTTCTCGGCTGCCTCACTCGGGTCCTCTGCTGTCTATATCCTCTTTTGATGTCGCTGCTCCCCTTGCATCACGTGACCAGTTGACCTGATTCAAGGGAAGTAGATCAGAGATGGGCTGCAGTGGTGGAAAAGCAGATTTTGGGGTGCGTATGACTTTTTGATCACTTGCTATTACACTTTTTGTGATGTTTTTTATTTTTTACGGTGTTCACCTGAGGGGTTAGGTCATGTGATATTTTTATAGAACAGGTTCTTACGGCCGCGGCGATACCTAATATGTCTACTTTTTTTATTTATGTAAGTTTTACACAATACCAGCAATTTTTAAACAAAAAAAATGATGTTTTAGTGTCTCCATATTTTTGGACGATAGGCTTAGGTAGGGTCTCATTTTTTGCGGGATGAGGTGACGGTTAAATTGGTACTTTTTTGGGGGGCATACGCCTTTTTGATCACTTGGTGTTGCACTTTTTGTGATGTAAGGTGACAAAAATGGCTTTTTTTACACGGTTTTTATTTTATTTATTTTATGGTATTTATCCTACAGTGTGGATCATGTGATATATTTATAGAGCCGATCATTATGGACGCGGCGATACCTAATATGTGTGGGTTTTTTTCCAGTTTTCTATTATAAAATAAGGGGAAAGAGGCGTTTGTTTTTTTATTTTTTTACTTTATTAATTTTATTACTTTATTAATTTGATTAAAAACACTTTTTTGAAACTTCTTTTTTTCCTTTACTTTATTTCTGACGTTCACTTTTGGGGGGTCTGATCCCCTCTGCAATGCATTACAATACATCTGTATTGTACTGCATTGCCTGTTAGTGTATTACACTGAGTAATACACTAACAGGTTGCCTAGTAGACCAAGCCTGAGGCTGGATCTCCTCGGCTCCCGTAGAAGGCAGTTCCCGATGCCATGCAAGGCATTGGGCAGCCTCTGCACGGCATTGGGCTGCCTTCTGGGACATCGAGTCCCCGCCACTGCAGCGCGGGGACTCGATGCGCTCCCTCAAACACAAACCACTTCTATGCCGCGGTAGCGGCATAGAAGGGGTTAATCCTCAGCAATCGCCGATACGGGGGGGTCACAGGACCCCCCTCAGCATTGACCCAGGGTGCCTGCTGATTGATTTCCTTAAGTACCGGGACATCAGGGCGTTATCTGTACGCCCTGTGTCCGTAAGAGGTTAAAAGAATTGTCAAGTGAGGTAAAATTCTTAAATTCTTTCGAATGGGCTCAAAGTGGAATAAAAAAATAATAAATAAAAGAAGCAATGTTCACCCTCACTATTAAAAGTCAAAAGGGGGAGCCAGCATTCCCCATATTACCTCTCGTGCAAGGACCTGGTCCAGTCCGTAACTAATCCAGGAAAACAACGAGAGATGTCCAGCACTGAGATGAATAAAAGTCTTCAATCTTTATTTCAGAAATCTAAAATAATACACTTCTTCACATGGACAGCGGTAACGCCACCAACGCGTTTTGATCTATCAGATTTTAATTATGGTATGAGTTGAATGCAGGTATAGTGCTCTTATATACCTGGATAAAAGATAGATGCACCAACCAGGCTGGAGTTACCATTGTCACGCAGGTGATTATAATATCAGCCATTGCTTGCATTTAACCCTTGCTGCTCACATATACTTGTAAAAACAATATAAAGTAAGTGTAAAACAAAACATCTGACAACCAATTCTATATTTTTAAGCAAGTCCATACACCTATAAATCTAATGTAGAAGAGAAATAAAACCCTTCATTCAAGGGGGTATCACATAAGCAAACATAGATTCAAAAACTAACACAATTCCTTTAAATCTGATAGAGCCTACTGGGGCGCATAGATGTACTAAGACCACTATATTACATTACATGATATTTTGTTAATTCAACTATAGCGATTCAACTATACCCCATGCGTTTTCACAGCGTATATTCCAATATTGTGTTCAAACCGCTGACGCAAAGCTCGAGGATTGGTCTGCGGCACCGAACCGCTGCCGCAGCACATTCCACTCTTATATACAGTACAGACCAAAATTTTGGACACACCTTCTCATTCAAAGATTTTTCTTTATTTTCATGACTATGAAGGCATCAAAACTATGAATTAACACATGTGGAATTATATACATAACAAACAAGTGTGAAACAACTGAAAATATGTCATATTCTAGGTTCTTCAAAGTAGCCACCTTTTGCTTTGATTACTGCTTTGCACACTCTTGGCATTCTCTTGATGAGCTTCATGATATAACAAATGACCACGAATGTTATAAATATTATATTTGTAAAGGCTAAGTGGACTAGTAGTGATACTTTATTTAACGCTTCGTATTTAAACCGCTTTGAGCTATTGTATTACATTGGAATATCCAATATGCCTCCCTGATATGCAACAGGTCTTTGACATTGCCTCCCCTAAAGGTTTTTTTAATTTTTTCCATCCCAATCACTTTCAGCCCCATTAGTGAGCCTTTATGTGCCTGTAAAAATGTTTGGATACACTTGATATATTCCTATTTGTTTTTGGATTAGAGATATCATTAAGAATTTCTAAAATATGGATTTTTAGTTTTCGTGACGTGCAACCTATATATTTTTTATTGCAAAGAGAACACAGAATCATGTAAATGACATATGTAGTATTACAATTGATGAAATTCCTGATTTTAAAGAATACAGTATTATCTGCATTTGAAAACTGTTTACTTAATACTACATTACGACACACGTGTGGCAAGGATGTGAGCCACATCTGTAAAAGCCAATACTTTGTAACCAAGTACAGTAGTCTTATGTGTTGTTATGGACTGGAATAAACTCGGTGATAAAATCTGTCCCATCGATGGGGGTCTCCTATAAATGACATCACATCCCTGTCGTATCAGTCCCTTTACCGTGGCATTGTCTTCCAATATAGGCAAGTACTTGTATACAATGGGCCAGATTTATCATTAGCTCAAGTCAGAATAATGGAGTGGAAAAGTCAAAAAAAATTGCGCAATTGCTAAAACTGCGCAAAAATTTGCGACTTTTTTCTGCTCTGCACTATGCTCGCCAGTTTTCTGAAAGTGGGCGTGTTTTCTTATGTAAATGAATCTCTAGACAGATTTACTATTGCGACTATTTAAAAAGTCACAAAAAAGTCGCAAACAAATGCGCAATTTCACTCCAGTGAGGACCATGCTTATCTTATGAGACTTTTTAATAGAACATGCAACTTTTTCGGAAAGACGTGCGACTTTTGTAAAGCTGCTTACTGACGGATAAACTGCTACCGTCAAACCACATTTATTACATTCCTAAAGGGCCGATCATAAATCTGACTTGGCTAAAATTGACTTTAGCCATATGTGAAAGTGGAGTGAGCCGTCAGAGTAATGATAAATCTGGCCCTATGTCTTTAATTTGATTAAACTGATTGCTGTACTGCAGTATAAGCATTAGTTTACTTTTATATTGTGCTGTTTGTGACTTCGCCTTTTTGTTGGTATTTTTATTGACAAGACTGATATGTTTTTTTTTAGAGACTAACTTTCTGGCATAACGTAAGGACCAATTTGTATAGCCACGCATTTTTAACCTCTGCGACAGTATGTCTGCCTCCTTCTCAGATTGTTCAGGATCAGTGCAGTTGCGCTTAACGCGTGTCAATTCACCTATGGGGATTGCTTTAATAGTTGTGTTTCGGGTGTGAGCTGGCAGCATGTAAGATTGTGTTTCCTGCCGTGGCCTTTCTGTGAGTGAATGTACTAATTAATTCCTCCCTAGGGATGAGCGAACCCGAACTGTATAGTTCGGGTTCGTACCGAATTTTGGGGTGTCCGTGACACGGACCCGAACCCGAACATTTTCGTAAAAGTCCGGGTTCGGGTTCGGTGTTCGGCGCTTTCTTGGCGCTTTTTGAAAGGCTGCAAAGCAGCCAATCAACAAGCGTCATACTACTTGCCCCAAGAGGCCATCACAGCCATGCCTACTATTGGCATGGCTGTGATTGGCCAGTGCAGCATGTGACCCAGCCTCTATATAAGCTTGGGTCACGTAGCGCTGCACGTCACTCTGCTAATACAAGCGTAGGGAGAGGTTGCTGCTGCGACGTTAGGGCGAGATTAGGCAGTGATTAACTCCTCCAAAAGACTTCATTCAGTGATCGATCTACAGCTGTGGATCATTGAAATGCTGATATTCAATTGCTCAGTGTTTTTAGGCTGCCCAGAGCGTTTTTCAGTCACTTTTTTCTGGGGTGATCGGCGGCCATTTTGTGGCTTGTGGTGCGCCAGCACAAGCTACCACCAAGTGCATTTAACCATCAATAGTGTGGTTATTTTTTGCTATATCCTACATCAGGGTCAAGCTTTCATCAAGTGCATTTAACCATCAATAGTGTGGTTATTTTTTGGCCATATACTACATCAGGGGCAGGCTGAGCCTGTGTCACCCAAGTGCATTTAACCATCAATAGTGTGGTTATTTTTTGGCCATATACTACATCAGGGGCAAGTTGAGCCTGTCACCCGGCGCCTAAAAAATAGGCCTGACATTTATATTCATCCAAATCAGTACTGTTTTAGCTGGTCAAGTTATTTTTAGTGTCCGTCAAAGCACAGTTTTTGTTCTGGGTTGAAAAACAATTCCCAAATTTGCAATTCTCAAAATTAGTGGTTTCTGCTGTATCAGGCCTACTTTAAATCTATCTCTAAAAGGGTATATTCGATTCAAGGTGCTGATAGGGTCATTCTGAAAAACTTAACACACACGCTACAGTGCAGATACAAGTCTAATTCTGTGATTAAACGTATACCTGTCACACAGCGCCTAAAAAATAGGCCTCACATTTATATTCAGCTAAATCTGTCATTACTGGTGTGCCTGTATTAGTGTAATATGGTACCTAAATAGATAGCCAGACAGTGTTAGGTGTCTGTAAAAAAAGGCCTGAATTTTAATTCAATACATTGGCCCGAAAAATAATTTTTCTTATTGTGGTGAACGGTAACAATGAGGAAAACATCTAGTAAGGGACGCGGACGTGGACATGGTCGTGGTGGTGTTAGTGGACCCTCTGGTGCTGGCTGAGGATGTGGCCGTTCTGCCACAGCCACACGTCCTAGTGTACCAACTACCTCAGGTCCCAGTAGCCGCCAGAATTTACAGGGATATTTGGTGGGGCCCAATGCCGTTCTAAGGATGGTAAGGCCTGAGCAGGTACAGGCATTAGTCAATTGGGTGGCCGACAGTGCATCCAGCACGTTCACATTATCTCCCACCCAGTCTTCTGCAGAAAGCGCACAGATGGCGCATGAAAACCAAGCCCATCAGTCTGTCACATCACCCCCATGCATATCAGGGAAACTGTCTGAGCCTCAAGTTATGCAGCAGTCTCTTATGCTGTTTGAAGACTCTGCTGCCAGGGTTTCCCAAGGGCATCCACCTAGCCCTTCCCCAGGGGTGGAAGAGATAGAATGCACTAACGCACAACCACTTGTTTCCTGATGATGAGGACATGGGAATACCACCTCAGCACGTCTCTGATGATGACGAAACACAGGTGCCAACTGCTGCGTCTTTCTGCAGTGTGCAGACTGAACAGGAGGTCAGGGATCAAGACTGGGTGGAAGACGATGCAGGGGACGATGAGGTCCTAGACCCCACATAGAATGAAGGTCGTGCCACTGACTTTCACAGTTCGGCGGAAGAGGCAGTGGTGAGACCGAGCCAACAGCGTAGCAAAAGACAAAGAGGGAGCAGTGGGCAAAATCAGAACACCCGCCGCCAAGAGACTCCGCCTGCTACTGACCGCCGCCATCTGGGACCGAGCACCCCAAAGGCAGCTTCAAGGAGTTCCCTGGCATGGCACTTCTTCAAACAATGTGCTGACGACAAGACCCGAGTGGTTTGCACGCTGTGCCATCAGAGCCTGAAGCGAGGCATTAACGTTCTGAACCTTAGCACAACCTGCATGACCAGGCACCTGCATGCAAAGCATGAACTGCAGTGGAGTAAACACCTTAAAAACAAGGAAGTCACTCAGGCTCCCCCTGCTACCTCTTCTGCTGCTGCCGCCTCGGCCTCTTCTGCTGCTGCCGCCGCCTCGGCCTCTTCCTCCGCCTCTGGAGGGACGTTGGCACTTGCCGCCCAGCAAACATGGGATGTACCACCAACACCACCACCTGCGTCACCAAGCATCTCAACCATGTCACACGGCAGCGTTCAACTCTCCATCTCACAAACACTTGAGAGAAAGCGTAAATCCCACCTAGCCACCCTCGATCCCTGGCCCTCAATGCCAGCATTTCTAAACTACTGGCCTATGAAATGCTGTCATTTAGGCTGGTGGAGACAGACAGCTTCAAACAGCTCATGTCACTTGCTGTCCCACAGTATGTTGTTCCCAGCCGCCACTACTTCTCCAAGAGAACCGTGCCTTCCCTGCACAACCAAGTATCCGATAAAATCAAGTGTGCACTGCGCAACGCCATCTGTGGCAAGGTCCACCTAACCACAGATACGTGGACCAGTAAGCACGGCCAGGGACGCTATATATCTCCCTAACTGCACACTGGGTAAATGTAGTGGCGGCTGGGCCCCAGGCGGGGAGCTGTTTGGCGCACGTCCTTCCGCCGCCAAGGATCGCAGGGCAACATTCTTTGCCTCCTGTCTCCTCCTCCTGCTACTCAGCTTCCTCCTCCTCTTCTTCCACCTGCTCATCCAGTCAGCCACACACCTTCACCACCAACTTCAGCACAGCCCGGGGTAAACGTCAGCAGGCCGTTCTGAAACTCATATGTTTGGGGGACAGGCCCCACACCGCACAGGAGTTGTGGCGGGGTATAGAACAACAGACCGACGAGTGGTTGCTGCCGGTGAGCCTCAAGCCCGGCCTGGTGGTGTGCGATAATGGGCGAAATCTCGTTGCAGCTCTGGGACTAGCCGGTTTGACGCACATTCCTTGCCTGGCGCATGTGCTGAATTTGGTGGTGCAGAAGTTCATTCACAACTACCCCGACATGTCAGAGCTGCTGCATAAAGTGCGGGCCGTCTGTTCGCGCTTCCGGCGTTCACACCCTGCCGCTGCTCGCCTGTCTGCGCTACAGCGTAACTTCGGCCTTCCCGCTCACCACCTCATATGCAACGTGCCCACCAGGTGGAACTCCACCTTGCACATGCTGGACAGACTGTGCGAGCAGCAGCAGGCCATAGTGGAGTTTCAGCTGCAGCACGCACGGGTCAGTCGCACTGCGGATCAGCCCCACTTCACCACCAATTACTGGGCCTCCATGTGAGACCTGTGTGCCCTGTTGCCCTGTTTCGAGTACTCCACCAACATGGCCAGTGGCGATGACGCCGTTATCAGCGTTACAATACCACTTCTATGTCTCCTTGAGAAAACACTTAGGGCGATGATGGAAGAGGAGGTGGCCCAGGAGGAGGAGGAGGAAGAGGGGTCATTTTTAGCACTTTCAGGCCAGTCTCTTCGAAGTGACTCAAAGGGAGGTTTTTTGCAACAGCAGAGGCCAGGTACAAATGTGGCCAGACAGGGCCCACTACTGGAGGACGAGGAGGACGAGGATGAGGAGGAGGTGGAGGAGGATGAGGATGAAGCAGGTTCACAGCGGGCTGGCACCCAACGCAGCTCGGGCCCATCACTAATGCGTGGCTGGGGGGAAACGCAGGACGATGACGATACGCCTCCCACAGAGGACAGCTTGTCCTTACCTCTGGGCAGCCTGGCACACATGAGCGACTACATGCTGCAGTGCCTGCGCAACGACAGCAGAGTTGCCCACATTTTAACGTGTGCGGACTACTGGGTTGCCACCCTGCTGGATCCACGGTACAAAGACAATGTGCCCACCTTACTTCATGCACTGGAGCGTGATAGTAAGATGTGCGAGTTCAAGCGCACGTTGGTAGACGCGCTACTGAGAGCATTCCCAAATGTCACAGGGGAACAAGTGGAAGCCCAAGGCGAAGGCAGAGGAGGAGCAAGAGGTCGCCAATGCAGCTGTGTCACGGCCAGCTCCTCTGAGGGCAGGGTTAGCATGGCAGAGATGTGGAAAAGTTTTGTCACCACGCCACAGCTAACTGCACCACCACCTGATACGGAACGTGTTAGCAGGAGGCAACATTTCAATAAGATGGTGGAACAGTACCTGTGCACACCCCTCCACGTACTGACTGATGGTTCGGCCCCATTCAACTTCTGGGTCTCCAAATTGTCCACGTGGCCAGAGCTAGCCTTTTATGCCTTGGAGGTGCTGGCCTGCCCGGCGGCCAGCGTTTTGTCTGAACGTGTATTCAGCACGGCAGGGGGCGTCATTACAGACAAACGCAGCCGCCTGACTACAGCCAATGTGGACAAGCTGACGTTCATAAAAATGAACCAGGCATGGATCCCACAGGACCTGTCCATCCCTTGTGCAGATTAGACATTAACTACCTCCCCTTAACAATATATTATTGTACTCCAGGGCACTTCCTCATTCAATCCTATTTTTATTTTCAGTTTACCATTATATTGCGGGGCAACCCAAAGTTGAATGAACCTCTCCTCTGTCTGGGTGCCGAGGCCTAAATATGTGACAGTGGCCTGTTCCAGTGGTGGGTGACGTGAAGCCTGATTCTCTGCAATAACATGAAGACTGATTCTGTGCTGACATGAAGCCAGATTCTCTGTTACGGGACCTCTCTCATCTGCCTGGGTGCCTGGGCCTAAATATGTGACAGTGGTGGGTGACGTGAAGCCTGATTCTCTGCTATGACATGAAGACTGATTCTCTGCTGACATGAAGCCAGATTCTCTGTTACGGGACCTCTCTCCTCTGCCTGGGTGCCGGGGCCTAAATATGTGACAGTGGCCTGTTCCAGTGGTGGGCGACGTGAAGCCTGATTCTCTGCTATAACATGAAGACTGATTCTGTGCTGACATGAAGCCAGATTCTCTGTTACAGGACCTCTCTCCTCTGCCTGGGTGCCTGGGCCTAAATATGTGACAGTGGCCTGTTCCAGTGGTGGGTGACGTGAAGCCTGATTCTCTGCTATGACATGAAGACTGATTCTGTGCTGACATTAAGCCAGATTCTCTGTTACGGGACCTCTCTCCTCTGCCTGGGTGCCGGGGCCTAAATATGTGACAGTGGCCTGTTCCAGTGGTGGGTGACGTGAAGCCTGATTCTCTGCTATGACATGAAGACTGATTCTCTGCTGACATGAAGCCAGATTCTCTGTTACGGGACCTCTCTCCTCTGTCTGGGTGCCGGGGCCTAAATATGTGACAGTGGCTTGTTCCAGTGGTGGGTGACGTGAAGCCTGATTCTCTGCTATAACATGAAGACTGATTCTGTGCTGACATGAAGCCAGATTCTCTGTTACGGGACCTCTCTCCTCTGCCTGGGTGCCTGGGCCTAAATATGTGACAGTGGCCTGTTCCAGTGGTGGGTGACGTGAAGCCTGGTTCTCTGCTATGACATGAAGACTGATTCTGTGCTGACATGAAGCCAGATTCTCTGTTACGGGACCTCTCTCCTCTGCCTGGGTGCCGGGGCCTAAATATGTGACAGTGGCCTGTTCCAGTGGTGGGTGACGTGAAGCCTGATTATCTGCTATGACATGAAGACTGATTCTGTGCTGACATGAAGCCAGATTCTCTGTTACGGGACCTCTCTCCTCTGCCTGGCTGCCGGGGCCTAAATATGTGACAGTGGCCTGTTCCAGTGGTGGGTGACGTGAAGCCTGATTCTCTGCTATGACATGAAGACTGATTCTGTGCTGACATGAAGCCAGATTCTCTGTTACGGGACCTCTCTCCTCTGCCTGGGTGCCTGGGCCTAAATATGTGACAGTGGCCTGTTCCAGTGGTGGGTGACTGTCACGGATGGTGTACAGGAAACAAGACAATGCAATACAATAATGACTCACTGGATCCACAACTAAGGAAAAAAAGGGAGACCCCTAAATGAGACCTGCCACTCTCCCTAATTGCTCAGCCTATGCGAACACCCCAAAGGTGGATGGGCGCATATCCACGTACCTCGGCTATCTAATACCTGAAGACCCTACAATAGTGAGGGGACACGACCACCGGCTCCCTACACTAGACACGGAGGGAGTCAGGGTCACCTGAAAATCCAGCAGACAGAAAATCACAAATAAAGGAACAGCACTTATCTTGCAGAGGACTGGGAAATAGAAACAGCAAGCACACACACTCCAGGAAGTTGTATAAGCCGCAACCTAATGCATCATGGGGAGGAACTTAAAGGGAAGCAATCAGTCCAACTGCATGACAGCTGAGATAGACTAACGAGATGAGGAACTTAACCAAAACAAAGAAACTCAAGGAGGAGGATCTGGAAAGCTCCTGTCAGAGCTTCTCAACTGTCTGGTTGTGACAGTACCCCTCCCTCTACGAGTGGACTCCGGACACTCAGGGCCCACATTCTCAGGATGGGACCTATGGAAAGCCCTGATGAGACAAGGGGCCTTAATGTCCGTCACTGGGACCCACATCCTCTCCTCAGGACCATAACCCTCCCAATGAACGAGGTACTGGAGGGAACCGCGGACAAGACGAGAATCCACAATCCTAGAGACCTGAAATTCAAGATTTCCATCAACCATAATCGGAGGAGGAGGCAAAGGCGAGGGTACAATAGGTTGAACATAAGGTTTCAATAAGGACTTATGAAAAACATTATGGATCTTCCAAGTCTGAGGAAGATCAAGACGGTAGGAAACAGGATTGATGACAGACAGGATCTTGTAAGGCCCAATAAACCTAGGACCCAACTTCCAGGAGGGAACCTTCAATTTGATATTCTTGGTAGACAACCACACCAGATCACCAACATTCAGGTCCGGACCAGGCACACGTCTCTTATCTGCCACACGCTTATATCTCTCACTCATGCTCTTTAGATTATCCTGAATCTTTTGCCAAATAGATGACAAAGACGAGAAGAATCTGTCCTCATCAGGTAAACCAGAAGACCCCTCTCCCGAGAAAGTCCCAAACTGCGGATGAAACCCATATGCACCAAAAAATGGTGACTTATCAGAGGACTCCTGACGACGGTTATTTAAAGCAAACTCAGCAAGGGACAAAAAAGAACACCAATCCTCCTGATTCTCCGCCACAAAACAGCGCAGATATGTCTCCAGATTCTGATTGACGCGCTCTGTCTTCCCATTCGACTGCGGGTGGAAAGCAGAAGAGAATGACAACCGAACCCCCAAGCGAGAACAGAAAGCCTTCCAGAATCTGGAAACAAAGGGCGTGCCCCTATCAGAGACTATGTCTGAAGGAATACCATGCAATTTGACAATGTGGTCAATAAATGCCTGCGCCAGCGTCTTAGCATTGGGCAAACCAGGAAAAGGGATGAAATGCACCATTTTGCTAAAACGGTCCACCACCACCAGAATCACAGTCTTCCCCGAGGAACGAGGCAAGTCCGTTATGAAGTCCATGGACAGATGTGTCCAAGGACGGGAAGGAATGGGTAAGGGAAGGAGAGGACCTGATGGCCGTAAGTGAGGGACTTTGGCACGAGCGCAAGTCTCGCAAGCTGCCACAAAACCCTCAACCGACTTACGAAGCGCAGGCCACCAGAATCTCCGAGCGATGAGATCCAGTGTGGCTCTTGCCCCCGGGTGCCCAGCAAGGACCGTATCGTGGTGTTCCTAAAAATCTTGTGTCTCAAAGCGAGAGGCACAAACAACCTCCCAGGAGGACAAAGATCAGGAGCCTCTGACTGGGCTGCCTGCACCTCTGCCTCCAATTCAGGAAAAAGAGCAGAGACCACCACACCTTCAGCCAAAATGGGACCCGGGTCTTCAAAATTCCCACCTCCCGGAAAACAACGTGACAGGGCATCTGCCTTCACATTCTTAACCCCAGGGCGGAACGTGACAACAAAATTAAACCTTGAAAAGAACAAAGACCATCTGGCCTGTCTCGGGTTCAGACGCTTGGCTGACTCCAAGTAGGCGAGATTTTTATGGTCAGTAAACACGGTAATAGGGTGTCTGGCTCCCTCTAGCCAATGGCGCCATTCCTCAAAAGCCAACTTGATGGCCAACAATTCCCTATCTCCCACATCGTAATTTCTCTCTGCGGAGGAGAGTTTCTTCGAGAAAAAGGCACACGGTCGCCATTTGGCAGGAGAGGAACCCTGAGACAAGACCGCACCCACCCCTACCTCAGAAGCATCAACCTCAACTATGAAGGGTAACGAAATATCAGGTTGTACCAGGATGGGAGCGGAAGCAAAACTCTCCTTGATATTAGAAAAGGACTTACGCGCCTCTACCGACCAGGAAGAAAAATTTACCCCCTTTCTGGTCATATCAGTGAGTGGTTTAACAACAGAGGAATAATTCAAAATAAATTTCCTGTAATAATTGGCAAAGCCCAAAAAACGCATCAGCGCCTTCTGATTCTCAGGAAGCTCCCACTCAAGCACAGCGCGGACCTTCTCGGGGTCCATGCGAAAACCAGAAGCGGAGAGAAGAAACCCCAGAAATTGAATTTCTGGAACCGCAAACACACATTTTTCCAGTTTCGCGTATAATTTATTCTCCCGCAGGATGAGCAAGACCTGACGTAAATGTTCCTTATGAGTCTTGAAATCAGGAGAAAAAATCTAAATGTCATCCAAATACACTAATACAAATTTTCCCATTAAATGATAAAAAATGCTGTTCACGAAATGCTGAAAAACGGCTGGGGCATTCATCAAACCAAAAGGCATAACCAAATTCTCAAAATGGCCCTCAGGGGTATTGAAAGCCGTCTTCCATTCGTCTCCTTCTCTGACCCTGACCAGGTTGTATGCCCCTCTTAGGTCTAATTTGGAAAAGACTTTAGCCCCAACAACCTGGTTAAACAGGTCCGGGATCAGAGGAAGCGGATAAGGGTCACGAATAGTGATACTGTTCAGCTCCCTGAAATCCAGACAAGGTCTTAAATAACCATCTTTTTTCTTAACAAAGAAAAAATTAGCGGCAACAGGTGACTTCGAGGGTCGTATGTGTCCTTTTCTCAGACTCTCAGAGATATAAGCACGCATAGCGACCCTCTCAGGTTGGGAAAGATTGTATAAACGAGATTTAGGCAGCTTGGTGCCTGGGATGAGATTAATAGGGCAATCGTACTCCCTGTGCAGGGGCAAATCCTGAACTCCACTCTCAGAGAAGACATCCGAAAATTCAGAGAGGAAAGGTGGTACAGTCTTAGTAGAAACCTCAGAAACAGATGTCATGAGGCAATTCTCTCTGCAAAGGTCACTCCAACCATTTATTTGCCTCGCTTGCCAATCAATGGTGGGGTTATGTTTAGTGAGCCAGGGTAGCCCCAACACTAGAGGAGTAGGCAAACCGCTAAGGACGAAACATGACACATCCTCAACATGAGCATCACTCACAATTAAACGGATATTGTGAACTATGCCCTTTAATGATTTCTGAGAAAGTGGAGCGGAATCAATAGCAAAAACAGGAATATCCTTTCCCAAAGTGCATACCTGGAAACCATGAGTTATTGCAAATTGATTATCAATGAGATTGACAGCTGCTCCACTATCCACAAAAATCTCACAAAAAATGCTCTTGCTCTCTAGCGCCACCCTAGCAGGCAGGACAAAACGGGAACTACAAGCAAACGGAAAACCTTCAATTTCCGCCTCAACCCTGCCAATAGTAACAGACAGAACATTTTTAAAAGATTTTTTCCTTTTTGTTTCTTTATTACTCCCAGAAAACTGCCTGAATCTCCTAGAGGGACAAACATTTGCCAAATGATTTATACCTCCACAGCAAAAACAAACCCTGCCATGCGGGCTGAATCTTCTATTGTCAGAGGCAATCAACCCCAGCTGCATGGGCTCCTGCTCAGAAGGGGCTGACAGCGACTGAGACCCCTGCGCACAGAAAGAGACCGCTGCACTGTCCCGGGACTGAGTATGACAGGAAGGAGAGATCTCTCCTCTCTCTCTAAGACGCCTGTCAATACGAACGGCCTGAGACATAGCAGAATCCAAGGAGGTAGGTCTCTCATGAAAGGCAAATGCATCTTTCAATCCCTCTGAAAGACCATGGCAAAATTGACTTCGGAGTGCAGCATCATTCCAACCAGTATCAGCTGCCCATCTCCGAAATTCTGAGCAGTATATCTCTGCGGATTGTTTACCCTGGCATAACAGACGTAGTCTAGACTCAGCCAGAGCAATACGATCCGGATCATCATATATCTGACCCAGGGCTAAAAAGAATTAATCCACTGAACGGAGGGGCCGTGCCCCCTCCGGCAGCGAAAAGGCCCAGGATTGAGCGTTACCCCTGAGCAGCGATATAATGATCCCCACCCTCCGTTCTTCATCACCAGAGGAATGGGGAAGAAGGCGAAAATGGAGTTTGCAAGCCTCTCTAAAACGCACAAAATACTCACTACCCCCGGAGAACGTATCCGGGAGCGAGATCTTAGGCTCAGAACAAACTCCATGAACGCAAGCTGAACTGCTCACTTGAAACTGAGAAAAAATCTTACGGAGATCAGCTACCTCCAATGAAAGACCCTGGAAGCGCTCAGCCAAAAGTGAAACCGGATCCATGCTTGAGACGGTTAAGGCGGCTTATAATGTCACGGATGGTGTACAGAGAGCAAGACAATGCAATACAATAATGACTCACTGGATCCACAACTAAGGAACAAAAGGGAGACCCCTACATGAGACCTGCCACTCTCCCTAATTGCTCAGCCTATGCGAACACCCCAAAGGTGGATGGGAGCATATCCACGTACCTCGGCTATCTAATACCTGAAGACCCTACAATAGTGAGGGGACACGACCACCGGCTCCCTACACTAGACACGGAGGGAGTCAGGCTCACCTGAAAATTCAGCAGACAGAAAATCACAAATAAAGGAACAGCACTTATCTTGCAGAGGACTGGGAAATAGAAACAGCAAGCACACACACTCCAGGAAGTTGTATAAGCCGCAACCTAATGCATCATGGGGAGGAACTTAAAGGGAAGCAATCAGTCCAACTGCATGACAGCTGAGATAGACTAACGAGATGAGGAACTTAACCAAAACAAAGAAACTCAAGGAGGAGGATCTGGAAAGCTCCTGTCAGAGCTTCTCAACTGTCTGGTTGTGACAGTGACATGAAGCCTGATTCTCTGCTATGACATGAAGACTGATTCTCTGCTGACATGAAGCCAGATTCTCTGCTATGGCATGAAGAGACTGATTCTCTGCTGACGTGAAGCCAGATTCTCTGCTATGGGACCTCTGTCCAATTGATATTGGTTAATTTTTTTTATTTTTATTTTAATTCATTTCCCTATCCACATTTGTTTGCAGGGGATTTACCTACATGTTGCTGCCTTTTGCAGCCCTCTAGCTCTTTCCTGGGCTGTTTTACAGCCTTTTTAGTGCCGAAAAGTTCGGGTCCCCATTGACTTCAATGGGGTTCGGGACGAAGTTCGGGTCGGGTTCGGATCCCGAACCCGAACATTTCCGGGAAGTTCGGCCGAACTTCTCGAACCCGAACATCCAGGTGTTCGCTCAACTCTATTCCTCCCCCATCCCACACAGTGTTAAATCCAAAAAGGAAACAGTGTGTGGATCTTGATGGTAAGCGATCCTCAAATTGTAGTCATTTCTATTTAAATGATCCACAAATTCTGGTATGGCAGATACATCGCCCCGCCATATGAACAGCAGGTCGTTGATGTACCTGCCATACCAGTAAAGATTATCAGAGAACGTATTTTCATCGCCATAAATGGCTCAATTCTCCCAATAGGCCATCACCAGGTTTTTCACCCTCACCATTACCTCACCGCTCCCATTCCAGTGCTTACAGAGTCCTCGCTGTTCTCTTCTTCTTGGTCCTGTCTTGACACACAGGAAATGCCTGGAGATGCCCAATCAGCCAGTTACTGGCTACAGTGGTAACCCAGCTCAGCCAGTGACTGGCTGCGTGGGCATCTCTAGGCACTTAAAAAACTGATTCTGTTGGATCATCTTCACGTATCAGAAATGTTTTTCTGCAGGACCTGCAACAAGTCTATGGTAAGGATTCTATGGTGACCTAAGTCTAGTTCAGTAGAACCATGGGAAGTCTGGGAATTGTGGCTGTAATACAGAAACACTTAAATGGGCCTGTATTATGACCTTTGGAAATTGGGCTTACATACACTAGAAATCACATAAATGAAATGTGGGCTCCTATTTTACATGGCTCTTTAGGTGTTTTATAAACAGTATTAGAATTTGCCTTTGGCAAGTATTTATACAGCATAGATACATTTTGAAAAGTAGACAGTGTGGACAGTCTGATTCAGTCTCTTAAAACCTCATCAGTGCAAGATACAGAACATTAATCAGTGCAGAGCATGATATGGAGAGTACCCAAAAGTTCAGCTACCAGGACAATACTGAGGTGCTTTAGGAGATGTGCAATAACAATTCACTAAATTATTCAGTCTACAGAAGGAAGTATTCATATTCTCGAAGCTACATTATAACAACCACAAAAACCATGATCCCTCAAGACAGAAGAGAAAAAATACTGTTTTTACTAGATGGGTAGATAATGTTTCTTATAAATCAACTATAGCAATGTGGATATTTTTAAATTATACAAAAAAACTATACCATGTGGATAAGGTTAACAGACTAATTTTGTTAAACTGATCTTTGAAAATATATGTTAAACGTAGATCATGTTATTAAAAAATAAATAACATACCTCAAGGATCCCTGCTGCTCCCATTTCAACACTGCCTGGTTCCCCGCTGCTCTGTATATCCTGCTCCAGCATTGACTCACAGGGGGATGTGAAGAAATGCATTATTTAAACATATTCTAACAAGGATGGTTAGCACTGGTGCCTTGCAAATCCGACCAAGGACAACATCTGCATGGAGTTTGTATGTTCTCCCTGTGTTTGTGTGGGTTTCCTCCCACGCTCAAAAGACATAGTGATAGGGACCTTAGATTGTTAGCTCCATTGGGGACAGTAAGTAAAGATAATGTCTGGAAAGCGCTGTGGAATATGTCAGCGTTATATAAGTGCATAAAATAAATAAATAAAAAGCAATCCGTACATTCATTCATATATGTTGGATTCCAGTCTACAATATTCAGCACATTATATGGTATTTGTATTTCTACTGTAAAAGAATAAGTCACAATTTGGAGTAGGGTTATGGCCATAAAAATGATTACAGGTTAAGTCGTTTTATAGAGATCACAGAATAAGATGCATCCCCCCCCCCCCCATTTTGGAATAACTCATTAGTACCAGAGGACCAGGAAGCGGTGAAGGCTCTATACTCACCACTTCCTGGCCCTTGGCTGTCGGCTGTGAAGGCTGCGCACAGTGTGAGGGTGCACTGTGACCTCGCGCCGGGTCACAGCACAGCCAACAGCAGGAAGAAAACAGAGCGGGGCATAATAAATGGCACTGGAGGCATAATAAATGACACTGGGGGCATAATAAATGACACTGGGGGCATAATAAATGACACTGGGGGCATAATAAATTGCACTGGAGGCATAATAAATGGCACTGAGGGCTCATAACTGGCATGGGGGCTAATGGGTGTTCATAACTGGCATGGGGGCTCATAATGGGGGCTCATAAATGGCATGGGGGGTCATAAATGTCACTGGGGCTCATAACTGGCATGGGGCTAATAATGGGGGCTCATAAATGGCATGGTAGCTAATGGGGGCTCATAAATGGCATGGGGGCTCATAATGGTTGCTCATAAGTGGCATGGGAGATCATAAATGGCATGGGGGTCTGATCTGAGGTCTTACTGGGGTCTTATTAACATTGGGGGTCTGATCTGAGGTCTGATTAAGGGGCTTATTAACATTGGGGGTCTGATTGGGGCTGTCAGATGAGGTCTGATTAACATTGGGGGTCTGATTGCTGGCCTGATCTGAGATCTAATGAAACATTTTTTTTTCTTATTGTCCTCCTCTAAAACCTAGGTGCGTCTTATAGGGTGAAAAATACGGTAAATGTATGCATTATAATATATTCCCATAAAGCTAGACTTTCCCATGTTATAGTGCTTCTTCAGCCACAAAGTTGTTTTGGGGGACATTATAGGAGCATAAAGGGGTTATTCGTTTAATTTTTTTATATATTTTTTTATTTGCACTCTGGAATACCTGTGGAGAAATCCATAATCACCTGCTCCTCACCGCTCTGTTGTGGCTCCTTGCCTTTCTTCACTGGTCTTCCAGTACCAATTTGTAAACTTCCATACGGACAGGGTAACATCCGCCACTGCAGTCAGTCACTGGCCTGAGATATGACGTCACTGCTGGGTCACGTGTCATTTGGAATTATGTCATTGCTGAGAATGCTGATTGGCTGCAGCAGCACACATGACCCTGTCTGTATGAGAGTTGACAGGTGTGGACCAGAAGACCAGTGAAGAAAGAAGGGGAGCCAGGGAGCAAGAACAGAGCAGTAGGAAGCAGGTGAGTATGGGGTGCTTATTAAAAAAAAAAATTAAATTAGACAACCACTATAATGTAAATTACTATTTTTCATAAAATTTCACAGTGGTAGGGGAAGAAGGGACAATATGAGCAAGGCTCTGATCACACTGCCATCACTGGGTCTATTCAGAGTCTATGAATGAAGTACTGTTAGATTGGATTGGAGAAATTATGCTTCGTACAGTGCTTTTTTTTCCCATCCAAACAACAGAAACCTTATCAAAACTGAATGGATCTTACCACAAGTCATTGGGGTCTTTCAGGTGCTGGTGGAATTTGTCATGCGAAAACGAGCTTAAGCATACAGCTATGCATCATGTATTGTGTTCTAAACTAACACCACATTACAAATATGAACGGAGCCTAAGAGTTGTCAAGGAGAAGAGGAGGAGGAGAGTAGTAGTACAGAGAAAGTACAAGAATGATACTATAGGAAAAAAAATACATGGATTAGATAGACACATTCCATGTGGCTGCCATTGAACCTCTGGAGAGAGGTGGTCAATTCTAGGTAGGACTAGTACACTATTTAATGGGCTTTTTCTATAATCAATGTAAAAGTGCAAATCTGATATCATATAGTACAGTACATGACAGCCTCTTACAGACTTAGAACCAGAGATATGGATGTAGAGATCTCCCCATTCATTGCTCTAATTGCTCTGCTAGATTTATTTCAAGTTGGCAGCTTAGGGGGCGTGCACTTTCTCAGGAGGCATGTCCTTTCTTCTGCAACTAATGGCAGTTGAAGGATGGAACTGGGCATGTGCTTCCATCTCAGTGAGCAGGACAGAGAAATTAGGAAAAGGGCAAACAGCAGGTGGCGCCATACAGATAGATTTCAGTGAATAACTCATAATCTATACTAAATTTATAACTACATGCAATTACAAAAATATTCAGATCCAGATGCTGGTTTGAAAAATGTAGAATATTTTTCGTGGAACCCCTTTAATAGGTGTATAGAGCCTCTATGTGCTATAATAATAGCAAACAAGGAAGTAAATGTGTACTGGAATATTGAAAATGGGATGAGAACCAGGGGTGTTGCTAGGGTCTTAAAAGAAGAGGGGCACAAGCCCCAAGGCACATGCCTACCCCCAGGAAAAAAATTATAATATAATATACTGTGTGTATATATATTCAAGCGCCAAGACTTTAGCATAGCACATAATACTAACACCACCACTACCACATACCACAATGGAGCTCAAATTAGACAACTACAGCCACATTACCCCATAAACCTCAACCAGATTATTCCCATGGATGCCAGCCACACACATTTCCCCTGTAATACACAAAGTACATATGAAGCTCTTTCACTTACAGTATATACTGCATGCACAGCTCCTCTGCTCACAGTATATACACAGCATCTCCTCTGCTCACAGTATATACACAGCATCTCCTCTGCTCACAGTATATACACAGCATCTACTCCGCTCACAGTATATACACATCATCTACTCCGCTCACAGTATATACACAGCATCTCCTCCACTCACAGTATATACATAGCATCTTCTCTGCTCACAGTATATACACAGCATCTACTCCGCTCACAGTATATACACATCATCTACTCCGCTCACAGTATATACACAGCATCTCCTCCACTCACAGTATATACATAGCATCTTCTCTGCTCACAGTATATACACAGCAGCTCCTCCGCTCACAGTATATACACAGCAGCTCCTCCGCTCACAGTATATACACAGCAGCTCCTCCGCTCACAGTATATACACAGCATCTCCTCCGCTCACAGTATACGCAGCATCTCCTTTGCTCACAGTATATACATAGCATCTCCTCCACTCACAGTATATACTACATGCACAGCTCCTCCAATGACAGTATATACACAGCTCCTCTGCATACAGTATATACACAACATCTCCTCCGCTCACATTATATACACAGCATCTTCTCTGCACACAGTATATACTGCATGCACAGCTCCATATGCATAAAGCATCTCCTCCGCTCACAGTATATACTGCATGCACAGCTCCGTATATATACAGCATCTCCTCCGCTCACAGTATATACACAGCATCTTCTCTGCACACAGTATATACTGCATGCACAGCTCAGTATATACACAGCATCTCCTTCGCTCACAGTATATACACAGCATCTTCTCTGCTCACAGTATATACGGCATGCACAGGTCCATATGCATAAAGCATCTCCTCCGCTCACAGTATATACACTCCATCTTCTCTGCACACAGTATATACTGCATGCACAGCTCCGTAAATACACAGCATCTACTCCGCTCACAGTATATACAGCATGCACAGCTCTTCCGCTCACAGTATATATACACAGCATATACTGCATGCACAGCTCCTCCGCTTACAGAATATACCCAGCCTCCACTAGCAGTATATACACACAGTTTTTTTTATGAAATATATACTATTTAACAAATAGACAGGTCCCATAGGCATACTGTCCTATACATGGATGGTGGTGAACTCACATTAAGCTGCATTGGTAACACACCTCTCTGCTGTTCCATGGAACCACATTGGTAGTGGCTGCTGCTGGGCTGGCAGAGGCTATTTTCATAAGTCCTGTCACACTCCAGCAGTGGTGACCTGGACAGCTGGAGCAGGACAGGCTGCAGTAGCTCTGCAATCTGCTTGCCCTGTCTGAATCTCCTTCAGGGCTGGGTCTGGTCCTCGGCTGCCAGGCCTGAGTGAGGGGTGGGGCTGAGCACAAGCTCCCCTTCCTGCTCTGATATGGAGACATCGGTGTTTGGCTCCTGGCCGGTCCCCCTGCACTTCAGCCGGGGGTACAACAGAGCTGCTCCTATAAGTTTAATGTGCCCCTGGCTGATGTATTTTGAGCTGCACTGCAGCCCCGCACTGGTGGCTCAGTATAACCATGAAAAGAAGCTGCCAGTGCAGTGAAAAATACAGCCATCACCAGAGATTCGGGGCAATGTGCTTGTAGTCCAGGGCCCAGGCCCCGAATCAATATACCTAGCGACGCCCCTGATGAGAACATTTGTACTCCAGGGTTGCCAACCATCCAGAATTTTACGGACAGTCCATAAAAGTAGGTGACTTTTTTTCCTGTCCGTGAAAAAAATATGTGTCCATAATTTTATTTGAGGCTGGTGGCAATGAGTTCTTATCAGTATATTGAGCTACAGACATGTATTAGTTATCATTTTTTATCATTCGTTATTCAAATCATTCAAATATGTCTGTAAAAAATGTTGACTGTCTGTGATTTTGGGATTAGATGTCCAGAAAAAAGAGAAATTCTGGTTGGCAACCCTGCCTTACCCAAGCGATTAGACTTGGGCCTAATTTTTATATTATATATCCCGATGTAAGGATTGTACAGATATTATTTATTGTATTTTTATATTGTTTCATTAAGTATTTTAATGATTGTTGTGTAGTTAATATGACTTTATGATAATTTACCAATATACATATGATAATGAATAGGATAATTAAAAGAGGATCACAAGAGTTACAAATTCCAATTACTAATTCATTGCAAGTAACGTAACGGTACAATACCTGCACTTAATGATTCACATTGTCAGGCTAATTTGCTAATTCTGCGTTAATCCCATGTCCAGTATCTTCTCACATCATGCATAATACATCATGTAACTATCATGACATAACACTGACCAGAGACAACCTGTGTTTAAGTGAATCATTGAGTTGTATCTCTTCTATCTTGATTCAAATAGCAATTACATACAGTATTAGTATCTATAAGACCAAGGATTTAAACTTTCATAGCAAAATTTACAGCTTTACGCAAGCGTGCCATCTACATGCAGCGGTTCTAGATGATAACACTCAGATCATCTGTAATCCTGTGATATTGATCATCAAATCATCTTGAAAGGCTCTTGAAGCCATCACAACTGCTTATAAACTTAAGTCATCCACTTATCTCACCTCTTGCTTTCTGACTTGAAATGTTCTCCTACCTTAGGTTTCCTGCAGAAAAAAACTCAGCCACCCACACATTTCAACCCTTCCCTGACCCAGGATTTTATTTATTATTGCTGGGGCTTGTAGGAAGTTTAATGAACACGATCCTACATTAGGATCCATTATTAGGCATTAATGTAGACCTCTACAGAGAAAGTATTTTACCCAGCAAGCAGCGGCTAATTACTTCAGGCTTAATATGCCATACCTTTCTACACGTTTCTAACCCCATACAATTCAATTGCTCTTATGCTTTCTATAGTTTCATTTCCACACATACATTTTCAGGCTATTAGATAGATGTGTAATTATACCGCAGCTATTACATAGCTGTTTTCAATCTGCTTTCGGGGTCACTTGCAAATTACTTACATATCTTAAAAGGTCAAGAAGAAATACTATTGTGAGCTAATGGAACTGAATATAAGATCCATTTTCTTGCACCCACTGAGTATTAATTCACATAACAAATGGTATGCAAGCTATAAAATAGGAGTAATAAAGCACTAATAAAATGTATTTTTAATGAATGACATGGGTACTAAGATAGACAAGAAATGTAGCAGATATGATGTATAAAATGGTAAAAATTTGGAACTCATTATCTATACTATAAAAATTGATATCTGTTTGTCTGTCCTCTATAGGCATCCAAACACCTGAAGCCAAATTTAGCACATAGGTAAATCGTGTGTTTGGGAAGGTTTTCATAAAGGTCCCAACCTTGCCGGACGTCACCGGTAGTAGGAGCGTCACAAGGGCACTATTTCCAGCACAATTACAATCTTTCTTCTAATATCTTCTTACAGGCAAACATTTTGTATCAGCCATATGTCTCACCTGCATGATAGCTGACAGTTTACTCCTCATTAGTAATCTGTCACTCAGAGTCAGACTAGATTTTTATTGGACAGTTTTCTAAATCACATTGCTGTTATCAGTCACTAGAGGATTGTATATAGAGGATATATATATACAGTATGTAATACAGCACTCACTCACTGTTGTTCTCTGTTTTAAGCCATTATCAGAGGACTGTATACAGAGTATAAATATATATACAGTGGGATGCGAAAGTTTGGGCAACCTTGTTAATCGTCATGATTTTCCTGTATAAATCGTTGCTTGTTACGATAAAAAATGTCAGTTAAATATATCATATAGGAGACACACACAGTGATATTTGAGAAGTGAAATTAAGTTTATTGGATTTACAGAAAGTGTGCTATAATTAATTAAACAAAATTAGGCAGGTGCATAAATTTGGGCACTGTTGTCATTTTATTGATTCCAAAACCTTTAGAACTAATTATTGGAACTCAAATTGGCTTGGTAAGCTCAGTGACCCCTGACCTACATACTCAGGTGAATCCAATTATGAGAAAGAGTATTTAAGGGGGTCAATTGTAAGTTTTCCTCCGCTTTTAATTTTCTCTGAAGAGTAGCAACATGGGGGTCTCAAAACATCTCTCAAATAACCTGAAGACAAAGATTGTTCACCATCATGGTTTAGGGGAAGGATACAGAAAGCTGTCTCAGAGATTTCAGCTGTCTGTTTCCACAGTTAGGAACATATTGAGGAAATGGAAGACCACAGGCTCAGTTCAAGTTAAGGCTCGAACTGGCAGACCAAGAAAAATCTCGGATAGACAGAAGCGACGAATGGTGAGAACAGTCAGAGTCAACCCACAGACCAGCACCAAAGACCTACAACATCATCTTGCTGCAGATGGAGTCACTGTGCATCGTTCAACCATTCGGCGCACTTTACACAAGGAGATGCTGTATGCGAGAGTGATGCAGAGGAAGCCTTTTCGCCTCCCACAGCACAAAAAGTGCCGCTTGAGGTGGGCTAAAGCACATTTGGACAAGCCAGCTTCATTTTGGAATAAGGTGCTGTGGACTGATGAGACTAAAATTTAGTTATTTGGCCATAACAAGGGGCGTTATGCATGGAGGAAAAAGAACACAGCATTCCAAGAAAAACACCTGCTACCTACAGTAAAATATGGTGGTGGTTCCATCATGCTGTGGGGCTGTGTGGCCAGTGCAGGGACTGGGAATCTTGTCAAAGTTGAGGGACGCATGGATTCCACTTAGTATCAGCAGATTTTGGAGACCAATGTCCAGGAATCAGTAACAAAACTGAAGCTGTGCCAGGGCTGGATCTTTCAACAAGACAACGACCCTAAACACTGCTCAAAATCCACTAAGGCATTTATGCATTTATGCAGAGGAACAAGTACAACGTTCTGGAATGGCCATCTCAGTCCCCAGACCTGAATATAATTGAAAATCTGTGGTGTGACTTAAAGAGAGCTGTCCATGCTCGAAAGCCATCAAACCTGAATGAACTAAAGATGTTTTGTAAAGAGGAATGGTCCAAAATACCTTCAACCAAAATCCAGACTCTCATTGGAACCTACAGGAAGCGTTTAGAGGCTGTAATTTCTGCAAAAGGAGGATCTACTAAATATTGATTTCATTTCTTTTTTGTGGTGCCCAAATTTATGCACCTGCCTAATTTTGTTTAAACAATTATAGCACACTTTCTGTAAATCCAATAAACTTCATTTCACTTCTCAAATATCACTGTGTGTGTCTCCTATATGATATATTTAACTGACATTTTTTATCATAATAACCAACGATTTATACAGGAAAATCATGACGATTAACAAGGTTGCCCAAACTTTCGCATCCCACTGTATATATATATATATATATATATATATATATATAGTCATGATCTGGGCATGAGGTAGGTTCGATGATGACAGATTTCACAGGCTCCTGCAGTTAAAAAGTCCAAAACTGTTTTTATTTTTCATCAAACAATACAGTGGCATCCTAGTTCAACTGTCACTTGTATAGTTCCATGGCAGAAATAACCATCAAAAACAACAAGTCCTTGCCTGTCTGGACGCTAAGTAAACAGGTTATTCCTCACCTAGACTCTGGGTAAACACACAATCAGGCTCTCCTCACTCAGAGGGTCATGCAGCTTCCAGGCTCTGACCCTAATTAAGCCTCTTATGCCTATATTTATTTCCCCAGTAATTATTCCAATAGCTACAACTGTGTTTGCCTTGGGCTAGGGGAAAGTGTTGTACTGGAGTGGGGAGGGCATGTCAGTTCCCACTACTAACAGCCTCCATGTGGAGCCAACAAACATGAGTCCGCATATGTGTTTCTGGCACTAAGGCCCTTATAGCCATAATCTTTGTACACAGTCTCTCCTCAGGGGTTGTCCAGCTTTATTTCTTTTTAATTTACCCCTCAGCCAGCTTTACTTGTGTAGAAACCCATACTCACCTTTTTCCTGCCACTCCATTCTGGCTTCCTGGCTCTCTTCTTTGTTCTTCCAGTCCCAATTTGTCAACTTCTGCATTGAAAGGATCACCTGCAGCACTGCAGATAATGACTGGCCCCAAGAGGAAAGTCACGACTGGGTCACGTGGCTCTTGGGGACATTTTAAACAGAAAAAAAACTGAACAATACTTTTAAAGGGGTTGGAATTCCCCCTAATGCAAAATATCTTGAACAACCCTTTACGCATCTACAGTTTTTTATATTTTTTTTTATAAATACACAGTATCGTATATAGAGATGGCCCGAACTATCCGACGGCGAACAGTTCCCGGCGAACATAGCTTGTTCGCGTTCGCCTCTGCCGGGCGAACACATGCGATGTTCGGTCCGCCCCCTATACATCATCATTGAGCAAACTTTGACCCTGTACCTCACAGTCAGCAGACACATTCCAGCCAATCAGCAGCATACCCTCCCTCCCAGACCCTCCCACCTCCTGCACAGCATCCATTTTAGATTCATTCTGAAGCTGCAGTCTTAGTGAGAGGAGGGAGACTGTAACTGCTGCTGATTTAATTGGGAAATCGATAGCTAGGCTAGTGAATTCAGTGTCCACTCCAGTCCTGAAAGACTCATCTGATCTCTGCTGTAAGGACAGCGTCCTGACAGCACCCCAAAAAGCCCTTTTTAGGGCTGCAACATTAGTCTGCTTTTTTTTTTTCCTTTATATACATATTGCAGTTGCCTGGCCTGCCTGTGTGTGAGGAGCTGCAGGCCCACAGACTGTAGTGTGCCCACTGCCAGTGCTCACCCCTGTCATTCCGTGTGGCACAGGACTTTGCTTAAAAAAAGGCACTTAATTTTTACACTTTAATCTAAGGTTAGTTGCCTGCCAGTGTGTGTCAGGCTGACTTCCACTGACTGTAGTGTGCCCACTGCCAGTGCCCACCACTCATACCGGCTGGCACAGGACTTTGCATAAAAAAGGCATTTAATTTTTACACTTTAGTGTAATTTCAGCTGCTTGCCTGCTGCTAGTGTGTGTCAGGCCGACTTCAACTGACTGTAGTGTGCCCACTGCCAGTGCCCACCCCTGTCATCCCGTGTGGCACAGGACTTTGCTTAAAAAAAAGGCACTTAATTTTTACACTTTAATCTAAGGTTAGTTGCCTGCCAGTGTGTGTCAGGCTGACTTCCACTGACTGTAGTGTGCCCACTGCCAGTGCCCACCACTCATACCGGCTGGCACAGGACTTTGCATAAAAAAGGCATTTAATTTTTACACTTTAGTGTAATTTCAGCTGCTTGCCTGCTGCTAGTGTGTGTCAGGCCGACTTCAACTGACTGTAGTGTGCCCACTGCCAGTGCCCACCCCTGTCATCCCGTGTGGCACAGGACTTTGCTTAAAAAAAAGGCACTTCATTTTTACACTTTAATCTAAGGTTAGTTGCCTGCCAGTGTGTGTCAGGCCGACTTCAACTGACTGTAGTGTGCCCACTGCCAGTGCCCACCCCTGTCATCCCGAGTGGCACAGGACTTTGCTTAAAAAATAGGCACTTAATTTTTACACTTTAATCTAAGGTTAGTTGCCTGCCAGTGTGTGTCAGGCTGACTTCCACTGACTGTAGTGTGCCCACTGCCAGTGCCCACCACTCATACCGGCTGGCACAGGACTTTGCATAAAAAAGGCATTTAATTTTTACACTTTAGTGTAATTTCAGCTGCTTGCCTGCTGCTAGTGTGTGTCAGGCCGACTTCAACTGACTGTAGTGTGCCCACTGCCAGTGCCCACCCCTGTCATCCCGTGTGGCACAGGACTTTGCTTAAAAAAAAGGCACTTCATTTTTACACTTTAATCTAAGGTTAGTTGCCTGCCAGTGTGTGTCAGGCCGACTTCAACTGACTGTAGTGTGCCCACTGCCAGTGCCCACCCCTGTCATCCCGAGTGGCACAGGACTTTGCTTAAAAAATAGGCACTTAATTTTTACACTTTAATCTAAGGTTAGTTGCCTGCCAGTGTGTGTCAGGCTGACTTCCACTGACTGTAGTGTGCCCACTGCCAGTGCCCACCACTCATACCGGCTGGCACAGGACTTTGCTTAAAAA
Source organism: Bufo bufo (assembly GCF_905171765.1). Classification (NCBI taxonomy): domain Eukaryota; kingdom Metazoa; phylum Chordata; class Amphibia; order Anura; family Bufonidae; genus Bufo; species Bufo bufo. Next base: position 153,260,002 of record NC_053395.1, on the reverse strand, counting down.
AGGCATTTAATTTTTACACTTTAATGTAATTTCAGCTGCTTGCCTGCTGCTAGTGTGTGTCAGGCCGACTTCAACTGACTGTAGTGTGCCCACTGCCAGTGCCCACCCCTGTCATACCGAGTGGCACAGGACTTTGCTTAAAAAATAGGCACTTAATTTTTACACTTTAATCTAAGGTTAGTTGCCTGCCAGTGTGTGTCAGGCTGACTTCCACTGACTGTAGTGTGCCCACTGCCAGTGCCCACCACTCATACCGGCTGGCACAGGACTTTGCATAAAAAAGGCATTTAATTTTTACACTTTAGTGTAATTTCAGCTGCTTGCCTGCTGCTAGTGTGTGTCAGGCCGACTTCAACTGACTGTAGTGTGCCCACTGCCAGTGCCCACCCCTGTCATCCCGTGTGGCACAGGACTTTGCTTAAAAAAAAGGCACTTCATTTTTACACTTTAATCTAAGGTTAGTTGCCTGCCAGTGTGTGTCAGGCTGACTTCCACTGACTGTAGTGTGCCCACTGCCAGTGCCCACCACTCATACCGGCTAGCACAGGACTTTGCATAAAAAAGGCATTTAATTTTTACACTTTAGTGTAATTTCAGCTGCTTGCCTGCTGCTAGTGTGTGTCAGGCCGACTTCAACTGACTGTAGTGTGCCCACTGCCAGTGCCCACCCCTGTCATACCGAGTGGCACAGGACTTTGCTTAAAAAATAGGCACTTAATTTTTACACTTTAATCTAAGGTTAGTTGCCTGCCAGTGTGTGTCAGGCTGACTTCCACTGACTGTAGTGTGCCCACTGCCAGTGCCCACCACTCATACCGGCTGGCACAGGACTTTGCATAAAAAAGGCATTTAATTTTTACACTTTAGTGTAATTTCAGCTGCTTGCCTGCTGCTAGTGTGTGTCAGGCCGACTTCAACTGACTGTAGTGTGCCCACTGCCAGTGCCAACCACTGATACCGGGTGGCACAGTAGCTTGCCGATAAATAAGGCATTTAATTTTTAGACAGTAGTCTAAATTCAGTTGCTTGCCTGCTGCCAGTGTGTGTCAGGCCCGCTTCCACTGACTGTAGTGTGCCCACTGCCAGTGCCAACCACTGATACCGGGTGGCACAGTAGCTTGCCGATAAATAAGGCATTTAATTTTTAGACAGTAGTCTAAATTCAGTTGCTTGCCTGCTGCCAGTGTGTGTCAGGCCCTCTTCCACTGACTGTAGTGTGCCCACTGCCAGTGCCAACCACTCATACCGGGTGGCACAGTAGCTTGCCGATAAATAAGGCATTTAATTTTTACACTTTAGTGTAATTTCAGTTGCTTGCCTGCTGCCAGTGTGTGTCAGGCCCGCTTCTACTGACTGTAGTGTGCCCACTGCCAGTGCCAACCACTGATACCATCTCCCCGTTCGAAAAATCTATTCAATAAATGGCACCCAGATTGGGGACGTTAGAGGGATTAAACTGATGAGAATAGTACTACAGAAAATACCACTCATATCGGGTGTGACAGTAAATTGCACGGCGCAGACGCAGTCACCGTGGATAAAAACAAAGGGGAGGGAGCCAGCGTTTTTTTAACCATCTCCCCGTTCGAAAAATCAATTCAATTGACCTTTCGGGGACCCTTGGTGTTGTACGTGGCTGGGTGGAGGAAGAAACCTTCAATGACATCACCGGGACGTGGCTAGCTTGGTATCCAACCTTGTGCAAATGGGGAGTTTGCGGTTGTGCAAATGAACTGTTTGCGGTGCATTAAAAGGGGAGTTTGGTCTGTCAATGTCTGTGATGCGGGCGTAACCCTTACACTACCTGATCGATACAACATCATACCTGATCGTATACACACACTGGATGTTTTAAAGCACGTTATTCCAAACAATTTAGGAATGTTAGTTGATTTATGCCCTTTATGGATTAAAACCCGACTCTGCGTCCACTACGTAATTTTCCATGGGAGTTTTGCCATAGATCCCCCTCCGGCATGCCACAGTCCAGGTGTTAGACCCCTTGAAACAACTTTCTCATCACTATTGTGGCCAGAAAGAGTCCCTGTGGGTTTTAAAATTCGCCTGTCTATTGAAGTCTATGGCGGTTCGCCCGGTTCGCCAGTTCGCGAACATTTGCGGAAGTTCTCGTTCGCTGTTCGCGAACTGAAAATTTTATGTTCGCGACATCACTAATCGTATATTGTATATATTGGTCAAATATAGATTTATATATAGTTATATACTGTACATACTGTGATTTACTTTAAATATTGCTATTCTGCTGTTATTCTTTGCTGTTTACCATAGCGAGTAGCACCATTTTGCCTTAATAGGCAAGGCTGATTGTAAGTAAGATATTTATGTTGTGTTTGTGCTGTGCTATTCTAGGGAACTCATTAACATCAAGGGAGCTTTCCTCTTTGAAGCGCATACATTTCCTCTTTGTTAATTCAGAAACATCCTGACAAGAATGCTGATTACTTCAAAATTTATGAGAAAGCATTTTTATACTCCTGATCTCATCACCTGACTCAACACTTTTCTACTTTTTCCAATATGATGACAAAGACCCAGAGACCTGAACTATTCTACATGCTTTCTATGATGCTATACTTACTACATGGCAATTATTGTAGGCTCACCAAGTTTCACATAGATAACTGCATAAAAATGAAAGGAGAAGCCAACTGCTTAAAGGGTCATTCCCATCTTGACCTTTCATGGCCGAGATGGGAATAACCACAATAAGTGTCCGCCAGGCGAGGTGGTACTCTGCTGTTTCAGTAAATACTAAAGCAGTAGATGGGAGCTGCACAAACAGTATATCACAGCAAGCTACTGTACTCTATTTATGTGACACCCAAATTATATGACATAACGTAGCTTGCTTTGCTAAGCTGTTTGCATACAGTAGCTCCCATTCTGCCCAGCAATGTTCCCGTTTTACAGGCTAGGACAGCGCTAAAGCCCGCCCATCAGAGCCGGTGACTTCACAAGGCTCACTGCTGGGTGGAAGCCTCCGCCTACCAGTTCTTATGGAGAGCCCGGTACATCCATAACATGCCTTTGCCCTGCACGATGCAGTGCGGGAAAAAGGAGAGCATCAGAGCATGAAATGCTCTGGTGCTCATAGCAGGGGGCTGCCTGGGTGAAACTGTGGTTATGTCCAGGCTCAGCTTTCAACCCGGACAACCCCTTTACAGAGTTTTCAGCTATTTCCTTTCCAGTAACATTGTGCCAACATGTAGAGGTATTTTAATCCACACCCATTAAGGGCATGTTCACATCACCGTTATGGATTCTGTTTTTGTTTTCCGTTATAACATGGTTATAATGGAAAATAACATAATCCATAAGATGGAAGTCAAAACGGAAGCCTTTAAGAGACATTCCGTTTTGATCCATCATAAAAGAAGGCTATGGGAATCATAACGGATCCATCTGATTCCCATTAGGCAAGATGGAAAACAAAGTCCTGTCGACAGGACTTTTTTTCCGTTCTGCATAACAGAAACCAGTCGGATCCGTTATGATTGGCCATAGACTTCTATTATGATGAAAAGCAAAACAGAATGCCTTCTAAAGGCTTTCGTTTTGCATTCCATTATAATACAAGTCTAGGGGCAGCATAACGGATCCGTACTGGTTTCCGTTATGCAGGACTGGACTCCTGCATAATCGAAACTAGGGTGGATCCATTATGCTGCCCATAGACTTGAATTATTAAGGATCAAAACGGAATGCCTCTTATAGGCTTCCGTTTTGACTTCCGTCTTATGGATTCCGTTATTTTCCATTATAACCATGATATAATGAAAAACAAAAACGGAATCCATAACTGTGATGTGAACCCGCCCTTAATCAGTAACTACCTTTTAAGCACTATTTTCTGTCTTCACCAAAACCATAGAAACTGTTTAAAAATTATAATTTATTTTCAAGATTCAATTCATATGGTCCGTTCACAGAACTAGCATGATGTCTACCAGTCCCATGGTTCCATATTATGGAGCTGTACGTACTTCATATGCCACCAGCTAGTGCCTCTTTGAGTCAAGAACATACAGTGCTGCCCATAATTATTCATACCCCTGGCAAATTTTGACTTAAAGTTACTTTTATTCAACCAGCAAGTAAATTTTTGACAGGAAATGACATAGGTGTCTCCCAAAAGATAATAAGACGATGTACAAGAGGCATTATTGTGGAAAAAAAAACATTTCTCACCTTTTATTTGAGCAAAAAATACAAGATGTTCCGCACTGTGGAAAATTTCAGAGAACGTGGTCGGAAGCCAAAGGTGACACCTGTGCTGGCCAGGAGGATAGTTAGAGAGGTGAAAAAGAATCCAAGGATCACCACCAAGGCCACCCTGGTGAATCTGGGCTCTGCTGGTGGCAATGTCTCAAGGCAGACAATCCAACGGACACTGCACACTGCTGGGTTCCACTTCTCCAGATAAAGCACACAAAAGCTCACTTGGCCTTTGCAAAAGCTCATCTGGACAAAGAAGAAGACTTCTGGTCTTCTGTGTTATGGTCAGATGAAACAAAAATTGAATTGTTTGGTCACTGATGTTTCCTTCATTTGGCATAAAAAAGGATAAGCCTTCAACCCAAAGAACACCATCCCCACTGTCAAACATGGTGGTGGGAACCTAATGCTTTGAGGGTGTTTTTCAGCCAATAAACCAGGGAACCTAATCACAGTAAACGGCACCATGAAAAAAGAGCAATACATGAAGATTCTCAACAACAACATCAGGCAGTCTGCAGAGAAACTTGGCCTTGGGCACCAGTGGACATTTCAGCATGACAATGACCCAAAACACACAGCAAAAGTGGTGAAGAAATGGTTAGCAGACAACAACATTAACGTTTTGGAGTGGCCTAGCCAGAGTCCAGACATGAATCCAATTGAGAATCTGTGGAGGGAGCTAAAGGTCAGGGTGATGACAAGAAGACCCTCCAACCTGAAAGATTTGGAGCTCATTGCTAAAGATGAATGGGAAAAAATACCTGTGGAGACATGCAAAAAGCTGGTCTGCAATTATAGGAAGCGTTTGATTGCTGTAATAGCCAATAAAGGTTTTTCTATTGATTATTAAGAAGGGTATGAATAATTTTGGACTGGACACTTTTTGCTCAAATGTAAATAAAAGGTGAGAAATGTTTTGTTTCCACAATAATGCCTCTTGTACATCGTCTTATTATCTTTTGGGAGACGCCTATGTAATTTCCCGTCAAAAAATTACTTGCTGGTTGAATAAAAGTAACTTTAAGTCAAAATTTGCCAGGGGTATGAATAATTATGGGCAGCACTGTATCTCCAGTTATGTGGCATCAGTGCATTAAAAAATGGCTCTTATTATTTATAAAGGTCCTTCACTATTTTTACCAACACAAGGATAACTAGTTCTTTGTAAAATCCAAACAAAAAAAAACATGAAGGGGCATGTGGAGCAAGGATCCCATATATTTACTAATGGATCCATACACCACACACACAAAAAGCCAAACAGAATTTATGAAAGCCATAGGGGCAGAGAGCTCTGAGCAGCATTCCCCCCCCCCCCCCCCCCCTTTGTGTTTTTATTTTACCTTTTAAGAGGAGGCATGGTCTTTCATTTTTCTTGTTAGTGAGCAAAGATATGTAGCTATGTAGTGATCTGTATGTTCTCCAGAATGGGTATCCACAGGGCTTTTTTTCTCAAAGAAAAGGTGGTGGAACTCACCCCTCCTCCCCTGGCCACGCCCCTACCCAACCCTAGGACCGCCCCCTAAAACCGCCCCTTTAGAGAACAGGGATACACTGTGCCACACAATACTGTATATTGTGTGGCACAGTGTAGAGGTATACTGTGTGGCACAGTGTAGAGGTATACTGTACATTGTGGGGCACAGTGTAGTGGTATACTGTATATTGTGTGGCACAGTGTATGCTATATATCTATAACATAAACATATTTCACATGAAAACTTACTGTTACTTGGCTTGGCCCTTGGGGATCTCGGACACCACTTCAACACTTTGGCCGGGGGCTCTGCGGAGCTGATGTTGTGTTTTATCCTAATGAGAGAGATTTCATAATAAGGATTTGGAGAAGGGGCTGAGGGGTCACAGAGCAGGAAGAGACTGGTGCTGCAACTAGGGAAAGGTCATACCATGGGGGAGTAATAAAGCCCACCATAATGCCCCCCAGTAGAAATAATTCTCCTTATAATGTGACAATACAAAAAATACCCCCTTATGCCCCCAGTTGAGCTAATGTCCCCCATAATGTGCCAGTATAAAATACCCCTATATAGTGCCCCCAGTAAATGCCCCATAGTGCTCCTCTCCCCCTTCCTCCTAGTGCCCCCCATAATGTACCAGTATAAAATGCCCCATATATCGTGCCCCAGTAGATGCCCTCAGTGTCCCCCATAATTTGCAAGTATAAAATACCCCTTCTTAGTGCCCCCCGTAGATGACTCCATAGTACTCTCCCCCCTTCCCCATAGTACCCACCATGTGTCCCAGTATAAAATGCTACTGTACAGAGCCCCCCATATAAAATACCCCTTCTTTGTGACCTCAGTAGATGCCCCTATAGTGCCCACCAATAATGTGCCAGTAATAAGTGCCCTCAATCACGTGCCACTGCAAGTAATAAGTGCCCCCCATCACGTGCCAGTAACAAGAGCCCCCCATCACGTGCCAGTAATAAGCCCCCATCACGTGCCAGTAATAAGCCCCCCCATTATGCGCCAGTAATAACCCCCCATTACATGCCAGTAATAAGCCCCCCCCCATTCCCCCATTACGTACCGGTGCCAGTAATAAGCCCCCCCATTACGTGCCAGTAATAATCCTCCCATCATGTGCCAGTAATACGCCCCGCCATCATGTGCCAGCATTAAGCCCCCATCATGTGCCAGTATTAAGCCCCCCCATCATGTGCCAGTATTAAGCCCCCATCATGTGCCAGTATTAAGCCCCCCCATCATGTGCCATTAAGCCCCCCTGCCCCCCATCATGTGCCAGTATTGTAATAAGCCCCCCAATGTGCCAGTAACACTATTGTAAAAAAAAAAAAAAAATCATACTTACCTCAGTGTCAGCGATGCAATGCAGGCCTCTTCCGGCCTGTGTCCCGCGCTGTATGGCTCAGGCGGCGCGATGACGTCATCGCGCCGCCTACGCCGGCCTCTGATAGGCTGCCGGCCTAGTGCCGGCAGCCTATCAGAGGAAGGGGAAGGGACACGCCTCTCCCTCCCCTGCACCGCTGCAGCACAGGCAGATTACTATGGAGATGAGCGCAATGGAAGCGCTCATCTCCCTGTGGCGGCGGCTCACTTGGGGAGGGCATTTTAGTTGGGGGGGCACAGCGTGATGTAGGGGGGGCCATGGCCCCCTCTGGCCCCCCCCCCCCCCCCCCCCCGGCGACGCCACTGCTAAGCAGCGGGCCGGCTGGGCCAAGTAACTAAAGGGGGGCAGGGCGGGGGAAAATAGGTGGCGGAACGCTGTTTCGGTGCGTTCCGCCAGAAAAAAAGCCCTGGGTATCCATATGTGTTGGGGAGTGTTTTCCTCATTTTACAGACTAGTATGCAGTACAACCACAGCTAGAGATGAGCGAATCGAAGCAGATTTTTCCTAAAATGGCGGCTACACGTGTGAGGACTGAGGACATGGGGGAAGGAACTCTGGGAAGTTGGGATCACCCAGATTGACATGCCTGCATGCAGCCAATCAGCAGCCAGCCAGCCCTGAGGTGTCACAGCCCTATAAATACGTCAGTCATCTTACAGTCAGACATTTTCCAGCGTTCAGAGTGCAGGGACAGACATTTGAAGGCCCTAGGGACAGCTATTGGAAAAACGATTGTGGAAAAAAAAGACAGAACAAACTATTTATAAGTGCAGGGAAAGGATAGGGAGGAGTAATTTCACAGTATCTTAGTGCAGGGAGAGACATCAGAAAGCACTAGGGACATTGATAGGAAAGTGATTTACAAGTGCAGGGAATGATTATTTGGGGATCCAAATAGTCATTAGACAGCTCTGTCATTCAAGCTTTTTGTTATTGGGCTGTAAGTCTCATGTTGAAAAGCCTTTAGAGGTTTATGTCTTAGTATCTTATTCAGTACTACAAGAAAAATATACAGTATACGAATTTCACTTCTGCAGTTATTTCTGGTAAATATATATACGCACTGCACTGTTGCAATTATTTCTGTTAAAAGCGTATAGGGGCATATTTCAGTAACAAAGAAAAATATATACGCACTGCAATGTTGCAGTTATTTCTGGTGAAAGCATATAGGGGCGTATTTGAGTAAAAAAAGAAAAATATATACTGTAGAGATTAACTCTGGTAGGCAAGTTAGCGGACGCAGTATAGAGGCAAAGGATCAGGTTGCAAATCACTCTTCAGTGATTATTCACACTTATAACATAACACAACAGTCTCTTTTCAGTCTTGGTGCTTGTTCACACACAGAAAAACAAAATAAAGTTCAACTGGTATCCTGGGTGTCAGTTTACACAACCGGCGGAATGCTCAGCCTCAGAAAGTCCACATGCAGGCTTTAAGGCGGCCTGCCCGCCTGACAAACGGTCTTCAGACATCAGCACAGAGATCTCCAGAGCTCACTGTCAGAGGGAGGTAATCCACACCACTTGACAGTGCTGGCTGTTTTTTATAAGCCTGCCAAGACCTGGCCTGGAACATGAGGAGTAGTCACCCACCCAGCACTTTGACTACTCCCAGTAAGAGCCGTCCCAGATCAGCTATACAGCTATAGAAAATCGCTAGGTGTCAAACAGCAACTGCTGCTGACACATGAAAACTGTCTCTTACTCCACCAAGGCCAGGAACCTCGGTGACACATACCTTCCATCAACGACAGACCCTTGCGACTTCGTACATTACGCACTGCACTGTTGCAGTTCTTTCTGGTGAAAGCATATAGGGGCGTATTTCAGTACTACCAGAAAAATATATACGCACTTCACTATTTAATTGTTTTCTGGTTAAAGCGTATAGTGGCTTATTTCATTCCAACAAGAAATATATATTCTCAGGTCACTTTTGCAGTTATTTCTGGTGAATGCGTATAGGGGCGTATTTCATAAAAAAAAAGAAAAATATATACGCACTGCACTGTTGCAGTTATTTTTGTTGAAAGTGTATAGGGACGTATTACAGTAAAAAAAAAAAAAATTACGCACTGCACTGTTGCAGTTATTTCTGTTGAAACCATATAGGGGCATATTTCAGTAACAAAGAAAAATATATACGCACTGCACTGTTGCAGTTATTTCTGGTGAAAGCGAATAGGGGCGTATTTCAGTAAAAAAAGACAAATATATACGCACTGCACTGTTTCAGTTATTTCTGGTGAAAGCGTATAGGGGCGTTTTTTATTAGTAGCAAAAAAATATATGCGCACTTCACTATTTAATTGTTTTCTGGTTAAAGCGTATAATGGCCTATTTCATTCCAACAAGAAAAATATACTCTCAGTGCATTTCTGCAGTTAATTATAGTGAAAGCATTTAGTGGACTATTTCAGTACAAAAAGAGAAATATATTCGTTGCTTTTAGGGGTGTTTGAATTTCCGTTCAGCTACAAGTATGTCAGGCAGAGAAGTGCCAGACCATGCACAGAGGAGTGGCAGAGGCCTGAATGTTTATGGCACAGGCAGAGGTCGCAGCAGAGGAAGGGGGCGTGGCAGCAGGAGTCACAGTAAAAGGCCTGAGCTCTGGGTGTCTTCTAGCGGTGGTGTCTTGACCAGCAACCCAGCTGTTCTTGATTGGTTAACTCGGCCATCCACGTCATCCCAGGCTACATCAGACACCCCCAGCCAACAGTTGATGGGTTCGTCAGACAAAAGCCTTAGTTGGCATGGAGCAGACCCTGTGCCCTCACCTGTCCTCAACCTGCCTCTGTCCTTTTCTGTTCCCTCATGGCGAGAAGTACTATATGCTGTGTGCTCAGATCAACTTTTCAGCGAGTAAAAGCTACTAGAGGACAGTCAGCAGCTACTGCCCAGCCAAGATCTGGAGGAGACATTCGCCACTTACTCCGCTAGGTGGGCAAGTAGTGATGAGGAGAGTGCCGTGGGAGCTTGTGTTGCGAGCGGTCAGGCTCCTGACCCAGAGACCGTTAAGGAGGACATCAGTGATGTGCAGACACTACTCGATGATGATAATGGGAGCCAAGTGAAGAAGGGGCTTCATCATCATCAGGAGAAGAGGGTGGCAGCTTGACAGCAGCTGAGCCAGCAAGTCTCTAGCATGGTCGGGAGTCAGCAGGGTGGCAGTAGTGGGAGGTCGGGAGACAAACGGGCACGGGGTAGACCACCCGCTTTGCAGCAGCCTACCTGCCCGGAAAGGAGTGGTGCATAAGTTCACGGAAGCAGCGACGGTAGCAGCCAGCCAGTGAATAGTGTTTGGGGGGAAAATCAGGTACTCGGCGGTGTGGCAGTTTTTTGTGAAGCCGCTGGAGGGGGTCAACATAGCCATATGTAGAATATGTGGGCAGAAGTTGAAGCGTGGGCAGGGTGCCAATGTTCGCACCACGGCCCTGTGTCAACATATGCAGCGTCACCATAAAGTGGCCTGGGAGAACCATGGCTCCGATGTGGTGGTCCAGTCTTCTGCAGCTACCGCTACATCACCCAGTGGCACGCATCCAGTTTCATCCAGTCAAGGCTCCACCACCTCAGCCGAAGAGAGCTGTCTGTCAATTCCTTCTTCTGCTGGTCCAGATGCTCCTGCCTGCTCCTACTCCTCATCTGTCATTTCGTCAGCAATCGATTACCGAAGCGATTGCCAAGAGACAACAGTATGCGTGCACGCATCCAACGGCGCAGAAGCTGAACGTGCTCCTGTCCAAGTTGCTGGTGCTTCAGTCCCTCCATTTCCAAGTTGTGGACTCTGCGCCTTTCAGAGAACTGATGGCTTGCGCCAAGCCGAGGTGGAGAGTCCCAAGCCATCATTTCTTTGCGAAAAAGTCAGTACCAGCCCTGCACACACATGTAGAACAGAAGGTGGGCCAGTCCTTGAGCCTGTCGGTGTCTGCTAAAGTGCACGGCAGCCGACGTGTGGAGCTGTAACTACAGTCAGTGACAATACATGTCCTTTACGGCCCACTGGGTGAATATGGTTCCTGCACAGCCACACCAGCAACTTGGCCAGGTGACGCCTCTTCCTCCTCCACGTTGTCACGCCATTGGTCCTGCGACAATGTCTGCTTCTGACTCCTCATCCTTCACCATGTCCTGAGCCTCCACTGCAAAGACAATTCACAATGCCCCTCCAGCATACCACATATGCAGGGTTTGGCGGTGTCACGCTGTTCTGCATCTGGTTTGAAGAGGAACTGCTCCGTGTGATGCATCAAGAAATATAATCCTGGCTTTCTCCATGAAAACTGAAAATCGGAACCATGCTGAACAACAACGGGAAGAACATGATGTTGGCGCTGCGTCAATGAAAGGCTGATCCATGATCCCTGCATGGCACACATGTTCAATCTGGTTGTCAAGCGTTTCCTGAAGTCTTCCACCCATCTGCAAGACATCCTAAAACTGGCCAGGAAACTTTGCATGCACTTGAGCCACTCGTACACCGCAAAACACACCCTCTTTGAGCTGCAGTGGCAGAACGGCATCCCCCAAAATAGGCTGATATGCGACGTTTACACCCGTTGGAATTCCACCCTCCATATGTTGGGCCAACTATACAAACAAAGAAAGGCCATCAATAATTTCTTGATGATGCAAGCGGATAGGAGTACTCCACTGTGTAACTTCGATGTCAGCCAGTGGCAGCTCATGCGTGACACCTGCCGTTTGCTCAGGCCCTTTGAGGAGGTCACGTTATTTGTCAGTCGCCAGGACTACAGGATGAAGAATGTAATTCCACTGCTTTATGTCCTGGAACAGATGCTGGTAAATCTGGCTAGTTAGGGGACTGGAAACGTGGCGCCTAGATTTCATGGCCACATGAGATCCTGGAAGAGGGGGAAGAGGACATTGGAGCACAGGCAATGTGCAGCCAAATGAGTGGTTTTTCTACTCAGCTGACAGGACAGGAGGAGCAGCCAGAGGAGCTACAGGGTGATGAGGAAGACAAAGGACCCAGACACACTGTGGCAGTATGCAGTGGAGATGGAGGCAGGGAGTCCCTCCAAGTCACTTGCACAAATGGCACGATGCATGATCACTTGCTTGCATAGTGACAGCTGAATTGTCACCATTCGGCAGAAGGATGACTTCTGGCTCTCCACCTTCTTGGACCCTCGCTACCGGTCCAGAATTTGGGCCTTTTTTACACCCACCAAGAAGGAGGACAAACTGAACTACCACAGAGACATCCTATGTAGTCAGTTGGCCGCTGCCTATCTGCGCCATCGTCCATACTCTCGCAGGTCTGACCAGGGGAGCCCTCTGTGCTCACGTTCCAATGCCATGGCTGCTAGGGATTTGTGGCCACAACTAGCAGAGTTTGCCCTGGAAAAGCTGTCCTGCCTGGCCAGTAGTGTGGCATGAGAGCGGCTGTTTACTGCGGTGGGGGCCATAGTTATCCCAAGGAGAACTCACCTATCCACCCAAAATGTGGAGAGACTGATCTTTGTCAATATGAATTAGGGGTGGATCAGCCAGGATTTCCAACCACCAATTCCTGATGCATCAGACTAGATCATCCATGGTGCCACACCAACACTTTGAAACAAGAGACTGGTTTCTTCTGACTACCTGCCTAAGCTATTACTTTGATGCTGCAAACCCCTGATGCCACACATCTGATGCCAAGTGCTCCTTATTTCACCCACCTTCATCAGCGGGTACTGGTATTGCCGCCCTTCGCTCAACTCTGTTACTGGGTCACTTTGTGGTCTCCTGATGTAGCTGCTGCTGCCATCTCCAAACTATGTCACCTTTCCACTCTGTGATCTCCTGATGCTGCTGCCATATCCACACTATGTCACCTTGCCACTCTGTGGTATCCTGCTCCTGCTGCTGCCATATCCACACTATGTCACCTTGCCACTCTGTGGCCTCCTGATGCTACCGCAACATCCAAACTATGGGAAGCTCATCTGCATGCTCGTCATCCTCATCGGGGTCTGGACCTGACTGCAGTTTGTCGTTGTAACAGACTTGAGTTGGCAAATGCTCACATTCTATGGCGTCTGGCACGTTGTAGAGCCGTTCTGTTCACGGATGAGTCCCTGTTTTATTTTTGTTCAGTGTAAGTAACAGGAATTGTGTTCATTTTTACTGTAATTTCAAGAGAAAAAAAAACTTGTAAAAAAAAACCTAGTGTATTTGTGCATAATATAAGCCACATACACATAATTAAAAGTGCTTAAGAGGACTTTTCACTGGTTCTGACATTACAATATAACTACTTGGCAGTGTAGGGCAAGATCAGTAGATGTTTGTGCACAATTTTTTTTTTTCATGTAGGTTGCTCCGTTGGGGTGCTGTGCCCCTCTTTCACTTTTGCCGCCCTGAACGCTAATTATTAAAATTGGTATAGGGAGGAGTAGACAGCTGTGTTTCTCAAGGGACATCCCCTTCCCCGCCCATGACACTTTTTTACACCTGGCTTGAGTGGTGAAAAGTCGCAGATTGCGGCGCAAATAACCTTTGTGCCACAATCTGCTCCAGAAATATTCCTAATATAGGCGTATTTGTTACCCAATATGTTTTAGTATAAAAACATAAAAAATGTTTACTGTTGTGGATTGGTAATACTACTATGTACCCCTACAGTATAGCAATCCAAATTACCTATGACCATTCAATACAGAGAAAACCATATTATTTCCATGTATTGAATTGCAGTCATTGGTCAACCAAGTGCCAATAAACATTTTCCAATTGGCACTTCATCTCCACCTCAATTTACCTTCACCCTTTCCAACTTTACACTAATTTCAGGTTTTGGTTTTTTGATATCCTGCGGTGCTAGACTTGTCCAATATTTTTCGTTCCAGTAGGATCCTCAGCAGGTTATTGTTTGTTGATGCCGAAATGAGTTTCTTAGTCTAGTTTCTCCTTCCTTCTCCGTATCTCAATCATATTTTAGATTCACCTCCCTTTGTCTTCATTTCTATCTGTGAAGGCAGAGAATTCTGAGGGAACACATAGTCAGACAAGCCTGCTGGGAAGATATAGCAGTATATAATGAGCATGGCTGTTTAATACTGTTTCTTATATTGACCAACAATCTAGTGTGACCTATTTGGCACTGAACCAGTCTGTATTAGAAAACATGATGTCTTATTCAATTTCTCAGTGCTAAACCTGAATCTTTTCTGCTGCTGCGTGAAATTTTGGCAGTTTTATCTTTGCTGAAACAACCAAGTAACCACAGGAAGTGTGGCCATATTGGTTGTCCATTTTGTTAAGTTTGCTAATAGTGATAATCAATATGGCTGCTCCTGTTGTTATATTTGCAAAAATGGCTGCCTTAACTAAATAACCGAATAGCAATAGATCTTTAATTCATAGAAACATACTGAAATTATGAGAATTTAGTCGCTAATCTAACGTCTGATCTACTGATGGCCATGTGGCCATGTGTCATTTATTAAACTGCTGTAAATAAGATCTGGCTTAGGTTGCGCATAGCAACCAATCAGATTCCACCTTTCATTTTTCAAAGGAGCAATCAAAAATGAAAGGTGGAATCTGATTGGTTGCTATGGGCAAAAGCCAGTTCTACTTTGAAAGCCAGTTTGATAAATGACCCCATTTGTTTTCCAGAACAAAACCTGTTTTGATGAAAATGCATTGCAATCTGCAGGCATCATGTTGTAGAGCAGGAGGAGCTAAGCAGATATATGGTGTTGTGGAAAAAAGATTCATTATAAGGCCGGGTTCATATCACCATTAAGTTTTCCTTTCTTCTGATCCATCAGAAGAACAGAAAAAAAGAAAAAAAACATTTCAAGCTTCCGTTATGCCCACTTTACATCAATTTTAGCCATTTTTGCATGAGATCCGTTATTTTAGACAGAAAAAAAAGTCCTGCGTCCAGCAGTAATTGACAGCTATTTCAGTATGCACAGTCATGTCACCGATAGGTCCAACTCCAGCTCCGATTGAGCAGGAATTTAAAGAATGAAATAGATGTTATGCTGAATTTCTTTCCCAAATAACTCCAGTACTATGCAAAAGTTTCAAGCATGTGTGAAAAAAATATATATATATAGTCAGGTCCATAAATATTGGGACATCAACACAATTCTAACATTTTTGGCTCTATACACCACCACAATGGATTTGAAATGAAATGAACAAGATGTGCTTTAACTGCAGACTGTCAACTTTAATTTGAGGGTATTTACATACAAATCAGGTGAACGGTGTAGGAATTACAACAGTTTGCATATGTGCCTCCCACTTGTTAAGGGACAATTGGCTTCTCAGCTGTTCCATGGCCAGGTGTGTGTTATTCCCTCATTATCCCAATTACAATGAGCAGATAAAAGGTCCAGAGTTCATTTCAAGTGTGCTATTTGCATTTGGAATCTGTTGCTGTCAACAGATCCAAAGAGCTGTCACTATTAGGCCTATTGCACACGGACGTTTTTTTTTCCCGTTTACTGGACGTTTTTTGCGGTCCGTATACGGTCTGTATACGGAACCATTCATTTCAATGGGTCCGCAAAAAAAACGGAATGTACTCTGTATGCATTCCGTTTCCGTATTTCCGTTTTTCCGTTCCGTTTTAACATAGAACATGTCCTATTATTGCCCGCAAATCACAGTCCGTGGCTCCATTCAAGTCAATGGGTCCGCAAAAAATAAAAAAAACGGAACACATACGGAAATGCATCCGTATGTCTTCCGTTTCCGTTCCGTTTTTTGCTGAACCATCTATTGAAAATGTTATGCCCAGCCCAATTTTATCTATGTAATTACTGTATACTGTATATGCCATACGGAAAAACGGAACGGAAAAACGGAACAGAAACGGAAACACAACGGAAACAAAAAACGGAACAACGGATCCGTGAAAAACGGATCGCAAAACACTGAAAAAGCCATACGGTCGTGTGCAATAGGCCTTAGTGAAGCAAACTATCATTAGGCTGAAAAAACAAAACCAACCCATCATAGAGATAGCAAAAACATTAGTTGTGGCCAAAACAACTGGTTGGAACATTCTTAAAAAGAAGGAACGCACCGGTGAGCTCAGCAACACAAAAAGACCCGGAAGACCACAGAAAACAACTGTGGTGGATGAACGAATAATTATTTCCCTGGTGAATAAAA
The DNA here is from genome assembly GCF_905171765.1 of Bufo bufo. NCBI lineage: Eukaryota > Metazoa > Chordata > Amphibia > Anura > Bufonidae > Bufo > Bufo bufo. The sequence goes on along the minus strand of NC_053395.1, from coordinate 153,243,740 downwards.
CACCCTTCACAATAGTTGGCCAGATCAAGAACACTCTCCAGGAGGTAGGTGTATGTGTTTCAAAGTCAACAATCAAGAGAAGACTTCACCAGAGTGAATACAGAGTGTTCATCACAAGATGTAAACCATTGGTGAGCCTCAAAAACAGGAAGGCCAGATTAGAGTTTGCCAAACGACATCTAAAAAAGCCTTCACAGTTCTGGAACAACATCCTATGGACAGATGAGACAAAGATCAACTTGTACCAGAGTGATGGGAAGAGAAGAGTATGGAGAAGGAAAGGAACTGCTCATGATCCTAAGTATACCACCTCATCAGTGTAGCATGGTGGTGGTAGTGTCATGGCGTGGGCATGTATGGCTGCCAATGGAACTGGTTCTCTTGTATTTATTGATGATGTGACTGCTGACAAAAGCAGCAGGATGAATTCTGAAGTGTTTCTGGCAATATTATCTGCTCATATTCAGCAAAATGCTTCAGAACTCATTGGACGACGCTTCACAGTGCAGATGGACAATGACCCAAAGCATACTGCAAAAGCAACCAAAGAGTTTTTTAAGGGAAAGAAGTGGAATGTTATGCAATGGCTAAGTCACTCACCTGACCTGAATCCGATTGAGCATGCATTTCACTTGCTGGAGACAAAACTGAAGGGAAAATGCCCCAAGAACAAGCAGGAACTGAAGACAGTTGGAGTAGAGGCCTGGCAGGGCATCACCAGGGATGAAACCCAGCGTCTGGTGATGTCTATGCGTTCCAGACTTCAGGCTATAATTGACTGCAAAGGATTTGCAACCAAGTATTAAAAAGTGAAAGTTTGATTTATGATTATTATTCTGTCCCATTACTTTTGGTTCCTTAACAAGTGGGAGGTACATATGCAAACTGTTGTAATTCCTACACTGTTCACCTGATTTGGATGTAAATACCCTGAAATTAAAGCTGACAGTCTGCAGTCAAAGCACATCTTGTCCATTTAACTTCGAGTTGGAGATTTGATCAGGATTAATGGTGAGGTGACCTCAATGCTGAGAAATACAGACAGATACGTATCCATCATGCAATATCATCAGGGAGGTTTCTGATTGGCTTCAAATTTATTCTGCAGAAGGACAACGACCCCAAACATACAGCCAATGTAATTATGAACTATCTTAAACATAAAGAAGAACAAGGAGTCCTGGATGTCATGATATGGCCCCACAAAGACCTGCTTTCAAAATCATAGAGTCTGTTTAGGATGAAATTAAGAGAAAGAAGGATTTGAGCAAGACTCTGTCCAATGAACATCTGTGGTTAGTTCTCCAAAATGTTTGGAACAACCTCCCTGCCAGGTTCCTTCAAGAATTGTGTGCTAGTGTACCTAGAAGAACTGGTGCTGTTTTGAACGTGAAGTGTGGTCAAACCAATTACTGATTTAATTTCTCTTTTATTCATTCACTTTGCATGCTGTCAATTGATAAAAAGAAGCTATTAGCACTTCTAAATTTGAAAGCATTCTTACTTTGCAGCATTTTTTTTTCCACACCAACTTTAGCACAGTACCGTTACACATGCACTCTACTTAGCTCCTTCTGCTCTATAATAAGTTGTCTTCAACTCAAACACCACATTCAAAGCGACAGGTTCCCTTTAAAGGAAGATTTTGGCTACAAGGTCTTGTTGTTTGCCTAGTTAAGCAATGTCCTCCTACCTTTGCCAAATTTTGAAAATGTGGACAGTTTGGCCTCATGCACACGACCGTTGTTTGGGTCCGCATCCGAGCCGCCGTTTTGGCGGCTCGGACCCATTCACTTCAATAGGGCCGCAAAAGATGCGGACAGCACTCCGTGTGCTCTCCGCATCCGTGGCTCCATTCCACGGCCCCGCTAAAAAAATATAACATGTCCTATTCTTGTCCGCGCTTTGCGGACAAGAATAGGCATTTATATTGCCGGCGCCCATTCCGTTCAGCAAATTGCGGAAGGCACGACTGTATTTTGCACGCATTATGTGAATATTACATTGCCGATTTTTTGCGATCAAGAAAATAATCTCGAATTCCCGAATACATGACGAATATTCTACGAAATATCGCAAATTCGAATATTGCCCCTGCCGCTCATCAATACTCCTTAGGGCTCTTTCACACGAGTGGAATCCGCTGCGTGAAAGACAGCCAAGCCCGCTCCGGACAGCAGAGACACGAGCATTAACATGATTGATTATGCTCAGTGCCTCTCTGTGATCTTTTTACTACAAAATCACAGTGAGATAAAGTTGTCACTATGATTTTGTAGTAGAAAGATCACAGAGAGGTACGGAGCATTATCAATCATGTTAATGCTCCGTCTCTCTGCTGTCCGGAGCGAGCTTGGCTGTCTTTCACGCAACGGATTCCACGCACGTCATCCGCTCGTGTGAAAGAGCCCTTATGGTTTTCAAGTTCTCTGCTTGAAGTCATTTAGTGGTGATCTTTATTGCTTCCTTCCAGGGAATAAACACCTATCCAGGTGGTGTGGTGGACCCTCAGGTATCAGTACTATGTCTTGTTCTGTGTGATCATCAAATGTTCAAGATAGATTTTTATCCTCTGGAAGTAAGCAATGAATTTATTCCCATTTAATAACAGCAACCGTAGATCTTGAAAACAGTAAAAAAAAATGTATATAGAAAAAAAAATCGAAATCAGATAAACATAATTGCCTTTCAATCTGTTTCATTCTTTGTTTCAGGTATTAAATGTATTTGCATTGTGTGCCATTTCTTATATGTATACCGGGTCCATAATGCACCACAGAATACGTTGGCGCTACAGAAGTGGCGCACAGGTAGAATTATAATAGTGTCATATTTCAGCAGGTAGGAAGTTCTTTTAATAGCAGCTGGCTGGTAGAAAAGTAGGAATAAGGTAAGTACATTAGTGTTATGGGATGACATAAGGAGAGGACCAGGAACAGTTATCAGACTCTGCAAATTGTTCTTCCAAACAGAATCATTTCATGCTGGTAAGAAGCACACAACACGCTGGGCTTAATTATCAAGCGGTGTGCATGAATTCAACCCTATCCCTGCCAAGAAGGGTTTTCTAGCCTCACCAGGGTATGCCCTCTGAGAACTTTGCGGAGGCTTAAATGGTTATTACGGTCAGAAGTTGTTTGGCGGCTTGAAATTTAAGCAATATGAAGTTTATGTCTCCTCTGAAGGAATACAAGTCCACAGGCACTTCTAACAAGTAGTAATTATAGGTATTAACGGTCTGTGGCAAATGTAATGCTCTCCTGATATAATGGCCTGATGATATGTACAGTCTAGTGCCTAGGTATTGCAGTCAATTAGCTAGAATTAAAATTATGATTGTCAAAAAATGCTTTTATTAGGCTGCTGCAACACTGCAGGGGTCATTTACTATAAACCCCTATGCCAGAAACTGTAAGTAAGGCGTCGGCCACATTGCATTCGCACGTACCCATTGATTTGAACGTGTCTGTTCACACTTCAGAATTTTTTTTACTGTCCATGGGTCAGTAAAAAAAATCATGGAGACAAGCACTACTTTGGTTCATGATGCGGATCAAACATGCCCATTGAAGTCTATGGATTCATGAAAATCATGGACACAACACGGATGTTGAATCTGTTTTTCACTGTAGACTTATAGGAGAATTTTCAGATAAGCCGTGTCCGTGGAACACGGATGACATACGGAGGGTAAAAATGGACACACAGACAAACAATGATCCTTCATGGATATCTTCACGGATGAAACACAGATGCTTTTTTTCATGGACTTGAAAAAGACATGGAAATGTGGACGAGGCATAAGCCAACCAATAGTCGGTACAGAGCTAGACAAAGATGTCCCTGCGTCAAATTTATCATCCAGTCTGAGCCACGGTGATAAATCTGGTGCAGGTCTAGACAGCCTATCTAAGCCTCCACCATTTATAACATTAGTAAATGTGGGCCATTGTATGACTAAAAACGCTACCCCAAAAAAAGGCTTGAAAAAACGCCAGAATTTCATTGTGTTTTTCACATACCAGAAAAACAAGAAAAAAAACTTAGGGACCAATTATCCAAAACACCGGCCTTTGATATCCCCTGTGCACCTAAATTTAAGCACAGGTAGCATTTCTACACCGCCTTGACCAGTTCCTGGTGGGGGCAGGGTATGGATGGGGCAATCAGCCCTGGCACATTGACTATCATTTATGTCAGTTTACTAGCGTAAATGACAACTGAAATCTAGGTACATGGACATATAGAGAAGTCTATGAGAAAAAGTCTCAAAAATGCCACACCCAAGTCATGCTGTGATTTAAAGAAAATCAAAAAATCAAAAAGCAATAAATGGCAGGAGACTGACAAAAATGCCACCAGTGATGGTCAGTTCGCAGTGTTCGCCAGCAAACACATGCGGGCTGCCATCTTTAGTAAGGTAGACTCACCCGTCCGGCGATGCACAGGTAAGCCCTTACCTCTGCCTGTGCCAAGAGCCGGTCTGAAATCAAATGCAGTCGCCGGGAGCAGGCAGTTCCGAGAACAGCCCGATGAAGGCCCCCGGTGGCTGTTCTCGGAACTGCCTGCTCCCGGTGACTGCATTTGATTTCAGACCGGCTCTTGGCACAGGCACAGGTAAGGGCTTACCTGTGCATCGCCGGACGGGTGAGTCTACCTTACTAAAGATGGCAGCCCCCATGTGTTAGCTGGCGAACACTGCGAACTGACCATCACTGAATGCCACTACATGTAGCGCATTTAATAATTTTCTATTTGCCAACATGTAGCATCTGGTTGATGAATTTTTTGCACCAAAAAAAGATGAAAAAAGCAGTGTTTTAAAAAAAAAAATACGTCGTATGAAATCACCCCTATACACTTAATTTTCTACAGAATCTTTGCTTCAAGCATATGATTGGATTTATGGCTACATTAGATGTCCAGACGACTACATCTCCCCCGCTGTAGTTGACATTACATGGGGCATAAAAACTGTGGAATTGTCTGCAGCATTTTACAGTAGTACCAAAGTGGACGAGATTTAAATAAATCTCATCCACATGCTGCGTAAGAAATCTTCAATAAAAATTGGTTCCCATCGTTCCCATTCCCTATGCAATGCATAGGGTGAAATCTGCTGCAAATGCACAGAAAAATCTGCAACAGAAAGTAACCTCCATATGGCCACTGACATGGTGCTCTGGTGCTGTGACTACCCCTGTGCTGCTCCATTGAGCTGATCTATACCGTACTCCTTTATATTTGGACAAGATATTCAGCAGCACCATTTCAAACTTTCGACCAAACCTATAGTATACAGTCGCATATATGTCTGATTAGTCATAGGAGATGGGCAGGTTTAGATGTATGCATCAGGAGAATTTCTCCATAGACACCCTGAAGGGTAGAGCCCAAAGGTGATATGAACCTGGTGGATCCAGAAGTAGAAAAGGAAGCTACTGAAGTGCCATTATCATAATGAATACAGCACTTAAGTTGCTTAAAAGACGTAAATGACATCGTCAACAAGATGATTGCCTTCTTCCTGTGTAACGGTATTTATGATTCAACATGATTAGCAGAGAAATTGTAACCAGTCAGTGTTCTACAGATTAAGATATAAAACGTTGCTGTGATTGGAATAGACATTTACAAGTTACCTTTATGGAATTTATTACCTATCTGCATCTCATTATGTGATGACTATGGAATGTACAAATGACTTCTGCAGAGTTTATTAACTATCTTCTTCTGTCTGATTACCTAATGCAGTTGTTTAATATTTTTACCATCAGAAGCAATGAATTAAAACGGAATAATGTGTCTCAGAAATGTATTGAAAGTTAGGAATCTTTCTTTAAACCTTTCTGCAAGGATCTGTCTATGGAACTTAGAAATGTAAACTGTTTAATTTAGTAATGGGTCAGCGATGATCAAGACTTAAAGGGTTTCTGTCATCAGAAAAATCGGTATGTAGCTGGCTGACATTAGTGATGTGCTAATCTCAGCATAACTGTATGACTTATATCTCCCTGCCTGCCGCCGTTCGCGCTAAATAATGACTTTTATAATATGCTAATGAGCCTCTAGGTGCTAGTGGGGCGTTGGTGCAGCACCTAGAGGCTCCGTCCTCTCACCGTTTGGCACGCCCTTGTAAAGGTATTGACATCCTCGTCTCCTCCGTGCCCTGTGCCGTCCATTTTAGTATTAGGCGCAGTGAGTGAAGGACGCTCGCCTGCTGCCGTCCTTGACTCACTGCGCCTGCGCCTAATACTAAAATGGACGGCCGAGGATGTCAATCACCTTTACAACGGCGTGCCAAACGGTGAGAGGACGGAGCCTCTAGGTGCTGCAGCAACGCCCCACTGGCGGCTAGAGGCTCATTAGCATATTATAAAAGTCATTATTAGTGCGAACGGCGGCAGGCTGGGAGATATAAGTCATTATACAGTTATGTACTGCTGACATTAGCACATCACTAATGTCAGCCAGCTACATAACGATTTTTCTGATGACCGAAACCCTTTAATTTCAAGGTTGGCCATGACAGACTGTAGACTTATTCCCATTTGTGTCTCATAGTTCATGTCTAATGGTGGTTTTGCTGTGTTTGAGAAAATGCATTTTGAGATATATGACGATGCATTTTCTACCCAGTTATTTGAACAGCTTATTTTTTTATTTCATTTTTTTAAAGAAACTTTTAAACATATGACCTTTTCTTTTTTTCTCATCCATAGAACGTGTTTGGCGACAAGCCCACAATTCCAGAATACAAGGTTGCTGCCATTCAGAAGTCACGCTTCATTTTACTGCACTATGGCACTTTTAAAGCGGGCTGGGACTGGCTCATCCTTTTGGCCACCTTTTATGTCGCTGTAACGGTTCCTTACAATGTGTGCTTCGCCATCACTCGAGATGACAACAATTCATCACGTAGCCCGCCGAGTGTTAGCGACATCTTGGTTGAGATCCTTTTCATGCTTGGTATGAGAAAGCGAACTTTCATTTGTATTCTTCCCTAGCTCTGAATGTTGCTAAATGATCAAACTGCTCTTGACCTTATTATAGCACTTACGTTAGGCCTGGTCAATATCTGCAAAATATGGAAATATGTCATGGACAACAGGTCATAGCAAGCAGGATGGAGGCTGCTGATATGAGTCACTGTTTTAAATTGCATATTCAATTCTATAAATTTAGCAGAACTTACTCATTCTCAATTTTTCAACACTTTGGGATGCTGTCAGTGAATAGAAACATTGTTAATATGTATTGAAGTACAGTAGGTAAGGGCTATCAGTGGGAGGTCTGGGCAGGAGAAAGAAAATTAGGTTATTAATGTTTCTACTTAATAGACTAGACTGATACATGGCTAAACCAGGGGAGGACTGGCCATAGACCCTACAGGGAAATTTCCCACTGGGCTGATGCCCATGGGGCCATACTCATGGCCGATGGCTGGGTACATAATGATCTGATGCTCTAAGCATTAATTAATGTAGGAGCATCAGGGACTTATGCACCTGGTCAGCAGCCGCAGGTGCCCTCCTGAATGCAACTGTTTCACCATCTTAAGGAATATTAAATTAAGAGCCTCCAAATATAAACAAAAATGTTTCCTTTCACTGTCAACAGAGATCAAACAGAGATCTTGAAAATGGTGAGACCTTCGGCCATCCTTTAATACAAATTTCTTTAGTTAGTCCAAAAAAAATAAGGAAGTTAGAGTCTCACCAAACTTATTAAAATGCACGCTCCGAATTTGACATCTGTGACTACCTATAAGGTCAGGAAATAAAAACTCTGCATGTCATGAGCAGAGGTAAATTTGCTCCAAAATATGTGCTAATTCTGTCCACAATAAATCTGTCTAAACCTTGGAGACCACAGGCACGTTCTGAAGTATCAAGAAAAGTCACAATTTTGGAGGCAAATTTGGTACACACCATAACGTGCAACTTTTTGGTGTAAACTGTTTAGGAAGTAAACCATAGTATGTGAGAAAGCAGCATGATATAGTGACTGTTAGATTATTATTATTTTTTTGCTTCATGTCACTAAATCCTGATGACTGTAAAACAAAAAAATTCAAAATCTCTGTGACTTGTCATTAAGTGGAAAATATAGAAAATAAGCTTTATTAACAGAAAAATCCCTATCATATATTTGTCTCTAAAGAATTGTTATCCTTCTCTTTTAAACACTCCATTATGGGGATTTAGTTTTGCGACTCACAGTTTTTTTTTCTCAGTTTGTCTCAGTCTGTGAATCTTTCACTATGGCTTGTAGACTGGATTTTCACATTTAGGTTTTTTGATGCAGTTTTTGAAGCCAAAGCCAGAAACTATAAAGGAGGATACATATGAAGGAAAGCCCGGGTCTTCTACTCCTTTTAAATCCACTCCTAGCTTTGGGTTCAAAAACTGCATAAAAAACGTGAACGTGGAAACCCATCCAAAATCAGCAAACTGAACTGAGTAAACTGCAAATCTGGCACTTTGCAGCTCTCAGAACTGTAGACACTCTGTGTGGTGGCATATAGTGCCAAGTCATAGCAGGCTTTTATGGGAATAGTCTCCCCTTGAAGCAATGTTTCTAGCAGAGAATACAACCATGTCCAGTGGACCATGATCCAACTTTTTTCTTTGGGACTTCATGCCAACATGTATGAAACTGGAAGCAAAGAAAGGTACTGTAGGTCCCCTTAGATTTTTGTGGATGCTGTATTACAAATACATCCAGTTTGAGTGTGCAAGATCTACCGTAATTCTTCTCGATAAATTCACCCTGCAATGGAAGGGACACTTTGCCGCCAAGGTGTCTTTCTTTTTACTGTGTAGGATGATAAGTGGTGCTGATACTGGAAACCACGCTTTTGGCAGTCCTTGAAAATACATCTACAGGTTTTGCATATTCTTCCAACAACTGTCTTAATATATCACATCCAACTGCTTGCTTGGATGTTTATCGGTTCCTGGGCATCTTTCCTAATGATAGAAGTGCAGGCCTGCTCATTTCACTCTATTTTGTAAAAACAAACACCATTATCATGTGTTAAATATCTGTTCCACAGGCATCCTGGAACCCTGCTGAGATGTCCTTGTAGCTTGTCAGTTTAAGAGCCGGGTTGCGGAGCGGGTAGACATTCATTCACAAAAGATGATGTGTCTGTGAGCTGTGGAACCAGTGTCCTGGGGAGGCAAACGTATTGAAGATTTTCTAGTTATTTTTCACAGAGTCTGGAATTCATTTCCAATCATCTTGTTAATTATTTACTAGGGCGAATTACATTTTTAGAAAGCAGTGGGAGGAAGAAACTGACTTTGGGTTCCAAAAAGTGTCACATATGTAATGACATATGTATGAAAAATATAAGGATATGCTTGTGGAGGAAAACTGAGGGAGTGTCATCTAGAAATGTCTTCAGGTGTATATAACAGGGACATATTGATCAGTATGCTAGTACTATTATACTATGTATATTGTTCTGTTAGGGCAATAGTATCAGAGTTTTTCTTTTTTAGGGTACAGCCACATGGTCAGGTTTCCTGATGCAGTTTTGGAAGCCAAAACTTGAAAAGGTATAGATGTTAAGTTGCCTCCTTTGTTTTTGGCTTAAAAGGGTTGTCCGGGTTCAGAGCTGGACCCAGACATATCCCTGTTTTCACCCAGGCAGCCCATGTGATATGAGAATCTGAACATTTCATGCTCCGATGCTCTCCTTTGCCCTGCACTGTATCGCGCAGGGCAAGGGCTTTTTGTTTATATTTTTAACACTGCTAGGCACAGAGGCTTCCACCTAGCAGTGTTGTCGGTGATGTCACGGCACTGATGGGCGGGCTTTAGCGCCATCAAGCTATGGCAGCACTAAAGCCCGCCCATTAGTACCGGTTATATCACTGGAGAGCCCGGGACATCACCGGATATCCAAAAATAGCCTTTGCCCAGAGCATCAAAGCATTAAAAATGCTCCCATGTTAGAGGGGCTGTCTGAGTGAAAAAATGGATATATCCGGGTTCAGCTCTGAACCTGGACAACCCCTATAAGGGTCCTAAAAGACCTTCAGTTCGATAAGAGAAAGCAGAAATTACATGTGATTTGGTTTCCTGTTACAAATATTACATTAGGAGTCAAATTCATGTTATGCCCCTACCTAGTAACATTTGCTAGCAATTCCTATTGACCCTAAGGCATTAAACTCATGGGACCACCACCAATAAGCTGTTTGAAGGGGTTGTGGCATGAATAGGACAAAGCTGCAATACTCTGCACAGCTCAAACTAAGCAGACGGCATACAGTGTGTGAACAATGAAGAGGCCACAGCACGATGCTGATCTTCAGGGGTCCAAAGAGTCAGACCTCCACCGATCTCATATTGATGGTTGATCCTAAGGATAGGTCATCAATATTGTGAACCAGGAAAAGCCCTTAACCCCTTAAGGACACAGCCTTTTTACACCTTAGGACCAGGCCATTTTTTGCAAATCTGACCAGAGTCCCTTTAAGTGCTGATAACTTTAAAACACTTTGACTTATCCAGGCCGTTCTGAGATTGTTTTTTCGTCACATATTGTACTTCATGACAGTGGTAAAATGAAGTCAAAAAATTATTTTTTTTTGCACCAAAAAATACCTAATTTAACAAAAATTTGGAAAAATTTAGCAAATTTCAAAGTTTCAGTTTCTCTACTTCTGTAATACATAGTAATACCCCCAAAAATTCTGATGACTTTACATTCCCCATATGTCTACTTCATGTTAGAATTGTTTTGGGAATGATATTTTATTTTTTGGGGATGTTATAAGGCTTAGAAGTTTAGAAGCAAATCTTGAAATTTTTCAGAAATTTACAAAAACTAAATTTTTAGGGACCAGTTCAGGTCTGAAGTCACTTTGCGAGGCTTACATAATAGAAACCACCCAAAAATCACCCCATCTAAGAAACTACACCCCTCAAGGTATTCAAAACTGATTTTACATACGTCGTTAACCCTTTAGGTGTTGCACAAGAGTTATTGGCAAATGGGGATGAAATTTGAGAATTTAATTTTTTTGTCTAATTTTCCATTTTAACCCATTTTTTCCACTAACAAAGCAAGGGTTAACAGCCAAACAAGACTGTATCTTTATTGCCCTGACTCTGCCGTTTACAGAAACACCCAATATGTGGCCGTAAACTACTGTACGGCCACACAGCGGGGCGTAGAGGGAAAGGTGCGCCGTTTGGTTTTTGGAGGGCTGATTTTTATGGACTGGTTTATTTACACCATGTCCCATTTGAAGCCCCCTGATGCACCCCTAGAGTAGAAACTCCCTAAAAGTGACCCCATCTAAGAAACTACACCCCTCAAGGTATTCAAAACTGATTTTACATACGTCGTTAACCCTTTAGGTGTTGCACAAGAGTTATTGGCAAATGGGGATGAAATTTGAGAATTTCATTTTTTTGTCTAATTTTCCATTTTAACCCATTTTTTCCACTAACAAAGCAAGGGTTAACAGCCAAACAAGACTGTATCTTTATTGCCCTGACTCTGCCGTTTACAGAAACACCCAATATGTGGCCGTAAACTACTGTACGGCCACACAGCGGGGCGTAGAGGGAAAGGTGCGCCGTTTGGTTTTTGGAGGGCTGATTTTTATGGACTGGTTTATTTACACCATGTCCCATTTGAAGCCCCCTGATGCACCCCTAGAGTAGAAACTCCCTAAAAGTGACCCCATCTAAGAAACTACACCCCTCAAGGTATTCAAAACTGATTTTACATACGTCGTTAACTCTTTAGGTGTTGCACAAGAGTTATTGGCAAATGGGGATGAAATTTGAGAATTTCATTTTTTTGTCTAATTTTCCATTTTAACCCATTTTTTCCACTAACAAAGCAAGGGTTAACAGCCAAACAAGACTGTATCTTTATTGCCCTGACTCTGCCGTTTACAGAAACACCAAATATGTGGCTGTAAACTACTGTACGGCCACACAGCGGGGCGTAGAGTGAAAGGTGCGCCGTTTGGTTTTTGGAGGGCTGATTTTTATGGACTGGTTTATTTACACCATGTCCCATTTGAAGCCCCCCTGATGCACCCCTAGAGTAGAAACTCCCTAAAAGTGACCCCATCTAAGAAACTACACCCCTCAAGGTATTCAAAACTGATTTTACATACGTCGTTAACCCTTTAGGTGTTGCACAAGAGTTATTGGCAAATGGGGATGAAATTTGAAAATTTCATTTTTTTGCCTTATTTTCCATTTTAACCCATTTTTTCCACTAACAAAGCAAGGGTTAACAGCCAAACAAGACTGTATCTTTATTGCCCTGACTCTGCCGTTTACAGAAACACCAAATATGTGGCCGTAAACTACTGTACGGCCACACAGCGGGGCGTAGAGTGAAAGGTGCGCCGTTTGTTTTTTGGAGGGCTGATTTTTATGGACTGGTTTATTTACACCATGTCCCATTTGAAGCCCCCCTGATGCACCCCTAGAGTAGAAACTCCCTAAAAGTGACCCCATCTAAGAAACTACACCCCTCAAGGTATTCAAAACTGATTTTACATACGTCGTTAACCCTTTAGGTGTTGCACAAGAGTTATTGGCAAATGGGGATGAAATTTTAAAATTTCATTTTTTTGCCTTATTTTCCATTTTAACCCATTTTTTCCACTAACAAAGCAAGGGTTAACAGCCAAACAAGACTGTATCTTTATTGCCCTGACTCTGCCGTTTACAGAAACACCCAATATGTGGCCGTAAACTAATGTACGGCCACACAGCGGGGCGTAGAGTGAAAGGTGCGCCGTTTGGTTTTTGGAGGGCTGATTTTTATGGACCGGTTTATTTACACTGTGTCCTGTTTCAACCCCTCTGATGCACCCCTGGAGTAGAAACTCCCTAAAAGTGACCCCATTTTGGAAACTACGGGATAAGGTGGCATTTTTTTGGGGACTATTTTTAGGGTAAATATGATTTTTGGTTGCTCTATATTACATTTTTGTGAGGCAAGGTTACCAAAAATTTTAATTCTGAAATTTCATCTCCATTTGCCATTAACTGTTGAGGAACACCTAAAGGGTTAATAAAGTTTGTATAATCAGTTTTGAATACCTTGAGGGGTGTAGTTTCTTAGATGGGGTCAGTTTTGGGGAGTTTTTACTCTAGAGTGCATCAGGGGGGCTTCAAAAGGGACATGGTGTCAATAAAAAAGGCCATCAAAATCGGCCTTCCAGAAACCATGTCGGTCCTTTCCTTTTGCGGCCTCCCTTTTACTGATACAGCAGTTTACGACCACAAATGTGGTGTTTCTGTAAACTGCAGTATCAGGGTAATAAATATTAAGTTTTGTTTGGTTGTTAACCCTTGTTTTGTTACCGGAAAAAACGGATTGAAATGGAAAAGTGCCAAAAATAGCGGTTTTGGCACCGTTTTTTTTTTTTTTTTAACCGTGTTAATCTGGGGGGTTAGGTCATGGGATATTTTTATAGAGGAGATTCTTACGGACGCGGCAATACCTAATAAGTTTTTACAATTATTTAGGTTTTTGACTATATTATCTTTTTTGATACAAATCTTTTTTTTGGGTATCTCTAAAGTCTAAGGGTCATTTTATTTTTATTTTTTTTATCCAATTATCTCATGTGGGGGCTCATTTTTTGCGGGAGGAGCGGACGGTTTTATTGGCACTATTTTGGGGGCTATATGACTTTTTGATCGCTTGCTATTAAACTTTTTATTATGTAAGGTGACAAAAAAAAACTTTTTTTGCACCTTTTTTTTTTTTTTTTTCTTGACCGTGTTAATCTGGGGGGGTTGGTCATGGGGTAGTTTTATAGAGGAGATTATTACCGACGCGGCGATACCTAACATGTCTACTTTTAATAAATTATTTTAGTTTTTTTGGGTGTCTCAGGTCTGAGAACCATTTTTTTTTTATCCGATGTCAGTGCTAAATTGGGATATAAATTTAGTACTCCATGGAAGTGTGATACTCCCTGAAGCAACCGTCAATGCAGAGGCCCGGATGATCGGGGCACGTGTCGCACTGAGTAGTCGTGTCCTTTCGTATCCCCCTCCTGCGACACACTCTGCACTTTTTTTGGGTTCGTCCCTTCTTTCCAGTATGGGGGACCACACCTGGAAAGTGTTGGCCAGGGACGATCCGGGCACCTACAGTTCCCGAGGTACTCCGGCCTGCTCTTTCCCGGTCCGAAAAGATCAGGGCCTTGAGGACTGCCTCATAGAACTGGAGGAATGTCCCTGTGCTGCCAGCGCTTCGGGATAGTACAAAAGAGTTGTACATGGCAACCTGCACCAAGTAGACCGCAACTTTTTTGTACCATGCCCGGGTTTTGCGCATGGCATTATATGGCTTGAGGACTTGATCCGAGAGATCAACTCCTCCCATATACCGATTGTAGGCGACGATACAATCGGGCTTGAGGACCGTTGCCGCGGTACCTCGCACAGGGACAGGGGTGATGCCGTTACCATGAATTGTGGACAGCATAAGGACATCCCTCTTGTCCTTATACCTGACCAGCAACAGGTTTCCAGTGGTAAGGGCACGGGTCTCACCCCTGGGGATAGGTACCTGGAGGGGGTGGGCAGGGAGGCCGCGTTGATTTTTCCGCACGGTCCCACAAGCGGACGTGGATCTGGCGGCAAGGGACTGGAACAAGGGGATACTGGTATAAAAGTTATCCACGTAAAGGTGGTAACCCTTATCCAGCAGTGGGTACATAAGGTCCCACACAAGTTTCCCGGTAACACCCAGAGTGGGGGGACATTCTGGGGGTTGAATCCGGGAATCTCGCCCCTCGTACACACGAAATTTGTAAGTGTACCCTGAGGTACTCTCACAAATTTTGTATAGCTTCACGCCATACCTCGCCCGCTTGGAGGGCACATACTGGCGGAAAATGAGTCTCCCCTTGAACGCAATGAGAGACTCATCAACCGCGACCTCCCTTCCAGGTACATAGGCCTCCATGAATTTGGCCCCAAAGTGATCGATGACCGGCCGTATCTTATACAGACGGTCATGGGCAGGATCACCTCGGGGGGGACATGCTGCATTATCGGAATAATGCAGACATTTCCGGATGGCCTCAAACCGGGAGCGTGTCATGGCTGTACTGTAAAGTGGGGCCTGGTATAGGACGTCCCCACTCCAGTACAGCCTGACACTGGGTTTTTTGACCAGGCCCATATGCAGCACGAGGCCCCAAAATATCCTCATTTCGGCTGCACTGACCGGCGTCCAGCCACCGGGCCTGGCCAAAAAGGAGCCCGGGTGTTGAGCGACGAACTGTTGGGCGTACAGATTCGTCTGCTCCACCATCAGATTTACCAGTGGGTCACTGAAAAAATGACAAAAAAAGTCATATTCAGTGTAGCCCACTGTGGAAATCTGGATTCCTGATTGGCCTACAAAATCAGGAATCACGGGCTCGTATCGCTCTGGGCTACACCAGACAAGTTCACCGGAAGGGGGCTCCGGTGGATTTAACTGGTGGGCCGGGAAACCAGTACGAGCCCCAGAGCTGCTCGTACTAGTGTGGGCCACAGGGTCCCTAACATGGCGGTCCCCTTGCTCCGCCTGGCGGCGTCTCCGCCGCCTTGGGGGCTCATCATCATCGCTAGATGATGAGGAGGATGCGGATGACAACAGGAATGTGGGGTCATCCTCATCCTCACTGGGACTCTCGGAGTCGGAGGCAAGCTGGGCGTATGCCTCCTCGGCCGAGAACGTCCGGCGGGCCATAGGGGAGTGTGTGTCTGCGTGTATATGTGCGTGTGTGTAACTCTTTATTTTGTGTGCGTGTGTGTGGGGGCACGGGTGTTCACGAACTCACCCTAAAACTAACAGAAAAAAAATAAAATAAACTAACTAAAAAAAGGGCAAAAAATGTGGGGGAAAAAAATCAAAACCGCTGATCAACTGTCCGAAGTTGATCAGCGGTGGGGTGTGCGATGCGCTAACAGTGGCCGGACACTAAGTGCCGGCCACAATCAGCGTACAAAAAAAAAAAAAAAAAATGCACCCCAAAAAAGGTGGGGGGGGGAGGGGGTGGGGGGGGGGCCAAGTGGCAGCACCCCTGGGGGGGTCTAGGGTCACACAGCTGTGCTGTGGACCCCAGACACCCTAACTTAGGGTGATGCAATCAAAGTAAGAAAAGTTCAGAAACTAACTTTCCCTTTTTTTTCCCTGCCTAAAACAAACTTTCCCTATGCTGTCCCTATGTACCTGATGGGGGGTGCTGGGGCACAGATCGGGTCCTGGGGGCACAGATCGGGTCCTGGGGGTGCTGGCAACGATGGTGGGCACACGTGCAGGCAGCTCCTCTCTCCTCCGGCTCCGGAACACAAAAGGAGGAGGAGAGGAGCGCCTGCCTCTTTTGAATTTGGCGCCGGACCGCCCACAGACCAATCGGAAAGCGATCCTAAGTGGTGATGTCACCATCACCACTCAGGATCGCTGGATGGTGATTGGTGGGGTGAAATCACACCACCATCACCATCCTGTTCCGGGTTATCGGGTCTTCAGAGACCCGAACAACCCGGAAACGCAGAAAACCGCAGGTCTGAATTGACCTGCGGTTTTCTGCGATCGCATACATGGGGGGGTCACCGGACCCCCCGGCGCATTTGCCCCAAGTGCCTGCTCAATGATTTGAGCAGGCACGGGGTTCCGATCACCGCCCGCCGCCCGGCGGTGAACGAAAATACACAGGGCGTACATGTACGCCCTGTGTCCTTAAGTACCAGGGCACAAGGGCGTACCTGTACGCCCTATGTCCTTAAGAGGTTAAAGGGGTTGTCTCACTTCAGCAAATGGCATTTATCATGTAGACAAAGTTAATACAAGGCACTTACTAATGTATTGTGATTGTCCATATTGCTTCCTTTGCTGGCTGGATTCATTTTTCTATCACATTATACACTGCTCGTTTCCATGGTTACAGACCATCCTGCAATCCATCAGTGGTGGTCATGCTTGCACACTATATGAAAAAGTGCTGGCCTATGCGTGCTCCAGAGCAAGGTAGAGCTTCAGATTTTAACAAGAATAGAAAAGGAATGAGCTATTCCTGTAGAATGCAGAGGCCTGATCTGAGTTTGATAGTGTGATCAGATTCTACATGAAAAGTGATGTGAAATGAAGCCATTAGAATGCAAAAATGATATTTATTGAATAATATACTCCTGTAGATCATCACACTGGTTCTTTTTTTACTTGCAGACATTCTTTTAAATTTCCGAACAACATATGTCAGCAAATCTGGTCAGGTTGTGTATGACCCTCGCTCTATTTGTGTGCACTATGCAACCACATGGTTCTTTGTGGACCTCATTGCTGCCCTTCCCTTTGACCTGCTCTATGCATTTAGTGTTAATGTGGTAAGTGGATATGTTCATTTTTGCTAACTTTTATTAAATACATTCAAAATGTACTGATTCCTTATTCTTTTGTAGAAGGCTATTTATTATCAGAATGAGGCAGCTACTGAAATAAGAGAGAAAAATGTTAGTTCACCATCTAATGACATATCAACAGTCCATTGATGGGATGGTAAGGGTTGTCCAGGATTATAAAAAGGTCTTCCTTTATTTTTTCTAGAAACAGCACTGCTCTTGTCCTCAGGCTACTTCTGGGATGTAACTCAGCTAGTGTTGGACTGGGGTTCCTTGGGTCCACCAGAGAAAACTGCTCTCGAGGCCCAGCCCTTATATCATTAATAAAGTCTAATAGGTTTTGAATCAAAGAAATAGACCCTAGTGGCAACTGGTTGACTCCAAAGGCAGCCAAATGTGTGTTTTTTTCTTATGGACATTTGGTACTATGGTATCAGAGTCTGGGCTTACTGGAGGATCCTCTGTTACTCTGGTGGACCTACCCAAACCTGAGCTCAGCCACTTCATCTAAAAGGGCATGAGGTTCAATACTAGAGATAGTCTTTGGGAAAAGTTGTGCTGTTTCTTGAAAAACAGTAGACCGTTGTTTCATATTCTGCTCGAATACTTCAATTTCTATTCACTAAGCAGATTGAATAGTCTATATTTCATTCTCCAAAGACAAAATGTCCAATTTTACCTAAATATTTATAAAACAGATTTTCTTCTAATTGATCTCTAATAATTGGTATGACAGTATAATATGTATAGGTTGTAAATAGCTATTTCATACATTTCATACATTTATATAATTTCATTTATTTTTGTATTTTAGTATTTTGGAGTTCATCTCCTGAAGACAGTGCGTCTACTCCGACTTCTTCGCTTGCTGCAGAAGTTGGATCGTTACTCCCAGTACAGTGCAGTTGTATTGACACTTCTTATGTCTATGTTTGCATTGCTTGCTCATTGGATGGCCTGTATATGGTACTTTATTGGCCAGAAGGAAATTGAAGCTCATGAGATTGGTGGTAAGTGGTACCAATAAGCACAAGCAATGAGCACTAGACCTCTAGGCAGAGCAGTTCATAATGTATAGAAGTCAGGTACTCAATGACATCATAGAGATATATTTACAGAAGAACATATTTGCATTATTTTCTGGGAATATGGACAGAAGTGGCTGTATTGTATGTAAAGCAATGTGTAATTTGTATTTTTAAAGAGAAATTGCTTCCACTGACAGCTGAAACAAGGACAGAAATGCTTGACAGTGATTGGCTTTGCTCGGCTTTCCTCGGGTAGACTGAAATCTATGAGTCCATCATAGTACCAAGGGGTCAGAGCACTCATATGATTGCTTCTGGCCTTATGGTAAAGCTATTTGAGGGAGTCTTACCACCACACTTCCACACATCAAAAGTTCTGAAATTACTCTTTAAAGGGAACCTGTCACCTGGAAAACACATTTTGTTGTGTTGCTAATCATGATTTTCTTTCCTCATTCTGTCTCCTCATATTTGTTAAAATCTAAAATGTCTGTTGGCGCCTTCTCCAAGTCAGGCTTGAAGTCAAGGGGGCAGCGGCCTCCTTACTTCAAGGCACGATAAGCCCGCCCCTTACCCTTCCTCTCTACATTGTGATGGACATCTTGCCGTGATGCTGGGACTGCACTCTTCTCGTGCATGCGCCGTGCGCTGCCTGTTACAACTCGATCCCGACTCCCTCACTCACCGCCTTCATTTTGCAGACTGCGCATGCGCCGTTCAGTTCCATCGTGCTCATGCCCGGCCGTCTTGTCTTTAGCGTGAGCGTGATCACTGGCTTGCGTTCTCCAGCGACTGAAGCTAGTGATCACGCTCATGCTAAAGACGAGAAGCGACGGCCGGGCGCGAGCACGATGGAACTGAACAGCGGATGCACAGTCTGCAAAATGAAGGCGGTGAGTGAGGGAGCCGAAGCCAGGATCGCGCCAGAACAGGCAGCGCACGGCACATGCGCGAGAAGAGTGCAGTCCCAGCATCACGGCAAGATGTCCTTCTCAATGTAAAGAGGAGGGGTAAGGGGCGGGCTTATCGTGCCTTGAAGCAAGGCCGCTGCCCCCTTGACTTCAAGCCTGACTTGAAGAAGGCGCCAACAGACATTAAAACTGTGATTTTAACAAATATGAGGAGACAGAATGAGGAAAGAAAATCATGATTAGCAACACACTGGGGGATACTTTAAGGTACTGTGGTTGGTTTAATATGTGTTTTCCCGGTGACAGGTTCCCTTTAAGTTGGAAGTCTGCCTGGCTGAAAGATAAAAGCCAAGTTGTGGACTTGAACTGATTTATCACAAAGTTTGAAATGACAACTCATGAACATGAAGTAAAAGTAACATATTAACTTAGTTTTTAAGGCTGTCCATCTATTTCAGCCTGTTATCCTGCAAATTTGATCCAGAGGAAGGCAAAAAACCCCTGTGAGGTAGTAGCTAGGGATGAGCGAATCAACTTCAGATTCTTCATCCGAAGTTGAGTCGCATCAAACTTTGTTAGAATACTGTACAGAGCGAGTGATCCGTACAGTATTAGATTGTATTGGTTCAGATGAGCCGAAGTTATTATTTCGCGAAATCTCGCAAGACTTTGGGTCATAACTTCATAAATAAATTTCTACTGTAAAAAACCTTTGTACCGAACTCTGGTTCGGTTCCAGGTGGTACCTTGGAACCGGACCCGAGTTCAGTACAAATGTTTTTTACAGTGGAAATTGATATACGAATTTATTACCCGAAGTCACGCAAGATTTTGAGAAGTAATAACTTTGGCTCCTCTGAACCAATACAATCTAATACTGTACGGAGCACTATTCTAAGGCCTCTTTCACACGGGCATCGCGTGTGAGGGCCGGATAGGATGCGTGTGCATTGCGGGGAAATGCACGATTTTTCCACGCGAGTGCAAAGCGTTTTAATGCGTTTTGCACGCGTTTGAGAAAAATCGGCATGTTTGGTACCCAGACCCGAACCCAGACTTCTTCACAGAAGTTCGGGTTTGGGATCGGTGTTGTGTACATTTTATTATTTTCCCTTATAACATTATAAGGGAAAAGAATAGCATTCTTAATACAGAATTCAAAGTAAATTAGGGATGGAGGGGTTAAAAAAATTAATAAAATTAAACTCACCTCATCCACTTGTTCGCGCAGCCCGGCTTGTCTTCTTTCTTCTTCTTTGAGGACTTGGGAGAAAAGGACCTTTGGTGACATCCCTGCACTCATCTCATGGTCCATCACATGATCCATCACCATCATCCTTTTCTCCCAGGTCCTCAAAGAAGAAGAAAGAAGACAAGCCAGGTTGCGCGAACAAGTGGATGAGGTGAGTTTAATTTATATATTTTTTTAACCCCTCCAGCCCTAATTTATTTTGCATTCTGTATTAAGAATGCTATTATTTTCCCTTATAACCATGTTATAAGGAAAAATAATAAAGATCGGATCCCCATCCCGATCGTCACCTAGCAACCATGCGTGAAAATCGCACCGCATCTGCACTTGCTTGCGGATGCTTGCGATTTCCACGCAGCCCCATTCACTTCTATGGTGCCTGCGTTGCGTGAAAAACGCACAATATACAGTAGAGCATGCTGTGATTTTCACACAACGCACAAGTGCACAGCCCCATATAAATGAATGGGTCCGGATTCAGTGCGGGTGCAATGCGCTCACCTCACAAATTGCACCCGCGCAGAAAACTCTCCCGTGTGAAAGGGGTCTAACAAAGTTTTATGCAAATTGACTTCGGATGAAGCAAATCTCCCCTGTAGTCAACCCATTCCAGCTATTACTTTAGTTGCCCTCCTCTGAACTTTCTCCAGCTCTACTATGTCTGCCTTGTTCACTGGAGCCCAGAACTGTACACAGTACTCCATGTGTGGTCTGACTAGTGATTTGTAAAGTGGTAGAACTATGTTCTCATCATGGGCATCTATGCCCCTTTTGATGCAACCCATTATCTTATTGGCCTTGGCAGCAGCTGCCTGACACTGGTTTTTACTGCTTAGTTTGCTGTTTATTAAAATTCCTAGGTCCTTTTCCATGTCAGTGTTACCCAGTGTTTTACCATTTAGTATGCACGGGTGATTTGCATTATTCCTTCCCATGTGCATAACCTTACAATTGTCAGTGTTAAACCTCATCTGCCACTTCTCTGCCCAAGCCTCCAATCAATCCAGATCCCTCTGTAGCAGTATACTGTCTTCTTTCATGTTAATTACTTTACACAGTTTAGTGTCTGCAAGTTGCAGTTTTGTGTCCAGTCAAAAAATAAAATAAACTGATCTGTCACTCATTTACTTTCAATGTGTTTAGTGACAGATCAATATTTTTTCTGTTTTGGTTTCACACAACTGCATCCTAACGGAACGGATGTATCCTGATGTGCAAAATCAAAACAGATCCGTTTAATTAACAATTCAAGTGTGAAAGTAGCATTACTTACCCACACATACACACTTTCTCCCAGTCCAAGCATTTTCATGTTATGTACCAACCTATTATGTGGCACAATATTAAATGATTTAGAGAAGTTATGATAAAAAAAAAAAATTGTGCTCCTAACACCCCTCCCCATGCATAGATACACCCCCAATACCAGTTTTTCATGTCTGAGCTTTCTTCCCCTTGTCTGAGCATCAGACTATCCTAGCAGATCTTTACTTTCCTGGTTTCCTGTTTTGTTGAATGCTTAACTTCATTGATAAAGCCTGGCTGCACTGCAGAGTGATGAGTCACAGGCTGGCCATGCCCACTGCTCAGTCTGCAGGAGCTGCACCCACTAAAATTCCTTTGGCCATGTTACTACAGCCATATGCAGCGTGCCAGTCCGCAGGGGTAGAACACGTGAGGTTCACAGTGGGCCGGAATGTACATGCAGTTCATCGGTTACTCACGGTTTAGCAGTCGCCTTCCTGGGCCAGCAGTGCAGTGAAGGGGAGAACAGCACTGGATTCCCTGGGGCACACTCGGTCACAGGGGACACCCGCCAGGTGGTGATTGAGGTGCCCTTGAAGGTTAATGGTTGCTGAGTGCTTGTGCGGCTGGGCCCCTGACTTAGGTATTGTCGTGACGCCAGCACCTTGATGGAGCAAAATGTTGAGAGTGGTAGTGGTATGAAGTTCGAAGAATGAGCCTTAAATCCAACTGTAAACTTTACTATAACCAGGTTCTTGATAACAGTTTACATCCAGTAATAAAACAGTCTCTGGTATACATGCAAGTTGGATGTGATGAATCCCAGTAACAGGCTGTGCTGGTGGTAATGTGTCAGGCTAGGGGAGTTAGTTAGGTACTCACTGATAAAAAGCTCTTTGCCTTGCTTCAATCTTAGCTGAGGTAGTTCCAGTCTTGATCTTCTACACAAGTGATGCAAGAAAACCCTTATCTGTCCTTAGAATAACGATGAGGCTGCCAGAAGCTAATAAGTCCTTTACCTAGATACAAAGGTGCCTAGAGCCCAGAATAATGGCCTTGTCCTTCCTTTGTCTTGATCCAATAATAACCTTGAACAGAAATTCACTTGTTACCCCTGAAGAGTGAATTGTAGAATGTAGACCTTCCTCTGCCTGTCTTCCCACGCTTTGTTACTGAAGTTTAAGCTGGTTCCTCTGGACCGTGAAGCCCCAGAGAGAGAGCTGAGAGGAGAGGGGACCTCATCTCCCCCCTTAGCTTCTCACTCCATCTTCTTCTTTCAACGACTTCCAACTCTAAACTGAGAGGACTCCCTAGCTAGGCCTGAACTGCCTTATATATACTGTGGTGCTACCCCATCTAGTGGTGGATGTATGTAGTGCACCTGACAGCCTGGTAAAAAGGGATTTCACATGGTAGTTGTCACGGAACCATGAACCAGACGTACAACAAGAGATAAGTGAAAATAAGAAGGCTTTATTGAAAATAAAGCTGTAAAGCAAAAGTCCAAACGGATGGTGAAACCGAGCAGAGTCTTTGCGAAGCCAGAGGTCAGGAACCAGAAGGGTAGTCAGACGAAGCCAGGATCAGGAACCAGCAGGGTAGTCAGACGAAGCCAGGATCAGGAACCAGCAGGGTAGTCAGACGAGGCCAGGATCAGGAACCAGCAGGGTAGTCAGACGAAGCCAGGATCAGGAACCAGAAGCAGCAGCAGTCTTAGAAGCATGTGAACACAAGAGGACCAAGCAAGGAACTGAAGCCACAGACCTTCTATATATATGAGCTAGGCATCCAGCTCCTCCCAGGGGAAGGAGGAGCCGCAGGGTGGAAGGCTACAAGAAACCCAGAAACCAAGATGGCCGCCAGCACATGTCAAACGAAGGAGAGCAGCAAGCAGGTAAGACCATGACAGTACCTCCCCCTCAAGGGCCCCTCCTCCGCGGAGCACAAAACGGTTTCTGAGGGAAGCGTGCGTGGAAGGCTCGGAGCAAGGCAGGAGCATGGACATCTGCGGAGGGAACCCAGGAACGCTCCTCTGGACCATAACCACGCCAATGGACCAAAAACTGCAACCGACCGCGGACCAGGCGTGAGTCCAGGATATTGCTCACCTCATATTCCTCACGATTGCCCACTTGGACCGGACGAGGCCGAGGAACCGAGGAAGTGAAACGATTACACACCAGTGGCTTCAACAGGGAGACATGAAACACGTTGGAGATCCGCATGCCAGGAGGAAGCGCAAGGGCATAGGCTACCGGGTTTACCCTGCGAAGCACTCGGAAGGGACCAACAAAGCGAGGCGCCAGCTTGGGAGTGGGCACTCGAAGGTTGAGGTTGCGGGTGGACAACCATACACGGTCTCCGACCTGGTAGGAAGGAGCAGGCGCTCGTCTGCGATCAGCCTGGAATCTCTGGCGCTGCGCAGAGACCTCAAGGGACTTCTGGATCTGTACCCAAGAAGCACGTAGGACGGAAAGGTGATCCTCCACAGCCGGAATATCCTGGGGAGAGAATACCTCCGGTAACACGGCAGGTTGGAACCCATAATTGGCCATGAAGGGAGACGTCCCAGAGGAAGAGTTCACCGCCGTGTTCCTGGCAAACTCAGCCCAAGGCAGGAGGTCAACCCAATTGTCTTGGTGATCGGAGACATAGCAACGAAGGAATTGCTCCAAGGCCTGATTGGATCGTTCTGCGGCCCCATTGGACTGAGGGTGGTAGGCCGAGGAGAAGGAGAGATGAATCCCCAACTGGGAGCAAAAGGCGCGCCAGAACCTGGACACAAACTGACTCCCCCGATCCGACACAATCTCCTTAGGCAAACCGTGCAACCGGAAGACCTCCCTGGCAAAAATCGTGGCCAACTCTTGTGCAGAGGGTAACTTCTTGAGAGGAACACAGTGGCACATTTTGGAAAACCGATCCACAATCATGAGAATGACCGTATGGCCTCGGGATGCAGGGAGGTCCACAATGAAATCCATCCCCAGGTGTGACCATGGGCGCTCCCCGGTGGCTATGGGTTGCAGAAGGCCCAACGGAAGGTGCCGAGGGGACTTACTCTGGGCACAAACGGAGCATGCCGCTACATATGCGGCGATGTCGGAACGTAGGGAAGGCCACCAGAACAGACGTGAAACAGCCCAGGACAGCTGATTCTTTCCAGGATGCCCCGCGGTCTTGGAGTTATGGTAGGTTCGCAACAACCGAGTGCGCAACTCCTCAGGCACAAAACATCTGCCGTTGGGTCTCCCAGAGGGAGCACCAGATTGAGCCGCCAAAATCTGCTCACCCAGGGGAGAGGTCAGGCTGGTGCGAATGGCGGCCAGGATCTGATTCGGAGGTATGACCGAAGTCGGAATCGACTCCTCCCTGGACAGCTCGGAGTACTGCCGTGATAGGGCATCCGCCCTGATGTTCTTGGAACCGGGTAGGTAGGAGACCACGTAATTAAAACGTGACAAGAACAGAGCACATCTGGCCTGACGTGGTGTCAATCTCTTGGCCTCAGAACGGTAGGTCAGATTCTTGTGGTCCGTCAGGATGAGAACCGGAACCACCGAACCCTCGAGCAAGTGCCTCCATTCTTTAAGGGCCTGCACGATGGCCAATAACTCCCTGTCACCAATCTGATAGTTGCACTCCGCGGAAGACAGTTTCCGGGAGTAAAACCCACAAGGAAGCAGAGGACCCTCTGGTGTTCTACGCTGAGACAGAAGGGCGCCTACTCCCGTCTCAGACGCGTCCACCTCGAGGACAAAGGGCAACCCAGGGTTGGGATGCGACAGAATCGGAGCCGACACAAAGGCGGACTTTAGGGCCTCAAAAGCTCGGATGGCCTCGAGCGGCCAGACCTGGGAATTACTGCCCTTCCTGGTCAGATCCGTGAGAGGCTTGGCCAGCATGGAAAAGTCCCTGATGAACTTCCGATAATAATTGGCGAAGCCCAAAAAGCGCTGCAGGGAACGAAGACCACTGGGCTGGGGCCACTGTAAGACAGCCGAAACCTTCTCAGGATCCATGGAGAACCCCTCAGCGGAAATGATGTAACCTAAGAAGGTTACCTGGGATCGGTGAAATTCGCATTTCTCAAGCTTACCGAACAGCTTGTTCTCTCGTAACCGTTGCAACACTCGTCTGACATCCAGAATGTGGGCCTCCATGGATTCAGAATATACCAAGATGTCATCCAAATAGACTACCACACACTGCTGCAACAGGTCACGGAAAACATCGTTGATGAATTCCTGAAAGACTGCGGGCGCATTGCACAACCCAAAGGGCATAACCAAGGATTCGTAATGACCGGTCCTGGTGTTAAACGCGGTCTTCCACTCATCGCCCGCCTTGATCCTTACCAGGTTATATGCCGCCCTCAGGTCGAGTTTGGTAAAGACCGTGGCCCCTTTAAGGCGATCGAACAGCTCGGAAATCAAGGGTATCGGGTAAGCGTTCTTGATCGTGATGCGATTGAGACCCCTGTAATCGATGCAAGGCCTCAACTCACCGCCCTTCTTTTTCACAAAGAAAAATCCAGCCCCTGCCGGGGACGAAGATTTGCGAATGTGTCCGCGTGAAAGCGCCTCCCTCACGTACTCCTCCATGGCCTCATTCTCCGCTACCGACAGTGGATAGACTTTGCCACGAGGAGGAACGGCACCAGATTGTAACTCTATGGCACAATCGTATGGGCGGTGCGGAGGTAGGGCAACCGCGCGCACCTTATCGAATACATCCCGGTACTCCTCGTATTCAGGAGGCAACAGAGAGTCAGAGGAAGTACACAGCAACTTGACAGACCCATGGATGCAACTAGCCCCACACTGCGGTGACCACGAGAGGATCTCGACCGATCTCCAATCGAAAGTCGGATTATGCTTCTGGAGCCAGGGGTACCCCAAGACCACCGAGTAGTGTGGAGACGAAATAACCTGGAGGCAGACCGACTCTCTGTGAACGGCACCAATGGCTATCCCCACTGGAAGGGTCTCATGAGTCACGTGTGGCGGCAGAAGGGGTCTGCCGTCTATCGCCTCAAGAGCCAGTGGGGAACCTCGAGCCTGCAGAGGAATGGAATTGGCGGCAGCGAACACACTATCAATGAACAAACCACCAGCACCAGAGTCCACCAACGCCTGGGTTGTCACCGAGCCCCCGACCCAGGAGAGGACAACAGTGATCAGTGGTTTGTCAACACGGGAAACCGGGGACGAGGAGACTTCACCCAAGATCTGCCCCCGACAGGATCTCAGGGTACGAGCGTCTCCCGGACGGTTCGGACATGCCAACCGAAAATGCCCACCGAGACCACAGTACATGCATCGGCCCTCGCGTCTCCGGAGTGCCCTCTCCCCCTCGGACAGGCGAGCAAACCCCAGCTGCATGGGTTCACCCCCAGACAAGTCATCCCCAGGAGGCGAGGGAGGCACGGGTGGGACAGCAAACGTAGGCACCAATCTGTTAGAAGACCTCCGCAGGTTCTCCTTAAAGGAAGGTCTCACCCTGAGTCTGGTGTCAATCAAAATCGGGAAAGAAATAAGAGACTCGAGCTCCACTGGTAGGTCCTTAGCTGCAACCTCATCCTTCAAGGCATCCGAGAGACCATGAGAGAAAGCAGCGACCAGAGCCTCATTATTCCAGCCCACCTCTGCTGCCAAGGTACGAAACTCAATGGCGTATTCAGCTACGGATCGTGAACCCTGTCTGATGGACATAAGGAGCTTCGCAGCAGAGGCAGCACGAGCCGGCACATCGAATACCTTCCGAAGAGAAGCAACAAAACCGGAAAACTCGGCAACCACCGGATTGTTGTTCTCCCATAAAGGGCTGGCCCAGGCCAAGGCCTTGTCCGAGAGCAGCGAGATCAAGAAGCCCACCTTTGATCTCTCAGTAGGAAAGGCATGTGGCAGCAACTCGAAATAAATGCCCACCTGGTTAAGGAAACCTCGGCACTGAGTTGGCTCTCCCCCAAAGCGCTGTGGAAGAGGGGCAGAACCGGTCATACCCCGAAACACCGCAGGCGCAACAACAGGTGTCGGGGTAGACTCTGGCGCAACAACCGGAGCGGCAGTAGGAGCGAGCCCAGGAGCGACAACCGACCCATCGGCAACGGGAGCGAAATGAGCCGTGCGTTCAAGCAGGGTTTGCAACGCCACAGCGAACCGACCCAACAGGTGATCCTGCTGATCAAGTCTGGCAACCAGCGTGGGTAGCGAGGATGGCCCTGTACCGTCAGAATTCATGGCTTGGTCCTAATGTCACGGAACCATGAACCAGACGTACAACAAGAGATAAGTGAAAATAAGAAGGCTTTATTGAAAATAAAGCTGTAAAGCAAAAGTCCAAACGGATGGTGAAACCGAGCAGAGTCTTTGCGAAGCCAGAGGTCAGGAACCAGAAGGGTAGTCAGACGAAGCCAGGATCAGGAACCAGCAGGGTAGTCAGACGAAGCCAGGATCAGGAACCAGCAGGGTAGTCAGACGAGGCCAGGATCAGGAACCAGCAGGGTAATCAGACGAAGCCAGGATCAGGAACCAGAAGCAGCAGCAGTCTTAGAAGCATGTGAACACAAGAGGACCAAGCAAGGAACTGAAGCCACAGACCTTCTATATATATGAGCTAGGCATCCAGCTCCTCCCAGGGGAAGGAGGAGCCGCAGGGTGGAAGGCTACAAGAAACCCAGAAACCAAGATGGCCGCCAGCACATGTCAAACGAAGGAGAGCAGCAAGCAGGTAAGACCATGACAGTAGTACAATGCAGCATGATATTACAGAAGACGACAAAAAGCTTTTGCAGTTCCCACATAAGCTAGTGGGACGCTGCACATACATGATTCATGCTAGTCTAGTTCTCACTCAGTATCTAAATCCTATCATTGACAGTCCACAGGCTCTTCCCTCACCATCTCCAGGGTGCCATAAACAGCTTGAATCAGCAAGCGCATCAAATCACATGTGTATCTAAGCCTATCATGTATGATACAGTTTGTTGTGTGTGATACTGCCTGCTGAGCTGTGTATCAAATCCCATCTTGTACTATATTGTCTGGTGTGTATCTAAGCTGATCATACTGTCTGCTGTACTTTGTATCTAAATCTATCATCTGTCTACTGTTCCTGTATCAAAGATTCTCATGTGTGATCCTGCCTGCTGAGCTGTGTATCTAATATTATATTGTGTGATACTGCCTGCTGAGCTGTGTATCTAATCTTATATTGTGTGATCCTGCCTGCTGAGCTGTGTATCTAATCTTATGTGATCCAGTTAGCGCTCTGCAAGTTGCACATTTGCTAAATAAGGATATTGTCCGTGTGCGATCTGCATTTTTTTGCAGTCCCATTGATTTCTATGGATTTGAGGTCCGCAGTTTGATGACCAGAATAGGACATGTTCTATCTTTTCTGGAACTGACATGCGGATGTGAAAAACACATGGACGTCATCTGTGTGTGTGCCACATCCGTATGTCAGTTCTAGAAAAGATAGAACAGTCGGGCTGGAAAATGTGGCCGACACATGGACCGTGATTCCTGGGTCAAATTCCGGTAATTTGTATGAACCCTATAACTCATACCAAGCCCCCATAAAAGTTACCTCCACATTGACCGTGTAACAATGACCTCACAGGGCCCCCATAGCAGTGACATGTACAGTGCCTCCATAACAGGGACATTCACAGTGCCCCTATAACAGTGATATCCACAGTGCTCCATAAAAGTGACATCCACAGTGCCTCCATAAAAGTGACATCCACCGTGCCTCTATAAAAGTGACATCCACAGTGCCTCCATAAAAGTGACATCCACAGTGCCTCCATAAAAGTGACATCCACAGTGCCTCCATAAAAGTGGCATCCACAGTGCCTTCATAAAAGTGGCATCCACAGTGCACCCATAACAGTGACATCCATAGTGCTCCCATAACTGTGACATCCAAAGCGGCCCCCATAACAGTGACATCCACAGTGCTCCGATAACAGTGACATCCACAGTGCCACCATAACAGTGATATCTACAGTGCTCCAATAACAGTGACATCCACAGTGCCCCTGTAACAGTGACATCCACAGTGCCCCCATAACAATGACATCCACAATGCCCCTGTAACAGTGACATCCACAGTGCCCCCATAACAATGACATCCACAGTGCCCCTGTAACAGTGACATCCACAGTGCCCCCATAACAGTGACATCTACAGTGCTCACATAACAGTAACATTCACAGTGCCCCCATAACAGTGACATCCACAGTGCTCCGATAACAGTGACATCCACAGTGCCACCATAACAGTGATATCTACAGTGCTCCAATAACAGTGACATCCACAGTGCCCCTGTAACAGTGACATCCACAGTGCCCCCATAACAATGACATCCACAGTGCCCCTGTAACAGTGACATCCACAGTGCCCCCATAACAATGACATCCACAGTGCCCCTGTAACAGTGACATCCACAGTGCCCCCATAACAGTGACATCTACAGTGCTCACATAACAGTAACATTCACAGTGCCTCCATAACAGTGTCATCCACAGTGCCCCCATAACAGTGATGTCCACATTGCCCCCAATCGTCATCCACACTATCCCCAGTGCCATCCACAGTACCCCCAGTGCAATCCACAGCACCTCCCATTGCCCTCCAAATGCCATCCAGTGTCCCCCAAGTGACATTTATTGCCTCCCAAGTGACATTCATTGCCCCCCACGTGCCATCTAGTGACCTCCATGCGCCATTCAGTACCCCTCATGTGCCATTCAGTGCCCCCCAAGTGCTATTCATTGCTTTCCTAGTGTCATTCATGGCCCCTCAAGTGTCATTCATTGCCCCCCAAGTGCCATTCAGTGCCCCCCAAGTGCCAATTCAATGCCCCATGTGCCATTCGTGCACCCATGTGCCATTTAGTGCCCCCATGTGCCATTCAGTGCCCCCATTGCCATCCACAGTGCCCCCATTGCCATCCACAGTGCCCCCAGTGCCATCCACAGTGCCCCCATGTGCCATTCAGTGCCATCTACAGCAGATCCACAGAGGCTGATCGCTATGCTGTGACAAATACATAGCGCTTACATTGCGCTGTGCATGGGTCAGTACAGGCTTCACATACTGGACCGATGATTTGTCGGTTTTAATCTTTGTTTCTTGCCATCCATACAAACTATTAAGAAGCCAAAATGTACACTGTATGATGGGGCCATAGACTAATACAATTCTCTAGAGGCTCATACAGGTTTTCTTGGTTACTTCATGGTAGGTCAAATGGATGATGGAGGGACATAAACTCAATGAATCTGAAAGAGCAAATATTAGTAAGTGAAATTTGTTGTCAGAGGCTAAATGGCTGGAATGTTTTACACTTTGTAATATAGCCACATAAAAACCAACTGTAATGACAGAGATAGTCTATCTCCCTGGCAATAATAAGTCCAATTGCTTTATGCTCCTGCAGCAGGCAATGTATACTATCACAGGTAATCAAATCACTGTAGGTTTTGATCATACTGTTCTAAGGGCAAACCAATTATTTCACTTTAATGATTTCTCACGACATATCTTATATTACAGTCATAATATATTTATGCAGTATTTTTTTAACACATAAAACCCAGCTGTGGCACTGATGCATGGCGTCTGGATAAAATATCCTAAGAGAGCCTGCTGCCCAGTATGAAGTCAATAACAGTTTGAGTTTTATGGCCCAGTTTTGCAATGACTTGAGAAAGTAGAACAAAGTCACAAATTAGAAAGGGCTAGGAAAAAAGGCCAGAGATATATATTTAATGACTAAGATAATCCTGCTCCCTAATAGCAGAACGGCTATCACTGCCGCACACACAGCTGCACAGTGTTTGCAATTACGCCCAAATCAGCTTCAAACAGCTGAAAAAGCTGAGCCTGTTATCTTTGAAGGTTCTCGGGGAGGGCACATCAGAGGCTAACAGAATGCAAACATTCGAATCTCCATATTGTCACTAGCTGGATGCTGGGCTCTGCCCGGTAGTGGTGTCCGCAGCGGTGGATCTGGCACTGGCATCGTTTAGTGTATTGTTGGGCTTTAAAGGCCAGCTGCATGTTCTTAATGACAATGATGTGTTCATGTAAATGTCTATTACAGCTGGTAGACAACGCTACATTCTTTTCACTTTCAGTAACATGATGATTCCAAGGTTGGGAAGCCATAACCATAATTCTTCAGAGTCTAGAAATGAGCGAAACTTTGCTTCAGTGTATCTAAACTTACAATTGTAAATGCGCTGATAAGAATATTTGTTATATACCTTTTATTTTTATTTTATTTTTTATTTAATTTTTTTCCTAACAAAATAGCCACCTGAAGTTCAGGTGCCTATCATGCTGTGTAATGGAGTAGGATTTTGCGGCAGTGAGTGCTGTACAGGCCGGAGCATCGGGGCTCCTGCCTGTACCAGTGCTGCTCTGCTAAAGTTTAGTATAGAGGGGCTATGTCAGGCTTTAGCAGAGCAGGAACAGGCAAGAGGAGAGATGTGCTATGGGAGCTCCGGCCCTGCAGTTAAAAAAAAAAAAAGCTTAGTTGTAAGTTTAGATACACTTTAAAGGGAACCTCGTCAACTTTATGCTGCTCATACTAACGGCAGCATAAAGTAGAGACAGGGGAGTTGATTTCAGCGGTCTGTCATTTATAAGTTAAAAGTAAGTGGTTGGCGAGACCTAACATCACAATCATTGCAGACTGGACCTGGAAAAGAGTCATGTCCACCTGAGAGAGTCCTGGTTATTCATACATTCCTGCTCTCCTGCCCACCTGCTGATGACTGACAGTCTTCTACCTAGTTTTCTCCCTTTCTCTCTAGGAGAGAACTGCCAATCATCAGCAGATGGGTGAGAGAGCAGGAGATTAGGAATAACCAGGACTCTTCTCAGGTAGATTTGACTCTTTTCAAGGCCTGGGCTGCAATGATTATAATGCTGGTTCTCAGCAACCACTTACTTTTAGCTCATGGGTGACACACCGCTGACATCAGCATGTCTGTTACTATTTTATGCTGCTCTCAGTGAGGTTAGCATAAAGTTGATGACAGGTTCCCTTTAAAACTACAGGCACATTTCCTATTATGGAGCCACATGTCACTTCTCACATAAAAGACAAAGGTGCCTGAAATACTGATCCATATTTTGTTCAAAAGTGGTAAATTCAGGTCTGTAATAAGAGATTTATCTGTTGGCATACAGCTGGCATGTTGAATTTCACACATTTGCTTACTTCAGTTGCATCACTGACATACATTATGATTAGAAATTAGCAAAGCTTAGGAAAATTCGATTTGGCTGCTTCCCCGAATTTACAAATCACTGCAAAAAATGTGCCAAAATGATACGCAACTGACTATACTAGCCAATTCCTCCGCATGCGGTCCGCAGACAACGGCAATCCCCAGCAAAAAATGCGTACAGTGGAGGATGCCGGGGCAATGATACATTGTGCAGATGAAAAAATATATACATACACAAATCACTGCAAAAGTGCACCAAAATGATACGCAACTGACAATACTAGCTAATTCCTCAGGCCGATGTTAAAAGCTGAGAACTTTGCCAATATCTTCCAGTCAGGAACATATCAGAGCCCCTCATGCACCACGTGTCTCAGCACGCATGGGGTCCTACCACTCAACTTCCATTCCATGGAATGTGCCACTTCATCTTGGTGGTAACCTTCTTTTGCACCTGGTAGCTTCTGTGTCACATGGTCTGATGTGGGTGCGGCTTCTGTGTCACATGGTCTGTTGTGGGTGCGGCTCACAGCTTTATCCTACCTCACAGTGCATGGGTGATACCACTATGGAGGCATGTGAGAGTCTGGCTGTGAGTTGGTTTCTAGCACTGTTCAGACCCTGTTCACACACCGCGGGCAGTTTAGTGGTAGGACCCCATGCGTACTGAGACACCGTGTCATGGTGCATGAGGGGCTCCGATATGTTCCTGACTGGAAGATATTGGCAAAGTTCTCAGCTTTTAACATCGGCCTGAGGAATTAGCTAGTATTGTCAGTTGCGTATCATTTTGGTGCATTTTTTGCAGTGATTTGTGTATGTATATATTTTTTCATCTGCACAATGTATCATTTTGTGTGAGATGTCCTTGTGGTGCATGCGGTCCGCCCTGGCATCCTCCATTGTACGTGGTTTTTGCTGGGGATTGCCGTTGTCTGTGGACCGCATGCGGAGGAATTGCTCCCCCGGTTATAGACACGCTACAGTGTCTGGGTTTGGAGCATTTCCACCACTTTAGGCCACTTTTTTTCAGTGAGTTCTTTCCCCCGAATTTAACAAAAAAATGTGCTTTGTGACGAACTATTTTGTCACAAACAGCATTTTTTTGTAAGTAGCAGGTGCAATGACAGGCAGCATCTATAGCGCCGCCCTCCATCACTGTACCCCTCAAATGCTGCATTCATACATGATCGTGGCATCTGAGAGTAAAAACACTGTAAAATTAACTGAAAAAAAACATTTGCTTGTGACGGGCCAGCCGCCGCCATCTTGCTTGAAGATCTGGCACGAAATCTCACGTGGCCCGAGATGACGTCACGCACAGGTTTTCGGCCGAGATCTTCAATCAAGATGGCCGCAGCTAGCCCTTTGCAAGCAAATGGAGAAGGTAAGTGTGATCTTTTTTACACTATTTCAGGTTAAATCTATTTGCTACCACAAAGCACAAGGAAATTCGGCTTCGTGGTGAATCGAATTTATCCTGAAATTCTGATTGAATTCCACTTTGTTGGATTCGATTCATGCAACTGACAACAATAAGAAATAACAAGTCCCAGAATTTCTTACGCTTAGCTTCTCTCTATTTCTGTATCCTACTGAAATAATTCTACTACATAATCTCTCAGGTCATTTTTTTTTTTAACTTGTCATATCCCCAACTTGACCTCTTCTTGCATGAGCACCTTTGTTGAAAGTATGCTCAGGAATCTTAAAGATTGTAAGTAGTGTTGAGCAAAAAGAAGCATCCAAAGCATCCACTTGATCATGGAGAAGCCGCCCGTTCCCGTCTTGACTGAAGAAAACCTCACCTACGGTGAGAGTGAAGACCTCACCATGTGATCACACTTGGTGCACGTGGTAACGTCATCAGTGATGACGTCACTACATGTGGCCAGCATGATCACGTTTTGAGGTCATCATGCTTGCTGCAGGTGCTTTGACGGGTTTTCTTCAATCAAGACTGCAGCGGACAGCCTCTCCGCCTCTCCGCGATCAAGTTGATAAGGTGAGTATAATAAAAAAATAAATTAATTAACCCCGGATTAACCCCCTGAGCACTTGAATGTGAGTCTCAGATGCTGTGATTAGCGTGAAATGACGAGAGCAGCCCGATCGCTGTTCCCCATCATGGCACCCACTCCATACAATGAAAATAAATTTGGGACAAAGTAATTTATAACAAATCCAATTTCTTGACGAAGATCGACGAAGATGCAGATTCAAATTTTTTAACAGTTTGCTCATCTCTAATTATAAGGCTATGAGCTGGAATCGATTTAAGCTGTACTTTGCGCTAGTATACAATGTTATAGAAAATCTACCATGCCGCAGGAGACCTTTTCCCACCAAATCACGCTGTGTCACGACCATTTTTAAAAGAAATCCATCAGAAAAGGACCTATTGTTTAAATCGTAGTTTTGCTAAACTTATGTTTTATAATTTGGGGGGGGGGGTGCTAAATTTTTCCATGTCACTATCTATATTTAATAAAAATGTACATAATCATGCAATTTTCATACTGACCACTAGCCTTAAGGTCCATTCACACGACTGTAAGTGTTTTGCGGTCCGCAAATTGTGGATCCTCAAAACACTGGTCGTAAGCGTTCCACATTTTACAGTATGCACATGGCCAGTCCTATGATAGAAATGCCATTCTTGTCAGTTTTTTTACTCCTGAAAACAGGTGTAGCTGCTATGATGAATTCTGACCACAGTACAGGGTGGGCCATTTATATGGATACACCTTAATAAAATGGGAATGGTTGGTGATATTAACTTCCTGTTTGTGGCACATTAGTATATGTGAGGGGGGAAACTTTTCAAGATGGGTGGTGACCATGACGGCCATTTTTAAGTCGGCCATTTTGAATCCAACTTTTGTTTTTTCAATAGGAAGAGGGTCATGTGACACATCAAACTTATTGGGAATTTCACAAGAAAAACAATGGTGTGCTTGGTTTTAACGTAACTTTATTCTTTCATGAGTTATTTCCAAGTTTCTGACCACTTATAAAATGTGTTCAATGTGCTGCCCATTGTGTTGGATTGTCAATGCAACCCTCTTCTCCCACTCTTCACACACTGATAGCAACACCGCAGGAGAAATGCTAGCACAGGCTTCCAGTATCTGTAGTTTCAGGTGCTGCACATCTCGTATCATCTGAAGGCAATCGTCTATGCTGTGAAGATACGAGATGTGCAGCACCTGAAACTACGGATACTGGAAGCCTGTGCTAGCATTTCTCCTGCGGTGTTGCTATCAGTGTGTGAAGAGTGGGAGAAGAGGTTTGCATTGACAATCCAACACAATGGGCAGCACATTGAACACATTTTATAAGTGGTCAGAAACTTGTAAATAACTCATGAAATGGGCAGCACACCATTGTTTTTCTTGTGAAATTCACAATAAGTTTGATGTGTCACATGACCCTCTTCCTATTGAAAAAACAAAAGTTGGATTCAAAATGTCCGACTTCAAAATGGCCGTCATGGTCACCACCCATCTTGAAAAGTTTCCCCCCTCACATATACTAATGTGCCACAAACAGGAAGTTAATATCACCAACCATTCCCATTTTATTAAGGTGTATCCATATAAATGGCCGACCCTGTATATTTGTCACATGCGCACCATCACAGTGGCGCGACTGCAAAGGGTTGATCTTTCTACACTCACGAAATCTTCTGCTTCAGGCTGTAAATCAAGCATAAATCACAAGCCAATACAACCCAAATACTCATACATGCTTCCGCTCCCTGTCATTAGAGCCAACGAGATGCCAGTCCGTTAAAACACAAGTACACATTGACAATCATTCAGGTGCCACTCTTTGAAAAGCTATAGAGTACACAAGGACTAAATATTAAAGTTTTAAAGCTTTAATACAAAACGGTACAGTGTCTGCAAATTATAAAAAAAAAGACAAAATAAAAATGACATGCACATGGAAATAAAAAGGAGACAATAATAGAAGATGTGTCACGGGGTTCCGAAGGTGCACTCGGTCCCCCATTGCCCGCAGAACTGTTGCTTAGCTTTTGGAATGAGGTTCTGTGTTTGACCTCATTCCCAGGGCGGCTTTACTAGCTGGGTGGCTCCCTGCTCCTAGTCTGCCTTGAGCGCCGAGCTGATCACTCGGTGCTCGACTGGTTGGTCTGTCGGTCATGTGACGCTGGCCACGTCACATGACCCTCACTCCCCACTATAAATACAGGCAGCCTGCTGGCTACAGGTTGCCTGTTAATTTCTAGGTTCCTGGCTATTTGTTGGACTACTGAATATTTACCTGATCCTGTTCCCTGACGATCCTCTGCCTGCTCCTCCTGTACTGCGCATACATCCTGGTATTGTGACCTCAGCTCCCACCTGACTACTCTCTTAGGACTCCTCTTGTACTTCGCTACTCTCCTGGTATTTGACCCCGGCTTCTCCTGACCATTCTTTGCTTTATCCGTTGTACTGCGTAGCTCTCTTGGTTCTGACCCGGTCCGTTCATGTTCCGTATTTTGTCTTGTCTGTCTTCCCTGCACATATCCTAAGTTAGGGACTGCCGTCCAGTTGTCCCCTGTCATCAGGACTCGTGAGGCAAGTAGGCAGGGCCAGGGGTGAGGGTGGAGCGCAGTGGTCACTACCCTTCCCCCTGTGTGTGTGTGGACGTGACCGTTACAAGATGTAACACAAGTCTTCTGCGTCTTGAAGGTAGCTGGAGCAAATGGATTCATACCTCAGTGTTGACTACCGTCAGAAAATATTAAAGGGGTTTTCCGAGATTTTGCTACTCAATAGTATCTGATCAGTTGGGGGTCTGACACCAAAGACCCCTGCCGGTCAGCTGTTTGAGAAGGCATCGGCACTCCTGCCTTCTCCGTGCTTACCAAGCACAGCGTCGTACTTTGTAACGCGCTTAGCCCCATTCACCTCAATAGGGCAGAGCACGATACCAAGCACAGCCGCTATACAAACTGCCAGAAGGCCGTGGCGCTTAGAAGGAGTGCCTTCTAAAACAACTAATTGGTGGGGGTCCCGGATGTCGGACCCCCACGATCAGATACTGATGACCTATCCTGAGGGGCTGTAAACTATTCCTGTCATTTGAAAAGTGTGAGGAAAGATAGACTTCAAAGTTAAACCTCATGGGGCTCTATGGGCAGGAGATCACTGTCTAATTAAGTGCAGAGATTCTCAGCATGGTGTTGGAGGGAAGCCCAGGAAGGTTGTAAAGAGCGTGCATCATTGCAAATCAAGTGTATTATCTCACCAAGGGAGCCTGCAACGGGTGTTCATCTAGCTACTGCAGAAACAGATGCTCTAAGCCTCTTACCAGTTTCAGAAATCTGGAGATATTATAGTCTGGCATCATTTGGAAATTGTTAGGAAATAATTATGAAACTTCCAAATTTAAATAACTTGGTAACCGGTCAGTAGATTTGTGGCAAATAGACCACCAGCATGTCCTTATTTAGCTGGGATTTAGCCTCCTAAAGCCGTCTATATCAAAACCAGCGATTCATGCTTTGTCATTTTTATTGGCTGCAGGAGTCACTCCACTGCCGTTTCATCCAGTTGGTGGGATTGAGCTACTGAGCATGTGTGACCACCAGCACTGGGCACATTAGGTCAAAGTTCAGAGAGGGAATCAAAAGAACACCAGGGGGCTCCATAACAAATATGTAATTAAAAACAGAGTAAATTATTAATATTTCTCTGTCGCCTCTTATATATGTATCTATCGTCTACCTATCTCATATCTATGTATCTGTTATCTATCTGTCTGTCCATCTTTCTAACTATATTGTATCTATCTATAGAAACAAAAAAACAACTGTGCTAGTCAAAGAGATTGTTAAACTTGGTGCAATTCCTCCAGGCTGTAGGTTCTAAGCTGATATATACTGATGCCTCATTTGTTGCTCTAGTATCTATCTATCTCTCTATCTATCTATCTATCTATGTATCCATCCATCCATCTAACCAATTTCATGTACCAAGTAAGCATTGATGCTATTTATTACTGAATACTAATCTCTCACACACTCTTTCATAGCATTTCATCAATGTATCTGTCTATGTATCTATCTGCAGTATATATCTATTTATCTGTCTGTCTGTCTATCTATATATCTATCTACATCGGTCTATCTATCAACTCTTCATTCTGTCTATTAGTTTTTTCTAGCTAACCTAACCCATCCCATTTAAGCATTGGCATTCAGTGCAATATCACAGAACCCATTCTATAATGCATCAAATCTTATTGATAGATGTGCAGTAAAGTAAAAGTGCATTATCCTTTATAGGAAATTAGGAACATCTATAAATCAAAATGCCACCTCTATGCTTGTAATCTAAATATAAACCACTGTGACTGCTTTCCTTGTAGCTCTAGTAATTAAATGGATGATATGGATTCCTGCCGTGTTATTACAAATTTTAATGCATGTTCTGCTCATTCACTTCAGCATTGAATATGTATAAATATAATAATGACATGCTCATACAGCTGTTGTCTTTTCAACAAAGAGGATGGGAAGCAGCAAGTGAATCCCTTTGGTAGCAGCAGCCTTTAGAAAATAATACAATGAAAAAACTATTTAAAAAATATATTTGATATGCTTTTTTTTTTTTTGTCATAACTTTGCATATGTTTTAGACTAAACTACTGCCTCCATTGAGTAGTTCACCAACACTGTTCTTAAAAGGGTCCGAAAACTTGAGAATCATTCACATACGGGGTAAATTGGAAAGCTTGAACAATTTTCAACCATTACAAGTCTTTCATAGATATGTCTGGGGGTATGCTTGATAAATATGGTGTTCTTCATGAATTCCAGTCGGTTCCAGAAAGCCAACATCTTGACTATAATGCCTATGCCTCGATGCATCAGTGATTTAGAGACACGCAGTAGTTGGATTGTGATGCAACTTTATCATAACTTTTCCAATTTGCTGTTACACATTGAAAAGGTCCAAGATTCAAATTGTGCAATAGTCACATCATGCGGATAGATGACAGATCTGTGTAACATGGAAGCAGAAGTGATGCCTGTAAAGTGCTGTGGTATTTGTTATACTGTATGATCAAGAAATCTAAATAGTCCAGCCACCGACATAAAATACTACAACAAACTGTGAATAACCTTATGAAGTACAATATTTGTGGCCTTCCTTAATCATGGCAGATTTAATTTCTATTATATGGTATACTGTAATTTTCTTAGAATTTCATATCGCACAATAGCTAGCATGCAGTATGTATTGCATCATCTGTATAATTGCAGTCTATTGGGAAGAGAAAAGAAAGACAATCTGCCTCCATGCACATATATATTGGAAAGTTTTCTTTCTTTGTAATTATCTCAGTAATTTATTGAAGAGATGATAGTATGTGCTGGAAGTTTATGGCTTCTTTGGTTGGCAGTGTGTATGTGGGGCATTCTCTGGTGGTCTCTGTGTAGGGGGCCCTCTCTGCTTGCACTGTGCATAAGAGTACTTGCTGATTGGCTCTGTGTATGGGAGCATTCACTGGATGGCTCTGTGTATGGAGCACTCTCTGGTTGTCTCAGTATATGGGGTACTCTCTGGTTGGCTCCATGTATGAGGGTGATTGCTGGTTGGCTCTGTGTATGGGAGCACTTGCTGGTTTGCTCTGTGTATTGCGGAACTTGCAGAATGGGTCTGTGTATGGGGGTACTTTGTGGTTGGCTCTGTCTATGGGGCACTCTCTGGTCTGCACTGTGTATTGCGGAACTTGCCGAATGGGTCTGTGTATGGGGGTACTTGTTGGTCAGCACTGTGTATGGGGGTACTTGTTGGTTGGCTCTGTGTATGGAGGTACTTGCTGGTCAGCACTGTGTATGCAGGTACTTTCTGGATCGCTCTATGTATGGGACACTCTCTGGTCAGCACTGTGTATAGGGGTACTTGCTGGATGACTCTGTGTATGGGACACTCTCTGGTCAATACTGTGCATTACAGGTTGGCTCCATATATGGGGGGGTACTTGCCTGTTGGCTCTATGTATTGGGGTACTTGCTGGATGGCTCTGTGTATTGAGGGTACTCACTGGCTGCATCTGTGTATGGGGCACTCTCTTATCTGCTCTGTGTATTGGGGTACATTCTAGTTGGGTCTGTGTATGGTGGCACTTGCTGCTTGGCTCTGTGTATGGGAGTACTTGCTGATTGCCTCTGTGTATGGAAGCACTTGCTGGTTTGGTTGGCTCTGTGTATGGAAGCACTTGCTGGTTGGCTCTGTGTATGGGGGTACTTTCTGGTTGGCTCTGTGTATGGGGGCACTTGCTGGTTGGCTCTGTGTATGGGGGTACTTTCTGGTTGGCTCTGTGTATGGGGGCACTTGCTTGTTGGCTCTGTGTATGGGGGTACTTTCTGGTTGGCTCTGTGTATGGGGGCACTTGCTGGTTGGCTCTGTGTATGGGGGCACTTGCTGGTTGGCTCTTTGTATGGGGGTACTTGCCGGTTGGCTGTGTGTATGGGGGTACTTGTTGAATGGCTCTGTGTATGGGGGTACTGGCTGGTTTGCTCTGTGTATTGGGGTACTTGCTGGTCGGCTGCATATAGGGGGTTCTTGTTGGATGGCTATGTGTATGGGGGTACTTGCTCGTTGGCTCTGGGTATGGGGTACTTTCTGGTTTTCCCTGTGTTTCAGGTTTACTCACTGGTTGGCTCTGTGTATGGGGCACTGTCTAGTTGGCACTGTGTACGGTGGTACTTGCTGATTGGCTCTGTGTTTGGAGGTACTTGTTGGTTGGCTCTGTTTATCAGGGGTATTTGCTGGTTGGCTTTGTGTATGGGACAATCTCTGGTCGACACTGTGAAGAAGTGTGTATAAACCATTTAGATTCAGAAATGACTTGAATTTATTTGTAATTAGTACATGACAATCTGGATATTTGACTGAATATATAATTATTATTTTTTTCTTTCCTCAGGATGGTTATATGAGTTTTCTAAACGTCTTGGACTGCCATATCACCAAGTGACAAGATTTGATCCATCCTTCAATGGTAGCGCACACTCCAATAGTAGTCATGGGCTAAACCACTCAATTTTGGAAATAGCTGGTGGACCTTCTATCCGGAGTTCTTATATCACGTCTTTATATTTTGCTCTCAGCAGCCTTACTAGTGTAGGATTTGGGAATGTGTCTGCCAACACAGATGCTGAAAAGATCTTTTCCATCTGCACCATGCTGATTGGAGGTAAGATGAGATCATGTTAATAGGGTTTGGAAATCAGAATATATAAACCAGTTACTGACATTTTAGATGTTGATCTGAACTGACAATTTGTGGAGCATTGGGACTGTACAAAATTTATTTTAGGAACTATCATAATAACAGGTGACAGCCTCCAATTAACATTGAATTGCAGGAATCCAAAGTTGAACATGTGCCTCACCCTACGGTTCTTAGAAATCATTCCAATTGTACTAGATATCTATGGTATACATGTGGTATGGATGCACTGATTTTTAAATGAATTATTCTGTGAAAGCATTTCACAAAGGATTTGCTGGCGGGTTTGACAATACAATTGGTGTCAAAAAGGAGATTGTAAAAGAAAGTTTGTAGCATTACAGGAGTTTTCACACAAAGGACAGTTCTAAACTATTCACAGGATAGGAGATAATGTCTGATCACTGGGGACCCCCAAGTAGGACCCCTAATAATCACTAGAATAGGAGTCTTGAGTCCCCTGCTACTTCTCACTGCAAAACCACAGTGAGTTTGAATTGCTCCATGTAGATGGAAATAAGTGAGCTTGGCATCCCCCTTCCAGTGATCTGTGGGAGTCCCAGTGGTGGGGTCCCCAGTCATCAGGCATTAATCACCTATCTTGCCTGTGGTGATAAATGTCTGTTATAGGACAACCCCTTTAAGAAAACCCTATGTGTCACATAGCAGCGAAGATGTAGGTCAGTCTTCCTTCAGATTCTTAACTTATTATGGCACATGTTCCACAAAATATGTGAGGCAGTTACAGATGTAGCAAAGTTGACATTAACTTGACACTTAAAGGGGTATTCCGATTACATTAAGTTATCCCTTATGCACAGGATAGGGGGATAACTATTAGGTCGATGAGGTTCTACCGCAGATACCCCGACCAATCACAAGATCCGACCAGCTGTTTCGACCGATCTAATAGTTATCCCCTATTCTGTGGATAGGGGATAACTTAATGTAATCAGAATACCCCTTTAATGTATTAAAAACAGTTGCAGAAAACTTAAACTTGACATCCAATGGCTTTTGTTGCATTAAGGGTTATTTAACTCGTTACGTGTCAAGATAAGGTTGCTACATCTGCACCAAACAATCTTCTTTTACTTCCTGATGGTATGGTTGATGTTACAATTTTATTTAAATTTTATTGGCATATGTTCGCAGGTAGTTTATGGAGGCACTCTCTGGCTGCCTTTCTGTATGGGGGCACCCTACTTCTAGTAGCAACAGAACTGTTCCTTAAA
Organism: Bufo bufo; assembly: GCF_905171765.1. NCBI lineage: Eukaryota > Metazoa > Chordata > Amphibia > Anura > Bufonidae > Bufo > Bufo bufo. The sequence continues at coordinate 153,200,160 of NC_053395.1, read as the reverse complement.
CACTATCAATAAATCTGGCCCTCTGTGTGCAGAACTGTGAAATATATTGTCACTAAAAGTAAATACTTATAGCCTAAAAAGGAATAAGGAATAAAAACAAAAATTAACTGTGACCAAAAACAGCTGGACTTCAAATGGCGATATTATTCCATCCACCTAGCCAACTAAAATCACTTCTCTCTTTCCCATAGAAGGTTTAAAGTTCAAGTTTTCTTTCTCTATAGAGAATAATATACAGTAACTTTGACTTTCAGCAATAAAATGATGCTCTCCAGTTCAAGCAAATGCAAAGAAATATCTAGGAGCTACTATATTTTTGGTGTTTGTATTTCTGAACAATTTATCAGGGACATTAGGCCTCTTTCACACGAGTGTGTCCGGATTAGGTCCGGATGCGTCCCGGTGCATTGCGGCAAACCCGCATGTTCAGTTTTTATCGCGCGGGTGCAATGTGTTTTGCACGCGCGTGATAAAAAACCGACTGTGGTACCCAGACCCAAACTGCTTTACAGAAGTTCAGGTTTGGGTTAGCTGTAGTGTAGATTGTATTATTTCCCCTTATAACATGGTTACAAGGGAAAATAATAGCATTCTGAATACAGAATGCATAGTACAATAGGGCTGGAGGGGTTAAAATTTTTTTTTTTAAAAATTAACTCACCTTAATCCACTTGTTCGCGCAGCCGGCATCTCTTCTGTCTTTAACTGTGAGCAATAGGACCTTTGATGACGTCACTACGCTCATCACATGATCCATCACCATGGTGATGGATCATGTGATGGACCATGTGATGAACGCAGTGACGTCATTAAAGGTCCTATTGCTCACAGTTAAAGACAGAAGAGATGCCGGCTGCGCGAACAAGTGGATTAAGGTGAGTTAAATTTATTTATTTATTTTTTTAACCCCTCCAGCCCTATTGTACTATGCATTCTGTATTCAGAATGCTATTATTTTCCCTTATAACCATGTTATAAGGGGAAATAATACAATCTACACTACAACTAACCCAAACCTGAACTTCTGTAAAGAAGTTCGGGTCTGGGTACCACAGTCGGTTTTTTATCACGTGCGTGCAAAACACATTGCACCGCGCGATAAAAACTGAACATTGGAACGCAATCGCAGTCAAAACTGACTGCAATTGCGTTCCTACTCGCGCGGGTTTGCCGCAATGCACCGGGACGCATCCGGACCTAATCCGGACACGCCCGTGTGAAAGAGGCCTAAAGTTTCTCCACTTTTGACTATAGGCTTCCACTTCATGGAATGTATTACATTTTAATGTTCCATGTTTCACAGTGAATAACAGTTCGGAGCCTGACTACGATTTCAAATCTGCAATATAGAGGGCTTCAAATCCTAATGTATATAGAGTAAAGGCAGAAATTGTTCCTTCAACCCCTGCAGCGATTTGAGCTCCCGCTATTTGGATGTCAATGTTTTGAAACAGTGGATGCGCTTACATTGTGCTCGCCGAAAGAGCTTGTATTCAGCAACTGAGAAATTTCGCAGCTTTCTGCTGCTATTCTTCTCAGCGGGGATTCCTGGTTGTTTTGGTAGGACATAGATAATTGCTCCATCAGCATGTTGGTGGAGATCAGAGAAAACATTGACTTGTTATATCTTGCAGGTATCTCCCTACTACAACGGGACTCTGTCACCTTGAGCCAGCCCTATTAACTACAGTAGTGCATGAATAGTATACATGGCGCTGTATTCACACCTGTAATTCATTTAAAGGGGTTGTCCGGGTTCAGAGCTGAACCCGGGTATACCTCCATTTTCACCCAGGCAGCCCCCCTAACTTGAGCATCGGAGCAGTTCATGCTCCGATGCTCTCCTTTGCCCTGCGCTAAATCGCGCAGGGCAAAGCCATTTTCTGTAGTTCCGGTGATGAACCGGGCTCTTCATAGGGCCGCCAGGAGGAGGCTTCCGCCCAGCAGTGAGACCGGTAAAACGGCTAGGGCAGCTCTAAAGCCCACCCGTCAGAGCCGGTGACATCACCGAACACAATGATGGGTGGAAGCTAATAAAAGAGCCCTTGCCCTGCGAGATCCAGCGGGGCTTCCTGGGTGAAATTATAGGTATGAAAATTATAGAAAAAAAAGTCCCAATCCGTATGACAAAAAGTTTCCGCAGCGGTTCCCAATTGTGAAGTGGGTAAAGATCACAGTTCAGACCATGTGTTTTTGAGGGACCGCGCGTTCCCTATTCAGGAGGTCAAACCTCTTCAATCTTGAGGCATCCAAAGTTTCTGACACAGGCAAGTAAATCAGGTCCCCACTATCAGTACACTAACCAGTAAAACTTCCTTTAAAACTTTTTCCTTCAACATCTGCAATCGCACCCTAGATATAGTTTTCTCCCTTTCCATTTCCATTCAGTTTCAAGTTTATTCATTCATAAAACTTAATTACTCACTTACTATCCTCATTCATGACGAGAAATTCAGAACACTCCCCTAATACGCACCTTCCTATTTTGATTGGTCTCAATCGTCGTGTCTTCTTTCAGTTACACACCTCCCTCACCTTATTGGCTGGCGGCGATCGATCTTTTGCTTGTTTGAAATCAGCTACTTTATTCCACCAGGCATGATTTTAAATCCAATTCGACATTATGTCCCTGTGGCTGGATAGTATCTAGCTCATAGATCCAGCTGACCTCCCAAGAACAGAGCTTACTGATCCAGGATCGTTTCCTGGAGAAGGGATATAATAAAGACGACCTAGTGAAATGTAGCCGTGAGGTTCAAGAAAACTGGGATAAAAAAGGATTAACCAATAAAGTAGAGGGAGAAAAAAAAGAAGAATAAGAAAGATTTTAGATTTGCCTTTCTCACTAAATATACAGTCCAAGCAGGCCTTATAAAAAATGCTATTAGGAAGAATTGGAGTGTACTCAAGAACGATCCGATTATAGGTGCAGAAATCCCCAGTCATCCTGATTTTATTTTCAGAAAGGCACCGAATTTAAAAAATCGATTGGTTCACAGTGCGATTAAAAATAAGGAAGAACGAAAAATAAAATAAAAAATTTTCATGGTGCGGTTTTGTCTTCCGTGTAAGAATAGAAGTAATAAAGAGAAAAAGATGAATACCACAGTGATCCATTCGACCAAAAGAGATAAAGATTTCAAAATTAAAGGGCAAATTACGTGTGACAGTATAGGGGCTGTATACATGCTGGAGTGCCCTTGTGGCCTCCAGTATGTGGGTCGCACAACCAGAAAACTAAAAATTCGGATACAGGAACATGTTAGTAATATTAAAAAGGGATTGGAGACCCATGGGGTATCGATGCATTTTAAAAAAGTTTACCAGAAAAACCCTTAAAGGCTTGCATTCACTGGATTAGAGGTGGTGAAAAATGACTGGTGGGGAGGAGATGCGATTAAGAAGATAGATCGGCGGGAGGTCAGCTGGATCTATGAGCTAGATACTATCCAGCCACAGGGACATAATGTCAAATTGGATTTAAAATTATGCCTGGTGGAATAAAGTAGCGGATTTCAAACAAGCAAAAGATCGATCGCCGCCAGCCAAAAAGGTGAGGGAGGTGTGTAACTGAAAGAAGACACGACGATTGAGACCAATCAAAATAGGAAGGTGCGTACTAGGGGAGTGTTCTGAATTTCTCGTCATGGATGAGGATAGTAAGTGAGTAATTAAGAGTGGTTTTATGAATGAATAAACTTGAAACTGAATGGAAATGGAAAGGGAGAAAACTATATCTAGGATGCGATTGCAGATGGTGGAGGAAAAAGTTTTAAAGGAAGTTTTACTGGTTATAAGGATCTTATGGTTTTATTTTATGATTCATATATGGGGGAGGGGGGGAGGGTATATAACATGTGGGAGTAAGAGTATGGTGACGCCCCTGACGAAGCTTGGAGCGAAACCCGGGTTGGGCAGATTTGAAAAGACAGCCTTGACTGCTTTGTTTTACCATATGTTTGTGAGTATAATAAATACTTTTTATATAACCACTTGCTAGCGGTACTTCACCATTAGAGGAATCCTTGTTTTAGTGGTGGTGGAGATACGTGGATAGAGGAGAGCCGTGGAGCTATACTATGTGCCTATATATCAAGCTGCGCTTGTGAGTATCTACACACAAGGAATTTCCTGGTGACCTGCAGTGCTTCACTATATGCAAACTTTCTGTTATCCCAGAGGTGCCTTAGTGTACTGATAGTGGGGACCTGATTTACTTGCCTGTGTCAGAAACTTTGGATGCCTCAAGATTGAAGAGGTTTGACCTCCTGAATAGGGAACGCGCGGTCCCTCAAAAACGCATGAAATTATGGGTATGTCCGGGTTTTAGCTCTGAACCCGGACAACTCCTTTAAATTCTCTTGCTGTGCTCCATCAGCCTCCATGCAATATATAGTGCACAGAATGGAGAGGACTCCCGGACAACTCCTGTCTATGCATTGTAAGGTGAAGGAACCGGAGAGAGTGTGGAGATTAAAGTAAGTGATGTGAACCCAGTTTTGGGTGTACTACTCATGCATTACTGTGGTCCAAGGTGACAGGTTCCCTTTAATAGCATGGTGACAGAATGTAAATTTGCTTCTGACTCCCAGCACCTCCGCTGATCAGCTGTTATAGGAAGCTGCGGCAGAGCACCATGCATTGTACAGCAGCTGTGCTTGGTTTTTCAGCTCAACCCCATTGTCTTGAATGGGACTGAGCTGCAAATAGGCCATATGACCGATGTACGGTGATGTCACTGGCCTTTGAAGAGCCCTCCGTGAATCCCAGAACGTCTTCTAACAGCTGATCGACAGGGATACCAGGAGTTGGACCCTCAATGATCTGATATTGATTACCTATCCTGAGGATAATCCTGTTAGTATACAATGTCAAGGATTTGTAGCCAACAGGTTGCACTTTTAGAATTGTGTAGGAACCTTATTTTAAATACATAAAGGGAATCGACAAGGTAAAAGAGGAAAGAATATTTAAAAGAAGAAAAACTGCTACAAGAGGACATAGTTTTAAATTAGAGGGGCAAAGGTTTAAAAGTAATATTAGGAAGTATTACTTTACTGAGAGAGTAGTGGATGCATGGAATAGCCTTCCTGCAGAAGTGGTAGCTGCAAATACAGTGAAGGGGTTTAAGCATGCATGGGATAGGCATAAGGCCATCCTTCATATAAGATAGGGCCAGGGGCTATTCATAGTATTCAGTATATTGGGCAGACTAGATGGGCCAAATGGTTCTTATCTGCCGACACATTCTATGTTTCTTTCTTTCTCTAGTTTAGGCCCTATTCACATGACTCTTTCGGTCTGCATCCAATCCGCATTTTTTGTGGATCAGATGCAGACCCATTCATTTCAATGGGGCCGCAAAAGATCCGGAGAGCATTCTGTGTGCTCTTCACATTCGTATATCCATTTATATGTCCATTCCATTGGCCCCACAAAAATGATGTCCTAGTCTTGTCCGTAATGTGCAGGACTGCAAAATGCATGACGCACATGGACGGTATCCATTTTTGCAGATCTGCAATTTGCAGACTACTAAACAGATACAGTCATGTCAATGAACCCTTAGAAATAGTTATATATACTGTATATCGGTAATTTTGAGTTAATAGAGAAATGGGGGTCCTCTCACCCAAAATGGAAAGTGATTATAAACAGTGTCTCTCTTTGTAGAGGAATATTTTTGCCCTGCATTACACAGACAACACATATATCTGAATGGGTACTGTGTAATATTTCATTCCCCATGTGGTGGCACAGCAAGAAAATCTGACACTTAATACCAGGTTTCCCCACAGATAACAGTATCCATATCTGATTGATGGGGGTCCGACTTCTGGGACATCCACTGATCAGCTGTTTGAAGAGGCTGCAGCTATTACATCTTCCTAGGCCAGTAATGTCACGTTCCTCAGTCACATGGCTTATGTGAAGATCAGTCCCATTCAAGTGAATGGGCCTGGGCTGCAATTCTAAACCCAGCCCTATACAACGTACGACATTGTGCTTGGTATTAAACCAGAACGGAGCGGCCTCTTCAAACAGCTGGGGGATGGAAAATGGAATTAAGTGATTATGACAATTTATTCCACAAGTCCTAATTTCATACTGACAGAGCTTTTGAGTCCAGTAGTGGATATAAAATATGGTCACATAATGTAGATTTAGTTCATATATTAATGCAATAATAAAACAAAAATCTATCAAAAGACAAAAATGGCATGTGAAATGATAGCCCTAATTTTCTTTTTATTTTCAGAGAGTCTCCAGCAGGTTAGGCTGCTTAATGTTACTGACTGCTCATTTTTACATTAAATCGTTTTTGCCTTGGTTTTTTGTTCAGCCCTCATGCATGCAGTTGTATTTGGTAATGTGACTGCCATCATTCAGAGGATGTACTCTCGACGATCCCTCTACCATACCCGTACCAAGGACCTAAAGGACTTTATACGAGTGCATCGTATGCCCAAGCCGCTAAAGCAGAGGATGCTGGAGTGTTTCCAGACTACATGGTCGGTCAACAATGGCATTGATGCCAATGAGGTATGTGTGATAAATGTGGCACAAGACATTTATTAGCACAAAATAGGTGATGCCACAGTAGGTTTTTGGCAATGAAATGTTAGTGGTTGTCCATTTCTTCTTTAAGTCATTTATAGACCAGCTGTGATAAAAAAAAGAGTTATATAATAGTACTCCACTATGGAATGTATTGCATAAAGGACATCAATATAGCTCAAACTAAAGCTGACTTTGTAAAAAATCACAGACAAATCGTAAATCTAAGTAGTAATAGGTGTACTAAAATAAATGAGCCATTGTAACTCTATTAAAACTGCAGAAAGGCATGATGAATATTTGGACTTCAAGCTGTGCCAGCACTAATAGTAAAATAAAGCTACAGATAAAACAAACTGTACATTATTACCAAGGCAGGAAACCAAATGTGTTCCTCATTCTAGATCGGAGTTATTAAGCAGAAGGTATTGTCATCATTGCAACATAAAATAAATGATACATTAAAAGAAGCCACCAAAAACATTTTTAGTTCCAAAATTCTGCTGACAAAATGGTAGCCCTCTCAGCATTGACACCTTGTTCTTTCACATGATCTTGGTAAAAAAAAAAAAAATTATTACAGTAGTAAAAAAATAACAATAATTGTTTGATCTTCGCAAAGACCTTTATGTGGCTTCACAATTCCAACTACAAGCACATTTCGAAATGCGTCCCACTAGCCAGGTCATTTCTGGTCTCTCCTGGACTGGATGAGGTCACATCAGATCACGGGAGACTTGGTTTTACTCGAGAGGAATCCTATTCTTGTTAACAGAAGATTCCTATTGTCAGATAAGAAGAAAAGCTTAGCACACTGAGACCATGTAATTCCGCCGTGTGTATTCAACATGACACAATAGCTTCTTCAATTGCCGGAGGCTGGATGTATCTGTGAAAATCCCAGTACAATAGAAACAACCATTATCATTCTCTCGAAACACGTTGATGCAGAGCAGTCTGCACCAGCAATCACCTTTGTATTATAGATGTAATTGTCCCTGAGAGACTTATCCACCTGTCACATTTCTCTTGTTTCTTAAATTTCTACTTAAACTCGTTTCCTGCCATGTTGTATATGAGTCTTATCATGTTTTGGCATAAAATATAAAACACATTATAGCTTTGGTAATGTTCAGTTCATGGTCCCCTTGACACTGTGCTATATACACTCACCTAAAGAATTATTAGGAACACCTGTTCTATTTCTCATTAATGCAATTATCTAGTCAACCAATCACATGGCAGTTGCTTCAATGCATTTAGGGGTGTGCTCCTGGTCAAGACAATCTCCTGAACTCCAAACTGAATGTCAGAATGGGAAAGAAAGGTGATTTAAGCAATTTTGAGCGTGGCATGGTTGTTGGTGCCAGACGGGCCGGTCTGAGTATTTCACAATCTGCTAAGTTACTGGGATTTTCACGCACAACCATTTCTAGGGTTTACAAAGAATGGTGTGAAAAGGGAAAAACATCCAGTATGCGGCAGTCCTGTGGGCAAAAATGCCTTGTGGATGCTAGAGGTCAGAGGAGAATGGGCCGACTGATTCAAGCTGATAGAAGAGCAACGTTGACTGAAATAACCACTCGTTACAACCGAGGTATGCAGCAAAGCATTTGTGAAGCCACAACACGCACAACCTTAAGGCGGATGGGCTACAACAGCAGAAGACCCCACCGGGTACCACTCATCTCCACTACAAATAGGAAAAAGAGGCTACAATTTTCACAAGCTCACCAAAATTGGACTGTTGAAGACTGGAAAAATATTGCCTGGTCTGATGAGTCTCGATTTCTGTTGAGACATTCAAATGGTAGAGTCCGAATTTGGCGTAAACAGAATGAGAACATGGCTACTTCCAACAGGATAATGCACCATGTCACAAAGCTCGAATCATTTCAAATTGGTTTCTTGAACATGACAATGAGTTCACTGTACTAAAATGGCCCCCACAGTCACCAGATCTCAACCCAATAGAGCATCTTTGGGATGTGGTGGAACGGGAGCTTCGTGCCCTGGATGTGCATCCCTCAAATCTCCATCAACTGCAAGATGCTATCCTATCAATATGGGCCAACATTTCTAAAGAATGCTATCAGCACCTTGTTGAATCAATGCCACGTAGAATTAAGGCAGTTCTGAAGGCAAAAGGGGGTCCAACACCGTATTAGTATGGTGTTCCTAATAATTCTTTAGGTGAGTGTATATACATTTTACTTTGTAAAATTCTCTTTGTTTTATGAGTAAATTGTTTGTATTATCGTTAGTGCATTCATTGTACATCTACCTCACGTCTGAACCACCCCTGTCTGTTTTTCCTATTTAGCTTCTTAGGGATTTTCCCGATGAACTAAGAGCTGACATAGCCATGCATCTTAACAAGGAGATCCTCCAGCTGCCAATATTCGAGTCTGCCAGTCGAGGCTGTCTACGTTCTTTGTCTCTCAGCATTAAAACTTCTTTTTGCGCCCCAGGAGAATATCTGATTAGGCAAGGGGACGCTTTACAAGCCATATATTTTGTTTGTTCTGGATCCATGGAGGTGCTGAAAGACAATACCGTTCTTGCCATCTTAGGTGGGTTTTCTTAAGACCATAAGGCATTCTTCTTTACTGAGACCGACTATTGGTCATCCACTAGAAAGGGATTAATCAATTACAGCAATATCCAAAAAGACTCCATTGGGTTTGGACAGAAAATATTAGGGAATTGTAATAATAGCAATTTTATAATATTGAACTGTAATGGGAATGCATCATCTGAAAATTACCTATTGTTTAGATCAAATTTTTATGTTGAACATATTTTTTAGAATTTTTAGTGAGTTTACTATATTTAAAAATGTATATGTCCTGCGATTTTAATACTGGCCACTAGGCCTAATAGGTCATGAGTTCTGAACAGGTAACTTTTCAGGAGCCATTATCATTATCACCACAGGCAGAATTACAATGACAAGTAACACCTATGTATAGATAACATAGGATCCACCATTCATGATAGGGGATATCACAGCTTATCTACTCCCTCCTGACCTCTACAAAAGTCACACAGTATGCCTAGAAAACTCTCCTATAGAAGGCAAAGGGGCCCCTCCATCTCCATTGTGTATATGGCCCATGTGGCTGATAGGGAAGTCACCATATTTTAGGCCTAGTGGCCAGTGTGAAAATTGCAGGAATATATAATCTTTTTTAAATATAGCAACATGAATTTGTTTTGAAAAAAAACTCACCAAAAATTCTAAAAAATGTGACTTAAACAATAGGTCATTTTTTTAATGACACATTCCCATTAAAGTAAATAAGATACAATAGGTTGTTATATGACTGCATACCATTTGAAAACTGTAGTAGCAAGTTGCAGGTTATAGCTTACTAATGGGTACCGTACCTATGAGGAATCTGACATTTTGACAGCTTTCTAGATTTATTTGGATCCCTCCTGTTGCAAATGAGAGTGTTTCAATTAAAGGGGTATTCTCATCTGGGACATTTATAGTATATCCATAGGAAGTGAAGTGCTTTAAGAGGTGGAGTGCAGGTGTATACACCTGTAGCAGCCTGACGAAGCGCATACTGTGCGAAACGGCCGTCGCTGCATCCAGTGTGCAGGGAAGTGACTCCTAGCTCCGGTGCCGCGTGTGTCTTGCTATATGTGGCAATAAAGGAATATTTATATCTTTACGATGGTGAGTGCCACCCGTTTTCTTTCTACAAAGAAGATTAGTATCCATAGGATATGCCATGAATACCCAATAGGAACAGGTTCTACCTTTGGGATCCACTCCTGTCTCAAGAACGGGTCCCTAAGTGAGCGAAGAGCAAACCTTGCACAGTCAATTACCCTTCATTCCACTATTAGGCTTCTGGTTCCTATAGCGCTGGCTTGGCTATTTTTAGCAAGTCCCATAGTGGTCAGTGGAGGTGTGGTCGCAATAGCGTGGCTTCCTCTCCATTCACTGCTCTGGGACTTCCAAAAATAACCAAGTGAATTTGCTTGGCTATTTACGGAAGCCCCATAGCAGTGAATGGGAGAGGACCATCTGTTCACTTTGGGACCCATTCTGGACCTAAACCTAACTCATATATAGGGCATAACCTATCAATATATCAAAACATTTAAAAACATTTAAAGCAGCCATTTCTAGTGCGTTCATTTACCATTTTCACACTGTTCAGGATGGAAGCAACAGCTGCTTTTCTCAGCCTGAAGAAGGGCTAGCTTGCTTGTCTGCCTATTTCTAACCTTAGTGTTCCCCAGAAAATGCTGTACCAGCTCTTATGGAAACATAAACTGCAACTGTGACTGTGTTTCCACTTTGATACAAAGTTTGACAAGGAAGGGATGAATGAAGATCGACATTTGGAAAGTAGGGTAAAGTGCCTGAAGGTCGAATAACAGGAATTTCACTCATGCTTCATTATGATTGACTAATGCAATGTGAGTGACAAGGGATAAAGGAGGAGGCTGTGCAATGCTTGGGATACGAGGGGGAGACCAAGTATATTAGAAAAAGAGCCAAGGGAATAATTATGTCATGGATATGACACACAGGGCTCTGAAAGCCGCTAATAAGGGCATGGCTAGCAATGAAAAACTAAAAATGTCATGCACATAACTGTGTCTGTATTGTGGTCCACAAACTACGGATCTTCAAATTATGAACACCTTCCATGTGCAATCCACATTTTTCTTACTCCCATCACTAGAAATGACTATTCATATCCACAATATGGACAAGAATAGGACATTGTCTATAGTTTGCAGAATGGACACATGGATATGGACAGCATACAGAAGAAAACTGTGCACTGTCCGTTTTAAACATAGAATGTGTCGGCAGACAAGAACCATTTGGCCCAACTAGTCTGCCCAATATGCTAAATACTATGAATAGCCCCTGGCCCTATCTTATATGAAGGATGGCCTTATGCCTATCCCATGCATGCTTAAACTCCTTCACTGTTTTCTTTGTGAACCCATAGACATTTATGGATCTGTGTGCAATCCGCAAAAAAATGCAGATCAGACACGGATACAAAATATGGTCATGTGCATGAAGCCAAATAAGAAGAGTAAGCTGTGGAGTTTGTATTTTTCCCTTACTTTTAACCAATATAGAATATTGTTGTTCAGCCATTATGATTATATTCTCTGTAAATTAACTAAAAAACTACCATAACTCAAAAACACACTGATTAAAACACACTAGTAAAATAGTGCATTAAAATGAATTATACATACATTTAAAGAAAGTCTGCCAGTAGTTTTGACCATGCTAAACTGCTGACAGCGCTAGGTGCACTAGGGACAGGAGGGGGGGGGCAGGGGAAAGCAGCCCAAATATATAGTTTGTGGAGCTTTTATCATCTGAAGTAGTGTGAATGTGAAGTTTTATTCTGCAAGATTCTGCTCCTGCAAGTGCTAGGAGAGAGAGCATCACTGTGAAGTTCTCAATGCTCTCTGTATTGAACTAATTCACAGCCCCTCCCATCTGCTCTGAGTAACAGCTGTTGTGGTCTCCTGGTTGGATGCCACAGCTGTCACTCAAGAGTAGGGGGCAGGGGCTGTGAAGCAACTCAATGCAGAGATGACTTCACAGTGAAGCTGCATTTCCACTGCACTTGCAGAAGCAGACCCTTGCAAAATAAAACGTCATATTCACACCACCTCTGATAATACAAGCTCTTCAAAAGCTGTGTTTGTACTGCTATCCCCAGGCACTACCTAGTGCTGTCACCAGTTTAGCATGGTCAAATCTGCTAACAGACTCCATTTAGAAAATGGTTCTGTCAATGCACAGCAACCTTTATTACATGGACATGTAAAATATGGAGCAGTTTTTAAGGGCAATAGTATAGATATGGCATGCAGGGTCCTCTCTAGTTCAAGCTGTAGCAAACTTCTGAAATTGAATAGGGCATTGTAAAAATGTGTTGCAAATGTATCAGCATCTCAATAAAAACTAATGTTTTGTACACTAATGTTATGTATTTTACCATTGGTGAGTATATTTATAGAGAAAATATAACGCCAACTCTCTAATCTTCCCAGGGAAAGGAGATCTGATTGGTTCAGACAATCTGAACAAAAACTGGGTAATTAAGACCAATGCCAATGTGAAAGCCTTAACTTACTGTGACCTGCAGTACATCAGTCTGAAGGGACTTCGGGAGGTCTTGGAGCTTTATCCAGAATACTCTCACAAATTTATCACTGAAATCCAGCATGACCTCACCTACAATCTTCGGCAAGGCAGTGAAGCAGATGTAAGTTTGCATGTCAAGCGGTGGCATTATTACTATCATTTTCTGTTCCATAAATCATTACATCAGTTATTATAATTCTGTATGAAAATATATACTACAAAACAAAAAAGATATAGGGAAATGGACTAAAAAAGCCAAATTCTGCACAGCCGGATTTCCATATCAGTTTTGAGCAAAGTTGACTTGTTAATGAAAGTTAACGAAAAATGTACAGATACACAAAACATTGATTTATGATTGTGATTTTGGTATCGGGTTACATCTGAAGTACATTTTGCAAATTTCAACATTCTGTTTCATGCTTGAACTCTTACTTTACAAAGACAGCAATTATAGATGTGAAACAAGAGAAATCAATGAAAGTTGGTTCTTTCTCAGAAAGAAAATGAGACTTGTTTAGAATTACGTAATGATGTGACAATCCATGGGAAGGGTATTGTTGATAACAAAGACATCTATTATGTACAGTACTTGAATGTTGTTCCCCTGCCCATCTCATTTCTTATCCTATATTTCTTGTTTGTTTTCTGGAAGTTAGAATTTTGCGATTTTAAGGCAATTCAAGTTACGTGAAACTGTAATATGGCCTCATACACACAGAACATCATGACATGAAGCACAGAGTATCCAGGCACTTCATGTGCCATCATATAGTGCCTTAATGTGATGCATGCAATATTATTTAGCATACCTAGGGAAGGCTCAGCTCAGGACCTCCATCACAGAATTAGTTAAAAATAGCCGGGATAAAAGCTCTACATGCAGGACTTTTTGTCTGCTAAAAAAATGTTCTCCCAAACAGAAACCGAATGGATCCCATTATAATTAATGGGATCCGTTAGGTTCCGTTCGTGTCAGTTATATGCCAAATCCGGCAATTCTATTAATTTCATTCTTCTGCTCCTATAACGGTATAACTGATGTGAAAGCAGAGTAATACAGAATGATTTCAGCATGTCACCATTTTTTCCTTGAAGGGTCAGTGAGAAACACTGGCTCCATCAACAACAAAGAACAGGAAACAGAGGTGGACGATGTGCTGCCAAAAATTAGGATCAAGAGTAGGACTGCTTCTGTTTTTTGCTGATCACTCTCTTCTCTATGTACACAATAAGTTTATTCAGGGGATGCACTAAAAGTAAGACAATTATATTTCTAGCTAATTCATTCTAATATAATATTCACAATAAGCAATTCTGGTAGGTTGCACACAATATATTGCACACAATCTAGGAATATTCCTTCAATATGAAATGTTAATCATGTTATTGTAGGGGTCAGCAAACCATAGCCATAGCCACATTAGTGGTAGGTGAGGCCAATGCAAGAATATAATGGAATACTCCTATAATGGAACAGAGCTCCGCAAACTTTATAAGCAGATTTATAGCCGTACCATCATTTTATATACAGCCCTGTAGTGAAATGTGGACAGTGTCGGACTGGGGTGCTTAGGGCCAGCTAGTAAAATGTATTTTGGGGGCCAACCGTACGGATACATTCAAATATTACCTGCTCACACAGCAGCAAGATGCTACCAGATGATTGACTATGGGGATCCATGCAGCAACGTTAAGATGGTAGGTCCTGGGGAGAAGAGGACACTGGTAGCTTTCCTCTATACCTAGAAGTCATCTCAGCTCTGATCGTGTCTATAATAATAAACTGGGGAGTTTCTTTAATAATCTATCAAGTTTTTTATATGAACATAGGCTGGTTGAGGTGCTGCACATTGAATATATGTATATAGTGCAGTAAGTCTACTGTGTTGTGTGCCACTTGTGCAGGGGGTGGTAGACTAAGGGCCCACCTTGCTCAGAGGCCTACCAGGGAATTCACCTGTACCCCTGTGAACCAGTCCAAGCCTGTATGTGGAGGCCATTCATTAAATACTGCATATAGTCCTATAGTGTAACAAAGGGCACCATACACAGAGGCCCGGAATCCGGAGCTAGTAAATAGTTTTTAGGGGCAACCAGCCTGATGACATCATAACCTGATTGGCCTACTGGTATTTTTTCCCATAGAGTCAATGGCCAATCCACCCCGGCTAATAGATTAGATTAGCATTTTCTTGGTGACAAGTTGCTTTTAAGACTTTGATTATCCCCTTCAGGACACAGCCATTTTTCACCTTCAGGGCGCAGCCTAATTTTGCAAAGCTGACATGTATCACTTTATGTGGTTAATAACTAGAGATAAGCGAATCGAATCAGACAAAGTGGAATTTGAACCGAATTTCCTCGCGCTTCGTGTTAACGTATCGCAATTTTTCCTAAATGACGACTACACGTGTGAGGACATGGGGCAAGGAACTCTGGGAAGGCGGGCTGACCCATAATGCCATGCATGCAGCCAATCAGCAGCCAGCCCTGTGATGTCACAGCCCTATAAATACGGCAGCCATCTTAGAGTCAGACATTTTCCAGCGTTCTGAGTGCAGGGACAGACATGAAAAGGAGCTAGGGACAGCAATTGGAAAAACCTCATTGTGAAAAAAAAATAAGATTTATAAGTGCAGGGAAAGGATAGGGAGGAATCATTTCACAGCATCTTAGTGCAGTGAGAGATGACTGAAGTCGCTTGGGACAGTGCTAGAAAAACCTCATCGTGAAAAAAAAAGCAATTTACAAGTGCAGGGAAACATTATTTGGGGATTTAAATAGTCATTATAAAGCTCTGCAATTTGTTCTTGTTATTGGGGTGCAAGTGCTATGTTTAAAACCCTTTAGTGGTTTATATCTGTGGAAAAAGAAAAATATACACACATTTCACTTCTGCATTATTTGTGTAGAAACAGTTTAGTGGCCTATGTCAGTCCAAAAAAGGAAAAATATATACGCATTTCACTTCTGCAGTTATATGTGGTGAAAGCGTTCAGTGTCCTATTTCAGTACAAAAAGGAAAAAAATATATGCACTTCACTGTTGCATTTATTTGTGAAAGAGTTTAGTGGACTATTTCAGTACAAAAAAGGAAAAATATATACGCATTTCACTTCTGCAGTTATATGTGGTGAAAGCGTTCAGTGTCCTATTTCAGTACTAAAAGGAAAAAATATATTTGCAGTTCACTTCTGCAGTTATGTGTTGAAAGCGTTTACTGGCCTATTTCAGTACAGAAAGAAAAACATACGCACTTCACTGGTGCATTTATTTCTGCTAAAAGCATTTACTGGCCTATTTCAGTACAAAAAGAAAAATATATTCTCAGTTCGCTTCTGCAGTTATATGTGTTGAAAGCATTTAGTGGCCTATTTCAGTACAGAAAGAAAAATATATATGCACTTCACTGGTGCATTTATTTCTGCTAAAAACGTTTACTGGCCTTTTACAGTACAAAAGAAAAATACTTTGTTGTTTTTAGGGGTGTTTTAATTTGCTTTTAATGTATTTAGTTCAGCTAAAAGTATTTTAGACAGAGAAGTGCCAGGCCATGCACAGAGGAGTGGCAGAGGCATAAATGTTTATGGCGCAGGCAGAGGTCGCAGCAGAGTAAGAGGGCGTGGCAGCAGGAGTCGCAGCGAGAGGCCTGAGCTCCCGGTGTCATCTAGCGGGCGTGTCTTGACCAGCAACTCAGCGGTTCTTGATTGGTTAACTCAGTCATCCACTTCATCCCAAGTGACATGAGACACCCCAGCCAACAGTCGGTGGGTTCGTAAGACACAACCCTTCGTTGGGATGGCCCGGGAGCAGGCCCTGTGCCCTCACCTGGACGTTACTCCATTGTCAATTCATTGCCGGGATAAGGTTTAGCTGTCTGTCAAGCTATGTACCTTCACACATAAGGAGGACAGAACAGGATCACTTTGTGGTCTCCTGATGCAGCTGCTGCTGCCATCTCCACACTATGCTCGCTTGGTGTTGCAGTTTTAGTGATGTAAGGTAAAAAAAGAAAAATTTTGCATATTATTTTTTTTTTTTTACGGTGTTCATCTGAGGGGTTAGTTCATGTGATATTTGTATACAGCAGGTTCTTACGGATGTGGCGATACCTAATATGTGTACTTTTAAATGTATTTAAGTTTTACACAATAACAGCATTTTTGAAACCCAAAAAATCATGTTTTAGTGTCTCCATAGTCTGAGAGCCATAGTTTATTTTTATTTTTTAGGCGATTGTCTTATGTAGGGTATCATTTTTGCGGGATAAGATGTCGGTTTGATTGGCACTATTTGATCGCTTGCTATTACACTTTTTGTGATGTAAGGTAACAAAAAAATTGCTTTCACTGTTTAATTTTATTTTTTACGGTGTTCACCTGAGGGGTTAGGTCATGTGTCATTTTTATAGAGCATGTTGTTACGGATGCGGCGATACCTAATATGTCTTTTTTTTATTAATTTTTTACATTTAACACAATAAAAGCATTTTTGAAACAAAAAAAACATGTTTTAGTGTCCATAGTCTGAGAGCCATAGTTTTTAAATTTTTTGGGCGACTGTCTTAGGTAGGGGCTCATTTTTTGTGGGATACGGTGAGGTTAGATTGGTACTATTTTGGGTGGCATATGCCTTTTTGATCGCTTGGTGTTTCATTTTTAGTGATGTAAGTTGAAAAAAAAAATGTTTTTAGCACCTATTTTATTTTTTTGACGGTGTTCATCTGAGGGGTTATGTCATGTGATAATTTTATAGAGCCGGTCGGTACGGACGCAGCAATACCTAATATGTCTACTTTTCTTATTTTCCCTATTTCTTTATAATTTTATTTTTTTTACTTTATTTTGAAAAAGGACGCTTTTTTTACTTGAAACTTTCATTTTTTAATTATAAAAAAAAAACACTTTTTACACTTTTTATATTTGTCCCACTGTGGGACTTGACGTTTTCAGGGTTTTATCCCTGTTTCAATTCAGTACAATACATTATGTTGCCTAGGAGACCCAGCCTGCTGGCAGGATCTTCTAGGCTTCCATAGCTGGAAGGCTCCGATGCCTGTGTAAGGTATCGGGGCTGCCATGGCAACCATCGGCCCCCTGCCAGCGCAGCGCGGGGAGCTGATGGAGTCAGAGGGAGCCCCCTCCCTCTGTAAACCCTGTACGTGCCGCAGTCATCGCTGACCGCGGAATGTGAAAGGGTTAATCCACCGGCATCACCGCATACAGCGATGCTGGCGGATGCAGCAGGGGCCCGGCTATCAGTAACAGCCAGGCCCGTACTGTGGATCGGGCGGGTGCAGCGAATGCGGTAAGGCACCACATTCCCCCACGTACATGTACATGATATTGCAGAAAGGGGTTATAGACAATAGATACTTCTGTTCACTGACAGAAAACATCAGTTTTGAAAATCTATTTTAAATTTAAAAAAGTATATTAAAAAAAATCACACGCCTTTTAATTATACAGTAATCTATTTTTACATTAAACTAGAAAACTCTATTAAAGGGGCTCAGCATGAAAAACTAGTTACTTTTGTTATTTACTTTCTGTTACAAAAATGCTCGATTTCCAATGCTGATATTCTCATCATAATTTTGGCGCCCCTGGTGTTTATTCTGTATATGGATGTACATGACCACCTACTGGGGTGGTCGCACACGCTGATTTCCATCCTTCAGCTGCTTCCAGCAGTGTTTGTTTACTGTTAGAAGCTGTGACATGTGCAGGGAGAGAGCTGCTGCAGAAAGAACATGCCCCCTGAGAAAGAACACAACCTCTGAGAAAGGACACACCCCCTGTCAGCCTGAACTAAATCTAGCAGAGCAATTGGAGCAATGATAAAGGAAATCTCTGGATAATGTGCTGTATGATGTCTGACTGTACATGGTTCATTTGTGTGTTAGAGGAATGTACAGTGACCACAATAAATATTGGGCAATGAATCCGGGATATAAATTGCTTCTGGCTTCCTTAGACCAAATATCACAGAAAGGGATTATACAACGTGTTTGACTGAGCAATCCTTCGACTTTCTCCTAGTACAGGTAAGGCCCAAGTCCAGACTATGTTGATGGTGGCACTAAGAGGCTTTGAGAACTGGAAGATGCCTCAAGCAGCATCAGTTGTGGTAAAAACATCTGACTCTCTGTGATCAGCTTTATACTTTGCGTGGATCAGCCCTTAATTCGTCAACCATCTATTCCCACAAATTTTGAGGACACTAACATAAAAGCAGCTCATGGTAATTCACTAATATATGATATGTGATAATGGCCAGCCATCTATTAGATGTTATTAAAGGGTTTGTATGGTTTAAAAAAAACAATTTTCGAATAATCTGATAGGAAATTCTGAGTTAAAAGAAGGGTCCCCCAATTCAGAACCCCTCTCTTAAAAGAAGAGCAGGTACAAAAAGAATCTCTCCCTCTGGAGGACCCAATACATTCATACACTACATGGACTGCTCATTGATTCATTAAGGACGGTGTAATGCTTCTTTTTCCCAGCGGAGGTGCTGCAGGGAAATTGCTTCCAGGTTCCCACACAAACTATATCAGATTTTTGGGGGTCCCATTGTGATACTCTGTGGTCAGGTTATTGTCAGGAATCAGCATATTAAGCAACTAGTAATAGACTGTGATCAAACCGTCAGCGCCGATGTCTGATGGTTTAATATGCCTAATCAGCAGGCTCGGACCGCTCCACAGTACCGGTTGATTTAACCCTTTAGGGACCCATGATGTATCGGTACGGCATGGTACCGGTACGTCATGTGTTGTTCCGATCACGGCCGCCCGGCGGGCGGTGATCGGAACAAGGTGCCTGCTCAAATCATTGAGCAGGCACCTCGGCTAAATGCGTGTCGGCGATCGCCGCAAACCGCAGGTCAATTCAGACCTGCGGTTTGCGGCTTTTACCTGGTGCGGCGGCGGTGCCATCGGATCTCCATGGGGCTGTGGGGGGGACCCGATGGCATGGAAGGCAGCGCAATGCCTTCCTGAGGCATCTGCGCTGCCTTCCGGTGAAGAGCCTGTGAGATCCAGCCCCCTGGATCTCACATGCCGGAAGCTGTATGAGTAATACAAACTGTATTACTCATACAGCCAATGCATTCCAATACAGAAGTATTGGAATGCATTGTAAAGGATTAGACCCCCAAAAGTTGAAGTCCCAAAGTGGGACAAAAAATAAAGTGAAAAGAAAAGTTGAAAAAATAAAGTTTTGCCCCAAAAAAAGGCTCTATAAACATATCACATGACCTAACCCCTCAGATGAACACCGTAAAAAATAAAAACTGTGCTAAATAAACCATTTCTTTGTCACCTTACATCACAAAAAGTACAACAGCAAGCGATCAAAAAGGCGTTTGCACACTAAAATAGTACCAATCTAACCGTCACCTCATCCCGCAAAATATGAGCCCCTACCTGAGATCACCCAAAAAATAAAAAAAAACTATGGCTCAGAATATGGAGACACTAAAACATCATTTTTTTTTGTTTTAAAAAAGCTGTTGTGTGTAAAACGTACATAAATAAAAAAAAGTACACATATTTGGTTTCGCCGCATTCATATCGATCGGCTCTATAAAAATATCACATGACCTAACCCCTCAGATGAACACCGTAAAAAAAAAAAAAAAAAAAAAAAAATGTGCTAAATAAACCATTTTTTGTCACCTTACATCACAAAAAGTGTAATAGCAAGCGATCAAAAAGTCACACGCACCCCAAAATAGTGCCAATTAAACCGTCATCTCATCCCGCAAAAATCATACCCTACCCAAGGTAATCGCCCAAAAACTGAAAAAATTATGGCTCTCAGACTATGGAAACACTAAAACATGATTTTTTTTTTGCTTCAAAAAGGAAACCATTGTGTAAAACTTACATAAATAAAATAAAAGTATACATATTAGGTATTGCCGCGTCTGTATCGACCGGATCTATAAAAATATTACATGAAATAACCCCTCAGATGAACACCGTAAAAAATTTTAAATAAAAACTGTGCTAAATAAACCATTTTTTGTCACCTTACATCACAAAAAGTGATGTACATATTAGGAATTGCCGCATCCGTGACAACCTGGTCTATAAAAATATCACATGATCTAACCTTTCAGATGAATGTTGTAAATAACAAAAAATAAAAACGGTGCCAAAACAGCTATTTCTTGTTATCTTGCCTCACAAAAAGTGTAATATAGAGCAACCAAAAATCATATGTACCCTAAACTAGTACCAACAATACTTCCACCCTATCCCGTAGTTTCTAAAATGGGGCCACTTTTTTGGAGTTTCTACTCTAGGGGTGCATCAGGGGGGCTTCAAATGGGACATGGTGTAAAAAAAAAACAGTCCAGCAAAATCTGCCTTCCAAAAACCATATGGCATTCCTTTCCTTCTGCGCCCTGCTGTGTGCCCATACAGCTGTTTACGACCACATATGGGGTGTTTCTGTAAACTACAGAATCAGGGCCATAAATATTGAGTTTTGTTTGGCTGTTAACCCTTGCTTTGTTACTGGGAAAAATGGATTAAACTGGAAAATCTGCCAAAAAAGTGAAATTTTGAAATTGTATCTCTATTTTCCATTAATTCTCGTGGAACACCTAAAGGGTTAACGACGTTTGTAAAATCAGTTTTGAATACCTTGAGGGGTGTAGTTTCTTAGATGGGGTCACTTTTATGGAGTTTCTACTCTAGGGGTGCATCAGGGGGGCTTCAAATGGGACATGGTGTCAAAAAACCAGTCCAGCAAAATCTGCCTTCCAAAAACCGTATGGCATTCCTTTCCTTCTGCGCCCTGCCGTGTGCCCGTACAGTAGTTTACAACCACATATGGGGTGTTTCTGTAAACTACAGAATCAGGGCCATAAATATTGAGTTTGGTTTGGCTGTTAACCCTTGCTTTGTAACTGGAAGAAAATTATTAAAATGGAAAATCTGCCAAAAAAGTGAAATTTTGAAATTGTATCTCTATTTTCCATTAATTCTTGTGGAACACCTAAAGGGTTAACAAAGTTTGTAAAATCAGTTTTGAATACCTTGAGGGGTGTAGTTTATAGAATGGGGTCATTTTTGGGTGGTTTCTATTATGTAAGCCTCGCAAAGTGACTTCAGACCTGAACTGGTCCCTAAAAATTGGGTTTGCTTCTAAACTTCTAAGCCCTGTAACATCCCCAAAAAATAAAATATCACTCCCAAAATTATCCAAACATAAAGTAGACATATGGGGAATGTAAAGTAATAACTATTTTTGGAGGTATTACTATATATTATAGAAGTAGAGAAATTAAAACTTGGAAATTTGCAATTTTTTACAAATTTTGGGTAAATTTTGTTTTTTTTTTATAAATAAAAATGAATTTTTTTTACTTCATTTTACCAGTGTCATGAAGTACAATATGTGACGAAAAAACAATCTCAGAATTGCCTGGATAAGTCAAAGCGTTTTAAAGTTATCAGCACTTAAAGTGACACTGGTCAGATTTGCAAAAAATGGCCAAGTCCAGAAGGTGAAATAGGGCCGAGTCCTTAAGGGGTTAATAACAGTCTATTACAAGTTAGAGGTTAGGATCCCAAACCTACCCATAGCAAACCCATAAGACTGTGACAAAGAAAGGAAGTTCACACCTACCAGTTGAAGAGTTTGGACTCTTCTCTAGCAGCATCAGGGGCATGTGCACTGCAATGATGGACTTCAGCATCTACACCTCGCTTCACTGCGCATGTGCCTGATGTGCAGCACATGTGCAGTGAAGCAAGGTGTACCATCCTCAGCTTCATCAGTGCAGTACACATGCGTCTGATGCTGCTGAAGAAGCATCCATTGTCGCATTAAATTTTTTTTGCTAGGACGGATGGGTGGAGCCCAAAACCCCAGCTGCATGGTGATGGTTTAGTGTCCGGAAACCAGGTGACAGGTTCCCTCTATTGTGCTGTTCCCAGCACATTGGCAGCAATACGCCAGCAATTCTTTTTTTCTACAATGAGGAAAATGTAAATGCAATACCAGTAGAAACAACATTTACCACTGTATGACTTACAACCCATTTACATATGGAATAATACAACTCCCATAGTCATTAACCTTTAACGCAAGAAGAATTGCAAAATGTGTTTTGCATTCATTTACATTTACATTAAATCTAATGGGAGTTCCCGTACTACATTGCACTGCAGTCTCTACATGTCTCACTGTTGTGCTGTTTATTCCAGATGACGCTGTGTGCAGTATAGCACGGTACACGGAGCATAAAGCTGAATTAACTATCCCACGGGGGGGTGGGGGGGTGGGGGGGTCGGAGTCTCAGAGAGATGTCTTCTAATCCTAAAAATAGCTCTCAAATTTATTCATAGCAGCACGGAGCGGCAGCCTCTTTTGGTGTAATCCCTCCGGGAGAAGACGTTATAAATAAAACTTGCTGTGCTAGATTTCCTCTTGAACTACCCAAGTTGTTCGTCCATCGTTTTCGATGAGGACCCTGACATCTAAAAGATAGATCTTCGGCTATTAGCGATGTTTCCGGAGGTGGTTAATAAGGCTTATGTTAGCATTAAATGTTTTGTTACATACTGAGCAGACAAATATAGGTGTTTTTGTTTCAGCATTTGCATTTGCAGCTCTGTGTTTATGAAGTGTACTCTTCTCCTGTGCTAGGATTGTCCTTCTGGATTCGTATGTCTGGCAACCCTGACAGATCAGGGAAAGCCATGTATAACGATCATGCGCCAGAGATTCCCACGAGGTGATGTTGATATCCAGGGACTTGAGAGAGGCTTTCAGTGTATCTTTGCATCACTTCTTTTGCCCACCATGCGATCACTTACCCTGGGACAGCTCACCATAGAAGATCTGTCTAGGGATGTGATGGTCTGGCATCCTTACGACGTGGCCTGCCCAGCGCATCCGGGCTTTCATCAGTAAGGTGGAAACTGATGGTAACCCTGCTCTGGAGAGGACTTCTGTATCTGGCAACTTATCCTGCCACTGGATTCTCAGGATTCTACAGAGGCAAGTCATGTGAAAGTGGTTCAGCTGTCTAGCATGTCTTCTGTATACTGTCCAGGTCTCACTAGCATACATCAGGGTGGTTAACACTACTGCCTGGTAGACTTTAAGCTTTGTAGCAAGACTTGTTCCACGGCAGTCCCACGCAATGGTCCGCAGTCTGCCGAATACAGAACTTGCCTTCGAAATTCTGCAGTTGACCTCGATGTCAATTGTCACTGCACGGAAGAGGGTACTGCCAAGACATGTACAGGTGAAACTTGAAAAATTAGAATATCATGCCAAAGTTCATTTATTTCAGTAATGCAACTTAAAATTAGAATATTGTGAAAAGGTTCAATATTCTAGGCTCAAAGTGTCACACTCTAGTCAGCTAATTAATCCATACCCCCTGAGCAAAGGGGACCTGAGATTGTGACTTTGAAGTTTTATAAGCTGTAAGCCATAATCATCCCAATTATACCAAATAAAGGCTTGAATATCTCGCTTTGCATGTAATGAGTCTATTTCATATGTTAGTTTCACCTTTTAAGTTGCATTACTGAAATAAATGAACTTTGCACGATATTCAAATTCTTCGCGTTTCACCTGTATATTGGACCACTGCATGCAGTTTTTGACCTTTCACCGTGATGGTAGGTTCTTGATACTGGGCTATCAGAGCTGGCTGGTACATCACTTCGGTTTTCTTCGTGTTGATGATGAGGCTAAAGTTGTCACATGCTGCTGCAAATTTATCCATACTGTCTTGCATTTCCTGCTCTGATTCCACATTAAGGGCACAATCATCAGCAAAAAGAAACTCACAAAGCACAATCTCTTTTACCTTGGTGACAGCCTGGAGTCTTTGTAGGTTGAACAATTTCCCATCGGTTCTATACCTGAGATTGAATCCCAGTGTCTATATATGTGCAGCATATGCAGGTGAAACCTGAAAAATTAGAATATCGTGCAAAGTTCATTTATTTCAGTAATGCAACTTAAAAAATGAAACTAATATATGAGATAGACTCATTACAGGCAAAGCGAGATATTCAAGCCTTTATTTGTTATAATTTGGATGATTATGGCTTACAGCTTATGAAACCCCAAACTCACAATTTTGAGGTCCCCTTTGCTCAGGGGGTATAAATTAATTAGCTGACTAGAGTGTGACACTTTAAACCTAGAATATTGAACCTTTTCACAAAATTCTAATTTTAAGCTGCATTAATGCAATTCCTTTTAATTTGCATTACTGAAATAAATGGACTTTTGCAGGATATTCAAATTTTTCGAGTTTCACCTGTAGATAGCACGGTAAACGGAGCATAAAGCTGAATTAACTATTCCTCAGAGGGGGGGGGGGGTCGGAGTCTCAGAGAGATGTCTTCTAATCCTAAAAATAGCTCTCGAATCTATTCATAGCGGCACGGAGCGGCAGCCTCTTTTGGTGTAATCCCTCCGGGAGTAGACGCTATAAATAAAACTTGCTGTGCTGGATTTCCTCTTGAACTACCTAAGTAATTGACTTAAGACAGCATGAAGCTCTTTGCATAGACATTAGAGTTAGGGCTCATGCACATGGCCATAGTTTTGGTGCCCATCCGATCAGCGTTTTTGCGGATCAGATGTGGACCCATTAATTTCAATGAAGTCGCAAAATATGCATCTTAAGTCTGTCCCACGGCCCCGCAAAAAAAAAAAAAAAATAGAACATGTCCTATTATTGTCCATTTTGTGGACAAGGGTAGGACATTTCTGCAGGAGTACAAAAAAAAAATGACAGCATACACCCACCCGGTATCCGTGTTCTGCAGATATGCGATTTGCGGACTGCAAAAACTTACGGTCGTGTGCATGAGCCCTTAAAATGAAGCTTTGCAGGTGTCCCTTAGTCCAGCTGACTATAGCTAGAAATAAATAGGTGTTTGCCTAGACACCAGAATGTGTTATTGCAGGCACGTCATTCATCCCCGGAAAGCACTGCTTCAAAGGGTACGGTCACACATACAGGAAATCGTGAAAAGGTCTGCGGTGGTTTTTGCAGCGGTTCCACCAAAAAAGCAAGACAAAAACTACATGCCAGTGAATTTCTCCTTCTCCATTGCAAAGGGTGATATGCTGCAGATGGCAAATCAGCGTTGAAGGTCAAGTTACTGAAAATCTCATCCACTTTGCTGGTACTGTACCATGCTGTGGATTTGCCGCATGAAAATCTGTGACGGCAAATCTGCAACTAGCCAGTCATGTGTGAACCTAGCCTATGGGAGGATAATTCCAGTAGGGTACATGTGCACGGCAGTTTATGTGGATCTTCCACATGAAATTTCATGCATTTTTTTTACAGAATTTCCACACCAAATACCCAAAATCAGCGTTTATGTTACTTGTGGATTTGAATGTGGATGTGTCCCAGATCTCCCTTGGATTGCAAAGGGTGAAATCTGCACTGAAAATATGCACAAACAATTGACATTCTGCAGATCTCAAAATCTGCACCCCAGGTTAATTTTGCATATTGTGATTTATTGCCAAAGCACTTAGAAGGTTAAAACATTATTTTTCTTGGGTATAGGTAGAAAATAGTTAAATGGCAGCTCCTTAGTGCAGTTGCCAGGGTGATGGACTCACCCCAGCTCCATGGTTAGGAGTCTTTGCTGAGCAGGCCTAGAGAAAGGAGGTGTATATGTTAGCTGCTTACCACTAAGCGCCTAGTTCAGGGAACCTTTATCCTTGATACCGAAAACCTGCCAGAAGGACAACTAAACTGAGAGGCCTCTGAATGAAAGAGAACATTTAGGCCCCTTTCACACAGGCAAGTATTCCGCGCGGATGCGATGCGTGAGTTGAATGCATTGCACCCACACTGAATCCTGACCCATTAATTTCTATGGGGCTGTGCACATGAGCGGTGATTTTCACGCATCACTTGTGCGTTGCATGAAAATCGCAGCATGCTCCTCTTTGTGCGTTTTTCACGTAACACAGGCCCCATAGAAATGAATGGGGTTGCGTGAAAATCGCAAGCATCCGCAAGCAAGTGCAGATGCGGTGCGATTTTCACGCACGGTTGCTAGGTGACGATCGGGATGGGGACCCGATCATTATTATTTCCCCTTATAACATGGTTATAAGGGAAGATAATAGCATTCTGAATACAGAATGCTAAGTAAAATAGGGCTGGAGGAGTTAAAAAAAATAAAAATAAAAAATGAACTCACCTTAATCCACTTGTTCGCGCAGCCGACATCTCTTCTGTCTTTAACTGTGAGCAATAGGACCTTTGATGACGTCACTACGCTCATCACATGATCCATCACCATGGTGATGGATCATGTGATGGACCATGTGATGAAAGCAGTGACGTCATCAAAGGTCCTATTGCTCACAGTTAAAGACAGAAGCCGGCTGCGCGAACAAGTGGATGAAGGTGAGTTACATTTTATTTTTATTTTTTTTAACCCCTCCAGCCCTATTGTACTTAGCATTCTGTATTCAGAATGCTATTATTTTCCCTTATAACCATATTATAAGGGGAAATAATACAATCTACACTACAACTAACCCAAACCTGAACTTCTGTGAAGCAGTTTGGGTACCACAGTCGGTTTTTTATCACGCGCGTGCAAAACACATTGCACCCGCGCGATAAAAACTGAACATGCGGGTTTGCCGCAATGCACTGGGACGCATCCAGACCTAATCCGGACACACTCGTGTGAAAGAGGCCTAATGTCCCTGATAAATTGTTCGGAAATACAAACACCAAAAATATAGTAGCTCCTAGATATTTCTTTGCATTTGCTTGAACTGGAGTTCGTATCTGGGTACCACAGAAGTTCGTATCTGGGTACCACAGTCTGTTTTTTATCACGCACGTGCAAAATACATTGCAACCCTGTGATAAAAACTGAACATCGGAACGCAATCGCAGTCAAAACTGACTGCAATTGCATTCCTACTCGCACAGGTTTGCCGCAGTACACCGGGACACATCCGGACCTAATCCGGACACGCCCGTGTGAAAGAGGCCTTACAGATGGTTGAGAACCACTAGAAAGGCTGTGCTGGACTGAAACAGAAAGGTAAACGCACATTTATTGCAATAGACTTTACTGCTTGTGCAAAGTGTTAATTGCCCCCAGCACCCACAACACTTTTGAGACGGATTGGTCATCTGACTCTAAGGACTGCACCCACATCCTCCAGACTGCGCATTGCAAAAAGTGTTAATGAGAACAGAACTGCACACCTGTGGTTAATTTGGGAAGATTGCAAAGTGTACTTTGAGGAAGACTACTACTAGAATCCTGCTGTGTTATATACCTCAGACCTGAGCCTATTGCTTGCGTATGTACTACAACTTCCATCATCTGCTCAATAAAAAGAGAGACTTTATTTATTATAGCCAAACAGCCCTGGTGATTGCCTTCAACATACACTGGCCCCTATGCCTGCCTTCCTGCATTGCACCCTGCTACTCATACACCTAACATCAAGGGCACCCCAGCCACCACCAGTCAGAAGCACCCAAAGGTCCTTGGTGTGTCCCAAGTGAAGAAAGGGTGTGCCCTTCACACACTGCATGCACGGCCCAGGGAACACAAGAGGGAGAGGGTTAAGCCACCATGAGGACTTTGACTACCCTCATTGCCACAGCCAAAACTCCCATTGTTTCCAACTCCTGCCACCATGACTCACTTGTGGGCTGGCGCACTGCAAGTTCTGTGCCACATCGTGTACTTGGGAGTTTGAAAATCTCATCTATTCCACTGTTACTGTATTACACTGAAGATTTTCCGCACCATTTGCATATACCCTTAGGGTGGCATTACACACAGCTTTTTGTGGCAGTCTTTGATGCCGTTTTTTGAGCAGAAGTGAGTTGAAAGAGGATGAGAAATATAAATGAAGAAAAGCTTATACGTCTCCTTTCTACAAGACCCACTTCAGGCTTTAGCTCAAAAAGTTCCATCGTGGTGACACCAACCTAATATGGCATACATTGCAGCATGGCATGATGTTTTTTCTATAGAATTCTATAGGCATTATGTATTCAGGATTCATGTGGTACAAGATTATGGGGGTAATGTAACAATATGTGAGTTTATAGCCTTTTTTGGAGTGTTTGGTTTGAGTAACTGCATATTTTTGTGGACAAATTTACAAAATGTCAAATGCCATTTGTTAAATTTGTTGCCAAAAATACTTAGATTTTTCAGTCTAAAGTCTAGTCATACTTTTTTATGACTTTGCAAAAAGTTGCAATAATAAATGTGGCTTAAAAATATGGCTGCGGCCACAATGCATCTAGCGAACCCCTTAGTAAATGTAACTGCTGTGCATGGCAAAAACAACCCTAAAAATGGAGCAAATATTGCACTTTATATATTTTGCAGGAGAATTATTAGGCAAGTTGTATTTTTGAGGATTAATTTTATTATTGAACAACAACCATGTTCTCAATGAACCCAAAAAACTCATTAATATCAAAGCTGAATATTTTTGGAAGTAGTTTTTAGTTTGTTTTTAGTTTTAGCTATTTTAGGGGGATATCTGTGTGTGCAGGTGACTATTACTGTGCATAATTATTAGGCAGCTTAACAAAAAACAAATATATACCCATTTCAATTATTTATTTTTACCAGTGAAACCAATATAACATCTCAACATTCACAAATATACATTTCTGACATTCAAAAACAAAACAAAAACAAATCAGTGACCAATATAGCCACCTTTCTTTGCAAGGACACTCAAAAGCCTGCCATCCATGGATTCTGTCAGTGTTTTGATCTGTTCACCATCAACATTGCGTGCAGCAGCAACCACAGCCTCCCAGACACTGTTCAGAGAGGTGTACTGTTTTCCCTCCTTGTAAATCTCACATTTGATGATGGACCACAGGTTCTCAATGGGGTTCAGATCAGGTGAACAAGGAGGCCATGTCATTAGATTTTCTTCTTTTATACCCTTTCTTGCCAGCCACGCTGTGGAGTACTTGGACGCGTGTGATGGAGCATTGTCCTGCATGAAAATCATGTTTTTCTTGAAGGATGCAGACTTCTTCCTGTACCACTGCTTGAAGAAGGTGTCTTCCAGAAACTGGCAGTAGGACTGGGAGTTGAGCTTGACTCCATCCTCAACCCGAAAAGGCCCCACAAGCTCATCTTTGATGATACCAGCCCAAACCAGTACTCCACCTCCACCTTGCTGGCGTCTGAGTCGGACTGGAGCTCTCTGCCCTTTACCAATCCAGCCACGGGCCCATCCATCTGGCCCATCAAGACTCACTCTCATTTCATCAGTCCATAAAACCTTAGAAAAATCAGTCTTGAGATATTTCTTGGCCCAGTCTTGACGTTTCAGCTTGTGTGTCTTGTTCAGTGGTAGTCGTCTTTCAGCCGTGCTTTTGGGCACTCCAGTGATGTTGCAGCTCGGAAATATGGCCAAACTGGTGGCAAGTGGCATCTTGGCAGCTGCACGCTTGACTTTTCTCAGTTCATGGGCAGTTATTTTGCGCCTTGGTTTTTCCACACGCTTCTTGCGACCCTGTTGACTATTTTGAATGAAACGCTTGATTGTTCGATGATCACGCTTCAGAAGCTTTGCAATTTTAAGAGTGCTGCATCCCTCTGCAAGATATCTCACTATTTTAGACTTTTCTGAGCCTGTCAAGTCCTTCTTTTGACCCATTTTGCCAAAGGAAAGGAAGTTGCCTAATAATTATGCACACCTAATATAGGGTGTTGATGTCATTAGACCACACCCCTTCTCATTACAGAGATGCACATCACCTAATATGCTTAATTGGTAGTAGGCTTTCGAGCCTATACAGCTTGGAGTAAGACAACATGCATAAAGAGGATGATGTGGTCAAAATACTCATTTGCCTAATAATTCTGCACTCCCTGTATATCTACTCCACTGACAACACAGGCAAAATCTCTCCATTTTGCTTGCACAGCACATTGAATATATTACCCCCTATTTGGTCATGAAGCCTTAGTAATTCACTAAGAATGTAGAAAGGCCACAATGGTATATGAGGGAGGTCACACTGGTTCAAAAAACATGAACTCACACACTTATCATCTGTGAGGGGTATGCATGCCTACAGGGCCGTAGCTAAATTCTCATGGGCCCTGGTGCAAGAGCTCAGCTTGGGCCCCATTCCCTCAGTGTTTTGTGACCAACGGCAGGGAAGCATATAGCCTTCATATTGCCTGAGGCAAAAATTGAAACAGGATCCCCCCCCCCCCCCCACCATTTTGACCTAACCCCTTCCCTCCAGCCAGAGCTATAACTTGACCAGCATGCACTTTCTATAATACTGGTGTCTTCTGATGCAGCACAAGGGTCTTTGGGCCCCCTCAGGCTCCTGGGCCCGGTAGCGACTGCTACCTCTGCACCCCCTATAGCTACGCCCCTGCATGCCTAGTATTCTAATGTACTCACTAAATTTGACTTTACACGCTCCGATCTTACAGCCGACAGTCGGCTGCTCATTCAAGTGAAGGAGATCACTGCATTTACTTGCAGCAATCTCTTTCACAGTATTGCGATGGATTGTCCTCATACAGCTGCACTATTTCTGGACAGCAGATTGCTGTTTATACCGCACAATCTGCTTCCCATATATGATAATTTAGGTGCTTTCACTAACGACATGATCACCCCATGAACGAGCGTTTCGCATGTTCATCGGGTGATCAGCAGCACATTTAGACTGGCAGATTGTCGTGAACAAGCATTTGCAGGAACATCCATTCCCAATAGTCTGCCCGGATATTGGGCCGGGTAAATCCACCTTAAGGTTGTTATCCTAGTAAGATGTAGTACACCATGTTGGCTTGACACCATACTTTTCACACCCATACTATTAGATCAGGCGGGATTCCAAGCACTTCCTAAGCATTCTCCCCTAACATCACAAGGCCAGGCTGCATACTGAAAAAATGCTAAACACGATGTATTAGTTGATGTTTAGGCCAAAATACGCAAGCTCACAAGCCTTGTCAAGGATCCTTGTGTTTTAAGCTAAAATCAAAAAATATTCCCCAAAAAAGACCTCAGATTTACAACATGAAAAAATGCCATGCATAAAGTTAAAACACTGGAAGGCAGATTTTTAAAGAATAAAATGCATCAAATTCATAAAGGGGAATGTGGCTCTGAATAAATTAGAGAAATCTAGACATAAGCAGGTGTTATGTCTATGTGTGCTATAATTTGTGTATTTTGTTGGGTAAAGTCATAATAAATCTTTTAGAAATAAGTCCACTTGCCAGTTAAATGTGGCTACTTTGCCTGTTTTCAAAAGTTGCAATAGGCAAGGAAGGTTGCAGATTTTAGAGCCAATATAGTGTCTGCCATATCTTGTGACTACATCAGAAAAGTTGCACAGACCAAATTTGTAAAGCACAAGGCCTTACAAATAAACTGAAAACCAATCAGACCTAAACTAAACGGGAGCCTCAAATGAGGACCCAAAAAAGTTATCGAATCCCTTGAAGGGGCCATTAATCAGGTCTGTACTTTATCTTTGGGATTTGATAACCTTTTCATTAGGAGGGTTAACCACTTGGTCTTATTTATTACCTTCCAGTTTGTATTTATTACCTTATCATGTACTATTACTTTTTACCTCTTCTTTTGATGGCACACTACTTGTGTATGTGTCTGTCTTTGCCAACTTATATATGTATTTTATATTCTGGTCTTAACATTCAATATAGATACGTTTTGATATATTTCTATGTTCATTCTTGTGTACGGGTACTTGGGTTTTACCATGTAGGAGCTGCTGCTTGCAAATAAACTGACAACTCCTGAATAAGTTATGATGGAGCTGGTGAGGTGTTCCCAATTAGTCACTGTGAGAGGTTGCAGTTCTAAAATTTAGAGTGATATTACATCACAGTGTTATAGCACATCACAAAAGCCAGTGAAAAAAAACTCAAAACTTTCTTGCTATTGTTTACTTGTTAAGAATCAAGTTATGGATTGCTACATCTGTATTTTACAACCCGTTATGAAGGTGACATTCAATAGGTACTGTTATTAGGGCATGTAACATGAATTCAAAAGATTTGAGAATGAATAAGCTTACGCAGGTTAAGTAAATAAATATATCTACTAAGTGTGATTAAATATAAGATACAAATCACATACTGAATAATAAAAAGCAAATAAAAGTCACTAGCCTAAATATGAAATATGGGGTATGGCTCCGGTCCACCATGCTATAACACATAGCTATAACACATTATAACACATGACTGACACCCCAGGGTGCACAAGAGATATGGAAAATCAATACTTACATCCTACCTAGGATGAAGTTCCAAGTGGAGTCCCTACTAATGTGTCTGTGTAACCAGAGTTATACACCTTTTCCCCTCCCTGGTGTGCATCACGCATGTCCTGAGATGTGTCTCTGTGATCACTACTAAGGAATGTGTGGCCTTATCAACAGAATGGGGGGTAGGATGGTTATGCCTAACCCACTACTATAAAAGAGACAGAACCAATCAGTACTTAAAAATACCTTACAATGCAGGGCATCTGAAAGTTCCACTAATTTATTGAAGTCTTACTTGTGACATAATTTCTTCATGGTGGCTATATAGAGGTTAAATCTGGTTTTATGGTGATTTTTTGCTATATTCGTTATGTATTACTGTTCATGCGCTGGCTATTTGGAAAAGTCTGATGGTTGCTTCAAAGAACTTGTGCATTTCAAAGTATGAGAATGAACTGCTTGTAATAATATATTGGCTTGCAAGGAAGTAATCATGAGACTGTTATTTGGCATTGCAAGTTTCCTGGTGCCCTGCTGGGCCTGAGCAGGAGTCTGCTGGGAGAGAGCGCAATCAGCAGCCGTGGCCTCACCAGTTACTTCCCTTTCCCAATCAAGCTGCCGTGTTCTCAGAGTTAGCTCCTTAAACAAAGATATGGATCCACTGCCAGAATGAAGCACAAAGGGCTGGCAGGAATGTAATTGCTTGATATACAATGACTCTGCACAGAAAATTATTAGAGCAGAGCCAACGGGGAGCTATGTTAGGAAGGTAATTGTACAGATACGATTAGTCCCTATTTAGAGACGAGTCAACCGATCCACTAAATAAGCACTAATCAATGCAGAGGGGTTATAAAGGCCCAAGGCATTCTCCTTTTGCTTCCTGGTGGTACAGCACATAGATTGGCTCCACTGATTATTGTCACATATGGTGCTGGACGTGTACCACCATGATTGGTTATGCATTACTCAATATTCCTTACAAAGCTTAGCTGGCATCCATCAGTCTATGAAACTTCTTCATTTCAATGTAAAGATTAATTCTCTCCAGAAAGAAAAGTTATCTGGAAACATATTCATCTCACAATTCAAGAAAAATAGGCTTATGAGATTCATAGCTTTACTAAATATATGTAGTACTCCTATCCCATTGCAATGACTCCAGATCTACTTACTATTAAATTTTTTAGCTAAACAAGTATTTGATTTCAGTAATAGAAATGTTATTCTTTGAATAATGGAAAGTGCACCAGACAGCAGTGAACACCAACAGATGACAGATGAGATGATACAGTAGTTTACCTGACTAACACCAGTTGTGATGTCAGAGTAAGTGGCCTGAGTGACACTTGACAGAAGCACAGTTGCGTGGTCACAATCGCTTACCTATGTGAAACTGTTTTGATGTCATAAAAGCTTAAAGGGTTTTTCTGAGATCTTTATGCTGAGGATCTATCCTCGGACCCCCTCCGATCAGATACTGATGACCTATCCTGAGGATACGTCAAAAGTAAAAAAAAATCTCAGAAAACCCTTTTAACTGATAGAAAGCCACTTGTGATGTCACATTAGTTACCTGAGTAAAATGGTTGTAATGTCACTGCAGTTACTTGCAGAAATCCCCTTGTGATGTCAGAGCAACTTACCTGACTGAAACAGTTCTGATCTCACAGCAGCTTGCCTAACGATACCCACTTGTGATGTCACAGCAGCTTGCCTAACTGAAACCCATTTGTGATTTCATAGATGCTTAACTGACTAAAACCCACTTGTGATGTCACAACAGCTTACTTGACTGAAACAGTTGTGATATCACAGCAGCTTGCCTAACTGAAACCCATTTGTGATGTCACAGAGGATCACCTGACAGAAAACCACTGCCTAACTGAAACCTACTTATGATGTCAAAGCCGATTACCTGACTGAAACCTACTTGTGATGTCACAGCAGCTTGCCTAACTGAAACCCATTTATGATGTCACAACATCTTACCTGACAGAAACATATGTGATCTCACAGCAGTTAAACTGAAACAGTTGTGATGTCACAGCAACTTTCCTGACTGACGTCACAGGTCCTTACCTGACTAAAATGAATAGAATATAGGGGCACTGCCCTAGTGCATTACCACAAACAGTAATACCTCGCACAATAAATGACCGCCTTTTCAGTAGTGGTTGTGCAATGCCAGAGCCAATGGTGGGTAATGGTAAAGAGACCTCTCCAGAGGTAACCAGGCTGCTGCTCCCTCCAGCTGACTGTCCAAGCTGGAACCGGAAAACATTGAAATCAGGATGCAAGAGAAAAATAATGAATGATCCTTTTGTGTGAAAATATTAATGTAATAATGAAAGTTGCACCCAAATGTAATACACTTTCTTATACTGTCCAATATCTTTTTATCAGCCTGATCTTGAGAGCAATGGAGATCTGATTCAGAAGCTTCCATCCATTCTGGAAGATGATGAATTTGAAGATGATGAGAAATGTCCATTGTCGGTTAGCCCACGAGAAGTGAGCCCAGTTGAGTCCTCGCTTAAGGTGCCTAAAGCATATAATTCTCCAATGCTATCTCCTCTGACGCCACGTTCTTTTAAAACACCCACTAAGCGAGTAGACAAGAGTTTCGGAGACATCCTTGGATCAAGTGAAAAGAGCAAATTCCCAGTTGGTGATGGGGGAAGACCTTGCAAACTTCAGCTCCCTGCTTTTAATCTCAATGTTCCTCCTTTGCTGAGTCCCAGGTAAGTGAACTTTATATTCTGTACTGCAAGATGACAAGGCGTTGGTTTGACCCAATAAAACAAATGGAATACCATTAAAATGTAATGTTTTATAATGCCAAATCTCTTGGTAGGTTTAATGCTAAATAAGGTAGTACAAATTAAGTGAACAGACTCAGTAAAGACTGGAAAGGACATGAAAAGTCCTTGTTTCAGATTTTGCATAAAGACAAATGCGTTTCAAGTTACCGGTACACCCAAGGGCGGACTTGGAACTTAAAGTGGCCCTTGGAAAAATACTAAAAGTGGCCCCGTTTTGTAGTCGGGTCCTAATTGATGGAAGGTAGGGCCAGCAATACCATATTGTGGCACATTATACCAACAGATAAACAAATTGCAGAAATACAGGCGGCACTCACCACTGAAGGAGAATCTTCTTTATTTGATTACATCAATACAGGTAAAATAAGGCTGGGGCGGACGACCTTCCACCGACACCACACTAGGTAGCGACGGCCGTTTCGCACGCCTGTGCTTCCTCCGGCTACCAATGTGATGACTTGGATGTGCGCCGGCTCTTATGCTTCGTCAAGTAAGGTGGACATAGCAACCAATAACGCCGAAGCGCAAACAGATAGGCGGACCCATGTCTCACTACAATTAAAATTAATAACCCAAAACATGACCCCTACAAACACTGAGCAATATAACAGACAGTTTAGATAAATACATTAAGGTCATTTCGTTCATTTAATCCTAATGCTCCTGTAGTGTCTGTGCGGATAATCCACTGCGCCTCTTTCTGAAGCAGGAGGCGATGTCTATCACCACCCTGCGTCATTGGAGGGATGGCTTCAACTCCTGCATTTAATATCGCCTCCATGGACCCTGCGTACATGGTCTATGAGGCGGGGGCAACCTTTCCCTGACTTTACCGAGTTCAGGTGCTTTCTAAACCTCTCGTACATAGGCCTAATGGTTTTGCCCACATAAAATGCCCCGCGTCTGCAATTAACAACATACACCACAAAGATAGTTTTACACGTAATAAACTAGGTTATCCTATTGTTCACACCTCCAATGATGAGCGCTTTCTTTTGATAATTATAACTACAAAAAGAGCAGTCACCACATTTAAAGTTGCCACATGGTTTCCTACCTGTTAACCAATTCTTTGTTCTTTTTTCCTTAAAGTGGCTACTAACCAGCATATCCTTAACTGTGTGACTCCTTTTAAACGTGACCACTGGCCTCTTTTCCACAAATTTAGCCAAACTCTGTTCATTTCTAAGTATGTCCCAATTATTTAGAATGACCTTTTTAATCCGTTCCGACATAAGGCTGAATTTGAATGTGAACACAAATCTACCTTCATTTTCTACATCGCAACTTTTTTTACCATCGCGGTGCAGTAATTCTTCTTTTACACGTAATAAACTAGGTTATCCTATTGTCCACACCTCCAATGATGAGCGCTTTCTTTTGATAATTATAACTACAAAAAGAGCAGTCACCACATTTAAAGTTGCCACATGGTTTCCTACCTGTTAACCAATTCTTTGTTCTTTTTTCCTTAAAGCGGCTACTAACCAGCATATCCTTAACTGTGTGACTCCTTTTAAACGTGACCACTGGCCTCTTTTCCACAAATTTAGCCAAACTCTGTTCATTTCTAAGTATGTCCCAATTATTTAGAATGACCTTTTTAATCCGGTCCGACATAAGGCTGAATTTGAATGTGAACACAAATCTACCTTCATTTTCTACATCGCGACTTTTTTTACCATCGCGGTGCAGTAATTCTTCTTGTGTGTGTGTGTGTGATTGTGCCCTACGGTGAGTCCCGCCTGTATTTCTTCAATTTGTTCATCGAGTATCACTACTTTTATTCAAGGCAGTGCACCACGTACACTGAGTGTTACGGGGTTTGTAGGACTGAGTAACCACATATGAGTGGTCTAGTAGTGCCGCCCGCTTTTCTATTGTCTTTATTATACCAACAAAGCCAAATACCGCAGTCCATCACAAAATACTGCCATCAGCACAAAATACATCCCCAAAAACTTCCACTGGTCGCCGTGAGGAGGTCTTAGGTGGCCCCCCGGGCATCAGCCCACCGGAAAATTGTCCTGTAAGGTCTATGGCCAATCCGCTGCTGAGTACACCTCTGAGTCTCAAGGAGGTTATGTTCACATCGTGTTTGTGATGTCGACCTAGTACATACTCTAGGAAGAGCTCCCGCTGTGTGGTGTATAGGCTAAGCAGATCTCTTGGGCTCCTTTTGCCCAATAGAGGCCAAAAGAGTGTACTATACACAAAATGCATTATTATACAGAGAAAAAAGGCACTACACTATTCTACATCCAACACAGGCCTTGATCAAATGTATATGTTAGGAGCTTTTCCCAGTGTGTATGCCAGGGACATAAAGTTGATGTGAGCAGAGCCTTATTGACACCACTGCCCACTTGTACATTTTACGATGTTGAATACTGCTAAAATACATGTAAGTAGACATAAAAAAATGTAGGAAAATGGAAGCACAATATCACAAGTCATTGAGACACCTACAGGTAAAAGAATACAGAAGTTTTGATCAATCTTTCCTGAATTCATTTTATCTAGTCTTCTTGACTCCATTTGGTTAATTTATCTTAAGTCTTATGGATACCAGTTCTTGAAGACTGCATTAAGAGCCACTACAGTATATTGAATTCCTTTTGAAATGTGTTCAGTCACAAGTTATGATATGAATTGAAGTGCATTACCTAGAGGATACTGCCAGGTCGAGGAGCGTTTTATTGTTATCTAAGACAAAGCCGGAAAATCTGCGATGAAAGAAACATGCACACCGCTGTTTCCTACAAGACTGGCTGAATACAAATCAGTCAGACGGCAAAGCCACTGGTACATTAATCTGTGTAAGGAATAAAGGAAATGAGTGTATTATCCTCACAGCTTGGTACTGTACCATAACAAGGTTGTTTCTTGCTTTTATGTGCTACAGGGTATGCAAGTACTGTACACGCAACATTCTCCACAGACATTACATTGGAAGAACGTGCACATTAATATACAAAGTTACTGTGTTGTCAGTATACATTCATTTGTAACCAGAAGGAACTTCATTTTACAAGACACATACCCCCTAGTTTAAATAATCATTTCTTAATAACTCTCTTTACTGTCTTGGAATAAATCCACGGAGAGCTATTACTTTCCATTTATGCTGCAGCCTATGTGACATACCTGTACTCTCTCGTACTAGTAGCTACATGCCAGGAGATCTGCTGCTTCACTATTTGCACCATATCTTGTGAGAGCTACTATGGGCCAGGTTATTTTAATATTGTTCTACGTATTGTACTGTGTAATTATTATTTGGGTTCCATATATTTTGGCACTTTATGGATGTGCTATTCAGGCACTACATCTATACAGTACTTTGTGGCAGCATTATTTGAGCACAATATGCAATGCATTTTGGGACCCATACAACTGGTAGGGCGGGTTCGCATTAGCGTAAGAAATTCCGTCATAGTTTTCTGTTATCACAGAGTTATAACGGAATTTTAGAACGGAATTCTGTTGTAACAGAAAACTATGACGGAATTTCTTTTGCTAATGTGTCCCAAAAATGTATTGCATATTGTGCCCAAATAATGCAGGCACAAAGTACAGTATACATATAGTGCCTGAATAGCACATACATAAATTGATAAAATATATGGGCCCCAAGTAATAACAGAACACCATAATGGAATTTCTAGCACTAATGCGAACCCGCCCTAAATGTGTTCTTGAAACTGAGCATCAGATTCCATTAGAGCAGAGTGACGAGCTCAGGAAACTCTGGTTACAACTCCCAGTCACTCAGTATGAAATTGTAGAATAGATAACTGTGAATAAACTGGTTGTCACTTATACTTGTAATACTTATAGCAAATGTGGAAGCAGTGTGACTGGCTTTGCTGTGGGACTAGTGTGGCGCTGCTATAAAGGCACTTTACTGTGATTGGCATTGTTAGGCAGACACTGAAAGGGTACATTAAAGGGAAGCTTTCATTACATTTCAACAACCTAAACCACCCTACAACATCATATACAATGGTAATAGGATTCTAAAGAAGTCACTGTCGGAAAAATCTCATGCAAAATAAAAGAAGATATGACGTTGTGAAGTAGCACACGCTACATGTCAAGAGTCGTGTGTCAGATACCATGCTCTGGCAGTGAGTCTAGCCTTCCTAGCGCGGTGCCATTTGCAGCAAACCGGACCGCAGGGGCAGTATGTGAGTGCACGGTGGGCTGATGGGGGTACTAGTCGTACTAACAGCTTTGCAGCTCCCTGGGTCGGCGTGCAGTGATGAGGAAGAGAGCACTAAATCCTCCGGGACACTCTCTATTGCAGGGAACACCAGCCAGATGGAAGTTGAAGTGCCCTTGAGGGTAGTGGGTATGCTTAGGGTGCTTTGGTTAGCTGGGTCCCTGTGTTCGTGAAGCCAGCTGTCACGGCGGGGAGTGGGGGAAACCCCCCACCGTGCGGTGTCAAAGGGTAAAAGGGGATCAGCCTGGCCAAAAGGAGTAATAAGGGAGCAGGTCACCTCCTACAGCATCCCTAATCCTCTCCCTGACTCCTCACCGTATGAGCGGACCCCGATGGTAGAACGACTCATACTCTGCATTCCTAGAGACCCTAAGTCGCCCTGGTAATCCCTCACCAAGGATCCGGGAAGAGAGGACCTGTTCATCCCAGTCATGGAGGAACAGGAGTCTCTATCTGAGGCCAGGCTGCAAGGAGAGGGGAACACATACAGCATAAGGAGATGGCAGTTAAGCGAAACCAATAACACACTTACCTGCCACAGACACACTGACTGGAACCCGTGCACTAGTGCTGCTGTCCACACCAACATTAAAGGACACAGCACACACCACAAACCCACACAGGAAGCCAGAACACCCATAGCTGCAATAAACATGAGACAGGGGAATGTCTAGTAAACATGTTGGACACCAAACACCACCAGACATGTAACACCAAACTAGACATACAAACACCCTGAACATAACCCACTCCATACAAATAGGGACAGGAAGGGAAGGAGACACAGGGATAACATTGATGACCACAAGGGTGGCCCTCACTGGACAGATGCAACACCCTGGACTGAAGCAGAGCTCCAGCACCAACGACAGCTGAAGTACAAATGACTCCAGCCAGGGAGTCACAGGGGATAAAACCCTAGTGACCACACCCAGTCAGGGAGTTAACCCTTACAGCACCAGACAGGACAGAGGGAGGCTACAACATAAAGGGGAAGTGCACACACAAGCATACCAAACACGTAACCACCGGCAACAGCATGCGTGGCAACCATGTCACGGCAATCACCCAGAAGGCCAAGACACTGCCACCGCATGCTCTCACAGCAACACATTGCCGCAGGCAACCGCAAGTGTGGCAACAGTGTCACAGCGTACACTATAGGCCGTGACACTCCCACCCCTAAAAGCCCCCCCAAACAAAAAAAAAGGGGAACTAAACAGAACACCCAAAAAACAACAGGGCGGGGGGGGGGGGGGGTAGGGGAAAGTAACAGGATCAGCGTCAGTGCAAGCAAGTCTCTAAAAGACTGCTGCCAGCCCCCGGAACCACCTAGAAACCAGGCAGCCAGCCACCATACAGCTCAGAGAGACCGCACTGAACACTGAGTCCACCTCAGACCCAGTTCACACAAGGTCGCTGCGAGCAAGCATTCCCAACCAGTACACAGCCAGTACACCACAGGAATGCAGCCAGCACACAACACAAGTGACAAAACCACCGAGACATGGACAAGGGGAAGTAAGAAGATACAGCATCAGAGCAAGGATGTCTCTCTAAGACTGCTGCCAGCCCCTGGAGCAACACACAGGAACCAGGGCACCAGCCACCAAACAGCCCAGAGAAACTGCACTGAACGCTGCGTCCACCTCAGACACGGTTCACACCAGGTCGCTGCCAGCATGCATCCCCAACCAGCACACAGCCAGTACACCAAAGGAATGCAGCCAGCACACAACACAAGCACCTGAACCACTGAGAAATGGACGAGGAGAAACGCAAACACAAGTGACGGTTCACACCTACTGCAACCAACAGTCACAGGGAACCGCACTGTTAACAGCGT
Source organism: Bufo bufo (assembly GCF_905171765.1). Lineage (NCBI taxonomy): Eukaryota > Metazoa > Chordata > Amphibia > Anura > Bufonidae > Bufo > Bufo bufo. The sequence continues at coordinate 153,158,251 of NC_053395.1, read as the reverse complement.
CTAACCTTTCACCCTCCCTTCGGAGGATAAGCATGTGCGCCAGAAAAACGGCAGGCGACACATGCTGGGCCCTCTTCCGAAGGCTCCAAGCAAGGAGCCTTTGTGGTCATACTGTCACGGCGGGGAGTGGGGGAAACCCCCCACCGTGCGGTGTCAAAGGGGATCAGCCTGGCCAAAAGGAGTAATATGGGAGCAGGTCGCCTCCTACAGCATCCCTAATCCTCTCCCTGACTCCTCACCGTATGAGCGGACCCCGATGGTAGGACGACTAATACTCTGGATTCCTAGAGACCCTAAGTTGCCCTGGTAATCCCTCACCAAGGATCCGGGAAGAGAGGACCTGTTCATCCCAGTCATGGAGGAACAGGAGTCTTTATCTGAGGCTAGGCTGCAAGGAGAGGGGAACACATACAGCATAAAGAGATGGCAGGTAAGCGAAACCAATAACACACTTACCTGCCACAGACACACTGACTGGAACCCGTGCACTAGTGCTTCTGTCCACACCAACATTAAAGGACACAGCACACACCACAAAACCACACAGGAAGCCAGAACACCCATAGCTGCAATAAACATGAGACAGGGAAATGTCTAGTAAACATGTTGGACACCAAACACCACCAGACATGTAACACCAAACTAGACATACAAACACCCTGAACATAACCCACTCCATACAAATAGGGACAGGAAGGGTAGGAGACACTGGGATAACATTGATGACCACAAGGGTGGCCCTCACTGGACAGATGCAACACCCTGGACTGGAGCAGAGCTCCAGCACCAACGACAGCTGAAGTACAACTGACTCCAGCCAGGGAGCCACAGGGGATAAAACCCTAGTGACCACACCCGGTCAGGGAATTAACCCTTACAGCACCAGACAGGACAGAGGGAGGCAACAACATAAAGGGGAAGTGCACACACAAGCATACCAAACACGTAACCACCGGCAACAGCATGCGTGGCAACCATGTCACGGCAATCACCCAGAAGGCCGAGACACTGCCACCGCATGCTCTCACAGCAACACGTTGCCGCAGGCAACCGCAAGTGTGGCAACAGTGTCACAGCGTACACCATAGGCCGTGACACCAGCACTGTGAGGTGCAATTAGGAGATGATGTGGAATAAGGAGACCAAGTTTCTTAACAAACTCACAGTACTTTACAAAAGCTGATCCAAAGGTCATCAATGTATGCAAAAGTCATTTACAGCAAGGCAGCTTTTGCAGTGATTCAGATTAGCTTCCAGAAGTTGCATAAGGAGCAGTTTTCTATGACAATCAATCTTTCTCCCTTGTTTCTCCAGGCTGGAGGGATGTACTATCTCTGCTGTACTGTATAATCATATACTTCTGTATCCTCTCTAGGAATACTATGTTCTGACAGATGGCCTTTCTGTCCTTGGTTATGGTGGGTAGCTTGCAGCTTAAAGAAGACCTTTCACCAGAATAAAGTATCTAAACTGACTATACAGATGTGTAGAGCGGCGCCCAGGGATCCCCCTGCACTTACTGTTATCCCCGGGCGCCGCTCCGTTCTCCGGTTATAGCCTCCAGTATGTTCATAGTTAGGCTCCACCCAGGGGAACCTGCCGCGGTCTCCTTCTCCTATGCTGTAGCGCTGGCCAATCGCAGCGCTCAGCTCATAGCCTGGCTATGAGCTGAGCGCTGCGATTGGCCAGCGCTACAGCATAGGAGAAAGAGACGCCGCCAGGTTCCCCTGGGTGGAGCCTAACTATGAACATACCGGAGGCTATAACCGGAGAACGGAGCGGCGCCCGGGGATAACAGTAAGTGCAGGGGGATCCCTGGGCGCCGCTCTACACGTCTATATAGTCAGTTTAGATACTTTATTCTGGTGAAAGGTCCTCTTTAATCTCTCCACCTAATGCAAAGGAGACTAAAGCCTGATAAACGACAGATACCTTCCTCACTACCTCTCTGAGTTGCCTGGTTCCTCTGTAATCTTTTCCTTCTATAGGCTGGTACATGGAACTAACTATGGAGTTTGGATAACTCTTGTGGAGACTCGCTCTGGTAGACAGGATTAGCGGAGGCAGTATAGAGGCAACAACAAGTTCTTTGGCCCAAACAGTTCAGTGTTTTATTCACACTTTAGGCAAGTGACAAAAGAAGCAGTCATATTCAAACAAAAATTCACCTTGCGGTGTTGGTGGTAATTCACACCATGCGGCAATTCTGCCTCAAAGAGTCCTTGCTGATAGCAGCACCAACCCGTTTTCAAGCCAAACAGGTAGCAAGCCCTCATCCAGACACAAGGCTCCCAGATCCCAACACAGAGACCTGGCTTCTGAGCCCAGCTGCCTATTTAAGGACAGCCAGGTGCTGCCAAAACCCAGACCGGCATTTAAAATCCGGTCCGGTATTTGACCTCACCTGGCTGTACATCAGCCCAGCAGCAAATGCTGGGTGGAAAATACCCGTTTTCCCAGATCAAACCTCTCACTGTGTCACACTCTCCAAAATGAGGTCAGACATCACACACACTGACCTTCTTCTCCTTCTCCTCTGTACTGTGTGCAGGGCGGAGTCAGTCCTGGGAGGCTTGTTAGAAACTCCCCCTCCCTATGCAAACTTTATTGGAACTCCTATACAAACACAATTTACATGAAACACGATCACAGTATTAAGTAGTGTGTTTCAGGACACTGCACCCCCCCTGCTTTAATGTAAGTCGTCCTCGACGCACTCTTGCCACGATGATGCATCACGTGAATAATGTAAAAAGAGCATGCATATACACAATACCATTACCCCATTCTTGTGGTTTCTCTTCTTTGGCTATAAGAGAATTGGGTTAGGCATATATATATCAGGAGCATCACAATATAAAATGAGTGACAAGGGCCGTAGTTTCTCTTGTAACTGGGGATCTGGGGCACTGACCTGGCACAGCGAACAGTAAAGACCAGGATAGTCCATAATGTAAACAAAAAAAAAGGATAACTTCTCAGGAGGCTCACAGGGTATGAGTCTGTTCCCTGGGCATGAAGTATGATGGTTGCAGAACATCACGGAGGGCTTTAGTGCGTCAAAGTCCATTTCTGGGCACATGACTTGAACTTTGCAAAATAAGGGCAAAGGAGTCTTTAGAGAGTCCTTAGAGCAAGGCAAATAATCAAGGCAATGAGTCTCTTACTCAGGCTCTGTAGCTGTAAATGATGCAAGAATGCAATCACAGTTGAACTGGAAGGGCTGGAAGTCTCCTCCTCGGCTGCTGCGGCTGACCTTTAGTGGTCCGGTCGGATCTCCGAAGTGGCTGTGACTCTATAGGCCTTGGTTCAAGGTAACTTGGTACATCTTGAGCTTCTGAGGATCCTTCACAAGGTAGTTCTTCTGGCTGAAAAGGGGGCTGTATTAATCTTGGCGGGAACAACAAAGTTAAGCCATGGTGTAAGGAACCACTGAAGGGGATCTGAGTCTAATAGTAATTTTCCAATAGACTGTGTTGGTAGCTTCTGTTTTTTGTACACCAAAGTGTTCTGACCTGTCGTTGTACATTTCGAGGACAATTCTGGCATCTCGGCGTGGTACTATAATTTGATGCAGCCGATCATTGGTGACGGGATCTATGGTTCATCTCATTATTAGTCCCTTTTGCATAAACAGTTGCTTTCTGTGTCTCCATAGCTTGAGCAACTCTGGATCTGCATTTTTTCTGCAGATTCTTTCTGGTGTTCTTCCACTAGTGAAGAAATCTTGTAGCTCACCTAATACTCTGCTCTCTGCATGCAACTTGATCCACCTTTCTTTCTCAACTTGGGGTTCTGGATTTCTCTGCTGTTGGAAGTTGAGGACTTCTTTCCCTTTGTTTTTGATGGTGATAACATCTTGTTGGGCAAAATGTTTGCAGAAAGCAGGCATCTCTACTTCTTCCCAAATGTCTTCCTGTTCAGTAGTGTTGAGCGCGAATATTCGTAATACAAATTTTTATCGCGAATATCAGCACTTCGATAATTCATGAATATTTTGAATACAGTGCTATATATTCGTAATGACCGTGGTGATGTACCATGTGATTGGAGCATGTGATCTGACGTCACCAAAGGTCCTTTAGCCCATAGTTCATCTTTTGAGAAGTAAAGAAGAGACCGGGACTTACGCGAACAAACGGAGAAGGTGAGTTAATTTTTTTTATTTTTTTTAACCCTCAACTGATCACCTACTAAGCATTCTGTTTTCAGAATGCTATTATTTTCCCTTATAACCATGTTATAAGGGAAAATAATAACATCTACACAACACCGAACCCAAACCTGAACTTCAGTGAAGAAGTTCGGGTCTGGGTACCACAGTCGTTTTTTTATCACGCGCGTGCAAAACACATTGCAACCGCGCGATAAAAACTGAACATCGGAACGCAATCGCAGTCAAAACTGACTGCAATTGCATTCCTACTCGCGCGGGTTTGCCGCAACACACCGGGACGCATCCGGAACTAATCCAGACACGCTCGTGTGAACGCAGCCTTAGTGTTAGATAGTAATAGGCAATTGTGTAGCTGAATAGCTGATAGGGTCCAGTGCAGGGTGTAGTGTAGGTTATAGAGATAGTTAGCTGAAATATACAGTTGTGTTAAAAATTATTCAACCCCCACTGAAATTGAGTGTTTTGGCAGTTTGACATTGATTTTGATCATTTCAGTCATCTTGTTTACAATTAAATCAAAGAGGCAATTGTAAGTCAGAAAAATATAACATAACATTTATAATGAAGTAACCACAAATGTATTTTCTGTGCTCACATCATTATCAGTTTTATTCAACCCCCAAGTGACATTCAATCTTAGTACTTAGTACAACATCCTTTTCCAGTTATAACAGCTTTTAAACGTGAAGCATAGCTTGACACAAGTGTCTTGCAGCGATCTACGGGTATCTTCGCCCATTCTTCATGGGCAAAAGCCTCCAGTTCAGTCACATTCTTAGGCTTGCTCGCTGCAACTGCTTTCTTTAAGTCCCACCAGAGGTTCTCAATCTGATTTAAGTCTGGTGACTGCGATGGCCACTTCAAAATGTTCCAGCCTTTAATCTGCAACCATGCTCTAGTGGACTTGGAGGTATGCTTGGGATCATTGTCCTGTTGAAAGGTCCAATGTCTCCCAAGCCTCAGGTTTGTGACGGACTGCATCACATTTTCATCCAATATCTCCTGGTACTGAAGAGAATTCATGGTACCTTGCACACGCTGAAGCTTCCCTGTACCTGTAGAAGCAAAACAGCCCCAAAGCATGATTGACCCCCCACCATGCTTCACAGTAGGCAAGGTGTTCTTTTCTTCATAGGCCTTGTTCTTCCTCCTCCAAACATAGCGTTGATCCATGGGCCCAAACAGTTCTAATTTTGTTTCATCAGTCCACAGAACATTATCCCAAAACTTTTGTGGTTTGTCCACATGACTTTTGGCATACTGCAGTTGACTCTTCTTATTCTTTGGAGACAGCAAGGGGGTGCGCCTGGGAGTTCTGGCATGGAGGCCTTCATTGCGCATTGTGCGCCTTATTGTCTGAGCTGAAACTTCAGCATCTTCTTTCTGCCACGACCAGGTTGCGTTTCAACAGTGCCCTTTGCCTTGAATTTGCGAATGATGCTTCCTATGGTGTCTCTTGGTATGTTTAACATCTTTGCAATCTTCTTATAGCCATTGCCCTTCCTGTGAAGAGAAATCACCTCTTCTCTTGTCTTCCTGGACCATTCTCTTGACTTCACCATGTTTGTAAACACACCAGTAAATGTCTAGAAGGAGCTGAGTATCACAGTCCTTTTAAATCTGCCTAATTGGTGCTTATTATGCTTCATTGCTGTTCCTTGACATCCACAGGTGTTTTCAATACCTGATCGAAAACACTTGAATGAACCTCTGTTCTTAAGAGTGGTAGTCTTTAAGTGGTTGAATAATTGTGTCAATGAAGAAATCACAAAAAAAACATTTAATACTGTATTACAAAAACAATTGATGTCATTTTAGTTGCATTTGGTTCTTTAAAAAGTCCTTGTAAGATCCTTGAACACAATTACAAATGTACACTAAATTCCCTAAAACCCTTTACAGCATTGGGGGTAGAATAATTTTGAACACAACTGTATAATCCAGATAGTTAGTGTTAGGGTCAATTCACAAGTCCGTAGTGTATTGTGGATCCGCAATACACCCGGCCCGGCACCCCCATAGAACTGCCTACAAGAACTGCGGACAAGAATAGGACATGTTCTATTTTTTTCCAGAGCCGCGGACCGGAAGATCGGAGGCGCGCTCTGGAAATGCGGATGTGGACAGCACTCTGTGTGCTGTCCACATCCATTCCTGCCCCATAGAGAATGAATAGGTCCGCACCCGTTTCGCAATTTGCGGAACAAATGCGGACCCATTCTGCAGACGTGTGAATGGACCCTTAGATAGTGTAGGTTAGTTAGGGCATATTGTAGGTCCAGTGCAGGGTGTATTGTATGATATAGAGTTAGTTAGCTTAAATATATAATGCATATAGTTAGTGCTAGATAGTGTAGGTTAGTTAGGGGGAAAAAAAAGGATTTTAGTCCTAGTGTTTTAGGCTTTAGTTTGTGTTTTGATTTGTGTTTGCGTTTTTTGTCAGTGAAAAAATTAAAATAAAATATATTTTTTTTTTTAGTCCTAGTGTTTTAGGCTTTATTTTTTGGTGATTAGTGTTTGCGTCTTTTGTGTGAAAAAAACAAAAAACAGTCTTTTAGTCGTTGTGTTTTAGGCTTTAGTTTGTGTAGTGATTTGTGTTTGCGTCTTTTGTCAGTAAAAAAAACAAAAAAAAAATGTATTTTAGTCCTAGTGTTTTAGGATTTCTTTTTTTGTGATTACTGTCTGTATCTTTTGTGTGTGGGAAAAAAAAACAAAAAAACGGTCTTTTAGTCCTAGTGTTTTAGCCTTTAGTTTGTGTAGTGATTTGCGTCTTTTGTCAGTGAAAAAAACAAACAAAAAAAAAGTATTTTAGTCCTAGTGTTTTAGGCTTTATTTTTTCGTGATTAGTGTCTGCGTCTTTTGTGTGTGAAAAAAACAAAACAAAAAAAAAGTATTTTAGTCCTAGTGTTTTAGGCTTTAGGCCTCCTGCACACGAACTAGTGCGTCCCGTGGTCATGCTGCGAGCCGCAATGCGCGAACACCGTCTGTGGGGCAGCCACAGCGGATCGCGGACCCATTTACTTTAATGGGTCCGCAATCCAGCCGTTCCGCAAAAAGATAGGACTTGTTCTATCTTTTTGTGGAATGGAAGTACGGGACGAAACCCCACAGAAGCACTCCGTAGTGCTTCTGTAAGGTTCCGTTCCGTGCTTCAGTTCCGCACCATTCCGCATCTCCGTATTTGCGGACCCATTGAAGTGAATGGGTCCACATCCGTGATGCTGAATGCACACGGAACGGTGCCTGTGTATTGCGGATCCGCAAATGCGGTCAGCAATACTGCAATGGGACACCTACAGTCGTGTGCAGGAGGCCTTAGTTTGTGTTTTGATTTGTGTTTGCTTCTTTTTTTGCTACACTGGCTATGTACACCTTCGGAGGCAATTTTTTTTATGATTGCATTTTTCACATTTTGGGCCAAAAATTATTTATTCAATTGGTCTTTTTAAAAAATATTGAGCTGTTACAAAAGGGTTAACTTTTTGTCTAATTGTGTGAATTGTACTTTTTACTTTCACTTTGTGCCAGACAGCTAATAAACCTTGGGGTACATTTATTAAGACCGGCATTTTAGACGCGCCAGTCTTAATAAACCCCTAAGCTGGCAGTGGTTCCGCCAAAGTTACGAGGAGCTGCCGGCCTCTCCATAATTTCAGCGGATCCTATGCCAGTTCTACTCCTGAAACAGGCAAGAAAATATTAAGTCAGACGGGCCTGCCGGCCACTGTGCTGCAATCTGCGTCTGAAATAGGCCTAATATGGGCATATTTCGACATCATAGATGACTTCTTTTATCTCAAATTTACCAAAATATCATAAACACTTATTTAAGCCACATTCTTATCAGTAGGGTAAGAACTGAGCTATAATGAGTGTTTATAAGGTCAGAGATCAGAAATAAGAAGCCGTCCGGTGAGCTGGCTGTCAGGGCAAAGAGAAAATTCTGATCCTGCTACTAGAGCATCTCAGCCACATGCAGAGAAAAGGGCTCCATATTTTTAATAAAGAACAATTAAAAAAATGCTCAAAATAAGTGCAATGCAATAATTAAAAAAAAAAAAATTCCCCAAAGGTGTACATAGCCTTTAAACGCCTCCTCCTGCAGTCTGTGAGTCAGACTGAAATCTAAGGGAGCGCAGAGCTTATGCAGATATCAGTCATTATTTACGCCAGTTTTTGGAGTACATAATGATAAATGTGTCAGGGCTGATGGCCCTGCCAGCATCCTGCTATCCCCATGCCATCTTATCAGAAAAAAAAATTCCACGTGACCAAAAAAATGGGTTTTGCAACTTTTTAATGCCAAAAAACTGGTGTGGGGTAAATGATAAACTGGCTTCAAAGTGTACTCGTTAATGGTGACTGGAAAGCTCTGACTAGTAAAGCATAATTTTATGAGTTAGGCCAGTTTCAGACGAGTGTGTTCAGTGAGTGAAACACGCTCTGTGTGGGAGCCTGAATTTCTGTAGTGGACTCTGCTCCTATGACTGGACTGCACAGCATTATAATGATTTATAATGCTGTGTGTCTCTGCCTAACCTCAACTGTAATGATTTGTATTGACATAGCGCCATCTGAAACAGGCCTTAAAGGGGCATTCCTGTTGTAGCAGGTTATCCCCTATCTACAGGATCAGATGCTTAAATAGGTGGGTGTGGGACCCCTCCCAACCCCCAATCATGAAAATTGGGACCCCTTACCCCACAGGGTCCACTGAAATTTTTATTTCAGTGGACCCTGTGGGGTAAGGGAACAAGGCGCAAGGTCCAAGGTCTCAAGTCCGCCTTATTCTCCTGCAAAAATGTGTGACCAAAAGAAGCCACAAAAAAAAATGAATTTCATGGTGTTAATTTACCTGCTGTAAAGTATACAAAAAAACTATATGTGAAGGACACCCAGAGCCAGCTTTTAAGGAAGGGACATTGCAGGGTGAGGGTTTAACCACTGTGAGACGGGACCACTCAAACAGTCTCTTTTCAGGGTTTATTAGGCACACAGTACCGTACAGGCTTGCTTTCTTCAAATAACAGAACAGTCCAAATGAAATAACAAAACACAGTGATATAGGCTTCTCACCAGCTGCAGTTTTCTCCCAGCAAATCCTCACTGCCAAGAGGTTTGGTTCAGTAGTCTTCCTCTCAGACCACCATCCACACACACTGCTCTCTGGCAGAGTGTCTTTTTTAAATCACCCTCGCACCTGTGTGTGTGGCGGTAACACCCGAGATGGAGTATGGGAGTGACCTTCCCACCCAAGCTCTTCAGTCACTCCTAAATCCCGGACCCAAAATCCAGCTACCACCAACTCAGTGATCTACCACCACTGGTCACTACTTACCTCCGGGATTTACATCACTGAGCGTAGCAGCCTCAGTGACACATACCTACCATCTATGATGTCACCCACTGCATGCTTACATATCCCCCCCCCCCCCCTCTGCCTAAAGCCGGGGGGCTTGGCACCTTCCATAACCAAACAATGGACTCTTGACAGGGCATCTGCATTGATGTGCAATTTACCTGGCCTGTGTTCCACCACATAGTCAAAATCCTGTAATGCCAGGAACCACCTTGTTACCCTAGCATTATTTCCCTTGTTTTGACTCATCCACTTCAGTGGGGCATGGTCTGAGACGAGTCTGAACTTTCTGCCTAGCAGGTAATACCTTAGGGACTCTAGGGCCCATTTTATTGCCAGACATTCCCGTTCCACAATCGAGTAATTCCTCTCACAGGGGTTCAGTTTCCTACTTAGATACATGACAGGATGCTCTTCTCTGTTAACCTCCTGGGACATAACAGCCCCTAGACCCACCTCTGATGCATCTGTCTGTACTATAAATTCCTTGGAGAAATCTGGCGCTATTAGCACTGGTTGCCTACAAAGAACGGACTTAAGTTCTTTTCTGCCTCTGGGGACCACTGAACCATAACTGACTTTTTCCCTTTCGTGAGGTCAGACAAAGGAGCAGCAATACTGGCAAAGTTGGGGACAAATCGCCGGTAATACCCGACTATCCCTAAGAACGCCTGCACTTGTTTTTTTGTAAGAGGCCGGGGCCAACTCTGTATGGCTTCTACCTTGTTGGCCTGGGGTTTAATCATGCCTTTTCCCACAACATAACCCAAGTATTTGGCCTGCTCCATACCTATGGCACACTTCTCTGGGTTGGCTGTAAATCCTGCTTCTCTGAGTGAGTCTAGAACGGCCTGGACTTTACTTAAATGGCTTTTCCAATCCAGGCTGTAGATAACAATGTCATCTAAGTAGGCTGCTGCATATTCCCTGTGGGGAAGCAAAATGTCATCCATTGCCCTTTGAAATGTAGCAGGGGCCCCTTTCAACCCAAATGGCATCATCACATAGTGGAAACATCCCTCTGACGTAGAAAAGGCTGTTTTCTCTCGGGCCTCTTTTGCTAAGGGTATTTGCCAATACCCTTTGGTGAGGTCTAATGTGGTTATATACCTGGCGGGACCCAACCTTTCAACCAGTTCATCCACCCTAGGCATAGGGTAAGCATCCATCTTGGAAACCTCATTAAGTTTCTGAAAGTCATTACAAAAGCGCCAGCTTCCATTTGGTTTTGGGACCAACACAATTGGGCTGGACCATTCACTTTTGGACCTTTCAATTACCCCTAATTGTAACATCCTCTGAACCTCTTCTGAGACTGCTTGTCTACGGGCTTCTGGGATGCGATACGGTTTTACTTTAACCCTTACGTGGGGTTCAGTGATGACATCATGTTCCACCACATTAATGCAACCTGGTAAGCTAGAGAATATGTCCGTATTACGTTGCAACAACTCTTTAGTTTCCTGTCTTTGGGGACTTGATAAGGAACTAGCAATTGTCACCTTTCCAAACTCAGGACTGGAAACAGTGGGAGATAAGAGCGTAGCTGACAAGGACTCCCGTTCTCTCCAAGGTTTCATTAAGTTTACATCATAGACCTGCACTGGTTTCCTTTTCCCTGGCTGATGGACTCTATAATTTACTTCCCCAACTTTTTCCATCACCTCAAAAGGTCCCTGCCATTTAGCTAATAACTTGCTCTCAACCGTAGGTACCAGAATTAATACCCGATCCCCTGGCTTGAACTCTCTAATTCTGGCAGAACGGTTGTACACACTTCTCTGAGCTTCTTGGGCCCTCTGGAGATGTTCCTTCACTATGGGCATCACCTTGGCAATTCTCTCTTGCATTTGTACCACATGATCAATGACACTTCTGTATGGAGTAACTTCAGTCTCCCATGTCTCCTTAGCTATATCAAGCAAACCCCGAGGGTGTCTACCATAAAGCAATTCAAAAGGTGAGAACCCTGTAGAAGCTTGAGGAACTTCCCGGATTGAAAACAACAGATATGGCAACAAACAATCCCAATCCTTGCCATCTTTCTCAATGGCCTTTTTCAACATGGCTTTCAAGCTTTTAGTGAACCTTTCTACAAGGCCATCAGTTTGGGGATGGTACACTGAAGTTTTTAACTGTTTAATTTTCAGTAGTTTACACAGCTCGACCATGACCCTGGACATAAATGGGGTCCCTTGGTCAGTCAAGATTTCTTTGGGGAGTCCCACTCTCGTGCAGATATGAAACAACTCCCGAGCAATAGTTTTAGCGGAGGAGTTTCGTAACGGCACGGCCTCTGGATACCGGGTAGCATAATCCAGCACTACTAGAATATACTGGTGTCCCCTAGCTGATCTGTCTAATGGTCCCACTAAGTCCATGGCGATCCTCTCAAACGGTATCTCAATAATAGGAAGTGGCACCAACGGACTTTTAAAATGAGACAGCGGGGCCTTTAATTGGCATGTAGGGCAGGATTTGCAGTATTTGTCTATTTCTTTATAACACCCCGGCCAATAGAACCTCTGAAATATTCGTTCGCGGGTTTTATCTGTACCTAGGTGACCCCCTAACACATGAGTATGAGCCATTTCTAGGACCATTTTTCTATAGGGCCCGGGAACCACTAACTGTTCTATCACCTCATTGTGAGCTTTGGTAACCCGATATAAGAGGTCATTGTGCATTTCAAAATACGGATACCTGTGGTCAGCACCCGGCTCTTGGGGAACACCATTTAGAACAGTCACATTTGCTAAAGCCCCTTTCTCCATTCATAAAAATCTCCTGTGAGTTGACATAAATAGTGGACATCTACGAAGAGGCTCAAGTTGTACACTCTCAGACATAAAATATGCATCATGAGCGTTTCATGAAATCTGGGGCAGTAAAATCACATACATAAAACCGTCACTCCGCATACAAACAATCTGCAGCTATTGATACAAGCTTACCCGGATAAGTCACTTATCTATCCCGAGCTCTTGGGCCTTGCGCCTTGTTCTCTTCTTAATTACTCCACTTGGATGCTACTCACGGCCCTGAGAACATAAACAAGAGAGCTTAGATTGAACAGGGGAAGCATAGGTCCTCACTCACACCTCTGGCAATGCTGAAGCACTGAAATCTTCTCGCTCGCTTATTGATCCTCTGCAGAATAGGACAGCAGCTATACTCTTAATGTTTTATGGTGTTTGCTAACCTTACAAAAATTCAGTTTTGTTCTATTTTTTTTAAAAGGAATTCCCAATTCTAAATACTGTATGTCTACGGTTATCAGAATCAAATATATAGAAAAAAACATACAGCGCCTCATGTGCGGTATGCTGGAAAGATGTTCGGATATAGTCAAATATATGCGCTTACAGGATACTGTTGAGAGCAGTCACAACAGCTATGAAGGCTTCGCTGGTCTTTGACCCTTACCAGTGGAGAGTGATGCTATGCTGCTGCCCTGGTTCCGATGGACGAGTGTCAGGATCGTTTTGTAGATAATGTGAAGAAAAAAGGTGAAACCAACTTCTAGGCACTGCCAGCAATATAGATGAGTAGGCATGGTCTTAAGAAATTCTTCTTTATTTTTTTAATAAATCAGAATCAAGAAATATTATTATTATGCATAATCACTGATTGCGGAAGACAGAGGCCTATGAGAATTAGAATAGAGGAGAGTTATGGGTGTGGATATAGTTCATCAGGGCCTGACAGAAGGTTCTGAATAATTGAGGAAATAATAGAGAAAAGGCCTACAGCAACCAGATAGCCTTGGATCCTACCGGCAGCTGCCAGGATTAGCATGCACTCTGTGCAGTCCGGCATTGTCCATAAGGAGGAAGCTGCGCGACTAAGCAAACATGAATATTTATGGTTGTTTTTGTATGTTCCTTCCAATTTCCATGGCCTCTGACCTATAAAGTGCTCAGACATTGCAGAAGGACCGTGAAAAGTTCACACTGTGACATGAAATCAGAAGGCCTAGTGTCACGGCTGTATGTGGGCAACAATAGTAATACACAGTACAGAGCTACTGACTGGACCCAGAACTAGGGAGGATAACGGGTGACCCCTGTCCGACCCTCAACGCTCTCCCTATTCTGCTAAAGCACATGCCCGGATCCAAATGGCGGAAAGAGGCATGCCCACGTGCCTAAGACTAATGACCACTGTAACCCCTACAATAGTGGAAGGGGCACGGCCACCAGTGCCCTACTCGGTATATGGAGGGAACCGTGGCCACCTCAGATCCAGTCAGAAAATAAACAGGAACACAACAATGTCTGCACACTTAGCTGACGGTGTTGCAGCCGCAGAGAAGACGGATCCAAGGACAGGCTGGCAATATCCGGAGTGCTAGCTGCAGCAGAACACAGGTCCAGTGAACTGATAGCTACAAGTGAAGAAACTAAAGCCAGAGCTACAACTGAAGTGAGAACTATAATCCACATCCTATCATAGGAGGAGGGGTGATATAAAGAGAGGAAAATCAAACACATGAAGGACAGCTGTGGTGAAAGAAACCAAAAGTAAACAGAGTAGTGAGAACTCCTCCCAGCTCTAGTAGTGACATCATCACAGGGGTGGAGAAACAGAGCTGTGAGAACGTCCCAAAGCTCTGGTAGTGACAGTACCCCCCCCTCTACGGGTGGACTCCGGACACCCAGGACCCACCTTCTCAGGATGAGCCCTATGAAATGCCCTGATGAGGCGAGTGGCTTTAATGTCCGACACCGGAACCCACATCCTCTCCTCAGGACCATACCCCTTCCAATGAACGAGGTACTGAAGAAAACCGCGGACCATGCGAGAGTCCACAATTCTGGAAACCTCAAACTCCAGATTGCCATCAACCAAAATCGGAGGAGGAGGCAAAGAGGAGGGTACCGTGGGCTGGACATATGGTTTTAAGAGAGATCTGTGAAATACATTATGTATCTTCCAAACCCGTGGAAGATCAAGACGGAAGGCAACAGGATTGATGACTGACAAGATTTTATAAGGCCCAATAAACTTGGGACCCAATTTCCAGGAGGGAACCTTCAACTTAATGTTTCTAGTAGACAACCACACCAGATCACCCACATTCAGGTCCGGACCAGGCACACGTCTCTTATCAGCCACACGCTTATACCTCTCACTCATCTTTTTAAGATTACCCTGAATCTTTTGCCAAATGGTAGACAAAGACGAGGAAAATCTCTCCTCCTCAGGTAAACCAGAAAGAGCCCCTCCCGAGAATGTCCCAAACTGTGGATGGAACCCATATGCACCAAAGAATGGTGACTTATCAGAAGATTCCTGACGACGGTTGTTCAGAGCAAACTCAGCAAGAGGGAGAAAAGAACACCAATCCTCCTGGTTCTCTGAAACAAAACAGCGCAAATATGTCTCCAGATTCTGATTGAGGCGCTCAGTCTGACCATTCGACTGCGGATGAAAAGCAGAAGAGAAGGACAGCCGAACCCCCAGGCGAGAACAGAAAGCCTTCCAGAACCTGGACACAAACTGCGTGCCTCTATCGGAAACAATATCAGAGGGAATGCCGTGCAATTTAACAATATGGTCGACAAAAGCTTGCGCCAACGTTTTAGCATTAGGTAAACCAGGGAAAGGTACGAAATGAGCCATCTTGCTAAAACGGTCCACCACCACCAGGATCACCGACTTCCCCGAGGAACGAGGAAGATCCGTGATAAAGTCCATGGACAGGTGTGTCCAAGGACGGGAAGGAATGGGTAACGGGAGAAGGGAACCTGAAGGCCGTGAACGAGGGACCTTAGCGCGAGCGCACGTCTCACAAGCAGCCACAAAACCCTCCACCGACTTACGAAGAGCCGGCCACCAAAATCTCCGAGCAATGAGATCCACCGTGGCTCTACTCCCGGGGTGACCAGCAAGAACCGTATCATGATGCTCCTTAAAGAGTTTGTGACGTAGCTCAGGAGGCACGAACAACTTCCCAGAAGGACAACGGGCAGGTGTCTCAGTCTGGGCAGCCTGGACCTCGGCCTCCAAATCGGAATATAGAGCAGAAACAACTACCCCCTCCGCCAAAATGGGACCCGGGTCCTCAGAGTTTCCTCCTCCCGGAAAACAGCGAGAGAGAGCATCAGCCTTCACATTTTTTATCCCAGGTCGGAATGTAACAACAAAATTGAATCTGGAGAAGAACAGAGACCATCTGGCCTGTCTCGGATTCATACGCCTGGCCGACTCCAAGTATGCCAGATTCTTATGGTCGGTAAAAACTGTGATAGGGTGCCTGGCCCCCTCCAACCAATGGCGCCATTCCTCGAAAGCCAACTTGATGGCCAACAACTCCCTATCGCCCACATCATAGTTTCTCTCTGCCGGGGAGAGTTTTTTAGAGAAAAAGGCACAGGGTCGCCACTTGGCAGGGGAAGGGCCCTGGGACAAAACCGCACCCACACCCACCTCGGAAGCATCCACCTCAACAATAAAAGGTAAGGAAACATCGGGATGCACCAAGACGGGAGCAGACGCAAAATTCTCTTTAATCTTAGAAAAGGCTGCAAGCGCCTCCTCCGACCAAGAGGAAAAATCCGCCCCCTTTTTTGTCATGTCAGTGAGGGGTTTGACAACAGAGGAATAATTCAAAATGAACTTTCTGTAATAGTTCGCAAAACCCAGAAAGCGCATCAATGCCTTCTGATTCTCAGGAAGCTCCCACTCAAGTACAGCACGGACCTTCTCGGGATCCATGCGAAAACCAGAAGCAGAGAGGAGAAAACCCAGAAATTGAATCTCCGATACCATAAAAAGACATTTCTCCAGCTTGGCGTACAATTTATTTTCCCGCAGAATCTGCAGAACCTGAAAAAGATGATCCTGATGGGTCTGAACATCAGGGGAAAAAATCAAAATATCATCAAGATACACCAATACAAATTTCCCCATTAAATGATAGAAAATACTATTAACAAAATGCTGAAAGACGGCCGGAGCATTCATCAGGCCGAAAGGCATAACGAGATTCTCGAAATGCCCGTCAGGGGTATTAAAGGCCGTTTTCCATTCATCCCCCTCTCTGACCCTGACCAGGTTGTACGCGCCTCTCAAATCCAATTTGGAAAACACCTTGGCCCCAACAATTTGATTGAAGAGGTCCGGGATCAGAGGAAGGGGATAGGGATCGCGAATCGTGATACGGTTCAGCTCCCTAAAATCTAGGCAAGGTCTCAGAGAGCCATCTTTCTTTTTAACAAAAAAAAAACCCGCGGCCACAGGTGACTTTGAGGGACGAATATGCCCCTTTTCGAGACTCTCGGAGATGTAAGTTCGCATAGCGATTCTTTCCGGTTGTGAGAGATTGTAGAGGCGTGCTTTTGGCAGCTTGGCGCCGGGAATGAGGTTAATGGGACAGTCAAACTCCCGGTGAGGAGGTAGCTCCTGAACACCGCTCTCGGAAAACACGTCCGAGAAATCAGAGAGAAATGATGGCACCGTTTTAGTAGACACCTCTGCAAAAGTCGCTGTGAGACAATTCTCTCTACAAAAGTCACTCCACTCATTTATTTGCCTTCCTTGCCAATCAATAGTGGGGTTATGTCTAGTGAGCCAGGGTAACCCCAAAACTAGAGGAGACGGCAATCCGTTAAGGACAAAACAAGATATATCCTCCACATGAGTGTCACCTACAGCTAGCCGGATATTGTGAACAATGCCTTTCAGAGATCTCTGTGAGAGTGGAGCAGAGTCAATAGCAAAAACAGGTATATCTTTATCTAATGTGCAAACCTGAAAACCATGCATGGCTACAAATTGAGTGTCAATAAGATTGACGGCCGCTCCACTATCGACAAAAATCTCACAAGAAATGACTTTGCTCTCTAGCGCCACCCTGGCAGACAGGAGAAAACGGGAACTGCAGGTCAGAGGAAAAGCATCAAATCCTACATCAACTTTGCCCAAAGTAGCAGATGAAGCAGAACTTGATGATTTACCTTTTGAGATTTTTCTCTTATTATCGCTCTTAGTACGGTTCAAGAATCTCCTAGATGGACAAACATTTGCCAAATGACCTATGCCCCCACAACAAAAACAGACCATACTCTGAGGACTAAATCCTCTTTTATCAGGGGCAAGTCGAGCTAGCTGCATGGGCTCCTCCTCAGAGGGGAGCGAGACAGGATGAGGCCCCTGCACACTGAATGAGTCCGCACCACTTCCCCTAGACTGACAATGGCTGGACAGAGAGGTCTCGTTTCTTTCTCTTAGACGCCTGTCAAGGCGTACCGCCAATGACATGGCAGACTCTAAGGACGTTGGTCTCTCATGGAAAGCAAACGCATCTTTTAATCTCTCCGAGAGACCATGACAGAACTGACTCCGGAGTGCAGCATCATTCCAACCCGAATCAGCTGCCCATCTCCGAAATTCAGAACAATAAAGCTCCGCAGACCGTTTGTTCTGGCATAAAACACGTAGGTTAGATTCGGCCAGAGCAACACGATCCGGGTCATCATAAATCTGCCCCAGGGCCACAAAAAATCCCTCCACGGATCGAAGGGAGGGATCCCCTGATGGCAGCGAAAAAGCCCAAGTCTGAGCATTACCCCTGAGCAGGGAGATGACAATCCTCACCCTCTGCTCTTGATTACCAGAAGAGTGAGGACACAAGCAAAAATGGAGTTTGCATGCCTCTCTGAAACGAACAAAATTCTCACTGCCCCCGGAGAACGTCTCCGGAAGTGAGACCTTTGGCTCGCAACAGACTCCATGAGCCGGAGCAGGGCCCAATGCTTGAAGCTGAGTCATAGATTGACGGAGATCCGCTACTTCCAAAGAAAGACCCTGCATGCGGTCAACCAGGCCAGAAAGCGGATCCATGTCAAAAAAGGACGGTTTTGGTGGATTATAATGTCACGGCTGTATGTGGGCAACAATAGTAATACACAGTACAGAGCTACTGACTGGACCCAGAACTAGGGAGGATAACGGGTGACCCCTGTCCGACCCTCAACGCTCTCCCTATTCTGCTAAAGCACATGCCCGGATCCAAATGGCGGAAAGAGGCATGCCCACGTGCCTAAGACTAATGACCACTGTAACCCCTACAATAGTGGAAGGGGCACGGCCACCAGTGCCCTACTCGGTATATGGAGGGAACCGTGGCCACCTCAGATCCAGTCAGAAAATAAACAGGAACACAACAATGTCTGCACACTTAGCTGACGGTGTTGCAGCCGCAGAGAAGACGGATCCAAGGACAGGCTGGCAATATCCGGAGTGCTAGCTGCAGCAGAACACAGGTCCAGTGAACTGATAGCTACAAGTGAAGAAACTAAAGCCAGAGCTACAACTGAAGTGAGAACTATAATCCACATCCTATCATAGGAGGAGGGGTGATATAAAGAGAGGAAAATCAAACACATGAAGGACAGCTGTGGTGAAAGAAACCAAAAGTAAACAGAGTAGTGAGAACTCCTCCCAGCTCTAGTAGTGACATCATCACAGGGGTGGAGAAACAGAGCTGTGAGAACGTCCCAAAGCTCTGGTAGTGACACCTAGTTAATTAGGATTTAAATTGAGTTTGAATGTATAACTTCAGAGTATTAAGTAACATGCCTGTGCTGTACTTTACAACTGAAGTACATATATTTCTTATATTTCATAAGACTGATTATCTATGAGGCCAGATCTGAAGGTCTGCTAACATAAAGCAACCTGCATCTACATGATGCAGCTAATATCATTTCATTTATCAAGACTACAAAGCAGAAACATACAAGTCATAGCTGCCAGCATTTTTTAGTGGGATCCAAGCCAATCATGTGTACTGCTTCAGTGTGCCATCACTATATACAGCAGTGGTGTCGTTTTAGGATGGTTTCACCCATAGGCCTTTTAGAGAAATGCTGCATTTTTGTAGCAGAAAAATACTGTGGCCAGATGTTAGCTGTAAGTCAATCGAAGATTACGAAATGCACTAAGACCAGTGTGTTATTATGGGCGGTTTTCCTTACTTTTGTTGCATTTTTGGGGTATATGACATTTTTCTAAATCTGTGGTCAGTATGCTGCTTTTTTCCCACTCACTCTATAGTGAAAAAAAACTCCTGCAAAAATGCATGTCAAAAATGTGTGACCAAAAGAAGAACAAAAAAAATGAATTTCATGGTGTTAATTTACCTGCTGTAAAGTATACAAAAAAACTATATGTGAAGGACACCCAGAGCCAGCTTTTAAGGAAGGGACATTGCAGGGTGAGGGTTTAACCACCTAGAGGTGGGGCCGCTCTTTTTGGGGTGAATGCTGTGCCTATTGGCAGGGGCAGTGCAGGGACACTGGAGGGACAGGGGCAGGTGTTCCTGGCTACATGATATCATCATCATCATCCACAACCAAGGTATAATCTTTTACATCATCATCTGACCCCACCTGTTTAACAAACTGTAAGGGTAGCTTAACACTAGTGTTGTGAGAACCGGCAGGCTGTTGGCTGGTCTCTCTAGATCCGGCATTTCCGGCAGGCCCCATTAAACTATAACTGGCGGAAATCCGGCAGCAACCTAGCAAATATACTGAGGTTCGGCTGGGTAAAAATCCTGCCGGATCTCTCAACTCTAGTGAGAATCTAGTCTTAGTAAGATGGACCAAGGATGTGGTGACACTTTGGTCCCGTCTGTGAGAAAATGATGATTACACTTACCGGTAATCGGATTTTCCTGACCCCACGACAGCACCTTAGAGAGATGGCTCCGCCCCAGGACAGGAAACCTGCAGCATAAAAAGGTGGAGCCGCTCTCCCACCTCAGTGAGTTTCCAGAGCATGAGAGGGACTCCCCCTTACGTTAGTTCAGTTTAACATTCTTCTTTTTTTTTTTTTTTTTTGCAACACCCGTGAACACACAGACTTACACCAACAGGGAGGGAATAAAGAGGTGCTGTCGTGGGGTCAGGAAAATCCGATTACCGGTAAGTGTAATCATCATTTTTCCCCTCCCCCACGACAGCACCTTAGAGAGAGATTTCAGAGATCAGCCTCAGGGTGGGAAACAGTACTCAAGACTTTTGTACCAAAGAGAAGGTCAGAAATAGAGTCAAGTTGAAGCCTATAGTGTTTATAGAAAGTGGACGGAGAAGACCAGGTGGCAGCCCGACAGATCTGTTCAATGGATACGCTGGCCCTCTCAGCCCAAGAAGTGGACACCGCCCTCGTGGAGTGAGCCCTCACAGAAATAGGGGGAGACACACCGGATACTGAATACGCCAAGGATATAGCTTCTCTGATCCAGCGGGCAATAGATGCCTTAGAGGCAGTATTACCTTTCCTAGCCCCGCCGAACAGAACAAATAAGGCAGAAGACTTCCTCCAGTCCTTAGTCACCTCCAGGTACTGCAAAATACACCTCCTGACATCGAGGGAATGCATCTCCTTCTCTCTGTCATCCTTTGGTTCTGAAAAGAAAGCCGGAAGAGCTACCTCCTGAGCCCTATTAGTCCTAGAAGGAACCTTCGGCATAAAGGCGGGATCTGGTCTGAGAACTACCCTGTCTTCTCTGATGGACATGAAAGGGGGGTTAATGGAGAGGGCCTGAATCTCCCCAACCCTTCTGGCTGACGTTAAGGCTACCAGCAAAACTAGTTTAAGGGAAAGCACTTTAATTGAGCAAGAGACTAGAGGTTCAAAGGGATGTTTAGTTAGGGCATTTAACACCAAGTTAAGGTCCCAAGGAGGAAATCTAGGGCCTGCTACTGGCGTAATCCTATCTACTGCCTTGAAAAACCTAACAATCCAAGGGTCCATGGCTAAACTCCTTCTCCCTAAGACCGATAAAGCTGACACCTGCACTTTTAATGTACTTTTTGCCAACCCTAGGGACAATCCCCTCTGTAGAAAATCCAACACCTGAACCACTGAAAATTCTAATGGCCAGGAAACACTTTCTGTGCCTATAAAGGATAGGAACTTCCTCCATACCCGTGCATAAATAATATTCGTCACCTCCTTTCTACTTTTCATCAGAGTGGAAATGACCTCCTTAGAGAATCCCTGACTGGCTAAAAATGACCTCTCAAATTCCACGCCGAAAGATGCAGAGACTCTACCTCCGGGTGGAATACCGGACCCTGTGACAATAGGTCCGGAATTCCCGGCAGGATCCATGGATCCGAAACCGACATGGCCCTCAACAGGGAAAACCACGCCCTTTTCGGCCAGAAGGGAGCTATCAGAATCACTCTCGCCCTTTCGTATCTGACCTTCCTTATCACTAACGGAATCATTTGTAGCGGGGGAAAGGCATAACCTAGCGGGAAGTCCCATCTCTGGAGGAAGGCGTCCACCCCAGATGGGCACTCTTTTGGACTGAGGGAGAAGAATTCCGGCACCTTTCTGTTCTCCCTTGTGGCAAACATGTCTACCGAAGGCAGACCCCATAAATCTACTATCTGGGAGAATATCTTTGGACTTAGTGACCACTCCCCCTGACGTAGCCTGTGGCGACTCAGGAAGTCTGCCTGAAAATTCTCGACCCCTCGAATATGAATGGCCGAGAGATGAAGCACTTTCTCCTCTATTTCCTCGAAAATCCATCTTGTCTCCTTCTGTAAGGAATCTGACCTGGTTCCTCCCTGACGATTGAGATATGAGACCACTGTCCGATTGTCGGACATCACCCTCACATGTCTGTTCTGTATCATAGGAAGAACTGCCCTCAAGGCCAACAAAACAGCTCTCAGCTCCTTTCGATTTGACGAGAACAGCTTCTGACCCTGGGACCACTCTCCCTGAAAGATCTGATCCTCCACGTGAGCCCCCCATCCCCAGGGGCTGGCGTCCGTAGTCACAACTACCGGTTCTGGAAAGGACCAGGGAAGTCCCTGAGTCAGATTCACTTCTTCTTTCCACCAATTTAGGGATGAAAGAGTTACGTCGGACAAACTTATAACTGACTCCAGAGACGTCCCTGCTCGCCTTGCGGCAGCCAAAATCTCTCCCTGTAACTGGCGAGAGTGTCGCTGCGCCCACTGGACTGCTGGCATGCAGGATGTTAAGACTCCTAACAGGGACATAGCTTTCCTTATAGACAGGGTTCCTCCTGACTGAACCCGCCGAACTACTCCCTGAATCCTGGCTACCTTCTCCTCTGTGAGGAAAGTTTTCTCCAGCCTGGAATTTAAAACCAGACCCAAGAAAACCTGGCTTGATGATGGCTCCATCCTGGACTTCTGGGTATTCAAAAGCCACCCCAGGGACTGAAGTACCTCCATCACCCGATTCAGAGCCCAGACACACTCCGCTTGAGTTTGGGCCACCACCAGAAAGTCGTCCAAGTAAGGCAGAAATGTGATGTTCTCCTTCCTGATGAAGGAGGCCATCTCCGCCACTACCTTCGTAAAGATTCGAGGTGCCATGGAAAGGCCAAAGGGGAGTGCCTGGAACTGGTAATGAAGAAGCCCAGTTTCGGTTCTTACAGCCACCCGGAGGAATCTCTGGTGATCTGGATGAATCGGAATATGATGGTACGCATCTTTTAAATCCAGAACCGCCATATGACAACCCGGAGATAAAAGAAATATTGCTGACCTGATGGTTTCCATCTTGAATTTCCTGGCTTTCAGGAATTTGTTCAGGTATTTGAGGTTTATTATAGTCCGGTATGACCCATCTGGTTTCTTCACTAGAAACAGGGTGGAATAAAAACCTCTCCCTATCTCTGACTCTGGGACAGGAAGTAACACTTTCTTGTTTATTAGTTTTTTTATTTCTTGCAGCATAATGATAGAAAACTTTGAAATCACAAATTTTTCTGCGGGGTATCTCAAAAATTCTAACCTTAGACCTTCCCGCAGAAGACCTATCAACCATCTGCCCGCCATCTTTTCCCAAGCAGGAAGAAAGAATCTTAATCTTCCTCCTACTGGGATCATGGCGTCATTGCTTTCCTTGTTTTCCCCCACGAGCTGCGGCTGATCTAAACAAAAAGCCCTTACTTCCTGATCTAGGCCTTGCTCCCTGCTCTCTGTCCCCCGTCTGCTTTTTATTCTGAAATCCACTCGGGTTCCGAAAGGGCCGTCTATATTGCTTAAATTGAGTGAAAGATTCTTGGGGAAACTTTTTCTTTCTATCTGCCGCTTTTTCGAGTAAGGAGTCAAGTTCAGACCCAAAAAGGAACTGGCCATCACAGGGAATGCTACACAATCTCAGCTTGGACGGCATATCCCCCCCTTTCCAATTCTTAAGCCACAAAGCACGTCGCGCGGAATTGGAAAGGGATGCGGCTCTCGCTTCCAGCCTCACCGAGTCCACTGCGGCATCTGCAATGAAGTCCGCGGCCTTCTGGAAAGTGGGCATAGATGCCAACAATTGCTCTCTAGGGCATTTATCCCTAATCTGCCCCTGTAGCCTATCCAACCACAGTGACATAGATCTCGCAACCACTGTGGCGGCTATACTAGGCCTGAAAGCCGCCGCAGAAGATTCCCATGAATTCTTAAGGGCAGAATCTATTCTTTTATCTAAGGGATCCCTCAAGAAACCCATGTCCTCAAAGGGCAGAGAGGATTTTTTAGAAATTTTGGAAATGGCTACATCCAGCTTCGGGGCCCTGTCCCAAGATGTAGATGCCTCTTCCTCAAAGGGGTACTTCCGCTTAAAGGTTTTAGAAATAAACGGTTTTTTATCCGGTTTTTTCCATTCTTTTTCTATCACAGCTGCGACCGATTTATGGACAGGGAAACACCTACGCTTCTTTTCCCTAAGTCCCCCAAACACAACATCCTCTACAGATCTATTTTCTCTGGTATCTTCCAATTCCAGGGTAGATCGGATAACCTTTAACAATTTGTCCGTATCTTCTGCCGGAAAAAGGAACTTTCCTTCTTTGGTGTCATCCTCCGAAGAGAAGGAATCATTAGAGTCCTCATCCCCGGAGAGAGAGCCACTATCTTCCGATTCCACGTCGGACTCCTGTCTCACTTCTCTTCTTCTCTTCCTACCGGCTTTCAAGGAATTTTTGACTTCGGACATAATAGACTTAATGTCTTTTAGAAGACTCGGAGTCTCCTCGGCCACTGTCTTCTCAATGCACTGCTGACAGAGCTTCTTAGCATAAGTAGAAGACAGCGAGCACTTGCAGATAGGGCATTCCTTGTTCTTTTTCTTTGTCGCCACCTTCTTAGGCACCGTCTAAGAAAAATGGAATATACCCAATCTAAGTAACAGCCTAGACCCTGAAAGGAGCGAGAATAGGACTCACAATACCGGCGGCAAGATTTCAATATCTGCACATTCAGATCTCCCTTCTTCATCCATAATGAAAGGTAACCTGCAAAAATATTGCCCAGGTTATCTACTGCCACCAAGAATTCCTCTCACCTGAGAGATACATAGTTACTGCAAACCTCTCCACGCCAAGATAGCCCAGGAACTTGGTCCACTTCAGGCACACCGAAAACAGACAACGGCGTCCAATAACTCCAGCACCCTCATACCTGTATGTAGTAGGTTTTAAAACTGCCGGGCAGCCGAACTTCCGGTCACCTGACCGGAAGCGCACGGCCGTGGAACGCATGGCACTTCCTGTCCAGACGCCACCCACCAGCGTCTACATCCGGTGGCGTCCTGGCTGGTTTGCAGCAATACTGGGGCCTTCTGGCCACCCTAGATCCGTTGGTGCGGTCCTCCTCGTCTGAGGGACCAGCACCTTCTGCCCTTGTGACCCGGGATCTTCTCACCGGTATCCTGCCCCCGACGCCTGTGGGGATGATCGGACAGGTAAACAAGCCGCCTCCAACCCTCCGGCATCTACCGGGACTTCCAGGTCAGGACGACAACTGCAGGCTCCCGTACCAGGACAGGAAACCTCACTGAGGTGGGAGAGCGGCTCCACCTTTTTATGCTGCAGGTTTCCTGTCCTGGGGCGGAGCCATCTCTCTAAGGTGCTGTCGTGGGGGAGGGGAAAATTAGTGATACACTTGCAGTATCTACAAAGGTATTTATTGAGACTGATATGGAATCAGGAGTATGGGTTTTATCTATGCCTTTTTTATTTGGGGGATTCAGGTTTATTTTATTAGTAAAAGTTATATTTTATGAGAGGGTTCTCTATATACGCTGATGATAATAAATTACCCTTGACTTAATTTGGTATTCGAGGACATTTATATGTAAAGGAAGAGATGAGCTGCTTTCACACTGCTGTGTATAGTTCATGATACATATACAGTTTAAAACATGCATTTCCCAGACTGCCATGGCTCCTCAGAGCCAAACTAACCATATTAATTATACTATAACATTCTGTGAGTTCCAGCCCAACCTACCATTGTTTTATACTCATTATCCTATGCTGTGAGTACAGGACAGTAAACCCATGGTTGGGGTAGAACTTAAAGTGTACCTGAGTTTTCAAAAAACAAGTTTGCATAAAGGCTGTGCTTCTTTGTACAATCATAACTGCGAAGGGATGGTGTTTTTTGGGCTTCCCTAATGTCTTTTTAAGCCATATTATTCCTTGTTTCAGCTGCACAGCTAGATGCATTTCACTCAGAAGCAGGGGGCATCTACCTGCTGCGAAACCTACCAGCACTATTCTGCTGTGACGTCCTTTCCCTTACTTTCCACTATGTTTGTTTTAATCTCTGAAGCGCACAGACAGAGGGGGAAATACATTTACAGACATATTGAACACTCCTATGATCTTGAAAAGCTGGGTAGAGGCAATTATTTTATCAGCGAGGCTCAGAATCTCTTCTAGCTCTGACACACTCCATTTTCCTGTGAGCCATTTTCTTAGTCTCTGTTATTAGGGATGGATCTTGCCTGACAACAGGTGGTGGACTCCAAGATAGGTGGAAGTGAGATCCTTAGTGGCCATGACTTTACAGCTTTTTTCAGGTGGATGCAGGCAGATTTTTCAACTGAAGTGATTTTGAAATTTGTTAGTTACACCATTCTCTATTAAATTAAATTAAATTAAATTATGTGAAAGCACAGTGACTCTTTATAGGAACATAGATTACCATGATTCAGTGAGTTTGGCAGAGATGAGCCACTGTAGGTCAGGGAAATGTGGCCATGACACACGGGATAAAAGATATGAGTTGTATTTGGGCCCTGGTGCAGAGGGGTGTTGCCATTTCATCAGTCCAAGATTAAGATAAAGACCAATATAAAAAATACTATATAAATAGCTTTTCTTTAAATATATGGTGAAGCCATTGCACCAGGTATTCTCCCGATTATATGCTGAACACATCCATAGCCTTTCATTGTCCGGATGTGTTATATACTAGTTCTTGTGCTGAAATTGCTTTCAGGGAAATTTTTGAAACAGGTAGTGAGAAATTATCCCTAATAAAAGATGAATTTCTGCTCATTCAGCAGGTCATTTAGAGTTGCACATTAGATATAGTCGTGACTGAAGATCAGTACTTCATTTCACCATAACCAACATCCAATCTAAAGCCTCGGGGGGATGAGCACGGAGTGTAATTTATTTTGTGCCATTACATTTTTTTTGTAATTACTACCAAAGTGCTCATGTGCTCGAGTAGAACACTTCCCAATGCTCGGGTGCTCTACAGAGCACCCAAGCACAATGGAAGTCAATGGGAGATCCCGAGCAATAAACCAGGCACCCCCTGTTCTGAAGAGGGGAGGGTGTTGAGACTCTAGTTCGGCTTAGGAGTTCCTGCTCTGACTCCATATATGGAGTCAGTGCTTGGGGACAGCCAGTGTATGTAAATCGAATTTAGCCTCTATTTCTGAAAAGTTTCTGGTGGGATGTGAACTCGCAACCTTCTACATTACAGCCAAGAATCTTAACCAGTACACCAGGCATGCTCAACCTGCGGCTCTCCAGCTGTGGCAAAACTACAATTGCCAGCATGCCTGAACAGCCTACAGCAGGGCATTGTAGGAGTTGTAGTTTTACATTAGCTTTAGGGCCGCAGGTTGAGCATGTCTGCACTACACTACACAGCTGCATGGCCAGTTACTTAAAAAAAAATACGAGTCTGCTGTTACTAATAGTAAGTATTTCTATACAAGAGAAGTCTCATATTTTAGATTATTTTAGCAACTGGCCATGTAGCTGTATAGTGTAGTGGTTAACATTCTGGTCTATAATGTAGAAGGTTGTGAGTTCAAATCCTGTCAGAAACTTTTCAGAAATAGAGGCTAAGTTTAATTTGAACAAATATATCTAAGTTTTTAGCCATAATATATTTACATATATTATTTTATATTTAGAATATATAATATATTATAATATATGTAAATATATTATGGCTAAAACATCAGTAGTAGTTTCCCACATATTATGCATTCATATATATCAGAAGTATAATTATGACTACTAAATGCACTAAGACTGAGAGAACAGGTGAATGTGGGAACAGGGTCAAATACATGACGCCAATACTTACTAATAAGCAGCGAAGAAGCTTTTAGCGCATATTATTGATCAAAAATATGTCGGACCCATCTACCAGACGACAAGGTAGCTTCTTATCAGATGGGACCTACTCTAACACGGAGTGTCCAGCTCCATTGTTACTCTGATTAAAAGCACCAAGGGGTGGGGGATGGGCGGGGAGTGCTAAGTTCCAAAGAGGATGCCCAGTCCTCTATAATATACATATAACCAAATAACAGAACAGCACCTCCAGAGACAATCTCAGGTGCAAGCTACCAGGCAATAATACAGCAAACAAAATAAAGTAGCAGCACACTACTAAATGCACTAAGACTGAGAGAACAGGTTATTGTGTGAACAGGGTCAAATACATGATGCCATTTAATTTAGCCTCTATTTCTTAACAAAAAAAAAAAAAAGACTTCTGCTGTATAGGAATACTTACTCCTAGTAAAAGCAGAATATTTTTTCTCATATTTTTTTAAATTTTTTTTTATTGTAACTGGTCATGCAGCTGTATAGTGTAGTGGTTAACATTCTTGGCTGTAATGTAGAAGGGTGTGAGTTCAAATCCTGCCAGAAACTTTGCAGAAATAGAGGCTAAATCAGATTTAAATACACTGACTCAGCCTTAAAAAACCGACGCAATGTACTGGTACCGTATTTTTCACCCCATAAGACGCACTTTCCCCCCCAAAAAAGTGCTGCCATTTTACATCACAGTCTGCGATGCTGCAGCATCGCAGACTGCGTTGTATCAGCTGGACGAGGGAGGGAGAAGGGGCCGGTGTCATGCAAATGCGGCGGGGCCAGTGTGGTCACTGTACTCCGGCCCCACCGCTCACTCACTGCTTTATTGCCTTTCATTGAAGTTCCGATCCGATCCCCAGCCCCATCTGTACTACTTACTAAATGTCCTGTAGGCTGTAGCAGGCAGCCGGCCGTAACTCACTGACATCACATGCCTGCGCCGCCTACTTCATTCATAAAGTAGGCGGCGCAGGCACATGACATCAGTGAGTTCCTGCCAGCCGCCCGCCCTGCTCTGCCTGCTACAGCCTACAGGACATTTAGTAGGTAGTACAGATGGAGCTGGGGATCGGATCGGAACTTCAATGAAAGGCAATAAAGCAGTGAGTGAGCTGTGGGGCACCGGCCCCGCCGTATTTGCATGACACCGGCCAGGGCATATGTGGATGGCACTGTTATGGGGTGGGGGATATGTGGATGGCACTGTTATGGGGTGGGGGATATGTGGGTGACACATATATAGCAGTGCCATCCACAGATCCACCCCCCATAACAGTGCCATCCACAGATCTCCCTCCATAACAGTGCCATCCATAGATCCACCCCCCCATAACAGTGCCATCCACAGATCACCCCCCCATAACAGTGCCATCCACAGATCACCCCCATAACAGTGCCATCCACAGATCACCCCCCATAACAGTGCCATCCACAGATCACCCCCCATAACAGTGCCATCCACAGATCACCCCCCCATAACAGTGCCATCCACAGATCACCCCCCATAACAGTGCCATCCACAGATCACCCCCCCATAACAGTGCCATCCACAGATCACCCCCCCATAACAGTGCCATCCACAGATCACCCCCTATAACAGTGCCATCCACAGATCCCCTCCCATAACAGTGCCATCTACAGATCCCCTCCCATAACAGTGCACACCTCAGATCCCCCCATAACAGTGCCCCCCTCAGATCCCCCATAACAGTGCCATCCACAGATCCCCCCATAACAGTGCCACCCACAGATCCCCCCATAACAGTGCCAACATCAGATCCCCCATAGTAGTGTCATGCACAGACCACCATTTGTTCAAAACCCACCAAAAGTACACCTTTTGGTTAAAAATATATTTTTTCTTATTTTCCTCCTCAAAAACCTAGATGCATCTTATGGGCCGGTGGGTCTTATAGGGCGAAAAATACGGTATATATAGATATGTACCTGCAGATACCAATGCATTATGCACTGGAATAATACTATTCTGCTTTTTAGCCAGAGAAGCTTGTGGCCTAGTTGGCAAAGTTCCTGCCTCCCATATTTAGGTACTGGGTTCAAAACCCAGCAACGATCAGGAAAAAAGTTATAAAAGTTAAACATATAGGGGTGTCCTTAGAATGCTCAAGGCCCACACTTATTATATCAGGGTGCCGACTTCACTGAGAAGTAGTTTTGGGACACTTTTTAAAAAATATTTTTAAAACCTTTTTTTGTTTAAGCCCCCTAGGGGACCTGAACATGCGATCTAACTTCTGCAAAAACAATGTATGGCAGATGTGCTATGTTCTTATGGAGCTCTGCATCTACAGGCCTCCATAAGAACTACAACTACAATAAGCTGGGATTCTTTACAGAGACTCAGGCTATTAGCATGAATGAACAACTTCCCCTATCTTTCCTCTGACCACGGCATTTGAGGGGTTAAATGTCTGCAATCAGCAGTATCATCTATTGCAGACATTAGCCCCTGGTCTCTGCTAGCAGAAACACGGTGGCTATGGCACCCGATGCGTTTGCATGCACCATTTTTAAACCCTGCATTTCCACCCTTCATGTACGGCGGCGGTCCTGAAGGAGAAAATGATGAGCCCTTACAACTACCAAGAAAAGCATACACATTATCTCCCTTGTTTTGTTGGATTTGTTTCAGGGCCTCTATGGTAACTGGTGAATAACATATGTGCTATCATGTTCTACCATTGATTAAGCAATTAGGTATTATAATATTTTTAAACATATATAACATTTAAAAAAGCTTTCTATTTTATTATCTTTATCAAAAAGTCATTCTATGGATGACCAGAATTGATAACCTAAATCAAGAAATATATATGCAAATAAATTGCTCTCCATTGCATGCAGCTTTTTGCTCTGTATAGAAGCAGCCACCTGACATTGAGCATACTGTAATACATGTTCCACCCAGGGGCGTAACTACCATAGCGGCAGACCAGGCGACTGCTATGGGGCCCAGGGCAAGAGGGGGCCCAGTTTTAGTTGGGATTATCCCCTCTTCTACTGGAGGTGAAAACTTGGTCAGGACTCTACCCTCTAAAGGAACAACTTTTAGCAAATGAAGCAGTGGAACAATGGCCCAAGGGTCATTGAAAAGGGGTTAGGCAGAAACCCTTCTGTCCTGTGTGGGAGGCCTGGGTTGATCCTTGCTAAGGGGCCCTTACTTCTCTATGTACGCCACTAGTTCCACCTTAGATATGAAGTCGTGTTTTTCATACAACACAAAGAAAACAGAGTGAGGGACACATACCATCATTATCTAAATAATATTATATTTGAAAGATTAAACATATGAATTAGCTAAACCAGAAAGACTTTGAGCATATTTCTTTATTATAAATCTAGGGTAAAATGAACAAGGAATTTTAGAAGGAGCCTAACACTCAGGAACTTAGGGGCACATTTATTAAGAGTGGCCTGTCTTAATAAACCCCTAGGCTGGCAGTGGTTCCACCGAAGTAATGAAGAGGCGCCGGCCTCTTCATAACTTCGGCGGGTCCTCCACCAGTTCTAAATGTAAGCCAACTTCCGAGCTGTCTTACACTTAGGCCCTTTTCTATGCCTGAAACAGGCGTAGAAAATTTTAAATGAGATGAGCCTGCCAGCCTACCCCCTTTCCCACCCACACCATGCTCACTTTTTTAGACCTGGCATGAGCGGGGAGAAGTCACAGATTCCAGTGCAACTGCAACGAGCCGCCTCCAGGGCTGATCGTGTCCCAGGTTTATAGGAATGCCGAGTGGTGTGGTGGGGCCTTAATAGTCTCTGTGTGTCTCGGTGCTCCTACCTGGATACCGTTGCTCCCCAGGGCTTGGCTCCGAAGCAATAAAGGGGATGAGTAATGGCGGAGGTGGAAAGTAAATAGAGTCCAGATGTTTATAAAGTTGAACAGCTTTACTTGAGTAAGGGCTCTTTCACACCTGCGTTATTGTCTTCCGGCATAGAGTTCCGTCGTCGGGGCTCTATGCCGGAAGAATCCTGATCAGGATTATCCTAATGCATTCTGAATGGAGAGTAATCCGTTCAGGATGCATCAGGATGTCTTCAGTTCCGGTACGGAACGTTTGTTGGCCGGAGAAAATACCGCAGCATGCTGCGCTTTTTGCTCCGGCCAAAAATCCGGAACACTTGCCGCAAGGCCGGATCCGGAATTAATGCCCATTGGAAGGCATTGATCCGGATCCGGCCTTAAGCTAAACGTCGTTTCGGCGCATTGCCGGAGCCGACATTTAGCTTTTTCAGAGTGGTTACCATGGCTGCCGGGACGCTAAAGTCCTGACAGCCATGGTAAGTGTAGCGGGGAGCGGGGGAGCAGTGTACTTACCGTCCGTGCGGCTCCCCGGGCGCTCCAGAGTGACGTCAGGGCGCCCCAAGCGCATGGATCACGTGATCGCATGGATCACGTCATCCATGCGCATGGGGCGCTCTGACGTCATTCTGGAGCGCCCGGGGAGCCGCACGGACTGTAAGTATACCGCTCCCCCGCTCCCCGCTCCTACTATGGCAACCAGGACCTTAATAGCGTCCTGGGTGCCATAGTAACACTGAAAGCATTTGGAAGACGGTTCCGTCTTCAAATGCTTTCAGTACACTTGCGTTTTTCCGGATCCGGAGTGTAATTCCGGCAAGTGGAGTACACGCCGGATCCGGACAACGCAAGTGTGAAAGAGGCCTAAACTTGCATCCAGACAATATGCAGGCTTTCTTTTGGTTCCAGCAGGCTTTGGCATAAACTGGCAGGCAAACTTGAGTACTCTGCTTTATTTCTCTCTCTGCTGTGCTAAACTCGGCTTTAGTCTGGTCGCTGGACTTTATGGCTGTTCTGGTACCTCTGGAGTGGGTGCCTTTGGCTGGTGACCCCATCTCAATATTCTGTCTGAAAATCTGCAAAGAGTCATGCTGCTCTATGAGCTGCTTCCTTCTGAAGAGACTCCTGGTGCAGAAGGAGGGCCTTTCCCTTCGCTGCTACAGCTTGTCACGTCTTTTCAGCTCCACTGTCTGTGGGAATGGTAATATCACTCTGGGGTATTACACAACTAGCTGTTGCGCTGCAATCTACGCCTGAAATACGCCTAATAAATGATTCCTTTAATCTATTAACAAAAACAAGTAGTGGCTACAAAGAGTACCTCAGGGGGACCTTTCTTGTCCATTAATCCCATTAAGAATTGTGTAATGCTTCATTTTCCCTGTGGCGGTCAGGGCCGGTGCAAGGATTTTTGCCGCCCTAGGCAAAGATCCATTTTGCCGCCCCCTCATGTCACTCACTCACTGACAGACAAACACACACACTGACAGACAGACACACACTCAGACACTCACTGAATGACGTACACATACACTCACTGACAGACACACACACACACACTGACAGACAGACACGCACTCAGACACATTTACTGAATGACGTACACATACACTCACTGACAGACACACATACACTCACTGACAGACAGACATACACTCACTCACTGACAGACATACACCTACCCACTGAAACACACACGGGAACTCACTGACAGACATACTCACTGACAGACACACATACACTCACTGACAGACACTCACTGACAGACATACACCTACCCACTGAAACACACACACATGGAAACTCACTGACAGACACTCACTCACTGACAGACATACTCACTGACAGACACACATACACTCACTGACAGACACTCACTGACAGACATACACCTACCCACTGAAACACACACACACAGAAACTCACTGACAGACACTCACTCACTGGCAGACAAACACACACATATACTCACTGACAAACACACAGACACTTACTGATCGACAGACATCCACACTCACTGACACACTCGCTCACTGACATACAGACACTCAATGATAGACACACATACATTTACTGACAGAAAGACATACATACACTCACTCACTGACATAAATACACAGGCAGCCACTCACTCAGTCAAACACTTAAACACTCAACTCCCTGGGGTCCAGTGTGGTGCAGCTCCTCAGTCCTCCAGCGCGCCATTTAGTATGCTGGGGCCGGAATGACGTCATATTCCGGCATCACAGAGGGCGCACGAGGGAGGAGTGGGGAGCTGCTAGAACAGCCTCCCTTGCCGCCCGCCTCCACTCCTCTGGTAATTTACTAGCAGAGCAGGCAGCTGCCATCAGGGTAAGCAGATACCTGCTCTGCCATATTTAAGAAGGACCTCCACCTCCTGGCCCCCCTGTAACGGCGCTGGGGGCGGCTCAAGTGCCACTCGCCCTGTCGCCCAGGGCTGCAGCCCCAGTCAGGGGCAGCCCACCAGGGAGCCCCCAGCAGGCCCGCGCCCTAGGCGAACGCCTAGTTCGCCTATATGGTTGCGCCGGCCCTGGTGGTGGTCCTGATTGGTTCCCCAGCAGCAGAACACTCTATGGTGAGCTTACCATCAGAACTTTCCTACAAAATTAAATTGGCCAAAGTGGACCACCCTTTTCAAGAGGAGAGATGAGAAAATGTAGAAAACAGATCATGATAATGTACAAAAAGGACATAAAGGACAATGGATCACGGATAGAGTACTTGTGTTAGGAACATTTCAACCTTGAACTGTTTGACAGTAGTCAAGAAGTCCTTCACAAAAATCCTTCCTAGAAATGTCAGGCTGTACTGGGTGCAGGGAAGCCGTAACTTACTTCTGATCTTGTGTCACTACTTCATTACCAGCAAAGTACTTGACGCTTGAAGTGTTCTTCACAATGTAATGACACACGGTTATCTGCCATCCAAGATGTAGTCATTAATTAGAGACTTTAAATAGGCACTTTAACCTCACACATTCATTTGTATTCGTATCTAGATTAATTTAATTAACAACCTTGGAACTTCTATTTCTAATACCCTCTACAAGTCATACCTAGGGGGTTGGCATCTATATAAGTATTCTTTCTTTCCAACTGGATCTTCATGAGTGCACCATATGGAAAGGAGATGATGGACTTATGTTCCTACTTCATGAGGCATGGCCAATAATGATGCAAATGTACATTTAAAATCATGACAGAGATTTATCAAAACTAATGTAAAGGAAAACTGGCTTTGTTGCTTGTAGCAACCATAGCAACCAATCAGACTCCAGCATTCATTTTTCAAAGCTCCATTGGAAAATGCATGGTGGAATCTGATTGGTTGCTACTGGCAACTAAGCCACTTTTCCTTTACACTAGTTTTGATATATCCATATGTGTATGGAAAACACTTAAATAATAGTAGACATGCTTTACCCTCATCAACTGAACATGTGACAGTCTCATCTTAGTAAAATGTATACTGATAATCCGGGCCCGGTCGAGGAATAGGCACAGTAGGTATCGACCTAGGGCCATAGGTACTATAGGTGTGGAGATCCAGCACCTTTATCAGTCTGCAGCAACCACAGGTCCCAGAAGTAAACAGTGTACAGTATCGAGCCCTAGCACCACAGCTCCATACACTATGTAGTGGCCGTTCTAGGGTACTGCAGAGGGTGCGCCTATTCAATTTCCAATGAACGTATAAATCGAAGTACCTCACTGCATAATCACTCATCAGAGTCCCAGATTAAAAGTGGATGCCAGGCGAGATGACTATGCAGGTAACTGACCCTGTCAATCAATAAGGAGAGGAAGCGGCTGGCAGAGAAATCAGGAGGCGCAAGGGTGCACAGAGTTGCTTGGGCCCACCCTTGGTGCACTTAACTGCTTATTTGCATATGGATTCAAAGTACTTTTTCTCCATACTAAAGCGATAGATCACTAAGTGACATTACATTCAGTTGTCTTAGCCCTGTGCTGACCCTGAAAATAAAAGCAACCAGGGAGGAGCTGGCCACAGAAAGGAGTGGGGCTTCAGAGCACCAAGAGCAACGCCGACACTCTCATTGCACCAAAGGCCTTATTTGCATATTAATCAGGTGAACCATAGCTCTGTGTCTATGCATACAGCTGGATATGGAGGTCGCTGGTGACAAAATCCCTTTAAAGAGATGCGGACAGGTTTTCAGGGCTAATTATGCTAAGCCTTTCAGCTTGACTCCGGAATATATAATATTTCATGAATGTCTAATTACTCAATACAAACCCATAAACTCTAATTACTGAAGCAGCAGAGTAAGGCAGAACTCCGTGTGGATGGTTACCATAACAACCATCCTGAAAATTGTCAGTAAACAGACTGAGCACTTCCAGTATAGAAGATATCCGAGCAGCATTATCAGAGGGCAAGCTGCCTGCATATGACCAACGCACTATGGTGGCATCTAAATAAAGCTTGTGAATGGATGAGCGTGCTCTGCAGACAGGACGGAGACAAGGACTGCTGGAGACTTTTACTTTCCGTCACTTGGCTACAGTTCACATTTGGGATACGTGCCAGTTCAACCATGCATATGATGCATGGATTGTACATCCCGGAGAGTTTTAGACAGTCCAGCAATTCACAGCCTGGGAACCCCTGTCTTCTTCACCTCATGCAGGCACTGCTTAGGCCTCCTTCACACTTGCGTTGTCCGGATCCGGCGTGTACTCCACTTGCCGGAATTACACGCCGGATCCGGAAAAACGCAAGTGTACTGAAAGCATTTGAAGACGGATCCGTCTTCAAAATGCTTTCAGTGTTACTATGGCAGCCAGGACGCTATTAAAGTCCTGGCTGCCATAGTAGGAGCGGGGGAGCGGTATACTTACAGTCCGCGCGGCTCCCGGGGCGCTCCAGAATGACGTCAGAGCGCCCCATGCGCATGGATGACGTGCCATGCGATCACGTGATCCATGCGCGTGGGGCGCCCTGACGTCACTCTGGAGCGCCCTGGGAGCCGCACGGACGGTAAGTATGCTGCTCCCCCGCTCCCCGCTACACTTTACCATGGCTGCCAGGACTTTAGGGTCCCGGCAGCCATGGTAACCATTCAGAAAAAGCTAAACGTCGGATCCGGCAATGCGCCGAAACGACGTTTAGCTTAAGGGCGGATCCGGATCAATGCCTTTCAATGGGCATTAATTCCGGATCCGGCCTTGCGGCAAGTCTTCAGGATTTTTGGCCGGAACAAAAAGCGCAGCATGCTGCGGTATTTTCTCCGGCCAAAAAACGTTACGTTCCGGAACTGAAGACATCCTGATGCATCCTGAACGGATTTCACTCCATTCAGAATGCATTAGGATAAAACTGATCAGGATTCTTCCGGCATAGAGCCCCGACGACGGAACTCTATGCCGGAAGAAAAGAACGCAGGTGTGAAAGAGCCCTAATCTGCGCTCCAGCCAAATAAAACTTCAAATGGCCGGTCTGATATTGCCTCTGGTTTACTGCCCTCTGCTGGTCTAGGCTTGCACAAATGCAGCATTCTGAAATTTAAAGAGCCAGAGCACCAGATTTCTTTTTGTTGTGCTTTTTTTAGGGTATGGCGACCTTTCATATAATGTGTTTTAATAGTGTCACAAGGCGACATGCTGTGAGTGCAACGCGAAAATCCATCCAAGAGTTTTCTCTGACTTGTCACATAACACATGTATACCCTTATGGTATGCTACACCACAGTTTTACCTATGTATTCTGGCAGAACTGAATGTTTAATTTTTTTGAGATTCTTATATTGATGCAGCACCAACGTCCCTTATAGACTGCCTCAGGAATGGCTCAGCCTGTCAGTAACCATAGATCCCCGGCGGTCGCTCCATATACAATACCAAGCAGAGTAGACGGCAGCATGTCCTCCAAGGACTCTTTATTCAAATTGTGTCCATAAGAATGTAAGAAAAGTGCCAAAGATAGTGCAACGTTTCGACTATATCTTAGTCTTTCTCAAGCAATGCTGTTTCTGAGTTAGGGAAATAGCATAGTTTGTTGTGCTGCACTGATTGCACTGCAATGAGAGCTACTGAACCAGCAGAGCACCGTAGCGCTCTGCTATTTCCTGGCCAGGAGGTGGACGGGACTGTGTCTCATCTAGCCTTAGTAACGGAGAGATGAGACAACCCCTTTAAGGCTTGTCGCTATTGCAACCCTGAAATCCCTGAAAAAGGATTACTTAGTTTAGTAGGTTCAGGTGGCCTCTCTACCAATCCTAGTCCCAATAAACTGGGGTATAAATTATCTAATATATAAAGCTGAGTGTATGTATGTGTGTGTGTATGTCCGCTAAAGAATCCGCACCATCGAATTTACAATCACAAAATTTGGCACACAGGTACATCTCGTGTCCGGGAAGGTTTTAGGCCAGGTCTCAGCTCTCTAGGACGTACCACCGTTCCTGAGATATTCCCCAAAAATGCATTAGCCAATAGAAGCTTGGTCACATGACCCTTATCAGCCAATAGAAGCTCGCAGATCCTCCAGTCTCCACATACACAGTTTTACTCCAGGTTTTCATAACAACCCAGCCATTTATCTTCACTGCTGTAGATGAGCTTTAAAGGAAATCTGTCACCAGGATAATTGCTAATGAAGTAAAGCCATGGCCTAATAGCACTTAGTGCCTTATTTGAAGATGTGCCTTTGGTCCAGCAATAGATGTTTTTATCCTCTGAAAATCCAGTTTATTTGGTATTCAAATGAGCCAGTAAGGTGCCCAGAGGGGCGTCACTCTTGCAGGAAGGAGCCCAGACACACCCCCTGCCACAATGTAGAATAAATATTGCGGCACTCAGATTTTAGATTATTGCATATCAGACTTTTTATTTTTTCATTTTTTCAAGTATTAGCAGTGGTTCCATCCAAGAAGGCACAATTTAGATCCTTTGTATAAACAGTGTTTAACCACTTAAGGACCACAGGTTTATACCCCCCTAAAGACCAGGCCCTTTTTTACAAATCGGCACTACACTACTTTCACCGTTTATTGCTCGGTCATGCAACTTACCACCCAAATGAATTTTACCTCCTTTTCTTCTCACTAATAGAGCTTTCATTTGGTGGTATTTCATTGCTGATGACATTTTTACTTTTTTTGTTATTAATCAAAATTTAACGATTTTTTTGCAAAAAAATGACATTTTTCACTTTCAGTTGTAAAATTTTGCAAAAAAAACGAGATCCATATATACATTTTGCTCTAAATTTATTGTTCTACATGTCTTTGATAAAAAAATAATGTTTGGGTAAAAGAAAAATGGTTTGGATAAAAGTTATAGCGTTTACAAACTATGGTACAAAAATGTGAATTTCCGCTTTTTGAAGCAGCTCTGACTTTCTGAGCACCTGTCATGTTTCCTGAGGTTCTACAATGCCCAGACAGTACAAACACCCCACAAATGACCCCATTTCGGAAAGTAGACACCCTAAGGTATTCGCTGATGGGCATAGTGAGTTCGTAGAACTTTTGATTTTTTTGTCACAAGTTAGCGGAAAATGATGATTTTTTTTTGATTTTTTTTTCTTACAAAGTCTCATATTCCATTAACTTCTGACAAAAAATAAAAACTTCCATGAACTCACTATGCCCATCACGAAATACCTTGGGGTCTCTTCTTTCCAAAATGGGGTCACTTGTGGGGTAGTTATACTGCCCTGGCATTCTAGGGGCCCAAATGTGTGGTAAGGAGTTTGAAATCAAATTCTGTAAAAAATGGCTGGTGAAATCCGAAAGGTGCTCTTTGGAATGTGGGCCCCTTTGCCCACCTAGGCTGCAAAAAAGTGTCACACATGTGGTATCTCCGTATTCAGGAGAAGTTGGGGAATGTGTTTTGGGGTGTCATTTTACATATACCCATGCTGGGTGAGAGAAATATCTTGGCAAAAGACAACTTTGTATAAAAAAAATGGTAAAAGTTGTCTTTTGCCAAGATATTTCTCTCACCCAGCATGGGTATATGTAAAATGACACCCCAAAACACATTCCCCAACTTCTCCTGAATACGGAGATACCAGATGTGTGACACTTTTTTGCAGCCTAGGTGGGCAAAGGGGCCCATATTCCAAAGAGCACCTTTCGGATTTCACTGGTCATTTTTTACAGAATTTGATTTCAAACTCCTTACCACACATTTGGGCCCCTAGAATGCCAGGGCAGTATAACTACCCCACAAGTGACCCCATTTTGGAAAGAAGACACCCCAAGGTATTCGCTGATGGGCATAGTGAGTTCGTGGAAGTTTTTATTTTTTGTCACAAGTTATGGAATATGAGACTTTGTAAGAAAAAAAAAAAAATCATAATTTTCCACTAACTTGTGACAAAAAATAAAAAATTCTAGGAACTCGCCATGCCCCTCACGGAATACCTTGGGGTGTCTTCTTTCCAAAATGGGGTCACTTGTGGGGTAGTTATACTGCCCTGGCATTTTCCAGGGGCCCTAATGTGTGGTAAGTAGGTAAATGACCTGTGAAATCCTAAAGGTGCTCTTTGGAATATGGGCCCCTTTGCCCACCTAGGCTGCAAAAAAGTGTCACATGTGGTATCGCCGTATTCAGGAGAAGTTGGGGAATGTGTTTTGGGGGGTCATTTTACATATACCCATGCTGGGTGAGAGAAATATCTTGGCAAAAGACAACTTTTCTAATTTTTTTTATACAAAGTTGGCATTTGACCAAGATATTTCTCTCACCCAGCATGGGTATATGTAAAATGACACCCCAAAACACATTCCCCAACTTCTCCTGAGTACGGCGATACCAGATGTGTGACACTTTTTTTGCAGCCTAGATGCGCAAAGGTGCCCAAATTCCTTTTAGGAGGGCATTTTCAGACATTTGGATACCAGACTTCTTCACACGCTTTGGGGCCCCTAGAATGCCAGGGCAGTATAAATACCCCACATGTGACCCCATTTTGGAAAGAAGACACCCCAAGGTATTCAATGAGGGGCATGGCGAGTTCATAGAATTTTTTTGTTTTGGGCACAAGTTAGCGGAAATTGATATTTTTTATTTTTTTCTCACAAAGTCTCCCTTTCCGCTAACTTGGGACAAAAATTTCAATCTTTCATGAACTCAATATGCCCCTCACGGAATACCTGGGGGTGTCTTATTTCCGAAATGGGGTCACATGTGGGGTATTTATACTGCCCTGGCATTCTAGGGGCCCTAAAGCGTGAGAAGAAGTCTGGAATATAAATGTCTAAAAAATTTTACGCATTTGGATTCCGTGAGGGGTATGGTGAGTTCATGTGAGATTTAATTTTTTGACACAAGTTAGTGGAATATGAGACTTTGCAAGAAAAAAATAATAATTTCCGCTAACTTGGGCCAAAAAAATGTCTGAATGGAGCCTGACAGGGGGGTGATCAATGACAGGGGGGGTGATCAATGACAGGGGGGGTGATCAATGACGGGGGGGGGTGATCAGGGAGTCTATATGGGGTGATCACCCCCCTGTCATTGATCACCCCCCTATAAGGCTCCATTCAGATGTCCGTATGTGTTTTGCGGATCCGATCCATGTATCCGTGGATCCGTAAAAATCATACGGACATCTGAATGCAGCCCGACAGGGGGGGTGATCAATGACAGGGGGGTAATCAATGACAGGGGGGTGATCAGGGAGTCTATATGGGGTGATCACCACAGTCATTGATCATGCCCCTGTAAGGCTCCATTCAGACGTCCGTGTGCGTTTTGCGGATCCGATCCATCTATCAGTGGATCCGTAAAAATCATGCGGACGTCTGAATGGAGCTTTACAGGGGTGTGATCAATGACAGGGGGGTGATGAGGGAGTCTATATGGGGTGATCACCACAGTCATTGATCACGCCCCTGTAAGGCTCCATTCAGACGTCCGTATGCGTTTTGCGGATCCGATCCATCTATCAGTGGATCCGTAAAAATCATGCGGACGTCTGAATGGAGCTTTACAGGGGTGTGATCAATGACAGGGGGGTAATCAATGACAGGGGGGTGATCAGGGAGTCTATATGGGGTGATCACCACAGTCATTGATTACGCCCCTGTAAGGCTCCATTCAGACGTCCGTGTGCGTTTTGCGGATCCGATCCATCTATCAGTGGATCCGTAAAAATCATGCGGACGTCTGAATGGAGCTTTACAGCGGTGTGATCAATGACAGGGGGGTAATCAATGACAGGGGGGTGATCAGGGAGTCTATATGGGGTGATCAGGGGCTAATAAGGGGTTAATAAGTGACGGGGGGGTGTAGTGTAGTGTAGTGGTGCTTGGTGCTACTTTACTGAGCTACCTGTGTCCTCTGGTGGTCGATCCAAACAAAGGGGACCACCAGAGGACCAGGTAGCAGGTAT
This sequence comes from Bufo bufo, assembly GCF_905171765.1. Lineage (NCBI taxonomy): Eukaryota > Metazoa > Chordata > Amphibia > Anura > Bufonidae > Bufo > Bufo bufo. The sequence goes on along the minus strand of NC_053395.1, from coordinate 153,116,091 downwards.
ATTAGACGCTGTTATCAAAACAGCGTCTAATATACCTGTTAGGGGTTAAAAAAAACACATCTCCAGCCTGCCAGCGAACGATCGCCGCTGGCAGGCTGGAGATCAACTCTCTTACCTTCCGTTCCTGTGAGTGCGCGCGCCTGTGTGCGCGCGTTCACAGGAAATCTCGGCTCACGCGAGATGACGCCTATTGGCGTTAGCGTAGCCTGGGAGAGCCGCCGCAATGACGCCTTTCGGCGTTAGCGTGGCGGCAAGCGGTTAAAGACCAGACGTTTCGGTCATAACAGACCTTCATCAGTGGTCACATATTTTATCTGAAATAATACATGGTGCAAGACATGAATTGGCATGAAAACAACTGAAATACATATGTTTTAACGTAAAAAAGAGATAATTTATCACATACACATATATACACACATATGTATATATATATATACATACATACATATATACACGTGGTTATCCAATATGTTGCACAGTACATGATTGACACATAAAGGAACATGTTGCAGACGTCTCAGGATGAAGAGGAGTCAGGTCATGTCGGATACATGGTAAATGCTAGAGGAGGAGAATACATCAAGGCAGTACGATGCAGGTTATGGTCTGATGGATGCTTGATCCCCGTAATTGCTACAGTGGGGTACGTGTAAATCATGACAAAATTGTGTAGCTTCACCTGTTATAAATTATAACCATCGCCATATTCTGCATAGTCCAAATTGCGGATATGGAATAACACTGGACTGGTATCCCTCATCTAGTATGGCACCCCACGTGGTAAGCGTACAGTTCCTGGCAATTAGCCCGGTTTTAGGCGCATAGAGGGTCATGGTATATGCTGTTTCTGACGACACAATGTATAATGTGCAATGTGGCACAGAGTATATGGATCATGGCACGCAGACACTATACGGTATACGCCTCATTTATAAATTGTGTATAGCATTGTGGCAACTATATTGGGAATACGTCTAAATAGGTAAGTCGTGAAGCTCAGTATAATATAATCGTAGGCATTGCGTATGTGTGTGCGTACCAGTGGCCATACATCAGTGCCGCTGTATTCACGTCAGGCATGATGAAACAGGGTGGTGGATACAAATTACTGTAGGGGATAATTCCCTGATGAGTGGCACAGTCAGCTGTACGTCGATACCAGGCGGGAAGTCGGCAGTGGCAGGTATCGCTATGTGTGGTATCTAGGTCCTCTATAGCCTGCAAGGGAAACATGAATATAGCTCATTACCTGTTCTAGTAGGGTCCGGTCATCTGGGCTTGGATGCATGGCATCACGTCTGGCCCGTCCCTGTCTTAAATATACGGCCTCCCTTGTAGTTCCGGTCCACAATGTGTCCACCCTCAAAAGACTTAAAACCCCGCCCCCAGGTCCATATAAACCACGCCCCTGATCTGGTTAGGTCATGCCCACTCCACTCCTGACCCAACGGGGATTGAAAAAATGAAGGTAAAAACTTCTATCAGCTGCAGGTGGGGAGGGAGGGTGACTTTCTCCCTGCAGCTTACACTCAGACAGCACAGTCCTGCTGTTTTAGAGTGAGCTGTTCAAAAGGACACGCCCCCGAAGTGGTTAGGCTACGCCCCCTCCCACTCCTCAGCCGAATGAGATTGAAAAAATGAAGTTAAAAATCAACTTCTAGGTCCCGCTAAGCCACGCCCAGATCTGGTTAGGCCACGCCCCTCCCACTCCTGAGCCAACGGGGATTGAAAAAATGAAGGTAAAAATCCCACTTCTGTCAGCTGCAGGGTTGGGAGGGAGGGTGACTTTCTCCCTGTAGCTCTCACTCAGACAGCACAGTGCTGCTTTCTTAGAGTGAGCTGTTCAAAAGGACACGCCCCTGAACCTGTTAGGCCACGCCCTCCCACTCAGCCAACTGAGATTGAAAAAATCTACTTAAAAATCAACTTCTAGGTCCCGCTAAGCCAAGCCCCTGATATGGCTATGCCAGGCCCCCTCCACTCCTCAGCTGACAGGGATTGAAAAAATGAAGGTAAAAATCAACTTCTGTCAGCTGCACAGGTGGGAGGGAGGGTGACTTTCTCCCTGCAGCTCACACTAAGACAATACAGTGCTGCTGTCTTAGAGTGAGCTGTTCAAAAGGACATGCCCCCGATCCAGTAAAGGCCACTGTTAAGGGGGCGGGCCACTGTGGAGGTCACTGTCAAGGGGTTGGTATGCTGTGAAAGTCACTGTTAAAGGAGAAGGCTGCTATAAAGGTCAAAGTTAAGGGGGTGGGCTGCTGTGGAGGTCCAATTTTAAGGGAAGGGGCACTGTGGGAGGGTCACTGTTTTGGAAGCGGGGTGCTGTAGATGTCACTGTTATAGTGGATACTATTGATATCTTTTAACGACACACACAAACATTAAATGAAATAGATTAAATATGCCCGAGCGAAGCCGGATCCTTCAGCTAGTTTTATAATAAAATTAAAATAGTCACTCTTAGGGCAGGTTCACATCACTGTTATGGAGTCCATTTTTGTTTTCCGTTATAACGGAGAAAAAACCGGAATCAATAAGACGGAAGTCAAAACGGAAGCCTTTAAGAGGCATTCCGTTTTGCTATCAGTCGTGATAGAAGTCTATGGGAATCATAACATATCTGTCTGGTTCCTGTTATGCAAGACGGAAAACAGAGTCCTGTCGACAGGACTTTTTTTTATAACCATGTTATAACGGAAAACAATGACGGAATCCATAACGGTGATGTAAACCCGCCCATAAGAGGATAACAGTGGTCTCTTTAATGACCCACCTATTAGCCATATATGTTTCCTTTCATATTGCTATAATTGGCAGTGCGTATGGGTCATTGGATACAAAAATTAAATTGCATCAGTTTAAGAATATATTAACATAAGCGTACATCCCTGGCACATCAATAATCTAAAAATATCCACCTGTTCTGCATGCTCCTTCACTGCTGTCTTAAAGTCATACATACATAAAGGGGTTCTATATTAACATGGATTTATTTTGCCAAAAGAAATGTCACTGTACTTTTAGAAAACTTTTGATATGTCATAGTGACATACAATGCATCCAGAAAGTCTTCATACTTTGTCATGGCCTTGTTCTGAAATGTAAAAAAAAAAAAAAAATCTGCGCTCAATACCCCATAATGACAAAGTGAATTAATTAACAAGGAAAAACTAACATTTTGCATAAACATAATTTCAGACCCTTTAGTATAACACTTGAAATTTAACTCTGGGGCCTCCTATTTGATCATCTTTGAGATATTACTATACCTTGATTGGAGTCCACCAGCACTAAATTAATTTGACCGGACATGATTTGGAAAGACACAGCCCTGTCTATATCTAGATATCCCAGCTGAGCAAATCAGAGCTATAAAGAGGAAAGACCTGCCTGTAGAGTTCAGAGACAGGATAGCATGAAGAATTTTGGAACAACCAGGTCTCTTCCTAGAGCTGGCTGTCCCATCAAACTAAGTAATTGGGGGAGAAGGGCCTTGGTAAGAAAGGTGACCAAGAACCCAATAGTCACTCCAGATAAGCTCCAAAGATCCTGTGTGCAGATGGGAGAAACTTCCACAATGTCAACCATCACTGTAGCATACCACCAATCGGGGCTTTATGGCAGAGTGGCCAGAAAGAAGCCTGTTCTCAGTAAAAGAGACATGAAAGTATGCTTGGAGTTTTAAAAAAAAAAAAAAAGAAGCACCTAAAGGACTCTGAGAAAAAAAAAGATTCTCTGCTCTGATGAAGCCAAGATTGAACTTTTTGGCCTCAGTTCTAAGCATCATAAGAAGAAATGAGAAACTGTTCATGACCTGCCCAATATCATCAGTACAGTGAAGCATGGTGGTGGCAGCATCATGCTGCAGGAGTGTTTTTCAGTGTCTGGGATAATGATACTGGTCAGGTTTGAGAGAAAGCTGAATGGAGCAAAGTACTGGGCTCAATTGAACATCTCTGGAAAGACTTGATACTGGACTATCCGCATCAAACCTGACAGGACTTGAGATGATCTGCAGAGAAGAATGTTAGAAAATCCCCAAATACATGTGTACAAAACTTGTGGCTAGAGATGAGTGAAGTTTGCAAAACCTCGATTTGGCTGCTTCGCCGAATTTCACAAAGAAATTTTCTTTGTGACTAATTACTTTGTCACAAAGCGCATTTCTTTGTAAGCAGTGGGCGCAATGATGGGGAACGGACACCGCCCCCCATAATTAAACCCCCCCAGGTGCAGCGTTCATCGCTAATTGCAGCATCTGAGCTAAAAAATAATTGGTTAAAAAAATAACACTCACGTTATCCTTTTGAGCGCAAAGAATCCGCCACGGCCATCTTGATTGAAGATCCTGCACAAAATCTTGCACTGTGCGTGATGATGTCATCACGCTGGACAGAATGGTGATGTCATACGTCACAGTGCACAAGATTCCGCTCAGGATCTTCAACTAATATGGCCACGTCAGCCTCTTTGCGCTCAAATGGATGAGGTGAGTATGATTTTTTTCTTACCGCCATTTCAGGGAAAATTGATTCATTAACGAAGCACAAGGCAAATTGAATTTTCCCTGAAATTCGGATCGACATCCATTTTGGATACTTCGATTCGCTCAACACTACTTGTGGGATCTTACCCCAGAAGACTGATGGCTCTAAGCGCTGAGAAGTCCTGAGTAAAGGGGAAAATTTTAAAAAAACAGACAAGTTTGATATCCCTATGTCTGTAACGACCGGCTTTTTTAAAAATATCACATGACCTAACCCCTCAGGTGAACACCATCAAAAAAATATAAATAAAAACTGTGCTAAAAAAACATTTTTTTTCACCTTACATCACTAAAAGTGCAACACCAAGCGATCAAAAAGGCATATGCTCCCCAAAATAGTACCAATATAACCGTCACCTCATCCCACAAAAAATTATCCCCTACCTAAGACAGTTGCCCAAAAAATAAAAAACTATGGCTCTCAGACTATGGAGACACTAAAACATGATTTTTGTTTTAAAAATGCTTTATTGTGTTAAATGTAAAAAAAAGTTGACATATTTGGTATCATTGCGTCCGTAACAACCTGCTCTATAAAAATAATACATGACCTAACCCTTCAGGTAAACACCGTAAGAAAAAAAGAAAAAAAACAGTGTCAAAAAAGCTATTTTTTGTTACCTTACATCACAAAAAGTGTAATAACAAGCGATCAAAAAGTCATATGTACCCCAAAATAGTGCCAATCAAAATGTAATCTCATCCCGCAAAAATGATACCCTACCTAAGACAATCACCCCAAAAATTAAAAAAATATGGCTCTCTGACTATGGAGACACTAAAACATGATTTTTTTTTTGTTTCAAAAATGATAATATTGTGTAAAACTTAAATAAAAAATAAAGGATATATATTAGGTATTTCCATGTCCATAACGACCTGCTCTATAAAAATATCACATGATATAACACCTCAGATGAACACCGTAAAAAAAAAAAAAAAAAAGGTGTCAAAAAAGCAATTTTTTTGTCACCTTACATCACAAAAAGTGTAATACCAAGCGATCAAAAAGTCATACGCACCCCAAAATCATACTAATAAAACCTTCATCTCATCCCACAAAAAATGACAATCGCCCAAAAAAAAAAAAAAAACTATGGCTTTCAGAAAATGGAGACACTCAAAAATGCTTTATTATGTAAAACTGAAACAAACAACCCAAAAAGTTGTCATATTTGGTATTGTCGCATCCATAACAACCTGCTCTATAAAAATACCACATGATCTAACCTGTCAGATGAACATTGTAAATAACAAGAAATAAAAACTGTGCCAAAACAGCTATTTTTTGTTACCTTGCCTCACAAAAAGTGTAATATAGAGCAACCAAAAATCATATATACCTTAAAATAGTACCAACAAAACTGCCACCTTATTTCATAGTTTCCAAAATGGGGTCTTTTTTTGGAGTTTCTACTCTAGAGATGCATCAGGGGGTCTTCAAATGTGACATGGCAACTTAAAATTATCCCAGTGGAATCTGCCTTCCAAAAACCATATGGCGTTCCTTTCCTTCTGCGCCCTGCCGTGTCCCTGTACAGCAGTTTACGACTACATATGGGGTATTTCTGTAAACTACAGAATCAGGGCAATAAATATAGAGTTTTGTTTGGCTGTTAATCTTTGCTTTGTTACTGGAAAAAATGGATTTAAATGGCAAATCTGCCAAAAAAGTGAAATACTGAAATATTTGTTCTTGTGGAACACCTAAAGGGTTAACAAAGTTTGTAAAATCAGTTTTGAATACCTTGAGGGGTGTACTTTCTAAAATGGGGCCATTTATGGGTGGTTTACAGTATATTTTGTAAGCCTCACACAGTGACTTCACACCTGAACTGGTCCTTAAAAAGTGGATTTTGGAAATTTTCTGAAAATTTCAAGATTTGCTTCTAAACTTCTAAGCATTCTAAAGTCCCCAAAAAAAGAAAATGTCATTTACAAAATGATCCAAACAGGAAGTAGAAATATGGGAAATGTAAAGTAATGACTATTTTAGGAGGTATCACTATCTTTTTTTAAAGCAGAGAAATTGAAATTTAGAAAATTGAAAATTTTTGCTAAATTAATTTTTTTTATAAATAAAAATGAAGTATTTTGACTCTAATTTACCATTGTCATGAAGTACAATATGTGACAAGAAAACAATCTCAAAATGGCTTGGATAAAAGCGTTTTAAAGTTATCACCACATAAAGTGACACATGTCAGATTTGCAAAAAAATGGCCTGGTCCTTAAGGTAAATAATGGGTCCTAAAAGGGTTAAATTATAATAATCCATATTTTCATGCTTTCAGGGGATTACTTTACTGAATATAAGTCAGAAAACAACCTATTGACATATGCTATATAGGTGTGAGCATGCTCTGCGATGTACTGTATATAATACTGTGCAGGGAGGAGGAGGTGAGCTGTTCCCAACATGTATGATAATACAAGGTCTCCTCAGCTACAGGTCTGTCCTCAGTGAATGAGATGACTGCTAATTCTCTTCCAGTATACAAAGGCAGTAAGTGACAGACAGTGTTAACCTATTGAAAGAGAACAGCAGGCAATTTAAAAACTGCAAAACTACAACTAAAAACATGAAAACAAAATATGCTAAAAAATGATTTAAACAATACAGTAGGTAATTTTCTGAGGTTAGATTTCCTTTCACAGTCCTTACCATCTCAGAGAATATAGCTGCAGAGTAGTGCTTTCTCATTGGTAAGAATAATAAACTATTTATAGAGGACGGGTACCAGGTGCCAAACACTCATACACAATATGATGCTGTGGATTTTAGTGTGCAATGCTATGTGCAGTGGATTTGCAGAAGAATCCACTGTTTTCCACTACATTTTAATTTAGAGGAGACTTTTGGACTATGGCAGCAAAGGCTTTATCAACCTTAATAATTTTATCTTAAGGCAATACATTTTCACAGTATGCCCTTTGGTAAAGTGTTTATTTTGCTAAAATTAAGGATGCGTTCTAAGGAGGGAATATATTGGAAGGACATACCATTCTTTATTTGGATGCCATTCTCATTTTGGTTATTACCAGATCGTCTTTCAGGGTCCATCACATCACATAACTGAATTCACAGCTCTTTTGTCCCCGTTTAGCTGAGGATGCAGTGACATGGTGATTGACTGAAAGGCACCATCATTTACACAGAGTGAATGTTATTGGGGTCCGTAGTTTTCAGGGTATACTGGGAGTTATACAGTTGCAAGGAAAAGTATGTGAACCCTTTGGAATGATATGGATTTCTGCACAAATTGGTCATAAAATGTGATCTGATCTTCATCTAAGTCACAACAATAGACAATCACAGTCTGCTTAATCTAATAACACACAAAGAATTAAATGTTACCATGTTTTTATTGAACGCACCATGTAAACATTCACAGTGCAGGTGGAAAAAGTATGTGAACCCCTAGACTAATGACATCTCCAAGAGCTAATTGGAGTGAGGTGTCAGCCAACTGGAGTCCAATCAATGAGATGAGATTGGAGGTGTTGGTTACAGCTGCCCTGCCCTATAAAAAACACACACCAGTTCTGGGTTTGCTTTTCAGAAGAAGCATTGCCTGATGTGAATGATGCCTTGCACAAAAGTGCTCTCAGAAGACCTACGATTAAGAATTGTTGACTTGCATAAAGCTGGAAAGGGTTATAAAAGTATCTCCAAAAGCCTTGCTGTTCATCAGTCCACGGTAAGACAAATAGTCTATAAATGGAGAAAGTTCAGCACTGCTGCTACTCTCCCTAGGAGTGGCCGTCCTGTAAAGATGACTGCAAGAGCACAGCGCAGACTGCTCAATGAGGTGAAGAAGAATCCTAGAGTGTCAGCTAAAGACTTACAGACGTCTCTGGCATATGCTAACATCCCTGTTAGCGAATCTACGATACGTAAAACACTAAACAAGAATGGATTTCATGGGAGGATACCACAGAGGAAGCCACTGCTGTCAAAATAAAACATTGCTGCACGTTTACAGTTTGCACAAGAGCACCTGGATGTTCCACAGCAGCACTGGCAAAATATTCTGTGGACAGATGAAACCAAAGTTAAGTTGTTTGGAAGAAACACACAACACTATGTGTGGAGAAAAAGAGGCACAGCACACCAACCTCAAAACCCCATCCCAACTGTGAAGTATAGTGGTGGGGGCATCATGGTATGGGGCTGCTTTGCTGCGTCAGGGCCTGGACGGATTGCTATCATCGAAGGAAAAATGAATTCCCAAATTTATCAAGACATTTTGCAGGAGAACTTAAGGCCATCTGTCCACCAGCTGAAGCTCAACAGAAGATGGGTGTTGCAACAGGACAACGACCCAAAGCATAGAAGTAAATCAACAACAGAATGGCTTAAACAGAAGAAAATACGCCTTCTGGAGTGGCCCAGTCAGAGTCCTGACCTCAACCCGATTGAGATGCTGTGGCATGACCCCAAAAAAGTGATTCACACCAGACATCCCAAGAATATTGCTGAACTGAAACAGTTCTGTAAAGAGGAATGGTCACGAATTACTCCTGACCGTTGTGCACGTCTGATCTGCAACTACAGGAAACGTTTGGTTGAAGTTATTGCTGCCAAAGGAGGTTCAACCAATTATTAAATCCAAGGGTTCACATACTTTTCCATCTGCACTGTGAATGTTTACATGGTGTGTTCAATAAAAACATGGTAACATTTAATTATTTGTGTGTTATTAGTTTAGGCAGACTGTGATTGTCTATTGTTGTGACTTAGATGAAGATCAGATCACATTTTATGACCAATTTGTGCAGAAATCCATATTATTCCAAAGGGTTCACATACTTTTTCTAGCAACTGTAGTTTTCCAACAGCTGGAGAGCTAAAAGATATAGATCATCTAATAGATGCGTCTTCTTAAAGGAGCAGAAATGTAGGTTGACTACTCAATTCTATTTTCAAGACATAATAATGTTACAGCATGCAATACCCTTCAGTTCGACAAGCTCCTTCAATTTCTTTTTTGAATTGCAGTAATTTTCCATGAATTGCTTTATCCATTGGAAAGTTTACTATTTATGTTCTACAGATAATATCACAATAATTTTTCTTTGTTGCAGGATGATATGAATACACCGCAACATAAATTCACACTTTCACTTTCTTTTGTAACAAAGTAACAAAAGAGGTGTGCCACCTTTCAAACAGTACGGGTGTGTGCACTAGTATAAAGAGCCTGGCTTAGCTTTATAATAGTCTTCTACATACAGTACGGTAGTATAGTTAATATGGTTTTGTCAAAGTATGGCATAAACCAGAAATTGTGTCTGAAATATTAGTTCTTATCCAATTATATTGCATTTTATTATTATACAGTAGTATGCATTTTATCGAGCTTCTATATCAGTACAAATTATAAGTGGTTGTCAGGGCTGGATCAATGCCTGTGGAGGTACTTGTGGGGACCTCTCCCCTATATTGTGAAGTAGAGAAATAGAAAATAACTGAGATCTCTTATGTTACAAGTAAAGATGGAAATTGTACTAGAAGATTACAGATGACAGTGTTGCACAATAGTTTATTAATACCACATACAATGTCTGTGCTATACACAGCCTAAATAATAGCAATATAGTGTGTCTAAATACCAGTGCTATACAGTTTGCACTGGCTGTAGGTTTTAGGTCTACTGACGTACCGGAGACCTTCTCAGAATTATTCTCAAGAGTGTGGAGGCCCCAAGATATTTTCCAACTTGTGCCCTCTTATTAAAATAGTACCAAGATCCTGTAGTTTCTTTAAAGTGCCCATATGGTTCATGAGAAAAAAAAATCACTTCAGCTGTGGAATAAACAGAACTGGGGATGAGCGAATTTCACATTTTGAAGTTCGTGTACAGGTTCGTGTTGTGGTATTTATTGAGTTGCGTTATGGATTCCGTTACCACGGACCATAACGCAATTCCATGATGGTATGCCTTTAGAGGCATAACGTAAACCTGCATAACGTAAACGGGACGGATCCGTTATGCAGGCCATAGACTTCTATTATGACAGAATAAGTAACGGAATGCCTCTAAAGGCATTCCGTCATGGAATTGCGTTATGGTCTGTGATAACGGAATCCATAAGGCAATTCAGTAAATACCACAACACGAACCCGTACACGAACTTCAAAATATGAAATTTGCTCATCCCTAAACAGAACACTTACATGATGCCCTCTTTTTCACCTTTTTATCTGCAGATCCACCAATTCCTGGGCTGCCCTTCTGCCATCCAAGATGGCCACACCACTTCTCACTGCCTGATGCATACAGTGCATTTGGTGGCCCAAGACACGTTCTGCTGCCCTTGGATTGGCCAGCTCTGCTCATGTGACAGTGCTGGCCAATCCCAGAGCAGAGCTGGACAAGTAGAAAGTGTCTTGGACTGCCCATTCATAGTGTGCATCAGATAGTCAGAGAAGAGGTGCCCCCATCTTGGATGCCAGAAGAGGACCCGAGAGTTAGTAAATCTGCAGCTATAAAAAATGAAAAGGCAGTCTCCATATAAGTGTTCTGTTTGGCTCCGGTTAATGCTAATTTTTTTCTTGAACGGGAGGGTCACTTTATGGATTGCCTAGATTGCATACAGTTATAGGTAGAGATGAGCGAATTTCTTAAAATTCAAATTGGCCGATAAACCGTATGACTCAATTCAGGTCGGGATAAATCTGACCTGATTCAAAAGCACTCTTGATTGCATAGAAAAGATCTCTCCCCTCTCTCCATCCCTCTCCCTACCGCTCTCACTCCTTCTCACACTGTCGCTTTGAGTTTCCTGAATCAATTCACACAAACTTTGGGCCTGGTACAGAATTATTTGGGTCAAATTTCAGAATTTTAAAATCCATTTGCTCATCTCTAGTTATAGAGTATTCTAATTTGCTAACACTATTAGGTAAGTAGAGGATTCCAGCATCTGGATGTAAACAAGACAGTGTCCCGGTTTTCCTTCACTGACAACAACCGTTTTTGTTATACAATGATTAAGGTTAAAGCGGTATTCTCTAGTGATGGCATAATGGCATACATTGAAACATTGTAAAGGACCACGGCAACACTGTGGCCCCTTCAAACTCGGGATAGGTCATCACTTTCTGTGATGGGGGTTATCACTTTTACATAAGCAAAATAGAAAAAAAAAAACATTAAAGGGTAATGAATGTCTTCTTTTAACAGGTTTGTGGATGGCATTGAGACTGATTGCAGCTCTCCCACAAGGCAGACGTTTGACTTCAACACCAAACAGCTAAGCCAGGAAAATTCACCAAGATGTTCCAACTCAGGTAAGATAAAATGCATAAATGCAATCATGCATTTTTCCAAGGAAAGAACATAAAGAGCATAAGTAATGTAACACTTCTTCCAATCCAAGTGTGGGTGCAAAGAGCCCCCGTGCAAGGATAGCTGCTGTTCATTGCTCATCATAAAGCATCATCCTCCCCATAAGATTCTCTAATAATCGTCCAGTGGTGGTGAGCTGTGGAAGTCAACAGCCAGGGCCGTCTTTAATATTGATTGGACCCTGGGCAAGAATTTACTTGGGCCCCCTGGATCCTGCCTTCACACACCCTAGCATGCAATCACGCCCTCCACCACAACACACACACACAGTGAATGGGTCCGCATCCGAGCCGCCAAAACGGCGGCTCGGATGCGGACCGAAACAACGGCCGTGTGCATGAGGCCTAAGCACATGCAGTCTCAGGAGTGGTCCACACCACACCCCTGCCTTGCAGCCTCACAGGAGTACAGGACCAGTATCTGCACACGTATGTATGGCATAATTGGGATGCACATCACACATGACATGACACAGGTCTTTACCAGGCTGCAGGCCAGCAGACACATTATTATTGCCACATGTGTCACATGCCACTACTGACTGTACAGCCGTTCAGAGTTCAGACAGTTCACAGTTCCACTTCCTTCAGAAAAGCGAGCCTGCCGTGCACTCCAGCGACTTACAGATAGAGGCAGTGGCGTTGCTATGGCTGGTGTCACCCTTTTCTCAGGGGGGCCCTCATGGTGTGGAGTGGTCATTTTTACTAAGGAATATAGTTTAACTGTTTATGTGCAAAAGAGAAAATAAGAAGTCAGCTCCAATCAGATATCTGCACATAGACCAAGAGTCTTGGTCTATGTGCAGATATCTGATTGGAGCTGACTTCTTATTTTCTCTTTTGCACATAAATGGTTAAACTATATTCCTTAGTAAAAATGACCAGTCCACACCACACCATGAGGGCCCCCCTGCCCTGAGCAAAGATTAGTAAATGTGGCCGGGCGGCCCCAGGCCACAGTTCAGCAGCAGACAGAGAGAACCCAACCCCTTATGTCTCCTGGGGCTGGGGCCGTCTCTATAATAATCCCCCCGTGACTCACCACCCAATCCCTTTAGCTCCGGAGGCGGAGACTTAGTCCCTGCTGCTGGCTGCTCCGCCGCGGCGCCACTCACCACACACCCCCTTTACCAACCACGTGACGGCGCCGCCGACGTGCTTGCTTGTGTAAGTTGTTCTGCATAGTGAATCGGGAAACGGAGATCCCTTGGGCCCCCAGGAGCAACTGGGCCCGGGGCAGCTGCCCCTTTTGCCCTGCGGCAAAGATGGCCCTGTCAACAGCTCATTGACTTGCATACGATATGATAAACGTTAGTTGTTGGCAGCCTTAAACGGGTTGTGCTAACATTATTTGATATAATTAGTTATTTTTGTATTTTACTTTATGCTACAAAAATGCTTCAATTGGGAAATATTCCCCCTGGTGTTTAATATGTATTGTAATGTGCACGTTCAGCTACCAAGCTGAATGAGCTAGGTCGCACATGCTCAGCTCCATCCTTTAGCTGCCACCAACCATATGTACTGGTAGAAAGTGTCAAAGTTATAGGGAGAGCGCTGTAGTAGAAAGAACACTCCCCTGAGAAAGGGCATGCCTCCTGAGCTACCAGCCTGAGGAAAATCTAGGCAATGAATTGGAAGATCACTGGATCCATTTCCGGTACAGGACTTGTTCTAGCTTTATTAAAAAGACATTGGGGGTCATTTATTAAGACCATTGTTTTAGACACCGGTCTTAATAAGCGCCTGTGCTGGCAGTGGATCCGCCAAAGTTATGTAGAGGCGCTGGCCTCTACATAACTTCGGCGCATCCACCACCAGTCTACATTTGAACCTGGCTTACATTTGGACCATGTTCTATACCTAAATTAGGTGTAGAAAATGATAAATGAGACGATCCTGCAGGCCTGTCCCCTTCCCCGCCTACACCACACCCACGTCGCAGATTGTGGCACAAATAACCTTTGCGCCAAAAATATGCCTTATATAGGCTTATTTCTGATTGTAAATGATCCCCATTGTGATGTATAATATTATGTCTGATTTAAATTTTTTACATATATCCAATCTTGACATACCCTGAGTAAAGATTTCAATGTCAATGTGTCAATTCCCAAGTTACACCAGACACTGCATAAATAATGTTGCACAACATTTTTTCCAATGGTAGGCAATGGTGTCACACTGCCACATGAAACATGTTGAGACCGGGACGCGACAGTCGCACAGAAATCCATGGATCCATATCCTGCCATAGTGATGGCGAACATTTTAGAGACCAAGTGCACAAACGGCAACCCAAAACCCACTTAGTTATCGCAACGTGCCAACATGGCAATTTAACCTGAATACTGCAGTCCAATATAGCATATCTTCCATGTACTTTATCATTTATCTATAATAGCCTGCCTACATTCAGTGCGCTGCCTGTGCCGTTCATAGTGCGCCCTGCGCTGATGAATGGTAGGAAAAGTCTAAGGCATATTGGTACACCATAGACTTTTTCCAGGGTGCGGGTGGCCATAGAGAGGGCTCTGAGCAGGCTCGGACTGGCCCACAGGGGAGCCGTGGAAATCCTCGGTGGGCCCCTGCCTTGTTGAAGCCCCACCCCTCACGGACATCTCTCCCACCAGCAGCTCCAGAGACTGAACTAAACACTACTTTGTGGTTACAGGACCTGTGGTGATGTCACAGTCATGTGATCAGCCATGTGTGTGGGAGGAGTTAGGGGAACACAGGCTGTGCTGGTGCAGAATGCAGAGGTACTTCATGTATGGAAGGTGTGTATAAAGCCTGGCTATGTCAGTGTAACCAGTCTATTGTACAGTTTTCTGTGTGTAATGTGCACACAGTAGTTCTATCTGTGTAATGTACATGTAGCAGAGATGTGTCTGCAATGTGTATATAGTAGTGTCAGGTGGGCGCTGAGTATGGCAGCGTCAGGTGGGCGCTGTGTATGGCAGCGTCAGGTAGGCGCTGTGTATGGCAGCATCAGGTGGGCCCTGTGTATGGCAGCGTCGGTCGGCGCAGTGTATGGCAGCGTCAGGTGGGCGCTGTGTATGGCAGCGTCAGATGGGCACTGTGTATGGTAGCGTCATGTGGGCGCGGTGTATGGCAGCGTCAGGTGGGCGCTGAATATGGCAGCGTCAGGTGGGCGCTGTGTATGGCAGCGTCAGGTGGGCGCGGTGTATGGCAGCGTCAGGTGGCCGCTGCGTATGGCAGCGTCAGGTGGGCGCTGTGCATGGCAGCAGTGGTCTTATGTTTAGTGTATGATGTTGGATAAATGTGAAATTGTCTACATTTACTTATGCACAGGAGACTAGCAATGGTTTCCCTGCAGAAATATCAGCCTCATAACATTATGTGGGCCTATGCATTATATATGTGAATTACCGCAAAATTTGTACTCCTCCTCGGCTAAAAATACTCCTCAAAATTGTTAGGAGGAGTATTTTTACTCTTCTGGAAAAAGTGTAGGGCGACCTCTAGTCTAAATATTAATCAGCAGTCGCAGGCCTTCTGGCAAGCGCCGATGCCTGCCGCTTCAATAGGAAGAGCAAAGCTACACAGACATACAGAAGGTGGCGAGATGATTTTGATCATCTCGCCACTTTTCTTGCCCTGCAGTGATGCTGGTGGCTGACGCTGCCATCTCTCAGTGGGTGGCAGGACCCGCCTCTTGATACATGTGGTGCGGTGCCTGCGCTTCCTTCTCACTCCCTGCGCTGCACGCACGCTGCTTCCTCACAGAGCCCTGCCGCCCGCCCATATTCTGCAGAGCACGGCGGCGGGCTTTTACTGTGCTCCTGAGTGTGCAGACGTGCTGGTGGTGCTGCTGTGTCCCCCATGAACCAGAAGCTGCCTGTGACTCAGTAGTGCACATCACAGGCTGCCGCTAGTCCCCCAAGAAAATATACAATATAGGTAAATCTATAGTTTAATAAAAATATAATTTCACATTTTACTGCATTCCCCTCTGGAAATTACAGCTCCTAGCATGCCCTGTGAGATGCAAACCTTCAGGACCTGCTGGGAGTTGTAGTTCTCCTGCAACATGCTGTAGTTTTATATCACAATTATGACTGCATGCTACAAAAATCTGAATAAACATTGCTAAAAAAGTAATACACAGATCGGCCCCTGAAAAAATTAGTCCTCACACAGCTCCGTAGGGAACACAAAAAACACTAAAACACAAAAAGGGAACACAAAAATAACACATCCTAGATCTGAATTAATTAAATATTCTTCTGAAATACTTTGTTCTTTACATAGTTGAATGTGCTGACAACAAAATCACACAAAAATAAAAAAATGGAAAATCAAATTTTTCAACCCATGGAGGTCTGGATTTGGAGTCACACTCAAAATTAAAGTGGAAAAACACACTTCAGGCTGATCCAAAACAAGTCAAAATGAGGCTCAGTAGTGTGTGTGGCCTCCACGTGCCTGTATGACCTCCCTACAACGCCTGTGCATGCTCCTGATGAGGTGGCGGACAGTCTCCTGAGGGATCTCCTCCCAGACCTGGACTAAAGCATCTGCCAACTCCTGGACAGTCCGTCGTGCAACGTGACATTGGTGGATAGAGCGAGACATGATGTCCCAGATGTGCTCAATTGGATTCAGGTCTGGGGAACGGGCTGGCCAGTCCATAGCATCAATGCTTTCGTCTTGCAGGAACTGCTGACACACTCCAGCCACATGAGGTCTAGCATTGTCTTGCATTAGGAGGAACCCAGGGCCAACCGCACCAGCATATGGTCTCACAAGGGGTCTGAGGATCTCATCTCGGTACCTAATGGCAGTCAGGCTACCCCTGGCGAGCACATGGAGGGCTGTGCGGCCCTCCAAAGAAATGCCACCCCACACCATTACTGACCCAATGCCAAACCGGTCATGCTGGAGGATGTTGCAGGCAGCAGAACGTTCTCCGCGGCGTCTCCAGACTCTGTCACGTCTGTCACATGTGCTCAGTGTGAACCTGCTTTCATCTGTGAAGAGCACAGGGCGCCAGTGGCGAATTTGCCAATCTTGGTGTTCTCTGGCAAATGCCAAACGTTTTGCACGGTGTTGGGCTGTAAGCACAACCCCCACCTGTGGGCGTCAGGCTCTCATATCACCCTCATGGAGTCTGTTTCTGACCGTTTGAGCAGACACATGCACATTTGTGGCCTGCTGGAGGTCATTTTGCAGGGCTCTGGCAGTGCTCCTCCTGTTCCTCCTTGCACAAAGGCAGAGGTAGCGGTCCTGCTGCTGGGTTGTTGCCCTCCTACGGCCTCCTTCACGTCTCCTGATGTACTGGCCTGTCTCCTGGTAGCGCCTCCATGCTCTGGACACTACGCTGACAGACACAGCAAACCTTCTTGCCACAGCTCGCATTGATGTGCCATACTGGATAAGCTGCACTACCTGAGCCACTTGTATGGGTTGTAGACTCCGTCTCATGCTACCACTAGAGTGAAAGCACCGCCAGCATTCAAAAGTGACCAAAACATCAGCCAGGAAGCATAGGAACTGAGAAGTGGTCTGTGTTCACCACCTGCAGAACCACTCCTTTATTGGGGGTGTCTTGCTAATTGCCTATAATTTCCACCTGTTGTCTATCCCATTTGCACAACAGCATGTGAAATTGATTGTCACTCAGTGTTGCTTCCTAAGTGGACAGTTTGATTTCACAGAAGTGTGATTGACTTGGAGTTACATTGTGTTGTTTAAGTGTTCCCTTTATTTTTTTGAGCAGTGTACAACATATATTAGGTATCGCTGCGTCTGTAACGACCTGCTCTAGGAAAATATCACACGAACTATCCCCTTAGGTGAATGCCAAAAAAAAATAATATAGAAACAGTGCCAAAACAGTCTAATGCCGAGCAATCAAAAAACTCGTATGTACTCCGAAATGGTACCAATCAAACTGTCACCTCATCCTACAAGCTCCTACATAAGACAAATGCCCAAAAAAAATAAAAAAAATATGGCTTTCAGAAAATGGTAACACAAAAAGATATTTTTCACTGTGTAAAACTTAAAGGGATTGTCTTATCTCAGACAATGGGTGCATATGGCTTGTCTTATAGATGTGGGTCCCACCTATATAAGTAACTGAGCCCCGCAGGGTGGTGGCTGGAGGACTCCGGTCTCGCCACCACCAATCGGTCTCCCCATAGAAGTAAATGTGAGCGCACTGCTCATGACCAGCCACCACTCCCATTCACTTTTATGGGCCTGACGGAAATAGCCAAGCCAGCGCACGGTTATTTGTGGCGGCCCCATAGAAAATAAATGGAAGGCGGCTGCTTATGCGCAGCGCGCCTTCCACCACTTTCAGGGCTCCGTTCTTAATTTTGGTGTGGGTCCCAGCATAGGTGTGACCCGCACCTATAAGACAATGGGTGCATATCCTAGCAATATGTCCCCATTGTCTGAGATGAGACAATCCCTTTAATAGAAATAAAAAAAAAATAGACATATTAGACATTGCTGCATCTGTAACGACCTGCTCTATAAAAATGACATGACATGAAGAGGGCATTGGGTATTTGTTCAGTCCCACCAGATTAACCATCACCTTACCCCCAACCCCCCACCACACCCATGGAAATAAACACACCACACCACTGCTTGGATTTAATCGGCCACAGCAGCCGTTTATTAAATAAATACATAATATAACATAAGTTAACCAATGACGAGGGAGGTCCTAGAAGCTCCAATAACTTCATAACCGCTGTAACACCTGCGTCTCCATCTTGCCCCCAGCCGTTGAACCCAGCTCGGAGGCAGCAACTGATGGACGCGTAATTAGTTACTACCAGCTCCTCAATGAGAGTCCAGCCCCTCCCGCGGGGCCCTCCCATCCACAGGTACCACCATATTCTTCCACTTCAAGGACCTCCCCCGCCTCCACGACTGCCGCGACACATACAAAACACCAACACTTTCCCCACTACTCCTTTCATTAGGGACGGGAGGGTGGGCGTTTCGCTCCCCTGGCCGCACTGCTCCTGCTTCCGCCTCCTTCCTCTGTCTCCGCTCTGGCCGCACCCCCCGTTACCCTAGCAACTCGCGCCTCTGCCCAATCCTGCCCCCACTCACACTTAACCCTTTCCTCACCTGTCCTTCACAGCCAAGCCCCTTCATGCTCGTCCTCCCCCACCGCTACGCTCCTGTCCGGCCTGACTTGAAGAGGGCATTGGCTATTTGTTCAGTCCCACCAGATTAACCATCACCTTACCCCCAACCCCCCACCACACCCATGGAAATAAACACACCACACCACTGCTTGGATTTAATCGGCCACAGCAGCCGTTTATTGAATAAATACATAATATAACATAAGTTAACCAATGACGAGGGAGGTCCTAGAAGCCCCAATAACTTCATAACCGCTGTAACACCTGCGTCTCCATCTTGCCCCCAGCCGTTGAACCTAGTGATGAGCGGGAGGTACCATATTCGATTTCGCGATATTTCGCGAATATTCGAATGAATATTCGCATTATTTTCGTCGAAATCGAATATTCGTAATTATTTTATTTTTCGCGAATAATATGCGAATAAATTTTTCGTACGAATTTTTTTCCTGTATAAGGCAACGTTCCTATGACTATGGCTAGGCTAATATGTGTATTTTACGAAATTTCTTAATACTGCTCTAACTTCGTCTTTTAGAATATTCGTAATATTCTAAAAGACGGAGTTAGAGCAATATTACGAATATTCTAAAAGACGAAGTTAGAGCAATATTAAGAAATTTCGTATAATACACATAGATTGTAATTTAGCTAATATAGTGCTATAATCCTTTTTTTTTTTCTTATCTAATTTTTTTGGCCTCTTCTGAACTTCAGTTTTTGGAAAATATGTACACTATTAAAAAAATTACTTTAGCAGTATATTAGCTAAATTACAATCTATATGTGTATTTTCCGAAATTTCTTAATACTGCTCTAACTTCGTCTTTTAGAATATTCGTAATATTGCTCTAACTCCGTCTTTTAGAATATTACGAATATGCCGTATTTTTCGAATATAGTGCTATATTCTTGATTTTCGTATATAGCACTATTTTCGAAAAATTTCGAGTCATTTCATCAGTCAAGTATTACTATGCTTATTGCTAATGCTTAAAGCTTGTGTGCGGATCGCATGTTGTAAAGACGTTTTTTTTTTCGCAAAGGCTAGGTTATGTTCCATGACAAGCAACCGTGCCGAGAATTAACTTGACATGTAAAAAGCGTTCAGTTACTCATATAATTTTGACTCTTTCTTATATTGTATGCGAAAATTCGCTACCATTAAATTCCTAAAAAAATTCTGTTCGTGTAATGGTTAGCTGGCTCTTCCCAATACTCATATAATTTTGACTCTTTCTTATATTGTATGCGAAAATTCGCTACCATTAAATTCGTATAAAAATTCTGTTCGTGTAATGGTTAGCTGGCTCATCCAAACTACTGTTAGCTGCTTTTGCTTACAGCTTGTGTGTGATTTATAATATGTGAGTTGTTCTAAATGCATTGGGCCTAATAAATTATATTTCTATTATTTTATTAGCTTAAAATGAAACGAAATTTCGTTTTAACGAATATAGAGGCAAATATTCTTATTCTTCGCGACTTCTCGAAGTTGCGATATTCGCGATAAAAATTCGCAATTCGAATATTCGCGCTCAACACTAGTTGAACCCAGCTCGGAGGCAGCAACTGATGGACGCGTAATTAGTTACTACCAGCTCCTCAATGAGAGTCCAGCCCCTCCCGCGGGGCCCTCCCACCCTCAGGTACCACCATATTCTTCCACTTCAAGGACCTCCCCCGCCTCCAAGAACGCGCAGCTTGACCACCTCAAACCTGCGCGTCCCTCCACATACGTAAAGCTATTTCCACACCACTCTGGAGCCCCAGAGACCACAAATCCGTCCCCACCGCATTCAGGTGCACTCCATCTGCTCTCCAAAATGCACCCACACCCTTCTCCAATACCTCATGCCGCACCACCACACCGCCATTCCTCGCCATAAACTGGCCCACTGCCCTATTTACCTTGATCCGTGCCTTATTAAGACTCTCCACTGACCTCGCACCCCTCCAAGCCTTACGCGGAACAATGTCAGACCAGACTGTGATCACCCCCGGAAACAACGCCCAGATCCTAAGCAGGTCAAACTTAACATCACGAACCAATTCCCTAAAAGGACGCTTGCCCAAGTCGTTACCCCCCACATGCAAAACCAACACATCCGGAGGACGATCCAACCGCACAAAATGATGCACCTCCCGCAACACTCCGCCCCACAACATACCTCTCACACCTAACCACCTGACCGTAGCCAACTCCGGACTAATACCCAACTGGCGACCATTCGGCCTCACGTCCGCTCTTATCGCCCCCCAAAACACATAGGAGTGACCTAAGATCCACACCAAAGCCACCGTCGTCCGACCTGTGAACACAAAAGAACAAAATGAACACCAACCAACCACCCACAGAACCATTACAACAATGCAGGCCGCACATACGATTTAAACCGCACAGACTCCCAACGCCCTATCCTCCTAATCACCTCACTGGCGCCCAACCTGGCTGCCTCAGTCGCCGCCCCAATTCTGAACGAATGACCAGAATAATCCTTGACAGGCACACCCAAAACCTTTAAGCATTTTTTAAAGACTGCCAGAAACTGAAATCTAGACAAAAAGGAACCATCCTCATGCCTAAGAAACGGGACCGCATCCCTCTGCAGACCTGAACCATAAGACCCTGCACACCGCACCGGGCACATACTACACCCCGGTACTGAAAACAAAGTAAAACGCTGCACCCTACCCTCCTAATCCGTTTTTGACCTGCGAATCCGGACAGACACCCTGTCCCCTGCCAAATCGACATCCTCACTCCTAAGTCCCCCCGCCCTGTGAACACTGCCACACACCAACTCCCCCAAGCGGAAGGCACTGAAAAACGCCAAAGCAAACGCAGCCTTAAACAGCCCCAGCTCCCAATCGGAGCTACAAATACAACTCAACTTATCACCCATTTGCAACAACAGCTCAAAAGACACCGGCCTCAGACAATCCAGCACCCTGCCTGCTCCCCTACGCCATCCCTTCAAAACCTGCCGCACCAAAAAACTCTTAGTCAAATCCGGTAGCCCCCGCAACTTCAAACCAAACGCTACCCCTGCAATAAAATGATTCACCTTTGACACCGACCACCCCTCACTCTTCAACTGCCCCAGCAACATCAACAACCTCACATCACCATCCCCAATACCAGCCCCCCAGGTTCCATTCCAAGTTTCCCAGGTCGTCCACGCCTTACCATACTCCCTCCAAGTACCCGGACTCAACAAATCCCTCAACATCCCCATCACTTCTCCTCCAGGATCCCCCACAGCCACGGCGGACACTCCAGACCCTCCACCTCCGCTTCTGGAACTAGAAGCCGGAACCGCTCCCACTGTAAACGAGAAAGAGAATCCGCCACCGAATTAGAAACTCCAGCAACATGTTCTGCCACCAACCACATATTTATCGACAAACATCGCAATACCAGAAACTGTAACAACCTAACCACCGGCGGAGAAGATGCGGACAAACTGTTGATAGCCTGAACCACCCCCAAATTGTCACAATGAAAACGCACCTTCCTGTTTTCAAATTTCTCACCCCACAACACCACCCCCATCACAATGGGAAAAAGTTCTAACAAAGCCATGTTCCTCACCCACCCACGACTTACCCACGAATCCGGCCACACGCCCGCACACCATTGCCCCTGGCAATAGGCCCCAAAACCCACTCCCCCCGACGCGTCAGTATATAACTCAAACTCCACACTATCACACAACTCCGCCATCACCAAAGACCTGCCATTGTACTGACCCAAAAACTCCGCCCACACCCTCAAATCCCCTTTTAACTCCTTACGTAACCTGATAAAATGATACGGCGCTGACACCCCTGCCGTAGCCGCGGCCAACCGTCTACAAAAAATTTTACCCATTGGCATAATTTGACAAGCAAAGTTCAATTTACCTAACAATGAGTGCAAATCCCGCAACCTAATCTTCTCCCTCCCTATGGCCCTATCAATCTCCTGACGCAAATCCACCAACTTATCCTGGGGAAGCCTGCACTCCATCCGCTCCGTATCTATAACAATCCCCAAAAAACACAACTCTGTCACCGGACCCAACGTCTTCTCCTGCGCCAACGGCACCCCAAAACGCGCAAAAACCGACTGCACCGTGTGCAGCAACAAAGAACAAACCCGTGAATTCGCCGGCCCTAAACACAAAAAATCGTCTAAATAATGGATAACGGATGAACAACCTGAAACTTCCACCACTACCCATTCTAGAAACGAGCTAAAGGTCTCAAAATACGCACACGAAAGAGAGCACCCCATTAGCAAGCACCTATCCACAAAATACTCCCCATCCCAAAAACAGCCCAACAAACCCATGCTCTCCACGTGTACCGGAAGCAAACGAAACGCTGCCTCCACATCAACCTTAGCCATCAACGTCCCCTGCCCCAACTGCCTCACCCATTTTACAGCCGCATCAAAGGAAGTATAGACCACCGAACAAAGTTCAGGATCTATACCATCATTGACCGACGCCCCTTTTGGGTAAGACAAGTGATGAATGAGCCGAAACTTGTTCGGCTCTTTCTTAGGCACCACTCCTAGCGGAGACACCCTCAACCCCGGAATCGGCGGTTCCTTGAATGGACCCGCCATCCGCCCCAGCTCCACCTCCTTCCTCAATTTCTCCGCCACCACTCCCGCATGAACAAGCGCAGACCTAAGATTCTTAAGAACAATTGGCCCCGCCGTAACAACCGATGGAATACGAAAACCGAACCTAAAACCATCCCCCAACAAACCAGCCGCAACCCAATCCGGATATCTATCTAGGAACCCCTGCATCTCTTCCACCCGCACCGGCGTCCGTCCCTTTTCCAGCACCATCACCCCCTCTATTCCTTCCCCCTTTGAAGCAACGGTTAGCTCCATGGGCTCCCCCACACCCCGTGCACTCGTGCTTAAATTTGCACTTGGCACCAAATCTGCAATTTCCTTCATTAAAAAGGAAACACAATCCTTTTGCCGATGCCGCTGCCAAAGCACCCGGGGATGACCCCCCGGACTCCCCCCGAAAGGACTGCCCAGCCCTAGGAGGCGCCGTCACCCTCAACCACAACCCAATATCCTTATGATCCCACCGGATATCAGGTCTCCCCGTCTTACGCTGCCGGAACTGCTCATCGTAACGGAGCCAACCCACACCACCATAAGACCTATAAGCTTCCCCAATAGCATCCTGGTAGCAAAAAAGCGCCGAACAACAATCCGGAGACCTTTCCCCAATGACACTTGCTAATATGGCAAACGCCTGTAGCCAATTAGCAAATGTACGTGGGATCAATCGATCCCGACGCTTATCCTCGTCTTCCTTTTTTCCCTCCTCCTTCTTCCCCCTATCCAGGTTAAACCGTTCCAATGGGAGCAGCGAGAATATCTCCACATACTCTCCCTTCCAGATCTTTTCCCTCACTTCCTGCTTCAAATGAGCCCCCAGCGGCCCCTCAAAGCACACGTACACCTCACCACGAGCCCTATCATCCAACCTCTGCCCCTCCTCATCCCCCCCGCGTAACCCCTTGTGTACATGCACCAGACACCGGCACCACTCCCCACCCCGGCAACGGAGACCCAACGCCGGACCCCATACCAGACAACCATCCCGCTAAACCCCCCAAAAACTGCCCCAAACCCTTACCAAAGTCACCCATGGTCCCCCCCCCCACCCACCGGGAAACCCTGCGCTAACATGGAGCCCCAAGCAATCTCACCAGGCACCACGGGCGCTGTGACTCCCGCTGCCGTAGATCCTGACTCCCGCCGCATCGACACTTCACCGTCATAGCTCCTGGACGTCGACGGCTGTTCCTCCTGGACCACCTGCACGACCCTCTGCACCAAGCTGGACGGACACCGGGAAGAGACCGCGGCATCTACCACGGCAAGGGGACCTTCATCAACGCTGCTTAGATCTTCTCTGGACCTGCGCTGGTATTCATCTCCACCCAGTGCAGCCCGAGGAACCCGGATGTCATCTAGAAGCCGAGTGGACCGCCCGCTAAAGGAAGGACTGGGCCGATCCACCGATCCTGGTACGGAATCCGGTTGAACTGCCGCAGGGAGCGGGGGAAGGGGCGTCCCGCTCCTCTCAAGGCCCCGCCGTGTATTGGGATTCCTCCCGCGGCGAGAGCGACTCGCGGAAGGCTGAGCGGCCGCTCTCCGCCGCCGAGGGTCCGCAGGGGGACTCCCTACTCGGCGCCGGGCCCGGGGGGTGTTTTCAGGGCTTAGGCGCGCCGGTGGAATACTCTGCCGCGGCCGGGCAGCCCGAACAATGGGGGTAGCCACAGGAGCAGGTGAAACTATACACGCACCAACCTGCTCCTGCAGCCAGCCAGGCCCCCGCACCTCCGCTTCGCGCCGCAGCCTCTCCAGCATCTCCTCCACCGTCATAACAGGCGCCGACATCATACCGTCCGTTTCGCTCCCCTGGCCGCACTGCTCCTGCTTCCGCCTCCTTCCTCTGTCTCCGCTCTGACCGCACCCCCCGTTACCCTAGCAACTCTCGCCTCTGCCCAATCCCGCCCCCACTCACACTTAACCCTTTCCTCACCTGTCCTTCAGGTGATGCACATTTGTGAGCTTCATTACTGCTGAGCTCAGGGCTTCCAGAGCCCGGACAGACAATCTATGAAAAGCATCCTGACTGGGCGGCGGGATCGCGAGCGGCACTAGCACTCTGCAGTCAATGGGACGATTAGCAAGAAGCTGAAAAGTCTGGAGAAGGGCACAGTCGGTATGGAGGGAGCATATGTAATAAACACAGGGATGTGAGCTGCAGGCTTAGCAATAATAGGAATGGAAACTACTATAGGGTAAATAAGTGCTTAGGTGTGAAGTCCTCATTACAGGCGGATTGTGACTGAACCTGAGAGAGAGTGCCTTCATGAACAGAATGCCTGAACTACAGTAAAGACTGACACATGTTGGGGGGGGGGGTCACCGCTTCATCTCTGTAATATATGTCACCGAGTCATGCTCTATGGCTGGATGACTTACCTCCTGCTGTCCTGGGCACTCTGGACCGCTGTTGCCTGGTTCATTACTCGGACCGGCTCTTGGGGGGGGGGGCAAGCTGATGGCACTGGGGATAGTGGAGCGTATGGCACTGGGGATAGTGGAGCTGATGGCACTGGGGATAGTGGAGCTGATGGCACTGGGGATAGTGGAGCTGATGGCACTGGGGATAGTGGAGCTGATGGCACTGGGGATAGTAGAGCTGATGGCACTGGGGATAGTGGAGCGGATGGCACTGGGGGAACGGAGCTGATGGCACTGGGGGAACGGAGCTGATGGCACTGGGGGAACGGAGCTGATGGCACTGGGGGAACGGAGCTGATGGCACTGGGGGATAGTGGATCTGATGGCACTAGGGGGAACTGATGCACTTGGGCTGATCACACGGGGGAACGAAGGCTGTTGGGGACTGATGGCAGGGGGTCTAATGAGTTTTTATAAAGTAAAACAGTCTATTAATTCATTTTTCTCATGAGATTACTCGATTAATCGTAAAAATAATCAGTAGAATACTCGATTACTAAAATGATCGTTTACTGCAGCCCTAACAGTGTTCTCCTCCGTTAAAGAGCAGGCAATTGTCAGGAAGGAACGCTTCCTTCCCAACAATCTCCTGCTCTGTTGCCCTGTGTAAAGCGACCTTAACAGATTAGGTTATCAACTACAATGAGCTGCTTAATGAGAAACAATCTGATATAGAGCAGTGCACAATACCGTTCTGTTTTGGACACTGTATTATGTGCTAAACTGCAAATATTCATGTGCATGAGCCCGAAAAATGAACAAGTAATATTTCTTTTTGGTAGCTGTAGGGTGGGCCCCCCAGTCCGACACTGCTCTGAGTACCGCCTCTGGCACCCGTGCTATAGGTTCGCCAGCACTGTCCTAGCAGTACGCCATAAAAGTCCCTGATAGCATTATCACTTTAATAAATTTCCTTTCAATACACCCCTAGGATACCTATAGAATATAGGGGCACAGGAGAAATGGCACAATTTAGTATTTCAGAAGAAAAAACACAACAATCATTTTTTTAAGAAACACAAAAAAGGTGACATGGTGCGGGCAAGGAGGATCCAGGCGGCCGGGAGCTGCAGGTGATGCACATTTGTGAGCTTCATTACTGCTGAGCTCAGGGCTTCCAGAGCCCGGACAGCACT
This sequence comes from Bufo bufo, assembly GCF_905171765.1. Taxonomy (NCBI): domain Eukaryota; kingdom Metazoa; phylum Chordata; class Amphibia; order Anura; family Bufonidae; genus Bufo; species Bufo bufo. The sequence goes on along the minus strand of NC_053395.1, from coordinate 153,088,856 downwards.
GTCCTAGCAGTACGCCATAAATGTCCCTGATAGCATTATCACTTTAATAAATTTCCTTTCAATACACCCCTAGGATACCTATAGAATATAGGTTCGCCAGCACTGTCCTAGCAGTACGCCATAAATGTCCCTGATAGCATTATTACTTTAATAAATTTCCTTTCAATACACCCCTAGGATACCTATAGAATATAGGGGCACAGGAGAAATGGCACAATTTAGTATTTCAGAAGAAAAAACACAACAATCATTTTTTTAAGAAACACAAAAAAATCTTTATTTATTATAAAATGGTCTTGGATTTCTGTGGCTCTGGCCCTTGCAGTGAGGTGGAGGCTCCTTCTTCACTTTCTCCTGGAATTCTTCCATTGGAGGAGGTTGAGTGTCGCACATCAGGCAGATTTTCAGGGGCCGGAGAGGGTCACACGCAGCTCCCACATTGTATGGAAGAGAAAGAAAATAAAGATTGCCAAAACTATTCCCAAACACGAGGACAAAAGTGGCAAAACTTACCCGATCTGGTCCTGTTCTTCTCGTCAGAGAACCTCTAATGGTTAGAGCCAGCCCGGGAGACTGAGGCTTGGGTCAGTGCGTCACATCACTTTATACCCCATTTTGACATCACAAGTAGGTGAGTCATCTGCCAGGATTCTAATGATGTGACAATAAGTCGCGCAACAAAAAGGGTACAGCTACATTGCGACATCTGTCGAGCGACGATTATGTTGCACTAATGTCACATGACATTTTTTGTAATGATAGTCAGTAGTGTCGCACTGCGACATGCTGCGTCTGCGACCTGACAGTGGCACAGAAAGCCATGGATCTATATCCTTGCAGTACGCCATAAATGACCCTGATGGCAAGATAAGATCCCTTTAATAAATTTCCTCTCTGGAGTTTATTGGTTACCCATCCTTCAAGGGTTCAGCCCTGCACACCCTGAGATACCTCAGGGGTGCAGGAGAAATGGCACTCAATTACTTAGTTAGTAGTTAAAAAAAACAAAAAAAACACAACAATCATATTTTTTAAAGAAACACGCACAAAAAAAAATATTTATTATAAAATGGTCTTGGATGGTCTTGGATAGGCTTGGGTCAGTGTGTCACCTCACTTTATACCCCATTATGACATGACAAGTAGGTGAGTCATCTGCCAGGATTCTAATGATAACATGTCTCAACATGACAGCGGCCATATTGAATGTAATAAGATACAGACTACAGATAATGATTTAACACTTCTTCCATGAAGCTGATTACTTTGTAAAATCACTTCAGAGAATTGGCAAATGCGCTGATTTCCAAACACGTAGCAAATTTTGGACACCGCGTATAACATGAGTTGCGCATTCAGTGACGTTACTACAATTGACTGGACCCCACAGCAAATTTGTTAATGCCCCCCCCCCCCCCCCAGCAACTTCTTTGCAACCCCCACTCCTGTGGCTTTTCAAGATCACGCTCTCAGACTAGGCCCAGCAGCCACGCCATCCGTTTCCTACAGTTCCACTGTGTATAATGTCTTTGTATAATACTGTTGAGGGGGCCCTGACAATAAAATCTTTTAGTCTTCCTCCTGAGGGCCCAAAGCAGCCGCTTCCCCTACTTCGCCTATAGCTATGCTCCTGTCTGGAATAAACACAATGAGAAATTTTGTTTTCAGAATGAGCATTACGTTTTATATGAAGCACCTGTTTCCCTTTTTTTTTTTACATTGAAGTCGGGTAAAGTGGCTAAGATAGGGCACACTTTTTTATTTAATAAATTCCTCCATTGGTGGAGCCCATACTAAGCTTTGCTATTGGGCCCAATGAGATGACTCCAGGTTAACAATGTAAAACTTTATTTTCTTTCTTTTTGACACTTTATACATGGAATTATTTTCTATAAGGACATTTTGGGGAAACTCAATTTGACATGTTGTATTGTGAATTCTGTATGCAGAAATTTTTTTCGTGTCCAAGACCAAACCAACTATGATAGATCTAATTATAGTCAAGTAAAATTGTAGTTGTGCCAATGTTGTACCAGTGTGCAACATTTTTTAAACATATGACACATTAGTAAATCTAGGCCACTGATGTGACTAGCCACCACCACTGGTTTTCTTACAAGAGACCTATACTTTTAGAGGGTAGCATTGTATCCACAAGTTATGTAATAGATATCCACATGTGAGGGTCTGTTCTGATGACAGATTCCGATAGCTAAGTTGATATGCATATAGCAGATTTCTAGACCCCAGTGATACATCCTGAGGTTGCACTAATATGATGTGATTCATTGACTAAAGAGAACTTACCTCTTAATTTTCCTAAAGCAGAAAACGCAGAGACCAGGAAAAGCATTGTGAAATTGAATCAGGAGGTGAGTTCATTGAAATATTAAGTGAAATATCTGTGCTGAACTTTTTGTCCTCTCGTACTAAAACCCAGTTCTGCGCACATTCTAGCATGGCGCTCTGCTTTATTTAAAAATTAAATGATATTTTAACAATGTCTCTATTCATAGCCCTTGATACCTTGTCCGCTTATTAAAAATCTAAACCAAGATCTGAACCATTTATTAACCTGCTATAGACTGGCTTGCAAAATTACAAGTAAATGTATGTATGTATAATAAAAACCACAAGATATAAAGGTTTGAAAGTCTGTGAACTCTTCAAAATTTTCTATATTTCTGCATATATTTGACCTAAAACTACATCAGATTTTCACGCAATTCCAAAAAGTAGATAAAGATAACCAAATCAAACAAATGGGTCAAAAATAATAACCACTGTCATTTATGTATTGAGGAAAATGATCTAATCTATCTGTAAATAGCAAAAGTATGCAAACTTTGGGATTAGCAGATAATTTGAAGGTGATTTTCAGGTGTCAGGTGTTTTCGATCAATGAAATGACCTGTTTTATTTAATGAACAGGGAGCTGTCAAAATCTGGTCTTCACTTCAACAAGTTTGTGGAAGTGTTTTAAGGCACGGGCAAAGGACATTTCTGAGGACCTCAGAGGAAGAGTTGTTTATGCTCATCAGACTGGAAAACCATCTCTAAAGAGATTGGACTCAACAATCCACAGTCAGGCAGATTGTGTACAAATGGAGAAAAATCAAGAACATAATTATGCCTCCTAATTGGTCAACCAACAAAGATCATGCCAAGAGAAAGGCATATAATAGTACCTGTAGTGACAAACGAATCCAAGGTAACCTCTAAGCAGCTAAAGGCCTTTCTCACATTAGCTAATGTTAATGTTCATGGGTCCATCATCAGGAGGACACTGAACAACAATGGGGTCAGATAGCAGGATTTCAAGAAAAAATCTTCTTCTCTCCAAAAAGAACATTGATGCCCATGTGCAGTTTGCTAAAGATCACCTGGACAAACCAGAAAGCTATTAGAACAATGTTTTGTGGATGGATGAGACCAAAATAGAACTTTTTGGTTTAAAATAAAAAGCGTTATGTTTGGGGAAATGAGAACTCTGCATTATTGAAGGGAAAATTAATTTAGGATTATACCAGCAGATCCAAAGTTAAAATGTGGCATCTGTCCGTGGCATCTGTCCGTGAGCTGGATTTCAAAAAAAAGTGGGTCATGCAAGACAATGACACTACACCCACAAGTCTTTCCACCAAAGAATGATTAAAAAGAAGAATAAAGTTAAAATTTTGGAATGGCCAATTTCAAAGTCAAAGTCCTGACCTTATTCTAATAGAAATGTAGAAGGACCTGAAGCTAGCAGTTCATGGGAGGAAACCCACCAACATAACTGAGTTGAGGGTACTGTATGTTCACATGGCTAAAATCTGACACTGATTAAACAGTGGAAAATGGCTGGTTTCTGCTGTTGTATCCCAATTTAAAACTCTATTAGCAGCTTCCCATTGATTTCAGCTACCGATTTTTCTGCTGTACATTTTACCTTGAAGCTGTTTTGTATGAAGAATGGGCTAAAAATCCTCCAAGCCAATTCTTGACTAATCAAGAATTACCAGAAACTTTTAGTTGTAGTTATTGCTGCACAAGGGGGGTCACACCAGATACTGAAAGCAAGGGTTCATACAGTATACTTTTGCCACTCATGGACATGTGATATTGGATCATTTTCTTTATTTAAAAAATGAACAAATCTAATATTTTTGACACATTTGTTTGATTTGGTTATCTTTATCTACTTCTAGCATTTGTATTTGTAAGGTAACGTAGGTCAAATTTATGCAGAAATATAAACAAATCTGAAGGGTTCACAAACTTTCAAGATCCACTGTATATAGGGATAGCCAAATCTAATAAAAAAAAAAAAATAGAAACAGTACCACTCATGTTCAGTGTCTGTGTCTGGCATTGTACCTCAGCACCACTCAATTGATTGACACTAAGCACCAATACTATGGACAAAAGTGGTGTTTATGGAAGAAAGCAGCCCTGGTTTTCTCATGTCATACAACTAATTTAAAGGGGAATTCCCGTGTCACAACCTTATCAATCACCTGATGCTGCTGTTAGGCTGCTGCTCGGGTCCCTGCTCTTTACCACCTTCTCTTCTCTGGTCCCACATGCTGCCAGTGGCTTGGACTGCCCATTTAGCCAGTTACTGCCTGAGGTGGGTGAGCAGTGCAGCCAGTGACTGGCTCAGTATGAAAAACAACTTGTTTTTGATGTTTCAAGCTAGTGAAAAGGAAATGAAGAGGTGCGGAGATCGGAGCAGCGGGGATCAGTAAGCTGAGTACTCCCCATTTGTTATTTTTGCCCTCTCCGACTCCATTTTTGTTAAAATTTTGCATCAGTACCCCTTTATCCCCGTAAGTACTAAGTCTATTTAGACATTAAAGTGGTTATCCAAGTTCTCAAACTGCCCCCCCCATGTGCCGGGCCCCTCACAGGTAATATACTTACCCTGCTCCCTGCGCCGCCCCTGGTCCCCGCACCGCCGATGCTGCTTCTCCCTGTACATGGATAAAAACATCCGGTGTCGGGGGGAGCAACCAATGGGCGGGGATGCTAGGGAGCATTTATCATGTAGAGGAAGTTAATACAAGCCATTTACTAATGTATTGTGATTGTCCATATTGCCTCCTTTGCTGGCTGGATTCATTTTTCCATCTCATTATACACCGCTCATTTCCATGGTTATGACCACCCTGCAACCCATCAGGCCACCACTGATAGATTGCAAGGTGGTCATTACCATGAAAACGAGCAGTGTATAATGTGATGGAAAAATTAATCCAGCCAGCAAAGGAGGCAATATGTACAATCACAATACATTAATAAGTGCCTTGTATTAACTTCCTCTACATGATAAATGCCACTTGCTGAAGTGACACAACCCCCTTAAGGTCCACAGTAATTTTTTTAGTTTTTGCATTGCTGCATTCAACAAGGCTTCACCTTTTTATCTTTCCGTTGCCATTTTGGGATCCAAATTGATTACATTTTATTAACTCTTTCTGGACGTGATGGAAAAAAATGAAATTCTGTCATTGATTTTTGTATTTAACATATGCCTTAGCATAAGTTTTTAATATTCGTTTTGATCAAAATGCATAGGTCCACTCACCAGGTGAAGGTGGCCTCTAATGAGTGGGTCCATACTCAAAATTGGCGCACTGCTACATGACAACCACCTCCGCAGCATTACAACACCTGCAGGCGGCGAGACCCAGCAGTCCAACAACACCCCTGCTGTCAGGCTCAGCTTTGAATATGCATTAATCTTTAATGAAATGTATCATCAGTCATGCCAAATATCTGGGTTCTACAGCTTTTAAGAATTTGAAAGTTGATTAAATATTTTACATGCAGAATGAAATGTGAAGTATGTTTTTCGTCTTAATTAAAGTGGTATTTCCATCTTATTCAGTGCTCCGCAAGACTCCTATAGATTTCAATGGAGTATGTTTAAGTATATGAAGAATGCAGTGTCAAAGAATCATAGAAAAGGGCTCACCAGAAGCCTGTGCATAGTTGAGAGTCCCATTATGATCAGATATTTACTTATATTGTGTCCAGTGGATAATCCATGTATGTGTAAGATGGCAATACCCCTTTAAGAAACAATACAGAGACCATAGAAAATTCTTGGCTGATACACCAGTGCATAGTTGAACATGGTTAATACAATATGCTCCATATTTATTCTTAACATATTGTTGTCTGTGATTTTTTTTTAGATGACCGTCCTTTCTCAACAAGTTACACAGTTAAGTAAGGACCTGAATGAGATGCTTCAGCTTATGAGGCCTGTACTCCTAAACCAGAGCTACATGCAGTCCCCCTCTGTAGGTCTCCTTACACCTACCCTGAATAACACCTACAGCAACAGTAGTGGGTTTTGCAGTGGACAGCAGTCCCAAGTTACCATTCCTAGCCTTGTTGGAACATCCTGTCCTGGTCAAACAAGGGCAGATGTAGCACAACCTGACACGGCTTGGATGGAGGCCTTAAATCAGCCTACCAAGGCTGCCAAGACAGAGAATTCATGCACGAAAAATGTTCACCCTGCCCTTTCTCTGGATTCATTCCTTAGACATTCATGTACTCACCACAGACAGCACAAGAGTTGCAGCCCCATGACTGTGAACCAAACACTGTCTCCTTGCCATAGTCATTTGCCCAGATCACAAATGAACAATGTAAGCCAGGTAATGCACAGTAATTCATCCCCAGTGATGGCTTCTCTTCAACCATCTAACAAGCAAAATGAAGTGCAGAAGTCCAGCCCTAGTTTTACATCCAGCAGATCATTCTGTAGCCCTAAAGATGCCGACCCAATAAAAGACAGAGTGGCCGACCTCTTGGGATTGATGTCACGAGACTATAGAGAGACATCTCCTGCAGCTGTGGAACTGGTCCGCAGTTCTTCTGGAGACTCACAAGGAGACATCATTAGGTTCATAGATGATGAAGGCACCAATGTGTAATGGTGGAAAGATTTTGAAACCAAAGCACTGACCACAGGGATGTTAACCAAAGTGGAGTTCTCCAAGGCTGGACCAAGTTACTGTAGGATACTGTTATCCTGTTGACAAGAGAATGTCTAACTACTGCCAGAGTTCATTCTCACTGCCACAACACTGTTAATGAGGCAACGAGAAAAACTACCCATCACTTTTATTTTGACAAACCTTGCAATTTATAGTGAAACAAAACACTTTCTATTCTAAAGTTGGTTCTTTTGGCTGATAGTTACACTCGCAGCATCATTTTAGCACTTTGTGCACATGGACTTACTGTTTAACAAATTTTACAAGATACTTTTAACTACTATAGATAATTGCTACTTGAGCACTATCAAAAGGGGCTAGACCCAGTACACAAATGGTTAAGGGGAACAAAGCTGTCTACGCGCCTGGAACTTGAGAATTAAAAAAAAGTTTCTTATAGCATGATTTTAACATTGTTAATATTAACACTTATGGTACTTTCACACTTGCGTTAAACTTTTCTGGTATTGAGTTCCGTCCTAGGGGCCCAATACCGGAAAAAAACGGATCAATTTTATCCTAATGCATTCTGAATGGAGAGCAATCCGTTCAGGATGCATCAGGATGTCTTCAGTTCAGTCACTGTACGGTTTTTGGACTGAGAAAATTCCTGAACACTTGCATTATTTTCTATTGAAATGCATTAATGCCGGATCCGGCCCCAAGCATTCCGGAAAAACTGACCCGGTTTTGCGGTCTGTGCGTGCGCAGACCTTTAAAAAATGTGAAAAAGATAAATACCGGATCCGTTTTTCTGAATGGAAACCGGAGAGACGGATCCAGTATTGCAATGCATTTGTGAGACGGATCTGCATCCGGATCCATCTACAAATGGTATCCGTTTGCATACAGATTGCCGGATCCGGCAGGCAGTTCCAACAACGCAAGTGTGAAAGTACCCTTATTAGACAACAGAGTACAAATTTGAGCCAAATATTTTAAAAGGGAACATTTCTGGATGGTTTTAATTTCTTTTGCTTTTTTGAGTAAAAAAAAAAAAGAAGCTTATTTTTCTATATTTGCTACTTGAAGGTTTATACTGAACTTTTTTGTTTTGTTTTTCTTTGTCATTCCAAAGCAGAGAGATTTATTCAACCCTTTCATTGCTAGAGGGGGCTTATAAAGCACACTGATTTGCTACGAGACTGGACCCTCTGGCAGGGAAACACATACAAAATAAAAGGGATCAAATTTAAGGTGCATGCTGTGCAACGCATGGAGCATTTTCTGGGAAGAGGTATACCTGAGCAACTGGAAGAATCTATTTATTTTGCTTTAATAAAGATAATGTATTACAAAAAAAACTTGTGTTTCTTGTTGACATTCAACAGCAATTTTTAAGTATGAAATAAATGTGCTAAGCTCAGCGGTCATCAGCAGCCATGCTTCTTTATGTTTCATCACTTCCAGTAGGTGGACTGCTATTTACCACAGAATTTGGGCATCTTAAATGAGTTTTCCGTTTTGTATCATCCTTTAAAAAAATCACTTATGAAGATAGCTCTAATTTTGTAATGTATTTTTTTTTACCTTTATTGCCCCTATGTTCCATTCTAGGCGGTCATCGCATGACCATGTCCCTGCAGCAGTTACTTGTTTCTTGTGATGTTATGTCCATGGGCAGGACAGTGATGTGTCTATGTAACTAGCTTGGTAAAAGAAGCTTTAAACTAGCTGGGCATTATTAGGGGCAGTGCTGGAACTGTGGTGGAGCAAGGAGAAGTGCATCATGTGTTTGGTTTTGTACAGCAACAGGAAGGGTTACATACAGGATGGAAACAAACCAAAGTAGAAAATGTACCGTATTTTTTACCCTATAAGACGCACCTGCCCATAAAACACACCTAGGTTTTAGAGGAGTAAAATAAGAAAAACATATTTTTCATCAGACCTCAGCTCAGAGCCCCAATCAGACTCCCAATGTTACTCATACCTCAGATCAGACCCCAGTGTAAATACGACTCCCAATCAGACCTCAGCTCAGACCTGCAATGTGAATAACCCCCAATCAGATCTCAGATCAGAGCCCCAATGTGATTGACCCCCAATCAGATCTCAGATCAGGCCCCACTGTGCATAAGACAGCTATTCATACCTCAGATCAGAGCCACAATGTGCATAAGACCCCTATTCATACTTCAGATCAGAGCCACAATGTGCATAAGACCCCTATTCATACTTCAGATCAGAGCCACAATGTGCATAAGACCCCTATTCATACCTCAGATCAGAGCCACAATGTGCATAAGACCCCTATTCAGACCTCAAATCAGACCCCAATGTACATACAGCTCAATAGTATTCGTCCCATAAGATGCACTGACATTTTCCCCTCACTTTGGGGGAAATAAGTGTGTCTTACAGTGCGAAAGATATGGTAAATGAGGTAAGCAACTACATGAGCATATCTGCTAAAAAAAACAAACATATTAATCCTGGAAAACCCCATTAGGTTTGCCGTCATCATGACATTTTTTTGTGCCCAAAAAATTAATCCAAACATGACACCATTAAAAAAAAGATACATTCAAAACTAAGATGGTCCTTCCAAAAAAGGTTACAGAGCATATGTTAGCATGATCAGCCCTATTAAACCAGGCATACTGCCTAGTAGGGTTGGTCACGCTGACTAAAATTATACCTTATTTATGTCTGTATGATGACTGAGATAACTGCATTTTTATTAAACACACTAATAAGCTAGTTGGAGCACCAAGGGGCCAGCCGTTGTAGGCTGTATATCAGCCGTCATCATCATCAGAGTTGAGGGCTGATAGAATATTTAGGTACTTAGAGGGTGAATTATCTTCTCCTTATGCCTGTTTTTTTGGTGTAAAAAAATAGTTGCAAACTCTGGGTTTGCAACTTTTGTTGTTACACTTTTGTGATAAAATTTTGTTGCAACTGGTTGCACTCCGACACTTTGTGAAAAGAGAAAACATTCACCCCAGTTTTCTGCTGTAGACTTAGGGCTCTTTCACACTTGCGTTGTTGTGTTCCGGCATAGAGTTCCGTCGTCGGGGCTCTATGCCGGAAGAATCCTGATCAGGATTATCCCCATGCATTCTGAATGGAGAGAAATCCGTTCAGGATGCATCAGGATGCCTTCAGTTCCGGAACGGAACGTTTTTTGGCCGGAGAAAATACCGCAGCATGCTGCACTTTTTGCTCCGGCCAAAAACCCTGAACACTTGCCGCAAGGCCGGATCCGGAATTAATGCCCATTGAAAGGCATTAATCCGGATCCGGCCTTAAGCTAAACGTCGTTTCGGCGCATTACCGGATCCGACGTTTAGCTTTTTCTGAATGGTTACCATGGCTTCCAGGACGCTAAAGTCCTGGTTGCCCTGGTAAAGTGTAGTGGGGAGCGGGGGAGCAGTATACTTACCGTCCGTGCGGCTCCCGGGGCGCTTCAGAGTGACGTCAGGGCGCCCCACGCGCATGGATGACGTGATCGCATGGATCACGTCCTCCATGTGCATGGGGCGCTCTGATGTCATTCTGGAGCGCCCCGGGAGCCGCACGGACTGTAAGTATACCGCTCCCCCGCTCCCCGCTCCTACTATGGCAGCCAGGACTTTAATAGCGTCCTGGCTGCCATAGTAACACTGAACGCATTTTGAAGACGGATCCGTCTTCAAATGCTTTCAGTTCACTTGCGTTGTTACGGATCCGGCGGGCACCTCCGGCAAATGGAGTGCACGACGGATCGGGACAACGCAAGTGTGAAAGAGGCCTAAGACTGAAATCTACGCCAGCTGAGCTAGATTTCAATTAGAAGCATGGACTACCAGATGCATTTAACTTATGAAGCGGCACACACCTTGTGTATCCTCCAGCGGCTCAGGAGATATCAAAACCGCCATGGCATATTTCGGTCTCGATAAATCTCCCCAATAATGCTCAAAATGACAGAGTAGATTAGACACAGTCTTCTGAAGAGGTTTCACTGTATTGTCACTGTATTTTTTCAGATTACCAACACAAACACCCATTGTGCTCCTGTTGGATTGTTTCTTTAAGTTCCTTGCTACTATTAAATGATGTTAAGTTGTACAAACAGAAGTTATTTCAGACGTATAAGTAACAAGTTGCCGCTGAGCTCCTGTTCTCTCGGTCTCAAGCTATAGCATTGAGCTAAATGCAGTCATTACAACAAACTGATTTAAGAAGACTCGGAAAATTCCCTCGGGGCAAAATGCTTGGCTGCTTTTTCTCCTCTATTTATTTTAATACGAATCTCCCAGAGAGCTGGAGATTGACAGGATACAATGTGAGGTGAAGAAATTAGCCTTATTTAACCAATATCCACTTTGAAGGTGTCAGACAGGTCTGTGCTGAGTGGCTGAGAGACAGTTACTAATTTAGATTTTAATTACTCTAGCGCTCCGAGGATCTTTATTGCTTTTTCTAATGCGTTTTGTAAACGTGTGCTTGATGGTCACATACTCTACACAGTTTTGATTTTCATAGTTTCATGGTGAATCTGCAAGAAAACAATCATGGCATGCTGATCTTCATATTGAGTGATATAGGAATGCTCGTTGGAAGAATAAGGCTGCACACACAGTCTGAATGGGTCTGTAATGAAGATCCATAAAGACTTTACTGCAGATTTACTCATCCTAAAGACGGCGTTTAGACCTGCACCAGATTTATCACGGTGACTCAAGCTGGATGATAACTCTGTTGCAAGTATAGACTCTTTTCTCTGACTCTATACCAACTGTGGGTTGGTCACTTTAAGACCGGTTTTTATACTAGAATTGTGGCACAATTTTGAAACAAAATGTGCATTTATGCCATGCTTCCTTTCCTACAAAGCTCTGCCTTCTTCCCACTAAGCACCCCCCTTATTGAATGTCAGGAAAAAAGTGTAGAAACCCTAGCTGCAACAAATTGTTCCACTTATTAGACAGATTAATGGCACAGACGCATTATTAAATCTCAGCCTGTCCTCTCATACAGTCTTTGCTCATGGTAATTCCATGAGCATTTGGACTTGTTCATTCACAAGGTGGATGGCTCCTTTAATCTCAATCTGTGCTCTCAATAGATAAAAAATGTCGGTACTTTATGCAAAAGGCTAAGTACTAAGCATTTCTAAGTATGTAAGAAAAACATAGTAGCACATATTCTGTATTTAAAGGCTATGTACACTTTTGGGGGCAATTTTTTAAGATTGCATCTTATTCATTTTGGGCTAATATATAATTTTTTTCAATTGGTCTTTATTAAAAATATTGAGTTGTTCTGTCACAAAGAGTTAACAGTTTTTTCTAGCTGAGATAAGGAGCCAGTCCGCTGAGCTGCCTGATGGAACAGAGTGAAAATTCAGATCCTGCTACTAGAGAAACTCCAGGCTGCAGATAGACAGTGGTTAATTTTTTTTTAATAAAAAGCTATTAAAAAAAAGATTTTTAGCTCAAATTGAGTACAATGCAATAGTAAAAAAAATGCCCCCAAAGGTGTACATAACCTTTAATTATAAGTAATCATGCGCTTAAATATTCATGTGCTTAATAGGGATTAGTTTACAGTGTTTTTTAACATGAATAAAAGTATAAATAATAATTGTGTCTGCTGAGGTCCACAGACAACTTGACATAAGCAAGGATCCAGGATGCTGGTTTCTATGGTGATATTAAATGTGACTGAATGAGGTTACCTGCCCCCCACCTCTTGGATGGTCCTCCAATAGGATGCCTTTATATTAGAATAATTGATTCTGATAGGGAGGGGTGGCAGGTCAGAACCAGAAGAGGAGTTGGCCTCTCTTAAAAGCTAGACTAAAACCATTGCCCTATGGCTATGCATTTGGTTGCGCTTGATGCTGATAACAATGACCACTGATGAAATATTGCTATGCTTAAACGCGTAGGATCACAGCAGGAGACGGAGAAGAAGCAGGAGTAGTTAGGTCAGTGAACCATGACGGCTGTCCTATTCTATTGCCTTTCTATGAAGACCTGCATATAGCTCCCGTATTAGAAAAACATTATTACAAAGTGGTGGTTTTAAAGGGATTGTACGGGCTTTGATATTGATGAGCTATCTTCAGGATAGGTCATCAATATCAGATCGGTATGGCCCCCCCCCTTCCCGATCAGCTGTATTAGGTTTTCTGACATTTTTATTGATGATCGATGGCGGTCCAACACCCGGGACCCCTGCCGATCAGCTGTTTGAGAAGGCACCAGCGGTTGCTCGTCTCTGCTCACAAAGAGCCATCCATTTGATAGCAGATGTGCTTGGTATCACTGCGCCTAAGCCATGTGACCAAGGAAGCACCAGAGCCTTCTCAAACAGATGATTGGCAGGGAACTCGAGTGTTGGACCTTCACTGATCAGATTACTGATGACCTGTTTGGAGGATAGGTCATCAGCAAAAATGTCTTTTAAACACAAATATTTTATTTTTTATGCTCCCAGATACCACCTACTCAGTATTCAAATAATAACACATCCCCCATAACCATCCCTGACCCCAAGATTATAATAAAATTACACAAGACCGCACATAATATGACCAGACATATAATAACTGTACATGTGTAAATGATACATGGTGCATACATGCTGGAATTCATTTGTATTGCAGTTGTTTAATATTACTAGGAAACAGAACTGTAGATTGTCCACCTCTTACCTCATCCACTTCAATAATCTAGTGCTGTTCAGTTACTCTGAACTAAAACGCCACATATATTGGTGTAATGAATAGACTTCTTGTCCAGGGATTTTGCACTGGCTCGACAACTCCACCTGCAGGGCAAATACAATACCGCGCACAGTTCTGACAGTATTATGAATTAGCATTGCAGTACCTGGTGGCTGATCAGATCACCTGTTCTTTCAATGCAGAACATAATCACCTCCGCCTTACACGTCCGTAAAGCAAGCTTCCTCTGCACTTGGCATATTATTTGCACAGCTTTGGGTTGGGATGGCTACTGTCTATGATGGCACTGTGTGCCCAAACATCTCAGCAAACGCCTAATGAAACATTTTGCTGCATGCAGCTTAAGCTATTGCACAGAATTAACAATCGCAGACATAAAACGGTTGTTACTATCTATTTACAAGACAGCTGAAAGTCACATATCAAACACACATTTGAGACTTTAACCCTTTCCCTGCTAAGTGGCCAATTTTCACACATCTGACATGCATCAATAAAACCCAACTTCTGATATAAAAATAACAATTATACGGTCATGCCTATTTTCTAAAGGTAGACATCTGGAATATTGTGAAACATCCACTGCAACTTTACACTAATGGGCACCTTCATGCGATTTTGCAACAAATCCGACTATTTGTTAAAGAAAAAAAAGTATCCTACAGAGATACTGTAAGTGCTGTGCCTAATGAAGGAGCGGGTTCTGCTCTGAAACACGTCGTCTTTGAGGATGTCTTTATTTTTAAAAGTGACAGATTTGAAACGTCTCTAGATGATTTCTTTCCTTAAGCAGCTCCAAAATCAAGATTCACTTGAGCATTCTGGTTGGATCATCAGCAGCAGCAGCTTGATATACAGGTGAAACTCGAGAAATTAGAATATCGTGCAAAGGTCCATTTATTTCAGTAATGCAAATTAAAAGGAATTGCATTAATGCAGCTTAAAATTTGAATTTTGTGAAAAGGTCCAATATTCTAGGCTCAAAGTCACACTCTAGTCAGCTAATAATCCATACCCCCTGAGCAAAGGGTACCTCAAAATTGTGACTTTGGGGTTTCATAAGCTGTAAGCCATAATCATCCAAATTATAACAAATAAAGGCTTGAATATCTCGCTTTGCCTGTAATGAGTCTATCTCATATGTTAGTTTCACCTTTTAAGTTGCATTACTGAAATAAATGAACTTTGCACGATATTCTAATTTTTTGAGTTTCACCTGTACATGCCTAAAATGGTTTAGCTCTCATGTAGTGTAAGTCCTCCAGGTAAGCACCCACATCCTGAATCACTAAGGCCTCTTTCACACTTGCGTTGTTGGGATCCGGCATGCACTTCCGTTGCCGGAGGTGCCTGCCGGATCCGGAAAAACGCAAGTGTACTGAAAGCATTTGAAGACGGAACCGTCTTCCAAATGCTTTCAGTGTTACTATGGCACCCAGGACGCTATTAAAGTCCTGGTTGCCATAGTAGGAGTGGGGAGCGGGGGAGCAGTATACTTACAGTCCGTGCGGCTCCCGGGGCGCTCCAGAATGACGTCAGAGCGCCCCATGCGCATGGATGACGTGATCCATGCGATCACGTGATCCATGCGCTTGGGGCGCCCTGACGTCACTCTGGAGCGCCCGGGGAGCCGCACGGACGGTAAGTACACTGCTCCCCGCTCCCCACTACACTTACCATGGCTGTCAGGACTTTAGCGTCCCGGCAGCCATGGTAACCACTCTGAAAAAGCTAAATGTCGGCTCCGGCAATGCGCCGAAACGACGTTTAGCTTAAGGCCGGATCCGGATCAATGCCTTCCAATGGGCATTAATTCCGGATCCGGCCTTGCGGCAAGTGTTCCGGATTTTTGGCCGGAGCAAAAAGCGCAGCATGCTGCGGTATTTTCTCCGGCCAACAAACGTTCCGTACCGGAACTGAAGACATCCTGATGCATCCTGAACGGATTTCTCTCCATTCAGAATGCATTAGGATAATCCTGATCAGGATTCTTCCGGCATAGAGCCCCGACGACGGAACTCTATGCCGGAAGAAAAGAACGCAGGTGTGAAAGAGCCCTAACCAAATGGATTTCTTTAGGCAACTTGTCCTATTAAGTGCTTTCTGTCTTACACTCATAGATTTCCATAGTTTACACATTCGCACAACCAGAGATGAGCGAATCGAAGTTGAGAAAGTGGAATTCGATCCGAATTTCAGGAAAAATTCTATTCGCATTGAGGCCGAATTTCCTCATGCTTCGTGGTAACGAATCGCATATTTTCCTAAAATGGACATGGAGCAAAGAACTCTGGGAACGAGGGATCACCCACAATGCCATTCACGCAGCCCATCAGCAGCCAGCCAGCCCTGTGATGTCACAGCCCTATAAATAGCCTCAGCCATCTTGGATTCTGCCATTTTCCAGTGTACTTAGTGCAGAGAGACGTCAGCAGGCGCTAGGGACAGTGGTAGAAAATACTTTACTGTGCTGAAAAAACTATTTAGAAGTTTAGGGAAAGATTATTCTTCGTGTAGGGAAAGGATAGGGAGGAATCATCTACACTATAAAAGGAGAACAGGGTTTATTTAATAGGGGAGTATATAGCCTGGGTAATAGGAGTGATTCTATTACACCTTGCTGCACTAACTGGGGATCCAAATTGCACTAAATGATAGCTCAGTAATTCCAGCAAACATTGCTTGTTATTGGGGTGCAAGTGCTGTGTGATACAGCCATTTATTAGCCATGTAATAATAGGAAATTTACGTACGTCCTATTAGCCATTTTGTGGTGAATTTTGATTGTTATACTTTTTTTAGGGGGTGTATTAATAGGAAAAAGAATACATCTTAATTGCCGTTCTGCGGTGAAGTTACATTGTACTAAAGCCATTTACGTGGTGTATTTATAGGAAACATACGTACGTCATATTAGCTGTTCTGTGGGGAATTTTGATTTTTATACTATTTTTTGCCGTTCTTTGGTGAAGTTACATTGTACTACAGCCATTTACGGGGTAATCAAAAGCTTTGAGAAAAGGCAGCTCTCACCTGCTTCACTTGTTAGGAGCACGGATACAGCCATAGATGAACTGAAGAAAAAGGTGCAAGGTCCAGCTCCATATAACAAGTAATCCTTTATTTTATGCGGTATAAAAATCCAAACAGATGCAAAGTAAACGGTCTACGTGTTTCAGACCACGCTATACCAGTCCTTACTCATGACAAACATTACAAAAACTTCCTACTTCCTATATACCCCTATGACACAAATCCCTAGGGATTGCAACATCAAGTGATCTCCAAAGTACGAAAGTAAAAAATGAACAGAAGATTCCCATTAAAAAACCAAAGACATATTCATCATCATAAAAACGTACTTGCTGCAAGCAATTTGTCAGTAATATTGCAGGATCAGATCATGTTTTTTATTCAAACATCCAGAAAGCTTCTCTATGGAGAAGCTTTCTTCTGTGATCTCCACCTCTTGCAGGTGGAGTAACTCTTTCCGCTACCTTGGACTATTAGCGCCGCCGTATCACCCTCATGAACTGTTGCAAAATGTAAACTGGCTGCAGAGACATTACAGGTCTTGTAGTGCGGCACATCTGAAATATGTTTATGCACTAGAGTTTTTATCCGATTAGTTGTGCAGCCCAAATATTGTAGTGAGCAAATTGTGCATGTAATTACATAAATAGCAAATTTTGCATTGCAATTTATGTAAGATTTAACCTCATGGCATTTGCCATAGATTTAAAGGTCTTGTTCACACTCATGTGGTCACAGCAGATACATCTCGCATGGCCACATTTATAACTACCTTTACATGTGAGCCACATGGGTTTAATATCGGGACGATCCCAAAACATGCTGGGGCTGATCATCTGCCCCAAAGTGGGAGCTTTGTGAGCCGCACATCTAATACCTCCTGTCACCAATCCAGTCCATTCTTTATCGTAACTTAATACCTGGAGGTGTTGTTTCACTATCTTACATATTTCCCTATATTTCTCACTATATTTGGTGGTGAAAGTCACTGCATTTAGCTTGGACATATTCACACGATCTTTCCTTTTATATGGATTTTGTTTTGTGGGAAAAACAAGAGTTTTCCGGTCCAAGGATAATGCCCAATTTTTTGCTCCCTGCATTTTTTGTGTACCATACGATCTCTTACTCAGTCTGCTATCAATGTCGTCTGCCTCCTGTAGAAAAGTTTTTTTACTAGAGAAAGTATGTCTAGCTCTTATCATTTCCCCTTTGGGTATATTCCGAATTACATGTGGGGGGTGGCAAGAAGTAGCCAGGAGAATGGTATTACCCGCTGTTTCTTTCCTGAAGGTGGATGTACAGACTCTAGATCCTGTTATATCACCCTTCAGACTCAAATCCAAGACGTTAACAGAAGACGATTCATGTTGCAAGCTAAATGACAAAGACTAAATGCACTGATTCAGATAGAGAAAATGATGGTATGTCCGCCACATCGCCCTGACCAAACAAACAGCAGGTTGTCGATGTAGCGTCCATACCACCGAATATCCTGAATAAAAGGGTGTGAATCGATGAAAAGAAAGTATCTCTCCCACCATGCCATAAAAATATTTGCTATGGAGGGAGACAACCTAGCCCCCATCAACACGCCTAAAATCTGCAAGTAAAAATGATCATTGAACATGAAAAAATTATGTTTAAGCAGGAAATCTACCACCAACGTAATGAATTCCTGAAGTACAAAAGTGTAGTCACTATAGGTTTTAATGAACCATTGTAAAGCCACCAGCGCAATATTGTCTGGTATGTTTGTATACATAGACACCACGTCAGCCGCAATCCATGTATAATTGCTACACCACTTGAAATCAGCAAAGGATTGCAAGACCGATCTGGTGTCCTTGAAATAGCCAGCGATTAAGGGGACCAGAGGCTGAAGGAGAGAATCCACCCATTCAGAAAGCCTCTTTGAATATGAGCCGATTCCGGCTACAATTGGCCTAATAGAGGGTGGAAACACCCCTTTGTGGACTTTAGGCCGTGAATTTTGATTGTTACATTTTTTTGGGGGGTGTATTAATAGGAAAAAGAATACGTCTTAATTGTCGTTCTGCAGTGTAGTTACATTGTACTACAGCCATTTACAGGGTATCAGGTGCACCTATTGCCACCCACCATCTTCAGCTGGTACTGGTATTGCCCCCCACCTCACCACTATGTCACTGGGCCACTCTGTGGTCTCCTCATGCTGCTGCCACCTCACCACTCTGTGGTCTCCTCATGCTGCTGCCAGCTCACCACTATGTCACTGGGCCACTCTGTGGTCTCCTCATGCTGCTGCCAGCTCACCATTATGTCACTGGGCCACTCTATGGTCTCCTCAAGCTGCTGCCACCTCACCGTCCTGTGGTCTCCTTATGCTGCTACTTCACCACTATGTAACTGAGCCACTCTGTGGTCTCCTCATGCTGCTGCTACCTCACCACTATGTCACTGGGCCACTCTGTGGTCTCCTCATGCTGCCGCTACCTCACCACTCTGTCACTGGGCCACTCTGTAGACTTTTCATGCTGTTCCCTCTCTCCCCACACCATGACCACTGTTTTGCCTTTTTAGCCTGGATGACATCACCATTTATTTGACCCTTTTTCTAATCTGTCAGAAGCAAGGAAAAATGAGACACACAACAGATCCTGTCTATGTAGCAGCTGTAAGGCCTGTATGACATGGTCACTATTTTGCATCAGAATTTGCTTATGATTTGGTAGCCAAAAGCACGAGTGTATACAAAACACAGAAGACATACAAATATTCCATTCACGTGTCATCCGTTTTGGATCCACTCCTGTTTTTTTTTTTTTTGGGCTTTAGCAATACTGATGGATTACTGACCAAATGTTGACAGAGTGAAGGCGAATGCTCAACAGACAGGATCCGTTTTTTTGGGGGTTATTGTTCTGACGAATCAGAGGAATGGCAAAATGATCAGTGATGTCAACACAAACGTACTGCTGACACCCTCTCCACTCTGTCAGGGGGCTCTACTTGTATAAAAGTGTTTAATAGAACAGGTTCTGCAGAAATCTATGTGGAATCAGCTGACGACGGTGTAAAAGGAGTGCGTTCTTTCACACTATAGTAGGATCTTGGGCCCCTGCTATCACAGCAGACTCCCTATGCGTGTTTCTGCAAAGCACAGTGTTCTACACCACTATACAGGCTCTCTGCAGCCAGGAAATAGCTGTTTTTTAACGAGATTCACCACAAAGAAATTTGGATCAAATCTTTTTGGAAAATTTGGCGAACAGACCAAATCGCATTTTTGAGAAATTCGTTCATCTCGAGCAACAACCTTTGTGCAACTTTGCATCGGTTTGTTTTTTAATTGCATGCAAATTCAATATCATTATAAAAGGGACCACAGCAGGCTCCAAACAAATTAAACCTCTATCCCAAAATATAAGTGCTATGTGCATAGATCTCTTACATAACACATATACCCTGTCTTCATGCATAAGTCCAGAAATCAAGTCAAAATTGCATGAAGACAAAACCAGATTTTTCCTAATCCTTTTTTTTGCACAAACAAAACCAACATATAGTTCGAAAAAAGACACTATGAACAATGTAAGAAATGTTTAAACTTATGACCGGGTATGGGCACATGGGCGGAAATGCGGCAGATATTCTGCAAGTGGATGAGATAAAAAAAAAAAAAAAAAAAAAAGAAGTCATCCACACGCTGCCTACAATGTCTGCAACAAATCAGTACATAACATGATGACAGGGTATATGTGTTATGTAGATCAGTGGTCCCCAACCCTTTTTGCACCAAGGACAGGTTTCATGCACGACAGGGACTGGGGATGGGAGGGTGGTGGTGGAGCTACGCGCATAAGAAAACATAAGGTGCATTAAAATATATAACACTATGTATGAGGTGGCTGGGGCGCCATGGTGACATTATACTGTATGGGGTGGGCCAAATGGTGACATTATACTGCATGGGGCAACATCCCCCCCCCCCCCCCATACAATATCTATTCAGTGTCTGCATGGCATAAATAGCTGAGGGCTTGCTGGGCTTTGTAGTGCACTTCGGGCCATAGGTTGCTTCTTTAACTAACTTATTGTATGATGCAAACACAAAGCATCACCGCAGTAACAGTGACAACCCCATGACAGCAGCTAGGGCCCACGCAGCACACAGGGTCATGCACTGCAGGTAGTCACCAGCCCGAGTAATGTACAGCAAGCCACACTAACCTCAAAACACTACACTTCCGACTGTGCTAAGCCCCACCCCCAATCCATTTATAGCCAATTAGCATTTGTCTTACCACTAACCAATCAGCGGGCCTGTTATAGCTGCTGTCACATCAGGTGTACATGAAAGAAGCACTGGGATTGGCTGGGAGCACCTGCCTGACGGATTGTCATACTGGTATGTAGATTGCCAGCTCCTGCATTTCTCCTTGTCTGTATTGCCGCGGCCGGCAAACAATCATCCAGGGCCTGGTCCTGGGTTGGGGACCACTGGTCTAGATTTTAAATCTGCCGCATGTCAATTCATGCTGCGGATTTCACCCTGTGCAATGCAGAGGATGATATCCGAAGCCAAATCCATATGAGGCCTTACCCATAGGGCTCATTCACATGACCATATGAATGGGTCCGCATCCATTCTGCAATATTTCAATGGGGCTGCAAAAGATGCAGAGAGCACATCATGTGCTGTCCGCATCCGTTGTTCTCTTCCCACGGCCCCGCAAAAAGATAGAGCAATTCCTATTCTTGTCCGCAATTACATTTCTACAATGGGCTGCCAGTTCCCTTCCGCAAATCGCAGAATGCACACGGGCGCGGTCGTGTGAATGCGTCCTTACCTTGCGTTTCACCACAAATTGGCCAAAAGTTTAGGTTTGTGACTAGAATGGTTACTGAGACACCAACTTATATAAAAAAAATACATACAAACTGTTCATACATACTACACTTCTACATTTACTGGCACAGGTGTTCATGAAAGCAGACAATATGCATATAATTTCCCATTCCCCATATAGGAACACTGGTCGCATATCAAACCCTACTCTATAGCCACTAATGAGTTAAATTCCCTCACACAGATTTATTTTTTCTTTGTGGAAATAGTTGAACATGATTGTTCATGGTGGTTACAGAAGCTGTCACATGGGTTTATATAAAAATCTGATACAGACTGGGATAAGAATAGTGTGTGAATTGAAAGCTAAGATTCTAAGCTAGTCCTTACAGGTGCACCTCAATAAATTAGAATATCATCGAAAAGTTTATTTCAGTAATTCAATTCAAAAAGTGAAACATATATAGATTCATTACACACAGGGTGATCTACTTCAAGCGTTTATTTCTTTGAATATTGATGATTATGGCTTACAGCTAATGGAAACCCAATTAGAATATTGTGAATTTGCTCAATATTGTAGACTCATCGTGTCACACTCTAATCAACTAATCAGCACAAACACCTGCAATGGTTTCCTAAGCCTTTAAATGGTCCCTCAGTCTGGTTCAGAAGACTACTCAATCATGGGGAAAACTGCTGACTCGACAGTTGTCCAAAAGACAGTCTTTGACACCCTCCACATGGAAGGTAAGCCACAAAAAGTCATTGCTAAAGTAGCGGGCTATTTACGGAGTGCAATATCCAAACATATTAATGGAGAGTTGAGTGGAAGGAAAATGTGTGGTAGAAAAAGGTGCACAAGCAACAGGGATACCCACAGCCTTGAAAGGATTGTCAAGAAAAGGCTAAGAATTTGGAGGAGATACACGAGGAGTGGACTGCAGCTGGAGTCAGTCATATTCAAGACAGGGGCTACAAGTCTCGCATTCCTTGTGTCAAGCCACTCATGAGAACATCAGGGCTTATCTGGGCTAAGGAGAAAAAAGACTGGACTGTTGCTCAGTGGTCCAAAATCCTGTTTTCATTTGGAAATCAAGGTCCTAGAGTCTGGAGGAAGAGGGGAGAGGCACAGAATCCAAGTTGCTGAAGCCCAGTGTAAAGTTTCAACAGTCAGTGATGGTTTGGGGAGCCATGTCATGTGCTGGTGTTGATCCACTGTGTTATATCAAGTCCAAAGTCAGAGCAGACATCTACTAGGAAATGTTTTTGAGAACTTCATGCTTCCCTCTGCTGACAAACTTTATGGAGATGCCAGCTTCATTTTACAGCAGGACTAGGGTTGCCAACCAGAATTTTTCTTTTTTTATGGATAACTTAAGCTACATTCACAGCTGCATTTTCCTTTACGGTTTTGAGATCTGGCATAGGATCTCAAAACCGTTGGAAAACACTTCAGTTTTGTCCCCATTCATTGTTAATGGGTCAAAACTGAACAAACCAGGACAGAAACTGAACGTTCCAGATCCGGGACCAAAATCCATGTAAATCAATGGTGCCAGATCCAGCATGTTCATTTTCAATATAATACAACCGGATCCGTTCTGAATGGATGCAGCCAGTTGTATTATTCAAACTGCTGCATTTTTGCTGTGGTTTTGAGATCCCATGCCGGATCTCAAAACCTGACAACAAAAACATGTGAAAGCCTCATCCCAAAATCACACATTTTTTTATGGACAAATTGGAAAACCATAATTAAATATATAGATTATAAGTAATACATTTCCATAGCTCAATATACTGATAATTAGTTGGTACCAGCATTTACTGGGAGTGTCAAATTACGATAATTACCACCAAAATAATATAGTCATAAACCACCAGCATCAAGAAAATCATGGACATATCCATTTATTTTTTTTGCATATTTTTACAGACTGTTCAGAAATTTATGGATGGTTCGCAACCCTGAGCAGAACTTGGCACCAGTTCACACTGCTGAAAGTACCAATACCTGGTTTAATAACCACTGTATCAGTGTCCTTCATTGGCTAGCAAACTCGCCTGACCTAAACTCCATAGAGATTCTATGGGGTATTAGCAAGAGGAACCGGTAGATGAGAGACACCAGACCCAACAATGCAGACGACCTGAAGGCTGCTATCAAAGCACCTGGGCTTCCATAATACCTCAGCAGCGCCACAGGCTGATCGTCTCCTTGCCACGCTGCATTGATGCAGTAATTTATGCAAAAGGAGCTCTGACCAAGTATTAAATGCATATACTGTCCATACTTTTCAGTATTTCAACATTTCTGTATTAAAAATCATTTTTTAAATTGGTTCTATATAATCAAATTTTCTGAGATACTAAAATTTGGGGTTTCATTAGCTGTAAGCCATAATCATCAATTAAAGAAATAAATTCTTGAAATAGATCACTGTGTGTAATGAATCTATATAGGAGTTTAATTTTTTTAACTGAATTATTGAAATTAATGAATTTTTTGATGATATTCTAATTTATTGAGATGCACCTGTATAGTCTAGGTCAGGGGTCAGCAACCTCCGGTACTCAAGATGTAGTGATCAAAAGATGTATTTTCAAAAATGCTTTTACTGTGTAAAACTTAACAAAAATTAAAAATATATTAGGTATTGCTGCGTCCGTAACAACTTGCTCTATAAAAAAAAAATATCACATGCCCTACCCAAAAATTGTACCAATAAAAAAAGTCAGCTCTTCCCGCAAAAAACGAGCCCTGATTATCAGAAAAATTTTAAAAAATATGGCTTTCTAAAAATTGAGACACAAAAACGTGTTGTTTTTTCTTTCAAAAATGCTTTTTTACGAAACAAAAAAATAAAAATATACATATTTGGTATCGCGTCCATAACGAGCTGCTCTATAAAAATAAAACATGACTGATCCTGGCAAATACAGTAAAAAAAAAAAAAACTGTGCCATTTTTGGGTTAACCTTGCCTCACAAAAAGCATAATATTAAGTGATCAAAAAATTATTTGTACCCCAAAATAGTACCAATAAAACTGTCACCTTATCCTGCAGTTTCCAAAATGGGGTTACTTTATGGGAGTTTGTACTGTAGGGGAGCCTACAATATGGTGCTCTTTTCCATCTGAGTCCTGCGTTGTGTCTATACAGCAGTTTACGACCACATACGGGGTATTTCTGTAAACTGCAGAATCAAGGTAATAAATATTGAGTTTTGTTTGGCTGTTAACCCTTGAGGTGTTACAGAAAAAATTAATTAAATTGGAAAATCTGCAAAAAAAAAGTGAAATTTTGAAATTTCACCTCCATTTTCCTTTAATTCTTGTAGAACACCTAAAGGGTAGACAAAGTTTGTAAAAAACTGTTTTGAATAACTTGAGGGGTGTAGTTTCTAAAATTGGGTTATTTATGGGTGGTTTCTACTATGTAAGCCCCACAAAGTGACTTCATAATTGAGCTGGTCCTTAAAGTGGGTTTTGGAAACTTTCTTAAAAAGTTTAAGACTTGCTTGTAAAATTCTAAGCTTTCTCACATCTTAAAAAAATAAAATTACATTAGCAAAATGATGCAAACATAAAGAAGACATATGGGGAATGTAAAGTAATAACTATTTTATGAGGTATCAGAGAAATTCAGATTTCAAAAATTGTGAATTTTTCAAAATTTTCTGTAAATTTTGGATTTGTTTTTCATAAATAAAAGGTAAAACATATTGACTCAAATTTACCACTAACATGAAGTACAATGTGTCATAAGAAAACAATCTCAGAATGGCTTGGATACGTAAAAGCATTCCAGAGTTATTATCACATGGCATGTCAGATTTACACGTGTGTGCCCCGTGCTGTACACTGCGTGCAGAATTATTAGGCAAATGAGTATTTTGACCACATCATCCTCTTTTTGCATGTTGTCTTACTCCAAGCTGTATAGGCTCGAAAGCCTACTACCAATTAAGCATATTTGGTGATGTGCATCTCTGTAATGAGAAGGGGTGTGGTCTAATGACATCAACACCCTATATTAGGTGTGCATAATTATTAGGCAACTTCCTTTCCTTTGGCAAAATGGGTCAAAAGAAGGACTTGACAGGCTCAGAAAAGTCAAAAATAGTGAGATATCTTGCAGAGGGATGCAGCACTCTTAAAATTGCAAAGCTTCTGAAGCGTGATCATCGAACAATCAAGCGTTTCATTCAAAATAGTCAACAGGGTCGCAAGAAGCGTGTGGAAAAACCAAGGCGCAAAATAACTGCCCATGAACTGAGAAAAGTCAAGCGTGCAGCTGCCAAGATGCCACTTGCCACCAGTTTGGCCATATTTCAGAGCTGCAACATCACTGGAGTGCCCAAAAGCACAAGGTGTGCAATACTCAGAGACATGGCCAAGGTAAGAAAGGCTGAAAGACGACCACCACTGAACAAGACACACAAGCTGAAACGTCAAGACTGGGCCAAGAAATATCTCAAGACTGATTTTTCTAAGGTTTTATGGACTGATGAAATGAAAGTGAGTCTTGATGGGCCAGATGGATGGGCCCGTGGCTGGATTTGTAAAGGGCAGAGAGCTCCAGTCCGACTCAGACGCCAGCAAGGTGGAGGTGGAGTACTGGTTTGGGCTGGTATCATCAAAGATGAGCTTGTGGAGCCTTTTCGGGTTGAGGATGGAGTCAAGCTCAACTCCCAGTCCTACTGCCAGTTTTTGGAAGACACCTTCTTCAAGCAGTGGTACAGGAAGAAGTCTGCATCCTTCAAGAAAAACATGATTTTCATGCAGGACAATGCTCCATCACACGCGTCCAAGTACTCCACAGCGTGGCTGGCAAGAAAGGGTATAAAAGAAGAAAATCTAATGACATGGCCTCCTTGTTCACCTGATCTGAACCCCATTGAGAACCTGTGGTCCATCATCAAATGTGAGATTTACAAGGAGGGAAAACAGTACACCTCTCTGAACAGTGTCTGGGAGGCTGTGGTTGCTGCTGCACGCAATGTTGATGGTGAACAGATCAAAACACTGACAGAATCCATGGATGGCAGGCTTTTGAGTGTCCTTGCAAAGAAAGGTGGCTATATTGGTCACTGATTTCTTTTTGTTTTGTTTTTGAATGTCAGAAATGTATATTTGTGAATGTTGAGATGTTATATTGGTTTCACTGGTAAAAATAAATAATTGAAATGGGTATATATTTGTTTTTTGTTAAGTTGCCTAATAATTATGCACAGTAATAGTCACCTGCACACACAGATATCCCCCTAAAATAGCTAAAACTAAAAACAAACTAAAAACTACTTCCAAAAATATTCAGCTTTGATATTAATGAGTTTTTTGGGTTCATTGAAAACATGGTTGTTGTTCAATAATAAAATGAATCCTCAAAAATACAACTTGCCTAATAATTCTGCACTCCCTGTATTGCGGACCACATACAACCCATTGACTTGAATAGGTCCACAATCCGCAAGATATGGCTTGGAAGCCCATGGAAGCACTACGAAGCGCTTCTGTGGGATTTCGGTCAGTGCCTCTGCACCTCAGCTGCACTATGCTGCCCTCACTGATTTTTAAAGAGAGCCTGTCAGCTGCACTATGCTGTCCTCACTGAGGGCAGTGTAATGTAGCAGCAGACCCGCTGAGTTCAATGGTCTTTCTCTGCTGTAATGACGGTCCGCAGCACTGAGATGTATTGGACTCATCACTCCCACAGTACCGGCTCACTGCAGGCTTTGGCCGTTCTGCCCTCTAAAAGTACTAACTACTATCAGAGCACTGACACACCACTGAACACAATGGGTCTGCTGCCCTCATTATACATATTACAAATGTCCTCGACAGTGAAAGGGTTAAAGGGCTCTATCCAAATAATGCTGAGACTCCATGATCACATTCAATGCCCCTCAGAATGTATTGCTTCAGGCAACCTGACCATTACAGTACAGTGAGATAATATAAGGATTACGGATGCAGAAATGTATCTGCTGCAGATAGATAATAAAAGACTGCATAACCAACAAAACTAAGTAATAATAGTTGTAAGTGTATTCGTCCTTCTGGGCCACATTCACTTGTAATAAACATTTTCCCACAGAATTAATAGCGGAATAGACCTATCAAAGCATGGAAGTCTGCAGCATGCCCTGAAATCTGCACAGGTTTCCACCACATACGAACCTGACCTTATGTCACCCAGTAGTTCGCAGACCAGGACCTGGCCCTAAACAACGGCATTACTTTGCACACTTGTACGTTTTGCCCATCTTTATCTTCTCTCCTCGCCTGTGTAAATAGTTCAGGTGGTTAGGCTATATTCATGAACCATGAAACTCAAGGTGAGCAATGTATGAAATGGCGGCTAGACACAAAACATCACGAGATTAAAATGTGAGACTAAGGGCGGATTTACCAGACCGTGGTGTTCTTGCGAATCTGCAAAACATGGAAACCGGCCGTGTGCGTTCCGCAATTTGCAGACCGCACTTGTAATAGAAAATGCCTAATCTTGTCAGTGATTGCGGACAATAGGACATGCTCTATCTTTTTTTGAGGGGCCGCTGAACGGAACCACAGATGCATCTTGTGGCCCCATTGAACTGAATGATTCCACACAATGGAACGGATGTGGACTCATTCATACAGCTGTCTGAATGAGGCCTAAAGATTCAACTGTTAAATTTGGCCTCTAGTGATGGTTGTGGCCATTTTAGAATGGCTCGTTTCAACATTACTGCAAGGCGGCATAAATCACAGAAAGCACGTCAATAATGATACGTTGTGAAATGGCAAATAATTATGCCCTGTTACATACAAACTATAACTAGCACAGGACCGATTCATCAATTCTGACAAGCTCGAAAAAAAAAATCATAAAAAAAAAAGACCTTAAGAATTTTTTTTTAATGAATTCAGCTTTGATTCAACAGGCAAACAGTCACCCATTTATCTGTAGAAAACCAAAAATATATACAAAGACTCACGTCAGAAATGCATATAGTTTACTTACAAATATCTGTACGCTCAAAAATTTAACACAAACTTTAGGGGCACTTATTGTCCTGCACGTCTGTGCATGTATATATTTATATATATATATTTATATTTTTACATATATTTTTATTAAATAACATTTTACAAACCGCATCGAACTTAAAAGTTTTTTTTTTTTTTTGTACAGCAAATTCTCTGGCCTGGTAAATTATCGAGAAAAAGAAAAATGATGGGAGGGTTCCACGTTCTTGTGTCTTAAGTCTCAAGAGGTGTGCAAGTAGAGGAAGGAAACTAAAAAGTTGAGGTATTTAGCCACGCACACAAAGAGATTTCAGCAACAGCATTAAAAATCCATAGTAGCTCAGAAAATCCCAAAAGGTGAAATAAAAAACAAAAAGGAAATTAATACTAATAACCCATCTGGGGCAGGGCTGCTATTTATAAAGTAGTCCATTCTTCTGAGGCAGCTCATTTCCGCTTTACATGCTGCATAGAGCAGTCCAAGGTGACTGTGTGCACTAGAGACATTCATAGGTGGAGAAGTGAAAAGGAGGTGATGGAAGTAGTAGTAAAACAGAGAAGTTTCTTTTCCAAGATCATGCAAAGTATTGCTGCAGTGCCGTTTTTGCCCTAAGAAAGAGAAGGGAAAATGACATTTTACATCAAGTTCATCCAAAACGGCACAAGACTTAGCTTCTCCTGACTGATGTGTGCTCAACAGATTAGCTGCATTAATGTGTATAAAGGCAATCAACAATACTGAGCATCCTGATACAGGACTTAAATAAAAGAATTCTGATCATTCTTTATAATCCTACTGAGTGCTAGATTATTGTAATTGTACTGGACCTCTCTGTCTATGGGTTCTACACTTTAAAGGGTTTTCCAAGACTTTTATACTAATAGGTCATCAGTATCTAATAGGTGGTGGTCCGACACTTGGGACCCCTGACGATCAGCTGTTTGAGAAGACACCGGTACTTACAGTAGCGCCGCAGCATTCTCGCAGCTCACTAAGCACAGGGTCGTACATTGTACAGCAACTAAGCTTGGTATAGCAGCTCAGCCCTATTCACGTCAATGGGGCTGAGCTGCGCCTAGGAGGCCACGTGGCCGATAAATGTTATGTCACATGGCCTAAGCTAAGCTGCAAGTGCCGAGGCCTTCTCGAACAGCTGATCAGGGCGGGTTTTCGGTGTCAGACCCCCACCGATCAGATACTGATGACCTATCAGGTCATCAGTATAAAAGTCGGTTCAAAGCCTCAAAGGCAGCAAGAGTAATATAGTGCCGTTTTCTGAGCTCACCAACCTAACTTGCCTACAAAAAACACCAAATTAAGGGCAGGAAGGAGGAGTACTGTGTATCACTTTGTTGGCCATTTCTGTCAATCTGGCAACCATGTTGAAGGCGCAATGATTAGATGGAGTGTATATTAGGCTTTGCGCAATGTTCGTGGCTGAGGTAATGCGCTACTAATCTGTCAGACTTTTTTTGCTTCCATAACTAAGGGGAGAACAAACTAGTAACACCTCCCCTTAGAAAAACTCTGGTTCACTTCTGCTAAAATCTCGTATTCAAGCGCTCCAGAGCCTGGAGAGCCGGGTCTTCATGAATATCAGGACACATTGGATTGAGCTGTGTATTGAATAGCTCTGGCACTGGGAGAGCCGGGTCCTCATGAATATCAGGACACATTGGATTGAGCTGCGTATTGAATAGCTCTGGCACCGGGAGAGCCGGGTCTTCATGAATATCAGGACACATTGGATTGAGCTGTGTATTGAATAGCTCTGGCACTGGGAAAGCCGGGTCTTCATGAATATCAGGGCTCATTGGATCTAGCTCAGTACTGAACAGCTCCAGTGCTAGAACTGTTCAATACTAGATTTTAATAGAACGACTGGGTTAATTAAAGAAAGCGTTTTGCTAAGGGAATCTGTTACTAGTTTAGTGACAGATTCCCTATAAGTGTGATGGATGCCCTACAATGACATTTATTACAATATACTTTTTTTGTGGGGGTCCTCTGTACAGGAAAGTGCAGTGTGCTGTACTTTCTACTATACAGGTGATAAAACTGGTGAACTGACACATACTTTTTTGGCCTCCATGACAAAAAACCTTTGTATAACATCTAGCATTGCATGAAGGCCATCTATGTAATGCTTGGACAGCTTGACTATGCAAGAGTCACTTACTTATCACAGAGGTTTGGATCGGTTGACTGACTCAACTTGTGAAGGATTTCAACAATTCCGATTTCACGAAGCTTGTCTTGTCGCTCTTGTGAACCTTCCAATGTAAGAAAACAAATGAGATATCAGCAGATATTGTTGCACATTTCTGGGGTCTTGATAACCAAATCATAGGCAGAATTAAATAATCATTAACATCAGACATGTCAAAGCAATATCAGACTTATATAGGTGGAGTCTGGTGAACTTTCAGTTGCCATTAGCTTTTTTGTCTCTTCTTGGACAGCCATCAATTAGTACATCTCTATACATTTCAGACACCCACACATGCAACACAGGCTATTCTGTCAGACTTTCCATGCTATCTGCATTATAACAGCATTTTTACCAGCAAGCATTGTGTTTTGTTGGAGAGATACTAACTACTCAGGTTTGGAAATTTGTCTGTGAGAATGAGTGCCGCAAGACAAATTTCCTACTACATATGTAACTTATACAGGGCACGGACACTTAGGGCTGATGCAAATGACCGTTGAATGTTTTGTGGTCCGCAAATTGCAGTTCCGCAAAACATGGATACCGGCCAAGTACATTCCACATTTTGCGGAACGGCTGGCTCCTAATAGAACAGTCCTATCCTTGTCCATAATGCGGACAATAATAGAGCATGTTCTATTTTTTTGCGGAATGGCCATGTGGACACGGAATGTACACCGAGTTATTTCCGTTTCTTGTGCGATCCATTGAAGTGAATGGTTCTGCATACAGGCCGCAATAAAAACCGGAACAGTCACAGGGAAAAAAAGTACGTTTGTGTGCATGACCCCTTATACCAAGTTATTGTACATGGGACTACATACAGACTGTAGGTCCCTATAATTGAACAATGATTTAAATTGTTGCACACTCCCAGGTGTACCCAGCTGTCAGCGGCACATGTACAGTTGGTATCAGTGCTGCTCAGGAGCCGCCACAACATTGGCAGGGCCAGGTGAGATGTCAATCAAGGGGAGTCTATTGAGCAGTGGTGTCAGCACCTCGATGCTCCAGATGGCCGATTATGATCAAATTTGATTCATTAGAATCTATTCGCTCATCTCTAGTCCTAATGACAGCAAAAACACAATGCCATATATTTTTGGATCTGTGTCTTTTTTCAAAACTACTTAGCTATTTTAGAACAGTTGGCTAAAATAATACTAGGACAATAAAAAACTCATTAGCTCAAAAAGCGCTATTTTAGTTCACAAAGGTATTATTTAAAAGGGAACCTGTCATCACCTTTGTGCTGCCCATACTAACAGCAGAATAAAATAGAGACGGGTGAGTTGATTTCAGCGGTCTGTCATTTAAAAGTATGTTGGTTGCCGTGAACAAACATCCCAATCATTGCAGACTGGGCCTGGAAAAGAGTCTCGGCCACCTGAGAGAGTCCTGGTTATTCATGACTTCCTGCTCTCCTGCCCACCTGCTGATGACTGACAGTCTTTCTTCTACCTAGTTTTCTCCCTTTCTCTCTAGGAGAGAACTGCCAATCATCAGCAGATGGGGGAGAGCAGGAGATTATTAATAACCAGGACTCTTCTCAGGTAGATTTGACTCTTTTTCCAGACATGTTCTGCAATGATTATGATGCTGGTTCTCAGCAACCTCTTACTTTTAGCTCATGAGTGACACACCGCTGACAGCAGCATTTCTATCACTATTTTATGCTGCCCTCAGTGAGGTCAGCATAAAGCTGATGAGAGGTTCCCTTTAAGTCAGAAGCTATGGTATATGTACCTTCCTCTTCATTCCACGTGAGGTTTGCTATGCAGAACATAGCAGCCAGCTGCAGCTTCAGGTTGGAATGACCCTGTGAAAAGGGAACAAAATATCAAGATATCAGCTATATGCTCTGACAAACTCTCATTTTGAGCTTAAAGTGGGCAAATGTCACAAGAATCGGCAGAGAACTGCACATAAATCAGAGGTTAAGACAAAGTACAAATCAAATACTCTCATCTAACGAAAACACCACCCAAACAAATGTCAGTCTATTGTTTTTCATTTCTCATATCCCTTGGTTGAACTTGATGGACTTATGGCTTTTTTTTTAACCGTATTAACGATGTAACTATGTAATTTTATGCTCTTGGGGAAAAAAATCAGAAAACTTACTAAAACGGCTTTAGGTTACTTTCACACTTGCGTTTGGGGTTCCGCTTGTGAGATCCGTTTGAAGGCTCTCACAACCGGCCCCGAACGGATCCGTTCATCCCCAATGCATTCTGAATGGATAAGGATCAGTTTGGCTCCGTTCCGCCTCCATTCCGCTCTGCAGCGTTTTGGTGTCCGCCTGGCCGTGCGGAGGCAAAAGGATCCGTCCTGACTTACAATGCAAGTCAATGGGGACAGATCCGTTTGACGTTGACAAAATATGGTGCAATTGCAAACGGATCCGTCCCCCATTGACTTTCAATGTAAAGTCAAGAGTCCCTATTAATATACCATCGGATCAGAGTTTTCTCCAATCCGATGGTATATTTTAACTTGAAGCGTCCCCATCACCATAGGAACGCCTCTATGTTAGAATATACCATCGGATTTGAGTTAAATCATGAAAACTCAGATCCGACAGTATATTCTAACACAGAGGCGTTCCCATAGTGATGGGGACGCTTCAAGTTAGAATATACTAAGAACTGTGTAAATAACTGCCCCCTGCTGCTTGGCAGCACCCGATCTCTTACAGAGGGCTGTGATCCGCACAATTAACCCCTCAGGTGCCGCACCTGAGGGGTTAATTGTGCGGATCTCAGCCCCCTGATCGGGGGCTGCCAGGCAGCAGGGGCCAGACCCCCCTCCCTCCCCAGTATTAAAAGCATTGGTGGCCAGTGCGGCCCCCCTCCCTCCCTAGTATTTAAAGCATTGGTGGCCAGTGCGGCCCCCCTCCCTCCCTAGTATTTAAAGCATTGGTGGCCAGTGCGGCCCCCCTCCCTCCCTAGTATTTAAAGCATTGGTGGCCAGTGCGGCCCCCCTCCCTCCCTAGTATTTAAAGCATTGGTTGCCAGTGCTGCCCCCCCCCCCTCCCTCCCCAGTATTAAAAGCATTGGTGGCCAGTGCGGCACCCCCCCCTCCCTCCCCAGTATTAAAAGCATTGGTGGCAGTGGCCACAGGCTAACAACCCCCCCCAATCATTGGTGGCAGCGGAGTGGCATTTCTGATCGGAGTCCCAGTTTAATTGCTGGGGCTCCGATCAGTTACCATGGCAGCCAGGACGCTACTGCAGTCCTGGCTGCCATGGTTAATTAGCGCAGGTAAGTATAAACTAAGTAACCATGGCAGCCAGGACTGCAGTAGCGTCCTGGCTGCCATGGTAACCGGTCGGAGCCCCAGCGATTAAACTGGGACTCCGATCGGAAATGCCGCTTCGCTGCCACCAATGATGGGAGGGGGGGGAGGGGGGTTGTTAGCCTGTGGCCACTGCCACCAATGCTTTTAATACTGGGGAGAGAGGGAGGGGGGGGGGCGCACTGGCCACCAATGCTTTTAATACTGGGGAGGGAGGGGGGTCTGGCCCCTGCTGCCTGGTAGCACCCGATCATGGAGCTGAGATCCGCACAATTAACCCCTCAGGTGCAGCACCTGAGGGGTTAATTGTGCGGATCACAGCCCCCTGTAAGAGATCGTGAAAACTCAGATCTGAAAAAGCTGTTATGCAGACGGATCCGCACTGAACGGATACCATTGTTTGCATTTATAGTTGTGGATCCGTCTGTGCAGATACCAGACGGATCCGCACCTAACGCAAGTGTGAAAGTAGCCTTAACCACCTCAGCCCCCAGTGCTTAAACACCCTGAAAGACCAGGCCACTTTTTACACTTCTAAACTACACTACTTTCACCGTTTATTGATCGGTCATGCAACTTACCACCCAAATGAATTTTACCTCCTTTTCTTCTCACTAATAGAGCTTTCATTTGGTGGTATTTCATTGCTGCTGACATTTTTACTTTTTTTGTTATTAATCGAAATTTAACGATTTTTTTGCAAAAAAATGACATTTTTCACTTTCAGTTGTAAAATTTTGCAAAAAAAAAACGAGATCCATATATAAATTTTGCTCTAAATTTATTGTTCTACATGTCTTTGATTAAAAAAAATGTTTGGGTAAAAAAAAAATGGTTTGGGTAAAAGTTATAGCGTTTACAAACTATGGTACAAAAATGTGAATTTCCGCTTTTTGAAGCAGCTCTGACTTTCTGAGCACCTGTCATGTTTCCTGAGGTTCTACAATGCCCAGACAGTACAAACACCCCACAAATGACCCCATTTCGGAAAGTACACACCCTAAGGTATTCGCTGATGGGCATAGTGAGTTCATAGAACTTTTTATTTTTTGTCACAAGTTAGCGGAAAATTATGATTTTTTTTCTTACAAAGTCTCATATTCCACTAACTTGTGACAAAAAATAAAAAGTTCTATGAACTCACTATGCCCATCACGAAATACCTTGGGGTCTCTTCTTTCCAAAATGGGGTCACTTGTGGGGTAGTTATACTGCCCTGGCATTCTAGGGGCCCAAATGTGTGGTAAGGAGTTTGAAATCAAATTCTGTAAAAAATGACCTGTGAAATCCGAAAGGTGCTCTTTGGAATATGGGCCCCTTTGCCCACCTAGGCTGCAAAAAAGTGTCACACATCTGGTATCTCTGTATTCAGGAGAAGTTGAGGAATGTGTTTTGGGGTGTCATTTTACATATACCCATGCTGGGTGAGATAAATATCTTGGTCAAATGCCAACTTTGTATAAAAAAATGGGAAAAGTTGTCTTTTGCCAAGATATTTCTCTCACCCAGCATGGGTATATGTAAAATGACACCCCAAAACACATTCCCCAACTTCTCCTGAGTACGGAGATACCAGATGTGTGACACTTTTTTGCAACCACCTCCAGCGGTCCGGAGGTGGTTAAACACCTTTGGGGCAATTTAAAAAAAATTATTGCATTTGACTAATTTTGGGCTAAAAATATTTTTTTCAATTGGTCTTTATAAAATATTTGAAACAGCTTTTCCTGTACAGCTGTTTATTTGCCGATTGGCAGGCTCTTCCTTCACAGTGAATCCCATCAGAGACCTGCTCTGTCGTCTCTTCCTGAAGCCCTCATCTCTGAACTTTTGACAGCTTATAAACACTTATTATAGCTAAGCCCTGTTTGATAAGAATATGGGTTAAGGGCTGTATTACACCAGCTGTATTACTCCAATCAGATCAATAGTTGATGTGTATAAGAAAATATCTGTGTGTGTGTAATAGGCCATCTGACCAATGATTGGTTAGAAAATCTGTCAGATAATCTGTTAGTGTAATACAGCCCTAAATGAGTGTTTATGAGCTGTCAGGAATTCAAAGATAAATGCTATGCACGGAGATGTCAGAGCTGCTGTCTGGCATATTCAATGTAAAACAGAGAGTCTGTAGATAACACTGAAAGTGAAGGCTGTAGAATAAAAACTGTTGAAATTATTTATAAAGACCATGTTTTTAGTCGAAAAGGAGTAAAATACAATAAGAAAATGCCCCAAAAGGTGTTTATAGCCGTTGATTTCTAAATGGTGTTTTAAATATTTTTTGCATATTTGGTACGGTCATAAACATAATTTACCCAAAGTGTTCTATGAGAGATGTGTGTGAAATACTCAAGTTACTATACTGTACTACGATAAAGGTACATTAAAGGGAATCTGTCACCAGCGACCTCCATATCCAACTGTTTATGTAGATACATAGCTGTAGTTAGCCTTAATAAAGTGCTTTTTTCTTTTGTTGATCCGAGGCTCGGTTACTGAGTTATGATTCTCATAATATGCAAATTAGGTATTTGGTGCAATAACGGCATTACCATTGCTCTTGGTGCACCCAAGCTCCACTCTTTTTCCGTGGCCAGCCCCTCCCTGGTTGCTTTGACATTGCCTTGCCCCGCCACTCAAAGTAGCCAGGGAGAGGCTGGCCACAGAAATGAGTGGAGCTTGGGTACACCAAGAACAATGGTGACACCCTCATTGTACCAAAGGCCTAATTTTCACATTAAGAAAAAGTATCATAACTAAGGAACAAAGCCTAGGATCAAATAAAGAAAAAAAAAAAAACATGAAAAATTCATGATGGCACCTGACCATGGGAAGAACCTCCTCCTTTTAGTGAAAAAGGAATTAATGGTAAGACTAATTTTTATTTTGCCTTCACCCTCCATGACGGCACCTGACAATGAGATCTACCATGTCAACAACAATTTAAGGTAAATGTAGAACGTTCAACCAACAACTGAACGTTCTAGCAGACAACTAGCAGTTAAATGAAAGTATTATTGTGTAAAATTTTGTTTTTTTCCCCGACAGTATATTCGTTGATACGCCTGCCTACAAAAGGGCTCTCTATCGTCAAGAACATAGACAATGCACATTTACATAACGCAATTCATTATGATGATTGTACTTCTCCCCACAACGATTTCACAGAAGTTGAACAAGCGTTTTTGGTCAAATCGCTCAATAGTTATAAACCTTTACATGCCACGATTCTTGTCCATCTTCCATCGCTTGGGTTCGAATCGTAGCGATTATCTGCTCGTCTAAATCCACCTTTATAGTGGGACTATCACCTTTCTTCCATAGGAAAAATCTTATTTTGAACCAATCTCTACTCTGATCCAAGTCACAGCCCTACAAATTTGCTCAATGGAGGTCGATGCTCACTCTGCCCACACTATTGATAGCTCTAGTTGTGTGAGCTTTCAATCTTTCTGGTGGCTCTTTCCCCATAGTTCTATAGGGCTCATACAGTATATTGCTAACTTTCATATATTGCTAACTTTATTTATCTAGCAATAGAGGATTTTGAGGCCTTTCCTGTTCAATAGAAACTGGATGAAAAGACTATTGAATTGTCTCACCTCCTGACATTAACTTATGAAACACGTTTTCTGACCCAGTTTTATGATTTTTACAAAAGGAAATAAGAACATTTTCCAATCTATAAAAGTCATCACCAATTTAGGAAGGAAGGAATGAATGGCCAAATTTTATCCCTAATAGTCAAAAAAGGCTGTTTTACTGAAAATGTAAAAATGTTGTTAACTGTCTTGAGGAATTGACAAGCCCTTTGTCTCTAGGAGTACCCTTTCAGGATCCAGGCAGATTTAATCTTTGCACTTTAGGATGACAAATCTGTCCCTTGGATAATAGATCCTGACTCCAAGATATAACCCAAGGATTTTAGATATTGATTGAGGCCAGAAGGTGATACCAGGATTTCTTGGACCAATTTGGGGTTATTAAAATGACCTTGGCTTTCTCTTTTTCCATGGCATAATCAGCGCAT
This sequence comes from Bufo bufo, assembly GCF_905171765.1. NCBI lineage: Eukaryota > Metazoa > Chordata > Amphibia > Anura > Bufonidae > Bufo > Bufo bufo. Next base: position 153,050,751 of record NC_053395.1, on the reverse strand, counting down.
CCATTCCTGCAGTGAGCTTGTCTCTTGGATCCAGAGAGAAGTATTTTTGAAGCTTTGTATTGTCTTGACATTCAAAAAAGTCTACTTGTGGAAGTCCCCATTTCTGAACTAAAATGTTGAATATTTCTTCCTTGATACTCCATCCACTTCAACCACTTTCAAAGTAAATAATCTGCTTTTGCATTGTCTGTTCCCTTCAGGCAAATTGTAGATTGAAGTATTATATTTTGCTATGCCCAACAAAAAAAAAATCTCGTCTGCCTGGGATTGAAGTATTTTTCTCCTGGTCCCTCCTTGATAGTTTATATTGAAGACTACAGTTCTGTTATCTAAATGATCTAAACATTCTGGTTCCTTATGTCTGGGGTAAAAAATCTTAAGGCTTCCCACAGCAGTTACATACTGGAAGGACTCTAGAGTTTCCAGTTGCCACTGCCACCCCCCTCAACTGGTGCTTGTAAGTTATGGAACCCGGAACATGGCAGAGGGCATATAAAAGTGAGACCCACTTGGCCAAGGTAGGACCCTAACGCAGTTATCTGGATGCTCCTCTTCCCACCTTGAAGGGACAGGAAGATACTGAGGAAGAAGATGTAAAGCTTCCTGCCACTACTTGGTGGGAGAGGGATCATCTCATGGTCGGTTGCTGTCGTGGAGGGTGAAGGGGATAACACTGGCATTTTAATAAGGTGAACTACAGTGTGTAAACAGTTGGATAGGAAGGTCGCTGGTAAAATTCCCTTTACCAAGAAGCAAAAAAAATTCTAGAATGGTCACTGCTATTTGTTCCCCCATTTTGTTCCCCCATTTGCTTACCCAGCAGCAAAGCTCATTGAAGGTAGAATAACGGTTAGGCTATGCTCATATCTGCACTGACACTAAGTTCAGAGCCATCATCACAGATTTAATGGGAAGGATAGTGAAGCATGCATTCTTATTTGTTATCTCAAAATGATGGAACCACAAGTTATTGGTCATTGGGACTATAAGTCTACTACAGATCTGGTACAAGTTTGTGTTATAAATGGAAGCAACAACCCAAGTTCATTTTAATGAATCAAGTCTAGTTACATGAAGGCACTGCATCAGCTGCATACAAAATCATTTGTAGTAATTTGTCATTGTTATTTTTTTACACCCTTTGTTCTAATTTATGGTTTCATTATTAAGGACCAAGTAAATATAGTAAGAAAATAAAAGTGAGAAGATCATTGTTAAGGGTTTTCTAAATATGGGTCTGATCATGAGGAACCAAAAATATATTGTTTGTTATGGAGTAGTTGTCAGGGTACAAATAAGAATATCACAGAAATCTTGATCTTTGACCCTGTAGTTCCAACAATAGTGGAAAACGGGTGACAGCTTTTTGGCAGCCCCCTTGAATTCTAGCTATAGTTATAATACGGTTAAAGTGTCTGTCTATAAATTCCAGTACATAACTTTAACAAAGCGCTAACAAGTAAAGGGGTCCCACCCCTAAATCAACTTTAAGAGTTGTCTGGTTTCCAATATTAATGACCTATCCTAACTACAACTGCTCCTTCCCATTCAAGTGAAAGAAACGGAGGCGCTGTAATTATACTGCATCACCGCTGCAATGCCGACGGCGAACACGTAAATGGTGAAGAGAACACAGCACTCGCATGAGCACTGTGGTCTTTTCAAAATGCTGATTGGTGGGGGTGCTGGGATATCTGATATTGATGACCTATCCTGAGTAAGGGTTATCAATATCAGAAAGCGGACAACCCCTTAAACTATGGGGCTGATTAGCATTAAAGGGGTTGTGCAGCAATTTCTATTGATGACCTATCCTCAGGATAGGTCATCAATATCTGATCTGCGGGGCCAGACACCCGGCAACCCCACTGATCAGCTTTTTAAAGAGGAGGCGGTGCTCCATGTGAGCGCTGCTTCCTCTTCATTAGACTGCCTATCGTCTCGTGTGGAGCAGTGGCATAGTGTAATTACAAATTCAAGTGAATGGAGTGAGTACTAGTCAATATTTTGTCTCAGAAGTGCAGTGTAATGAAGAAGCGGCGCTTGCATAGAGCGCCACTTTCTCTTCAAACAGCTGCGGCGGAGGTGTTAGGTGTCAGACCCTCACCAAATCAGATATTGATGACCTATACTGAGGATATTCACTGGCACTTGAATAGAGGGTTCTGTGAATGGTTGCAGTGGTGTACAACGGGCAGGATGTCACATTTCCAGTCCACAGGGGACTGGAAATAATAGGGGTGAGAGCCTCAGCACTGGAAAAAAGCACCACTGAATGGATGAATAGCTTTATGCTAATCACTTTCAAGGTCATAATTAAAATTGCTTTTGGGGTTAGAGAACAATTTTGAGGTGAAAATTATGGAAGATAAATTGCTTATAAATATCAGGGTGATTTATTGAGAGTTATATAATAAAGCAGCATACATGGTAAAGTAATACTGTAAGAAGAGCATAGGGAGAAAATGAGAAGAGACCTGGTGGATTTCGGTTTATAAGCTATTTATTATAGAACAATAATGAGACCATAAATGTTGTGACCTCCTATGCCTTGTACAAGTTTGTTACTCACCACATAATACTTGATTTTCTGCAGGATATCATCATTTGTCATAATTAGGTCCTTAGCCGTTGTTCCATCTGCTATATTTGCAAGAATGCACAGTGTCTGAAATACAAACAATATGGGTGAGGAATCACTTTTGCCATTCACATCAATAGAGTTAAAATGCAATACAACAGCCAGTATCATCCATATGACTGCTGAATCCAATAACTGGCCTCAGCGGTCTAGTGCTATACATGCAAACATAACCTCTGAGGCCAATGACTGGACGATTGTGGATGTATAGAACATCATTGTTGCTGAAAATCACTAGTCAGACCACACATGGAGTCCTGTGTACAGTTCTGGGCTCCTGTGAACAAGGTAGACATAGCAGAGCTGGAGAGGGTTCAGAGAAGGGCAACTAAAGTAATAACTGGAATGGATGGACTACAGTACCCTGAAAGGTTATCAACATTAGGGTTATTCACTTTAGAAATAAGACGACTGAGGGGAGATCTAATAACTATGTATAAATAAATCAGGGGACAGTACAGAGATCTCTCCCATCATCTATTTATCCCCAGGACTGTGACTGTGACGAGGGGACATCCTCTGCGTCTGGAGGAAAGAAGGTTTGTACACAAACATAGAAGAGGATTCTTTACGGTAAAGCAGTGAGACTATGGAACTCTCTGCCTGAGGAGGTGGTGATGGTGAGTTCACTAAAAGAGTTCAAGAGGGGCCTGGATGTATTTCTGGAGCGTAATGATATTACAGGCTATAGCTACTAGAGAGGGGTCGTTGATCCAGGGAGTTATTCTGATTGCCTGATTGGAGTCGGGAAGGAATTTTTTCCCCCTAAAGTGAGGAAAATTGGCTTCTACCTCACTGTTTTTTTTTTGCCTTCCTCTGGATCAACTTGCTCGATAACCGGCTGTCTTTTTTTCAGCCTTATAAACTACACTGCTCAAAAAAATGAAGGGAACACTTAAACAACACAATGTAACTCAACTCACTTAAACAACACAATGTAAGTCAATCACACTTCTGTGAAATCAAACTGTCCACTTAGGAAGCAACACTGAGTGACAATCAATTTCACATGCTGTTGTGCAAATGGAATAGACAACAGGTGGAAATTATAGGCAATTAGCAAGACACCCCCAATAAAGGAGTGGTTCTGCAGGTGGTGACCACAGACCACTTCTCAGTTCCTATGCTTCCTGGCTGATGTTTTGGTCACTTTTGAATGCTGGCGGTGCTTTCACTCTAGTGGTAGCATGAGACGGAGTCTCCAACCCACACAAGTGGCTCAGGTAGTGCAGATTATCCAGGATGGCACATCAATGCGAGCTGTGGCAAGAAGGTTTGCTGTGTCTGTCAGTGTAGTGTCCAGAGCATGGAGGCGCTACCAGGAGACAGGCCAGTACATCAGGAGACGTGGAGGAGGCCGTAGGAGGGCAACAACCCAGCAGCAGGACCGCTACCTCCGCCTCTGTGCAAGGAGGAACAGGAGGAGCACTGCCAGAGCCCTGCAAAATGTCCTCCAGCAGGCCACAAATGTGCATGTGTCTGCTCAAACGGTCAGAAACAGACTCCATGAGGGTGATATGAAGGCCCGACGTCCACAGGTGGGGGTTGTGCTTACAGCCCAACACCGTGCAGGACGTTTGGCATTTGCCAGAGAACATCAAGATTGGCAAATTCGCCACTGGCGCCCTGTGCTCTTCACAGATGAAAGCAAGTTCACACTGAGCACATGTGACAGACGTGACAGAGTCTGGAGACGCCGTGGAGAACGTTCTGCTGCCTGCAACATCCTCCAGCATGACCGGTTTGGCATTGGGTCAGTAATGGTGTGGGGTGGCATTTCTTTGGAGGGCCGCACAGCCCTCCATGTGCTCGCCAGAGGTAGCCTGACTGCCATTAGGTACCGAGATGAGATCCTCAGACCCCTTGTGAGACCATATGCTGGTGCGGTTGGCCATGGGTTCCTCCTAATGCAAGACAATGCTAGACCTCATGTGGCTGGAGTGTGACAGCAGTTCCTGCAAGACGAAGGCATTGATGCTATGGGCTGGCCTGCCTGTTCCCCAGACCTGAATCCAATTGAGCACATCTGGGACATCATGTCTCGCTCTATCCACCAACATCACGTTGCACCACAGACTGTCCAGGAGTTGGCAGATTCTTTAGTTCAGGTCTGGGAGGAGATCCCTCAGGACACCGTCCGCCACCTCATCAGGAGCATGCACAGGCGTTGTAGGGAGGTCATACAGGCACGTGGAGGCCACACACACTACTGAGCCTCATTTTGACTTGTTTTAAGGACATTACATCAAAGTTGGATCAGCTTGTAGTGTGTTTTTCCACTTAAATTTTGAGTGCGACTCCAAATCCAGACCTCCATGGGTTGAAAAATTTGATTTCCATTTTTTTATTTTTGTGTGATTTTCTTGTCAGCACATTCAACTATGTAAAGAACAAAGTATTTCAGAAGAATATTTAATTAATTCAGATCTAGGATGTGTTATTTTTGAGCAGTGTATGTTATTATGTTAAAAGTATACAAAGACTGTCAGGGTCCATGCAGAATCAGGAATTTGGGGGCAATTGTTATTTCTCACTTCGTCACTCTACCTGCTGTTAGGCTAGCTTTTTATTTTAACCCTGGACAAACCCTTTAAATAGGCTAATAATTAATTATTTGATTCTTCATATCAAATTAAAAGAAGGACGGACAGATTGATTATTATGTACATATCGTTAAAATAAAAGATAGAATACCACTATTATGATACACAGGAGGCCTAATATCAGTTACAAAGACCTCTTCTGACTAAATTCAACAATTTGATATGTTTGCTTAATGAAGTCAGTGAACGATGATGAGGCCAGCTTGAATACTACAAAAATACTGTACACATGGAGGGGGCTACTACATGCACTGTGGAATTGTAGACATCATTAAAGGCTATAGAAAAACATGAAGAACTTCTGTACCACACAGAGCTTTTCCAAACGACAGATATTGATGACCTATCCTCCAGATAGGTCATCAATATCAGATGTAGTGTAGCACGGGTACTGCTGTTAGGAAGCTGTGGTGACATACCTGTTCCTTGACCTCTATATTATGCTCCCCTTCAAGAATGAAGGTCACTGCTTGCATTATCTGCTTCCCATGTGTGCTCATTATCTGGTCTATATGCTGAAAGTTCAGAAAGGAAGCAAGAAAAAGAAAAAAGAAAAAAGAAAAGAATCATATTACCAAGAAAAAGGGTTTAGGACATGGGGTTACATTTTATCTATATTTACATGATGATAACATTAGAATAACAGCCTTTTCCCTCAGATTATGGGATCATATCCTCCAAAGCAACTAAAGATACTTCTAGTGCTGGCTGCAGAATACAGATGCTTTTTCCATGCATTAATATCTACAAGACATTTCATTATCGGCTTAAAGATAAAAACACAATAAAAGTCTGTATCGAGGGTAAAAATTACAGCACACAATATGTTTAATTAACAAGTAGAAATAATTACCCAAATTAAACTTAAACTAATGTATTTTGGATGAGGTGGGAGTTTAATACTTTATTATTTACAACTGCGTTTGAGTTGAAGATGCATATCCTCTAGAGTGCATATATTGCTGGATATACACAATATATAAACTGGACTGTGTATTACGCACTACTTATGCAGCACACTAAAGAGAGGACGGCTTGTCAATTCCACAGCAGCCGATGGAACACTGCAGAGATCTGTGTATTGCCACTGATGCTCGGTTTATACGGCCCGATAGTCAGGCAGATTATTGGGGACAAACAGCCCTGTGAACGCTCGTTCCCAACAATCTGATCATCTAAAGGTGCAGCCGATTGCCCAATGAACGAGGGAAACGCTGCATTCATCAGGCGAAACGGTCGTTCCTGTAGGCAAGTAAATTATTGTTTCTGGGCAGCAGATTGTGCGGTCTAAACAGGGATCTTCTGCCCAGAAACAATGCAGCTGCATGAGGATGAGCGATCGCAATACAGATCGCTCGTTCTCATACCGTGGATGTGATCTCTTCATGTAAATTAAGCTCTTCACCTCCACTAACAAGCAGGCAATTGCCAGGAAGGAATGCTGCCTTCTTGATAATCGGCTGCTCCTCGCCCCATCCATACCCACCCCTCCGCCTAACCCCACAGATGCCGCCACCGCTACTGACCGTGACATCAGGATTAAATAACCAGGTGCCGGCTGTATTATACAGCTGGCACCCAAAATGTATGGAGTGGGCCGAGCGCAGTAGAGTTACGTCATTGTTGCTGAAGGGGTTAACAAGCCATTGAGCCATTCCAGAAGATAGTATCCACAAAGGTCTGTGAGCTGAGACCCCACAGATGATTAGAATGAAGGGACATTTACACAATAAAGATTTTAGTAGAAAACTTACTGGACGCGTAGACAACAAGTTTCTGAGAAGTCCCAACGTTTTCATCAGCACGTTAACATCCGAATCGGAAAGTAGCCGAAACAACTGTTCGGTGCTCAAACCTCTTAAGATGTCCGATTTTATCTTCTGATCAGCTTGAAAAGCCATGTTCTAGGAGACACAACAGACTGTTACAAGCTTACCATGAATCGTCAAAAAATTCTGTCTAGAGAAGAACATTACCATTAAAGCCCAGATACCATTGACCCGCAGAGCCGGATTCTCACTAACAGTCAGACTACACAGCAGTTCTATAGCTCCAGATTCCAGAATAGGCTGAAAGCAGAAAAATTAAACAGTGAGATTTCCAACGTTTCATTAAAGGCATTTGTCACACTCCAAATATTGATTACTTTTCCTATCCTTAGGATAGGTCATAAATATGCGACTGGTGAGGTTTGACATCAGCTGTTCCTTGAATTCTCCAGTACCAGCACTAGTGCTTTGAATGGAGCGGAGCTTCCGAATTAGTTCAAGGTGCAGTGGTCGTGCCAGATTACTGCAGCACCGCTCTCATTCAATTCTGTGGCAGTTGAGCTGCAGTAACCCAGGAGCCCCTACACTTTGAACAGAGCTGTGCTTTAAAGTGCTAGTTCCGGCGTCTGATCGTGAAGGTACAGGGTAGTCAGATACCCACCAATCAGATACTCTGGTCTTTTGCCAAGGATAAGTCATCAATATCAGGAGTCTCAAAAACCCCTTTAACATTACAGAAGCATTCCAGCAAAAAAAAATAAAAAATAAAAAAAAAAAAATATATATATATATATATATATATATATATCCTATATAGTGCATATAGGCTGTTTTATGCCTTGTTAACGCCTCTTTTAGTTGATATAGTTTGTCTAATCTTGATACTTTCTTCCCCTCACAGTTCCTCAAATGACACCTACATTTATCTATATGCCTCTGGCTTTGCAGATACAGAGGGGTAAGACTATAATCGCACTACTTTACTTCCTATTTATGTGCAGCAAGTGATAGATCAGTAATAAGGAACTTCTGTCCTTAATCTCTGCACAGTCTCAGTGTGTTGCATGTGATGCAGCTTCAGCCTGTCTCTCCTGCCACCTGCTTGTGATAGCTTTCTCCTGGTCAGTTCTTAATGAGAGAAGGCAAGGGAAAGTAGTGAAGCTGCATCGTGTAGAAATACAGGTACACTTGAGATTCTGCACACAGCAGAAACAGAAGGCATAGACAATGTGAACCAAGGGGAGCTTTAACTCCACAACTAATCATTATATGGTCTCACCTACTATATCACTGCCCCCTGGTCCCATAGATAAAAAAGAAAGGATATTTTCAGCAGCTATTTATAGATGTGGGGACATACGGAGAAACCTTGAAGACAGTTTAGTGAGGTGTGGAGGTACCAGATCTACCAGGAGGGATTACATAGGTGATGTAATGCTGTAGTTTACAGGAAGTCAGCAACACAGGGGAGTAAACACAGGGGGTATAAACAGAAGATCATGCTCGGGACTGGTGGTCAGACAGGGCATTACATGAATACAATGAAAGGATGGATGCAACTGAGCTGGGAGAAAACAAATTACATGCTAAGAATATTGCTGGTGACTTAGCATTACAGTATATGTACAGTATAGGTTGTATACCTGCCTCATGCACACGATAGTATTTTTCATCCATGCTATATTCGCATTAATTTCTATGGGGCCATGCACCTATCATTGGTTCTTTGCTGACCAGCGTGTCCGTTCCATGAATTATAGAACATGTCTATTTCTGGTCCACACTGTGGACCAGAATGGTCCCCTCTATTGCTGGGAGTGAGAAAAAATGGAGTGCACACGGATGGTATCAGTGATTTGCAGACTGAAATATGGCCATGGCCATGTGCATGAAGCCTAAAGGAGAATTCTTTAGCTTCCATCTAAAATAATGTTGAACAACCACCAACTGTACTTTTTTTTTATATTGCACAGAATCCACAGCACCTGACCTCACATCTCCCAGCATTCTTTGCTGGTTCAGTCTCTGCATTTAACCTGATCATGTAGATGTAGTTTTTAGCAGTAGCAGACTACAGCAGTATGATGCAGAAAAAATTAATTCATTAATTTAATCCATCTTTTTTCTACAAAGCATACCAGTGAGCACACATTTCTAAGAACAGCAGAGGTAGAACCGCGGCACTGACTGTACGCGTTTCCTAAGAAATGTCACACAGATTTATGGTAGTTTGTTCTGCATAATAACAGATGATAGTAAATGATCAGATCCTATACAAAGGGTTAAAAAGGATGACTCATGCTGATTGCTTCCATTAATTTTCCCTACCCAATTCACTAATTTAATTTCTGTTAAAAACAAAAGTACAGGATGTTTCAGGATGAATGCTACGAGTAGTAATGGAAAACAATGGTGATGCAGTCATAGTGCTCATTGGGGAGTCATTAGAGGTCTCTACACACATCATTCCTGCCCAAAATGTGCAGGGATATGTGGTGCGCCATTGGTCGTGAATTTTTTATACTGTCAAATCCATTTTCTTTCAGATACATTTGTAACATTCAGTAAACAAGCTCTGAACTTCATAAGATTTTTATAAAACAAAAAAACTATTTTGTTTTGTACAAGAGCTTTAAAAAAAATGGGGGTCAGAAAAATTAACCCCTTCTACCACGGGCCAGTTTTCGCAAGTCTGACATGTGTCACTTTATGTGGTAATAACATTGGAACACTTATTTATCCAAGCCATTCTGAGACTGTTTTCTCGTGACACATTGTACTTCATGATGGTCATAAATTTGGCAGATTTTCTCATTTTAATCAATTTTTTTCTTTAACACATCGAGAGTTAACAGCCAAATAAAACTCAATATTTATTACCCTGATTCTGCGGCTTACAGAAACACCCCACATGTGGTCGTAAACTGATGTGAGGGCACACGGCAGGGCGCAGAAGAAAAGGAACGCCATATTGTTTTTGGAAGGCAGATTTTGCTGGACTGTTTTTAGATGCCATATCTCATTTGAAGTCCCCCTGATGCACCCTTACTGTAGAAACTCCCAAAAAGTGACCCCATTTTGGAAACTAGGGGATAAGGTGCCAGTTTTATTGGTACAATTTTGGGTACATGTGATTTTTAAGTAGATCATGTGCTATTTTTATAGAGCAGGTTGTTACGGACACAATGATATCAAATATGTCTACCTTCTAGGTTTCAGTTTTACATAAAGCATTTTTGGAGAAAAAAAATTATGTTTTTGTGTCTCCATTTTCTGAACGCCATTTTTAAAAACAAAATTCTGCTGATCGTCTTGTGCAGGGGCTAATTTTTTGCAGGAAGAGTTGACTTTTTTTTAATTGGTACCATTTTTGGGTACATATGATTTTTTGTTCATTCATTATTACACTTTATGGGGCAAGGTGACCAAAGAATTGGTTGTTTTAGCACAGTTTTTATTTATTTATTTTTACAGTGTTCACCTGAGGGATTAGGTCATGTGGCATGTTTATAGAGCAGATCATTACGGATGTGGCAATACCTATTATGTATACTTTTTCTTATTTATTTAAGTTTTACACAATAATATCATTTTTGAAACAAAAAAAAATATGCTTTAGTGTCATAGAGCCATAGCTTTTTTGCCTGATTGTCTTAGGTAAGGTCTCATTTTTTGCGGGATGAGGAGACTGTTTTGGGGGGCATATGCCTTTTTGATCACTTGGCGTTGCACTTTATGTGATGTTAGGTGACAAAAAAAAAACAATTTTTTTTAACTTTATTTCTGTCCCACTCTGAGGCTTCAGCTTTTGAGGGTCTGATCCCCTCTGCAATGCATTACAATACATCTGTATTGTAATGCATTGCCTGTTAGTGTATTGTAATACACTAACAGGCAATGCATTACAATACAGATGTGTACTGAGTAATACACTAACAGGTTGCCTAGTAGATGGACCTGGGGCTGGATCTCCTCGGCCTCTGTAGAAGGCAGGTCCCGATGCGGTGCAAGGCACTGGGCAGCCTGTGCATGGCAACGGGCTGCCTCATCGCCCATCGGGTCCCCACCACATAAGCGCAGGGACCCGATGGGCTCCCTCACCCACCGCATGCACCTTCTATGCCGCGGTCAGCGCTGACCATGGCATAGAAGGGGGTAATCCACCGGCAACGGCTTTTACAGTGATGCTGGCGGATACAGCAGGGGCTCGGCTATCAGGGACTGCCGGGCCCCTGCAGTGATCGGGTGCCCACCCGATCACCATGACGTAATAGTACGTCAAAATGAAGCAAGTCACTAGCCGCCATGACGTACTATTACATCATATGTCGGGAAGGGGTTAAACACATTCTAAAATTGGAATCAGGAAAAATTTGAGTCTAGAAGAATGGTCCTCAGCTTTTAACTGGACTAAAACAATATCCAGGAAAGTTCATTATTGAGAGTTCTCTCACTAAATATTACTTAGATTGCATCTAACACCTGTGCAAATGTCTAAAGTTAATCCATCAGATTCAGATAAGTCTTGGAGGGGGTTGTCGAAAACAAGGTGCCTACATTAACTTATGGTGGACCTGCCCTGTCTTAAAGACTTTCTGGTCCTTCCTATTTAGGGTAGTAAAAAGGGTTTTCTCTGACAGTAGTACCCTAGTACCCTGCACAATCCGGAAAAAGCCCTACTGACCCTTCCTTATCAGATGTTTGGCAGGGAGTTGACTATGCTTAGGATATTGAAAGGATTTTGGTGGTACTCTCTCTCCTTGGGGACCGCGCTTTAATCGGCATAAGGAGACTTATAGGCCATACATGCTCCTCTGGAATTCATAGTAACAGTTTCTAAGTCTGGAAAAATCCTCCAAGTTGATCCAGAGGAAGACAAAAAAGTAGAAAGGGATGGAAATGAGCTCTTAACAAGCTCTGCCTCTAATGCCACCAGACGTAAGGCAGCTATCCTAAATCAACGTTTGAACCTTTAACTAGGCCTTGAGACATGACTTGGATAATTAATAAGCCAGCATCTCATCTGCAGACAGCTGTTTTGGGGCGATTTCCCCTCATCAGTGCAGAGCAGAGAGTACTGGCTTAACTGGGTGAGAGGCCCAAGTCATGATTTGGGGGTACAATCTCTCCATGGGGAAAGAGCGCTTTAATCAATGTGAGGAGCTAGTATGGCCTATAAGCCTCCTCACGCCCCTAAGGCCCCTTAGTGAACGCTGTAAAAAGGGGTATTGTTGGTCATTAAGTGGTTAATAAGTTTGGCACATCTCACAACAGAACAAGCTAGATCAAGACTGTGGTTTGAAAATGCCAGTCTTGCTAATTTCCCCCAATGAGTAATCTCCAGTTTACAGGTTCCTATTGTCCATGTGGCTCCAGTAAAGTGCTACAGACTAAGGCAAGCTAAGGCAGGATTGCTGCAACCAATAATAAAGTACAAAAAAAATAGTATAAAAAAAATCTATAATAAGAAAATCAAACAGATTTGGCAAAATTGTTTCACTATCTGGTTTTAAACAGTAAAAATAAAATAGAGCAGATACCCTCTCTTTAAAACCTTCCTGGACACTGCTGCTCCTAACCTCATACACTATATTTAGGGACCTTGCGCGCACACATACAGTGGCGGAAATAATTATTTGACCCCTCACTGATTTTGTAAGTTTGTCCAATGACAAAGAAATGAAAAGTCTCAGAACAGTATCATTTCAATGGTAGGTTTATTGTAACAGTGGCAGATAGCACATCAAAAGGAAAATCGAAAAAATAACTTTAAATAAAAGATAGCAACTGATTTGCATTTCATTGAGTGAAATAAGTATTTGAACCCTCTAACAAAAAAAGACTTAATACTTGGTGGAAAAACCCTTGTTTGCAAGCACAGAGGTCAAACGTTTCTTGTAATTGATGACCAAGTTTGCGCACATTTTAGGAGGAATGTTGGTCCACTCCTCTTTGCAGATCATCTCTAAATCCCTAAGGTTTCGAGGCTGTCTCTGTGCAACTCTGAGCTTGAGCTCCCTCCATAGGTTTTCGATTGGATTAAGGTCCGGAGACTGACTAGGCCACTCCATGACCTTAATGTGCTTCTTCTTGAGCCACTCCTTTGTTGCCTTTGCTGTATGTTTTGGGTCATTGTCGTGCTGGAACACCCATCCACGACCCATTTTCAGTTTCCTGGCAGAGGAGAGGAGGTTGTCGCTCAGGATTTCACGATACATGGCTCCGTCCATTTTCCCGTTTATGCGAATAAGTTGTCCTGTGCCCTTAGCAGAAAAACACCCCCAAAGCAAAATGTTTCCACCCCCATGCTTGACGGTGGGGACGGTGTTTTGGGGGTCATAGGCAGCATTTTTCTTCCTCCAAACACAGCGAGTTGAGTTAATGCCAAAGAGCTCTATTTTGGTCTCATCAGACCACAGCACCTTCTCCCAGTCACTCTCTGAATCATTCAGGTGTTCATTGGCAAACTTCAGACGGGCCTGCACATGTGCCTTCCTGAGCAGGGGGACCTTGCGAGCCCTGCAGGATTTTAATCCATTGCGGTGTAATGTGTTTCCAATGGTTTTCTTGGTGACTGTGGTCCCTGCTAATTTGAGGTCATTAACTAACTCCTCCCGTGTAGTTCTAGGATGCTTTTTCACCTTTCTCAGAACCATTGACACCCCACGAGGTGAGATCTTGCGTGGAGCCCCAGAGCGAGGTCGATTGATGGTCATTTTGTGCTCCTTCCATTTTCGAACAATCGCACCAACAGTTGTCACCTTCTCTCCCAGCTTCTTGCTAATGGTTTTGTAGCCCATTCCAGCCTTGTGCAGGTCTACAATTTTGTCTCTGACATCCTTGGACAGCTCTTTGGTCTTTCCCATGTTGGAGAGTTTGGAGTCTGCTTGATTGATTGATTCTGTGGACAGGTGTCTTTTATACAGGTGACTAGTTAAGACAGGTGTCCTTAATGAGGGTGACTAATTGAGTAGAAGTGTCTAACCACTCTGTGGGAGCCAGAACTCTTAATGGTTGGTAGGGGTTCAAATACTTATTTCACTCAATGAAATGCAAATCAGTTGCTATCTTTTATTTAAAGTTATTTTTTCGATTTTCCTTTTGATGTGCTATCTGCCACTGTTACAATAAACCTACCATTGAAATGATACTGTTCTGAGACTTTTCATTTCTTTGTCATTGGACAAACTTACAAAATCAGTGAGGGGTCAAATAATTATTTCCGCCACTGTAGGTCCTAGCCAAAAGCCTCTGATGACATTTTGTCTTCTTCACAACAACATTACTGTGCAGTCTGTGTTCTATCCAGAATGAAACCAGCAAAGATCTCATTTGGAAGTCTTATGATAAGGCAAATAGAGTAGATTTAAAGTGAAGAATTATGTTAATATTAATGGAGGGTCCAAAAAAATGGATAGTGGAAGCTCCCTTTTATATGCAACACCTACTTTTCTCTTTAATGCGACTGCAGGGAAATTTAGCCAAACGTGGGTATTTGTACGTTACAGCTTTTAGTAAAAACTATGGGAAACTGCTACGATCAGTCTTGAAGGACTTGGTTGACGTTGAAAATGAGAAAGAACTGTATATAACCTCACATAATTTATGGGATTAAAAGTTTGGCCAAAAGTTCTTTTATTCTGCTCATCCCAGTGACGGCAGTGATCAGATGTAGTGCAGGCTCATTTACTAGCAATGCAATTATTACGTCTTCATTTCTCAAACAGATAAGCAGCTGAATGCTAATTCGGTTTCCCAAGGAAATATATAGAGGGAAAGGAAAGTTAATCTTTCCATAAGACTCCAACCCACAGTCATTCGTTTAGCAATGTAGACAAATAAATTTAAGAAGTCACTGTGTGGGGAGCACGTAATAACATAGGACTGGGTGATATAATAGCGAAGGCATGTTAAGAGCCTGACTAGACTTTACTGAAGTTCAAAAGACAAAGAATATCGACTCCCACATTTAATTATGCATAAGGGATTCTGTCACCAGAATTAACCCTCTAAAACTGTCTGACATTAACGATCTGCTAATGTCAGCAGAATCCATCTCTGCTATTTTTATGTTAATTGATGCCCCCCATAAGGCACAATTCTTACTTTTGTAATATGCAAATTAGCCTCTAGGAGCAGGGGGGGGGCGTTGCTCCTTCTCCTAGAGGCTTTGTCTTTCCCACTTCATTCCACGCCCTGCCGTCCTTAATTGACAGGCCAGCGTTCGTCTTCTCCTGCCTGACCTGTAAGCTGGTTAAGCGGCACTGCGCAGGCGCAAGACTTACCTAGCACACAGGGCCGGCAGGAGAAGATGAACGCTGGCCTATCTATCAAGTACGGCAGTGGAATGAGGTGAGAGAACGGAGCCTCTAATAGCGGGAGCAACGACCCACCCCACCCTTTAGAAGCATTCCGTTATTCTTTCCGTCATAAAAGAAGTCTATGGCCTGCATGGAGTTATGCAGGAGAGGACTCCCCTACATAACCGAAATTGGACGGATCCATTTTGCAGCCCATAGGCTTAACTGCAGATGCGGATCCCATTTTCCATCTAGTAAGGGTTTTTTCACACTGCGCCTTGATCATCTGTTTACTGAATGCATTGGGAAAGGTCCAAAGTGCATCTGCTAAACTGACCGATAGGAACCACTCTGTGGTACCCTTTTATGGGTCTGTTTAACAGATGCCCTTGAAGCTTTTTTGCCGAATACAGAAAATGGACAAACACCACCCCCCCTGGACTCTTAAAGGGGTTGTCTCACTTCAGGAAATGGCATTCATCATAAAGACAAAGGCACTTACTAATGTATTGTGATTTTCCATGTTGCCTCCTTTGCTGGCTAGGTTCATTTTTCCATCGTATTATACACTGCTTGTTTTCATGATGACCACCCTGCAATCCAGCAGCAGTGGCCAAACTTGCCCTTTTTCCTATAATGTACAAGCATGGGCATTGCTGCTGGATTTGCAGGGTGGTCGTATTCCCTGGAAGCAGGTGGTGTATAAGGTGATGGAAAAATGAATCAAGCCAACAAAGGAGGCAATATGGACAATACATTAGTAAGTGCCTTGTAGTAACTTTCTCTACACGATAAATGCCATTTGCTGAAGTGAGACAACCCCTTTAAGCTCAAATGAGTATTTCTATCTATCTAACGTTCAGCTTCTTATACTCTGTAATATGATACCCATAGATTGGCACAGAATTCTAATGTGACAAATCCCCTTTGCTTCTCAATGAGGGAAAAGTAACACAAACCTCTTTACTAGGTGAGAACTCAAGAAGAAGATTGCATAACGTTGATGACGCCACCACCAGAATATCATCAGGAGCATTTTGTAGGACCTACAGAAAAGAATTAATATGTGTTAGGTTTAAAAGAGAATCAAACAGATTTAGTGTTAACGAAGAGTAAACGCATGGATTGAAGATGTTTGTACATCTGCAAAATCTATTTTTCAGTAAACTGGACTATGGAAAATGATTATTCTGCATCACAATGATGTCCAAGTGCAAACTCTTTAGATGTTTCATAGGATTGGGTCATAGATAAAAATCTAAAATAGTTTTTTCTGAATTTTACATTAATGTCCTAACCTCATTGAAAAGCAGTATAAAGGGGGTCACGATGCACAGTGGCAAAAGAAAACACAACTTCATTAGTGAATTACCTTCATTAGGGGCTTCCACACAGCATGATCCTGAAAACTTGTACGGAGTTGTTGGACTGATCTGGATAAACTATGTAAGCATCTAGAAAAAAAGATGCAATTACAGGTTATCACGGGTTCAGGCATAAAGCGTTTTCCAAGCTATGACACAACATAAAAAGGTGCATATAGCGCATGCCTAGCTGTAATATAAGACACCTGATTCAGTACAGCTGAATAACACTTGTACTGAACTGCAAAGTCCAAAAGGAGCAGTGTTAGTCGCTGTATCACATAATGTTCAGACAACAGCCTGCAGGATATACACTGAACTTTTGACTTTCAGGCTCCATATCTCACCATCCACTACAGCTTGGAACGTGAGACTACCATCATTTTATAGACAATCATCTTGGCTATCTCATACATTAATTGGACTTGCAACTATTTAGCATATGATTAGTTATGCAGATTCTTGTCATGTAACAATATTGTTACTGTTTTGCTTCTAAAATTCAAAATTTACATTTTTATTATTTTGTTAGTATTTTGTAAATCCACTTTTGGCTTTCAACACTGCCAGAATCCTTCTGGGCATGCTCTCGATCAGATTCAAGCATGTCTTGACTGAAATCTGTTCCCGGGTCTCTTCTACACATTCCCAATATTGGTGTATACTGGTTGACTCACTGGGGCACGAATAAAGCTTTTTCTTCAATCCAGAACCTCTACTTCATTGTCATTAAATCATTTATTTGCAAATCCCGAAGTATGCTTTGGGATGTTGTCCTGCTGGAACACTATGTTGTTCTTTTCATACCCACAGTACTCGAGTGTACGAAGTGACTCATCTTGTAGAATACTCACATTTAGCTCAGCATCGAGACCACCATCGATCCTTGTCAAGTATCCAACACCTTTGTCTGTGAAATAACCCCATATAATGAGGCTTTCTTCACTGAACTTGACAGTTCCTACAATTTCTCGATCCGTTAGCCCCCTTTTCCGTTGTTTCTTCCAAACCCATCAGAGCCCAGTCTATTGACTTTCATCTCATCACTCAAACTCAAGCCAACACTTCTCATGATGATATTGAAGTTGAGGCTTCTACACCTTTTTTCAGGCCACCATTCCAGACTCATGTAATGCACGCCGCTTACATGGACATCTGTGATCTCACTATTACAACGCATATGAGCCACCTCCACTGCTGTATTTGTCACGCCAGAATGGATAGAACTTGTGATGAGTCAACTTGTTGATATTTTGCCTGGACATCCACCTCTTGGCTTTGGAATCGACGGACGGACTTCATTTTGTATTCTTCCAACTGTCTTGGCACTCACATTACGCAGTTTGGCTGAGATACTGCTATTGATAAGCTGGATGACGCTATTTCTCTTTTCTTGGGAAATCCTCTTCTGGTCCTGGATTCGAACCAGTGACCTTTCACTTGGGAATTAACCTAATAACGCACTGAGCTATTAGGGAATGTGAGAACAGGTTGTAATTTGTAGTATACAAGAAGAAAGATTGTTACACCACCAGGAGCAAAACTGTAACAATGTAGTTACATGACAATAATCTGCATAACTAATCATATGCTAAATAGTTGCAAGTCCAATTTATGTATGAGATAGCCAAGATGATTGTCTATAAAGTGATGGTAGTCTCACATTCGAAGCCGTAGTGGATGGTGAGATATGGAGCCTGAAAGTCAAAGGTTCAAAACCTTGTTACCCTTTTGCTCATCAGTGTACATAGCATCACACAAAAAAAGTTTTAACTTTAATCATTGAAAAATTTTCCATTTTGAATGCTCTCCTAAAAGAAGAATTGCTTTAGTAAAGTTCTTTTAAAATGGCTGTTGAGTATGTGAGGTCTGAAGAATAAAGGACATACAAAAAGCAGTGTGGGCTAGCACCAGTCTATCCACCTAATGGGACCATATGAGGCAAAAGGATAAAGTCCAAAAATCCTCAATGTAAAAATAGGAATCACAGAGTAGAGCCCTCAAGGCTGCTACACCAGGACTATATGAAATAAAAAGTTTTGGAGACCTCTCGATTTGCTCTGTATATGTTGCTGATCTATATCAGCATGAAGAATGGATGCGATCGCAAGACAGTAAACATTCAGAGACTCATGCTGCACCAAGTTCATCCCCGTGTTATTATAGGGTGATGATTGACATCCACTGGAGAAAACGGCTCTGTGTCAGCCACGAAGTAGCACCCTCGGTGGCATTACTTTGAAATAACCACTACGTACTTATAGAAGCCTACATTCTGAGAACAAAGTTGAAAGACACTGAGAAGGTTTTCCATGCTCCTACTTTTACACAGAAGGAATTTTACTGGGATTTCCGAAAAAACTCTGTTGACACTAGCTTCTGGTGTTCAGTAGTGGTTTCTATTGGCCTTTCTGGTAAAAGGCTGCAACACTACTCTTCCCATAAAAAATACAGGAATCTCAACAGACCCAATTGAAACCAATGGGGATTTGTCTGCATCAGTTTGAAAACCGATCTGGCATTGTAGTCATATTGCTATTTTAAGCAATTAGAACACATAGTAAAAGATCTGTCACCTACATACAGTGTGGAAAATAAGTATTTGATACACTGGCGACTTTGCAAGTTTTCCCATGGAGAGGTCTGTAATTTCTATCGTAGGTACACTTGAACTGTGAGAGTGACAGAATCTAAAAAAGAAATCCAGAAAATCACACTGCATGATTTTTAAATTAATTAGCATTTTATTGCAAGAAATAAGTATTTGATCACCTACCAATCAGCAAGAATTCTGGCTCTCACAGACCTGTTAGTTTTTCATTAGGAAGCCCCCCTACTCTGCACTCATTACCTGTATTAATTGCACCTATTTGAATTTGTTACCTGTATAAAATATACATGTCCAAACACTTAATCACACTCCAACCTCTCCATCACAGCCAAGACCAAAGAGCTGTCTAAGGAAACCAGGGACAAAATTAAGGACTTGCACAAGGCTGGGATGGGCTACAGGACAATAGGCAAGCAGCTTGGTGAGAAGGCAACTACTGTTGGCGCAATTATTAGAAAATGGAAGAAACACAAGATGACTGTCAATCTTCCTCGGTCTGGGGCTCCATGCAAGATCTCGCCTCATGGGGTAAGGATGATTCTGAGAAAGGTCAGGAATCAGCTCAGAACTACTCAGGAGGACCTGGTCAATGACCGGAAAAGAGCTGGGACCACAGTCTCAAAGATGACCGTTAGTAACACACTACGCCATCATGGATTAAAATCCTGCAGGGCACGCAAGGTCCGCCTGCTCACGCCAGCACATGTCCAGGCCCGTTAGAAGTTTGCCATTGAGCATCTGGATGATCCAGAGGAGGCATGGGAAAAGATCATGTGGTCAGATGAGACCACAATATAATTTTTTGGTATCAACTATCAACTATAATTTTTGGAGGAAGAATAAGGATGAGAACAACCCCCAGAAAACCGTCCCAACCGTGAAGCATTGGGGGTGGAAACATCATACTTTGGCCGCATTCACACGATAGTGGTTTGGTTCCACATCCAAGCCGCATTTTTTGCGGGTCGGATGTGGACCCATTCACTTCAATTGGGGCACAAAATATGCAGACAGCACTCCGTGTGCTGTCTGCATCCGTTGCCCCGCAAAAATGATGGACAACAATAGGACATGATCTATTTTGCGGACAAGAATAGGCATTTCTATAATGGGCCGCCCGTTTCGTACATTGCAGAACACACAAGGGAGCCATCCGTGTTTAGCGGATCCGCAATTTGCAGACCGGAAAACACGGCACGTTCGCGTTCACGAGACCTTTTCTGCACAGCGGAGGACTGCACCGTATTGAAGGGAGGATGGATGGGGCCACTCCTTTCCTCAGTAAAAGCATTGAAGATGGGTCTTGGCTGGGTCTTCCAGCATGACAATGACCTGAAACACACAGCCAGGGCAACTAAGGAGTGTCTTCGTAACAATCATTTCAAGGTCCTGGAAGTGGCCTTGTCAGTCTCCAGACCTGTACCCAATTAAAAATCTTTGGAGGGAGCTGAAACTCAATGTAGTCCAGTAACAGCCCCGAAACCTGAAAGATCTGGAGAAGATCTGTATGGAGGTGTGGGCCAAAATCCCTGCTGTAGTGTGTGCAAACTTAGTTAAGAACTACAGGAAACGTCTGACCTCTGTAATTGCAAATAAAGGTATCTGTACCAAATATTAAGTTCTGTTTTTCATGCAATAAAATGCTAATTAATTATTTAAAAATCATACAATGTAATTTTTAGTATTTTTTTTTTTTTTTTTTTAGATTCTGGTCTCTCACCGTTGAAGTGTACCTACAATAAAAATTACAGACCTCTCCATTCTTTGTGGGTGGGAAACTAGCAAAGCCGCCAGTGTATCAAATACTTATTTTCCCCACTGTAGGTATTCTGAAAGGTTATTGATGTAAACACATTAAAGTAGCTTGAGAAATTATCCAAAGAGGCTAAAATTCTACAAATCACGAGACAAATAGTTTTAGATTCATGTTTTATATTTTTTATAAAGCTTATTCTATGATTTACATATATTCTTATTAGGCCTCCTGCACACGACCGTTTTTTTTTACGGTCCGCAAAAACGGGGTCCATAGGTCCGCGATCCCTGACCGTTTTTTCGTCCGTGGGTCTTCCTTGATTTTTGGAGGATCCACGGACATGAAAAAAAAGTCGTTTTGGTGTCCCCCTGGCCGTGCAGAGCCAAACGGATCCGTCCTGAATTACAATGCAAGTCAATGGGGACGGATCCGTTTGACGTTGACACAATATGGTGCAATTGCAAACGGATCCGTCCCCCATTGACTTTCAATGTAAAGTCAGGAGTCCCTTTTATACCATCGGATCGGAGTTTTCTCCAATCCGATGGTATATTTTAACTTTAACTATGTTAGAATATACTGTCGGATATGAGTTAGATCGTGAAACTCAAATCCGACAGTATATTCTAACACAGAGGTGTTGCCGTGAAAAAAAACAGAAAACGGCACAACGGCCACAGGTGCACACAACGGTCGTGTGCAGGAGGCCTTACACTGAAAAAAAAATGTTTGTAATGGTATTTGTTGATAATACTTTATCTATGGGAATGCAATAATAAAGTTTCCTAATCAATGAATATACTGTACTTTCAAACACAGTTCACAAGTTCTAAGGGGAAAGGTGGAGACACAATGGAGTACATACTCATACCTGACTGCAGCTAATCGCAGGGGGCAGTCATGTACACAGTTCTTTTAGTATATTCTAACCTGAAGGGTCCCCATCACCATGGGAACGCCTCTGTGTTAGAATATACTGTCGGATCTGAGTTTTCACAAAGTGAAAACTCAGCTCTGAAAATGCTTTTATGCAGACGGATCCGTCTGTATGAAAGTAACCTACGGCCACGGATCACGGACACGGATGCCAATCTTGTGTGCATCCGTGTTCTTTCACGGACCCATTGACTTGAATGGGTCCGTGAACCGTTGGCCGTGAAAAAAATAGGACAGGTCATATTTTTTTCACGGCCAGGAAACACGGATCACGGATGCGGCTGCAAAACGGTGCATTTTCCGATTTTTCCACGGACCCATTGAAAGTCAATGGGTCCGTGAAAAAAAACGGAAAACGGCACAACGGCCACAGGTGCACACAACGGTCGTGTGCAGGAGGCCTTACACTGAAAAAAAAATGTTTGTAATGGTATTTGTTGATAATACTTTATCTATGGGAATGCAATAATAAAGTTTCCTAATCAATGAATATACTGTACTTTCAAACACAGTTCACAAGTTCTAAGGGGAAAGGTGGAGACACAATGGAGTACATACTCATACCTGACTGCAGCTAATCGCACCTTGACACTTGTCTCAGACAAGCCATTCACAATCCGGTCCATCATATGCTCAGCCTCAATGATCTGGAGAGAGATGTTAATGCAGCATAAATAGCATCATGGATGTCATGCGTGTCTGCAACAGATTCTTATTCACCTTATGAGGATATTGCATGAAATTTCAAGATATGAATTCATATCAAAGGCGCACAAAAATTCCCTTACTGATCTCTACTACAGCTTTATGGCATTTATTCTTTTTTCACTTTTTTCGCCAGTTTAGCACAATGAACACAATCTACTTATACTTGATAAACCAGTCAATACGCAAAGACTACAGTAAGCCAGCTTGAATATGTAATTTTCCTTTCAATTACACAAGTCACTGCAGTAAGATCTGTGTGCGTTTGTGTGTGGTAGGTTCTAGCTACTGGACTCCCACCAATCTCAAAACCATTGGAAAGGTCAGAAACAGGAAAAAAAAAAATCCTCAAGTCTGTTTCCCACAAATGTGTTTGGTCTGGAAAACGCTCCCTGTGATGATTACATTTCTGGGACTGAACACTGCTCCAATGATTTATGATGCTGTGAGTTCTGGTGTACTCATGTCATTATGCGAACACAGTAGAGCAGTCCAAGGTCAGGCAGGAACTCACAGCATCATAAACCATTAGGCTCCATTCACACGTCCGCAATTTCCTTCCGCAATTTGAGGAACGGAATTGCAGACTCATTCATTCCTTTGGGGCATAGAATAGGCATATTCTATTAGTGCCGGCGATGTGCGTTCCGCAGAATGCGGAACGCACATTGCTGGTGTCATTGCACAGTACGGACGTGTGAATGGAGCCTTATGATGCTGTGAGTTCCGGTTAGAGAAGTGTTTGGTCCGGGAAATGAGGCCATTACACAGAGCGTGTCTCCCAGATTGAATATGCTTGTGTGAAACTAGCATTACATAGAAATCAAAAGCACAATAGGAGAACAAAATAGATTGAAATACTGTTTTCAGATTTTGCAAAACAGTTGTTTTTTAGTCAAATATTTGTCAGTCCATCAGCTTGCATATGATAAATAAAAGTCTTTGGCAGATAATAACTTGATACAGATCAATCAGTATATAGATGGAGGGGTATACATAATGAGAGGTGATTGCGTAACAATGCCAGTATTAACGATCACATTGGTTGAATGAGCAGCCCTGTCCTATGGAGGTGGAGAATGGAGATCACACACTATTTCTAGACCTGATTTGTAATTTAGCTGCTGTAATGAGATGAGTCGGGAGGCATCTCCTGTGAGGCTTAGGTGAAGGAGAATCTAGCCATAAGAGAATCGTCTCCCCACATAAAGTGATCAGCTTATAGCAATTCTGGCGTATAACGTCTCCAACCTCCTTCCAGAAGGTTCGGATCCCTGCGCACCCCCACCAAATGAGAGAAATGGTCAAAAGGGCCTTTCCACATCTCCAGCATTTGTTAGTGGAGCTATATCCTCTGGAGTATAGAAAAGCAGGGTTCTTATACCAGCGGGTGAGTATTTCATAGGAATTCTCTTGTGTACGAAAGCAGCAAGAAAATCTGTGTGATCTAAGTAGTAATTGTTTAGCTTCCGCTGGTGAGAAAGCTCTGCCTAGTTCTTCCTCCCATTCTTGCATGAAAGGTAGGGGATCTGACTGTGCTGGGGTAACTAGGGCTTCATAGGTCCTGGATATTCCTTTTCGAAGTGGCTTATCAGCTATGGCTTGCTCAAACCAGGGGAGGAGCCGAGGGTGGGAATAAGTCTGCAGAAATTTGTGACATATCGATCAGAACTGGTAGTAATGCAACCTCTGTAACCAAGAGACTCCCAAGATCTCTTCTAAGGCTGGGAGAGAGGGAATCATACCATCAATGAGCAGCGGGGAGATGGGAAGCTCCATCTTACGCCAAAACTCTACTATGTATTTCATTTTCAAATCTGAGAGCAGATATGGTAAGTACTAAGAGGCGAGGGGGAGGGAGCAAGCATTGGGGATCTGCGTTGCTTCTGCCAAACACCAAGCATTCCTCTAGTGAGAGGGTTAGAGATATTTTGCAGGCAATAAAGATGTGTAGTAGCCTACAGCAAAATGATGAACAGAGGTATCTAGAAGGGATTTCTCCAGTTCTGTTGAGAGTAAGTGGGTTTTTGGTTGAACAAACTGACCATCTACACATCTGAATGGCTGTATAGTACCGGCACCTCCAAAACCCTTGAGGAAAGTAAGATATCTGTAGGATATCCTGGGTAGAGAACCTACCCAGAGAAAGTGAGAGAACATATGTTTTACAGTGGTAAAAAAGGAGGGGGGGGAGGTGAATTGGTTTGCATGAGATATAACAACTTTGGCATGATAGAGGTGGTAAGAATAGTTTTTCTACCTAGCCATGAAACATAGGGGGGATTTAATATTCTGAAGTTGCGCACAGACTGAGGTCAAAAAGGGGTTGATAATTAAGGGGATCACTAGAGAGGCGAACTCCTAAATGTGTGATGTGTGGGAGCCAGGCAAAGGGGCTAGGGCATGGGCGGTAGACACCTCCAAAGATAATAAGGATACATTTAGCACCATAGATTTGGCATAGTTGATCTTGAAATTGGAGGAGTATATTCCAAATTGTTGCAAAAGGGAAAGAATATGGGGAAATGCTTCAGTAGGGTTAGTAATGAAAAGGAGCAGATCATCTGCATATGCGGCTGTGGTATGTTTTCTGTGAAGAATGGAGAGTCCCCGAATATGCTCATGCTGAAGAATAGCTTGAATCAGGGGTTCCATACAAAGAACAAATAACCTAGGTGAGAGGGGGAATCCCTGTCGTGTGCCGTTAGATATAGGGAAGGGATGTGATAACGAGTCATTTATTTTAACTCTAGCAGAGGAGTGAAAATATAAAGAAAAAATAGATTCAATTCATCGAGGGGGAAAGTGAAATATATATACTACTGCCTCCATGTACAACCAGTCAATTCTATCGAACGCTTTTTCAGCATCTGTGCTGAGGAGAATCAGCAGTATATTGTGACATTTTGCATAATGAATGCAATTGAAGACCTTAGTAGAATTGGGTTTGCCTTCTCTAGAAGGTACGAAGCCAGCTTGTTCAGCATTGATCAGGGAGGGGAGCAGCGATTGGACCCGATTATCTAAAATCTTTGCCCAGAGCTTCACGTCACAATTTAGCAACGAGATGGGTCGGTAACTGCTGCAGAGAGAGTACTATCTTTCCTCTCCTTCGCCAAAACCAAGACATGTGCTTCAAGTGCCTGTGGAGGCAATGAAGAGTCGGTTTGTAGACCGTGACATAACTTTTGGAGGTAAGGGGCCAGCACAGAAAATAACTTTTTAAAATACACAACAGGAAGGCCATCCGAACCTAGGCTTTTAACTGATGGGGTTGACTGAAGGGCCAATCTAATCTCTGGTAATGTCACCGGGTCTGTCAGGGACGAAAACTTGGTGGTGTCAACCGTGCTTAGGGAGAGTGAGTTAAGGAAATATTGGATACTCGATAATCTGGTTTGTCTATCTGAAGTTGTTTCTTCGGCTGTGTGGTTGTAAATGGTACTGTAAAACGTTCTGAACTGCTCAGCTATCTGCTCTGTCTTGGTGAGGGAGGCGTATAGCATCTATGGTAGTGGACGATTTATCAGATTTAACCAACGCTGCCAATGCCATGTACCCGCTTCCCTCTATACCCGTGGACATAAACTTTCTGTTTAGCATACATCAGGTTTTTAGCAGTACGGGTATTGAGTAAAGACTTCAACTGAGAGCGAAGATCCCTTAGATCATCTTGATGACAGAGGGCCATAGATTTTTTCCCCATTTTCTCCAGGGCCGCAATCTGGGTTAGTAGTGAATCGAATTGCTTATTTCTACGTTTTTTAAGTCAGGAACCCAGAGCTATGAATTCTCAACGAATATATGCCTTGTGGGTTTCCTAGACCGTAGGAAAAGGAACCTCCCCAGTATCGTTAGTTTAGAAGAAGAATATCAGTTTGGAACAAAAGCTTGTGAGTATCTCCTCGCTGCCCAGCCGGGTCTCATTTAGTCTCCAAGAATACCCCCTCCTCCCCAAATCCAGCAAGTTACATCTCAGTGTCACCAATGCGTGGTCTAAAACATTGATATTCACTATATCAGCCCTAGAGATCGAGGGTAGGAGGGTTTGAGAGATCAGCAATTAGTCAAGTCTCTGATGGCTACTGTGGACTCGGGAGTAGAATGTGTAGTCCCTGTCACACGGGTGCATTATCCTCCATGCAGCTATCAAATGCATTGTGGCCAATAGAGATTTCAGCTGTCTAAGGTGGTGAAAGAAGAAAATCGCTGAGCGCGAAGTGGAGGAGCCCTGATGGGGATCTAGCGTTAGGTTGAGGTCACCCCCCACAATCAGGGTGCCCTCACCGAACGCCTGAAATTTGTGTAATGTAGCCACCAGCCAACTAACCTGACAAGAATTGGGTGCATATAGATTTGCTACGTAAAGTAGTGTGTTACCTACATAGCCCTTTAAGAATATAAAATGTCCATCACCATTTGTTTGGACAGAGCGGGAGAGAAAAAGGAAACCCTCTCTTTAGGGCAATACTGACCCCTCAGGAGCCATGGGGACCATAACAACTGTGGTACCATCTATCAAAATAACGGTGGGAGAGCGCTGGGTGAGACTTTAAATGAGTCTCCTATAAAAGTGCAATCATGGGTTGATCTTTGCATAATAGCGACAATACCAGAGAGCATTTCTAAGGCACATTCAAACCCTTGACATTGAAGGAGCTTACTACTAAGTCAGCTATGACCAATTAAGGAGGGAAGGATGCGTGTTAGAAACCGCCATCAAGGATGGCGGAAGCCTAATGGTGGACCGACCCTGACTAGACAGTGCAAATAGGAACACAAACAAGAACAGAGTTAACAGTTGTGAAAGTGTACATAGCAGCACATATATCGGAAGCCTCCAGTCCAAAAACTGGGGACAGAAGCGATACTTGTTGAGGGAGACCCCAAGCCATCTCCAGTGCCATGTCGCAGAGAGGAGGTGGTCATGGGGGTGCAAATTCCAGCACATACAAGCCTAGACAGACATAATATCTCAAATTGCCGATGAACAATTCAGCTACATTATTATATTCGAGAAAGGGGAAAGAAAAAAGATAAAAGAAAATAAAAAAGAAAGAGAGAATTATAATGTTGAAGTGATAAGGAGATTAGAGTCCTCGTTAGGATATCGGTGTAACAGCAATCTAGGCATAATGGGCAAATCTGAGAAAAAGAGAAAAGCATAAGTCTCACCCGGGTTGCGGATAGTGCAGGAACCTTCTCAAGAAGGTCAGCTGCCACTTCTCAGCTTCAGGCAATCGGGGAATATCATCTTCCATAGGGATGGTGAGCCAAGAAGGTACTTTTATGGGTTGGAGGCCTAGTTTCACCCAGGCCCCTTGAAGGTCCTCCGGCGTTCGGACCTGGATTGGCTTGCCATCCTTCAGTATCGTGATTCCAAAGGGAAACGACCATCTAGCAGAGGTCTCAGCACGTGCCGTTTCACAAACGTGGTGGCCGAGATGTCTTGGTACAGGGCCACGGCAGCTCGCTCGTGCAGAAGGTCAGGTTTAGAGCCGGCGGCTCTTAGGAGATCTGAGGTATAGTTGTAATTAAGGAGCCGGCAGATTATGTCTCAAGGTGGGTCACCCGTGCGGGGTTTAGGGTGTGAAAAGCCCTGTGTATGTGCTCGATAACAATGCCTTGAGCACGTTCAGGTCCCAAAAGGGATCCAAAGATGATGGCCGCAGTGTGGTGTAGGGTTGCTGCAAACGATTATTTTAGCAATCAAGTATTCTACCAATTTTTTTTACGAATAATCGAGTACTCTAATAATAAAAATTAATTAGACTGCTTTCCTTTATAAAAACTCACCAGACCCCCTGCCATCAGTCCCCAACACCCTTCGTTCACCCCTGTGCGATCAGCCCAAGTGCATTAGTTCCCCCCAGTGCCATAAGCTCCGTTCCCCCAGTGCCTTCAGCTCTCCCCCACCCCAGTGCCTTCAGCTCCACTCAGTGCCATCAGCCCCTCCATGCAATCCATTGCCATGTCCCCCACTCCCCCAATGCCTTTATGCCATCCATTGCCATGTGATGTCCCCCACTGCTATCAGATCAGCTCCTCCATGCCATGTCCCCCACTCCCTCAATGCCATCAGATGAGCCCCTCCATGCCATGTCCCCCACTCCCCTAGTATCATCAGCCCCTCCATGCAATCCATTGCCATGCCCCCAATCCCCCAGTGCCTCCATGCCATCTACTGCCAATTACCATGTCACCCACTCCCATCAGATCAGCCCCTCCATGCCATGTCTCCCACTCCCCGTGCCATCAGATCAGCCCTGTCATGCCATGTCCCCCACTCCCCCAGTGCCATCTGCCCATTCATTGCCATGTCCCCCTCCCCCAGTGCCTCCATGCCATCTATTGCCATGTCCCCCTCTCCCAGTGCCTCCATGCCATCCATTGCTATGTCCCCCTTCCCCAGTGCCTCCATGCCATCCATCATGTCCCCCACTCCCATTAGATATCAGCCCCTCCATGCCATGTCCCCCACTCCCCCAGCGCCATCAGCCCCTCCATGCCATTGCCATCCATGTCCCGCCGCGCCATCAGCCCCTTCAAATCACAAGTGCCCCCTTTAAATCACCAACATCATCCCCCCCGCAATATTCGGGCCCCTGCTAGTGCTAACTTTATACTTACCTTTCCTGGCAGTGTGCTGACATTGAGTCCACAGGAGATGGACCGAGTCTTCTTCCCAGCATGCACTTTCCCTTGATGCAGAGGTTTTGGCACCGGCTGCAGTTTTCCTGGTTCGCAATATAATTAAAAGCAGTTTTCAGCTGGTGTTGTTGTTCTAGGAACTTTTGGCAGACCACTCTATCAAAGGCGAGTATGAAGGACTGCACCGTCTCGATGTTGTCAACCCATTGCCCCATCTGACGGAGGTCAGACTATTTCATGAAGCTTCTTCATGACCGAGGAAATGGCTTGGAGAATGGTCTGCTTGATAAACGCCCTTGAGACCGCTTCTGAGTCTTCTGCGCCACCCGCAATAATTGTGCTCAGCTAGGCTCTCGACTCCTGAGTCCTCTGTTTGTTCAAAGTCCAGTGCGGAAAGCGGTGCCATCTTGGCTGCTCCATCTGAGGGAGCTGGATGGCGCTTTCTCATAAATGTATCAATGTCTTGTTGACTTTGCAAGCTTTTGGGGGTACCAGTGGCGTCTCTGTAACGGTCTCTGCCAACTTTGCCCATTATGTCCGGAGGTGAGGACTCCAAACGCTTAGGCCAGCAAGATATAGGAGAGGAGCACTAACTCATGCAGCCATCTTCCAGTGCGCCAGACTCCGACCCCCAAAACAGTTGTTTTTTTTATCTTTTATGGAACATTAAACTAACTTGTAATATATATTTTTTTTATTATATAGTATACCCTGTGTAGTCATCAGAATCATGAATTGCATAACACTATGCATAAATTATAAAGTTTTAACAAAAGCATAAGCAAATGTTACACAGTAACATTAGTTGAATTACCCATTTTATGTACTCCAGGGTAAAATCAAGATCTACGACATCTTGTGTTCAGTTATAATTATTTGCAGTCTCTCTGTCAAGGACAAAGGATACAAGCAGCGGCATAGTTATAGGAGTGAAGATGTAGCAGTGATAACCGATGCTTGCCAAATATGACACCACTAATATAAAAGGGCAAAGGATAGGTAGGGAAGGGTCCAGGAGTTATAGTTAAAGCAAACCCGTCATACTGAAAATTCAGTGC
Organism: Bufo bufo; assembly: GCF_905171765.1. Taxonomy (NCBI): domain Eukaryota; kingdom Metazoa; phylum Chordata; class Amphibia; order Anura; family Bufonidae; genus Bufo; species Bufo bufo. The sequence continues at coordinate 153,020,357 of NC_053395.1, read as the reverse complement.
AATCTGCAGGCAGCATGTTATAGAGCAGAATGAGCTTAAAGGCTTCTGTCACCCCACTAAACTAATTTTTTTTTTGTGTACTTATAATCCCTATCCTGCGATATATCTATACATTATGTTATTAATCATTTTCGTTCAGTAGATTTGTCAAAAAACATACTTTTATAATATGCTAATTACCTGTCTACCAGCAAGTAGGGCGTCTACTTGCTGGTAGCAGCCGCAAAAAAACGCCCCCTCCTCCTGTTGATTGACAGGGCCAGCCGCGATCTCCTCCTCCGACTGGCCCCGTCAGCATTTCAAAAATCGCGCGCCTGTGTTGATTCGGCGCGGGCGCTCTGAGATAAGGAGGCTCGCCTCCTCAGCACTCCCTCAGTGCGCCTGCGCCGATGACGTCACCGAAAGAGAAGACGTCATCGGCGCAGGCGCACTGAGGGAGTGCTGAGGAGGCGAGCCTCCTTATCTCAGAGCGCCTGCGCCAAATCAACACAGGCGCGCGATTGACAACCTTTCCTCTATGGCTGTGCATACAGACATAGGTCTCAGTACTAATAGAACCACCCACTGGACTCCTAATCCCAGAATAAGCAGAGATTTAAAGGAATAAATGAGAAGTTATACTAGGACTTTTCTAACAAGCTCAACTGCTTGTCAATCCATTCAGCCCCTCCAGCGCTTTAACATACTGCAGCTTGAATTTCAGTTTCATCGTGACACTTTCGAGTGAAGCCTCTAAAATCAAGTTTCCACTGTTACTTGAAAATGTATGTTTTTGAACTCGTAAATGTAATATTGGAAATTGAAAAAAAAAAAAAAGGAGGACTTTTGGATGATGTCGTTTCCTCTTCCGTAATTGTTAAACAAAAATTGTTCTCTGGGACTTTTACACTGATGGTCTATCAGTATCAGATTTGAGGGGGTAAGACTCCTGCTGCCCCAAACAACTGTTCTGCAGTAGCCATTACAGTATAGGCCTTTATTTTATAAATCCTGAGAACCCCTTTAACTGCGGCCAGCTACTTTCTATAAATGTGTGGAAATGTAAAAATATATAAAATCAACCTCTTTAAAACAACATAGGTAACAATGTTGAGTCAAATAACAGATGTTTCCTAACCTTTCATTGTATGTAATTTTCTATCCAAAGAACTTAACGGGGACAGACTGCTCTTGGTGTGGAATATGTCGAGTATGTACTTGTCACGCCATCGGCCTTGTGTCCGAAACGTCACTCACTATTTGTCTGTCAGGTGTGAACAGGAGCCTATTTCAGTGTATCTCACCTCAAGTTCAACACTGCAAGGGTTACACCCTTTCCCTCCTTGCTCAATGTGTTGCTGTCCAGCTGCTATAAGGGTCTGGCTACAATGCGACATGTATCGTGCGACTTCTCGCAGAAAATCACGCTATGGTGTTGTGAAGAGATGCGCTGCGACAGTTGTAGAAAATCCATCCAAGTCAGATTTTTGGGCGACTGTCATTGCCGCATGTCGCTTTGCGACACCATTAACTATCACTACACAAAAAGTCGCTCAACTTTTCTGTGACATGTCTCTGTGCAGCCAGACCTTAGATATCCTCTGATCTGTGCCTGATCAACACAGGTCCTGCTAGTCTCCCTTTACCTTGCTATCTAAGCTATAATCCATTTTACCTGTCGGTATACTGACAGTTGCCTTCCTGGACTATGACCTCAGTCTGCTCCTGACTTGAGTTAACCTGATCCCTCTCGAATCCCTAATTCCTGTGGGTGAGGGCCTACCACTCCAGGGAGTCTGGCAAAATGGATCCACATCCACAGATCGTAACAATACTGTAGCTCTCCATATTTCATTCACAGACTTTGGGCTAACGCTAAGGACAGTGGTGAACGTCTACTATGAAAAAGTTGGATGACTGATCTTTCCCAATCCCCTCATGCACAAATGGATCATTTGAGTGTGCTTGTGTTGGGAATGGGCAGTTAAATTCTGACGGGGGAGACAGAAGACTCCAGTACACATTAGATTGGCAGCTGGTTCTGCTGACATTTATCTAACGTGTATGACCAGCTTCAATACTGGAGATCACTAACTTTAGGACAGAATTTAGACTGTACGTATGCTTGATTAGACCTTTAAGTATTAAGTTAAGAGGGAGCTCCCTAAATGTAAATCTTGTTTATTCAGTGGACTAATTTACTCTGGTATTAGTATGTGGTCTATGCACCTACATGCTTATCAGTACACAGTCAATCTGCTGCTTGTGTGCTGTACCCATCATTTTTACTTTACAGTCAGAAAATGTCTGGGGAAAATACTTAGAAAACACAACACATCCAGCGAGTTATTCAGTGGGGACGACTCTTTATTTCATTTGCCTCAGACATACATTGAACAAATTTAATCAAACAACAAAATAGGTTTTGCAAGTTACAAAATGGGAAAATGCATGAAAAGAAAAAAATAATCACAATGTGCAAAATAAGCGTTAATACCTATGCATTTTTAGTCGACAACTGTGTTATTGCTGTTGTTTGTTAGCAAATTGCATTATTAAGCAAAAGAACAAAGAAGTTTCTATGACAACGTAATGGAAGAGGCACAGTACACTTTGTTCCCAGTCCAAAAAATATATATGTCATGAAGATAATGCTTGCTTAGACCTTTTGACATGGTCTCAAGTAGGGGTATCTGGTAGATATATGAACTCCGTCACTAGTATTTTAAACGCCACCCTCACAAAAAAAATAAAAAATAATAATAATAAATCAACAGGTATTACTTTAGGAAGATATTCCACATTTTTCAAAGCAGCAAAAGAATCAGAAAATTTTTGTAATAGCGTGTAATTAAAAATGTAGTATAGCCACAGAGTTATTCAATAAAATGTCTCTATACTGCCACCTGCTGTTTGTGCTTTTCCTTATTTCTCTGTCCACTATGCTGAGGTGGACATACATGCTCCGTTCCAGATCTTCTTTTAGAACCCTTGACAGTAAGGATACGACCACATGGCACGGTTGTGAAGCGCCTAAGCTGCAGTCGAGAATGGCATGGCTGTATGAGCAAAAGCTAAACCTAATTAAACTAATCAGGATTGCACAGTTTAGGCTACTTTCACACGTTTCACGTTTGGTGCGGATCCGTCATGGATCTGCACAGACGGATTCGTTCAGATAATACAACCATCTGCATCCGTTCAGAACGGATCCGTTTGTATTACCTTTAACATAGCCAAGACGGATCCGTCTTGAACACCATTGAAAGTCAATGGAGGACGGATCAGTTTTCTATTGTGCCAGATTTTGTCATAGAAAACGGATCCGTCCCCATTGACTTACATTGTGTGTCAGAACGTTTGGCTCAGTTTCGTCAAATGGACACCAAAACGCTGCAAGTAGCATTTTGGTGTCCGCCTCCAAAGCGGAATGGAGACGGAACGGAGGCAAACTGGTGCATTATGAGCGGATCCTTCTCCATTCAGAATGCATTAGAGCAAAACTGATCTGTTCTGGACCGCTTGTGAGAGCCCTGAACGGATCTCACAAACGGAAAGCCAAGACGCCAGTGTGAAAGTAGCCTTAGTCGGTCTGCAGTGTTATTGGCTGTGCGGCACCCACAATACCCATTAACAATGCAGACCAATTAAACAGTGGACTGCAGCTCGCCTGGCTGTGCGGTACTTGACCACATCGCTGCCACAATGCAACAACATACCCACATCGCATGGTTGTACCTTTAAAGGGAAAACAGACAAGTCCCCTGAGCTGCCAGCTTGAAATAAATCTAGCAGAACAATAAATGGGGAGATTTAGGCTACTTTCACACTAGCATTTTTTATGGATCAGGCAGAGTCCAGCAAAAACGCTTCAGTTACTGATAATACAACCATCTGCATCCATTATGAACAGATCCGGTTGTATTATCTTTAACATTGCCAAGACAGATCAGTCATTAATGCCATTGAAAGTCAATGGGGGACGGACCAGTTTTCTATTGTGGCAGAGAAAACAGATCCATCCCTATTGACTTGCATTGGGGGTCATGACGGATCCGTCTTGATCAGTTTCCCAGGACGGAAAGCAAAATACAACATGTAGCGGTTTGCTCACCGGTCTGGGAACGCAACTAAACGGAACAGAATGTATTTTGGAGCACTCCGTTCTGTTCTGTTCAGTTTTGTCCCCATTGACAATGAATGGGGACAAAACTGAAGCAAGTGTTTGGTCAGTGATTTCAATCAGTGATTTTGAGCCAAAACCAAGTACGGGTCCAAAACACAGAACAGGTGCAGATCTTTCCCTTCAACCTTATGTCTGTGTAGGATCCACTCCTGGTTTTGGCTCACAATCACTGATAGAAATCACTGACCAAACACTGACTGTGTGAATGAAGCCTTACTCATGTGGACCCCACAGATAAGCGGAGTAGTCCACTCCAGCAACCTGCATGTACGTTCAGGATCTGGAAAGTAGAACATGTGTACCCCCTAACTAGTCTTGGGAATAGTTGTACTTTCAGCATTTGCTCAGAGTATCGCTATAGGTGTGGGGTTTATCTAGCATGTTTAGGTCATTCTATGAGAAAATCTTTAAATCTCCCACGGGCCCAGCAGCTGTCCAGGAGTCCTTAAGTGAACCGGTTTTTGTTTTTTTTATAGGATTTAATGACATTGACTGTAAATGTTTTACCAGGGGCACTTAGGATTTGTTATGACAAGAGTGAGGAACTGGAACCGATTTGTCCAATGTATTCCCAAATAAATTGGATCTATTTTTCCGCTGCACTTTTCTATGTCATTAATTATCTGAATATTCATCCTCTTTGGCGTGCGATTTGAAGTTGCTTTTTGTTCGAGTCCATCTGCTACATGTAAACTACATGTGCAATAGGATAAATGAAAAGGACACACTACCATCAAACAGAGCCTTTTGAAACAAATCAGTTTTATCTGTAACGCAAGTATATGTGCTGGGTTTTCTTTGGATGGACACTGACTGCAAGATTATTTGCTTCATATTTTGTTTTGTAATGCATGGTACTCTCTAACTCCTATTGGAAGAGAGATGGGGGTTCACAGGAGCAAGCCTAAGGGACATTTTCGACTGCCTCTGGACTGCACAGGGGGGGGTTGTGGGGATTGTTTTTTTGTTTTGTATGCATGTCATTTTATAGTTAAACCTTAATAAAAACTAGTTGATAAAAGGGGGAGGGGGGGTTATCTGGGGGAAGATTTAATGTGCCACAGGAAAGATGTGACCACCCAGATGCAGTTCTTAGGAACGCAGGTTCCCGATAATTGACCCAATCGGTCAACTGATTTACTAAACCTATAGATGGCGTAAACTAGACAGTGTAGACCTGCGCCAAATTCCTCACAGCGCACAGGCTGGGTGATGAATTTGGTGAATGGCTAGACACTTTTATCCCAACTATTAGATGGCTTAGTTTAAGACACAATTTTACGCTACAGGTCTACTTTACTAGAAATTGTTATTTACAGCCCAAAAACCATGCTGAATTCAGAATGTACTGTGAACCAGGAGCCTCCATCAGGGGATTCCGTCACATTGGAAGGCAAGAGCAGCACGGCGCTATTCTTCCTGTCAAAGTGACAGACACGGTGGTGGAATCTGACGGACTGCCTAATAATGGGGATGGTCGGGTGCTGCTGGGTGGTTGTCATATGACCGATCTGGCACTGTGTTAATTCTCGCCCCAGATACGGTCATCGGCTATGTATGCAGTCTTCCTGCTACAGAACAAATTGTTTCAGCACAAAAATAAAACGTACGATCCAGAAGTCCCACCGGAGCTTCAGAGCTGATGTTGCTCATGTTTTAGAAAATTGAATAGTTAATGTGGCATACAGTCATTACTCAAGACGGCAGATTCAAATTCTTGTGCATAAAAAATATGGTTTCTTTTTAGGTGCACAACTTTCTCTGATACTCTTATAGTGATGCTAGCTCCATAGAGCAGCACAAGATTTAAACTGATTTAACAGGGAACAAAGTCATTTGGACACCTGTATATTACTGGTAGCATATTAAAAACAGGACACCTCTTAATCGAAAGACAAGATTGTATTACTTTGTGTAGTCTTTGGTGGGTGGAGTTCATCATAAACCAGCGTTTTACACCGGTCTATGATACCCTCTGCGCTGCAGGAGGGTGCACCTCATTTATGACAAGGAGTAGGCGCATCCTCCAGCAGTCCAGGGGCCCTGACATATATAGCTTCAGCAGAAGCCTCTAAACATATGCCACTGTACAGCAATACAGTGGCATCCATTGCCCACAGACTCTCATGTTAAAGGAAATGTGTCACCAAAAATTCAATCTGCCAGTTAAAACCAGATAGTAGCACATATTTTCTTATAATCTGTTCTTAACAGCATTTACAAAGCATTAAGAAAATTGCTTTACAGCTGCCCTATGGGCCATAGACACAATGGTCAGGAGGGGACCTCATTGACTTCTATGGGAGAGTCCTCTAGGCACGCTCTGTGATCTGTGCAGAGGTCATTGTACAAGGAAAGAATAGAGAAGATCTGACAATCATCTATTGTGAATGGTGGACGCTGTCTTATCTATACACAGAAGTGATATCATTACAGGCAGGACTTGTGTGAAAATTGCAGAATTTTATGGGCTTTGTTTAAAGGGCTGCTCCGGGCTTTTAATGTTGATGACCTATCCTCAGGAAGGGTCATCAATATCAGATCGTCAGGGATCCGACACCCAGGAAGAAAAGGCGCGCGCAGTCTCCCTTCTCTCTTCCTGCTCGCTGCTACTAGGACTATGGCGAGCAGGAGGATAGACACGAGATGGAATGCGCGCACTGCGCGCTCCTTCCCTTCTCACAGCGATCTATCAGCCTACCTTTGTGGTACTGGTAAGAGGCCTTGATACGGCTCAGGAACACCTTACCAGCCGCTCCAGTGTGACGAGACGTTCATCTGTCCTGCGCTGGGCCTCAGCCGCGGCCTGAAGTAGAAGCGTACCCGACCGGAAGCTGTGGGTCCACGGAACGATCGGCAAACATTTCCACACTTGCTTCACCACTGCTGACTGGCTACTACACTCAAATATTCTCCTTTGGAACCTAGCGCAACCTTTACTGGAGGTACCAGACCACATAACCCCCCCCTGCACCCCATTTCTTCCCACCCCCCACCTCTTATGTTCCCGAGAGCTGAGCTTTAATTTTTCTGGACTACCGCAGTGGTCTATTCGTGAGCCTTGCTAATACTTGTCACCATAGTTCGGTGACACACTACAATTACTCCGGCATTTTCCCCCAAATTTTTGTAAGTGACTGCCCTGTCAGTCACCACCATTTACTTCATTCAACTTGTTCCATTGCTGCAGATGTAATATCCGCTACCATAACCTTATTGAGACCCAACTATTTTGCTGACATATTTCTGCCACCATGGGGGAAAAAATTAAAATAAAAAAATAAAAAAAAAAAAAATAAAAATCGGGCACACTGCTTCTAAAGACACCAGCGACTCCCAAAAACCTAATGCTCCATGTGGAGAAATGGATAAATACATAAAAAATAAAAAAAGACTCCAATTCTTCTACCCAAAAAATGATCACACCGTCCAAAGTCTCTCTCCCTATGTCCCAAGTAGATACTGGAGAGGATTCGGACAGGGATACATATATGCCACCACACCAGGACTCTCTCCCAATTTCTCACTCCTTTTTTCAAAAATCCCTGGATAAAGCACTGGCCAAAGCTCTAGACCAGGCATGGCCAACCTGCAGCTCTCCAGCTGTTGTAAATCTACAACTCCCACCATGCCCTGCTGTAGGCTGATAGCTGTAGGCTGTCTGGGCATGCTGGGAGTTGTAGTTTTGCAACAGCTGGAGAGCCTCAGGTTGGCCATCCCTGCTCAAGACCCCTTCTCAGGGGATTTATAAGATATAAAGCAAGAAATGTTGCATTACTTTTGTTGACTGTTCTAGTTATTTGGCGGGTGTATTTTACCCAAATTTTGATACTGTTATCTTTGCACTAACTTGTTACCTTTTGTCATATTTTATACCCCCCACCTTCCCTCTTATCCTTGCTCATACCTCCCACCCTCTATATAGGTCCTGGATAATAGATAGATGGCTGTACACGTGACATCTTCCATCTATCTATCCTTCTGTGCCAATGACACGACTTAAAATAACTTACAACGTGCGAGGGCTGAACTCTCCGTCCAAAAGAGGTCAGGTGATTTACTTTCTTAAAAAAACACAAAGCAGATATCTGTCTGCTACACGAAACACACTTTAGAGATACACACATTCCCACGATGAATAGCCAGCGTTTTTCTACCTGGTTCCATTCTGGCTCCGACAGTAGGGCCTTGAAAGGGGTTAGCATTGGGATAAGTAAACATATAGCCTTTTTCATTTTGGATACATGTATAGATCCGGACGGCCGTTATCTATTTATTAAGGGGAAGATAGGTAACTTTATAGGTACTATAGGAAATGTATACACCCCCAATAAAGACCAAATTTCTTTACCCTGAAGAAACGGACACGTTTTTCTGAAGGAACACTTATCATAGGTGGTGACTTTAATGTCTCCTTAAACCCATTAGTTTATAGATTCAACGGCAAATCAGTGATTCGCTACAGAGCCCTAGCGAAACTCAAACAATAACTACTACACCTATTCGACTCCTGGCGCACACTGAATCCCTCGGTCAAAGACTTTTCCCATTATTCTTTGCCATTCCTACCAAAGAATTGACTATATATTCATACCTGTTACTCAGACCAAAAAACTGCCAATCTTCAACTATTCTGATCCAAGTTCTATCAGACCACTCTCTGGTCGAATTGTTATACACAATACCCTCCTCTCCTACCTCCCGTTGCTGGAGATTAAATGACTTATTACTAAAACCCCCCCAAAACGTCCAAAAGATCAATAGACACTTAGAAGAGTTTTTCAAGATCAATGACAAAATGGTCTCTCTGCAGACACTTTGGGGAGCTCACAAATCACACATCAGTGGCGAATTCATATCTCTTTCTACTTATACCAATAAAGAAAAGGCAAAGAAAGTATCTGAACTGCAGCAAAAGATTTCGAAACTGGAGTGTCTGTACAAGAGATGTCTACTAGCAACACACTTAGCCGACTGGACCTCTCTCCGTGTTGAACTGAAAAATGCTCTTAAATTTGCGCTCAGCAAAAGCTTACCTCCACGAGAAATACAAACATTATCCTCATGGTGACAAACCAACTAGATTTATGCTAGCCCAGATTAAGAACAGGAAAGCTAAATCATACATCACTAACCTTAAAGATTCCTCCGGCAATACTCTGTACAAAACAGAAGAAATAGCACGGGAATTTAGCAATTTCTACACCCAACTATATAACTTACAGTCACCACCAGTCTCAGGTGACTTACACACCAAAAAAGAACTGACAACCCACTTCTTATCCTCTTTAACCCTACCACAAATAACAGACCAGTCTCAAAGTCTCTGCTCTCCTATCACCCACCAGGAAATCAGAGACACCACTGCGAATACTCCTAAAAATAAATGCCCCTGGCCCGGATGGCCCATCCTCCTATTATTCCACATATCAGGACTCCCTACTCTTATACCTTAGCAAATTGTTCAACAAAGCATTGAATGGAATCCCCTTCCACACACAAACCCTAATGGCCCAAATCTCTAATACACAAAGACCGGAAAGACCCAGCCCTATGTAAGAACTACCCGCCTATCTCCCTTCTTAACACTGACCTTAAACTCTTTGCAAAAATGATAGCAAACAGGGTGCAGAGTATTCTCCCCTCTCTCATTGCCCCCGATCAAGTTGGATTTGTGCTCAATAGAGAAGGAAAGGACAATATATACAGGGTTCTGCAATTGATTCAATATGCCAAACTCTCAGCCAAACCTTTGATACTGCTCAGCACAGACGCCGAAAAGGCATTCAACCATGTTGACTGGTATTATTGACAGTCCTCACGGTCTGCCTTTGGCATTCTGCTTCTGCTTATCGGGGCAATATTTTCAATGTACAAGGGTCCCACGGCTAGAGTGATGGTGAACGACTCTTTATCACCTGTGTTCTGTATCTCCAACAGCACCAGACAAGGCTGCCCATTGTCTCCTCTGCTTTTTGTACTGATGATTGAGACCTTGCTACAAAGAAAATCAGACAGGATACCCGTATTCACGGGATTGGCTGTGGAGGTAGAGAACACAAGGCCGCTGCATACGCAGATAACCTGTTGTTGCTACTGTCTAACCCATCAGAATCACTCCCTATTATAGAACACTTATTCCAAGATTTTGGCAAGATATCGAACTTTAAAATTAAGATGAGCAAATCCCAAGTTCTGAATATTTCTCTTCCTAGCTATCAATCTTCCTTGCTTTCTGGCATATCCCACTTTGGTCTCAACCAAACATTAAATTCTTATGTATAAAGATATCTCCTGACCCTACCCAGTTATACAAAAATAACTTTCCACCTTTACTGCGTGAGATTTCTAAAACACTATCATCCTGGCCAACCCCGTATAGGTCATGGTTCGGTCGCAAAAACATAGCAAAGTGTCTTATATGGCCAAAAATCAATATCCCAAACTCCTTCTACATAATAGTCAACAGGATTCTCTCCAAATATGTCTGGAATTCCAAGAAACCGTGAATTAAATATTCAATGCTTCAACTCCCGTGACAATTTTGAGGCATTGACCTCCGTGCCCCACAGATATTTACACAAGCACTTCACCTTAATAGAATAGTTGATTGGATCAGGAGACCCCCTCAAAAACTATGGGTACTTATAGAAGAAGACAGACATTCTACAATTCCCACTGAGGCAGATGGTCTTTTCAGGGCAAAAGAGCCCACCTCTCCCAAGATCCTGTAATATATTTACTTCAGAAACCTGGAGAGTCTGGAATTTGGGAGAGGTTCTCTCAAAATGCTCCCCCTTCCCATCTCAACTATTGCAAGTTAGAGATATTTCCTGGAGCTCAGATAACACCTATAATAGCACTTTACAGAAGGAGACACCAATGTTGACTCTTTACTATCTCAAGGCACATTTCCTTCTTATGAGGCACTGGCTAGGCAACTACAATGTCCTTCTTTGTAACTGTTACTATATAATAAACTTAAGCTATCTTTTAAACAGCTGTTACATACAGAAAACCTTAATAGGTCGATGACAAGGTTTGAATCTCTTCTCGGTCAGCAGAAATCGCCCAAGAAGGTGATATCAACCCTCAGTAAATTGCTACTATCCCCACCTGTGGATACGGCACATACCTTCATTAAGGCATTAGAATCCGACCTAGCTCAGAAATTCCCGCCTGAAGAACTATAGAGGCTCTTTCTTGCACCTAAACAGTCCTCTAAATGTGTGAGAATGCAGGAAAGTGGTTATAAGATACTAACTAGATGGCACCTCACACCAGTGTTATTAAATAAATACAGTCCCAATTACGATCCCTGTTGCTGGAGGTGCGGTCAACATAAAGGAACGTACGTCCACTTGCTCTGGACTTGCCCCCTTATAAAACCATATTGGTCCTCTCTATTGACACAAGTCAACCGACTCACCGGACTAAACCTCCCCCTCCTTCCAGAAATCTGCATATTGCACCTATTTCCAGACAGAATTCCCAAAACCACAGATAGAATTTTAATCCCCACGCTATGGAAATCACGTTCACCTCCATCATTTGCACAATGGACAGGAAAGGTAGACTCCTTATACCGCTTAGAAGAACTAGCTAGCTGGGAAAATAGATCTTACTCTCTATTTAAGTCCATCTGGAACCCTTGGGCTCGACAGACACTTTTCCACTTAATACGAATCCCGCCCAGTAACTACAACGATTCACTCATCCTCACACTCTCGCACGCCTTAACTTCTATAACATAAAATTTCTATCCTAACTTCACCTAGTACTGCTTCTTACATGTATTGATGTCAACCCATCGACTATATACGGACCTGTTCTCTGCAAATGTCTCTTATATAGGACCTTAATCCCCCCCCCCCTTTTTTCCTTTTAGCAGGGCCACATGTGCTATATTTGACTATATTTCTTGTTTATTTGATGAGGCATGTGCGCTACATCTCTATATGAACTGATCTAATAATACTCAAAATCCATATCTTTATGCTAATTTAAGATGATCTGCTCTCATTATTATATAACTTTGTGCCTATATTATTTTTTGTGCCATGCCCAGATGTAATGCCGATATACTGTATTGCGTTATATATAAAACTAATAAAAAAGAGTTTTGAAAAGAAAAGGCTGGATGCCTCTGTATAGAATAGCACTGCAGAATGTTAGTCCTTACAGCTAAGGAAGAGTTATATGGATGTACAGTATTCCATATCAGTGGAAGTCTAATGGACACTCTTATGGCTTTCATCCAGTGAATCAGGCCTATGGATATATGGGATTTTTTTCTGACACAGTCGGCAAAATAATACAATGTAAGATAAGTGTACGGGTCCCAGGTAGCCTGACCCAAAATAATTCTGAAGTATTCTAGAACAAATCTCCTGTCTCCCAACATGTCTGGTTGTAACTGACAGCAATGCTCCTCCTTAACAGCTAGGATCGGAGAAACATTGGATTCCATCCTTCTAGCCCTGTAGACACCATGGTCATTGCTTATGCTTTTGATCTATCCCTCCCGCATGCTTTACACTGCTGCTTCGTGTGCAGAGCCTGCTTTGTATAAGTAGAAGCTTGCAATGAATTCAGCACATGTTGAGTGCTTTACATTTACAGCAAGGACATAACGATTATTATAGACTACAAGCAACTACACTACCAGTAACAAAAAGAAGAATGGACAGGTAACGGCAGGCATGTAATGAGCCAAACACATCTTATTAATGTAGGAGCATGGAGTTTCCTTTTAGGGGTGTGATGAGGATCTATACTTGGCACTATGAGAATGAACATCAATTATTACAGATATACCGTAAGCTGTTGTGGTTTTTTGGCACTAAATAGTAAGGATACACTAAGGCCTCAAGACACTATGCAGTAAAGGTCTGCGTGTACTGCCTAGAAACAGTGGTGGCGAACCTATGGCACGCGTGCCAGAGGGGGCACTCAGAGCCCTCTCTGGGGGCGGGCGCGCAGGGCCGGATTATAGGCAGGCAGGCCCGGACTGGCAATCTGTGGGCCAGTCTACTCTTTAAATATGAGGCACAGTGACACATCCTGGCTGGCAGCGCATCCGCTATCCACCAGCTCGGCAACATTGCATGCGCAGGAAGGAGTGCTGAGGTCAGCATGTCTGACACTCTGCTGTGCTAAGCGCACGGTGGACTCCTATACCGTTTGGGACCCCCAAGTCAATGTAGGTAGGCCTCAATATGGACTCCATATTATGGAGGTCCTCTATTGGAAGAGGAATGTAAGGAAACTATGACCCATGTATTATACTGCCCTGTATATGGAATCCATATATAGGGCAGTATAATACAAAGGTCATCGTCGAGGCCCAAATCGCTGTGTAGCCATTTGATATTTGTGGGCTGGTGAGGTTGGTGTGCCAGGGATGCTTTTAAGTCCCAGTCCGGCCCATGTTAATGTAGGAGTTGTTCTTTCTAAACTAAAACCTCAGTATTTGGGTTATATTGCCAAGTTTACACTTTTTGATAAACCTCCATGGAGTAAACTTACATCAAGGTGATTGCACAGGAGCTGTCCCATGCGAGAGGGAGTCTAGGTGTAAATGACAGCCAGGCTCCTGCTTAAAGGGGTTGTCCAACAAAAAATTATTCTACAGTTTTTAAACCAGCACCTCGACCTGAATGCTTTGATAATTGCATGCAATTAAAAATTCAGTATAGTTTAATAAAATGTATCTGTATAGCGCCACCCGCTGTTTATTTATTTCTTAGTTCTGCTAACTGAAAATGCCGCACATGCTCAGTTTCATGCTTTAACTGCCCCCCTGAGCTGTGATTGGCAGAGCATGGACACGCCTCCTGAGTTGCAGCAGAAAGGACACTCCCCTTGAGCGGTCAGCTCGATATGAATCTAGCAGAGCAATGAATGAGGAGATCTCTGGATCCATGTGAGGTACAGGGCTGGTTTTCCAGGGCTGCAACGATTCATTGATGTAATCGATGCAAATAAATCCTCAATGCGATTCATTTAAATCACGTGACCACGCAGCATGAGTGAAGAGAAGCCTCTCACTCACCGCTCCGTGGCTTCCCGTCCGCACCGCGCTGCCAGGGCCTTACGTGCACACATTATCAGCGCGCTGGCTGACACTGGGTGTGATGACAGGTAGCGCCCAGTGCATGCCGGGAAGTGGGAAGAAGATGCGGTCAGTCTCCTGCGGACTCCGTGTCAGCGCACTGCCAGGAAAAGTAAATACAAGTTAGCAGGGGCCCGAAGCTGGGGGACATGGCATGGAGGGGCTGATAGCACTGGAGTGGGGGACATGGTGGATGGCATGCAGGCACTGGGGGAGGGGGACAGATGGCAATGGATGGCATGGAGGCAGTGGGGGAGGGGGACATGACAATGGATGGCATGGAGGCGCAGATGGCACTGGGGGAGTGGTTGACATGGCCTGGAGGGGCTGATCTGATGGCAGTGGGGGACATCACATGGCAATAGATGGCATGGAGGCACTGGAGGAGTGGGGAACATGGCAATGGATTGCATGAAGGGGCTGATGGCACAGGGGGAATGGAGCTGATGGTCAGGGGGGGAAGGCTGATGGCACTGGTGGATAGTGGAGCTGAAGGCACTGGGGGGAACTGATGCACTTGGGCTGGTCGCACAGGGGGAACGAAGGGTGTTTTTTTTGGGACTGATGGCAAGGGGTCTGATGAGTTTTTATAAAAGGAAAACAGTCTATTAATTCATTTTTTCTTATTAGAGTACTCGATTACTCGTAAAAATAATCGGTAGAATACTCGATTTCTCAAATAATCGTTTACTGCAGCCCTAGCTGGTTCTAGCTATGTTATAAAGAGATTGTCATGTAGTATATATAATATCTGATGTTCATTTTCTACATGTGTCATGGGACAAACCCTTTAACGGCTAGGATCGGAGAAACCTTGAATTTCAGCCTCTTAGAAATCATGGTCAATAGAAACTGCAGCACGTAAGGAACTTGATGGTGGGGGCTTTGGTGGTCCTGCCTGCCTATGACAACCCATGATTGTGGCACCAACAAAAGGACCCCTACCCATCTGCCTAGTAGACTGAAATGCACTGATAGTACATAACTGACAATGTGAGTGCTATGAAAATAAATTCGGATGTGTGCATGGTTCCTTAGGAAAGAATGGGTCAAAAAATATATATAATATGGATAGCACACTGAAGAAAAATATGTTTGCGAGCATGCGGCTTGGGAGAATAAGCTTATGGTTTTTTAACCCTTCTAAACACTGGAAATGAATTAATTAGAGAAGACATCCTGTAACTAGAACCCCTTAAAGGGAACCTGTCATCAGCTTTATGCTGACCGCACTGAGGGCAGCATACAACAGTAACAGAAATGCTGATCTCAGCGGTGTGTCACTTATGAGCTAAAGTAAGGGGTTGCTGAGAACCAGCATCATAATCATTGCAGCCCAGGCCTGGAAAAGCGTCAAATCTACCTGAGAAGAGTCATGGTTATTCCTAATCTCCTGCTCTCTCCCCCTTCTGCTGATGATTGGCAGTTCTCTCCTAGAGAGAAAGGGAGAAAACTAGGCAGAAGAAAGACTGTCAGTTATCAGCAGGTGGCAGGAGAGCAGGAATGTATGAATAACCAGGACTCTTCTCAGGTGGACATGACTCTTTTCCAGGTCCAGTCTGCAATGATTGTGATGTTGGGTCTCGCCAACCATTTACTTTTAACTTATAAATAACAGACCGCTGAAATCAACTCACCCGTCTCTACTTTATTCTGCCGTTAGTATGGGCAGCATAAAGGTGATGACAGGTTCCCTTTAAAGTATACAGTATCCTTACACAAGTGCGTAGGTACCATAGAGGTAGACTATGATATGGCATCATTGAAGAGAAGGGAATCCGACCTAGGTACACCCCTTCAGCTACAGCGCTGTTATCTATATACTTGTAGTAAATGAGGAGGGGGAAGGGAACTGGTCATGGAAAAGGCATAAAAAAAAGAAACAATCCCCATGTCATTCTGTAACATAACGATGGTGCATTTTAACCTCTGCTAAGGGGAACCCTCTCTTTATGAAAGTCTGCTGGCTCAAGTAAGGCTACTTTCACACTCGCTTTTGGTGCGGATCCGTCATGGATCTGCACAAACACATCCGTTCAGATAATACAACCGCCTGCATCCGTTCAGAACGGATCCGTTTGTATTATGTTTAACATAGCCAAAACGGATCCGTCTTGAACACCATTGAAAGTCAATGGGGGACGGATCTGTTTTCTATTGTGCCATCTTGTGTCAGTGAAAACGGATCCGTCCCCATTGACTTACATTGTGGGTTTGGCTCAGTTTTGTCAGACAGACACCAAAACGCTGCAAGGAACGGAGGCAAACTGATGTATTCTGAGCGGATCCTTATCCATTCAGAATGCATTAGGGCAAAACTGATCTGCTTTGGACCGCGTGTGAGAGCCCTGAACGAATCTCACAAACAGAAACCAAAACCCAGTGTGAAAGTAGCCTTCGATACATTGTGCAGCCTGGCATACATAAAAAAAGGCGTTCAGAAACTTCACCACCCAGCCATGGTTTTAGGCCGCAAACAGTGGGTTCGCAATATGCGGGCGCTGGCTGTGTGCTCCCTGCATCTCGGATGCGGACCCATTCACTTGGTGCATGGGTCCGCAATCCGGAGCTGTGGTGCGGAACAGAGGCACGGAACCCCACGGAAGCACTACAGAGTGCTTCCGTGGTGTTTCTGTCCATGCCTCCGCACCGCAAAAAAAATAGAACATGCTCTATTTTTTTGCGGTGCAGACGGATCAAAGACCCATTCAAGTTGAATGGGTCTCGATCCGTCCCGGCCGTGTACATGAGGCCTTAGTCTGTAGAAATCCGGCGGTTGGTAGAGCACTTTATTTTAATTGAAAGTGGCAACATTAACTCTGCAAAAATTTATAACCGATTTGCAAATGACAAAAGTGAATTAATCATGCACATTTGGTGTGTTACAAACCCCCATACAACCATTTCCATTACAGGATCATAAAGAGCTTTATTGGCACATGAAAAATATCAAAAGAAAAATCTAACACTGCACAAAACAGCAGAGATTTGGCCAGACCAGAAGCAAGACATTTCTGCACAGTTTACAGTGAAATGATTCTTTTGTCATGACATGTCACAGTAACAGCATTATTAGAAAGTAGCTCTCTTTTTGCAGCACTGGTCGGACTGTATGCCGGTGCTGGAAAGAACTCATGATATGGTCCTATCACATCACCTAGTACAGAAAATGGAAGCCATACTCCATGTGTCAGCAATCCAGATCACCAGTTAGCAAAAAGTTTCTAAAACTTTAATAACGCTACGGTCTCAACTGTCCAAGGCTGCTGGAAATGCAGAACTAAAAAAACATATCTGTGTGATAATAAAAAGATAACTATGGGCGCTCTGCATACAAGACATAGGCTGCTCTCTAACTTCAAGCATTTGTACAGGAGGCAGGAAATAGGTCATCTGCTTCACAAAACTCCATATTAGATTGACCACGCCGAAATCTACACAAGCCAAAGGTCCGATTTTTCCAGGGTGGGTCTCCACTGTCCCTAATAGGGGCTCAGTGTAACCTACTGACCTAACAGCACATATTTCTAAATATACCAACCCTTTTAACCTTTTAATCAAAATTACAAAAAAAAAAAAACACAACAACTGCAGAATAACAGCCTGCATTTCTTTTGGCCACCTGTGGTTTCTGCTGCATTCTGTGTGGAGGTTTTCCTGGCTTTTTTTTGCAAATAGTACAACCACTAGCTCTTTAAAGAAGAGACCTGAAAAATGCCAGAGCTACAGCACCCTTTAATTAAATAGGTATTCTGGTTGCATGAAATTGATGACCTATCCTCAGGATAGATCATCAGTTTCGGACTCATTGAGGTCTGAATCTCAGCACTCCGGCCAATCAACTGCGGGATTGCTGCGGCGCCAGTGCGAGAGCTGCATTCTTTTCAGCGTTTACCTGCACGCCCTCTACATTATAAGAAAATATATATATATATATATATATATATATATATATATATAAAACGGAAAAAAGATACAAAACATCCTGCACGATAGGATAGTAAATATGCCGATGTGCATGGCTACATTCATAAAGTCACGGAATATAATGCACTATAGAATCTATTGCTATAGTAAATTATTTTCTGTGACTTTATAAATGTAGCCATGCACATTGGCATATTTACTATCATATCGTGCAGGATGTTTTGTATCTTTTTACAGTGATTTTTTTTTTATTTCTCTTGAAGGAGTGGTACCTTCATTTGTGAATACGCTCCTATCCTGGGAGTAGCATTCATGTGCACTTTTGCCTCACCTATCTAATAGGCGACCTTGATTATGGTGGTACATATAGGTGTGTGTGCGCCTCCTCCCACCGGCTACGGCTGCACATGGAGGTAACTAGGAGCAAGACGCTATATGTGCGGGGTCAGCGCTCCTGAACATAAATGCACAACTGCATAGGTAGGTATAGAGTAGGACCTGCCTGAACCTGAGACCACATTGGTCCCTCTACATTGTAGCAGCAGCCGTGCAGTGTAATTGCAGCTGTTCATCCCATTCAAGTAAATGGAAGAGGAAGTTATAATTATCCTTCACCGCCACTACAGTGTAGACAGCATGAGGGTTAATAATGAAAGCAAGCAGCGCTCGTACAAATCGCCGCAGCCCCTTCAAATAGCTGAAGGTCAGAGGTGCCGAGAGTCAGACCTCTGGAGACACAAAAAACGGAAGGCGTCCGTGTTGCCTTCCGCAATTTGCGGAACTGAACCGGTCTCGGCAATATAAATGCCTATTCTTGTCCGCAAAGCGCAGACAAGAATAGGACATGTTATATTTTTTTAGCGGGGCCGCGGAACGGAGCCACGGATGCGGACAGCACACGGAGTGCTGTCCTCATCTTTTGCGGACCCAAACAATGGTCGTGTGCATGAGGCCTTAGCCTGTTTATAGGCTTTTTAGTGATGGGGAAGTGATTATTTCAGTTTCCTTTTAAAGTAGTTGCCAACAGTCCAGGAAAATGCCATAAAGGGAGAAGGATCTGCAAAGGCATATTAACCCCAAAATTGGTGATTTGTGGCTACTTTGGCCATCCCCACAGTGGAGCCTAAATGTCCTGATTGAATTATGCTGGCAACTAGTACAGATTATGCTTCGATCGTCAAGGGGCCGGCTAACCAAGATAAGCCTGACGATGAGATGTTATCACCAGAGAAAAGGCATTCTGGCCACTCATTTTCACTGCAGCAGCCCCTGCAGGGGAGATGTAGCATTGAATCACATCAATTCAAATAATCAATTCCATTTCTTGCTTATAGAAAGGAATGGGGGGGGGGGGGGGCAGGATATCAGTTTAGCAGCTCATCGGTCTGATTTATTGCTATTAGAAAATATTAAAGAACCACATGTACAGCAACTCCAGTAATACAACATGACCAGGTAACAACTGCAGTTGACATGAAAGATAATGCTGCATGCAGGGCTGTTTTTTCCCCCTAAAAAAAGCTAAGGAATCTCTGTGGAGGCCAAGATCAAAGAAAGCTTAACCCCTAGTGACCAGCCTGGTTTGGGTCTTAAAGACCAGGAGATTTTTATTTATTTTTTCTTCAAAAGCTATAACTTTTTTATTTTTCCATCTACATAGCAGTAAGAGGGCTTGTTTTTTTGTTTTTTTTTGCCGGACAAGTTGTAGTTTTTAATGGCTCCATTTTGGGGTACACATAACTATAACTTACTGATTAACTTTTATTAACTCTTACTGCCACTGAGTTTTTACATTATACATTTTGCGGAGTTAATTTTTGGCATAAATAAGACAAGTATTTTACTCTCTGGGGCAGTACAATTACAGCGATACAAAGATACAAAATACATACTTTTTTACGTTTTACTACTTTTGCACAATAAAAACTGTTTAAAAAAAAAAAAAAAAAAAAAAAAAAGAGAGAAAAGGTTTTTGCATCGCCGCATCTGAAGACCCATAACATTTTTTTTTTCTGTCTACAGAGCTGTGTGAGGGCTTGATTTTTGCAGGAGGACTTGTAGTTATCACTGGTATAATTTTGGGGTAAATAATTACATGTAATACATTACATGGTAACTGCATAGTGCAGGTCATTGTCAAAATATACCAAATATGTGGAGATTTTATTTTTTGCTATAGTTTTTTTTTCAATGAAAAGCATCTTTTCCAAAGGAAAAAAAGGAGTATTTTTCCAACTTGGAATCTTCTTATGTAATTTTTTTTTTAAACTTTTTTTAAACCATTTAATAGCCCCATAAGGGGACTATAACAGGCGGTCGTTTGATCACTTCTAAAATACTTTGCACTACTCCTGTAGAGCAATGCATTTTAGTATCAGTGCCATACTGACATTTACCAGCGGTATACACTAGAGGCAAACCTGGGGCCTTCACCAGGCCCCAGCCTGCTCGCACTGACCTCAGCAGCAATATGAGAGAAATAAAGTCTGCTCCCTCTGTAACCGCTTACATGCCATGGGCACTATTGCTGTGCCCCTGCATGGGAGCCCTGTGCAGCACTTAGACTGGACCCCCACCTTTTTGCAGCAGCACAGTCTAAGGCCCCATAGTGATCGCCATAAAAAGACATATTGGTGGTCATTAAGGAGTTAAAGGGGTTGTGCCACTAATATAAATGTATCCCGCCTAAAAGATATGACTGTTATATCACTTCTCCAAAATATAACCATTTATCAAAGCTGCCTTAAAATCTAAAGTTATTAGCCTACCACTGCACCATGTGGCCAATCAGGTTTGATATTCAGTTGCTGTAGGTTACATCCTGGATTGGAGCCTTGTAATGCAGAATGTAGGAAACCTCACTGGTAAGAACAAGGAGCGTGGTTAGTGTCACATGGTTAAATGGGCTGTCTTATCAAGGTTCAGAACAAAGCTGCAGAAAAATCCACCTGTTATACATGGATTTTGGCACAGTTTTGAAATTCCGCAGCAGGCTTAAAAATCTGGAGCGTAGGAATCCATTACGTGTGAATGGGATTTTGGAAATCCTAAGCACATGCATTGTACTGTACTTTTAGTAATAGCAATCAAGAAAGTCTGGCTCAGTGCAAGAGTTCACTGTACAATATCTCTGGACGGATATGGCTATCAATCCTTCATCCTGAGGAAAATGATTTGTAGTTTTAAATGGAACCTGTCACCACAAAATGCAGTGCAATTTGCGGGCAGCATGTTATAGAGCAGGAGGAGTGGAGAAGAGCAGATTGATATATTGTTTTATGGGAAAAGATTAACTTGTAATTTATACATTACATTGGAGTCATGTGGGCACCGCATCTATGTATAAAAAGTGCAGAAGTTTAAATGAATAAATTACAGTTTTTACTGAATCTTTTCCTATAAAACTATATAACCATCTGCTCAGCTCCTCCTGCTCTATAACATGCTGCCTGTAGCTTAGACACCATGTTCAACTTGACAGGTTTAAAAAGAACACAGCATTGCCCAATGTAGACAATGTGGGATTTGGAATATTGGCCAACTATTAATGGAGGGGTTCTGAAACAATTCCAGCAGTTGAGTGCTGAGTTTGGCCTGCCCTCAACGCATTTTTACAAATACTTACAACTGAGACATGCCATGGAGGTGCAATCCAGGCTCTCCCCCGTAGTCTGTGTCCAATCATATGTTAAATGATGTAGTAGCTTCTGGATCGGTCAGAGGAGCTATTTCTAGGTACTATAGTGTGCTGCACGGGGAATTTTTAAAAAAATATCCGCTGCAGGTTAAAACTAAATGGGAACGGGATGTGGGAGAGATCTCTGATGACCAATGGGAGGAAACAGTTGCCCTTACACCAGTAATTTCGCTAAGTGAAGCTGCTAGACTGTCGCAGCTTTATACGCTGCACAGAGTCTATAAGACAGCGGTATTTCTATTCCAAGTGGGATATAGAGCCGACTCCTGTTGTCCGAAGTGTGGAGAGTCTGATGCAAATTGTTTCATATGCTATGGTAATGCTCTAGTGTGAAGTTGGGCTGTGGAGTTGCTATTGAATTCATATTTCATTACATGTTCTGTAATGTATGTATCCCTTTCTGTTTATTGTGGTGGGGATTGCTGGATAAATCCACTACCTGTATTTAATGCCTTTAAAAGAAAATGTTTATTATTGTTTTTCAATAAAAAAAGAAAAAAAAAATCTGATAAAAGAAGAAAAAAAACGAAAAAAAAACAAACACAGCAACAGGAGCCCCTTCCCCCCATGTTAAATGTTAGATACGTGAATGGCGGTCTGCACTTCACCATAATAGCAGTGAAGCCATGAAGCCTCATTATTAAACTCCTCTACAAAGAAAAAACATTCCCACTAATATTAACCTAGAACAGACATTATAATCGTTTATATGTTAACAGTAGGAAGACAGTCAGTATGGAGCGCCTAACTTATCTAAATTTAAAGCCAATAGGCCAGAATCATTCAGCATGTGATGCACCAGTTCAGGTTTCAGGTATATTGCCAATTACAGATTTGCTATTTCTGCCGACGTTTACTGTGCAAAATATGACATGGAAGCAACATTAGGCTCAATTCGCACACAGTGGTTTGCGGCGATTTTTCCAAAGTGTTCGTTTGATCGCCAGAAGTTACATTAAAAGGGTTGTGCCCAGATTTAAATGTATCCCCTACCACTGGGGCTGCCAAAAATCACAAGAACAGGGGTCCAGAGATGCTCACCCCTCCCGTAGAAATGGAGCTGCAGTCAAGCATGCGCGCTGCCACTCCACTCATCTCTATGGGACTCGTGTTTGGCTATCCTATGCTCTTGTGATAGAAGAGGTGTAGAAATCTTCGCACAACACCTTTAAAGTCTACAGTAAATTTTTGAAATGTGTACTTGTGTATTTTGTGGTGTGATTTTTTTTCTCCTCATAGGCTACTCTATGAAATATCAAAATTGCATTTATTTATTTTTTTAAACCCAATACAGTTGTACAAAAAATGCTTGAATCTAGCATTTTTTTTTTTTTTTTTACAAGCATCTAAAAACACTAAAATTGTGAATTTACAGGAGCCTTTAAAGGCTATGGACAACTTCATCTGATTAAAAATGTCCTACCATTTTGCATCTGTATAGTGCGAGTCGCTCCCCTACCTACTGCTGCTGAATTTGACATAAATGTGTCACTCCTCCTGTCTATGACCTCCCTCGCCCCTTTTTTTAGTGTTAGGCCTCTTTCACACAAGCAATACGGATTAGGTCCGGATGCATTCAGTGAAACTCGCACCATTTTGCAAGTAAGTTTAGTCAGTTTTGTCTGCAACTGTGTTAAGTTTTTTCAGCGCAGGTGCAATGCTTTTTGATGAGTTTTTCACGCGCGTGATAAAAAAACGGAAGGTTTACAAACAACATCTCTTAGCAACCATCAGTAATAAAAGCCATTGCATCCGCACTTGCTCATGTACACAGACCCATTGAAATGAATGGGTCAGGATTTAGTGCGGGTGCTATGCGTTCACGTCACGCATTGCACCTGCGCGGAAAACTCGCTCATGTGAAAGTTGCTGAGTGATGGATCAAAAAGTAGACAGCAGTGAAGGCATCCAAGTAGGGCAGCTCACACAAGCTGTGGATAGGGAGAAAACAACACACTAGGCAGTTTCCTGGACACTTCGTTCCAGCAAGTATTAGGCCCCTTTCACAAGACTGTATTTTTGGTCCACATCTGATGGGTATCGAGTATCGCAATACTTTTATATGGCATCGAAATGGAATGAAAATTTTGGCATCGCGACAACCCTAACTGGGAGAGACTTGTCCACATGAGAACAGTCATACTAGGAACAGATTGGACATTGCAGGGGGTATGAAAATGAATGAAGGAATAAAGATTGCAGAAAAACTTTGAGCGACCATTTTTACTCAAGGTAACCACCATCATCTGCCCTATCAAAAGGTGTCCATAGTCTTTAAAGAGGACCTTTCACCGATTCTTACCCTATGAACTAACACTATACAGATATGTAGAGCGGCGCCCGGGGATCTCACTGCACTTACTGTTATCCCCGGGCGCTGCTCCGTTCTCCTGCTATGCCCTCCGGTATCTCCGCTCACTAAGTTATAGTAGGCAGAGATACCAGTCCCTAAGTTATGGTAGGCGGAGTCTGCCCTAGCGCTGGCCAATCGCAGCGCGGAGCTCACAGCCTGGGAGGTTATTTTCTCCCAGGCTGTGAGCTCTGCAATGCGATTGGCCAGCGCTAGGGCAGACTCCGCCTACCATAACTTAGGGAACGGAGATACCGGAGGGCATAGCAGGAGAACGGAGCGGCGCCCGGGGATAATAGTAAGTGCAGTGAGATCCCCGGGCGCCGCTCCACATGTCTGTATACTTAGTTCATAGGGTAAGAATCGGTGAAAGGTCCTCTTTAAGCCCTATTTACTATAAATCTGTGTCAAGACAAAGAGGTGTCACAATCATCTCACCGCATCTAACAGGTTCTGGTATGGCCTACAAATAATAACTAAGCTGGCTCGGACCCAAAGGTTCATCTGCTGGGTTTTCCTGGCAGCAGCTTTGGACAGTTACGACACCGTAGAATTATTACTTGGGGTTATTGGAGACTGTACCCTCAACAGAAGGGCGCAGTTGAACTAGCTCATGCGGCATATCCAGGGTTAAAGCTGAACACTGGGAAAGAACGCAAGTTGTTACTCGTCCTCTTACCGTCCCACTACCCTACATTTCTACCGGCAAAAAAAACAATGGCCTCGTTAGTTCATTCTTCCATTAACCCTTACAGTCTCTGCCTTTGGCTTTACACATGACAGTCACTTAGATCTCTCTTGCTGGAGACTTTTTCAGGTGGGTGTCACAGCCTGTCTGCTGGCAGACACAACGGGAGGCCGTCCCTCTCCCAGACTCACCTTCTTCCGGATGTCTTCATCATTGGCTCCCAGGGATGCATAAAGCTTGAAGGCCGCCTGGCGCAGCTCGTGGGCGTGTTTTAAATCATGGTCAAGCTGATATTGGAAAAGAAAGAAGGATAACGAAGAATATTGTCAGACGTACTGCTAAACTCAATTCTAACCAGTAACTCACAAAAAGACATCCACACAAGCCAGTTTATTCTAACAGGGCATGCGTTCTGCGTCTGCCGGGGGCTTTCCTTCCTGTTCCAGCTCAATATTACAAAGACTTTAAATTCTCAATGTCCTTTTACATTTCCAGAGATGACTTTCTAAAAAGTAGTTTTGGTGAAATAAAGTCAAGCTTACAATACACATTGAGCTTTTCTACTAAAACACCATCACAGCAGAAAATGGGTTGCCTGGACATCAGCTAAAGCAAATAACACACTTGCACTAAAAAGATACCACACACACACAAGTATAAGCATATCTGGACTATAAGAGAATGCAAATCTTTTATTCAGCAGTAGATGAAACGAGAAAGCTTAGTTTTCTTCAAATATACATTTTATTAAAGATATTGCCACCCTGGAGGAACAGTAATACACTGCTAAACAGAGGCAGTGAATCTAAAGGGCAGAAGAGAGTCCCTTGCCTGGCTTGAACAAGGTAAGGGTGGGTTCACACTAGCGTTATGGAGTCCGTTATGGCTTTCCGTTATAACATAACGGAATACCCAGACAGAATGCAAAACGGAAGCCTTTAAAAGGCATTCCGTTTGCTTTCCGTCCTAATAGAAGTCTATGGGAAAACATAACGGATACGTCTGGGTCCCGTTATGCAAGACGGAAAACAAAGTTCTGTCGACAGGACTTGGTTTTCCGTCTTGCATAACGGGACCCAGGCGGATCCGTTTTGATCCCCATAGACTTATATTAGGAAGGAGAGCAAACGGAATGCCTTTTAAAGGCTTCCGTTTTGCATTCCGTCATAATACAAGTCTATGGGCAGAAAAACAGATCCGTCCTTCTGTCTTATGGATTCCGTTATAACCATGTTATAACGGAAAGCCATAACTGAATCCCTAACGCTAGTGTGAACCCACCCTAAGCTGCACAAAGCGTTAATCTAAAATTAAGCAGGATCCATCCAAGTGTAAATCTCACACAAGCATTACACCAGGGTCACAATCCAGGTTAGGTTTTTGTTTTTTTTAAAAGCCTGGGCTAAAATTCATCTTTCCTTTTAACTTTTGAATGAACTGAGCCAAACTATGGTTGTTCTAAAAAAAAATAAAAAAAAAATAAATAAACCTGGAAAATGTTCACCCAGTTTTACAAGAGAGTTTGTAATATAGCTTATCAGAGAAAAGAAAATGTGTTTTCGCACTTAGTGTACGGCCACATAGTCCTGATGCAGTTTCTGGCTCTAAAACAATATTGAGGGGCAGCAGGATGAGTTGTTGAGACACCAGGAAGGAGAGGATGATAGTAAAGTGAGGAACCTAAATTTTTTTCTGTGAAACTCTGCAGAGACGAGAAGCGGCTGAAAGAAGGTGTCATGGCGGTCTTCTCTCTGGATGAAGACGTTGTGGAAAGTCTACATCACAAGAGACGTCACTGGATGTAACAGGTAAGGTGCGGTATTCTACTGTAATAATAATATCTATGCACATATCTGTTTCACGGTAGGGTTGGGAGAGGAGATTGAGAATATGGCCCACCCTGCCGCATCCTGGACCCAGACTTCAGGTCACACTGTGTGTGTTCTGAATTCTGGGGGCTCACACCCATCTACTACGGTGTTACATAGGACTGCAGGGAACATTTATTACATTATCTGTACTCAGAGTTATCACTGTGCTATCTGTGGTGTTACATAGGACTGCTAGTGATCTACTACAGTATCTGTTAAAAGGGGCGTGCCCGGGGTAGGGGCGCACTTTTTGGCTTGCCCCGGGTGCTGGCAACCCACGCTACGCCACTGGTCCTTTTCAAAGAATGTTAGTTCAGGAAGGAGGAGTAAAACCACCGATAAGTGGAAAAAAGTTAAAAAGATAAAATACCTATACTATGAGAAGTTAGCGACCATATAAACTCATTTAAGTGATTCTTTACTGTAAAAGCAGCGAGACTACAGAGCTTTTTACCAGAGGAGGTTCTGGTGGTGAACTCATGGGGGAAAAAGAAAAATGAGTTTAAGCGGGGCCTGGATGCTTTCCTAGAGAGTAACAATATTACAGGTTATAGATACTAGATTTCTGCAGATTGGCAGTAGATCCAGGACATTATTTTGATTGCTCAAAGTACGGTCCAGAAGGAATTTTTTCCACCAATAATAATAAAAATTGGCTTGTACCTGGTGCTTTTTTTTACTTTCTCTAGATTAACTTTGCAGGACAATAGGTTGAGCTAACCATATGTCTTTGGTAGCATACAAACTATGATACTACGATTAAAGTTTAAAGTGAAGCTTGCGGGTTACATTATTTGTGTAATAAACAACAGTGGAGAGAAAAAAAGCTGAATAGTTGATGCCACGAAGACAACTTGTGTCCGTACGTCCTATTAGGGCACATGGATGACAGAGGAGGGTTCCTGGCTTAGGACCCCCTTTAAAACTGAGAGCAGCTTGAGCTGTGATTGAACTACAGGGGATCCTTTTTTATTCCTTTTAATCACCGCTGTGAGGGAAGTGCTTGGGCTGGCCGAAGCTTCCAATGGCAAAATCATGGGCCGTGGTCTAAAACCACTTTGACTTACCTTTCTACTGACATTAAATCAACAAATTCCAACGTGCCCTGCTCAACTCCCTTCGCCGTGCACGGCATTTGACGCTTCTTCCCTCACTGCGGGGAAATGGGTTCTTTTGTGTGCGTAGCTTACACAGCAGAGATGCCACATACACTCAAGCACCTACCTATCAAACTGTACAAGTAATATATACGCACCTTTTCCTCTGAAGTCGGTGTGGAGACAAGCTGTGTTTGCTGGGTCATTTGTGACAGTGGGAAGGTTAGAAAGGCTGCAGTGCACTGGGACTCATCTATAGCCCCTCTGGAGTTTGCGTCCTCAGTGTCAGATTGCTCTGTTTCATGGTGCTGGAAAACACCAGGGAAAGAAGAGGGGGAAACAGGACAGGTTTGTGCTGACTACAGAGCAGAAACCCAGGGGACTAAAGTGTACCCTCTATGCACTGCAGTCTAAACATACAAGCACAAATAAATGAAAACCTCTGCAAACGGTATAAGAATAAATCTAGTGCTCTACAGGTCATTTTTGGCGGACTGCGCTGCTACTGAAGGCGGGTATACATACAAGTCTGTGCAGCCTATGGTCCGATACCAATGCTCAGGCAAGAATTCTAAAGCTTTATTCAGACATCTGAATTCAAAATCTTCCATGTTACGGCGTAAATACCGCATGTCCAGGCAGGACTACAGAACGGTGATCCGTGGCACACGGGCCTGAATTGTCCATGCCCTGAGTTGGAGGTATGATTTGAACCGTTTATTTCCACGGCCCCATGTGCAGTCCGTTGTACACATGGACAGCGCACAGCGTAAATTACGTTCGTGTGAATAAGGCCTTAGAATGTCCGCTGGAAAGGCTGTAGTAAGCAATTCCTAAGTATGGTAAAAGGGGAGTAAAGTGGTAGGGAAATCAAATTTCTCATAGTTCCACTAATGGCCCACTGGAGTAGAGGGGCATCAGCACAGCGTGAAAGTCCCTCTGCTCTATTACTTTGACAGAACAAAAAAATATTAAATTCTGCTGCCCGCTCAGGGAGAGCAACTGTGTGGAATCTTGTTTCTCCATGACTGCCGTAACTTACGAGTTAGTACTGCTTGTGAAAAGGAGTCATTTCTATAAGAGTACAGGCACACGGCCACTAACCGCACAGCCATACCAGCCCCAGCATCTTACGTAATTAGAGCCAAATTGTTTATTCAGTTTTCAAGGTTAATAGCCACGCAGCTTTGTGGGATGCCACGCAGGTAGTAACAATGAACACCGAACTCACTATTCAGTTCTGATTATTTCATTTGATTCTGCTGCGGCGTGCACGGTTGTGCGGTACTCAGCGGCAAGGTAACCACGTCCCAACCAAAACATGGCTGAACTGTGGAGCTGTCCCCCAACAGAAGTAATTCTAAACATCTAAATCATCTTTTTTATTGTATTACTCCAGTACATCTTTAAAAAAATAAAATAGCAACTTAAAATTTTTTTTTTTTACTGTTTTGGGTCTACCGCTTTCATGCAGAACTATGCACTCCTATGGTTACACAGGCTACAAATATCCCGTGTGTAGTCTGCAGACCCCTGTGGGAGCGAGCAATACATCTCTGCAGGATTACACCACACAAAATGAGACATAGGGAGAATTTACAACAGTTTTCTGCGTTAAACATTTTGGGACATTTGTAATTTTGCGATTTGAAAATCCCTGCCACGGTTTAAAAGTAAAAAGGGAATGGGGTTTAACAGCAGGGGGATTGACAGATGTACCATAACTCACACCAGGAATATGGTATAAATTATGGCACAAATCTACCTGCTAACAGCAGGTGTAGATTTGATTTCTGGCACATCATACTTCAGCATAATGTAGGTTTAACATTGGAGCATAAAATACCACTCTTAGGCCTCATGCACACAGTCATGCCATTTTTTGCGGTCCGCAAATCGCGGATCCGCAAAAAACGGAAGCCGCCTCTGTTGCCTTCCGCAATTTGCGGAAGGGAACGGGCGCCGGCAATATAAATGCCTATTCTTGTCCGCAAAGCGCGGACAAGAATAGGACATGTTATATTTATTTTTACGGGGCCGAGGAACGGAGCCACTGATGCGGACAGCACACGGAGTGCTGTCCACATCTTTTGCGGCCCCATGGATGCGGACCCAAACATCGGTCGTGTGCAAGGCGGTTCATCTTTATGTTAGAAGCACTGGAACAATACAATAAAAAAAATATATGTTGAGTGCAAATATGGCCATAGGCACGAAATAGACAACCATGTCTCTAACTGGGGCCCCCTCAGTGATCACATAATGGCTGTGAGTCCTGCAAATCAAACCTCTGGTTATCACTAGGGAAGATGTGAACAGCTACAGGCCTGCAGCAGCTGCATTATACTACACTGAAGGATTGCCAAGCCGAGTCTTCCAGAGTGGGAGACACTGTTTACATTATAGGGACCACCCTCTATGATGTTCATGATCTCTAAGAGGGGTTATCCTAGTCCTGTGCTGTATATGAATCCTACAGAATGCTGTAAACAATAGAAAATATAGTATATACGTTCTTATATGGTGTAGACAGATCAGGTGAGAACTAGGACTATACACACCCTCTTAATATCAGTGATGGCACTAACTGAGCTGGGGTACTTAAAGTAGTCAGCCAGCATGGAGATTAGGTGGTCGGTAATGCTTGCAATCCGCTGCAGATCCACATCAGGCTCAATAAGATAAGCTAGGGTTTCTGCCCCTTCCACTCTCTCCTCCAGAAGACGTTCTTTGCTGCACATTCGTACCAAACATGGAAGAGTCTGAAAGATTTAGTAAGAGTTCACTCAGTTGCTTTTATAAGAATCCAGTTTATATACATCAGCCTAGTACTGCCAAGATTATGTACCTTGAAGATGCTTTTAACACTCCTGTAGATGTAGCATTGACTTTGTATGGACTTTTTCAAAAACTGCAAGTAACGTTGCTTCACATGGTCTTTTGTGCTTGAGTATTAACCTTCCATGTGCAAGGCACAGAAGTACATTCGCTTTAAAGAGGACCTTTCACCACTCCTGACAGGCCTATTTTAATAGCTTCATGCATTTCCCATGTAATAACAATTCTGGAGCATCTATTCTTATGGCTCTATGTTGTGCTATTCCTGTATTATTTCAACTAGAAGTTATGACTGAATTGCTTAAGAGGTCTGCAGTAAGGGTACAGAGGGGAGGTAACAAGTTGGGGGGGGTGTACCTGCACAGTCTAAAAATGGCAGCACTGATTGAATAGAGTGAGATTCTGCAGGTACACCCCCAACTGGTTACCTCCCCTCTGTACCCTTACTGCAGACTGCTGGTAATTCATTCATAACTTCTAGTAGAAATAATAAAGGAATAGCACAACATACAGACATAGGAATAGAGGCTCCAGAGTTGTTATTACATGGGGAATGTATGAAGCTAATAAAACAGGCATGTCAGGAATGACAGCTCTTCTTTAATGCAAAGTTTTATGCTAATTTTTAAAAGCAAAGAAAGTTTATTCTATCAATTCTAATTGAACCATTGAGTCAAGCCACAATCATGTAAAAGATTCTGCATATTACTTACTTTTAACACAATGCAGTTGTCATCTGTCCTTATAGAGCCTGCTCTACACATGTAGGTTAAGCTGAAAGAACAAGGTCATTATTGAAATGTTCAGAAAATGTAGCACTTGTTACAATCATGCAATGCAACCAACTGAGGGGTGAGCATGGTAGGATGAAAATTTAACTGATCCAAGACTTAGGGACCGATGAACCCAAAGACTAATGTTTAATTTAGGGCCTATCCTCAGGATAGATCCTCAAGGAGATCGGCAGGTATACAACTCCCGACATTCCTGCCAATCAGCTGTTTGAAGAGGTTGCTGCACTCTGGCAGCGCTTAGGCCTCTGCCTAGGTAATGTGACGGCACAATCACATGATCTAGGCGCAGCTCAGTCCCATTTAATTGAATGGGGCTGAGCTGCGATACCAAGCACAGCCACTATCAAATGGACGGCACATGCTTAGTAAATGTGGTATGGCTGTGGCCTTCTCAAACAGCTGGTTATGGGGGTTCCAGGAGTTGGACCCCTGCTGATGTCATAATGATGACCTATCCTGAGGACAGGCCATCAATATGAAAATCCTGGAAAACCCCTTTAGAATGTTTGAAGAATGCACTCTAAATTGTGTGATTTTTTTACATATCATATTTGCTTTTCACTGTACTGTAATGTGGATTATTAGCAGAAAACCTGCTCCGCAGACCTGCACAATTGCACCATTAGGGCATGATCACACATTGTAGATTTGTGACAGATCTAGTGTCCATGACAGAAGACCTAAGTGAAGCTAAATATGAAACTAAAATGAGGTATTTCAGTAGCCACTAGTCTTCCACCTTAACGTGCAAAGCATCATTTTCTTTTGTTTCTAAGCTTTTGCCCTTTTCCCATAATTATTATTGTCTACAATTATTACCATTTTGCAGCTGTTAGTTGCATCTCGATAGGTTTGTCACGCTGTAACATCTTCACAAAAATCTGTGGCAGCAGTTCTCCATCAACCAATACTACACAAAAAATATATAAAAAGACAAGGGTCATCTGTTATTTATGAAGACAATTGTTTATTGTAATCAGCCCCTTAATGGGAATGTGTCACCTATATTTTTTTTCTCTCGGTTAAAATCAGACACGTACAGACATGGACAAAATTGTCGGTACCCTTCCGTTAGGGTCCATTCACACATCCGTGTGCGTTTTGCGGATCCGCAAAACACTGAAACCGGCAATGTGCGTTCCGCATTTTGCAGACCGCACATTGCCGACACTAATTGAATATGCCTATTCTTGTCTGCTATTGCGGACAAGAATAGGACATGTTTTATTTCTTTCGGGATCAGAATTGCGGACCCGGAATTGCGGATGTGTGAATGGACCCCAAAAGAAAGAAAACCCCACAATGGTCACTGAAATAACGTGAAACTGACAAAAGTAATAACTAAAAATCAGCTAATGAAAACCATTAGATGTAATGTAGCAATGAGACCTCATGATCTTCATGTTGCCGTGTAGCCATTACTATGCACCATTGAGAGTTTCACTTAACGAAAATACAAGAATCAAAAAATTGTTCCTCCTTTTATTCATGAACATTATGAGTGACTACCCTGAAAACAAGAAAATCACAGAAAAAACTAAGATAAAAACATCCTGCACGGTATGATATATAAATGTGCGGATGTCACTCGCCATATTATTGAAGGAAATCACAGAAATAAAGTAATTATGCACTTCATAAAGTAGATGCAAGCATTATATATGGACAAAGTCCTCACTCTGATATGATAAAATCTGAGAACCTTAGCCACTGAACATAAAAACCGGCTTAGGTAGGACCCGCCTGACCTGAGACCACCTTGGCGCTTGGTAGGTGGGCACAGATATGTTTCGATCAAAATATATTGGCTAAGGGTCTCAGATTTTGTCCATATATAATGCTTGCATCTACTTTATGAAGTGCATTATTACCTTATTTCTGTGATACCCTGAAAACAAGGAAACTTTTCACGATTACCCTTACAGCCTAAAAGGCAGTGCAGAGTTAGGGTCCATTCACACATCCGTTCAGAGCTGAACCCGGACATACCCAGAATTTCACCCAGGCAGCCCCCCTGACTTGAGCATCGGAGCAGTTCATGCTCCAATGCTCTCCTTTGCCCTGCGCTGAATCGCGCAGGGCAAAAGGCATTTTCTGGAGTTCCGGTGACAAACCGGGCTCTCCATGGGGCTGCCAGGCAGAGGCTTCTGTCCAGCAGTGAGCCCGGTGACGTCACCGACACTGATAGGCTAGGGCAGCGCTAAAGCCTGCCCATCAGAGCTGGTGACGTCACCGAACACACTGCTGGGCAGAAGCCTCTGCCCGGCAGTGTGTTATAGTAAATAAAAGAGGCTTTGCCCTGTGCGATCCTGCGCAGGGCAAGAGAGAGCATCGGAGCATGAACTGCTCCGATGCTCATGTCAGGGGAGCTGCCTGGGTGAAAATGGGGATATGTCCGGGTTCAGTTCTGAACCCAGACAACCCCTTTAATTTTTTCACATGAGCATTCTAACCAAAATGGCCTAGTAAAAGCCACGGAATCCAGGGGTTTGATTAAAAGGGAAATCAAGTAGAAATTTAAGGGTACGGGACACTGTGTGGTTGAGCACATATCCATCTATGGTAGTCAATGACTGCTTGGCTACCTGCAACCGGCCGAGCTACTGTTCCATACCCTAAACTGGATAGATAAAAGTTATATTTTCATTAAAGGGGTTGTCCAGTCTTAGAGCCTATGGTCCTCCCCTGACCCTGAGAACATTATAAAAATAAAAACTCATCAGTCCACCTTTGCTCCCGGAGGCTTCCCATCCCATGACCTCTGTGGCTAATCACAGGCTTATACGCTACGTCAAAGCAGTGAACGGGAACAATGCAACGGTGGGACCGTGGACAGGCGACAAACCCCTTAACTAATTGGGGATATAACCATTCAGTGACCTTTTCTCTACTGTAAATGCTACATGATGCAATAGATTAAGGAGTCTGAGAAACCAATGCAACAACACCTGTGATGGTTTAAAATGCTGCCCAATTGGTTGTAAAAGGCAATTTTGTATATTTACTGCTCATTTTAATAATCTCTTTTTAATTTATGGAGAAATTATTTTTTGTATCAAAATGCACGTTTGTGAAAAGTATGTCCACATCCAATAATGTACAGTAAGAAGAGAACTTGAGTATTTAGAAAAATTAAAGAGCTAACGAAAATGAACAGAGGGCAAGCCACGCAAAAAATATGAAGGCTTACCATTTACAAGGGTCATTGATACCTGGGGATTGTCAAACGCTAAAACCGAAAAGCACTTTAATGCTTGCATGCGTACCTAGGATGAAACAAACAAAGGGTAATGGCCTTCACACAGAAGTGAATTATATATTGTGTTGAGCGAATCGAGCTTCGGATCCAAAATCTGTTGATTAATCCAAGTCAATCGTTTGAATGCTGTACGGAGACCCGTCTCCGTACCTTATTATAATGTATGGGCTCCGGAGAGGTGAAACTCATCACGAAGTCTCGCAGGATTTCGGTAAATAACTGCGACCCTCAATTTTTAAAACTTTAAAAAAAATGTTAAAACCTCGATCTAAAGTCGGCTTTAGTACCGGCTGGTAACTCGGTATTGAAGCCGACTTCGGATCTCCTTACAGCATTAAAACAAAATGTTTTGACCGAAGCCAATTCGGATCTGTATTTAAAGGGGTTCTCCAGGACTGAACTATTAATGACCTATAGGTCATCAATATCAGATCAGATCTTGAGCTCCCATCGCCACTAATGAGCCATTTTGCAGTAGCTCCAACGCCAGAAACAGGTCATGGAACCACATAGTTCCATCTACTGCGTTGTGGCTGGTTCCTGCAGCGATGCGCTCATTCACTTGAAAGGATGGGGCTCTGTAGTTCTGCTGCCGGAGCGACTACAAAACAGCTGAACGAAAAGGGGGCAGAGAGTGGGCCCCTTGTCAATCTGATATTGAGGACCTTATCCTAAGGATATCATCAATAGTTCAGTCCAAGAAAACACCATTAACATGAAAATCCCATTTCTCATGGACTATACAGTCATACATGTAACAAATTCTGACGTGCATAATTCAAGTTACTAATCCAGTATTTAAACATTAAGGAAGAGAGGATGGTTTAATCTTCTGCTTCATTTTACCAGTCCGGAAGTGAACTGGAAGTTGCGACATACAGTACATCATTACGAGTTACATGTTCAGCACTAGGAAAAGAAGTGTCTACAGTCAACATTAGAAACCGTAATGATCAGAAACCCATTAACTTACTTTATATGACACAGACGTAAGCAAATGTGCAATATTCTGGACCACACCGTGATTAAACAAAATTGTCTGATGATCTGGGGCCTGGAACAAACAAAACAGGCATTCAACCAGCACCAGCACAACGCCAGAGCAATTCACCGAAACACAGGATAGCTTCCAACGGCAAACACTAAATAAAATGAAGAATGAAAGCGATAATTACTTTGCAGCAGTGAGCGAAGATCTGGCAGATGTATTCCTGT
Organism: Bufo bufo; assembly: GCF_905171765.1. NCBI lineage: Eukaryota > Metazoa > Chordata > Amphibia > Anura > Bufonidae > Bufo > Bufo bufo. The sequence goes on along the minus strand of NC_053395.1, from coordinate 152,984,342 downwards.
GAGTGCAGAGATCTGCCGAGCAACAGCATAAGGTGTGGGATCACAGTAGCATCCTAGGAGAGGAAGGAAAAAAGGCAGAGGAAAATAGAGCAATGGCCAACTGATACACAGGGCTGCAAAAATTGGAGTTGCTCATGGAAGTTTTTTACTCATTGGCCTATACTAAGGACTGGTCATCAATGTATTACCCTGGCTGACCTGATCGGGACAGTTATGCGTTGTGCCGTGTGGCCGCGCCTGCTGCTGCACCTCAGCCCTGTTCATCTAAGTGCTTTGCCAAACGGCTCATGTCACACTGCACTGCAGGGCAATTCTGAGGGAATTTTAACAGATACCACCGAGTGGCATTTATCACCCTATAGGCACCCTTTGTGTTGTGGTACACAGATTCTGCTGTATAGAATAGAGCAGTCTGCAGGGCAAACAGTAGATACAGATGAACACTCTTTTGGTCTCTGACTGACCCGTTACATGTGTTGGTCCCATGTTCATATGTGTCCGGATTGCTGAGAAAAATAAAGTTTTATTAAAAGCAAATGAGCCTCTTGAAGCAACGGGGGCGTTGCAGTTACATCCAGAGGCTCTGCTCTCTCTGCAGCTGCTGTGCCCCCTGCACTTTGATTGACTTTAGTATAAGTCAAGGCCAGGCATGATGACGTTTACACTGACTGGCCCTGTCAAAGTGCAGGGGGCGCAGAGAGCCTCTAGGAGCAACGGCAATGCCCCCGTTGCTTCTAGTGGGTAATATGCATATTATAAAAGCTTCATTTTTCTCAGCAATGTGGCACATATGAACATGAGACCAACACAGATGCCTTCAGCTGCCAAGTGCACAGGTAACAGGTCAGCCAGTGTCATAGGTACAAATCTGCTGACAGATGCCCTTTAAAGGGGTTGTACAGCGGTTTTATATTGATGACCTCAGAATAGGTCATCAACATCAGATTGGCAGGGGTTCGAAACCAGGCAACCCTGCTGTTTGAAAAGGAGGCAGCGCTCACTCTCGTCGTCTCCTCTGTAGCAGTGGTGTATTATAATTACAAGTACTTGCGCCATTCAAGTGAATGGAGTGAGTACTTGTAATTACACTCACTTCTGAGATGACGGGCAGTGTAATGAAGAGGAAGTAGCGCTGGCAAGGAGCACTGCCTCTTCTTCGTCAGGGGTGCTGGGTGTCAGACCCTGGACGATCATATATTGATGACCTATCCTGACGGCGCAGAAGAAGCTTTCCCAGTAAATACGGTACACTGACACCAGACATGCAGAGTGAAAAGAGTTAACCTAACACAAACTCATAGGTTTACACCTGTATTCTTTTGTTCTCACCTGAGGTGAAAAGTCTCGCACAACTTCTTTAAGTCAGAAAATCAACTTAAAGCCATCCAAGAAGCTGCTAATTCATGTAACTAGAAAGGCAGCCTGCACAAGGGTGCGTGTGAACACACAAGATCTCCATGAACCTCCATGTGGATTTGTGTGCGTTTCTGCAGCATATTCGCACCAAATTCCCCAATTTGTAATTGCGGACAGTGGTGCGGACTAGATTTGATTTTGCCACAGATCTCACTCTCCTATTGAAAATAGTGAAATCTGCAGCTAAAACCGCAAACATAATTGACATGTTGAGAATTTGGTAATCAGCAAGGCAGGCCAATTTCCACACTGAAAAGCAGAGTACATGAGATTTGTGTAATGTCATACACTTTGCTGGTACTGTACTACACACAGGAATCTGGCCATACACGTGTGCAGTTGGCCTAAGAATGATTTCAAAGCTATGAGGGGGTTATAAAAGGCAGCCATTAGGAAACAGATGTCTCATGATCAGTGAAGACACCTGCCTGAAACCCTAAAATACAATTTATATTTGGATCCACTACTATCTGCTGCTTACTTTGATATATAACATGGCCTAGTTAGAGGAATTGCGTCAGAGCTAGGACCTAGTCCTCCCGGCCACCAAATATTTACCAAGTTCTTTTTTCATATTTTTGCATTTCCTTTTTTTTTCCTTTTATTACTTGTCCCTTAGGCCCCTTGCAGACGAGCGTGTCCGGATGCGTTCCGGTGCATTGCGGCAAACCCCCGCGAGTAGGAATGCAATTGCAGTCAGTTTTGACTGCAATTGCGTTCCGATTTTCAGTTTTTATCGCGCGGGTGCAATGTGTTTTGCACTTGCGTGATAAAAAACTGACTGTGGTACCCAGACCTGAACTTCTTCACAGAAGTTCAGGTTTGGGTTAGGTGTTGTGTAGATTGTATTATTTCACCTTATAACATGGTTATAAGGGGAAAATAATAGCATTCTGAATACAGAATGCATAGTACAATAGGGCTGGAGGGGTTAAAAAAATATTTTAAAAAAATGTAACTCACCTTAATCCACTTGTTCGCACAGCCGGCATCTCTTCTGTCTTCATCTGTGAGAAATAGGACCTTTGATGACATCACTACGTTCATCACATGATCCATCACCATGGTGATGGATCATGTGATGAGCGTAGTGACATCATCAAAGGTCCTATTGCTCACAGATGAAGACAGAAGAGAAGCCGGGCTGCGCGAGCAAGTGGATTAAGGTGAGTGAAATTTTTATTTTATTTTTTTTAACCCCTCCAGCCCTATTTTACTATGCATTCTGTATTCTGTATGTACACAGACATCAGGAGTCCTAACCAGCAGAGGTAAGAGCACTGCTTTTTTCAGGTTTGCGCATGCAGTTCTCTCTGCCTTCTATCCTGGTTGTCAGGAAGTCTAAACTCAGCTACACTGACTTTTTGTAGCAGGACTGATTGATTTCAACTATTAAACTACAAGTGCAGTCAAAACAAATGCAGCTGTTACTCAATAGTTAAAACCAATCAGCCGCACTACAAAAACTTACAGTGTAGACAAGACCTAAAACCCCTCAACCCTTTCACTACCAGAGGACATTTTTCTTCCCCATCTTCCTTGAGCCATAACTTTTTTATATTTTCATTCACATAGCTGTATGAGGGCTTATTTTGTACTTTCTAATGCCACCATTAATTATGCCATAAAATGTAGTGCGAAGCAGTAAAAAAAAAAAGCGTTTTATGGGTTTTGTTCCCATGGCATTTAGTTTGTGGCAAAACAAATTATTTTTTTACATTACCATATTCTGACCCCCATAACTTTTTTATACTAATGTCTACTGAGCTATATAGGGGCTAATTTTTTGCGGGACAATCCATAGTTTTTATTGATACCATTTTGGAGTGTGTGTGACTTTTTGATCACATTTCATGAGATTTTTTTGTGTAAGAGAAGCAATGAAAAAAAGGCAAATCGGGCATTTTGACCCTTTTTTCCATTACGCCATTCGCCGCATTGGAAACATTTTTTTATATTTTAATAGTACGGGCGTTTTCGGTCGTGGCGATACCCATGATGTTTATATATATTGTTATTTAGGTTTTTATTTTTTCTATTATATGGAAAAGGGGGTGATTTAAACTTATGTTTTTTTTTTTATATACTTTAAAAAAATTAAATAAATAAACTTTTTGTGATTATTCTGAAGCTCATGCACGAGCCTATAAAATCAGTTTTTTTTATTTTTCATCAGGGATTTTTTAAATGAGTTTTGTACTGCAGATCTGGTGGCCAAAATAAGAATTGCAACATAAACATAAGGCCCGAGAAGGCGAGAATTTCGTGTGGGTGCATTGCATGAGGTGAACGAATTGCACACGCACTGAATCCAGACCCATTCACTTCAACAGGGCTGTTCAGATGAGCGGTGATTTTCACGCATCACTTGTGTGAAAATCGCAGCATGTTCTATATTCTGCGTTTTTCACGCAACGCAGGCCAAGCAAGTGCAGATGTGGTGCGATTTTCACGCATGGTTGCTAGGAGATTTACTGTATTATTTTCCCTTATAACATGGTTATAAGGGAAAATAATAGCATTCCTAATACAGAATGCTTACTAAAATGTGGCTTTAGGGGTTAAAAAATAAAAAAATATATAAACTCACCTCATCCTGTTGTTCGTGCAGCTGGCATCATCTTCTTTCTTTTTCTCTCAGGACCTGCCAAAGGACCTTTGATGACGTAATCGCGCTCACCATGTCAAAGGTTCTTTGGCAGGTCCTGAAAGAAGAAGAAAGACGACACTGCCGCCTGCGCGAACAGGATGAGTGGAGTAATTTTTTTTTAAAACCCCATAAGCCACATTTTAGTAAGCATTCGGTATTAAGAATGCTATTATTTTCCCTTATAACCATGTTATAAGGGAAAATAATAAAATATACATAACACCTAACCCAAACCCGAACTTCAGTGAAGACGTTCGGGTTCGGTCTGGGTACCACAGTCAGCTTTTTATCACGCGCGTGCAAAACGCATTGCACCTGTGCGATAAAAACTGAACATGAGAACGCAATCGCAGTCAAAACTGACTGCAATTGCGTACCTACTCGCATGATTTTCCCTGATCGCAGACGCAACACATCCGGACCTAATTCAGACACGCTCGTCTGAAAGGGGCCAAAGCCTTGTCAGCGAGGCTTACAGTGTTTAGAGCAACTACCGATGCCCCTATTGGCCATATGGGGCACGGTAGGAAGCCCGAAAGCACGACCTTCCGGGTTTTTGCGCATTTAGATGCCGTGATCTCACTTAATCACGGCATCTAAAGCCTTTAATAACCGCGATCGGCTTTATTTCCAGTCATGATAATTAGCCGCAGGTCTCTGCTGTATGAAATACGCTACACATCGCTCCAGCGCTGTAGCGAAAGGGTTAACAGACAAAGGTCAGACCCATCTCCACGCCTGGCATGTCTAGTTTAAGCTGCTTTCACATATGCCTTTTGGTTTCAGGTTTTGAGATCTTGCAGAGAATCTCAAAACCTGAAAAAAATGGTTCAGTTTTGATTACACATCAGGATGCATCCGTTTCGTTCGGATGCAGTTGTGCGAAATCTAAACGGAACAAACCGGATCAGTCTTTTTAGGATCCAAAAAAACCCGTTCCCATTCACCATTGTTTTTAGTGACAGATCCAGTTTGTCCCATTTCGATGACAGTCGCAAAACGGAATGCAAAACGGATCTCTTTCCATTCAGAATGCATGGGGACACAATGGAACAGTTTTGGCCCGGTTTTGAGATCCTCTGCTAGATCTCAGAAACGCATATGTAAAAGTAGCCTTAGTAAATACTTGCATTTTACACAAAAACGAGATTTTTGTATAACTTACCAGTAAAATCTCTTTCTCGCTCTTTCCTTGGGGGACACAGAAGACCTTGGGTATAGCTCATCTCCCTAGGAGGCGTGACACTAAGTGAAGACTGTTAAGCCCCTCCTCCACAGCTATACCCTCAGCCTGGAGAGAGAGACTGCCAGTTGCGTGTCCAAGTAGTGAGAAAAGGCAAAGTCCAAAAAATTGGAACCAACAAGCCAACTACCCGAAGGGTAAAACAAACTCGGAAACAGTCAGAGAAGAACAAAGAATGGGTGGGTGCTGTGTCCCCCAAGGAAAGAGCGAGAAAGAGATTTTACTGGTAAGTTATACAAAAATCTCGTTTTCTCGCCCAATTTCCTTGGGGGACACAGAAGACCTTGGGACGTTCAAAAGCAGTCCAAAGGGGGAGGGACCACAGCACCAAGGCGAAGCACCCGAAGGCATCAAAAAAACCCGCCGCCTGCAGACCAGGCGGCCCAAGGCAGCATACTCCGAAGCCCGCGTATGCACCCTGTAGAACTCAGTAAGGTGTGCAAGGAAGACCAGTGACCGCCTTGCACAAATGGATGGCCGAAGCCTAAAGCCTCCGGCCCAGGAAAAAACCGACGGCCCTGGCCAAGTGAATGGTGACACCAAAAGCAGGACCCTGCCCTTGGTGCGGCAACCACAACAAGAGCCACTCTGAGAAAGCGGAAGAAAGCCACCCTGGAGGCCGTCAACCCTTTGCTCGGACCTCCTGGAAACATAAGAGACCGAACTCGACAAGAGTCGGAGATCTCCAAGTAAAAACTGCAAGGCCCAAACAACGTCCAAATCGGTGAAGTGTCCGTTCCCGGGGGGGGGGGGGGAAGGGGAGGACGACTGCCTCAATGAAATGAAGGACAAATACCACCTTCAGAAGGAAGGAAGAGACGGAATGGAGAACAGTCCTGTCCTGGGGGAAGACAGAAGGCTCGGAACAAGAAGGGCCGCCACTCAGGCACCCGTCAGAGACACGATGGCTACAGAAACCCAACCGTACAGGACAGAAGGAGTAGAGAGAACTTCTGTAACGGCTCCAAGGAAAAATTGGAGCGCCAAGAGCCCAGTATGTAGTTCCCAGGACGGTACCGGAGGGCAGTACAAAGGAACCCAAGAGCCGCTCCATGGAAGAAGTTCCTGACAGGCCCAGAGGGACGGGGAACGCTGAAAGAGGAAGGACAGGAATGACACTTGATACTTCAAGCAACAGAGTCCCAGCCCCAGGTCCAGGCCGGACTGGAGAAAGACAGAACCATGGAAAGGCAGAGTGGGGGAACGCCCAGCTTCCCACAGAACCCCAGGTAAAGCCCTAAGTCCTACCACAGATCCTGGACGAAAACTCGGCTAGAAGCGAACACTAGCGAGCCCACTAGAGTCGCCTGGGCAAGCGGGTGAAAACCCAATGATCAGGCGCGGACCAGTAACACGGGTAGAACAGTCGGTAGAACTGGTCCCGTCGGCCCCCGAGCAAGGTTGTCCCGTATCCCCCCAGAGTGGGGAAGCAGAAGGACAAACGGACAGGAACCGAAGGGTCCGCCCAGCAACCGCCAGGACAAGACAGGCTAAAGCCGAAGCCAATGTAGCCACCACAGGAAGACAGACTACAGTTCCGGTGTGGGAGATCAAAAGACAATCCTGACCAAATGGTAGTCCTCCCAAGTTACCGAGAAGGTGAATCCAAAGCCGAAACATTGCCTAGAATGGAAAAAACGCAATCTGCACCCAGCGGGAGGACAGAAAGCGGTAGACCCGGTAACTAGGCACACAGCTAGTACAGCCAGTGTGGACAAGGGAGACTGAAAGGAACACCATAACCATCCAAATGAACAAACATGCTCTCCCCAGAGGGAAGGGCAGTGAAGGAACAGCCTTTGAAGCGTGGCCGGAACAGACGCCACATCGGAATGATCTGTACCGAGTGGGAGTCAAACAGAGCCGGCGAGAAAAGGCAGGCGAGACAGAGGCCGGTATAACACCCTCCAACCAAAAAAGGGGGAGTGGGCAACAGAGAGGCCATAGGACAGCTCAAAAGCAGAACACCGCTACACAGAGACGCCCGGTTCACCGCCACGCAGAAGGCGAATACCCTGAAGAACCCAAGGTGGAGGTCCCCCGGACCTGTATAAGCGAGCACCCAAGAGAAGTTGGGTGACCTTCCCAAGAAGAGCGGCCCGAACCTGGTAGCAGATCAGACTGAAGCACCGAGGGCGCCAATCCGGAAAGAATCATACCACACTGCACCAGAATGATCTCCTTAGAGAATAGTGCAAGGCTTGCGGCAATCATCGTATCCCAAGAGAAAAAGAATGTCGCAGGAGGAAGGAGGCTACGTACGAGTAGCCCCGTAAGCAGTGAGAAGGCCAACCCACCTACAGGACGAGAAGGCATACACGGCCCAAACAACGCACAAGAACGTCCGCTCACTGCAAAAATATAACACCGCGAAGAGGGCCAGCCACAGAGTGCCACAGTATCTACGGGAGTGCAAACTGAAAGGAGTTATGCACAAGACTAATATGGAATGCGATGGAACGCAAACTGACCGCCCCGAAAGGGAGGAAATGTACCTGGCAAACTGCAGTGGGCAAGAATGCAAAGGCCTGCCCCAAAAAGGGGGAGATGCCCAAGGCCGGACCTACGTCAGAGAAGTAGGGCATACCATACTTCGCCCAGAAAGGCGCCATGCACATGGCCACACAGTATCCAGCGGAAACGCAGGAGGTCCACCTAGGGAAAAGGGGGACATGCATAGGGCTATCCTAGCATTAAGTGAGTGTGCAACAATTCACCCAACACCGAAATTTCGTGAGAGTGTAACTACTCCGCCAATGAAGGGGAACATGTGCAAGTCCAGTACAGCACATACAAGGACAGCCTTGAATCTTGTGAGCGTGCAAAATTCCACCCATGGAATGAGGGGTGGTCACGCACAAGGCCAGCACCGTATCCAAGGGGAGCGCAAGCGTTCCGCCCATGTTAGAGGCCATGCTCAAGGCCAGCAACGTATCTGGTGAGCGTAGTATGCCGCCCAGAAAAGGAAGGGGGGGGGGGGGATCATGCACAAGGCCAGCATCGCATTCAGGGAGAATGCGAGCAGACGGTGAGAATGTGTGTATGCCACCTGAAGGAGGCATGCCCATGGCCGGCAGCGAATCCAGTGAGAGTGCGTACACCGCCCACGGAAGGGGGGTCATGATGTGGCCGACGGTGGATCCAGAGAGAGTGCATGTATAGGGGTCATGCACATGGCCAACAATGTACAGGCGAGAGAACAACCACCGACCGAGGGAGTGTATGTATGCCGCCACCCGGGAAGGAGGCATGCCCAAGGCCGGTAGTGAATCCAATGAGAGTACATCATATCGCCTATGGAAGGTGGTCATGCACATGGCTGGTAGTGAATCCAGTGAGAGTGCCGAATGCCGTCCACAGAAGGGAGTCATGCCTATGGCAGGCAGCGAATCCAGAGAGAGTGCAGCGTTCCGCCTAAGGAAGGGGGTCGTGCACATGGCCAGCACCGTATCCGGTGAAAATGCAGTATTCCGCCTAAAAAAGGGGGGGGTCACGCACATGATCGGCAACGAATCCAGTGAGAGTGTAGCGTTCCGCCTATGGAAGGGGGGCACGCACATGGCCGGCAGCTAATCCAGTGAGAGTGCAGAGTTCCGCCTAAGGAAGGGGGTCGTGCACATGGCCAGCACCGTATCCGGTGAAAGTGCAGTATTCCGCCTAAAAAAAGGGGGTCATGCACATGATCGGCAACGAATCCAGTGAGAGTGTAGCGTTCCGCCTATGGAAGGGGGGCACGCACATGGCCAGCAGCGAATCCAGTGAGAGTGCCGTGTTCCACCTATGTAAGGGGGTCGTGCACATGGCCAGCATTGTATCCGGAGAAACTGCAGTAGGCCGCCAAAGAAAGGGGGATCATGCACAAGGCCAACCCGCCGTTAGGGAGAGTGCAGTATCCCGCCCAGGAGGGGGGTCCTGCACATGGCAGGCACCATAACTGGAGAGGGTGACGAATGTTGCCTACAGAAAAAACATGCACCTTGACCAGCGCCGTAGCGCGGAGAGGGCAAAAAAACCCCCAGAAGGGGAAAAAAAAAAACCTGGCAGCGCCTATGGAAGGGGGGCATGTATACAGGCAGCACTCTGAGATGAGGCTGCAGCGTCCTGCGCAGCCCACAAGTCATATATATAATAATTATTATTATTTTTTTTTTTTTTTAAACACACAGCCTCACTGAGGCAGATGCCACCTACAGGGCACAGATCCACCCATACAGGCCCATCCTCTGTGGGCGGGGGAACCTCCAGGCGGGAAAAATTCGCGCCTGGAGAAGTTCCAGCCCCCTCCAACAGAGGCCTGAATTTTTGCGGCCTAGTAGGCCGTGAAGCTGGGGCCTAAATTTTTAGCGGCGCCCGGCGAACCGGGGCCGCACAGTATTTAAAGTAGCGACCGGGCCTACGGAGCGGCACATACCGGCCGCGGGTGCCCACCCCGCGGGCCGGAAGAGCCGGGGCCTAAATTTTTAGCGGCGCCCGGCTGACCGGGGCCGCAAGTACTTAAAGTACCAGCCGGGCCTACGGAGCGGCACATACCGGCCGCGGGTGCCCACCCCGCGAGCCGGGGACCCGGATAGAGCGGGATCGTCTTGAAGTGGAACACAAGACTTCGGCGCCCGGCCGACCGGAAGGTTCCGACGGTCGGCCGGGGATGTTGAAGCGCTCCTTTGCAGGCCGCGGTGCCCACCCAGGTGTCCGGAAGTCAGGACCCTGCACCCGGCAGCCATTTTACCCCTGGAGCGGGCCCTTGGCCTAGAACAGCGCTCCATATGATTTCACCCCTGCCGGCAGCTACAACCACCTTTCCCCTGGACCGGTGCCCGTGAGAGCAGGGAGGGTCAGTGGCAGCAAGGCGCGGGCCCTCTGGCCCTGAAGTAGTGGCCGGTAAGAGGGAGGGGGACCCTGAGACCGGGTCTGTGAGGGTGGGACGCCTGCATGACCCCTCCGTCAGGGGCAGCTAGGTGCGGACCTCCGCAGCTCCCTAGGCATTCCTCTTGTAGGAACAAGGGTGCCAATGTCCTGGAGGCCAGGAGAGAGGGAGCAGATGTCGACCTGCGGCAGCCCAGGGCCAGCCTAGGTCTAGCAGGGACAGAAGGGTCCATAGGCCCAGGTAAGGGTCAGGCACGCAGGAGACCGAGGGGGGGGGGGGGGGGACGTAGGGCTGGAGAAGCCAATCTCTCACCATAGCCGTCTTCACCCTCGGTCCGTTCCAGCAGGGTCGCCCCTTCAGCTACTGGCACCGTAGTGGCAGGACGCCGGGGGAGGGACTTGGCGTGCGGGCGACCCTTGCGCTGGCGGGATGCAGGGGAACTGGGCTGCCCTGGTCCACCTTGCCTTCTGTGGGGGAGGCAGCAGTGCGGGTGACCGGCACTGGCGCAGCTCAACCCCGGGAGAACAGAGAGGTCTAGTGCGTCTCTGTTATCCCTGATGATCTGGAACAAAAAGAAAATAAAACAAAGTAAAAATCTAAAATTGAAACAAGGAGAAACCAGCCCTGCAGAGCAGGGAGTGTCTTGCCTCCTTGGACACTAAGCAAAAACTGGCAGTCTCTCTCTCCAGGCTGAGGGTATAGCTGTGGAGGAGGGGCTTAACAGTCTTCACTTAGTGTCACGCCTCCTAGGGAGATGAGCTATACCCAAGGTCTTCTGTGTCCCCCAAGGAAATTGGGCGAGAAAATAACAAATCTGGTTTACCTTTTCTCATTACTCTGTGTTGTGTCGTTCTCTGGTATTCCTCCTGAACATTTATGGATAAACGGACAATGCTGTTTTACCATTCCACTGTCCCTACAGAGGCCTAGTTCACATGTCAGCATTTTGGTCAGCGATTTCCATCAGTGATTGTGAGCCAAAACCAGGAGTGGATCCTACTCGGAGATAAGGTATAAGCAGGGGCGTAGCTAAACACTCATGGGCCCTGGTGCAAGAGTGGGCCCCCCTTCCCTCAGTGCTTTATGGCCAGGGCCAGGGAAGCTCATAGCATTCGTGCTGCCTGAGGCTAAAATTTAAACGGCACCTCCCATGCCAAATTCTCGACTTACTCCCTTCCCTCCAGTCAGAGGTGTAACTTAACCAGGATACACTTTCTTTAATACCGGTGTCTTCTTATTTGGCATAAAGGTCTTTGGGCCCCTTCAGGCTCCTGGGCCCGGTATCGACTGCTACCTCTGCACCCCCTATAGTTACACCCCTGGGTATAAGGGAAAGATCTGCACCTGTTCTGTGTTTTTGGACTGCACCTGACGTGTGAACCAGGCCTGATAGTGTCAGCTGGTAACACCAAGTTGTCAATTAATTCATACACTTCCAGGAGGGAAAACAGAGGAACAGACCGTGGGGCAGCCGCATGCGGATCGCGGACCCATTCACTTGAATGGGGTCCGCAATCTGCATCCGATGGTCCGCACCGCCAGAAACACCATGGAAGCACTCCGTAGTGCTTCCGTGGGGTTCCGATCCATGCCTCAGTTCCGCATCTCTGTGATCTGTAATGCACAAGGCCGGTGCCCGTGTATTGCAGACCCGCGTGCATGTAGCTTAATGAAGAGATCTAAAAGATTTACACCCAATTATAAAGTGTGTGTACTGCTTTAACCACTGGATGGAAAAATAAGATCATGGGGGTATTGGAGCATCTTAAAAAAATAAAAAAGGAGGCGATGGTAGATGGCCACGGCTGCTGCATATCCAAAGCAACACACACTGGTCTGACCTATTCTGCAATACAAGTTTGAATTTATTAGAATTCTATGTCTTTACCTATTGATCACTGCATTTTAAGGCCTCATACACATCATACTATTGTCAGCGGAACCAGCAGACAGGATAATGTGTATTGGGAGCTTCGGACTTTCCCCAGACAGACGAAAAATCGGGCATAGTAAATTTCAGCGCCTGTTCCTTTGGGTATCTGGCAGTGGCTTCCTTCTCTCTCCCCACAGAAAGCACATACACACTCGGCCGAACTGAGCATGCATATGCTGGGAGATAGTTGTTGGCCAGACAAGCATTGTATTGATAAGTATTGAAGGTTATGGGCATCTTTACACTACCCCCTTAAAATAGGAACCAAGTTCAACACAGTTCTGCCTCTTCTCGAAGATATTTCCATGGAAATAAAGAATTAGGGAAGTTCACATGCCTTAGGCTACATGCACACGACCGTTGGGCGTTTTGCGGTCCGCAAATTGCGGATCCCCAAAACACGGATGGTGTCCATGTGCGTTCCGCAATTTGCGGAACAGCATGGACAGCCATTAATATAACTACCTATTCTTGATCGCATAACGGTTATATTTTTTTTTGCGGACCACGGAACAGAGCAATGGATGCGGACAGCACGCGGAGTGCTGTCCGTATCTTTTGCGGCCCCATTGAAGTGAATGGGTTTGCATTCAAGCTGCAAAAACTGCAGCTCGGATGCGGACCAAAACAACGTTCGTGTGCATGAGGCCTTATTCTGACATCTTACATCTGATTTCTCTCTTCAGCCTTGCTCATAGTGTATCAGTGAAAAGAGAAGCTCTTACTGTATACAAAAGTTCCACTGGAGTGACAGGGCTGGTGAAAACTGTACGGAGGCATCGCAAACAAGCTTCAATGAACCGGATGTCTGCAGACAGTAAACCTGAAAATGCAGAGTAATGTGTCTGTCAGAATGAGCAATGCCTGGCAGATCAGTGAGGCACATGAGGCCGGAGAGGCGCAGAGTAAGGTCACCCCTACCTTGCAGCAGGGCTGGGATTATGTGACAGTCTAGAAGGGATTTCACGTTGTTTTCTGTGCCCATGGACAAGCTGCCTAGGACCACAGCACATTCGGTCTTCAATTCTACGCTGGAAGTCTCTTGCTGGAGTAAATATAATAATCTGTCAAAGGAGATCATAATAATAGATTACAAAAAGTACTGTGATGGGCAAATAACGTATGCAATATTCCAATTTCCCAAGTCATCTGTGTATTGACCTAAAGGGGTTGTACGAGCTGAAAAAAGGCAAGAAGGTGTTAAAACAATAAAAGGAACGTATAACCACCGCTTCAAACCCCCTCTCCCCTTATTGACCCGATTAGAGAGACGGCGTGCTACATGCTATGTGACCACTGTAGCCATTCAGCGTGGCATCGCTGGAGCAGAGGGATACTGAATGGCTGAGTATACAATTCTTCTATTGTTTTAATACCATTACTGCCTTTTTCTTATGTTTTTTTCAACTCAGGACAACGCCTTTAATGATGGAATCAAAATTAGCCTCCGAATTTAAGTCATGAACTAGCATACTGAAATTATAGCTTGTAGGATTATTCGCAGAATCCAAGTCCATGCAAAACAGAGAACACCATCTGCACATTAAACGCATGGTATGCTTTTACAGAATCTTTTCCCACAAGACTATGTATCAACCTACTCAGCTCCTCCTGCTCTATAACACACAGTCTGCAGACTGCATTGCAGGTCATGGTGACAGGTCCTCTTTAAAGAAGACCTTTCACCGTTTCTTTGTTTAACTAACCTTTACAAGCGGGGTACGCTCTGCTGATGCTGCTTCTCAGATGGTATCTCCTTCTCCCTGGCTGTGGCACGGTCCAAGTAACAGCCAGGAAGAAGGAGATGTCCACAGAGAAGTGCTGGCGGCTCCTCCTTCCTGACCGATGCCATCTATTAGCATACAGGGCGCCAAAACAGAATGGGGGCACGGCGGAGCTTTATAAAAAAAATAAAAAAGTTATAGCAGCATCAGCAGAGTGTACCATGCTTGTAAAAGTACTTAGTTTAACAAACAAAAACAGAAAAACTGTGAAAGGTCCTCTTTAACCCCTTAAGGACTTGGCCATTTCTTGCAAATCTGACCAGTGTCACTTTAAGTGCTGATAACTTTAAAACGCTTTGACTTATCCAGGCCATTCTGAGATAGTTTTTTCGTCACATATTGTACTTCATGACACTGCTAAAATGAAGTTAAAAAAAATTCATTTTTATTTATAAAAAAAATAACAAATTTACCCAAAATTTGTAAAAAAAATGGCAAATTTCCAAGTTTCAATTTCTCTACTTCAATAATACATAGAAAAACGAAAAAGACCCCAGGGGTTTGGAGAGTGAAGAAGGGGGAACAGTGCCCACCCAATATATCCACAAATAACACCCCTGAGAAATAACTCGGCACAAGCTCCCGAGTACAATGGCAGAATAACAGAAGAAAATGGAGCCAAAAATGCCAGATAATGAATAGTATAAATATATTTTCTTATTACAATGTAACAAGACACAAGTAAAAATGCAATTACATGCATATGATGCCAGAGGACAGGGAACAAAAAGGAACAGGGAAGGAAAAAACGGCGCCACCCTGGGAGGGACATGCTGGTCAAGAATAAATAAATACAAAGGATCAATAGGGATGTGAATGGTATAATAACCTACCCTAGAATGACAAACATATACATGATAAATGGTGAGTCACTAATCAACTGCAAGGAACCAGAAAATAATGAAAATAAAGTAAGTAAAACAAGCAGCTATGGTGGATGGCCGCACTGAATGCAGACCTGGATATCGGTGAACATCCAGGAAAGAAAATGCAGGAGGGACTCACCAAAAATGGACCAGAAGTGTAACAACCAGGATGGCGCTACCCCAACGCGTGTTTCGGCGTGCCTTCGTCAGGGGGTAACGCCATCACTGTGAATCAAATGTTTTAAAGTCTCTCTGAGCCAATCAGGAGCCAGTACTTACTTGTCCCCAGGTGTGTATGCTGATCGGCGCGCGCGCACACTCCAGCGCAAACACGTCCGGCTACCCCGCAGCCGGCGTCCCATCGGGCCACGCCCACCCCACGTGACGAGTCACATGATCGGGCGGAAATGACGCAACGTGAGGACGCACAGGCACGGGGCGCCGGAGGCGGCGCCAGATGACGCGCGCACGCATCACAACGGGGGAGGAGCAGTAAACATCCACCTATCTAATTCTAAAATCGGGGCATCTCCATCTAATAAAAATGAAATAACAAGAAAGGAGGAGACAAAGAAAACAAAAACACAAAACGGGTGTGACCGCACATATAAATATATAGATGAATTCCCATCATCTCATGCAGTGTATCAAAAAAGGAACAAACCATGAGATACATGTGTAATAGATACAATATAGTGCAATTTAATAAATATGACAATATATCCAATGCTTGATAGGCACGTATATATAATAATACAGAGTACAAGAAGTAATAAAAATAATACAATTATACAGAAGAAAAAGTGCAAAAATGCAATTACACAAAAATACAAAGATACATGATTATTCATAAATACACAAATACATACACAGATATAACAATTGATGATTCTCATATACATCATGTATATATATGATATAATAAAAAGAAATTATATGAATAAAAGTATATAACCTTTATTCATATAATTTATTTTTATTATTATATCAGCATTACTTTTCCCGTCATTAATTATTATTATCATTATTTTTCATTATTACTTTTTCTGGTGTTACCGTATGTATTTATTCAATCATGTATTCATTGAATATCACAATTATGATGTATATGAGAATCATCAATTATGTTGTTATATCTGTGTATGTATTTGTGTATTTATGAATAATCATGTATCTTTGTATTTTTGTGTAATTGCATTTTTGCACTTTTTCTTCTGTATAATTGTATTATTTTTATTACTTCTTGTACTCTGTATTATTATATATACGTGCCTATCAAGCATTGGATATATTGTCATATTTATTAAATTGCACTATATTGTATCTATTACACATGTATCTCATGGTTTGTTCCTTTTTTGATACACTGCATGAGATAATGGGTATTCATCTATATATTTATATGTGCGGTCACACCCGTTTTGTGTTTTTGTTTTCTTTGTCCCCTCCTTTCTTGTTATTTCATTTTTATTAGATGGAGATGCCCCGATTTTAGAATTAGATAGGTGGATGTTTACTGCTCCTCCCCCGTTGTGATGCGTGCGCGCGTCATCTGGCGCCGCCTCCGGCGCCCCGTGCGTCCTCACGTTGCGTAATTTCCGCCCGATCATGTGACTCGTCACGTGGGGTGGGCGTGGCCCGACAGGACGCCGGCTGCGGGGTAGCCGGACGTGTTTGCGCTGGAGTGTGCGCGCGCCGATCAGCATACACACCTGGGGACAAGTAAGTACTGGCTCCTGATTGGCTCAGAGAGACTTTAATACATTTGATTCACAGTGATGGCGTTACCCCCTGACGAAGGCACGCCGAAACGCGCGTTGGGGTAGCGCCATCCTGGTTGTTACACTTCTGGTCCATTTTTGGTGAGTCCCTCCTGCATTTTCTTTCCTGGTACGTCATGGGTCCTTAAGGACTGGGGAACCATACCGTACCGATATGTCATGGGTCCCTAAGTGGTTAAGCTAGCCAAACACACTAGATAGGCCCACTTAACATATATCAGTTGTGTCCGGCCTGGTATATGTGCACAGTAATTCAGTGAACAGATCAGCCATCTATCTATTGATAGCGCCAGACAGAAAAACGGAGCATGCAGAGTTTCTGTCCGGTGCCATCTAGCATCACAACTGATGTATGAGAACAATGCCATAGAAAACTATAGGATCAGTTCTAGCTTCAGGTCTCCTACAGCAATTTCTACTTCATGCTGGACATATATAGAGGGGACCCATCTCACCACTGCCAATTGGAAGCGGCTCCCCATGAATCAAATCTCAAAGCTTGTTGGAAAGTCGGATCTTGACTCATAGGGAGCCACTTCCAATAGCTGCCACTCATTCTTGAGATACCTCTCTGCATATTCGTTTCCCATGGAGCATTGCTAATAAGACTCCATACCATTAAGTCGCTCTAGTAACTCTCCATAAGGAGACCCAGCACCCTGCCTAAACAAGTTCCAAGGCATCGCACTCAGCCAGCCGGAATCCTACTCCATACTGTGGAGGGGCAAGAACCCAAAACAGCCATCTATGGATAGATACCTGGCCTGGCTATATCAAGATCTGACTTTCCAACAAGCCCTGGCATTTGACTCATTGGGAGCCATTTCCAATAGGTTCTCATTCTTGGGAGATACCCCTTTGCCTATTCATTTCCCATGGAGCATTGCCAAAAAGTCTCCATACCATGGACTGCTTCCATTAAGTCTCCATACAGGACTGGTCTCTTTAGGGAGATTCAGAACTATGCCTAAGCCGCTCCCCAGGGAATAAAAGGATTAGGCATGTTGAAATCCAACAGCCCGATCCTTCGTTGCCCAACCTCTGCTGTCAAGAACAGTCAAACAGCCTCAAGCAAATTAGACGGTCATCTGGGACTGCCAAAATGTGTCAGACATTAATGTATGGCCAGGGTATCACAGCAGTTAGCGTCCCACCTCAATCTTTCCCTATGGAAGAAAAGATGCAAGCAACCTGCACAAGCAATGTGAACTAGAATCCTATTTCCTCATAAGGAAACATCCAGTGGCATTGAGACCAAGATAGCCTTATCCAAGAAGTTGTCAAAGCTAGCACATCTCACAGCTTAAAAATCCCCGCACAAACCTGCCAGTCAGTTCTAACTGCACGGGTAGACTGCCAGGTGGTGTAGGCACAAAAAAAAAAAAAAGAAATCAAACTCTGTTTATACCTTGGCACGGCACCCAAAACTATCAAGTTGGCTTTTTGCTTGTTGTTCCCAATAACTGCATTTTTCATATCTCTGTAAAAATAAAACAGACAATTGTGAGCTCACAAAATGGGACAAAAAGCGACCAAATGTTTTCCGAAAACAGGTAGGAGTCAAATATATAGCCCCATACTGCACGTCAGTCTCATGAGATCTCAAGAAAAACAAGTAATCGCAACGACCTGAATACAAGAGATACTTACATAACTCCCTGCAGAACCTTCTGTGGATCAGGATCAAACAGTCTGTCCACATAATGGCGACTGCTGGCTGTAACCTCCTAAAAGTAAGAACGGATACAGTCAGTCACAGCACAAAGACCAAACGGGTATCACACGTCCGTAGCATTCAGCGTCTACTGCACGTTAGAGGGGTTGTCCAGGATTATACGGCCAATGGTCTACCATCAATATCTGATGCACCCCTGCTGATCAGCTGTTCCACTACTCTGGCTACTGTAGCGCTGCTCTCAGTGAGGGGTGTCGGACCCCCACTTACCAGATATTGCTGGCCTATCCTGAGGATAGGGCATCAATAGTAAACTCCTGGACGAGCACTTTAACAAGGGCGAGCACAGCAGAGGACGCAGTACATATAGGAAGTGCTGCAGCCTTGTGGTTACAAAATATGGAATCATACATGGAAATGAACCATCAGAAGGAGCCACACACAGAGGTCTCGAAACATGATCACCCCGGACAACTAACGCCGATTACAGACATTTTTCCTCTGCAAAGGAAATTAAACAAAGACAGGACCAAATTAATGAGAAACTAAAACAAATTACATTTACTACATTTCCTAATGGGGCAGAGCAGATATTATCGCAACTTTATAGGAAACCACAAATCCATTTCCTTCTTTCCATATAATGGAGACTGTATACTGAAATTAGTCTGTACAAATACGAATATGATAGTGTCCCGAAACTTTACTTTGCATCTTCTTCAATTGCCATAGGAAATATAAGAAAAAATAAATAAAAGAAAAAAATACTAGTGCAACTACAAGCAATAATACAAAAAAAAAATAAAATTAATATCAATACCACCACAAGTACTAGCAATAATAACACTAATTATCATAATAATACTAATAAAAAAAACAACAACAATACCAGTACTAGAGATGAGCTTCGTTTGTTAAAGCTGAATTGCATTATGTATTCTGCTACCACGGACCATAACGCAATTCTATGACGGAAGGCATGATGGAACACCTTTGGAGGCATTCTGTTATTTATTCCGTCATAATAGAAGTCTATGGACTGCATAACGGATCCGTCCCGTTTCCGTTATGCAGGAGAGGACTCCCCTGCATAATGGAAACGGGATGGATCCATTTTGCAGCCCATAGACTTCTATTATGACGGAATAAATAACAGAATGCCTCCAAAGGTGTTCCATCATGCCTTCCGTCATAGAATTGCGTTATGGTCCGTGGTAGCAGAATACATAATGCAATTCAGCTTTTACCACCAAACGAAGCGCGAACAAATTTCATAATATGAAATTCGCTCATCTCTAACTAGTGCAACTAGTAAAAATAATAATAAATAAATAAAATAAAAAACACAATTTAAGAAATTCAAGGGTTTTTGAAAGGATTTCCACGTAACTAACACATTAACAAGCAATCCAGGGTCACAGCTTTATTCCATGTTAGTAATCACTATAAGTCCACAAAGAACAGTTTTCCATGAAGAAACAAAAATAGAAAGAGATATATATATCTGGCTTCACACAGGTGTATTTCATTTAATGTTTGTGTGTGTAGTTAAAAGATATCAACAGTATTCCCCCATAACGTCACCTCCACAGCCCCCCGCCCCTTCACACTGAGCCCTCCCCCACAGTGTCCCACCTTCTTTAAAATGGGACCTCCACATCAGCCCACCCCCTTAACTTTGACCTTCACAGCAGACTGCCCCTTTAACAGTAACCTTTACACCACCCCACCCCTTAACAGTGACCTCCATGGGGGACAGTCCCCATAACTGACTTCCACCATTCCCTGCCCCCTTAACAGTGACCTCCACAGTGGCCCGACAATCGTCCAATCAAATTTTTTTTCTTACGGGGCATTGGGGTCTTTAATTGATAGTATATAAAACCTCACAGAATTAGTCCCTTTTCACACGAGCATGACGGATTGGCTCTGGATGCGTTCAGTAAAACTCACACCATTTTGCAAGCAAGTTCAATCAGTTTTGTCTGTGATTGCGTTCAGTTTTTTCCACGCGGGTGCAATGTGTTTTGAGATTTTTTCACGCGGGCGATAAAAAACAGAAGATTTACAAACAACATCTCTTAGCAACCATCAGTGATGGTTTTTCACTGAAGCCCTATTCACTTCTATGTGACGGACCATGTGATGAACGTAGTGACGTCATCAAAGGTCCTATTCCTCACAGAACAAGACAGAAGAGATGCCGGCTGCGCGAACAAGTGGATTAAGGAGAGTTTAATTTTTTTTAATTTTTTTTTAACCCCTCCAGCCCTATTGTACTATGCATTCTGTATTCAGAATGCTATTATTTTCCCTTATAACCATGTTATAAGAGGAAATAATAAAGATTGGGTCCCCATCCCGATCGTCTCCTAACAACCGTGCGTGAAAATCGCACCGCATCCGCACTTGCTTGCGGATGCTTGTGATTTTCACGCAGCCCCATTCACTTCTATGGGGCCTGCGTTACGTGAAAAACGCACAAAATAGAGCATGCTGTGATTTTCACGCAACGCACAAGTGATGCGTGAAAATCACCGCTCATGTGCACAGCCCCATAGAAATGAATGGGTCCAGAATCAGTGCGGGTGCAATGCGTTCACCTCCCGCACAGGGTTCCCCAAGTCACAGGAGGCGGCTGTGCAAAATTTTGTGATTGTATGTATGTCTGCATTTACATACACACACTCAGCTTTATATATTAGACTAGCTGAAGGATCTGGCTTCGCTCGTGCATATTTAATCCATTTCATTTAATGTTTGTGTGTGTCGTTAAAAGATATCAACACTATCCACTATAACAGTGACATCTACAGCACCCCGCCCCCTTCAGACTCCCTGTCCTCCGTCTGGCGCAGGGCCTGGACGGACACAAGGATGTCCTATTGAACAGCTCACTCTCAGACAGCAACACTGTGCTGTCTGTGTGAGCTGCAGGAAGAAAGTCACCCTCCCTCCCAACCCTGCAGCTGAGGTGTCGGAGGGGGTGTGGCCTAACCACATTGGGCGTGGCTTAGCGCAGTGTTTCCCAAACAGTGTGCCTCCAGCTGTTGCAAAACTACAACTCCCAGCATGCCCGCACAGCCAAAGGCTGTCCAGGCATTCTGGGAGTTGTAGTTTTGCAACAGCTGGAGGCACACTGGTTGGGAAACACTGGCTTAGCGGGACCTAGAAGTTGAGGAGTGGGAGGAGGCGTGGCCTAACCAGATCGGGGGCATGTCCTTTTGAACAGCTCACTCTAAGACAGCAGCACTGTGCTGTCTGAGTGTGAGCTGCAGGGAGAAAGTCACCGTCCCTCCCACCCCTGCAGCTGACAGAAGTTGATTTTTACCTTCATTTTTTTAATCCCTGCCGGCTGAGTAGTGGGAGGGGCGTGGCCTAACCGGCTCAGAAGCGTGGCTTAGCGGGAGCAGTCGGCAGGGTTTTAAGTTTGTCTTTTGAGGGTGGATACATTGCGGCGGGGGCGTGTCTGGGCTCCTTCCTGCAAGTGTGAGGCCCCTCTGGGCACCTTACTGGCTCATTTGCATACCAAATAAACTGGATTTTCAAAAGGATAAAAACATCTATTGCTGGAACAAAAGGCACATCTTGAAATAAGGTACTAAGGTCTATTAGGCCATGGCTTTACTTCAATAGCGATTATCCGGGTGACAGATTTCCTTTAAAGCTCTCCTATAGCAGTAAAGATAAATGGCTGGGTTGTTTATGGAAACATGAAGTAAAACTGTGTATGTGGAGGCTGGAGGACCTGCGAGCTTCTATTGGCTGATAAGGGTCATGTAACCAAGCTTCTATTGGCTAATGCATTTTTTGGGAATATCTCAGGAACAGTACGTCCTAGAGAGCTGAGACCTGGTCTAAAACCTTCCCGGACACCTGATATACCTGTGTGCCAAATTTCGTGACTGTAAATGAGGTGCGGATTCCTTTAGCGGAGATACATACATACACACACATACATACACTCAGCTTTATACAGTGGGATGCGAAAGTTTGGGCAACCTTGTTAATCGTCATGATTTTCCTGTATAAATCGTTGGTTGTTACGATAAATAATGTCAGTTAAATATATCATATAGGAGACACACACAGTGATATTTGAGAAGTGAAATGAAGTTTATTGGATTTACAGAAAGTGTGCTATAATTGTTTAAACAGAATTAGGCAGGCGCATAAATTTGGGCACTGTTGTCATTTTATTGATTCCAAAACCTTTAGAACTAATTATTGGAACTCAAATTGGCTTGGTAAGCTCAGTGACCCCTGACCTACATACACAGGTGTATTCAATTATGAGAAAGAGTATTTAAGGGGGTCAATTGTAAGTTTCCCTCCTCTTTTAATTTTCTCTGAAGAGTAGCAACATGGGGGTCTCAAAACAACTCTCAAATGACCTGAAGACAAAGATTGTTCACCATCATGGTTTAGGGGAAGGATACAGAAAGATGTCTCAGAGATTTCAGCTGTCTGTTTCCACAGTTAGGAACATATTGAGGAAATGGAAGACCACAGGCTCAGTTCAAGTTAAGGCACGAAGTGGCAGACCAAGAAAAATCTCAGATAGACAGAAGCGACGAATGGTGAGAACAGTCAGAGTCAACCCACAGACCAGCACCAAAGACCTACAACATCATCTTGCTGCAGATGGAGTCACTGTGCATCGTTCAACCATTCGGCGCACTTTACACAAGGAGATGCTGTATGTGAGAGTGATGCAGAGGAAGCCTTTTCTCTGCCCACAGCACAAAAAGTGCCGCTTGAGGTGGGCTAAAGCACATTTGGACAAGCCAGCTTCATTTTGGAATAAGGTGCTGTGGACTGATGAAACTAAATTTGAGTTATTTGGCCATAAAAAGGGGCGTTATGCATGGAGGAAAAAGAACACAGCATTCCAAGAAAAACACCTGCTACCTACAGTAAACTATGGTGGTGGTTCCATCATGCTGTGGGGCTGTGTGGCCAGTGCAGGGACTGGGAATCTTGTCAAAGTTGAGGGACGCATGGATTCCACTCAGTATGAGCAGATTCTGGAGACCAATGTCCAGGAATCAGTGACAAAGCTGAAGCTGCGCCGGGGCTGGATCTTTCAACAAGACAACGACCCTAAACACTGCTCAAAATCCACTAAGGCATTTATGCAGAGGAACAAGTACAACGTTCTGGAATGGCCATCTCAGTCCTCAGACCTGAATATAATTGAAAATCTGTGGTGTGACTTAAAGAGAGCTGTCCATGCTCGGAAGCCATCAAACCTGAATGAACTAAAGATGTTTTGTAAAGAGGAATGGTCCAAAATACCTTCAACCAGAATCCAGACTCTCATTGGAACCTACAGGAAGCGTTTAGAAGCTGTAATTTCTGCAAAAGGAGGATCTACTTTTCTTTTTTGTGGTGCCCAAATTTATGCACCTGCCTAATTTTGTTTAAACAATTATAGCACACTTTCTGTAAATCCAATAAACTTCATTTCACTTCTCAAATATCACTGTGTGTGTCTCCTATATGATATATTTAACTGACATTTTTTATCGTAACAACCAACGATTTATACAGGAAAATCATGACGATTAACAAGGTTGCCCAAACTTTCGCATCCCACTGTATATTAGACTAGCTGAAGGACCCGGTTTCGCACGAGTATATTTCATCTACTTCATTTAATGTTTGTGTGTGTCGGTAAAAGATATCAACACTATCCACTATTAGGCCCCTTTCACACGGGCGAGTATACCGCGCGGATGCCATGCGTGAGTTGAACGCATTGCACCCGCACTGAATACCGACCCATTAATTTCTATGGGGCTGTTCACATGAGCGGTAATTTTCACTCATCACTTGTGCGTTGCGTGAAAATCGCAGCATGCTCTATATTCTGCGTTTTTCACGCAATGCATGCCCCATAGAAGTGAATGGGGTTGCTTGGAAATCGCAAGCAAGTGCGGATGCGGTGCGATTTTCACGCACGGTTGCTAGGAGACGATCGGGATAGAGACCCGATCATTATTATTTTCCCTTATAACATGGTTAAAAGGGAAAATAATAGCATTCTGAATACAGAATGCATAGTAAAATAGTGCTGGAGGGGTTAAAAAAAAAAAAAAATAATAATTTAACTCACCTTAATCCACTTGATCGCGGAGCCGGCATCTCCTTCTGTCTCCTTTGCTGAACAGGACCTGTGGTGACGTCACTCCGGTCATCACATGATCTTTTACCATAGTGATGGATCATGTGATGACCGGAGTGACGTCACCACAGGTCATTTTCCTGTAATGAATGCTCACCACAGGTCCTGTTCAGCAAAGGAGACAGAAGGAGATGCCGGCCTCCGCGATCAAGTGGATTAAGGTGAGTTAAATTATTATTTTTTTAACCCCTCCAGCGCTATTTTACTATGCAGTCTGTATTCAGAATGCTATTATTTTCCCTTATAACCATGTTATAAGGGAAAATAATACAATCTACAGAACACTGATCCCAAGCCCGAACTTCTGTGAAGAATTTCGGGTTTGGGTACCAAACATGCGTGATTTTTCTCACGCGAGTGCAAAACGCATTACAATGTTTTGCACTCGCGCGGAAAAATCGCGGGTGTTCCCGTAACGCACCCGCACATTTTCCCGCAACGCCCGTCTGAAAGAGGCCTAACAGTGACCTCCACAGCACCCCGCCCCTTCACAGTGACCTCCACAGCAGCCCACCCCCTTAACTTTGACCTTCACCGCAGCCTGCCCCTTTAACAGCGAGTTCCACAGCAAAAAATTTCAACCAACCCTATTAGGCCACACTTGCGACTTTTGAAGTATATTTGCAACATTTCCCCTGATAAATTGTGACTTTTGTCTCAGATTCGGGACATGTTTTGTTGGATGTCAATTCACTGACAAAACCCTGCCGTTTAGCTTATTTCTATTAGATAAAAATAATTGCGTCCTGTTTTAATACTTACCTATCACTTGTTCCCACGACGAGCTGGTTATTCTTTTCATAAGGCCTCATGCACACGAACGTTTTTTTTCACGGTCCGCAAAAACAGGGTCCGTAGGTCCGTGATCCGTGACCGTTTTTTCGTCCGTGGGTCTTCCTTGATTTTTGGCGGATCCACGGTCATGAAAAAAAAGTCATTTTGGTGTCCGCCTGGCCGTGCGGAGCCAAACGGATCCGTCCTGAATTACAATGCAAGTCAATGGGGACGGATCCGTTTGACGTTGACACAATATGGTGCCATTTCAAACGGATCCGTCCCCATTGACTTTCAATGTAAAGTCCGGAGTCCCTTTTATACCATCAGATCGGAGTTTTCTCCAATCCGATGGTATATTTTAACTTGAAGCGTCCCCATCACCATGGGAACGCCTCTATGTTAGAATATACTGTCGGATATGAGTTAGATCGTGAAACCTCATTTCCGACAGTATATTCTAACACAGAGGCGTTCCCATGGTGATGGGGACGCTTCTAGTTAGAATATACTACAAACTGTGTACATGACTGCCCCCTGCTGCCTAGCAGCATCCGATCTCTTACAGGGGGCCGTGATCAGCACAATTAACCCCTCAGGTGCCGCACCTGAAGGGGTTAATTGTACTATCATATCCCCCTGTAAGAGATCAGGGCTGCCAGGCAGCAGGGGGCAGACCCCCCCCCCCCCCCCTCCCCAGTTTGAATATCATTGGTGGCCAGTGCGGCCCCCCCCCCTTCCTCCATTGTAATAAATCGTTGGTGGCACAGTGTGCGCCCCCCCCCCTTCCTCCCTCTATTGTAATAATTCGTTGGTGGCACAGTGTGGCCCCCCCCCCCCGCCCCCTTCCTCCCTCTATTGTAATAAATCGTTGGTGGCAATCATTGGCCCCCCTCCCTCTATAGCATTAACAACATTGGTGGCCAGTGTGCGGCCTCCCATCTTGCGCCCCCCCCCCCCCCCCCGATCATTGGTGGCAGCGGGTTACTAGCAATAGTACAAGATTCATACTTACCTGGGAGCTGTGATGTTCGTGTCCGGCCGGGAGCTCCTCCTACTGGTAAGTGACGGTTCATTTAGCAATGCGCCGCACAGACCTGTCACTGTCACTTACCAGTAGGTGGAGCTCCCGGCCGGACACGAACATCGCAGCAGCAGGTAAGTATTAATCTTCTACTATTGTACTATTGCTAAGTAACCATGGCAACGAGGACTGTAGTAGCGTCCTGGTTGCCATGGTTACCGATCGGAGCCCCAGCGATTAAACTGGGACTCCGATCAGAACTCCGCTGCCACCAATGATGATGGGGGGGAGGGGGGGGGGAGATGGGAGGCTGCACACTGGCCACCAACGTTGTTAATGCTATAGAGGGGGGGGGGGGGGGCAATGGGGGGCGCACACTGTGCCACCAACGATTTATTACAATAGAGGGAGGAAGGGGGGGGGGGCGCACACTGTGCCACCAACGAATTATTACAATAGAGGGAGGGGGGGGGTGCCGCACTGGCCACCAATGATATTCAAACTGGGGAGGGGGGGGGGGGTCTGCCCCCTGCTGCCTGGCAGCCCTGATCTCTTACAGGGGGATATGATAGTACAATTAACCCTTTCAGGTGCCGCACCTGAAGGGGTTAATTGTGCTGATCACGGCCCCCTGTAAGAGATCGGGTGCTGCCAGGCAGCAGGGGGCAGTCTTGTACACAGTTTGTAGTGTATTCTAACTAGAAGCGTCCCCATCACCATGGGAACGCTTCTGTGTTAGAATATACTGTCGGTTCTGAGTTTTCACGAAGTGAAAACTCAGCTTTGAAAAAGCTTTATGCAGACGGATCTTCGGATCCGTCTGTATAAAAACTAACCTACGGCCACGGATCACGGACACGGATGCCAATCTTGTGTGCATCCGTGTTCTTTCACGGACCCATTGACTTGAATGGGTCCGTGAACCGTTGGCCGTGAAAAAAATAGGACAGGTCATATTTTTTTCACGGCCAGGAAACACGGATCACGGATGCGGCTGCAAAACGGTGCATTTTCCGATTTTTCCACGGACCCATTGAAAGTCAATGGGTCCGCGAAAAAAAACGGAAAACGGCACAACGGCCACGGGTGCACACAACGGTCGTGTGCATGAGGCCTAAATGTGACTTTTTCACATCTTTCTGCCATAAATGCAACACAAACCACCACCACATAAGCTGGCTTAATTGTCCACAACAATTTGATAGCCCCGCCCACTTTGACATTTATTACTCATTTATGATGCATTCTTTATGGTAATAATTCTGGAGAAAACAGTTGATATATTTAGCACAAATCAAAACACCATTCTTTTTGGGGTATTTTACGTCATCATTCTAGCACAATATGCTTAGTAAATGTCCCCCATGGGGTCATTTATCAAACTGGTGTAAAGAAGAACTGGCTTAGTTGCCCATAGCAACCAATCAGGTTCAACCTTTCATTTTCAAAAGGAGGTGTCAAAAATGAAAGGAGGTTGCTATGGGTAACTAAGCCAGTGCTACTTTACACCAGTTTGATAAATCTTCCCCTTAGGCCTCATGCACACAGCCGTTGTGCGGCCGTTCAGTGCATTGGGGACCGCAATTTGCGATCCTCAATGCACGGATCGAGACCCATTCATCTTGAATGGGTCCGTGATCCGTCCACACCGCAAAAAAAAATAGAGCATGTTTTTTTGTGGTGCAGAGGCAGCTCCGGATTGCGGACCCGTGCACCAAGTGAATGGGTCCGAATCCATGATGCAGATAGTGTGAAGTCCGCATTTTTTTGCGGACCCATTGAAATGAATGGGTCCTCATCCAATCTGCAAAAAAAATTTAAAATAACGGAACGGACACAAAAAACATTTGTGTGCATGTAGCCTAATGCAGGGGCAGCTAAGAGAATGGGATTTGACAAATCTCACGGACAATTTGCGTATATTCTCTGTGCGGCAATTCTCTCGCCATGCAGATTTTGCAATCGGCAGCTTGTCAATTGTTTCTATGGATTTTTAGTGCAGATTTCACCCTTTGCAAAGCTTTGCTGAAGAATCATAAGCGCAGAAATTTTGTTTGTAAACCCCCCATCCATGCGCAGATACTCTCTGGGGAAAGTCTTAGGCTGCATTCACACGTCCGTGGTGTGTTGCGGACCCGCAAATTGCGGGTCCGCAACACACCAGCCCGGCACCCCCATAGAAATGCCTATTCTTGTCCGCAAGCTGCGGACAAGAATAGGACATGCTCTATCTTTTTGCAGAGCTGCGGAGCCAAAGATCGGGGCCGCGCACCGCAAATGCGGATAAAATTGCGGAACGGATGCGGACTCATTTTGCGGACGTGTGAATGGAGCCTTAGGCTGGGTTCACACGGGCGTGGCGGATTTTTTCAGGATGCGTCCCGGGTGTACTGCGGCAAACCCGCGCGAGTAGGTACCCAATTGCAGTCAGTTTTGACTGCGATTGCGTTCCGTTGTTCAGTTTTTATCACGCGGGTGCAATGCGTTTTGCACGCGCGTGATAAAGACCTGAATGTGGTACCCAGACCCGAACTTCTTCACTGAAGTTCAGGTTTGGGTTCGGTGGTGTGTAGATTGTATTATTTTCCCTTATAACATGGTTATAATGGAAAATAATAGCATTCTTTAATACAGAATGCTTAGTAGAAGGTCAATTGAGGGTAAAAAAAATAAATAAAAAATAACTCACCTCCTCCAATTGATCGCGTAGCTGCCGGTCTCCTGTTCTTTCTTCAGGACCTGTCAAAGGACCTGCGGTGACGTCACTGAGATCACATGGTCCAATCACAATGTCCATCACCGTGGTGATGGACCATGTGATGTAACGGCACCACAGGTCCTTTAGCAAGCAGATCATGATTAAAGAAGTAAGAAGAGATCAAAACTACGCGATCAAAAGGAGGAGGTGAGTTAAATATTATTATTTTTTTATCCCTCAATTGACCTTCTACTAAGCATTCTGCATTAAAGAATGCTATTATTTTCCCTTATAACCATGCTATAAGGGAAAATAATACAGTGAATAGACTGTCATCCTAGCAACCATGCGTGAAAATCGCACCACATCCGCACTTCCTTGCGGATGCTTGCGATTTTCACTCAGCCCCATTCACTTCTATGGGGCCTGCGTTGCGTGATAAACGCACTATATAGAGCATGCTGCGATTTTCACACAACGCACAAGTGATGCGTAAAAATCACCGCTCATGTGCACAGCCCCATAGAAATGAATGGGTCAGGATTCAGCGCGGGTGCAATCCGTTCACCTCCCGCATTGCACCCGCGCGGAAATCTCACCCGTGTGAACTCAGCCTTAAAGCTGCAGATTTTCTGGCAAAATTTTCCGCACCTTTAGGCTACTTTCACACTCGCGTTTAATGCGGATCAGTCATGGATCTGTTCAGATAATACAACCGTATGCATCTGTTCAGAACGGATCCGTTTGTATTATCTGTAACATAGCCAAAACGGATCCGTCTTGAACACCACTGAAAGTCAATGGAGGACGGATCCGTTTTCTATTGTGCCAGATTGTGTCACAGAAAACGGATCCGTCCCCATTGACTTACATTGTGTGTCAGGACGGATCCGTTTGGCTCAGTTTCATCAGACGGACACCAAAACGCTGCAGGCAGCGTTTTGGGGTCTGTCTCCAGAGAAGAATGGAGGCGGAACTGATGCATTCTGAGCGGATCCTTTTCCATTCAGAATGCAAACTGATCCGTTTTGGACCGCTTGAGAGAGCCCTGAACGGATCTCAAAAATGGAAAGCTAAAACGCGAGTGTGAAAGTAGCCTAAGGTCTCACATGAGCGATCTGGACTGTGTGAAGATCTGTTCAGGAAAAAACTGGTGGTTTTGCCTGCAAGTTCAATCAGTATTTTCTGCTATCGCATTTAGTGTGTGCGTTTTTCACACGCATGACAAAAAAATAAAATAATTTTTTTTTATAACAATCTACATCTTCCAGCAACCATCAGTGATAAATGCATTGTATCCAGGCGCCCCATTCACTTATATGGAGCCAGAGCTGCGTGTAAAAACATACAATACAGAACATGCTGCGATTTTTTTCTGAATGCAAAGATGATGGGTGTAGAATGACGTTCATGTGCACAGACCCACTACAATGAATGGGTCAGGATTCAACCAGTAAGCCATGCGTTCACTGCACACATCGCATCCGGACAGAAAACTTGTGTGAAGAACCCTAATTTTTAGGTTCAGGTCGGTGTAGGTGTCCACAATGGGAAATTGTGCTTCCACACAATCGTCTGATATTGGCCTTATTGCATGGTGAATGCCATAAAAATAAAAAATAAATTGTGGAATTGCTTTTTTTTGTGACACTGATAAAAAAAAAAAAAATAATAATTCTAAACAAGCGAAAAAAAAAAAAGAAAAGAAAAAAAAAAACAAAAAAAAAAAAAACATGGCTTTTGATAATTCGGAAATTGAAAAAAAAACAAAAAAAAACGGAAGTAGGCCAAGCGGTTTTCCAGGATTATGACCCTTTTTAACCCCTTAACGCCCAGCGCTGGCAGAGATGACCACGGCATCGGAGCGTGTGAAAACACGTGATGCTCCGGCTGTCCCGTGGGGTGATCTTTATGAATGACAGGAGGCTTCTGCATAGTATTTCCTATGGAGCCCTTGCCTGTAATAGGGCTCCATAGGAAAGTAGTAAACTCATCATAGATTCCAATGCAAGTGCATTGGGGTCTATGATAATAGCAATCTAATGAACTAGACTAGAAAAAAAAAAAATATATAAAAAAATTAAAGTTTTTATAAATAAAAAAAAATAAATAAAAAGAAGAACTAAAAAAAAAAAAAAAAAAAAACACATTAAGGGTGTTGCGATGTGCGAAAACGTCCATAGTATAAAAATATATCGTTCAAATGGCCGAACCGCCGTTTTTGGTCGCTTTATTTTCTACAAAAAAAATTAAAGAAAAAGTGATCAAAAAGTCACACACACCCCAGAATGGTATCAATGAAAAGTTCAGATCGACCACAAAAAAATGAGGCCCCATAAAGCTCCGTACACATAATTACAAAAAAGTTATAGGGGTCAAAATACGGCAACAAAAAAAATAAAACTACATTTTTCCCACTTTTTTATTTTTGTATAGCTATCAAAACGCAAGAAAAACTATACATATAAAGTATCGCCGGATTCGTACTGACCTGTAGAATAAAAGTAACCGGTCAGTTTGATCGTAAATCGAACGTCGTAAATAAAAAACCTGTAAAACTGTGGTGGAATTGATTATTTTTATTTATTTTTTGCAATTTCACCCCATTTGGAATTTGTTTTCCCGATTCCCACTACATGATATTCAATATTAAATGGTGGCGTTGGAAAGTACAACTTGTCCCGCATAAATCAAGCCCTCATATGGCTATGTGAACAGACAAATAAAAAAATTAAAAAAAAGTTATGGCTCTGGGAAGGCAGGGAGCGCAAAACTAAAAACGCAAAAAAAATAAAAAATAAACTCTGGGCCTTAAAAGGTTAACTAGACCTCAGAAGATACGATACCAAATGAAAAAAAATATAGAAAATAAAAAAAAATCATACTCACCTGCTCCTCACTGGGCTGGATTAGGAAATTGTCTCGTCCCCGGCCTGTGTACTTTAGGCCAGGGTCAAGTGTGCCGCTGCTGCAAATGACTAGACTCCGCACGTCACAGCTAGGCGACACACTGCCGCTGAGGCTGTTTTTTGTTTTTTTTTCCCCTAGAGTACCCAAATTCTAATGTAAAAATATCCAACTGCCAGTACTCCAGCTGTTGTGAAACTAAAACTCCCAGCATGCTTCATTCACATCTATGGGAGTTCCAAAAACAGCCAAGTGTGCATGCTAGGAGTTGTAGTCTCATCACAGCTGGCGTGCCAGAGATGGCTGATCCCTGGTCTAGGCAATGTACCCTGAAAGATTATCAAAATTAGGGTTATTCACATTAGAAAAAAGACGACTGAGGGGAGATCTGATAACTATGTATAAATATATCAGGGGTCAGTACAGAGATCTATCTCATCATCTATTTATCCCCAGGACTGTGACGAGGGGACATCCTCTGCGTCTGGAGGAAAGAAGGTTTGTACACAAACATAGAAAAGGATTCTTTACGGTAAGAGCAGTGAGACTATGGAACTCTCTGCCTGAGGAGGTGGTGATGGTGAGTACAATAAAGGAATTCAAGAGGGGCCTGGATGTATTTCTGGAGTGTAATATTATTACAGGCTATGGCTACTAGAAAAGGGTTGTTGATCCAGGGAGTTATTCTGATTGCCTGATTGGAGTCGGGAAGGAATTTTTTATTCCCCTAAAGTGGGGAAAATTGGCTTTTACCTCACAGGGTTTTTTTGCCTTCCTCTGGATCAACTTGCAGGATGACAGGCCGAACTGGATGGACAAATGTCTTTTTTCGGCCTTATGTACTATGTTACTATGTTACATGCACTCCCATTAGATAATGCCGAGTCCAGAGCGGTGCTTTCTAGTATATTCTTTATTCTAGCGTACTAATCCTCTGTCTAAATAGTGACAAAGAAACGCGATGAAAAGGCGGCGACGTAATACGAGGGGGAGCTGTAGTTCTCTATTCCACGATACCGCACTGTACTCTCCTATCAGGAGTAGATCGTACAATACACAGCATCTGATGGAGAATACTGGCAACTAGGGCTGGCCGGTCAATCTAATAGTTTTTTTTCCAGAATCATCGGTACAATGAAAAAACTACCAAATACTTATAGCATTGAAGTCAATGGGTCCGCATCCATCTTTTGCATACTTGCAATTTACAAAACAGATATGGTTGTGTGCATGAGGCCTTAAAGGGATTTTCTGGGATTTTAATATTGATGACCCATCCTCAGGATAGATCCGACACCGCCGTCAATCAGCCTAGCCTCCCCTTCACTGTTTACCTGCTCGCCATCGCAGCGGTGAGTCACCCCATTCACTTCTATGGGTGAAGCACTGTGGTAACCAGCTGCGCCCACGTCACAGTCCCACTCCCACTCCCAAACAGGTGATAGGTCACCAACTGTTAAATTCTGGAAAACCCCTTTAAACTGACCAGAAACATCACATCAATTTGGTGGGATTGGCAAACAATCAAGAAATCTCCTATTGGCACCTTAGGGTACTTTAACACTTGCGTTTTTCTTTTCCGTCATAATGGCGCCATGCCGGAAAAGAACTGATCAGTTTTATTCCCATGCATTCTGAATGGACAGTAATCCGTTCAGGATACATCAGGATGTCTTCAGTTCAGTCATTTTGACTGATTAGGCAAAAGATAAAACCGCAGCATGCTACGGTTTTGTCTCCGGCCCAAAAAACTGAAGACTTGCCGGAATGCCGGGTACGGCATTTTTTTCCATAGGAATGTATTAGTGCCGGATCCGGCATTCAAAATACCGGAATGCCGACTCCTGCACAGACTAGGGTTGGACGATATCAAAAATATTCCCACGATAACGATATTAAGAAATTTATCGCGATAACGATATATATCGCGATAAATGCCCATTTAGAAGAAAAAAACACTTGGGGCCACAAGGAGACGTTACACTGTATGGGGGCGGCCACAAGGAGACGTTAATTGTTATACTTTTATATGTCATTTTTCACCATTTCGGGTATCTGTAACTAGTCGATTGACTTCTAGTAACAACAAAAACATTACAGGGTTAATTCTGTACCAGAACGAGTGGTTTATAGTAGGGATGTCCCAATACTCTTATTTAAGTACTCACCGATACCAATTACCGATACCAATTATAACAAATAAATAACACATTTATTTTGTGACCACTGACCAACCAAAAGTCCAAAAAACAGCCCCCAGCCTCTGATCAGCCCCCCATGTGCCCCCAGCCTCTCCCTCTTATCAGCCCCCTCTGGTAACTCAAGCCCCCCCAGTATTAATCATTGGTGGCAGTGGCCACAGGGTCCCCCCCCCCCCATCATTGGTGGCAGTGGGCAGTGCGCCCCCCCCTCCCTCCCCAGTATTAATCATTGGTGGCAGTGGCCACAGGGTCCCCCTCCCATCATTGGTGGCAGTGTAATGCTGGGGCTCCGATCGGTTACCATGGCAGCCAAGATGCTACTGAAGTCCTGGCTGCCATAGTACGTTAGTGAGCAGCATTATACTCACGTGCGCTGTGGCCGCCGGGCGCTCCTTCTTCTGTCTGTGCGGCGCATTGCTAATGCTTATACCATTAGCAATGCGCTGTACGGACCTATGAGAAGGAGCGCCCGGCGGCCACGGCGCACGTGAGTATAATGCTGCTCACTAACATACCATGGCAGCCAGGACTTCAGTAGCGTCTTGGCTGCCATGGTAACCGATCGGAGCCCCAGCATTAAACTGCTGGGACTCCGGTCGGAACTGCCCACTGCCACCAATGATGGGGGGGGGGACCCTGTAGCTACTGCCACCAATGCAGAGTCAGAGACTGAAGAACATTCCCGTCACCCGACCTCTGAGAGGACGCTGTGATCCTCGCAATTAACCCCTCAGGTGCCACACCTGAGGGGTTAATTGCGCGGATCACAGCGTCCTCTCAGAGGTCGGGTGACGGGAATGCGAGTCACAGAATTCTTTCCCCCACGCCGAACTGCTAAGAGCGCCGCCGTAAGCGGCCAGCAGGTATCGGGGACATTTGCACGAGTACAAGTACTCTGCAAATGTCCAGTATCGGTACATGCTGGGGTGGGCGGACGCAGATTTAGAAGCGGTCAGCGCACATGACCGCTTCTATGACGTCACAAAATACCGCGGTAATTAGGTAACAGCGATATCACCATATCGCAGTTTTTTTAATACCGTGGTATATCATGATACCGGTATATCGCCCAACCCTAGCACAGACCAAAAAAAAAAGTTTAAAAAATAAATGCCGCATTCGTTTTTCTGGATGACAGATCCGGAATTTCAATGCATTTTTCTGACTGATCAGTCTTACAAATGCCATCAGTTGGCGTACGTTTTGCCGAATCCGGCAAAGTGTGAAAGTAGCCTTACATTTTTAGTGACTCACAGCTATTCTTATAATCTGTACCTGTCACAGTCATAACTACCTCTCACCCCCATGACTTTCACTGCAGGATTGGAAACTGCTGTAAAACTATGGTTGCCATGGGCAACAAGGAGAGTCCCGCTATATCCTTGTGGCCCATGACCATATCGGCTGTAAAATTCCTTTATTCTGGGCATCCAATAATCCAGAAAGCCTGAACCTGGCAATTGTTACCAGCACAGAAATAAAACATAAGATGGAAATTTCGACTCTGAAAGTCCCAGTAACAGATTTATAGCGCTCCCTGCCCTGACAAGTGTGTTATGTATCATTCTTAAAACCGCCTGATATTCCAGTACTGGACTGGTTCCACTGGTTTGTCAGTCAAAAGAAAAATAAATAAATAGGTTACCTATCCTTATTTTAATGATATACTGCCTTAAAGGGATTTTCCACTTTTTTTTTTTATTGAGAGACCTAGCCACAGAATAGATTGTCAACATGTGATTGGTGACACTCTGCATACGGCGCCGTACACTGTGTGGTCACTGCAGCGCGGCTCCCACTGAAGTGAATGGGGGCAGCGCTCCAGTTATAAAGCTCCATCCGCAGGACAGGGCTGTGTAGTTCTGGGGCCGGAGCTAGATTGTAACAGCTGATCGGTGGCCCCTGCTGACATCCGGTGGATCGGCCATCAATAGAAAAGTAGTGGACAACCCTGTTAAAGCAGTTGTTCTCCTCCCCTCCTCCCCCCTACCTGATGCCCACCACTGGGTTCCAGCTCCTTCACTCCCCCACCCCCAAGCTGTTGTAGCTCTCAGGTCCCCCTGAGCCAAGATCCAGCCTGAAGTGGGTCACGTTGCTCCTATGTGTCACATGACACGTGGGAGACACATCACTGCTGCAGCCAGTCATTGGCTGCAGCAGCCACAAACCAGATGTTGAAGTGAGGAGATTTGGGGAGAGCCGGAACCCAGCAGCGGAGATCAGCTATGTATGATTCCCTACACAGGTTGGGCCACACTGGGAAGGGGGTTTGCCGTAGAGACCCCAGGGGTGAACTATCCCTTTAAGGTACATGCACATGGAAAGTCCTCCATGGATTTTGCTCCGGTTTAATTTGATGGACTCCTGTTTTTTTCCCACCATACTATAAACTATATGCATCAGACCAACTGCAAAATCTGAAACAAATCTGCAGTACAATCAAGTTGCAACAGATCAACAAGATAGGGGATAACTATCAGAATGATGGGGGTCCTACCACTGGGACCCCCACCGATCACAAGAACAGGGGTCCCACACCCCCTGAAATGAGCGGAGCGGCCGGTCACATATGCGTGCAGCCTCTCCATTCATCTCTATGGGAATTCCGGAGATAGCCAAGCGCTGTGCCATATACTCCATATACTAGTTATATACTATCACTTCTAACAGCCAGAATACCCCTTTAAAATCCAAAATGCATCTCTAACTACGTGCCGATTCCATTGCGCCGATTTTCCGCCACCCCCGGACGAGATTCTCCTGTATACGCTGCAGACTGTCCACATGCAATACTGTTTCCAAAAAAAATCTGCAGCACGACTGCCACAGGTGGACGCACCCTAAAACGTACAATCTTTGTACCGCCAAACGGCGATCACATAAGACACGATGGCGCTGACAGACGCGTGCGCCATAAAAAAAAGCGATATCTACCACATGGATAAAAGGACCACACACACACAGCTGGCATCGCCTCACACCTACAGACACATAGGGAAGACAGGGAAATAATATGGCGCAGCCTTAACCCCGCAACAGTGCCCCAAAGTGCAGAATAAAAAAGTTTTGCACACTCGGGCACCGTAAGTAGGTGGCACGGTCGCCAGCCACACACAGAAGGGCAATGAATCATGTCACCCAATGTGCAAAGTAGTGCAAATAACTCGCTGGGAGTTGTAGTACTGGCAGCTGTCTACTATGGAGGGGCTTCTTACTAAATGCCAGGGTAACTGGGCGACAGGAGCAGGGTGCCTGTCACAACTCCCCAGGTGCACAAAGGCCATTGCCCCAAACACGGTGCAGCCCACCCCGCCAGGCCGGCGCCCTGTACCCACACACTGCAGCATGTCGGTGCCCACTCTGCCCGACCTGGGTGCGGCCTGACCCCGTTGACATACTCACAGACAGCACGCTCATCCGGAGCGGAGGCTCCAGCACACACGCCATCTTGGTCATCCCGCCCACAGTCGCACTTTCCACACGGATACTTGTATACCCACGAGCCCTCTGTGCACACATGGCGGTGTAAGCATATTACTGGCTGGCTTAGAAAATGAAAGGATTTTTTTTAATGATATACTCGCTTTATTTTATAAAGGAGGGGACTCCTCAGCCGTGTGGAAAGTGCGGGCTGAAAACCAGCGCAGGTTTACCTGAAGTGACAGCTGCTGTGTACAGCGCCGCGCGCGCCCCGGACGGGGGATTATTTACCTGGCACCATAACAAGGGCTGACAGGGCGGGAGGGATAAATATACGGGGTGACCTCACGCTGTGTACGGACTACAGGGTGTGAGATCAAGGAGGATGTGCACAGGATAGGAATAGAACATAATGCAATACTGGCTTCTGCAGAAGTTACAGGTGCGGATTGTCTGCAGCTTCCACATATTGTCTGCTGTGGATTCACCAAAGATGGTGGTGCCAGCCCTATTACCACCTCCCAACCGTCCCGGATCCGGCAGGACAGTCCTAGATTTCAGTGGCTGTCCCGCTCTCAGTTAGTGTTGAGCGAAGGGAGCGTCGGCTGCTTCATCCAAAGTCGTTTCGTTCCAAACAATACTGTGCGGAGATCCGTCTCCGTACAGTATTAGAATGTATGGGCTCCGATGAGCCAAAGTTATTTGCGAAGTCGTGTGTGACTTCGGTAGTTGATTTTTAAAGGGGAAAACCACTTTTAGGCTACATGCACACGACCGTGCCATTTTTTGCGCGGATCCATAAAAAACAGAAGCCGCCTGTGTGCCTTCCACAATTTGCGGAACGGGCCCATTGTAGACATGCCTATTCTTGTCCGCAAAACGGACAAGAATAAGACATGCTATATTATTTTTGCGGGGGCCACGGAACGGTGCAACGGATGCGGATAGCACACTGAGTGCTGTCCGCATCTTTTGCGGCCCCATTGAAGTGAACGGGTCCGCACCCGAGTCGCAAAAACTGCGGCTCGGATGCGGACCCGAAAAAACGGTCATGTGCATGAGGCCTGAAACTTGAAACCGAACTCTGCTTCTGTTCCGAGGTAATAGTCGGAACTGAAGCAGAGTTTGGTTTTAAAGTGGTTTTCCACTTTAAAAATCAATCACCAAAGTTATTCCACAATGTCACGCGCGACTTTGTGAATAACTAACTTCGGCTCATCGGAGCCCATACATTCTAATACTGTACGGAGATGGATCTCCGTACAGTATTATTCTGAAGCTTTGAACGAAGCGACTTCGGATGAAGCATCGAAAGCTCGCTTCCCTCAACACTACTCACAGTATCACGATTTTCATGCTTCTGACGTAGAAATAAAACCTGGATTATAAAAAATAAAATAGGCATGCTAGTGCATCTCAATGAATTAGAATATCAGTGAAAAGGCAATTTATTTCAATAACTGAACTGAAAAAAGTGAAACTCATATATTGTATAGATTCATTAAACACGGGTCTATTTCAAGCCTTTATTTCTTTTAAAGCTGATTATTATGGCTTACAGCTAATGAAAAGCCAAAAATCTCCAAAATTTTGAATATTGCGAAAAAGGTTCAATATTGTAGACCCATGGTGTCAAACTCTGATCAGCACAAAACAGCTGCAAAGGTCTCCTAAGCCTTTAGGGCGCTTTCACACGTGGCAGAAAATTCTGCGACTGAAAAACAGTTCCACTCACCTTAGTGAGTCTTGCAGAATTCTATGTGCTTGCCATCCCACTCAAATGAATGGAACCGGTTTTCAGTCGAGGAATTTTCTGCCACAAAATCTGCCGCATGTGAAGGCACCCATAAATGGTCCCTGAGTCTGGTTCAGTAGGCTACACAATCAGGGGGAAGACTGCTGACTTCACAGTTGTCCAGAAGACAGTCAATAACATCCTCCACAAGGAGGGTAAGCCACAAAAGGTCATTGCTAAAGAAGCTGGCTGTTTAGAGTGCTGTATCCAAGCATATTAATGGACAGTTGAGCGGAAGGAAAAAGTGTGATAGAAAAATGTAGGGATAACAAGGATTGTCAAGAATTTGGGGGATATTCACAAGGAGGACTGCGGCTGGAGTCAATTCTTCAAAAGCCACCACACACAGATATATCCAGGACGTGGGCTACAACTGTCTTGTTCCTTGTGTCAAGGATTAAGGAAAAAAAGAAGGAGTGTTAATCAAAGGAACCCCTGGGTGAATCTCCCGGGGGTTCCAGGTAAAACTCTCAGGGCGCCACAGGGTGGACTGAGGAAGAGGTGTAAGAGAAGGAAGGGCTGCCTGTGGTGGTTACTTATGTACGGAAAAACTGTTACATCAATGTATAAAGGGGAGTGAAAAAGGTGAGTAACCACACGATTGGCGCCAGTCCCCTTGTCGTTCTATAGGGTAGTTTGTGGTGATGGAAGAGGTAGGTAGGGCTGGGCCGGTGGGTGCTAGTTGTTTAAATTCATACTGGCCCGTCTAAATATTCACAAGCGGTAAGAGTTTTTTTTTTATAAAGGTTAAAATGTAACATAAAATCATAATCAAAATAAAATGATCAAAGTAGTCGTAAGCAAATACTCATAAGATCATCATAACATCCATCAGTGGGAGGACGGCTATAAAGACAGTGGTGGGAAAGAAGAAAAAAAAAAGAGATAGATCCAAAAATGAACTCACTTCACCAAGGAGGTGTTTTGTGGGATAAAGCTCAAGACACCTACAAAACTAACCCCCCTCGCCTGGATCGCTCATAGAATCTTAGGAAGAAACGGCAGTTCCACAATGGATACTTCTTGTTAATCCCTTTTATTGATATAGCCAGACCAAGAAGTATCCATTGTGGAACGGAAATGGAAGAGGCCTAAGGACAACAAGGACTGGACTGTCCTATTTTCAGATGAAAGAACATTTTATATTACATTTGGAAATCAAGGTCCCATAGTCTGGAGGAGGGGTGGTGAGGCACACAATCTAAGTTGCTTTAGGTCCAGTGTGAAGTTTCCTCAGTTAGTGATGGTTTGGGAGTCATGTCATCAGCCAAAGTCAGCGCAGCCGTCTACCAGGAAATCTTAGAGCACTTCATGCTTCCCTCTGCTGACAATCTTTATGGAGATGGTGATTTCATTTTCCAGCAGGACCTGGCACCTGCCCACACTGCCCAAGGTACCAATACCTGGTTTAATAACCATGGTGTCACTGTGCTTGATTGGCCAGCAAACTCACACCTAAACCCATAAAGAATCTATAGGGTATTGTCCATAGGAAGATGAGACACCAGACCCAACAATGCAGACGAGCTGGTATTTAGTTTAACCGCTTGCCGCCACGCTAACGCCGAAAGGCGTCATTGCGGCGGCTCCCCCAGGCTACGCTAACGCCAATAGGCGTCATCTCGCGTGAGCCGAGATTTCCTGTGAGCGCGCGCACACAGGCGCGCGCGCTCACAGGAACGGAAGGTAAGAGAGTTGATCTCCAGCCTGCCAGCGGCGATCGTTCGCTGGCAGGCTGGAGATGTGATTTTTTTTAACCCCTAACAGGTATATTAGACGCTGTTTTGATAACAGCGTCTAATATACCTGCTACCTGGTCCTCTGGTGGTCCCCTTTGTTTGGATCGACCACCAGAGGACACAGGTAGCTCAGTAAAGTAGCACCAAGCACCACTACACTACACTACACCCCCCCCCCCCCCGTCACTTATTAACCCCTTATTAGCCCCTGATCACCCCATATAGACTCCCTGATCACCCCCCTGTCATTGATTACCCCCCTGTCATTGATCACACCGCTGTAAAGCTCCATTCAGACGTCCGCATGATTTTTACGGATCCACTGATAGATGGATCGGATCCGCAAAACGCACACGGACGTCTGAATGGAGCCTTACAGGGGCGTGATCAATGACTGTGGTGATCACCCCATATAGACTCCCTGATCACCCCCCTGTCATTGATCACACCCCTGTAAAGTTCCATTCAGACGTCCGCATGATTTTTACGGATCCACTGATAGATGGATCGGATCCGCAAAACGCACACGGACGTCTGAATGGAGCCTTACAGGGGCATGATCAATGACTGTGGTGATCACCCCATATAGACTCCCTGATCACCCCCCTGTCATTGATTACCCCCCTGTCATTGATCACACCCCTGTAAAGCTCCATTCAGACGTCCGCATGATTTTTACGGATCCACTGATAGATGGATCGGATCCGCAAAACGCACACGGACGTCTGAATGGAGCCTTACAGGGGCGTGATCAATGATTGTGGTGATCACCCCATATAGACTCCCTCATCACCCCCCTGTCATTGATCACACCCCTGTAAAGCTCCATTCAGACGTCCGCATGATTTTTACGGATCCACTGATAGATGGATCGGATCCGCAAAACGCATACGGACGTCTGAATGGAGCCTTACAGGGGCATGATCAATGACTGTGGTGATCACCCCATATAGACTCCCTGATCACCCCCCTGTCATTGATTACCCCCCTGTCATTGATCACCCCCCTGTCATTGATCACCCCCCCTGTCAGGCTGCATTCAGACGTCCATATGATTTTTACGGATCCACGGATACATGGATCGGATCCGCAAAACACATACGGACATCTGAATGGAGCCTTATAGGGGGGTGATCAATGACAGGGGGGTGATCACCCCATATAGACTCCCTGATCACCCCC
The DNA here is from genome assembly GCF_905171765.1 of Bufo bufo. Taxonomy (NCBI): domain Eukaryota; kingdom Metazoa; phylum Chordata; class Amphibia; order Anura; family Bufonidae; genus Bufo; species Bufo bufo. The sequence continues at coordinate 152,942,203 of NC_053395.1, read as the reverse complement.
CCCCCCTGTCATTGATCACCCCCCCTGTCATTGATCACCCCCCCTGTCATTGATCACCCCCCCCCTGTCATTGATCACCCCCCTGTCATTGATCACCCCCCTGTCATTGATCACCCCCCTGTCAGGCTCCATTCAGACATTTTTTTGGCCCAAGTTAGCGGAAATTATTATTTTTTTCTTACAAAGTCTCATATTCCACTAACTTGTGTCAAAAAATTAAATCTCACATGAACTCACCATACCCCTCACGGAATCCAAATGCGTAAAATTTTTTAGACATTTATATTCCAGACTTCTTCTCACGCTTTAGGGCCCCTAGAATGCCAGGGCAGTATAAATACCCCACATGTGACCCCATTTCGGAAAGAAGACACCCCCAGGTATTCCGTGAGGGGCATATTGAGTCCATGAAAGATTGAAATTTTTGTCCCAAGTTAGCGGAAAGGGAGACTTTGTGAGAAAAAAATAAAAAATATCAATTTCCGCTAACTTGTGCCAAAAAAAAAAAATTTCTATGAACTCGCCATGCCCCTCATTGAATACCTTGGGGTGTCTTCTTTCCAAAATGGGGTCACATGTGGGGTATTTATACTGCCCTGGCATTCTAGGGGCCCCAAAGCGTGAGAAGAAGTCTGGTATCCAAATGTCTAAAAATGCCCTCCTAAAAGGAATTTGGGCACCTTTGCGCATCTAGGCTGCAAAAAAAGTGTCACACATCTGGTATCGCCGTACTCAGGAGAAGTTGGGGAATGTATTTTGGGGTGTCATTTTACATATACCCATGCTGGGTGAGAGAAATATCTTGGCAAAAGACAACTTTTACCATTTTTTTATACAAAGTTGTCTTTTGCCAAGATATTTCTCTCACCCAGCATGGGTATATGTAAAATGACACCCCAAAACACATTCCCCAACTTCTCCTGAATACGGAGATACCACATGTGTGACACTTTTTTGCAGCCTAGGTGGGCAAAGGGGCCCACATTCCAAAGAGCACCTTTTGGATTTCACCGGCCATTTTTTACAGAATTTGATTTCAAACTCCTTACCACACATTTGGGCCCCTAGAATGCCAGGGCAGTATAACAACCCCACAAGTGACCCCATTTTGGAAAGAAGACATCCCAAGGTATTCGCTGATGGGCATAGTGAGTTCATGGAAGCTTTTATTTTTTTGTCAGAAGTTAGTGGAATATGAGACTTTGTAAGAAAAAAAAAAACATCATTTTCCGCTAACTTGTGACAAAAAATAAAAAGTTCTATGAACTCACTATGCCCATCAGCGAATACCTTAGGGTGTCTACTTTCCGAAATGGGGTCATTTGTGGGGTGTTTGTACTGTCTGGCCATTGTAGAACCTCAGGAAACATGACAGGTGCTCAGAAAGTCAGAGCTGCTTCAAAAAGCGGAAATTCACATTTTTGTACCATAGTTTGTAAACGCTATAACTTTTACCCAAACCATTTTTTTTTTACCCAAACATTTTTTTTTATCAAAGACATGTAGAACAATAAATTTAGAGCAAAATTTATATATGGATCTCGTTTTTTTTGCAAAATTTTACAACTGAAAGTGAAAAATGTCATTTTTTTGCAAAAAAATCGTTAAATTTCGATTAATAACAAAAAAAGTAAAAATGTCAGCAGCAATGAAATACCACCAAATGAAAGCTCTATTAGTGAGAAGAAAAGGAGGTAAAATTCATTTGGGTGGTAAGTTGCATGACCGAGCAATAAACGGTGAAAGTAGTGTAGTGCCGATTTGTAAAAAAGGGCCTGGTCTTTAGGGGGGTATAAACCTGTGGTCCTTAAGTGGTTAACCACCTCCCGTCCGCACGTTGACTAAAAACATCTGGGAGGTGGTTCTATATCTCTGAATGGACTATTCTGAACGTCCATTTAGAGATTGTAGCTTCACTCTAATCGTGCAGATGCTGATCAGGTTGTCAGTGACAGCAGGGCAACCCTTAGAGAAGGCGGGGACAGTTCCCAGGTGTCCCTGCCTTCTAGATCGCTGTATACCGAGCGCTGAAAATCCACCCAGTCCGATAAACACCATAAAAAAATAAAATAAAAACTGTCAAAAAAAAGCCATTTTTGTCACCTTACATCACAAAAAGTGCAACACCAAGTGATCAAAAAGGCGTATGTCCCACAAAATAGTACCAATAAAACCGTCACCTCATTCCGCAAAAAATGAGCCCCTACATAAGAAAATCGCTAAAAAAATAAAAAAAAACTATAGCTCTCAGAACATGGAGACATTAAAACATCATTTTTTTGTTTCAAAAATGCTATTATTGTGTTAACCCCTTAAGGACACAGCCTTTTTACACCTTAGGACCAGGCCATTTTTTGCAAATCTGACCAGAGTCCCTTTAAAGGGTTTCTGTCACCCCGCAAAACTCATTTTTTTTTTTTTGGATAGTTAGATTCCTCATAGTGCGATATAGGAGAATATAATGCTCTTACTTACTTTCATGCGGCCGATTCTTTATAAAACAAAGTTTTATAATATGTAAATGAGGGCTCTACCAGCAAGTAGGGCGTCTACTTGCTGGTAGCTGCTGCAGAAATCCGCCCCCTCGCCGTGTTGATTGACAGGGCCAGCCGTGATCTCCTCCTCCGGCCGGCCCTGTCAGTAATTCAAAAATCGCGCGCCTCGCGTCATTCGGCGCAGGTGCTCTGAGATGAGGAGGCTCGTATCCTCAGCACTCCCTCAGTGCGCCTGCGCCGATGACGTCTTCTCTTTCGGTGATGTCATCGGCGCAGGCGCACTGAGGGAGTGCTGAGGATACGAGCCTCCTCATCTCAGAGCGCCTGCGCCGAATGACGCGAGGCGCGCGATTTTTGAATTACTGACAGGGCCGGCCGGAGGAGGAGATCACGGCTGGCCCTGTCAATCAACACGGCGAGGGGGCGGATTTCTGCAGCAGCTACCAGCAAGTAGACGCCCTACTTGCTGGTAGAGCCCTCATTTACATATTATAAAAGTTCGTTTTATAAAGAATCGGCCGCATGAAAGTAAGTAAGAGCATTATATTCTCGTATATCGCACTATGAGGAATCTAACTATCCAAAAAAAAAAAAAAGAGTTTTGCGGGGTGACAGAAACCCTTTAAGTGCTGATAACTTTAAAACGCTTTGACTTATCCAGGCCGTTCTGAGATTGTTTTTTCGTCACATATTGTACTTCATGACACTGGTAAAATGAAGTCAAAAAAATTATTTTTTTTGCACCAAAAAATACCTAATTTAACAAAAATTTGGAAAAATTTGCAAATTTCAAAGTTTCAGTTTCTCTACTTCTGTAATACATAGTAATACCCCCAAAAATTGTGATGACTTTACATTCCCCATATGTCTACTTCATGTTTGAATTGTTTTGGGAATGATATTTTATTTTTTGGGGATGTTATAAGGCTTAGAAGTTTAGAAGCAAATCTTGAAATTTTTCAGAAATTTACAAAAACTCAATTTTTAGGGACCAGTTCAGGTCTCAAGTCACTTTGCGAGGCTTACATAATAGAAACCACCCAAAAATGACCCCATCTAAGAAACTACACCCCTCAAGGTATTCAAAACTGATTTTGCATACGTTGTTAACCCTTTAGGTGTTGCACAAGAGTTATTGGCAAATGGGGAGGAAATTTGAGAATTTCATTTTTTTGTCTAATTTTTCATTTTAACCCATTTTTTCCACTAACAAACCAAGGGTTAACAGCCAAACAAGACTGTATCTTTATTGCCCTGACTCTGCCGTTTACAGAAACACCCAATATGTGGCCGTAAACTACTGTACGGCCACACAGCGGGGCGTAGAGTGAAAGGTGCGCCGTTTGGTTTTTGGAAGGCTGATTTTTATGGACTGGTTTATATATACCATGTCCCATTTGAAGCCCCCCTGATGCCCCCCTAGAGGAGAAACTCCCTAAAAGTGACCCGATCTAAGAAACTACACCCCTCAAGGTATTCAAAACTGATTTTACATACGTCGTTAACCCTTTAGGTGTTGCACAAGAGTTATTGGCAAATGGCGATGAAATTTGAGAATTTCATTTTTTTCCCTAATTTTCCATTTTAACCCATTTTTTCCACTAACAAAGCAAGGGTTAACAGCCAAACAAGACTGTATCTTTATTGCCCTGACTCTGCTGTTTACAGAAACACCCCATATGTGGCCGTAAACTGCTGTACGGGCACACAGCGGGGCGTAGAGTGAAAGGTGCGCCGTTTGGTTTTTGGAGGGCTGATTTTGCTGGACTGTTTTTTTGGCACCATGTCCCATTTGAAGCCCCCCTGATGCACCCCTAGAGTAGAAACTCCATAAAAGTGACCCTATCTAAGAAACTACACCCCTCAAGGTATTCAAAACTGATTTTACAAACTTTGTTAACCCTTTAGGTGTTGCACAAGATTTAATGGAAAATAGAGATACAATTTCAAAATTTCACTTTTTTGGCAGATTTTCCATTTTAATATTTTTTTTCCAGTTACAAAGCAAGGGTTAACAGCCAAACAAAACTCAATATTTATGGCCCTGAATCTTTAGTTTACAGAAACACCCCATATATGGTCGTAAACTGCTGTATGGGCACACGGCAGGGCGCAGAAGGAAAGGAATGCCATTCGGTTTTTGGAAGGCAGATTTTGCTGGACTGGTTTTTTGGCACCATGTCCCATTTGAAGCCCCCCTGATGCACCCCTAGAGTAGAAACTCCATAAAAGTGACCCCATCTAAGAAACTACACCCCTCAAGGTATTCAAAACTGATTTTACAAACTTTGTTAACCCTTTAGGTGTTGCACAAGATTTAATGGAAAATAGAGATACAATTTCAAAATTTCACTTTTTTGGCAGATTTTCCATTTTAATATTTTTTTTCCAGTTACAAAGCAAGGGTTAACAGCCAAACAAAACTCAATATTTATGGCCCTGAATCTTTAGTTTACAGAAACACCCCATATATGGTCGTAAACTGCTGTACGGGCACACGGCAGGGCGCAGAAGGAAAGGAATGCCATTCGGTTTTTGGAAGGCAGATTTTGCTGGACTGGTTTTTTGGCACCATGTCCCATTTGAAGCCCCCCTGATGCACCCCTAGAGTAGAAACTCCATAAAAGTGACCCCATCTAAGAAACTACACCCCTCAAGGTATTCAAAACTGATTTTACAAACTTTGTTAACCCTTTAGGTGTTGCACAAGATTTAATGGAAAATAGAGATACAATTTCAAAATTTCACTTTTTTGGCAGATTTTCCATTTTAATATTTTTTTTCCAGTTACAAAGCAAGGGTTAACAGCCAAACAAAACTCAATATTTATGGCCCTGAATCTTTAGTTTACAGAAACACCCCATATATGGTCGTAAACTGCTGTACGGGCACACGGCAGGGCGCAGAAGGAAAGGAATGCCATTCGGTTTTTGGAAGGCAGATTTTGCTGGACTGGTTTTTTGGCACCATGTCCCATTTGAAGCCCCCCTGATGCACCCCTAGAGTAGAAACTCCATAAAAGTGACCCCATCTAAGAAACTACACCCCTCAAGGTATTCAAAACTGATTTTACAAACTTTGTTAACCCTTTAGGTGTTGCACAAGATTTAATGGAAAATAGAGATACAATTTCAAAATTTCACTTTTTTTGCAGATTTTCCATTTTAATATTTTTTTTCCAGTTACAAAGCAAGGGTTAACAGCCAAACAAAACTCAATATTTATGGCTCTGATTCTGTAGTTTACAGAAACACCCCATATGTGGTCGTAAACAGCTGTACGGGCACACGGCAGGGCGCAGAAGGAAAGGAATGCCATACGGTTTTTGGAAGGCAGGTTTTGCTGGACAGTTTTTTTTTTACACCATGTCCCATTTGAAGCCCCCTGATGCACCCCTAGAGTAGAAACTCCAAAAAAGTGACCCCATTTTAGAAACTACGGGATAGGGTGGCAGTTTTGTTGGTACTAGTTTAGGGTACATATGATTTTTGGTTGCTCTCTATTACACTTTTTGTGCGGCAAGGTAACAAGAAATAGATTTTTTGGCACGTTTTTATTTTTTGTTATTTACAACATTCATCTGACAGGTTAGATCATGTGGTAATTTTATAGAGCAGGTTGTCACGGACGCGGCGATACCTAATATGTATACAATTTTTTTTATTTATGTAAGTTTTACACAATGATTTCATTTTTAAAACAAAAAAAAATGTTTTAGTGTCTCCATAGTCTAAGAGCCATAGTTTTTTCAGTTTTTGGGCGATTATCTTGAGTAGGGTCTCATTTTTTGCGGGATGAGATGACGGTTTGATTGGCATCTATTTTGGGGTGCATATGACTTTTTGATTGCTTGCTATTACACTTTTTGTGACGTAAGATGACAAAAAATGGCTTTTTTTACACCGTTTTTATTTTTATTTTTTTACGGTGGTCATCTGAGGGGTTAGATCATGTGATATTTTTATAGAGCCGGTCGATACGGACGCGGCGATACCTAATATGTATACTTTTTATTTATTTATGTAAGTTTTACACAATGATTTCATTTTTGAAAGAAAAAAAATCATGTTTTAGTGTTTCCATAGTCTAAGAGCCATAGTTTTTTCAGTTTTTGGGCCATTATCTTGGGTAGGGTATGATTTTTGCGGGATGAGATGACGGTTTGATTGTTACAATTTTGGCGTACATGCGACTTTTTTGATCACTTTTATTACCTTTTTTGGGAAGTAAGGTGGGCAAAATTTCAATTTCATCATAGTTTTTTTATTTTTTATTTTTATGGCGTTTACCGTTCGGGTAAAGTAACATGACCGTTTTATAGATCAGGTCGTTACGGACGCGGCGATACCAAACATGTGTAGGGAATTTTATTTTTTTCATTTTTAATCAGTGATAAATGTGTTTTTTTATTTTTACATTTTTTTCACTTTTATTCACTTTTTTTTTGACCCAGACCCACTTGGTTCTTGAAGATCCAGTGGGTCTGATGTCTGTATAATACAGTACAGTACAATATATATTGTACTGCACTGTATTTTACACTTGTCTGAACAGATCTATGCCTTTTAGCACAGATCTGTTCTGCACCATGGACAGCAGGACGCCTGAGAGGCGTCCTGTTGCCATGGGAACCTTCCCCGTCTGCTCAGTAGTGGCCAGAACTGCGCAGACGGGGAAGGGTAAGGAGGGGATCTGTCGGGGGGCTCTCTGGGGGCTCTCTCCCTCCCCATCGGGGGGCTGCAAAGGCACAGCAGCCCCCCGATGGGAGAGGGAGGGAGCTCCCTGCGCTGTTAACCTTTTCCATACAGCGGTCCGTACGGACCGCTGTATGGAAAGGGTTAAACGGCTGACATCGCATCGCAGTGGTCAGCCGTTTATACCAGGGTGCCACTAATGTGTATACCCACTAGAAACCAACGATTATACAAGGGGAGGTGGGCGGGGGATCGCGATCCCGCCTGCCGCACCGCCCGCCTCCCGCACCGCCCACACCGCCCGCAACCCTCCCCCTGCACCTCCCGCCACCATAAAATCATTCGGGGGGGGGTTAATAAAACGTTATTTTAGGAATATAAAAGTTTCTGATAAAAGTATTTTTCGTTTGTATATGTATTTCGCCATAGTGATGTGCACCACATACAGGTTGTGCTGACCCAATTCCCCACATTTTTTCTTTGTAGTATGTATTGGAGGCGTGGCGATCTCCATGTAGTCTTGCACACCTGACCAGTCAATCTGTCCTGGAGGCTGGTTTTAAAGTCAGTATAAAACTGAGTCTGCTTATATAGAACCTACCAGTAGCCATTTGGCTCCAGGAGAAGTGTATGGTGGGCTCAGCGTGCATGTTGGTACTTGCATCCCTGGATCCGATAAAAAATGTAATGGCACCGGACGGGGTTAAAAGCAGAGTGTGCTTGGCGTGCACGCTGACCTGCATTCCCTGGATTTTGTGTGGCTGTCATGGCCCACAAACAGGTAGGAACTAGTGTTAGGGACCACTCAAATAGAGGCGACCTTGACGTGGTGAGTGGCTTATTACGCTTTGGCCAAAATGTACACCAATGCCTCATCCAGCATGGAGGCAAATTACTGGATGTAGAGTGCTATCACATTTGTATTTTTCCTTTATCAGAATTGCATTTTTTCCCCAATTCTTCCCCATTTGAAATTTTTTCCCCGCTCCCTACTACATGGTATGCAACCGTAAATTGTGCCATTAGAAAGTACAACCTGTCCCGCAAAAAATAAGCCCTCATAAAGCTATGTGAATGGAAAAATAAAAAAAGTTATGACTATGGGAAGGCGGGGAGTGAAAAACGAAAACGCAAAAATGGAAAATCCCATTTTACAAAATCTTGGAGTGCCCCTTTAAGGCTACTTACCGTCCCCCATTGACTTTCAATAGAGTTCATGATGGATCCGTCTTGGCTATGTTACAGATAATACAACCGGATTCGTTCATAACGGATGCAGACGGTTGTATTATCAGTAACGGAAGCGTTTTTACTGAACCCTGCCGGATCCAGTAAAAACACTAGTGTGAAAGTATCCTAACTTGACACTTCTAAACCCCTCATCTAGAGATTTTCTCTGATTATTTAACAAATAAGATGTATACAGATGTATCCCCCCCCCTAAAAGCATTCCTTCTGCATATACTGTGCAGGCTGCATCCTTGTGTCTGAGCCCTAAAGAGAATTGGGCACATTTACAAAGACCGGCGTTTTCACGACGATCTTTGTTTCCCCTTGCACAGCTGGAGGATTAGACTAACTTATGTTAAGGTGTGCTCTTCATCATAAATTTGGCTAAACTTAGGCAGTTGTGAGCCGAGCAGAAAAACGATCCCAACCCCAGGCTGGCATTGTTTTTCCCGACATATAAAGCTGTTTCCAGGTATGCATGTTACTAAATTTGCCAGGGCCAATGTCCTGCTGAACTGTCGAAAAAGTTTCTACACTTAATATTGTCACACGGCCAGTTAAAAAGGCAACTTGCGGCTATTTTTACGACTAAAATAGTCATAGGTCCCTTAGGCCCCTTGCAGACGAGCGTGAGCGGATTAGATCCGGATGCGTTCAGTGAAAAATGCGCAATTTCGCAAGCAAGTTCATTTAGTTTTGTCTACGATCGCGTTTAGTTTCATTGCGCGGGTGCAATGCGATTTAATGCGTTTTGCACGCGAGTGATAAAAAAACGGAATGTTTACAAACAACATCTCTTAGCAACCATCAGTGAAAAACTCATCGGATGCGATTTTCAAGCAGCCCCATTCACTTCTATGGGGCCAGCTTAGAGTGAAAATCGCAGAATATAGAACAGGCTGCAATTTTCACACAACGCACAAGTGATACATGAAAACCAACGCTCATGTACACAAATCCATGAATGGGTCTGGATTCCGTGTGGGCGCAATACGTACGCATCACACATTACACCCGCGCTGAATACTCGCTCATGTGAAAGGGGCCCTAAATGACCTCCATTAAGTCCATTTTATATCAATGAGAAAACACTGACTGCCCTTAATATCATATTATATTGTCAAGCATGTGGGTCGTCTTCATTTTTTCGGGTTGACGCTGTTGTCTGGGTGTAATACAATAAAGTTATTCGAAGACCTGTTTCCTGCCTAGTTTTCAAAAATATACATAGGCGTAGTGCACCTCCTAGTGGATGAAATGAAAAAATGCACATTTGATTCCACTGTAAAGTATCTATATTGATACAAATGTTTTTCATAATATGAAGTTCTGTGGGTCCGTCTATCTGTTTCACCACAATACGCAGTGAGGGTACCTGCACATAGCTCCGATTTTTATGCAGAAAATCTGCACTATTTATTGTGGTTTTGGTGCAATTTTTGTGCCCTTTTTAAACAGATTTTCTGTTTATGTTAACAACCCCATAGTAATCTATGGTGAAAACCGCTCTGCTGTACATAGGGTGCAGAATCTCACAAACAATTGACAGGCTGCGGATTTCAAAATCCACACAGTAGGCAAATTTTTCGCACAAATTTTGCATGAGCTTTGTTAAATCTTGCACACGACCGTATGTATTTTGCGGTCCTCAAAAAATACAGTTGACATCCGTGTGCATTATGTATTTTTCGGAACGGAACAGCTGTCCCCAAATAGAACAGTACTTTCCTTGTCCGTAATGCGGACAACAATAGGACATGTTTTTTTTTTTGTTGTTTTTTTTTTTTGCGGAAAGAAAATACGGTCCACCATTTTCCTGATGCCAGTGTTTGGAACCCCACTGGTCAGACACTTATTATTCTGTGGATAGGGGATACGTTTAAATCTTGGGCCAACTTCTTTAAACAAAAAGTACACTTTGAAGGCATATTATGCTAGAAAACGATCACAGGGAATATTCCCTCAGGGCTTAGCTTATCTGCAATCAGAGCAATGTGGGGGCTCATGAGGAAGCCAACTGCCAGAGATTTGTCTTAGGCCTCATGCATGCAACCTCATCTATATTTCACATACCTCCCAACTTTTGAAAAGAAGGAAGAGGGACACTATGCACATTTGTATAATAGGCCATGCCTCTAACTCAAAACATAACTACACACACCTATTCCCACCCAGTCACATAAATGCTTCCACATAGTAATTATTTCCCCTTTATGCCTCCTTCACAGGTTATTCCCAGATATGTGCCCCCTCACAGTACTTATGCCCACATTGTGACAACTTCACCAGTCATGCCAATATGTGCCCCCTTCACAGTAATTGTGTCTAGATGTGCCTCTTTTACAGTACCTATGCCCAGATGAGCTCCCTTCATGGTACTTATGCCTGGATATGTGCTCACTTATAGAAGTTATGACCAGATATGTGCCCCCTCACAGTAGTTATGCCCTGATATGTGCCCCCTCACGGAAGAGGCCTGCATCGCATCCTGGAGGAGGTAAGTAAGTATAAGTTTATTTTATTTTTTTATATGTAAAAATGAAAATCCTGGCACATAAGGGGGGCTGCTGGGCTGTCACAGACATAAGGGGGGCTGCTGGCACATAAGGGGGCATACTGGCTACTGGCACATAAGGGGGGCTGCTGGCACATAAGGGGGGCTACTGGCACATAAGGGGGGCTTCTGGCACAGACATAAGGGGGGCTGCTGGCACAGACATAAGGGGGGCTGCTGGGCTGGAACAGACATAAGGGGGGCTACTGGCACATAAGGGGGGCTACTGGCACATAAGGGGGGCTACTGGCACATAAGGGGGGCTACTGGCACATATGGGATAAGGGGGGCTACTGGCACATAAGGGGGGCTACTGGCACATGATAGGGGGGCACTCAGGCTACTGGCACATGATGGTGGGGGGCATCTATGGGGGCACATCTTACTGGCACATGATATGGGGGCACATCTTACTGGTACATGATTGGGGGGCATCTATTGGGGCACTTATTACTGGCACATTATTGGGTGGCACTATAGGGACATCTACAGAGGCTAAAAAGAAGGGGTATTTTATATAGGGGCTCTGTATAGGGGCATTTTATACTGGGACACATTATGGTGGGTACTATGGGGAAGGGGGGAGAGGAGCACTATGGGGTCTACGGGGGCACTGAGAAGGGGTATTTTATATTGGCACATTATGGGAACATTAGCTCAACTGGGGGCATTACAAGGGGGTATGTTTTGCACATTATAAGGAGAATTATTACTACTGGGGGGGCATTATGGTGGGCTTTATTACTCCCCCATGGTATGACCCCCTAGTAGCAGCACCAGCCTCTCCCTGCTCTGCTATCCCTCTGCCCCTTAATCCTTATTATGAAATCTTTCTCATTAGGATAAAACACAACATCAGCTCCGCCGAGCCCCCGGCCAAAGTGTTGAAGTGGTGTCCGAGATCCCCAAGGGCCAAGCCAAGTAATTGTAAGTTTTCATGTGAAATATGTTTATGTTATACACACATAGCCTACATAACATACACTGTGCCACACAATATACAGTATACCTCTACACTGTGTAGGGGTTAGGCTCCATTCACACGTCCGCAAAATGGGTCCGCATCTGTTCCGCAATTTTGCGGAACGGGTGCGGACCCATTCATTCTCTATGGGGACGAAATGGATGCGGAATGCTGTCTGCATCCGCAATTGCTTCGGGTCCGCAGCTCCGCAAAAGATAGAACATGTCCTATTCTTGCATTAAAAAAATATATATACACTGCTCAAAAAAATAAAGGAAACACAAAAATAACACATCCTAGATCTGAATTAATGAAATATTCTTCTGAAATACTTTGTTCTTTACATAGGTGAATGTGCTGACAACAAAATCACACAAAAGAAAAAAATGGAAATCAAATTTTTTAACCCATGGAGGTCTGGATTTGGAGTCACCCTCAAAAGTAAAGTGGAAAAACACACTACAGGCTGATCCAACTTTGATGTAATGTCCTTAAAACAAGTCAAAATGAGGCTCAGTAGTGTGTGTGGCCTCCACGTGCCTGTATGACCTCCCTACAACGCCTGTGCATGCTCCTGATGAGGTGGCGGACGGTCTCCTGAGGGATCTCCTCCCAGACCTGGACTAAAGCATCTGCCAACTCCTGGACAGTCTGTGGTGCAACGTGACGTTGGTGGATAGAGCGAGACGTGATGTCCCAGATGTGCTCAATTGGATTCAGGTCTGGGGAACGGGCGGGCCAGTCCATAGCATCAATGCCTTCGTCTTGCAGGAACTGCTGACACACTCCAGCCACATGAGGTCTAGCATTGTCTTGCATTAGGAGGAACCCAGGGCCAACCGCACCAGCATATGGTCTCACAAGGGGTCTGAGGATCTCATCTCGGTACCTAATGGCAGTCAGGCTACCTCTGGCGAGCACATGGAGGGCTGTGCGGCCCTCCAAAGAAATGCCACCCCACACCATTACTGACCTAATGCCAAACCGGTCATGCTGGAGGATGTTGTAGGCAGCAGAACGTTCTCCACGGCGTCTCCAGACTCTGTCACGTCTGTCACATGTGCTCAGTGTGAACCTGCTTTCATCTGTGAAGAGCACAGGGCGCCAGTGGAGAATTTGCCAATCTTGGTGTTTTCTGGCAAATGCCAAACGTCCTGCACGGTGTTGGGCTGTAAGCACAACCCCCACCTGTGGACGTCGGGCCCTCATATCACCCTCATGGAGTCTGTTTCTGACCGTTTGAACAGACACATGCACATTTGTGGCCTGCTGGAGGTCATTTTGCAGGGCTCTGGCAGTGCTCCTCCTGTTCCTCCTTGCACAAAGGCGGAGGTAGCGGTCCTGCTGATGGGTTGTTGCCCTCCTACGGCCTCCTCCACGTCTCCTGATGTACTGGCCTGTCTCCTGGTAGCGCCTCCATGCTCTGGACACTACGCTGACAGACACAGCAAACCTTCTTGCCACAGCTCGCATTGATGTGCCATCCTGGATAAGCTGCACTACCTGAGCCACTTGTGTGGGTTGTAGACTCCGTCTCATGCTACCACTAGAGTGAAAGCACCGCCAGCATTCAAAAGTGACCAAAACATCAGCCAGGAAGCATAGGAACTGAGAAGTGGTCACCACCTGCAGAACCACTCCTTTATTGGGGGTGTCTTGCTAATTAATAACACACTTGGGAGAATTAAATCGGTAGACGTTCCTATAATATTTGAAAGATAACAGGCTGATGAACGTTTAAAAATAAAAAACAAAACCTTTATTAGAATCTGTTTAAAAATAGGGTAGGGAAACCCATATGTCACAGTCTGTGACCATCAGGCAACTAGTCTTCACATAACACACAAAGGGGGGAGAATAAATAACCCCTCTGTATGTTTGGAAAGACCAGGCTAGAGCCTGACTTGCTAACTAGATTTGCTAGGGTATGCAAGTCAGGGAAACGGACACCAGTATCAGTGTGAGCGGATACAGAGTGTGTGTATACCCATAAATTGGTGGACTGTATCTAAGGGCAATTTCGGGTAAATACCCACTGGTCTAATTCTCAATACACTAAGTCTCACTACCTCTAACTAAATAGACGTGTAGTTGGATTTGAGACCACTAAATATAGAGTTTAGATATATATATGGCCTATGGTCAGGACCTAACGTCGCAACTCTATGCCCACAGCCAATCCTGGCATACAGTCACTCAGAGCTAGTATGTTTTAGCTCCATACACACAACAGCCAGTATATTTTGGCTCATCCATACATCACATACATACTCTCAGGCTGACTAAAAAGTTTGCATCTAGTGCAGTCCTGCCTAGAGAGCTGTGTCCTAGTTCATTTACAGCAGCTCTACGCGTTTCCACGTGATCTACACTTTGTCACGCTTCTTCAGGAGCTTATTTTAAATGTATATGGCAAGACAGTTGGAGCCGCACTGTAGTGTGCTATGGCTCATGGCGCTGTAATGGCCGCATGCGGCCGACAGAACGCCGAGTTCATATGGACGAGGCCCCGCCCATCAGAGAAGGTGTGCAGGTAGCACCTCCAATCAGAAGTATGGGCGGGCACAATGGCTCCGCCCTCCGACCGGCCGATACCGAAAGTGAAACTGGCACCTTCTAGCGCATATAGCGCTTATTACAGTAACAGGGGGAATGAAGATCGCGGCCCGCACAATGCCATTAGATCCAGAGCAGATCAGCTGGACGGGGTACCATAAGGATACATAAACCGAACCATCAGGTACCGCTCACCATCCATGTCATGTGACATCCAAAGGGAGGGATTATATCAGTCAAAACACTACCAGACTAGAAATATCTTGCTTACTGCACATCACAGCACAGATGCAGTATACAGACTCTATCCACATCATGCATAGATCTAGATTAGCATATATGCTGGATGCAGCAAATAGAAAAATGGAAAAAGGAACAATTGCATTTCCATGTTTGTAATAAAAGGCGGTATGAAGAATAGAAATATATGCACCACTATAATACCAGACTTGCTGTTCTAATATGAAATAACACTTGCCCTTCCATATATATAAAAGGCCGTGTTTAAATAAAGCTGGCAAAGGATATGGACTCATTAAGCCCAAGTGGTTGAACTGTCTGCAGCTTATATGTCCACATCGCTTCTTTTCGTAGTAGGGGTATATCAATATCCCCTCCACGAATTGACATTTTCACTTGGTCAATCCCCTGTACCTTTAACACATCAGGGTTTCCGTCATGCATGTCGCATACATGACGTGCCACTGATGTGTCACGCTTATTGCGGATGTCAGATAAATGTTCCCCAAATCTGCGTCTCAATTCACGTCTTGTTTTTCCGACGTATTGAGACCCACAACGGCAGCTGATTAAATTTACAATACCCACAGAAGTACATCTGATAAAAGAACGTATCATATACCTCTTGCCCGTTGTATGGCTAATAAAAAATTCCCCTCTCAGGATGTTTCTGCAGATGATGCATGAGCCACAGGGAAAGGTACCTTTAAGGGTATTTCTCAACCAGGTCTCGGATTTGGGTTGCGTATATAGACTATGCACCAGGTGGTCACGTAAATTCAGACTGCGGCGGTACGTGATTGAGGGAATATCCGGAATAAGCTCCCCAATATCTGGGTCAGATTTCAAAATGGACCAGTGATTAAGTAAAATGTTGCGAACATTTTTATGAGCCTTATCAAAGGTTACGACAATTCTGGGCGTGGAGTCCGCAGTGCTTCTGGGTTTCGGAATCAAGAGCTGCGTGCGATCTGTACTCATAGAGTGATGGAACGCTTGTTTCAAAGTATCTTCTGGATATCCCCGATTAAAAAATCGGTCTCTAAGGTCAGATGCCGCAGCTCTGAAATCACCTAGGCCTGAACAATTCCTCCTGGCCCTGAGGTACTGTCCCTTTGGGATACCTCTTTTCAGGGCCAGGGGATGACCACTTTGCCAATGCAGCAAATTGTTAGTCGAGGTCTTTTTCCTAAACAGGTTAGTGGTGATTTTTCTGTCAGTACCTATGGTGATCATCAAATCCAAAAACGCTATCTGTTGCTCTTGTACTTCAGAGGTAAAAAATAGCCCCATCTGATTTACATTCAATGCCGCCACAAATGACGTAAATTGTTCTTTCGTCCCCTTCCACAATATCAGCACGTCGTCGATGTACCTAATCCATAATTGTACATTCGACGTGTGCTGTTCCATCTCATCACTGAACACAACCTCCTTCTCCTACCAGCCCAGGTACAAGTTGGCAAACGTCGGGGCACAGGGACTGCCCATCGCGACGCCCCTGAGCTGGTGGTAGAAGTGTTGGTCAAACAGGAAGACGTTGTGGGTGAGGACAAAATCCAGTAACTGCAACAGGAAGATGTTATGCCGGCGACATTGTTCACCTCTCTGTTGGATGAAGGCCTCGACAGCTCTACACCCAGATTTATGGGGTATAGAGCTGTACAAGGCCTCAACATCCAAACTAGTGAGGAGGACGCCTTCCTCACACTGAATCCCATCAAGACGTTGTAGCACATCCATCGTATCTCGGGCATAGGATGGCAAAGATGCCACAAATGGACGTAAAATGATGTCCAAATACGTGCTTACATTGGCAGTAAGGCCACCTATGCCCGAGACAATGGGCCTGCCTTTCAGTACTGGTCCTGCTTTATGCAGTTTAGGCAGACTATAAAATGTTGCCACAACCGGGGATTTGGGAAGCAAGAAATCCAATTCGCTTTTGCTGATCAGCTTATTTTCAAAAGCATTATTCAGCAAATACGCGAGTTCTTGCCTGAATACAGGGGTAGGATTTGTTGAGAGACGTCTGTATGTTTCAGGATCCTCCAGCAAACGGAGACACATTAAGCGATAATCCTCCTGCTCCATCACGACAATATTGCCTCCTTTGTCGGAGGGCTTAATGACAATAGATGTATCCGTCTCTAATGCTTCCAAAGACCGTCTTTCGGCCGATGTAAGGTTGTCCCTTCCCAGAGGTATGCCCTCTAATCTTTGGAGGTCCTGTGTAACAACATACAGGAAAGTATCAATCGGAGTGGTATCACTAACCGGGGGAAATATTTTTGACGGATTCCTTAACTCCGTAAATGGACCATCCCCTATCATTCTGTCACCCTCTTCCGATAGACCTGCTAGTAGCAGAACGTCCTGCAACTCCTCCGCCTCTATACCAAGTTCATGACATCTTCTCCTGTCGTGCATTTTAAAAAACTTTTTCCATTTTAATCTACGTGCAAAAAGTTGCAAGTCTTTAACCCAATTAAATAGGTTAAATTTCTGTAGGGGTACAAAAGAGAGTCCCTTCTTCAACAGACTCATCTCTGTGGTGGAAAGTACACGTTTGGACATGTTGTCTTGCTAATTGCCTATAATTTCCACCTGTTGTCTATTCCATTTGCACAACAGCATGTGAAATTGATTGTCACTCAGTGTTGCTTCCTAAGTGGACAGTTTGATTTCACAGAAGTGTGATTGACTTGGAGTTACATTGTGTTGTTTAAGTGTTCCCTTTATTTTTTTGAGCAGTGTATATATATGGTGAGACGGTTGCAAGTACTCTTCTGATATGATTTTATCGAGCATTTTTTTTTTTGGGGGGGGGGGGGGGGGGGGGAAGAGTTTTTTTTGACACTCGCCCTGAGAGAAATTTTACCTAGAAACTGCACTTAGCACTGCAGTGGGGAAGCGGCAACGGCCGTGCTGAAAATTACTTGCATAGGTGACAAACAGCACACCGCCGCAGAGCTATGGCAGGGAATAAGGGACCAGACTAGAAATAGAACATGTCCTTCCTATAATTGTCCGCATTACAGACAAGGATAAGACTGGTCTATTAGGGGCCAGCTGTCACGGCTGTATGTGGGCAACAATAGTAATACACAGTACAGAGCTACTGACTGGACCCAGAACTAGGGAGGATAACGGGTGACCCCTGTCCGACCCTCAACGCTCTCCCTATTCTGCTAAAGCACATGCCCGGATCCAAATGGCGGAAAGAGGCATGCCCACGTGCCTAAGACTAATGACCACTGTAACCCCTACAATAGTGGAAGGGGCACGGCCACCAGTGCCCTACTCAGTATATGGAGGGAACCGTGGCCACCTCAGATCCAGTCAGAAAATAAACAGGAACACAACAATGTCTGCACACTTAGCTGACGGTGTTGCAGCCGCAGAGAAGATGGATCCAAGGACAGGCTGGCAATATCCGGAGTGCTAGCTGCAGCAGAACACAGGTCCAGTGAACTGATAGCTACAAGTGAAGAAACTAAAGCCAGAGCTACAACTGAAGTGAGAACTATAATCCACATCCTATCATAGGAGGAGGGGTGATATAAAGAGAGGAAAATCAAACACATGAAGGACAGCTGTGGTGAAAGAAACCAAAAGTAAACAGAGTAGTGAGAACTCCTCCCAGCTCTAGTAGTGACATCATCACAGGGGTGGAGAAACAGAGCTGTGAGAACGTCCCAAAGCTCTGGTAGTGACACCAGCTGTTCCGTTCCACAAAATACAGAATGCACACAGGCGTCATCCGTATTTTTTGCGGACCACAAAATACATACGGTTGTGTGCATGAGCCCTTAAAGGGAGTC
Organism: Bufo bufo; assembly: GCF_905171765.1. Lineage (NCBI taxonomy): Eukaryota > Metazoa > Chordata > Amphibia > Anura > Bufonidae > Bufo > Bufo bufo. Next base: position 152,923,646 of record NC_053395.1, on the reverse strand, counting down.
CTTAAGCAGCAACAGCTGTAATAAACCAAGGACATGTTCAAATAGTCTTTGCTCACCCGAATCTAACCCTTTATACGTTTTAAAACCCCATGCCTCTGTTGTGCTGCATTTTCACATTTTAAAATATGCATATTAGCTGTTCCCTGTTCTGAGGGAGTTCCTGCTGCTTGAAAAATCTCCTCCTTCACTCCATAGCCACTCCCTTCCAAATTTGATTGACAGGGCTGGGCATTAACTACACAACACAATCTTGGCTGCCCCTGTCTTCTTATGCAAGCGCCATGTGATTAGCAATCGGCGCATGCACAGTAGAGCCAAAAGTCTGTGCTGGGACAAGAATAAGTCATGTGTGCGGATGTCTAATCACATGGCAAGATTGTGCAGCTAATGTCTGGCCCTGTCAATCAGCCTTTAGCTGAACAGAAGATGAGAAGAGATAGACCCGAGCTCAGGGGCGCAAGGACACAACCAATAGGAAAAGTGGAGTACTTTATTTGATGAGGTAGCTTAAATGAGATAATGCGTTTTAGTGATACGGGGGGAGGGGGGGGGGGGGCGGGATTCTCCGCAGCACAGCTCAGAAGAAAAATTGGGCACTGCACTGGTCATTCTTGATTCCCCTGAACAAAAATGGCTTAGCAGACATGTGACACAGGCTTTGCAGCTCAACTCCAATTTACTCATATCCTAGCTGGTAGTCATGCTGGCAGAAAGCCCAGGTGTCCCACACCTTCCACTCTCAACGACTTGAGAAAGATGTCCTGGAACCCAAAAATGCGTTGTCTAATAAAGTACTCATCTGTTCCTATTGATCGTGTCTTTGCGCCTCTGAGCCAAACTAAATGTAATAGGACCAACACGGGTCCTTCTCTAATCATCTTCTCCTGTTCATGTGATACTCCCCCAGCTGGGTGGTGGCTGTCATCCGAAGGATCAGAACAGCACCGACCATCCCATACTGAATGAACAAAATTTTAACATCATTCAGTGCACTATATACCCAGCTTGGGGAAAGGTCAAACATACTTACCCTATGAGCACCTCTCTTTCGCTTCCATTCAATCAGACTCCAATGGGAGCAGCTAGGAGGGTGAAGGAGGGGATCTGTCAAGCACCAAGGGCAGCAGGAACACCCTCAGTGCAGGGAACAGATCATATGGATTGCTTCTGGAGCAGGTAGAAGATTTATTTTTTTCCGCCGTTTCCCAAGAGGGAATACGTTGGATAAAAAAAAGGCAAAGCTCATAGAACATTATTATAGTGTTGGATTTGTATACCTAGGGTACGTTTAAAGGGGTTGCCAGTCTGGAAAAAATAGGTGTAAATATGTTTATAAAAGAATGGATATTACCACTTAGTACTGAACTTGAATTAGTAGAACTGCCCCAATCTCCTGCTGTAAGCCCCGATCCTGGCAGCTCCACTTCCGGCTTGTGTTCTCCTGTGGAGAAAGTTTCTTGAGTGGCCGAAGGGTCAGTGCCGTCTGTGTGAAGGGGTTGACCGACTAACTCACGTCAATAACTAAGTGACCCCCTTCTCATGATGGATCTCACAAACGGAAAGCCAAAACGCTAGTGTGAAAGTAGCCTTAGCCAGATGCTCCACACCATGCGTCCGCTTACATGCCCGATCAGGCCATGCCCCCCGGGCTAAGGTTACATGCACACGACCATATGCGTTTTGCGGTCTGCAAATTGAGGATCGCAAAAAAGAAAATGGATGACATCCGTATGCCGTTTTTTTTTTTTGCGGATCTATTGTAACAATCCCTAAAACAGACAAGAATAAGACATGTTCTATTTTTTTTGAGGTGCTACGGAACGGACATACTGATGCGGACAGCCGCATTTTTTGCGGACCCATTGAAATGAATGGGTCCACATCCTATCTGCAAAAAAAAACGGAACGGACACACAATGTTCGTGTGCATGTAGCCTAATAAAACAGTTAGTGCTAACTGGAGTCAGCCACACCTTTTTTTGCAGTTGTACTGGAGTTAAAGCTGGAGCTGTGGCTGACTCCTGTTGGTCTTGCACTCCTGATTAGCCTGTCTGCCCCGTAGGCTGATTTTAATTAGAGTATAAAGCTGCAGCCTGCTCTCATTGTATTTATTGGAAGCTATTTGGCACCAGGAGAAGTATAGAGTGGGCTCAGCATGCATGTTGGTACCTGCATCACTGGATTTAATGGAGGCCGTTATGGCACCAAAAATAGTAAAAAGCAGAGTGGACCCAGCATGCATGTGGAACCTGCACTCCCTGAATTTTTTTGGTAGCCATTATGGCACATAACAGGTAGGATTTAGTGTTAGGTTCCCATCGTACAGAGATGTACAAAATGTATTTGCCAAGAATCTCAAATTAGCAAAATCAAAATAAGCGTAGCATTCGCACCAGAATGTCTCTTTTTTCCCTAGCCCCAGGCTAAGTCACCAGTATTGGATCGGCACCCCCACCAATCGCCTCTTTCAGAGTGCTGACAGAGCGAGATGCAGAAGGTTCCGTCCACTGTGTACCAGGGTGCTGCAGCTCAGCTCCCAGTCAAGTGCTGGGAGTCAGACCCCCTACCGATCTGATACTGATGACCTATCCTGAGACGAGGTCATCTACATCTAGAAGTTGGAAAAGCCCTTTAACCATGAATAGTATAGCCACAGGATGCCTCGTAAATACTTGATCTGCCCTCTGGGACCCTCATTTATTGGAACAGAGGACCCCCACTCCCAATGACTACCCTCATCGGACTCCACAGAATTCAATGGAGAGGTGGCCACACTTACTCTCCTTTAAAGTCTGCCAAACAGATCATAGTATATGGTGAATGCAGTGGATCAGCATCATGAAACATGGGTCACCGGACCGTCATTCTCCAGATAGGCAAGATCAAAAGGAAAAAATACATTAATAAAATATCTGTAATATAGGCTAGCATTTTTTTCTTATAGTGTGCAAGTCCTGATTGTATTTCGGCATAGCTTTGAGCGCTAATAATGGGGGAACGGGAAGCAGTAGGAAAATAAGAAAATTAGCGATCTGTGTTCACCGCTCCTGACAGGTCTGTTTTAATAGCTTCATGCATTCCCCATGTAATAACAACTCTGGAGCCTCTATTCTTATGGCTCTATGTTATTCCATTCCTTTATTATTTCTACTAGAAGTTAGGGCTCATTCAGACAGCCGTATGCTGTCCGCAAAAATGCGGATCCGTTTTTTTGCAGACAGGTCAGCATATCTGCAAAAAAACTGATTGCATTCCGTTTTTTTGCTGATTCATAGACTCAACAGGACATTTAGCATTTTTTTTGCTGAGCCGTGCAATGGAAGTAAAGGGCCCTATAGAAGTGAATGGGACCGCATCTAATCTGCAAAAAAAACAGATCCGCATTTTTGCTGACAGCATACGGCCGTCTAAATGAAATGAGCCCTTATGAATGGATTGCTAGCAGTCTGCAGTAAGGATACAGAGGGGTGGTTACTATTTGGGGGGTGTGTACCTGCAGTCTCACTGTATCCAATCAGTGCTGCCATTTTGACACTGTGTAGATAAACACCCCCCCCCCAACAAAAAAAAACTATGATGTGCAACGTGCGGACATGTGCCACTGTGTAAAAAAATCTGCTACAGGGCCAAAGCTTGACGCTCTAGTAATTTCAAGTAATCATATCCAAGCTACAACCAGGGTAATAATAAACTGTTTTCAGTGCACCTTTCACAAATTTCTTTGGTTAAAGGGGTTGTATCATCTAAGACATTGGTGGTATATTGCTAGGAAAAGCCACCAATGTCAGATAGGTGTGGGCCCAACCTGTGGGACCCACACCTATCTGAAGAACCGGCCCACAGAAGTGAAGGAGCGCGCCCAGCTATTTTCGGAGGTCCCACAGAAACTTAATGGAGAGAGCACCATGCAAGTGCAGCCTTTGCTTCATTCACTTATCAGAGGTAGGAATATCCTAGTGATATGCCACTAATGTCTCAGATGCAACAACCCCTTTAAATCTTCTTTAAAATATGGAGGTAGTAGTGCCAAAAGTCACAGACCACACTTCAGATTTACTTTGCTTTAATGTTACATTAAAAATCAATATTTTAGGATTCAAGTAAAACATTATCTGAAGGTGCAAATACAAAAGTTATGCTCAGAGCATGTTCTATCACTTTGTGGAGAATAATATACACGGGTGTTGCGGGGGGAGGGGGACGAGGGGGCTGAAAAATCTGTGTTGTTTTTTCAGGATAAATATAAATGGATGGAAGGTAAAGTGCAAGAGGTCCACAGTGTTTTGTTCTTCTGCCGAGGAGGGGAGGCCAATCACACAAAGTAACAGAACAGCCATATTAAAGGGGGGGGGGTGGTGCCGAGATACAGTAAGTCTTCTAATCGGCAGAGGCCAATCATACACACAGCTTCAAGGATTTTTTCTTTGTAAAACTGTACATTTCATTTTACAGGTCATTAGCGCTGAATATAGTCTATCAGCTTCACAACTGTCCAGGTTCAGCTACATGCAGATCGCAGATGATTTCCTTAAAGGCTTGTATAATATTGCTTCAGATGTATTCTTGGTGCAGACAACAGAGGTCCGTGTATTTTAAAGACTTACTATGGTGACAGCAGGTTATTAACAGTCAACTGGACATGCTTCGAGAAAAGCATAGAACACATCATACTGTCAACCGTCCAGCAAGGGAAGGGACTACAACAGTTTCCTTGTAGAGTTGTGTGTTTCAACAATGGAGTCGATTTCTATTTTTACCGTTTTGTGTTGTTTTTTTACTTTTTTTTTTACTTTTAACACTATGATAAAAAGAAAAAAAATATAAACATAAGCCAAACAAATTCCCACCAGCTGTAGAGATACAGAGGCGGCTTCCTAGACTGCGTTCACAATAATCTGCGTAGAAAATGCATACTGAAGAGGCTTGTTCTGGCTTTTCTGGGGATCAATTGCTGCAGCACCCACTCCTAGGCTGCTGGTCTGATCCCTGGAGATTTACACCTCTGTTGCGGGCAGCATGACTTGGGTTTTGGGCATCTGATTTGGGCATTTTCTTTGCTGTATAGGAAGAAAACAAAGAAGATAAGTTAGGAAATTTCTCTAATATTTTACCCATTGTAAAATACATACAGTCGTGGCCAAAAGTTTTGAGAATTACATAAATATTGGAAATTGGAAAAGTTGCTGCTTAAGTTTTTATAATAGCAATTTGCATATACTCCAGAATGTTATGAAGAGTGATTAGATGAATTGAATAGTCCTTTGCCATGAAAATTAACTTAATCCCAAAAAAACCTTTCCACTGCATTTCATTGCTGTCATTAAAGGACCTGCTGAGATCATTTCAATAATCGTCTTGTTAACTCAGGTGAGAATGTTGACGAGCACAAGGCTGGAGATCATTATGTCAGGCTGATTGGGTTAAAATGGCAGACTTGACATGTTAAAAGGAGGGTGATGCTTGAAATCATTGTTCTTCCATTGTTAACCATGGTGACCTGCAAAGAAACGCGTGCAGCCATCATTGCGTTGCATAAAAATGGCTTCACAGGCAAGGATATTGTGGCTACTAAGATTGCACCTCAATCAACAATTTATAGGATCATCAAGAACTTCAAGGAAAGAGGTTCAATTCTTGTTAAGAAGGCTTCAGGGCGTCCAAGAAAGTCCAGCAAGCGCCAGGATCGTCTCCTAAAGAGGATTCAGCTGCGGGATCGGAGTGCCACCAGTGCAGAGCTTGCTCAGGAATGGCAGCAGGCAGGTGTGAGCGCATCTGCACGCACAGTGAGGAGAAGACTTTTGGAAGATTGCTGCCCTGTCATGACAGGCAGCAAAGAAGCCACTTCTCTCCAAAAAAAACAACATCAGGGACAGATTGATCTTCTGCAGAAAGTTTGGTGAATGGACTGCTGAGGACTGGGGCAAAGTCATATTCTCCGTTAAAGCCTCTTTCCGATTGTTTGGGGCATCTGGAAAAAGGCTTGTCCGGAGAAGAAAAGGTGAGCGCTACCATCAGTCCTGTGTCATGCCAACAGTAAAGCATCCTGAGACCATTCATGTGTGGGGTTGCTTCTCATCCAAGGGAGTGGGCTCACTCACAATTTTGCCCCAAAACACAGCCATGATTAAAGAATGGTACCAAAACACCCTCCAACAGCAACTTCTTCCAACAATCCAACAACAGTTTGGTGAAGAACAATGCATTTTCCAGCACGATGGAGCACCGTGCCATAAGGCAAAAGTGATAACTAAGTGGCTCGGGGACCAAAACGTTGACATTTTGGGTCCATGGCCTGGAAACTCCCCAGATCTTAATCCCATTGAGAACTTGTGGTCAATCCTCAAGAGGCGGGTGGACAAACAAAAAACCACTAATTCTGACAAACTCCAAGAAGTGATTAGGAAAGAATGGGTTGCTATCAGTCAGGAATTGGCCCAGAAGTTGATTGAGAGCATGCCCAGTCGAATTGCAGAGGTCCTGAAAAAGAAGGGCCAACACTGCAAATACTGACTCTTTGCATAAATGTCATGTAATTGTCGATAAAAAGCCTTTGAAACGTATGAAGTGCGTGTAATTATATTTCACTGCATCACAGAAACAACTGAAACAAAGATCTAAAAGCAGTTTAGCAGCAAACTTTGTGAAAACTAATATTTGTCATTCTCAAAACTTTTGGCCACGACTGTACATACACACACATCAATAAAGCAGCACACTATAAACAGGTGCAATCCCTTCCAAGAACCAGAGACTCAGGTCCACTTAATACAACCTTAGTAAACGAAGGCAGCACTCCAGTTCACAGTGAACAAAAGGGTTTATTGGCCCATGTGACAGCAGTGCGCACTTCTGGACGCTGATTTGGCCCTGCATATCCCCGGCTACAAGTGAGATTGTTCAATCATGTATTCCGATTTGATTCCACTTCACCCGATTTCTTCATTGGATATAATTATGTTATGCATTATTAATTTTATAATAATCAGACTATACAGATTATTTTTTTTTACTGGATGGACTTATTGATCATCATGTCACTTAACCACCTCAGCCCCCAGTGCTTAAACACCCTGAAAGACCAGGCCACTTTTTACACTTCTGACCTACACTACTTTCACCGTTTATTGCTCGGTCATGCAACTTACCACCCAAATGAATTTTACCTCCTTTTCTTCTCACTAATAGAGCTTTCATTTGGTGGTATTTCATTGCTGCTGACATTTTTACTTTTTTTGGTATTAATCGAAATTTAACGATTTTTTTGCAGAAAAATGACATTTTTCACTTTCAGTTGTAAAATTTTGCAAAAAAAACAACATCCATATATAAATTTTGCTCTAAATTTATTGTTCTACATGTCTTTGATAAAAAAAAAAAAAAATGGTTTGGGTAAAAGTTATAGCGTTTACAAACTATGGTACAAAAATGTGAATTTCCGCTTTTTGAAGCAGCTCTGACTTTCTTAGCACCTGTCATGTTTCCTGAGGTTCTACAATGCCCAGACAGTACAAACACCCCACAAATGACCCCATTTCGGAAAGTACACACCCTAAGGTATTCGCTGATGGGCATAGTGAGTTCATAGAACTTTTTATTTTTTGTCACAAGTTAGCGGAAAATGATTTTTTTTTTTTTTTTTTCTTACAAAGTCTCATATTCCACTAACTTGTGACAAAAAATAAAAACGTCTATGAACTCACTATGCCCATCACGAAATACCTTGGGGTCTCTTCTTTCCAAAATGGGGTCACTTGTGGGGTGGTTATACTGCCCTGGCATTCTAGGGGCCCAAATGTGTGGTAAGGAGTTTGAAATCAAATTCTGTAAAAAATGACCTGTGAAATCCAAAAGGTGCTCTTTGGAATATGGGCCCCTTTGCCCACCTAGGCTGCAAAAAAGTGTCACACATCTGGTATCTCCGTACTCAGGAGAAGGTGGGGAATGTGTTTTGGGGTGTCATTTTACATATACCCATGCTGGGTGAGAGAAATATCTTGGTCAAATGCCAACTTTGTATAAAAAAAATGGGAAAAGTTGTCTTTTGCCAAGATATTTCTCTCACCCAGCATGGGTATATGTAAAATGACACCCTAAAACACATTCCCCAACTTCTCCTGAGTACGGAGATACCAGATGTGTGACACTTTTTTGCAGCCTAGGTGGGCAAAGGGGCCCATATTCCAAAGAGCACCTTTCGGATTTCACAGGTCATTTTTTACAGAATTTGATTTCAAACTCCTTACCACACATTTGGGCCCCTAGAATGCCAGGGCAGTATAACTACCCCACAAGTGACCCCATTTTGGAAAGAAGACACCCCAAGGTATTCCGTGAGGGGCATGGCAAGTTCCTAGAATTTTTTATTTTTTGTCACAAGTTAGTGGAAAATGATGATTTTTTTTTTTTTTTTTTCATACAAAGTCTCATATTCCACTAACTTGTGACAAAAAATAAAAACTTCCATGAACTCACTATGCCCATCAGCGAATACCTTGGGGTCTCTTTCCAAAATGGGGTCACTTGTGGGGTAGTTATACTGCCCTGGCATTCTAGGGGCCCAAATGTGTGGTAAGGAGTTTGAAATCAAATTCTGTAAAAAATGACCTGTGAAATCCGAAAGGTGCTCTTTGGAATATGGGCCCCTTTGCCCACTTAGGCTGCAAAAAAGTGTCACACATCTGGTATCTCCGTACTCAGGAGAAGTTGGGGAATGTGTTTTGGGGTGTCATTTTACATATACCCTTTCTGGGTGAGAGAAATATCTTGGCAAAAGACAACTTTTGCCATTTTTTTTATACAAAGTTGGCATTTGACCAAGATATTTCTCTCACCCAGCATGGGTATATGTAAAATGACACCCCAAAACACATTCCCCAACTTCTCCTGAGTACGGCGATACCAGATGTGTGACACTTTTTTGCAGCCTAGATGTGCAAAGGTGCCCAAATTCCTTTTAGGAGGGCATTTTTAGACATTTGGATACCAGACTTCTTCTCACGCTTTGGGGCCCCTAGAATGCCAGGGCAGTATAAATACCCCACATGTGACCCCATTTTGGAAAGAAGACACCCCAAGGTATTCAATGAGGGGCATGGCGAGTTCATAGAATTTTTTTTTTTTGGCACAAGTTAGCGGAAATTGATATTTTTAATTTGTTTCTCACAAAGTCTCCCGTTCCGCTAACTTGGGACAAAAATTTCAATCTTTCATGGACTCAATATGCCCCTCACGGAATACCTGGGGGTGTCTTCTTTCCGAAATGGGGTCACATGTGGGGTATTTATACTGCCCTGGCATTCTAGGGGCCCTAAAGCGTGCGAAGAAGTCTGGAATATAAATGTCTAAAAAATTTTACGCATTTGGATTCCGTGAGGGGTATGGGGAGTTCATGTGAGATTTTATTTTTTGACACAAGTTAGTGGAATATGAGACTTTGTAAGAAAAAAAAATAATAATTCCGCTAACTTGGGCCAAAAAAATGTCTGAATGGAGCCTTACAGAGGGGTGATCAATGACAGGGGGGGTGATCAATGACAGGGGGGTGATCAATGACAGGGGGGTGATCAGGGAGTCTATATGGGGTGATCACCACAGTCATTGATCATGCCCCTGTAAGGCTTCATTCAGACGTCCGGATGCGTTTTGCGGATCCGATCCATCTATCAGTGGATCCGTAAAAATCATGCGGACGTCTGAATGGAGCTTTACAGGGGGGTGATCAATGACAGGGGGGTAATCAATGACAGGGGGGTGATCAGGGAGTCTATATGGGGTGATCACCACAGTCATTGATCACGCCCCTGTAAGGCTTCATTCAGACGTCCGGATGCGTTTTGCGGATCCGATCCATCTATCAGTGCATCCGTAAAAATCATGCGGACATCTGAATGGAGCTTTACAGGGGGGTAATCAATGACAGGGGGGTGATCAATGACAGGGGGGTGATCAGGGAGTCTATATGGGGTGATCACCACAGTCATTGATCACGCCCCTGCAAGGCTTCATTCAGACGTCCGGATGCGTTTTGCGGATCCGATCCATCTATCAGTGCATCCGTAAAAATCATGCGGACATCTGAATGGAGCTTTACAGGGGGGTGATCAATGACAGGGGGGTGATCAGGGAGTCTATATGGAGTGATCACCACAGTCATTGATCATGCCCCTGTAAGGCTTCATTCAGACGTCCGGATGCGTTTTGCGGATCCGATCCATCTATCAGTGCATCCGTAAAAATCATGCGGACATCTGAATGGAGCTTTACAGGGGGGTGATCAATGACAGGGGGGAAATCAATGACAGGGGGGAAATCAATGACAGGGGGGAAATCAATGACAGGGGGGTGATCAGGGAGTCTATATGGGGTGAACAGGGGTGATCAGGGGCTAATAAGGGGTTAATAAGTGACGGGGTGGGGGGGGGGGTAGTGTAGTGTAGTGGTGCTTGGTGCTACTTTACTGAGCTACCTGTGTCCTCTGGTGGTCGATCCAAACAAAGGGGACCACCAGAGGACCAGGTAGCAGGTATATTAGACGCTGTTATCAAAACAGCGTCTAATATACCTGTTAGGGGTTAAAAAAAACACATCTCCAGCCTGCCAGCGAACGATCGCCGCTGGCAGGCTGGAGATCAACTCACTTACCTTCCGTTCCTGTGAGCGCGCGCGCGCCTGTGTGCGCGCGTTCACAGGAAATCTCGTGTCTCGCGAGATGACGCGTATATGCGTCCAGGCGGAATGAATCAACCACCTCCAGGACGCGTCTGTGCGTACAGCGGTCCGGAGGTGGTTAATGAAGGAATCACAGTATAGACACTAGCAAATCAAGCACCATCATGTTTTTTATTGACTTTTTATGAATTTTGGTAATTATTTGATCAATGATGTAATTATGTCACTTTGATCGCGACTTGTATAAGTTGCTGCACCATGCACATGTCACTTTAGCTTGACAAAGGCTCCAAGGAGTGAGCTGAAACGTTGCTGTCACATGGGCCAATAAACCCTTTTGGTCACTTTGAACTGGAGTGCTGCCTTTGTTTACCAAGGTAAAAGTATGTGAACCCTTTGGAATTATATGGATTTCTGCACAAATTGATCATAAAATGTGATCTGATCTTCATCTAAGTCACAACAATAAACAATCACAGTCTGCTTAAACTAATAACACACAAAGAATTAAATGTTACCATGTTTTTATTGAACACACCATGTAAACATTCACAGTGCAGGTGGAAAAAGTTTGTGAACCCTTGGATTTAATAGCTGGTTGAACCTCCTTTGGCAGCAATTACTTCAACCAAACGTTTCCTGTAGTTGCAGATCAGACGTGCACAACGGTCAGGAGTAATTCTTGACCATTCCTCTTTACAGAACTGTTTCAGTTCAGCAATATTCTTGGGATGTCTGGTGTGAATCGCTTTCTTGAGGTCATGCCACAGCATCTCAATCAGGCTGAGGTCAGGACTGACTGGGCCACTCCAGAAGGCGTATTTTCTTCTGTTTAAGCCATTCTGTTGTTGATTTACTTCTATTCTTTGGGTCGTTGTCCTCTTGCAACACCCATCTTCTGTTGAGCTTCAGCTGGTGGACAGATGGCCTTAAGTTCTCCTGAAAAATGTCTTGATAAACTTGGGAATTCATTTTTACTTCGATGATAGCAATCCGTCCAGGCCCTGACGCAGCAAAGCAGCCCCCAAACCATGATGCCCCCACCACCATACTTCACAGTTGGGAGGAGGTTTTGATGTTGGTGTGCTGTGCCTCTTTCTCCACACAGTGTTTTGTGTTTCTTCCAAACAACACAACTTTGGTTTCCTCTGTCCACAGAATATTTTGCCAGTACTGCTGTGGAACATCCAGGTGCTCTTGTGCAAACTGTAAACGTGCAGCAATGTTTTTTTTGGACAGCAGTGGCTTCCTCTGTGGTATCCTCCCATGAAATCCATTCTTGTTTAGTGTTTTATGTATCGTAGATTCGCTAACAGGGATGTTAGCATATGCCAGAGACTTTTGTAAGTCTTTAGCTGACACTCTAGGATTCTTCTTCACCTCATTGAGCAGTCTGCGCTGTGCTCTTGCAGTCATCTTTACAGGACGGCCACTCCTAGGGAGAGTAGCAGCAGTGCTGAACTTTCTCCATTTATAGACAATTTGTCTTACTGTGCACTGATTAACAGCAAGGCTTTTGGAGATACTTTTATAACCCTTTCCAGCTTTATGCAAGTCAACAATTCTTAATCGTAGGTCTTCTGAGAGCTCTTTTGTGCAAGGCATCATTCACATCAGGCAAGGCTTCTTCTGAAAAGCAAACCCAGAACTGGTGTGTGTTTTTTATAGGGCAGGGCAGCTGTAACCAACACCTCCAATCTCATCTTATTGATTGGACTCCAGTTGGCTGATACCTCAATCCAATTAGCTCTTGGAGATGTCATTAGTCTAGGGGTTCACATACTTTTTCTACCTGCACTGTGAATATTTACATTGTGTGTTCAATAAAAACATGGTAACGTTTAATTCTTTGTGTGTTATTAGTTTAAGCAGACTGTGATTGTCTATTGTTGTGACTTAGATGAAGATCAGATCACATTTTATGACCAATTTGTGCAGAAATCCATATCATTCCAAAGGGTTCACATACTTTTTCTTGCAACTGTATATCCCCATCAAACATAACATTGAAACCACCTGCCTAATATTGTGTGGCTCACCCTAGTGGCAACAACAGTGCAAAACAACTTTGGCCCGTTGAGGCATCTTCGAGTCTTCAGAACGTTTGCTGTGGTATCTGGCACCAAGACACTCACAGCAGATCCTTTCAAATGGCTGTCAAAGTGGAATAAAAATGTGGCCAGCTGCTGTAAATGTTTTGAAATAATAAAAAATGCGATACTTACCGCCCTTTTTTTCCCTCTGCCGCTTCCAACAATGGGCTCCAGGTCCTACCTGCCACTGTATGTTTTCCTGGCTGCAGTGGTGGCGTTTCTAGCAATCATATCTCTGCTGCAGCCAATCACTGGCCTCAGATTTGGCATCCTCTGAACAGCTGAGACCAGCGATTGGCTGCACAGTGAGTATAGCCTAAATAACCCCTTTAACTCCATAGGACCCATCCAACTTTCATTTTAGAGTTTTTAATTTTTCTCTTCCCATCCATCTGAGAACCATATCTTTTGGGCTAGTGTTTTTTGCAGGACGAGTTGTATTTTTAAATGCATCATTTAAATTTACAATATCTTTATTCTAAAAACAGGAATAACAATTCTTTGTAAGAGAAACTGAAAAAAAAAAAGCAATGCTGCCATTGTTTATTGGGGGGGATGGGCAGCCAAATACAGGCTGCAGCGGTGACCAACCTCCCTAGCATCGCAGGTGTCAGGGAGCAGGGACGTATGCTCTAGAGGACGGGCCCCGGCATTCTGGGGGTCATTATAGGGATTGGATAACCCCTTTAAGCCTCAAAACCTTGGTGGCTTATCTCCCCTGAAAACAAAGGGATTGGGTATGTCACAGTTCAACATGTCCAACCCGTACTGCCCCCAAAAACCCTTGTTCATTCGAAGAGAGTCAGGGTATCCCTATACACATGATATGGTTGTTCGGTCCTGCCAAAATCAGCAGGTTCGCCCCAATACTTGTCTATTGTGTACAGCCACTTTAATTCATGCCAGCAGCCAGGAATTAGATGTGAAGTACTGAACTTCAAAAATGGTTGCAAACAACTTGTTAGGTCATGTAGTATTTCACGGATTTCCATAGCCTTGTAGGATGAAGGTCATCGTCTTATTCAATATAACACAGAGCAAATGGAATTTCTTAGTTTGCCATTTAAAAATGGAATAAAAATATGTAAAATTATGTGATGACCTTTCACTTTCTATATGAACACGCAAGACATACCAATTGCTAGAAACAACTCGTTTACATTCATTGCAGTTTTTGCTGAGGTTTCCATGAATAACAGTCCAGTGTCTTCGGCATACGCCTGAGCTTCCTGCGGGACAATAAATGACAGGAGTTTTTACTGTGGGGGACACTGCAGGGTACTGAAGTACAGCGACAATTCAGCATTACATTCTAGTATTAGAATAACTGATTAAACCTCATTATAATACTGAAATAAAATAGTTTTTTTCCCTACAACTTAAACATATCCCACATCCATAGGATGGGTGGTCTGACTGCTGGGACCCCCAACAATGATGAGAACGGGGGTCCCATAGCCCATATGAATGGAGTGGCAGGTGAAGCATGTAGTACCCACTCGAATTCACTCTTCAGAACGCTGAAGGTAGCCGAGCACTTTTACTTAAAGAGGTTCTCCGGGTTCAGGGCTGAACCTGGATATAAGCTCTTCTTTATACTATGCAAAGTAGCATAGTACCCACCTCCAAAACAGCACCCAGCAGCGCTATAGACCACTCATTTGTGCCGGCACACTGCTAGGCAAAAGTCTCCGCTTAGCACTGTGATGCAAAGCTCGGTACGTCACCAACAATAAACAGAGCCTTGCGCTGCAGCATGACAAGGGGGGGGCATCAGAGCAAGGAAATGCTCCAATCATATGTAGTCAATGAATAAAGAAGAGCTTATATCAAGATTCAGCCCTGAACCCGGAGAACCCCTTTAACTATCTCTGTCAGTTCCATGGAGCGGCAGTGTGCCGTTTGATTGGAGCAGTTGTCACACATGCGTGTTGCTGCTCCAATCAGCTCTATGGGACTGCCAGAGATAGCAGAGCACTTGTACTCATATCTCCAGCACTGCCATAGAATTAAATGGAGCGTCAGACAAGAGTGCGTGTCTGCCGTTCCATTCAAACAGGGCACTCAAATTGATGCAAATAAAGTTGAAGGTTTTTATTTGAAATGCCACCAGTGGTTATCAGTTTAATTTGGCCAACGTTTCGGTCCTCCCGGACCTTGTTCATGGCCTCAGAGTAGTGAGGCTTTTGCATCAATTTGAGTGCCGTGAATTAATTTATAATATTATTGCGGAGAGAATCTCCATCACTGAGCACCGAAGAAAAATATATTCAAGTAGAGTGCCAGCCGTCAATTGTATATAAAACCATTCAAACACTCTAGTGATCAGACCGCCTGTCAGATACTTATCCCCTATCCTGTGCACTATGGAGGTAAAATCCACAGCTAGGAAAGGTCAGATTACCTAGACAGATTATGCCCTAAGGCTTTTATCTGGGTTCATTTTGGTATAAACTTATCCAGCTTATCCAAAATTGATTTTATTGAATAACAAATGTGCAAATAAATCCATACTCTCTATGAAGCATCCACGCGTCTTGGACCTCCATAGCTGGGTCCTTATTCATGACGAACTAAGACCCGCTAAGTCAAGGGCAGAGCCTGAGGGGGTGACCTGCACTATGCATAACAAGAGGGCCTTATCTATGCATGACGTGTCCCTTTAAAATGCCTGCACCGGCTTCTCAGTTATTCACAGACACAACTAGCAAAGCCACCTACCTCCAATTCCACCATCCTCTTCTCTGATAAGTCTGACTTATTACCAGCCAAGGCAATCACAATGTTCGGACTGGCTTGCCGCTGTAATTCTTTAACCCATGCTTTTGCCCGGTCAAAGGTTTCCTACATCAGGAAATAAAGACAGATTTCAGAAGAGATGCAAGATTTTAGATATTTGGTAGCACATTTCACCCCTGATTTACTCTGCTATAATATATACACACACAAACTAGTTTTGAGCAAATTAAAGTCAAACGAATTGACTTCGATCCAAATATCTGGAAAAATTCAACTTGCCGCAAAGCCGAATTTCCTTGTGCTTTGTGGTAACTAACCAATTTGACCTGAAATAGCGGTAAAAAACCCCAACATACTCACCTCATCTATTTTCATGCGAAGAGGCCGTCGCGGCCCATCTTGATTAAAGATACCGCACAAAATCTCGAGCGGGGTGACGTATGACGAGATTTCGCATGGTGTCTTCAATTAAGATGGCCTTGACGGCCTCTATGCGAGCAAATGGATAGCCTCAGATGCCGAGATCAGTGATGAATGTGGCATCTGAAGGGGTTCAATGACAGGGGGTGGCACAATCGCTGTTCCCAGTCATTGCGCCCGCTACATACAAATAAATGCGCTTCGTCACAAATAAAATTTTTGTGAAATTCGGCGAAGCAACAAAATCAAATTTTTTAGAACGTTGCTCATCTCTAATAATAACATTCACTATTAAAGGGATTCTGTCATGAGATTTTACCCCTATAACCTAAACATATGCTCATGTCCGGAGTAATAATAAGAATCCTAAGCTGGCCTTATTAAACTTCACTGTGGCTCTATTTGCACAAAATACAGGTTTTTATAACCTGCCACTCACTTAAGGTGCCCAAGGGGAGGTCCGCTAATACAGGGTGCCAGGCCGCACCCCTCGCTGTCCGGTGCCCAGCGCCGCCTTCCTAGCTCAGCGCCGCCTCCGCAATCCTACCCGTCCCTCTGCCAGATCCCGCGCCTGCGCACTAGGCTCAGCCTGATGCGCCGCGGACTCCTGGCAGCGGCTTCGTTGAGCGAAGTGCGCATGCGCATCAGTCTGTCCTCTTTGTTCTTCATGTCTCCTTATGAACTCCATTCCCAGAGATTCAGCTGAAGATCTTATCAGCTGTATTCAGAATCACACTCCATGATGCAGAGCAGAAAGGAGGATGAGGCAGCTCTTTACCTCAGTGTTGTCAAGTAACTTGTCCTATTGTGTGATTAAGACAGGTTGTTTTTTTTGCCAATAGGACGGCGGCAATTTTATTTCTCCTGATGATTGCTCCACAGACCAAGTAGGGTATGAAGTAGCATCTTGTAGGAATACACTGGAGATCCAGCACTCACATAGTATAGACAGGAAATGTGGGACTCTACAGGGACTCACCTGCTGTATCACTGTAATCCTAGGGGAATTTATCAAAACAGCGGCAAAGGGAAAGTGGAGCAATGTACCTCAGCAAGCAGTCAGATTCCAGCTAGCTTTCAAAAGCTTTTTTTTTTTTAAATGATTGATTGAATTCTCAACAATTGGAGGCAGATTCCACAGTTTACAGTAGAGTAATCTGCACAGAAAAACAGCCATGTGAGCAAGCCCTTATGGCTCAAGAACCCCAGGGATGCTAATATTCCTTAATACTGTGGTCACTAGAGCCACAATGTGAAACTACTGGGCCCCAGTTCAATATCTGTAATAGGCCCCCCTCCCACTTGCCATTTTTACTACTGGTATCTTTAGAAAGGCACTGTCAGAAATATTGGGCAGAAAGGAATCAAGTTTTTAAAGGCTTATACATTGGTAAATGGTATATATCTGCTTGAGAGAAGCTCAATGCGAGTTTATTCTTTCTGGACAAAGACTTACAAAGAGTCAAGAATCTTAACAAATATTCTCATGTCGTAAATTGTCGGGGGTCTCAGACAGGTACCATAAAGATCCTTCAGGCCTCTAAAAAGACAATGGACAAAAGACAGTTCTAAAGATTTTTTTCCCACCAATGAATAGAAAAAGGGTTTATTTAAAGTAGGGGTGCACCGAAATTCCGGCAGCCGAAAATATCGGCCGAAAATGTACCTAATCCATTTCGGCCGATATTGTTACATATCGGCCGAAAATATGGGGTGTGGGATTTGTCACCCACCATCTGCGGGCGGGCGGTTTACTGCATCTTTATTTTACCTTACAATCGTGACGCTCTAGTAACAACTCTGCAGGCAGAGCGGAGGGCGGCGTAACGTCACTTACTCACGTGACGCACCTGCTCCGCCTCCTTCATTCATAAAGTGGGTGGAGCAGGTGCGTCACGTGAGTAAGTGACGTTACGCCACCCTCCGCTCTGCCTGCAGAGTTCTTACTGGAGCGTCGCGATTGTAAGGTAAAATAAAGATGCAGTGAGTGATGCTGTGAGCAGCAGGGCCGGGGCTGCTATGGGGAGGGGGGATCTGTGCACTGTTATGGGGAAAGGGATCTGTGCACTGTTATGGGGAAAGGGATCTGTGCACTGTTATGCCCATAACAGTGCACATATCCCCCCCCCCTCCCTAACAGCGCCACCCACAGATCCCCCCCTCCATAACAGCGCCACCCACAGATCCCCCCCTCCATAACAGCGCCACCCACAGATCCCCCTCTCCATAACAGCGCCACCCACAGATCCCCCTCTCCATAACAGCGCCACCCACAGATCCCCCTCTCCATAACAGCGCCACCCACAGATCCCCCTCTCCATAACAGCGCCACCCACAGATCCCCCTCTCCATAACAGAGCCACCCACAGATCCCCCTCTCCATAACAGCGCCACCCACAGATCCCCCTCTCCATAACAGAGCCACCCACAGATCCCCCTCTCCATAACAGCGCCACCCACAGATCCCCCTCTCCATAACAGCGCCACCCACAGATCCCCCTCTCCATAACAGCGCCACCCACAGATCCCCCTCTCCATAACAGAGCCACCCACAGATCCCCCTCTCCATAACAGAGCCACCCACAGATCCCCCTCTCCATAACAGCGCCACCCACAGATCCCCCTCTCCATAACAGCGCCACCCACAGATCCCCCTCTCCATAACAGCGCCACCCACAGATCCCCCTCTCCATAACAGCGCCACCCACAGATCCCCCTCTCCATAACAGCGCCACCCACAGATCCCCCTCTCCATAACAGAGCCACCCACAGATCCCCCTCTCCATAACAGAGCCACCCACAGATCCCCCTCTCCATAACAGAGCCACCCACAGATCCCCCTCTCCATAACAGCGCCACCCACAGATCCCCCTCTCCATAACAGCGCCACCCACAGATCCCCCTCTCCATAACAGAGCCACCCACAGATCCCTCTCTCCATAACAGCGCCACCCACAGATCCCCCTCTCCATAACAGCGCCAATCATTAAAAAAAAAGTATTTTAAAAGTATTTGGGCAAAAAGGCAGTTTCGGTTTTCGGTCAAGGGCATCCTGAATTTTCGGTTTCGGACCAGAATTTTCATTTCGGTGCACCCCTAATTTAAAGGTTGCCTGATGTGACTTTAATATTCATTGTAGTGATCATAATGGCAATAAGGTAATTGTATTATGATTATATGCTTATTTTATTGACTAATTGGAAGTAAAATATAAATCTGTACTTTTATCATATCCAAACTATATTTATTATATGGAGATAGTTATGGAAGATATGGCACTCATAATAAAACGTAATAAAACGTAATAAAACGCATGAGAACCGCACCATTACCGCACCATGCGTTTTTTTGTTCAAAAGCAATATTTAGACATATTACATCTGAGTGATACTTATAAACTATGGACAGATGCAGCAACTCTGATTAACAACACTAATGACATCACAAATGGCTCTATATATCAGAATCCGGGCCAGATTTTCTACCTGACCGTCATCATGGTCCAAGACAGGATTTTGTTCCTACTGGATTCTAATCAGGAAATGGGATATAAAAAGGTGGTGTAGTGGGTGCCAGGTCACCACTGAGGAAGAAGTCAGAACCCATAAGACTTTGAAACGCGTCTGGAAGTAATCTGGACCCTCCAATACCACCATTTTTGCGTACGCTACAGACAACCAGGACTTGTACCTCTTTTCCATCTGCTGGGTGAGAACAGATTTGTCCCGTGCCTGCTTAAGAACTTCCTGGAACCATACTGTTCCTTTCCACCTTGATCGGAGCAACCCAGGATCTGAGTACGAGAGACGCTGAAACAGCGGAGATCAGAGGAAAAAGCCATATTTCGCTTTGGAGGTAAGGGAGTAGTACAGCTCATAAAAAGGTGGGACGCCACCAGAGAGCTGGAATCCTGAATTATTCAAGCTGTGATAACTTGTGAAATACTACACAGAGTTTTTATTACGAAATATTGACTTTGTGAGCCGCTCGAATATATGGTGGTGGATCAATACAACACCTGCAACTCACAGCCAATAATCAAACTGAAACCACGTGTTTTTTTCTGTGAAAATTACTCAAATATATTTCAACATGTTAAACGGCGATCGCTAATGTCGAATATCTGGTGATCACCTGATCGAAAATCCGACCTGAAGGATCATTGCATTTGTTAACCAGAGTATATTGTGGTGGACAGACATATTGTCGTTATCGAATATATGGTGATAATTTGATCGAAATCCTGCTCGAACGATCATAATATTCGATGACCAGATTACACTTGCTGCTAGGCATATAGGTACAATTAGTTACCTTATACCTCAGTTATTCACATATCCAATCGTCATTTTAGTGACATTTATTGATGGTTTAATTATCGTGTTTTTTATTTTCTGTACAATTTATGTATCTTGTATGACCATTTTAGATTTATGACTTTTTAATATTTGTAACCTGTGGAACATTATAATATCTGAATATAATAAAATCAAATGTTCCGGATATATGAGCAGTCTTCCGGATATATGAGTGCCATATCTTCCATAACTATCTCCTTGTAATAACCTTTTGGTGTGTGGAGTTCACACTGAGATATTGAGCACCATCCCATCCCCATTGACTAGTAGAGCCACCCCATTCTGCCAATATATTCATTCTATATTGCGTGTACCCAAGGAAACATATTAGTATGTATTTTACCACAGGGGTTTTATATTTTTGAAATACATAGAATAAGGTGGTGTATACAATGTATTTTTTTGTTAAGTGTAAAAAGCTAGTCTAATTACTTCATTTTTAAAGTATGTGGAATAAGAAGATTAACCCCTTAAGGACCGGGCTCATTTTCACCTTAAGGACCAGGCCATTTTTTGCAAATCTGACCAGTGTCACTTTAAGTGCTCATAACCTTAAAACGCTTTGACTTATCCAGGCCATTCTGAGATTGTTTTTTCGTCACATATTGTACTTCATGACACTGGTAAAATGAAGTCAAAAAAATTATTTTTTTTGCACAAAAAAATACCTAATTTACCAAAAATTCGAAAAAAATTAGCAAATTTCAAAGTTTCAGTTTCTCTACTTCTGTAATACATAGTAATACCCCAAAAAATTGTGATGACTTTACATTCCCCATATGTCTACTTCATGTTTGAATTGTTTTGGGAATGATATTTTATTTTTTGGGGATGTTATAAGGCTTAGAAGTTTAGAAGCAAATCTTGAAATTTTTCAGAAATTTACAAAAACTCAATTTTTAGCGACCAGTTCAGGTCTGAAGTCACTTTGCGAGGCTTACATAATAGAAACCACCCAAAAATGACCCCATCTAAGAAACTACACCCCTCAAGGTATTCAAAACTGATTTTGCATACATTGTTAACCCTTTAGGTGTTGCACAAGAGTTATTGGCAAATGGGGAGGAAATTTGAGAATTTAATATTTTTGTCAAATTTTTCATTTTAACCCATTTTTTCCACTAACAAAGCAAGGGTTAACAGCCAAACAAGATTGTATCTTTATTGCCCTGACTGCCGTTTACAGAAACACCCAATATGTGACCGTAAACTACTGTACGGCCACACAGCGGGGCGTAGAGGGAAAGGTGCGCCGTTTGGTTTTTGGAAGGCTGATTTTTATGGACTGGTTTTTTGACACCATGTCCCATTTGAAGCCCCCCTGATGCACCCCTAGAGGAGAAACTCCCTAAAAGTGACCCCATCTAAGAAACTACACCCCTCAAGGTATTCAAAACTGATTTTACATACGTCGTTAACCCTTTAGGTGTTGCACAAGATTTAATGGAAAATAGAGACACAATTTCAAAATTTCACATTTTTGGCAGATTTTCCATTTTAATATTTTTTTTCCAGTTACAAAGCAAGGGTTAACAGCCAAACAAAACTCAATATTTATGGCCCTTATTCTGTAGTTTACAGAAACACCCCATATGTGGTCGTAAACTGCTGTATGGGCACACGGCAGGGCGCAGAAGGAAAGGAATGCCATACGGTTTTTGGAAGGCAGATTTTGCTGGACTGTTTTTTTTTTACACCATGTCCCATTTGAGGCCCCCCTGATGCAACCCTAGAGTAAAAACTCCAAAAAAGTGACTCCATTTTAGAAACTACGGGATATGGTGGCAGTTTTGTTGGTACTAGTTTAGGGTACATATGATTTTTGGTTGCTCTATATTACACTTTTTGTGCAGCAAGGTAACAAGAAATAGCTTTTTTGGCACGTTTTTTTTTTTGTTATTTACAACATTCATCTGACAGGTTAGATCATGTGGTATTTTTATAGAGCAGGTTGTCGCGGACGCGGCGATACCTAATATGTATACATTTTTTTTTATTTATGTAAGTTTTATACAATAACTTCATTTTTAAAACCAAAAAAATGTTTTAGTGTCTCCATATTCTAAGAGCCATAGTTTTTTCAGTTTTTGGGCGATTATCTTGAGTAGGGTCTCATTTTTTGCGGGATGAGATGACGGTTTGATTGGCACTATTTTGGGGTGCATATGACTTTTTGATCGCTTGCTATTACACTTTTTGTGACGTAAGATGGCAAAAAATGGCTTTTTTTACACTGTTTTTATTTTTATTTTTTTTACGGTGGTCATCTGAGGGGTTAGGTCATGTGATATTTTTATAGAGCCGGTCGATACGGACGCGGCGATACCTAATATGTATACTTTTTTTTTATTTATGTAAGTTTTACAGAATGAGTTCATTTTTGAAAAAAAAAAATCATGTTTTAGTGTCTCCATAGTCTAAGAGCCATAGTTTTTTCAGCTTTTGGGCGATTATCTTGAGTAGGGTCTCATTTTTTGCGGGATGAGATGACGGTTTGATTGGTACTATTTTGGCGTACATGCGACTTTTTTGATCACTTTTATTACCTTTTTTGGGAAGTAAGGTGGGCAAAATTTCAATTTTCTCATAGTTTTTATTTTTTTATTTTTATGGCGTTCACCGTGCGGGGAAAGTAACATGACCATTTTATAGATCAGGTCGTTACGGACGCGGCGATACCTAATATGTGTAGTTTATTTAATTTTTTTTAATTTTTATTCAGTGATAAATATTTTTTTTTTATCTTAACTTTTTTCACTTTTTTTTACATTTTTGTGACCCAGACCCACTTGGTTCTTGAAGATCCAGTGGGTCTGGTGTCTGTATAATACAGTACAGAACAATATATATTGTTCTGTACTGTATTTTACTTACACTGAACAGATCTGTGCTTTTAGCATAGATCTGTTCAGCACCATGGACAGCAGGACGCCTGAGCAGGCGTCCTGTTGCCATGGGAACCCTCCCCGTCTGCTCAGAACTTCGCAGACGGGGAAGGGTAAGCACGGGGCTGAGGGGAGCTCTCTGGGGGCTCTCTCCCTCTCAATCGGGGGGCTGCAAAGCCACAGCAGCCCCCCGATGGAGAGGGAGGGAGCTCCCTGACCGATGACAGTTAACTTTTTCCATACAGCGGTCCGTACGGACCGCGGTATGGAAAGGGTTAAACGGCTGACATCTTCACAGATGTCAGCCGTTTATACCAGGGTGCCAGCAATGTGCTGGCACCCTGGTACAACCACTAGAAGCCAACGATCGTTCATGGGGAGGCGGGCGGGGGATCGCGATCCCGCCTGCCGCACCGCCCGCCTCCCGCAACGCCCCCACCGCCTGCGACACCCCCCCCGCACCACCCTCCGGCATAAAATCGTGCAGGGGTGCAGGGGGGGGTGAAAAATATTTATTTTAGCCACTCTAAAGTTTCTGATCCCCGCGGTCAGGGACCGCGGCGATCAGAAACTGCAAAAAGCGCAGCAAACCGCAGGTCTGAATTGACCTGCGGTTTGCTGCGATCGCCGATACGGGGGGGTCAAATGACCCCCCCCTGCATTGTTACGGGATGCCGGCTGAATGATTTCAGCCGAAATCCCGTTCCAATTAACCCCTGGGGCGCCGGAATACAGATTTTAAGTCAGGACGTACCGGTACGTCCTGGGTCCTTAAGGACTCGGGAAATAGGGCGTACCGGTACGTCCTAGGTCCTTAAGGGGTTAAGTACTTTGGTAGATATACTTACTTTAAGACCATCTATAAGCAGACTATATGTCTAACATTTGGTATCCATTAATGTCCCTTTTCCCCATATTTAGGGCTTTGTCCAGAGCTCATGTCAAAGGTAATCTTTCTAATAAATCTTTGGAAATATTATAAATAAATGTAATTACCCAAACCTTTACATAGAACACTAGTGTCCCCTTGTGGTGGTGGCGGCGAGTATGGTCAGGATGAGAAACGTAGCAAATTGATGCACTCTGACCTCTAGTCACATGGAAGACCAAACCAAGCCCACATTGCAGGGGGGGGATAAAAGATAGCAGGGGCCAGCAAGGGGGATTCAATCCATCAACGACAAGGCAGGAAGAAGACTGAACTAAAGAGAACTTGACCATCCTTTGCTTCTGAACTGTGACAGCAGACTTCTTTCAGACAACTAAATTAAAAATTTCGGGTAAAATTAATATAATATATATATATATATCACACAAAGAAAGTCCGCAGCACTCGAAGTAAAAAATGTGCAGTTTATTCACACGTCAGAAAATTGACAACGTTTCTGTTCTCTCACAGAGCCTTTCTCAAGTCACTTGACTTGAGAAAGGTTCTGTGAGAGAACCGAAACGTTGTCAATTTTCTGACATGTGTGAATAAACTGCACATTTTTTACTTCAAGTAGTGCTGCAGACTTTCTTTGTTGTTTACCCGTCCTGTATCGAGGGACCACCGCGGGCACCACACATATATATTAGACAGTGCTGTTCTTAGGATCTAGATTGACAGGGCGCCGGGCAGGTAGTTTGTTCAGTAGCTTAGCCCTGCTGCGGGCAAGTAGCAGGGCCGAGATGGCGACGAGCTGGGGGCGTGGGTGACCGAGCAGTGGGAGTAGAGCAGTGACGCAGCCGCGGTGACAGAGTGGGAGGGGGCGTGTTGTAGTGACAGCGTGGGGAAGAAGAAATGACAAAGCTGGAGGGGTGGAGCAATTAAAAGGTTCTGTCTCCGGCTCAGGGGGAGGAGCAGTGACAGAGCCGTTACAGAGCCAGGGGCATTGATAGAACTCTCAACTCTGCCAGCATCCCTCAGAGGACACCCTTTCTGCAGGTGTTGTCAAACTGGGAAGGTGAGGGGGGGTCCTTTCCATGCCACATCAGCAGCTAATTTGTCTAAACCACCTAGAGGTACGGGTAGTAATGTGCTAAGAGCAAGAGTGTGCACTAAACTAATTGCCGTGATCACATTAAGGCCTCGTTCACACCAGGCAGTGCGTTCCGGCCCGATTCTGTCCAGAATGTACTGCACCGCATTGCTGCCTGCTAACTACACTGCTCAAAAAAATAAAGGGAACACAAAAATAAACACATCCTAGATCCGAATTAATTTAATATTCTTCTGAAATACTTTGTTCTTTACATAGTTGAATGTGCTGACAACAAAATCACACAAAAATAAAATGTAAATCAAATTTTTCAACCCATGGAGGTCTGGATTTGGAGTCCCACTCAAAATTAAAGTGGAAAAACACACTACAGGCTGATCCAACTTTGATGTAATGTCCTTAAAACAAGTGAAAATGAGGCTCAGTAGTGTGTGTGGCCTCCACGTGCCTGTATGACCTCCCTACAACGCCTGTGCATGCTCCTGATGAGGTGGCGGACGGTCTCCTGAGGGATCTCCTCCCAGACCTGGACTAAAGCATCTGCCAACTCCTGGACAGTCTGTGGTGCAACGTGACGTTGGTGGATAGAGCGAGACATGATGTCCCAGATGTGCTCAATTGGATTCAGGTCTGGAGAACGGGCGGGCCAGTCAATAGCATCAATGCCTTCATCTTGCAGGAACTGCTGACACACTCCAGCCACATGAGGTCTAGCATTGTCTTGCATTAGGAGGAACCAAGGGCCAACCGCACCAGCATATGGTCTCACAAGGGGTCTGAGGATCTCATCTCGGTACCTAATGGCAGTCAGGCTACCTCTGGCGAGCACATGGAGGGCTGTGTGGCCCTCCAAAGAAATGCCACCCCACACCATTACTGACCCAATGCCAAACCGGTCATGCTGGAGGATGTTGCAGGCAGCAGAACTTTCTCCACGGCGTCTCCAGACTCGTCACGTCTGTCACATGTGCTCAGTGTGAACCTGCTTTCATCTGTGAAGAGCACAGGGCGCCAGTGGCGAATTTGCCAATCTTGGTGTTCTCTGGCAAATGCCAAACGTCCTGCACGGTGTTGGGCTGTAAGCACAACCCCCACCTGTGGACGTCGGGCCCTCATATCACCCTCATGGAGTCTGTTTGACCGTTTGAGCAGACATATGCACATTTGTGGCCTGCTGGAGGTCATTTTGAAGGGCTCTGGCAGTGCTCCTCCTGTTCCTCCTTGCACAAAGGCGGAGGTAGCGGTCCTGCTGCTGGGTTGTTGCCCTCCTACGGCCTCCTCCACGTCTCCTGATGTACTGGCCTGTCTCCTGGTAGCGCCTCCATGCTCTGGACACTACGCTGACAGACACAGCAAACCTTCTTGCCACAGCTCGCATTGATGTGCCATCCTGGATAAGCTGCACTACCTGAGCCACTTGTGTGGGTTGTAGACTCAGTCTCATGCTACCACTAGAGTGAAAGCACCGCCAGCATTCAAAAGTGACCAAAACATCAGCCAGGAAGCATAGGAACTGAGAAGTGGTCTGTGGTGACCACCTGCAGAACCACTCCTTTATTGGGGGCGTCTAGCTAATTGCCTATAATTTCCACCTGTTGTCTATCCCATTTGCACAACAGCATGTGAAATTGATTGTCACTCAGTGCTGCTTCCTAAGTGGACAGTTTGATTTCACAGAAGTGTGATTGACTTGGAGTTACATTGTGTTGTTTAAGTGTTCCCTTTATTTTTTTGAGCAGTGTATATTAATTGAGATTAATGGAAGTTAATTGAGATCTGTTGGCTGGGAGAAGTCACGTGTCAATTCTGACCCTTTTGTTTCCTTAGGCCTCATGCACACAGCCGTGCTGTTTTTTGCGGTCCGCAAACCGCGGATCCGCAAAAAACTAAAGCCGCCTGTGTTTCCTTCCGCAATTTGCGGAATGGAACGGGCGCTGGCAATATAAATGCCTATTCTTGTCCGCAAAGCGCGGACAAGAATAGGACATGTTATATTTTTGTCCGAATAGGACATGTTATATTTTTTTAGCGGGGCCGCGGAACGGAGCCACGGATGCAGACAGCACACGGAGTGCTGTCCGCATCTTTTGCGGCCCCATTGAAGTGAATGGGTCCACATCTGAGCCTCCAAAACGGCGGCTCGGATGCGGACCCAAACAACGGTCGTGTGCATGAGGCCTTATCCTGTGAACCACTGATAAGCTACCCACTGCATTTGAAAAGTTATTTTATTGGTTGCCTTTATACCTTATACTGTATATTACCTATGTTCTCAAATTGATTGAACTTAATCATTATTCTTTGTTTGTCACCAATTATATATTTTATTATTTTGCACTGATTATAAATAAATATATATATATTTTGTATACAATGGTTTCCCTCTGGTCTTCAACTCAGCGCAGATAACAAATTCTTGTTAAATTTTGATTAGTGGAAATAAGTTGGAATCTCCTCCATTACAGATCCTTGCTTGTTTTCATAAATAGAAAACGGTTCATCAGATCAGTATAAACATTCTGACAGCACTCCAGTTGTTTTCAATAGCAATCCACGATATAAATTTATACGGTGCACATTTTTTCTCATGCCGATTTGAAATCCACATTGCAGTTAAAAAATAAAGAAAGGTCACGTCCATTAATGGCGCAGTTTCTGCTCGGTAACCGCTACAAGTGTCCGTAGGCAAAAGTGTAGCACCATTTAACACAAACTGCAAAACCGCAGCAAAAATCCATGGGTCTGCCACAGATTCCACGACGACTATAGGCTGATTTTTCTAACATATATTTTAGCCCATGTGCACATAAACTTTTAAGCATGTCAGTTCAAGTCATGTGCAAAATCACAAAACTTTGCACAATGATTTTGAGTGCCAAAATGTGTAACTTTTTTCTGCCAGATAGCCTACCCCCCAATTTGCAGTTCAATCTATACGATTACTTCTCATTTTATACCTTTTTCTTTTCCTTTGCAAGATCAGGACTTACCGATACATCTGGAAATCAGGTTATGGAATTCTTGCACTTTATTTTTTAAAGTTAAACGTTTTGTAAAATGAAATCATTTATTTAATTTAATCTTTTACCGCAGTGATTCCAGGAAGGCCAATACTGGCCAGAGTGGTCGTGGCCGGAAAGGAGATTTTTGTGAAACTCACCTGTAAAATCTTTTTCTCCTCTTTTCCATTGGGGGACACAGACCATGGGGTATAGCTTAGAGATATTAGTAGGAGGGACACTATGCAAATGAAAGAGCTCCTCCTCCTCGGGCTATACCCCCCGACTCCACCAGGAGGAACTCAGGCGTTGCACAAGCAGTAGGAGAAGGAGCAAGAAAAAATTATGGAAACCATCGAACCAAGCCACAAGGTCCAACCATAAACAGAAACTGAACTGAAGACCCCTCCTGCAACAGGCAGAAGGGTGGGAGCTGTGTCCCCCAATGGAAAAGACGAGAAAAAGATTTTACAGGTGAGTTTCACAAAAATCTCCTTTTCTCGTACTTTTTTCCATTGGGGGACACAGACCATGGGACGTCCTAAAGCAGTCCATGGGGTGGGAAAAAATCTCAGCACCGCCAGGAGGAACGTCCAACGGTCAAACAGGAACCACAGCCTGCAAAACCCTGCGGCCAAAGACCGCATCAGCCGAAGCCAGTGATGCAACTGATAAACTTCGGAAAGGTATGTAAGGACGACCAGGTGGCCGCCTTACACAGCTGAGACGCAGAGGCACGATTGCGTCTTGCCCAGGAAGCCCCCCACCGCCCTAGTGGAGTGAGCGGTAATCCTAGCCGGGGGAACTCTACCACAAGCGCGATAACCCGCGGAAATAGCTGAGCAGATCCAGAGCGTCATGAACGGCGGACGGAAGCAGTAGCCGCGAGATACACCTTCAGGGCCCGTACGACATCCAGGGAATGCAGTTCCTTGGGTTAGCCGGAGAAGGGCAAAAGGAAGGCAGGACAAGATCCTCATTAAGGTGGAAGGGAGAGACCACCTTGGGCAAAAAGGAGGGGACCGGACGGAGCACAACCTTATCCTGGTGGAAAACCAGAAAAGGCTCCTGACAGGAAAAAGCGGCCAGCTCCGACACCAGTCTGATTTAAAAGCTTGTGATTGGATTTGAACTCACAGCTTCTGCATAATAGCCCAGAACTTTAATTACTACGCTATGTAGCTGTATTAGAAGTTATGGCCACAAGGAAGACCACTTTCCAGGTGAGAACAGTCAGAGAGACCTCCCTCAAAGGCTCGAAGGGGGCCGACTGCAGAGCGCGCAGGACCAAATTGAGATCCCAAGGAGACAAAGGGGGAACATACGGGGAAACCGAATGTGCCACCCCCTGAAGAAAGGTCTTCACAGGACCCATAAGAGCAAGGGACCTCTGCAAAAAAAGACAGCCAGCGCCAAAACCTGACCTTACAGGGAACTAAGCGACAGTCCCTGCTCAAGCCCAGACTGAAGAAAAGACCGTACCATCGGGATGGAAAAGCGAAGGGGAGGGAACCCCGAACTCTCACAAAAGGACGAGAGAGAGAAAGAGAGAGAGAGAGAGAGAGAGAGAGAGAAAGAGAGAGAGAGAGAGAGAGAGAGAGAGAGAGAGAGAGAGAGAGAGAGAGAGAGAGAGAGAGAGAGAGAGAGAGAGAGAGAGAGAGAGAGAGAGAGAGAGAGAGAGAGAGAGAGAGAGAGAGAGAGAGAGAGAATTCAGTTCCAGAATGTTGATTGGAAGGCGAGACTCTGCTGCCGACCAAATCCCTTGAACCGTGCGAGACTGGAGAACGCCGCCCCAACCCAGGAGGCCGGCATCGGTGGTGACGACCGTCCAGGAGAAAAGGAGAAAGGATCTCCCCGACCTCAGGTTCAATGGGGATAGCCACCAACGGAGAGCTGCCCGAACCCGCTGAGACAAGCGGATGCGATCGTCTAGACCCCGAGAGGTTTTTGTCCCAGAGGGAAAGGATCTCCTGTTGTAACAAGCGAGTGTGAAACTGGGCATATGGAACGGCTTCGAAAGAGGCCACCATAAGATCCAGGACCCGCATGCATTCCCGTATGGAGAGGAACTGGGATCGCAGTAGATTCGACACTGCCCCCTGGATCTGGGAGGACTTGGAGGGTGGCAGGAACACTCTGGCGGACAAGGTGTCCAAAAACCATTCCCAGGAAGGGGAGCTTCTGGGATGGGAGCAGAGAGGACTTTGGAAAATTGATTATCCAGCCGAACTGTTCCAGAGTCTTAACAGTGATCCGGACGCTGTCCTCGGCCTGCGGAAGCGAGGGGGCTTTTATCAGGATATCGTCCAGATAGGGCAGCAAAGGAATGCCCCTGGTACGAAGAAGCGCCA
Organism: Bufo bufo; assembly: GCF_905171765.1. Taxonomy (NCBI): domain Eukaryota; kingdom Metazoa; phylum Chordata; class Amphibia; order Anura; family Bufonidae; genus Bufo; species Bufo bufo. The sequence continues at coordinate 152,893,151 of NC_053395.1, read as the reverse complement.
TGATCGGTGCCAGGATCTTGGTAAAGACCCGAGGGGCAGTTGCCAACCCGAAAGGAAGGGCGACAAAACTGATAGTGACGAGCCTCAATGGCGAAGCGCAGGAATCGTTGGTGAGATTCTGCGATCGGAACATGCAGATAAGTGCCATGGATGTCCACGGACGCGAGGAACTCCCCTGGAAGAAAAGAAATAATAACGAAGCGGAGGGAGAAAAAACGTTCCGGTGGTCTGGACGCGAACTCTATCTTGTAACCAGACGTTACAATCTCTAGAGCCCATGCGTCCTGAACATGAGTCCAAATCTGCTGATAAGAAAGCAGGCGGCCCCCCACCACGAGGGGTGGAGGCGCCACTTCATGCAGAAGATTGCTTGGGAGCGGAAGGGCGGGTCGACTGTGTCCTCGGGCGCCAGGTAGGCTGGGGTTTGAAAGAGGGCTGCTTGCGGGAGTCCTGTGACCCTCCTGCAGAGGAAGCAGGCGACGACTTGTTCGCAGAGAAGCGGCGAAAGGACTGGTACCGAGAACCGGAAGTCCTCGCCCGAAAGGGTGCTTAGCCCTAGCCTGGGGAAGGTGAGTGCTTTGCCCCTAGTAGCGGCAGAGATGAACTCATCCCGTTGAGCCCCAAAAAGTCTGGAACCCTCAAAGGGGAGGTACGCAAGGGAACGCTTGGAGGAAGCGTCAGCATCCCATACCTTCAACCAGACCTCCCTGCGTTGAATGACCGAGAGGGCCGAAACGCGGGCAAAAAAGGGACCAATGTCCATGGAAGCCTCACAGAGGAATTTGGAGGCCTGAGACATCTGGAGAATCAAATCCAGCGTGTCCGCCGACGCACCTTGGTCCGCCAGGTCCTGGTGATGGCGCTGCAGCCACATTGAGAGAGCTCTGGCCACCCATGCCGAGGCAAAGGCAGGTCGCAGGGACGTGCCCGCCAGTGAGAATATGGATTTTGCCAGAGAATCTAGGCGCCTGTCCACAGCGTCCTGCAGAGAGGAGCCGTCCAGGACAGGGAGGGCCATGTTTTTGGCCAACCTGGCTACCGGGGGGTCCACCCTAGGGGGAGAAGACCACTTCTCCACGCTGTCCGCCGGGAAAGGATAGAGAGTATCCATGCGTTTTGTGGCGGAAAACTGCTGATTAGGACGGGTCCATGCCCTGGCTATGACAGCGGAAAATTCCTCATGGACCGGAAAGACAGCAGCCTCCGGTTTTTTGGGAAGAAAAAGGGCGAACTCCCTCCTAGTGGAAGGAGGAGAATCCCCTTGGAGATTAAAAGGTGTCACGGGCAGCCGCTACTAGATCAGCCACCATGGTGGAGAGCTTTGGCGGAAGGTCCCGCTCCGTGACCTTGTCCGAGCCGGACAATTCCCTTTCAGACCTGCGCTCCCTAAGGAGGGGGGGGGGGGGGGGGGGGGGGAGAGGAGTCTGAGCAAGCTTCTAGCCGAGGGGAAGAAGCGGAGTCATCCGAGGAGGCATGCTGTCGCTCACGCTGCCTCTTAGTAGTCAGGCGTCCTCTGCAGGAACCACTGTGAGGGGACGGAGTGGTTGGCGCCGCAGGATTGGAAACTGACATACGTTCTATGAAAGACATGGCTGCCTTGGCGAACAGGGCCAAATCAGCAGCCGCGCTGGACATGGCAGATGGCCAAGTGGGGGCCGCAGGCTCCGCAGTGACCGGGGGGGGGGGGGGGGACTGGACTGGGCAAGAGAAGGGGGAGAAAGGTGATTCTGTCCAGAGGCAGGGCAGGAGGCACAGGCACCAGTGACCGAAAGTGGGAGCAGACACTCCAACAGGACCCCATTGGGGTCTGAGAAGAGGTCTTACCGGACTTAGTCTTAGGCATGATGGTCTCTTCACAAAAATGACTGGAATCAGTACAGAGAGAAAAAATCCTACCGCTCAGGCATCCATAGAGGAGCGGGGGAGCAGCCGTTCAGTGTGAGAACCTTCTCAGCAGCAGCAGGAAGGAGCTGGAGTTCCGATTAGGCTCCGCCCCCGGCCGCGATTAGGCTCCGCCCCCCGATCGCATCATAGGAGCGGGAAAAGAGCTCACTGTGTAAAGAAGGGACAGAAAATGGCCCCCGGCGCCGCTCAGCGTGGAAAAAACTAAAGTAAGGCGTCCCCAGCAAGGGGGATGGCAAGCCCAGAGAAGCAGAGACCGGAGGGGGAAGTGCTCAGAGACATGATATGCCGGCAGAGAAGGAGCAGGGACATCCAGAGACGCCTGCCCAGTTAAGTGCCTCCATGACCCTTGCGCCCCGAACAGAACAACTATGCCACCTAGATCCCCATTCACCCAGGAGGCCCATAGGTCTCAGAGCCGAGAGGGAGGGGGGAGACACAGAGGACATGGCTGCCTTGCAGCTTCATACTTATCTGCTCCTGCAGATCTTCTCCCTCGACTCCAGGACCAGCAGGGATGCACCTCTTCAGACATCTGACTCCTTGCTCAGGAGTGCAGTGCTCTGGAGGAGGGTGGCAGCAGGTGACCCAGGAGCTGGTGGGATGCTGGAGCTGACAGGTCGAGCCCGGATCCACTTGCCTTCTTGGGGGGATAATGGAGGCAGCCTGGCAACGTCCAACAAACGGCGGCGGGCACTCCATGGGGGACCAGAAAGGCGCAATGCCGACCTGTGTCCCCATCTAGAATAAAAATAACAAAAAGGAGTAGAATCAGAGAGTGTCAACCTCCCTCACCAGACACTAAGCAAAGACTGAGCTTCTCCTGGTGGAGTCGGGGGGTATAGCCCGAGGAGGAGGAGCTCTTTCATTTGCATAGTGTCCCTCCTACTAATATCTCTAAGCTATACCCCATGGTCTGTGTCCCCCAATGGAAAAAAGTACGAGAAACATCATTTATTGTCAAGTTTACACAATTATATATTTGGGAGACTTATGGGGAGAACTATACTATACTGACGATATGCATTGTGGTGTACCAACCATCACTGGTGTCTGAGCCCCATGAGGAGTGTAACATGCTCTGAACCAATGATGTGTGAAACAATTTGTTCTGCTTTGGACGGACCCGGTTCGTTCATCTATATAACTCATATTCATCCCGATCCCTAACTCCGTACATGCCTTAAAATATATTGCCTCCGATGAGGCTCTTTCAAGATGGCAACGATTAACACGAGGCTTCTGTAGTCTCGTGCATGCATTGATGTATTACATTATGAATTCGAAGCCGGATTTGTGGGGCTCAACACTATCAGTAGCGAGGATGGGTTCAGATTCATAAGGTAAGCAGGACGATATGGGGTTAGAGGATCACAGGAAGATGAGAATGTTACTTTATATAAAAGTTCAGAAGTCTTACATGGACTCCCATGTCCCACATCTTGTCATTAATAGAGCATTACTTATTTTCCATTTTTTTTATTTTTTTACTTCTAGTGGTAAATTCTATCCTGGATATCTACAAGTCAAGATGATGCTCCTACAGGGCAAAAAGGTGACGAGCCCATTGTATTCAAGGATGCAGCATAAACCAGGTAAACAGCATGCTGTAAACAAGCATGAGGACATTGAAGGTGATGATGAAGACCAAAGTCATCACTTCTTGGATTGGTTGATGGCAACATGTAAATACCTAGTGGAGAATGAGCTGAGAGTGCAAGTGACCGTGCCGATGAGAAGGCGCTCATCATAAATTAGCCACATCCTCTGGCAGCACAGGAGATTTTAAAGACTGGTGTAAAATACAGGTCTTTAATAAATCCCCCCTATATGTTTGATATCTGTATAATTATTCTATGCAGGTGCTTGCTGGGACTTGTTGTCCTGCCATGGGTAGAGTGATTGGGTAGGAAATCTAATTGTTGGCCTTGTTGCCCATAGCAAATCCAGACATGTCGACTAACCTGGTTTTACTAAGAGTCGCTCTATTTTTTTTGCCTTCCTTACCTGGTGATACTTTTTACCCAGTTGCGGAGGCGGTATCGCACAGACCCCTCCAAAAAACAGCCAACATCTACTGGATCCAATCCATGGCAGTCTGCCTTTGTACTGGGTCCGCCATCAAGAAGGCGTAGTATGTGGTGGTGCAAATGCAATATCCTGACACTGGATGGTGTTGCTGCATCAGGTCATTGACGCAGAATGCACAGTGCTTAAGTGATTGCCACACTGATAAGTGATTGCACATCTGGGGTCTGAATTAAGTTTTAATATTATTTTAGGGGGAAGGGCAGGGGTCTGACATTAAGATAGGGGTCTAAGGTCTGACATTAAGATAGGGGTCTGATCTGGGATCTTCAAGGAAATCTGTCTCCACCGTAGACTCTTTGTAACAGTTTGCATAGCCCTGCCATAGCCATATGTAAATATGCCTTGCTGTCCAAATCTATGTTCTCTAACCCCCAAAACATGTTCCTGTTGTGGAGCCAAGCCATGCCCATCAGCAATGAGCCCGCTCCTCACCACTCTTCTTCTTTCCTCCTCCTAGCAGCAGCGACGTCATCGTGCTGTCGGCTAAAATCCTGCGCAGGCTGCTGGCGCATGTGCAGTTCAGTTAATGAAGCAGCTGCCAGCGGAAGATACAGACCGAACGGGCCCACACAGAGAGGTGAACATGCGGCTGGGTGGTCTGTAATCTCCTCTACATACCCCCATCTTCAGGATAGGTCATCATTACCTTATCAGTAGGGGTTGACTACAGAATCAGTGGGGGTTGACTACAGAATCAGTGGGGGTTGACTCTTCAGCTGTGTGAAGAGTCCGTGGCTCTCTTCCTAGGCCTGTGACATCATGTCCACTGGTCACACATCCTTTGTGCAGCTCAGTCCCACTCTAGTGAATGACACCGAGCTGTAATACCGAGCACAGCCCCCTCGAAAAGCTGATCAGCGTGGGTGGATCCCACGGATCAGGTGGGAGTTGGACTCCCACAATCAGATATTGATATCCAATCCGGAGGACAGGTCATCAATATTTAAATCCCAGAAAACCCCTGTCTGATTAGTGTGTCAAAACCAACACTATTAATGGTGCATTTACGATCTAACAGAAATATGTATAGTGATATTTCCAGTCCCTAAACGGTTAACCTATACTGTCATTAAAAAGCAGGTTTCTATGAAGACAATTATATTTGCTGGGTGACTCCCCAAATACTGAGTGTATGTATGCTCCAGCTCACCGCCACGCCTGGCTCAGAAATACCCTCAGAGTTCACTAAATAACCAGGATTATTCTGAATTAAAGCAAAAGCAGCCTGAACAGACGAGGGGGCGGGCGCCGATTCTTCCCTGGACCTGACAAGGTCTCAGACTTCAGTCATGGAAATAGGTGAAATAAAGTATGTTGTTAAAGTTGTTTATCCTCGGGAAGCCTTTCTGCCTGCAGAACACGTGGCTGCAGTGGTGCAGTGACATGACACACGTGGACACGTCACCAATATGGCCAGTCATTGGCTGCAGCGTGTCACACAGGATGTTCAAATGCGGAGATCAAAGCGAAGCAAGGGCGAAAGGGGAACAAAGGAGCTGGAATGCAGTAGAGGGGAGCAGGTAAGTGTTCTTTCCTCCACAGATCCGGCCATGTGCGGGGTCTGGCAGGAAAATCCAGAGAAGATTATAAAACACTTTAAAGCGGATTTTCCACAACTGACATTAGTCAACTATCCACAGGATAGGATTTCCCGGGGTCCGTCCACCACCAAGTGCTGCACCAATACAAGTGAATGGGAGCGCACCGTGCGGCCCCTGCTCCCATTCATTTCTATGGGGCCGACGGAAATAGCCGAACCAGCTCGGCTATTTTCATCGGCCCCATTGAAATAAATGGAGGGCGGTTGCGCATGCGCAGTGCGCCCTCCATTAATTTCCTCGCTCTGTTCTCGTTGTAGGTGCAGACCCGCACCTATCAGACAATTGGGGCATATCTGTCATGGACACTCCTGTGACAGGTGCCAGGAGATCAGAGACTGGCAACACATGGGTTAATCTGATCATTTGTGTCTGTGTTTTGGTAATGACCACACCTCTTGCAGGTGTTGTTGGTTTAGTCATTTAACGTCCCCTATTTATTACTGCTTACCCCTTCTGGGGGTGCGGATTATAGCTTCAGTTTTGGACTCTGGGCTAGCTGGTTGTTCGATCTCGGTTGAGCTCCTGGCGCTGCCTTTGTTCCACGTGAAGTTAAGTGTCATCTTTCCTATATGTATTTTGTTTGTTGTATTTCCCTGTCTTTTGTATCTAGGCCTGAGAGAGACTCCTGTTCATCCTTCTGGTAGAGGAATAGGTTGTCTCAAGTCCTGTCTCTATACCAGGGCCCTACAGGGTGTGTTAGGGCTCTAGGTTCTAGTGTATAAACTTTCCTACCATCGAGGTCAGTTCATAGTGATAGGTAGTCAGGACTTGGATTAGGGCTGTTCTAGGAATGACCTTCTCCTTTACCCTAGTTTCCAGTCCTAGTTTCTGTGATAGTTCCTGGGGCATCAGTCAGGCACATCCTTCCCTTTCCGCTGTTTTGGTCAGCTCCATAGACACTGGATGGAAAAGCAAGGAACATGCTTAACTGACATCCATTCAATGAGGAGGAACAGAGGAATTGGGACTACTGTTCTAGTGGTCAGTGAGAATCCTAGGCCATCTTTATGTAGAGTAGAGCAACAATTCTTTTTTTCAGATCCTCAGGGAGTTCTTTGCCATGAGGTGCCATGTTGAACTTCCAGTGACCAGTATGAGAGAGTGTGAGAGCGATAACACCAAATTTACCACACCTGCTCCTCATTCCCACCTGAGACTTTGTAACACTAACGAGTCACATGACACCGGGGAGGGAAAATGGCTAATCGGACACAATTTGGCCATTTTCCCTTAGGGGTGTACTCACTTTTGTAAGATACTGTATTCACTTAAATAGGACTGAGCTGCACATAGGCCATGAGACTGATGAACGTGATGTCACTCACTAATCAGATATTGATGAGCTATCCTGAGAACAAGCCATCAATACTAAAGTCTCAGAAAACCCATTTAAAGGGGTACGCCATTTATAAGTTATCCCCTATTCAGTAGCTAGAGAATAACTGTTTGATCAGTGGACTGATGGGACTCCCACTGACCACAAGAACAGAGGGTCCTGTGTCCACTGTTCAAATGGGGCAGCATGTTAAAGGGGTTGGCCACTCTGTTAGCCTGGTTTCCTTGCTATTGGCAGCCCCCCTCCTGTCCGTCTCTTCAATGCCTGCACATGCCGTGGAGGAGCTACCTCGTCCATGCCTGAAGCAGTGGGCTGCTGTCTGGGTCCTAAAGCACCCTGCTTGTATCAGAGGTGCCTTCCTTCTGTGACTGGCACTCCTGGCTGTGCAGGGCTGGCAGGGGCTTAGCAGGGACACTAGTTAAAAGCTGAAATAAAGTACTCAGCCTTGAGACTGCGACAAGCTCTATCAACAGCTCGAGGATCCATGGCACAGTCGGTTTGATGGGGTCCCCTGAATGTAATATACACTATAAAGCTAACCAAGAGGCGAGGGGTTCACAACAGTGCAGTGGGTGATCAAAGTAATTGGGGGGGGAAAAAAATCTTTATATCTGTTTGTATTATGATATGTAACAGGAATGTATGCTATTTCTCTTCTGTTAATAAAAAGAGTTAAAAAAATAAATTAAAAAAAAAGCTGAAATTAACTTTTGCAGGAGGAAGGGAGACTGAGGAGAAGCTGTGATGGCTGATCAGACTGTAGGCTCTGCCCCCTCTGTTTCCCCCGGCCCCATTCACTTTAATGGGGACAGATTGGAGATGCGGCCACAGCACAACAGACATGCTGAGAGGTGGCCGAAAAAAAAAACGTAGCGTGCTGGGCATCAGTGAATGTGAATGGGGCCGGAGCGGACTTCCGGCGGCACTCGTGGGCTAGCGTTGGCACGGATCCGGCAGGGGAACAGCCTCCCAGACCCTGCTAACGCCAGTGTGAAAGTAGCCTTAGTCGTGTGATGACAGACAGGAGGCTCCTCTCTATGTGAGCAGATCGATTTGTACAAATGTATTCATCAGAGTTCTTGTGCACCAAGGGTCTGTCCCCCCGGTCAACAGCTCCCTCCTATGGCAGTCCATGCACCTAAACAGAAATCTATCATAGCTCAGAGCTGCCGTGGATTTCTGGCTTCATTTGAGTCAGAAAACTGGCAAAAATTAACATAAGTTTGTTGAGGCGACTGGTCACGCCCCCTCCTGGCCATTGGCACACCTTTTTTTTTTTTTAAAGGCACAATTAAAAAGTCGCAAACACATAGTTTACAGTTTTTTAACGCCACTTTTCAGAAACAAGGGAAATGATAACTCCCCCACTCTATTCATTCTGTTCATGGCTTAAATCCAATGGTGCAACTAGAAATGACTAGGCCCCACAGCAAGTTTATGAACCCCCAGCAACATATGTATGATCCATTAGCATCATATTCCTGTGTGCTGCTGGGACTGGGGCCTTCCTTCTATTGCTATGTCTGTACAGCAGTTATTGATATTATCTGAGGGGCTCTTGTCTCTATGGAAACAAGTCGGCCGGGATGTCATGTGACTGCTCCTCTGAACATGCTTGATGCAATGCATGCTGGGGTTTTTACTTTCACTGTGCCGCTGCTCCTCCCACACAGCCGGTCTGAGGAGCTCCTCCAGGGAAGTGGGTCATGGTGAACAGGTTAGAAAGAGGATATATAGCCGATATGTCACATGATATAAATACTTCATGGTTGTGGCCATTGTCTGGGGCACTTTGGGTTTTTATATACTTAGGGTGGCCAACCTCTTTAAGCATGTGTCCTGTTGATTCCTTCAAGCTCTATATAATGCTAAAAACCAGGGTAAGGGGCAATTGGACAGGGCTCTGTTCTCATGATTGGTGGGGATCTGAGTCGTCAGGACACCCACCAATCTAAGGCTACATTCACATGTCAGTATTTTTCTATATCCCGATTTTCGGTCCGTTTTTTGCGGATCCGTTGTTCCTGAAAATGTTTCCGTATGTCATCCGTTTTTTGCGGATCCGCAAAAAACGTAAACATGTATAAATCTCAAAGCAAATAAAAGTTGTTTGGATTTCTTTGAAAAAAAATAAAAATTAAAAATGTAATTTCCAGGAACGGAATCCGCATAAAACGGATGACATACGTAATGACATCCGAATGTCTTCCGTTTTTTGCGGATCCATTGACTTTGTATTGTACCAGGATCCGATTTTTGCAGAAAAGAATAGGACAAGTTTTATATTTAATCGGACATGCGGAACGGAACAACGGAAACGGACAGCACACATTGTGCTGTCCGATTTTTTTCCAGGACCCATTGAAAATGAATGGGTCCAGAACTGGTCCTGATCTGTTCCGCAAAAAACGGAACAGATCAGGAAAGAAAAAACGGACGTGTGAATGGACCCTAAGGCTACTTTCAGACTCGCGTTTTGTGCAGATCCGTCATGGACAGATCTGTTCAGATAATACAACCGTCTGCATCCATTCAGAATGGATCCGTCTGTATTATCTTTAACATAGCCAAGACGGATCCGTCTTGATCACCATTGAAAGTCAATGGATGACGGATCAGTTTTCTATTGTGCCAGATTATGTCAGAGAAAGCGGATCCGTCCCCATTGACTTACACTGTGTGCCGGGACGTTTGGCTCAGTTTCATTAGACGGACACCAGAACGCTGCAAGCAGTGTTTTGGTGTCCTCTCCAAAGCAGAATGGAGACGGAACGGAGACTGAACTGATGCATTCTGAGCGGATCCTTTTCCATTCAGAATGCATTAATGGCAAAACTGATCCGTTTTGGACCGCTTGTGAGAGCCCTGAACGGATCTCAAACGGAAAGCCAAAACGCCAGTGTGAAAGTAGTCCAACTGTTATCCAATAACTTAGCCCAGTGCCAAAAGAGCTTAGCCTGATAGCAGGAGTGTTGTTGGGCTGTACTCCCTTCAGGTGTAGTGTTGCAGTGGTCGCCATGTGGCACTGCGCCAAATTAGAGCAGGGAACCACGCAAAAGAGGCCACCTTGACGTGACGAGTGGGCCTATGCATTTTGATTAGAACTTAAAATGCTTTGTATAATGAAATATCCCTTTAATTTACTTACTTTGTACTGTTCCTAAGTGCCAGCCTGCATTATAATCCAGAACTGCATTCACAATGCATATGATCTGAAATCTGTAAGTATTCCTTGTAACTCAATGGGGGGGGGGGGGGGGGGGGATTTATCAAACTAGGGTAAAGCAGAATTGGCTTAGTTGACCATAGCAACCAATCAGATTCCACTCTTCATTTTTGACAGCTCCTTTGAAAAATAAAAAGGTGGAATTTGATTGGTTGCTATAGGCAACTAAGCTAGTTCTCCTTGACACCAGTTTGATAAATTTTCCCCAATACCTAATATCTTGACAAAAATTCACACAGTCTTTATGCCAGGTACTGTAATCAATCTGTGGGAAACTTAAACCTCGCCATATTACAGAACCTCAGCTAGGAAGCCAGGGTGGTGGCATGACAATAAGGGTCCATTCACATGTCCGTGTGTGTTTTGCGGATCGACAATACACGGACACCAGCAATGTGCGTTTCACATTTTGCGGACCGCACATTGCCGACACTTAATAGAAAATGCCCAATCTTGTCCACAATTGTGGACAAGAATAGGACATGTTCTATTTTTTTTTTTTCGGGAACGGAATTGCGGACCCGGAAGTGCGGGTCTGCATTTCTGGATCCGGGCAGCACATTGTGCGGCCCCATAGAAATAAATGGGTCCGCAATTCCGTTCCGCAGAATGCGGAACAGAATTGCGGACGTGTGAATGGACCCCAAGGTTGTTAACCATTTCCAATAACAGCCAGCAGAATTGGGAATGCAGCTCTGGAATAAAATTTGAGATCTGTAAAATCTACACTAAGTAATGTAATTTATTTATTTATTTAAAAAAACTACCCAACTTTTTATGAAGTATATTATTACATATTAACCATGGAATGGTGTCCAAAATCAATACAGACGATCTGAGAAGAAAACCGAGGACGTAAATTAGATGCAATCACTAGCCTAGAAAGCGGCAGATCCTTACCGGTTTAGTGATATCAAACACCACAATGGCTGCCTGTGCTCCTCTGTAGTACATGGGGGCGAGACTGTGGTATCTTTCCTGTCCAGCAGTGTCCCAGATTTCAAATTTCACCGTTGTGTCATCGAGACATACAGACTGAGCCAAGAAAGCAGCTGGTGACATGGGAGAAGGGAACTGGGTTAGTTCCATGGCAGGAGACATACATCACAGAATTTACTAAAATTATAAGCAACAAAAAACACTTTGCACATAAATGGATACCTTGTCTGAACACAGACTAAGGGTCTATTCACACGTCCACATGAATGGGTTCGCATCCGTTCCACAATTTTGTGGAACGGGTGCGGACCCATTCATTTTAATGGGGCCACAAAAGATGCGGACAGCACAACCATGTGCTGTCCGCATCCGCACTTCCGTTCTGCAGCCCTGCAAAAAGATAGAGCATGTCCTATTCTTGTCCGCAACCACGGACAAGTAAAAGCATTTCTATCATAGTGCCGGCAATGCGAGTACCCTTAGGCCCCTTTCACACGGGCGAGTATTCCGCGCAGGTGCAATGCGTGAGTTGAACGCATTGCACCCGCACTGAATCCTGACCCATTCATTGCTATGGGGCTGTGCACACGAGCAGTGTTTTTCACGCAACGCAACCGCGTTTTTCACACATGGTTGATAGATGACGATCGGGCTGGGGACCCGATCTGTATTATTTTCCCTTATAACATGGTTATAAGGGAAAATAATAGCATTCTGAATACAGAATGCAAAGTAAAATAGTAATGGAGGGGTTAAAAATTTAAAAAAAATTAACTCACGAGTCCACTTGACGAGACTTGTAGTTGCGGATCTCTGTCTTCTTCTGTAATGTTGAGCTGCCGGCTAAGGACCTGTGGTGATGTCACATCACATGATCCAATCACATGGTCCTTCACCATGGTGATGAACCATGTGATTGGACCATGTGATGAGCACAGTGACGTCATCAAAGGTCCTATTCCTGTGCACAGCAAAGAAGACAGAAGAGAAGCCGGGCTGCGCGATCAAGTTGATTGAGTTAAATTATTATTATTTTTTTTTACCCCTCAAGCGCTATTGTACTATGCATTCTGTATTCAGAATGCTATTATTTTCCCTTATAACCATGTTATAAGGGAAAATAATACAATCTACAGAACACCTAACCCAAACTGGGTACCAAACATGCCGATTTTTCTCATGCGCTCGCATTTGTCTGCCAGCCCTGTGCTCAGGTGAAAACTTGCGCCGTTTAGCATTCGGCGCAGGTGCGGGGAGGGAAAGATGTTTGCAGGCTGCCAGCTTCCTCACCGCACTGAACGGCGTCAGATTCACGCTTCAGACCCTCCTTGGGGATTGTATAATACCCAGTCTAAGCCACCTAGACAAGGTACTCTTGGTAGCCTTCTGCCCTTTATTTGATCCCAAAGAGAGAACAAAACAAGACTTTCTCCATCCTTCCGTAACTTTGAGATACTGTAACAAGCATCTCCGGACATCTAGAGTATGAAATTCCATTTCCCTAGAATTTTTAGGATGGTCACAAAAGGAAGGAAGAATTATTTCTTGGGACCTATGAAATTTAGAGGACACTTTGGGTAAAAAGGCCGGATCAGGTTGAATAACGACTGTCATCCAGAACCCTAGTGAAGGGAGGATTAATGGAAATGGCCTGCAACTCGCTTATTATTCTAGCAGTGGTGAGGGCTACCAATAAAACTATTTTATAAGTAAGATGTTTTATGCTAGAAGAATCAATGGGTGCCTTGGTTAAGGAATTAAGCACAAGATTAAGATCCCACGGGGGGACGAGACTGGCGTCATCCTATCAACTGCTTTAAAAAAATCTAATCATCCATGGATTTGAGGCAAAGTTTTGTTCAAATAGTACCGACAGGGCAGAGATCTGTACTTTAAGAGTACTTTTTGCCAGTCCTAATGAAAGACCGTTCTGTAAAAATTCCATGACCTGGGAAATAGGGACAGAAAAGGTAAATTTTTGGGGTTAAGATTACCAAAATCTATAAACTTCTTCCAGGTTCTAGCATAGATTGGAATAGTCACAGGCTTTCTGCTTTTAAGCAAAGTCGCAATGAGTTCCTGAGAGAACCCCTTCCTGATCAATAAGTTCCGCTCAAATTCCAAGCAGTCAGATGGAGACCACTTACTGCTGGAAGAAAAAACGGACCCTGGGACAGCAGATCCAGGATGTCTGGTAGAATCCAGGGGTCTGATACCGACATGGTCTGGAGCAGAGTAAAACATTCCCTCTTGGGCCAGAAGGGGGCAATGAGGATAACCCTTGCTTTGTCCTTCTTGATCTTTTTCAGGACTGCTGGGAGCAACTGGATGGGGGGAAAGGCATAGGCTAGGGGGAAGTTCCACTTCAGAAGAAAGGCGTCCACCCCATAGGGGAACTCCCTGGGATTTAGCGAGCAAAATAGGTTTACTTTCTTGTTCTGGCTTGAACCAAACAGATCTATCACCGGCATGCCCCAAGACTTTGTGATCATGGTAAATATTGAACTGTTCAGGGGTACCTGCTTAGGAAGTCTGCGTGAACATTCTGCTTCCCTTTTATATCTAAAGCTGATACATGACTAACTTGTTTTTCTAACATTCCGAGCAATCTTCTTGCTTCCCACCCCAGGGTTATCGATCTTGTTCCCCCCTGATGATTCAAATATGCCACGGTCACCTGATTGTCTGAGAGAATCCTCACGTGACCCGAGCCTAGAAGGGACTGAGAAGCCTTCACGGCCAGTCTTACCGCCACTAATTCTTTCCGATTGGAAGAGAACAATCTCCGACTTAGAGACCATAGACCCAGGCTTGCATCCGTGGTCAGGACAATAGGATCTGTATAGGACCAAGGGATTCCCTGAATTAGATTGTCCTTGTCCAGTCACCAGGATAGAGTATTAACTGTTGTATTTGAAATTTTTATTCTGACATCCAATGCCCCCTTGTATTTTTTGAAGGCTGTTAAAATCTCTGACTGCAACTGGCGGGAGTGAAGTTGTGCCCACTCCACCGCAGGGATGCAAGAAACTAGAGACCCCAGAACAGACATTGCCTTCCGAAGAGTCAGAGAGGTGGAGGAAAGTGACTTGATTTGACTCCAAATTTGAGAAATTTTCTTTTCTGGAAGATATACCTTCTGTGTTTCTGAATTCAAAACCAGGCCCAGAAACCTCAGTTTTTTTTACCGGTTTTAATTTGGATTTGGTCTGCACGACCATCTGAACGTCCCTCTTTCAGTTGAGCCGGGAATCAGCTATGATCAAAAAATCGTCCAGGTATGTTCCAGATTATGCAGGCGATATCAACACGTTCTTGATCCTTATGAATGAAACCATCTCTGCTACCACCTTTGTGAATATCCTTGGGGCCATGGACAGGCCAAAGGGCAATGCCTGGAACTGATATTGTCGAATGTGACCCTCCATCGGAATCGCCACCCTGAGGCATTTCTGAAATTCCTGGTGCATAGGAATATGAAAATAGGCATCTTTTAAATCTAATTACTGCTATGAATTAATGAGGGAAAAGAAGCTGGACTGTATTTCTCATTGTCTCTATTTTGAACTTTTTGTACACCAGAAATTTGTTCAAATCCCTCAGATTGACGATTGTCCTGTGAGAACCGTCTGGCTTTGGAACTAGAAAAAGATGGGAAAAATAGCCTTCGAATTGCTCTTCTAGGGGAACAGGAATCAGGACATCTTTCTCTATAAGGTCTAATACTTCCTTTATTATGGGGAAACAGCCTTTTACACAAATGTTTTTTGTAGTAACGAATCTTTGCGGCGGCAAGGAAAGGAATTCTGGTTTTAGACCTGAACGAATGACATCTAAGACCCAAGGCCCCTCAATTTTTTTCCCAGGCTGACAGGAAGAATTTTAGCCTTCCTCCCATTTTTGGCCTGGCGTCATTGTTGAGGTAGTTTCTTATTTGTAGAGGAAGAGTTTCCAAATAGGAATCCTCTCCCTCCCAAATTCTTGGATCCGAATCTCTGGTCTTTATCTCTGACTGGTCTTCTACCCGCGTTATTCCCCCTAGGAATCATAGACCGACGGTAAGACAAACCTAAAAGGGAAAAACTGTAGGTCTCCCACTCCAGGGACAGGAAACCACTGTAGGGTAGAGAGGCTCCACCTTTTTATTCTGTAGGTTTCCTGTCCCTGGGGGTGGATCCCTCTCTCTGTGGTGCTGTCGTGGGGAGGGGAAAAGGTTAGATTTCTGGCATAACGGGGGCATAGATAAAAGTAGGAATATGTTAGTTAGATTTAGCTGACATTAGCACATCGCTAATATCAGCTAGTTTAATAGGGTTAAATCTGGTGACAGAAACCCTTTAAGGCTGTATAAGACCTCCAGATTATGCAGGCGATAGTCGGGAAGGAAGACACCACCATCTGCCTCTGGCAAACAATGATTTTTAAATCTGTTGAAAGATTGGGATTGCACGATGCTCGTTCATCGGGTAATCGGCGGCAGTATTACACTGCCAGATCATCGCTAATGAGTGTTACTACGAACTGTCTAATACAGACTTCAAATTTCAATAGGAACTTTTAAACACTTGTCTTACTTTACATCATCTATAGGTCGGCTTACTTTATGTCCTCAATTTTGGTACATACTGGAACATTGTAAGCTATGTCCTATTCACGAGTGTGAACCAAAAAGTGTCTTACACATAATAAATGTGTTACTAAGCTTGTACACCAGTTTATCTGTAAACTCTTGGCAGCTGAAGGCATCTGTGTTGGTCCCATGTTCATATGTGCCCATATTGCTAAGAAAAATGGTGTTTTAATATATGCAAATGAGACTTTAGGAGCAACGGGGGCGTTGCTGTTACACCTAGAGGTTCTGCTCTCTCTGCAACTGCTGTAACCCCTGCACTTTGATTGACAGGGTCAGGTGTAATCACGTTTTCATTGCCTGGTCCTGTCAAAGTGGAGAGGGTGCAATAGTTGCAGAGACATCTGAGCCTCTAAGTGTAATGGCAATGCCCCCGTGCTTGACTATGTCTGGTGGTCCCACAGAGATTAACAGAGTGGCAGTGTGCATACATGTCTCTGCTTTCATGATTGGTGGGGGTCCCAGACTCCCAGTGGCCAGACCTTAGCGATCTAATGGTTTTTCTCTATCCTGTGGTTAGGGGATAACTTGAAATAAATGGAATGTCCCTTTAAATCAGTGTGAGAGGCTAACCACACCCACTTCCCAAAAATGGAGTGGTGTGAAAAAAGCTAAACTTTTGCACCAATAAATCCAAGAAAAGTCACAAAGTCCTATTATTTCTATTTGAATTCTGAAATTTGGTCTCTGATAAACTCCCCCCACTGCCTGTTTTTAATGGCACCTGTAACAAGACTGGTTTTAAAGGCTAAGCATACCTTTTTTTTTATCATTGCATTTCACGCATTTTGGGCTAAAAATAGTTTTTCCAATTGGTCTTTATTAAAAATATTGACCAGTTCTGTCACAAAGAGTGAACTGTTTGTCTAGCTGTGTGTACTTTTCACTTTGTGAGATCATCTAATAAACCTCACCTCTAAAATTACTAAAAAGGTCATAAATACTTATTTAATCCACATTCGTATCAGTAAGATAAGCACTGAACTATAATAAGTGTTTATAATGTCAGAGCAGAGATAAGGAGCCATCAGATTAGCTGGGTGACGGACCAGAGAGATAATTCAGATTCCTCCGTTAAAGAATCTCAGCGCTGTACAGAAAAAAAAGGCTCCATATCTGTTATAAAGACCAATTTAAAAAATGATATTTAGCTCAAAAAGAGTACAATGCAATAGGAAAAAATTACCTCCAAAAAGGTGTACATAGCCTTTAACCTCTTAAGGACACATGACGTACCGGTACGTCATGATGTCCTGGTACTTAAGGACACATGACGTACCGGTACGTCATGTGTTGTTCCGATCACTGCCGCCCGGCCGGCAGTGATCGGAACCCGGTGCCTGCTCAAATCATCGAGCAGGCACCTAGGCTAAATGCGCGGGGGGGTCCCGTGACCCCCCCATGTCGGCGATCAATTCAGACCTGCGGTTTGCTGCGATTTCTGCAGTTTCTGATCCCTGCGGTCCCTGACCGCGGGGATCAGAAACTTTAGTATTCCTAAAATAGATCTGTATCCCTCCCCCTGCACCCCCCGAGTGATTTTAGCCCGGTGGGAGGTGCAGGGGGAGGGTTGCGGGCAGTGCGGGCGGTGCGGGAGGCGGGCGGTGCGGCAGGCGGGATCGCGATCCCCCGCCCGCCTCCCCTTGTATAATCGTTGGTTTCTAGTGGGTATACCAGGGTGCCAGCACATTGCTGGCACCCTGGTATAAACGGCTGACATCTGCGATGCGATGTCAGCCGTTAACCCTTTCCATACAGCGGTCCGTACGGACCGCTGTATGGAAAAGGTTAACAGCGCAGGGAGCTCCCTCCCTCTCCCATCGGGGGGCTGCTGTGCCTTTGCAGCCCCCCGATGGGAGAGGGAGAGAGCCCCCAGAGAGCCCCCCTCAGCCCTGTGCTTACCCTTCCCCGTCTGCGCAGTTCTGAGCAGACGGGGAAGGTTCCCATGGCAACAGGACGCCTCTCAGGCGTCCTGCTGTCCATGGTGCTGAACAGATCTGTGCTGAAAGCATAGATCTGTTCAGTGTAAGTAAAATACAGTACAGAACAAAATATATTGTACTGTACTGTATTATACAGACATCAGACCCACTGGATCTTCAAGAACCAAGTGGGTCTGGGTCAAAAAAAAAGTTAAAAAAAGTAAAAAAAAAGGAAAAAATCAAAAAACACATTTATCACTGATTAAAAATGAAAAAAATAAAATTCCCTACACATGTTTGGTATCGCCGCGTCCGTAACGACCTGATCTATAAAACGGTTATGTTACTTTACCCGAACGGTGAACGCCATAAAAATAAAAAATAAAAAACTATGATGAAATTGAAATTTTGCCCACCTTACTTCCCAAAAAAGGTAATAAAAGTGATCAAAAAAGTCGCATGTACGCCAAAATAGTACCAATCAAACCGTCATCTCATCCCGCAAAAATCATACCCTACCCAAGATAATCGCCCAAAAACTGAAAAAACTATGGCTCTTAGACTATGGAAACACTAAAACATGATTTTTTTTGTTTCAAAAATGAAATCATTGTGTAAAACATAAATAAAAAAAAAAGTATACATATTAGGTATCGCCGCGTCCGTATCGACCGGCTCTATAAAAATATCACATGATCTAACCCCTCAGATGACCACCGTAAAAAAATTAAAATAAAAACGGTGTAAAAAAAGCCATTTTTTGTCATCTTACGTCACAAAAAGTGTAATAGCAAGCAATCAAAAAGTCATATGCACCCCAAAATAGATGCCAATCAAACCGTCATTTCATCCCGCAAAAAATGAGACCCTACTTAAGATAATCGCCCAAAAACTGAAAAAACTATGGCTCTTAGACTATGGAGACACTAAAACATTTTTTTTGTTTTAAAAATGAAATCATTGTGTAAAACTTACATAAATAAAAAAAAATAGTATACATATTAGGTATCGCCACGTCCGTGACAACCTGCTCTATAAAATTACCACATGATCTAACCTGTCAGATGAATGTTGTCAATAACAAAAAATAAAAACGTGCCAAAAAATCTATTTCTTGTTACCTTGCCGCACAAAAAGTGTAATATAGAGCAACCAAAAATCATATGTACCCTAAACTAGTACCAACAAAACTGCCACCCTATCCCGTAGTCTCTAAAATGGGGTCACTTTTTTGGAGTTTCTACTCTAGGGGTGCATCAGGGGGGCTTCAAATGGGACATGGTGTAAAAAAAAACTGTCCAGCAAAATCTGCCTTCCAAAAACCGTATGGCGTTCCTTTCCTTCTGCGCCCTGCCGTGTGCCCGTACAGCAGTTTACGACCACATATGGGGTGTTTCTGTAAACTACAGAATCAGGGCCATAAATAATGAGTTTTGTTTGGCTGTTAACCCTTGCTTTGTAACTGGAAAAAAAATATTAAAATGGAAAATCTGCCAAAAAAGTGAAATTTTGAAATTGTATCTCTATTTTCCATTAAATCTTGTGCAACACCTAAAGGGTTAACAAAGTTTGTAAAATCAGTTTTGAATACCTTGAGGGGTGTAGTTTCTTAGATGGGGTCACTTTTATGGAGTTTCTACTCCAGGGGTGCATCAGGGGGGCTTCAAATGGGACATGGTGCCAAAAAAACAGTCCAGCAAAATCAGCCCTCCAAAAACCAAACGGCGCACCTTTCACTCTACGCCCCGCTGTGTGCCCGTACAGTAGTTTACGGCCACATATGGGGTGTTTCTGTAAACAGCAGAGTCAGGGCAATAAAGATACAGTCTTGTTTGGCTGTTAACCCTTGCTTTGTTAGTGGAAAAAATGGGTTAAAATGGAAAATTAGGCAAAAAAATGAAATTCTCAAATTTCATCGCCATTTGCCAATAACTCCTGTGCAACACCTAAAGGGTTAACGATGTATGTAAAATCAGTTTTGAATAGCTTGAGGGGTGTAGTTTCTTAGATGGGGTCACTTTTAGGGAGTTTCTCCTCTAGGGGTGCATCAGGGGGCTTCAAATGGGACATGGTGTAAATAAACCAGTCCATAAAAATCAGCCCTCCAAAAACCATACGGCGCACCTTTCACTCTACGCCCCGCTGTGTGGCCGTACAGTAGTTTACGGCCACATATTGGGTGTTTCTGTAAACGGCAGAGTCAGGGCAATAAAGATACAGTCTTGTTTGGCTGTTAACCCTTGATTTGTTAGTGGAAAAAATGGGTTAAAATGAAAAATTAGACAAAAAAATGAAATTCTCAAATTTCCTCCCCATTTGCCAATAACTCTTGTGCAACACCTAAAGGGTTAACAACGTATGCAAAATCAGTTTTGAATACCTTGAGGGGTGTAGTTTCTTAGATGGGGTCATTTTTGGGTGGTTTCTATAATGTAAGCCTCGCAAAGTGACTTGAGACCTGAACGGGTCCCTAAAAATTGAGTTTTTGTAAATTTCTGAAAAATTTCAAGATTTGCTTCTAAACTTCTAAGCCTTATAACATCCCCAAAAAATAAAATATCATTCCCAAATCAATTCTAACATGAAGTAGACATATGGGGAATGTAAAGTCATCACAATTTTTGGGGGTATTACTATGTATTACAGAAGTAGAGAAACTGAAACTTTGAAATTTGCAAATTTTTCCAAATTTTTTGTTAAATTAGGTATTTTTTGGTGCAAAAAAAATAATTTTTTTGACTTCATTTTACCAGTGTCATGAAGTACAATATGTGACGAAAAAACAATCTCAGAACGGCCTGGATAAGTCAAAGCGTTTTAAAGTTATCAGCACTTAAAGGGACTCTGGTCAGATTTTCAAAAAATGGCCTGGTCCTAAGGTGTAAAAAGGCTGTGTCCTTAAGGGGTTAAACGGTTTCTACCACCAGGAATACTGTTATGTAGCTGAGTGATGCTCTAATGTCAGCACTACATAACAGTATGTTTTTTACCTATGCTAATGAGCAACTAGAGGCTCCGTCTACTCACCCTTTATACCGCCCAGGTCCCCTGTTGTGCCCGCTCCTCTTAATTGATGTGACGGTTCGCAGCAGCGTTGACAAAATCCCGCGCCGTTCACTTCTGTATTCGGCGCAGGCGCAGTGAGTGAATGATGCGCTCCTGGTGCTGGATTCCTCACTGCGCCTGCGCCGACTACGTCACAGTGAGGAAGCCGGCACCAGGAGAGCGGCCTTCACTCACTGCGCCGAAGACAGAAGTGAACGGCGCAGGCGCAGGATTTCGTCAACACTGCTGCAAACCATCACATCAATCAAGAGGAGCGGGGTGGGCAGAACAGGGGACCTGGGCGGGATAAAGGGTAAGTAGATGGAGCCTCTAGGTGCTGATTTTACGCCCACATAGCACCTAGAGGCTCATTAGCATGTAACAAAAGTGCTTTTTTTTACAAAAACAGCTGCAGGGAGAAATGTAACAAACATACTGTTCTGTAGTGCTGACATTAGCGCATAGCTATATCAGTCAGCTACATAACAGTAATTCTGGTTGTAGAAACCCTTTAAGATAAATCTAAGCTCCTACACATTTACAAGTGGATTAGCCACGGACCACAATAGTCTCTCTGCCGCACGAATACTGTCCTGTGTTTAAGTACACCTAAAGGAACTCCCCATGTCATAAATTCATCATCTGCCAAGTACACCAGCATTAGTCTTATCGGAGTTTGTTCATCCTGAGCTTCCTAGTCCAGAACCAAAGAACTGGCAGTCCTACACACAGGTAGGACAACAGATAATAGCATACATTACAGACTTGTCACCTTGTAGAACAATGTAGCCTTAAGTGACTTTTAGGGTCCTCAAAAGCTGATGTGACAGCCCATATGGTCACTACACTAGCCGCATGTCTCCCAGAATATAAGAGTTGTGCATTTTTAGTCATTTTAGTTATAATAAAACAAAGCACACCATGTATCGTCTGAGATTTTGCAATTCTGCTGGCGAGTACTTTTCAGTTATATTGCAAGAGATTGGCAAATAACATACTCTGTAGAAGGAGAGTGAGGACTGCAAAGTACAAAGCTTCAATGGGGCGGTGAACACAGCCGCCCTTGTCTGCAATCGGGACATCTGCCAAGCTTATTCCTGACTCTGAGCATGTGATGTTTTGCAACAGAGGTGACATCTCAGCTAAAGTTTCCCACGATCCTTTGCTGATGAGAAGGTGAAATAGGCTTCAGAAGGGCAGCTCCAGGCACAGGAGTGACAAAAATAAAAGCTTCCAAACGTATATAAGCTACTGATGCCATCTACAGATGAGCATGAGGCAATATGCATACTTTTTTCCCCATGAAGCATTGCATGTAAACAGAGGTTGAACTAATTTTTTCCGCTAGAGTAAAAATACTCCTCTTAGGCTACTTTCACACTTGCGTTAGGAGCGGATCCGTCTGGTGTCTGCACAGACGGATCCGCTCCTATAATGCAAACGCTTGCATCCGTTCAGAACGAATCCGTTTGCATTAGCATGAACAAAAAAAAAAAAAAAAAAAAAAAATTTTTTTTTTTTTTTTTGTTCATGATAATCCAAACGGATCCGTTTTGACTTTACATTGAAAGTCAATGGGGGACGGATCCGTTTGAAAATTGAGCCATACTGTGTCAACTTCAAACGGATCCGTCCCCATTGACTTACATTGTAAGTCTGGACGGATCCGTTTGCCTCCGCACGGCCAGGCGGACACCTGAACGCTGCAAGCTGCGTTCAGGTGTCCGCTTGCTGAGCGGAGCGGAGGACAAACGGTGCCAGACTGATGCATTCTGAGCGGATCCGCATCCACTCAGAATGCATTAGGGCTGGACGGATCCGTTCGGGGCCACTTGTGAGAGCCTTCAAACGGAACTCACAAGCGGAGCCCCGAACGCTAGTGTGAAAGTAGCCTTACCATTCTTGAGAATTATTTTTTACCCGAGGAGGAGTACGAAAGTTTCAGTTATACAAATACATAATACGTTTGCCTGTTAAAAAGACAAGATCCTGAACGGAGTTCATTACAGCCAATGGAGTCTGCCCAGCTCCGTTCCTGACAGGTGCCCGATCCAGCACGTCCGTTATTGTTTTGTTCTGCTCATCTAACAGAGCACAACAACAGAAATAAGTAGTGGCGGTGTGAACGTGCCCTCCCGTCAGTAAGCTCCTGTGGGGAAAGCGAATGCACAGCAGGATACTATTGCTAAGTGATAAAGTATGGGGAAGAGCTGGAAGATTGTGTGTTGAGTTTGGTAAGGAGACTGTGCTGAAGTGTTGGTAAAAAAAAAAAAAAATTTATATATATATATATATATATATATATATATATATATATATATATATATTTATTTATTTTTTTTGGTGGAAAAAAGTGCAGCACAAGAAATCTCATTATGTGAATTGTCATATGTACAGCTGGCCACAGACATGAGATGGAAACGAGTCATCAGACGGACTCCCGACTGGCTATCCATCAGGGAGTTTAGCTGGCAGCATGAGGCCTCATGCTGAAGGACTTATTGGAAGTTTGTGGGTGCTTTAAGTGTACAGCCACACGGAGCAGCCGTGATACAGTTGGGCTGCGGTCAATAAGCCCCCAAGCTTTGTTACAGTTAACTAATGAAGACCTCACTGCATAGGCGGTCTTCATTGTTAAAGGCCATGCAGTATTTGACAACAGCAAAGCCGCAGCCCAACCGTATCATGGCCGCTCCATGTGGTCGTACCCTCATACCACTCTGTACACCTGGAGGGTTGCATGGTGCTGTAATAAGCCACCCATACACAGTCAGGTCCATAAATATTGGGACATCGACAGAATCCTAACATTTTTGGCTCTATACACCACCACAATGGATTTGAAATGAAACGAACAAGATGTGCTTTAACTGCAGACTGTCAGCTTTAATTTGAGGGTATTTACATCCAAATCAGTTGAACGGTGTAGAAATTACAACAGTTTGCATATGTGCCTCCCACTTGTTAAGGGACCAAAAGTAATGGGACAATTGGCTTCTCAGCTGTTCGATGGTCAGGTGTGTGTTATTACCTCATTATCCCAATTACAATGAGCAGATAAAAGGTCTAGAGTTCATTTCAAGTGTGCTATTTGCATTTGGAATCTGTTGCTGTCAACTCTCAAGATGAGATCCAAAGAGCTGTCACTATCAGTGAAGCAAGCCATTATTAGGCTGAAAAAACAAAACAAACCCATCAGAGAGATAAAAAAACATTAGGCGTGGCCAAAACAACTGTTTGGAACATTCTTAAAAAGAAGGAACGCATCGGTGAGCTCAGCAACACCAAAAGACCCAGAAGACCATGGAAAACAACTGTGGTGGAAGAATTATTTTCCTGGTGAAGAAAACACCCTTCACAACAGTTGGCCAGATCAAGAACACTCTCCAGGAGGTAGGTGTATGTGTGTCAAAGTCAACAATCAAGAGAAGACTTCACCAGAGTGAATACAGAGGGTTCACCACAAAATGTAAACCATTGGTGAGCCTCAAAAACAGGAAGGCCAGATTAGAGTTTGCCAAATGACATCTAAAAAAGCCTTCACAGTTCTGGAACAACATCCTATGGACAGATGAGACCAAGATCAACTTGTACCAGAGTAATGGGAAGAGAGGAGTATGGAGAAGGAAAGGAACTGCTCATGATCCTAAGCATAGCACCGCATCAGTGAAGCATGGTGGTGGTAGTGTCATGGCGTGGGCATGTATGGCTGCCAATGGAACTGCTTCTCTTTTATTTATTGATGATGTGACTGCTGACAAAAACAGCAGGATGAATTCTGAAGTGTTTCGGGCAATATTTTCTGCTCATATTCAGCAAAACGCTTCAGAACTCATTGGACGGCGCTTCACAGTGCAGATGGACAATGACCCAGAGCATACTGCAAAAGCAACCAAAGAGTTTTTTAAGGGAAAGAAGTGGAATGTTATGCAATGGCCAAGTCAATCACCTGACCTGAATCCGATTGAGCATGCATTTCACTTGCTGAAGACAAAACTGAAGGGAAAATGCCCCAAGAACAAGCAGGAACTGAAGACAGTTGCAGTAGAGACCTGGCAGAGCATCACCAGGGATGAAACCCAGTGTCTGGTGATGTCTATGCGTTCCAGACTTCAGGCTGTAATTGACTGCAAAGGATTTGCAACCAGTGTTCCCTCTAAGCTGCGCGGGTGGGCGGCCGCGCAGCAATTATTGTGGCCCCGCTCACAATTTTATAATGCCCGCTCACTCAGCTGTGCCGGGCCACAGCTGATTCCCCTGTCTGTTTTGCTGGCTGACGCCGCCCACCGCACGGTCAGTTCATTTACAATACCTGGCTGTGGGCTGCCGGTGGGCGGTGGCTAGTATTCAAATAGGGGGGCGGAGTTTTGGACCCGCCGGAGGCAGAGAGGGAGTGCGTGCTATGCGGCGCAGGCTGAGGTCACGTCACGTCACGCTACATCTGAGTACCCTGCGCGCCTGGCCGCCTGCTAGCTGGTGAGGTGAGGGCATATAAAAAAAGATGTATGTACCCCCCCCTGTCCCACAGTGCTACGAATCCTCTGTTGTCCCCTGTATTACCTTGATACCCCTCAGTTATATAATATATCTGAGGGGTATCAGGGTAAATTATACAGGGGGTAATATAACTAGGGGTATCAGGGTACATGAGGGGTAATATAACTGAGGAGGGCTAGGCTACTATCAGACATTATACAGGGGTAATATAACTTATCTTACCCCTCACCCCTGTATTATGTCCCTGATAGCCCTCCTCACTTATATTACCCCTGTATAATGTACCCTGATACCCCTCAGTTATATAATATAACTGAGGGGTATCAGGTTAAAATATACAGGGCGGGGTAATATAACTAAGGGGTATCAGTGTACATTATTATACAGGGGTAATATAACTAAGGGGTATCAGGGGACATTATTATACAGGGGTAATATAACTTAGGAGGGCTATCAGGGGACATTATACAGAGGTAATATAACTTATATTACCCCTGTATAATGTCCTTGATAGCCCTCCTCAGTTATATTACCCCTGTATAGTGTACCCTGATACCCCTTAGTTATATTACCCCCTGTATAATGTACCCTGATACCCCTCAGTTATATAATAAAACTGAGGGGTATCAGGTTAAAATATACAGGGCGGGGTAACATAACTAAGGGGTATCAGTGTACATTATTATACAGGGGTAATATAACTAAGGGGTATCAGGGGACATTATTATACAGGGGTAATATAACTTATATTACCCCTGTATAGTGTACCCTGATACCCCTTAGTTATATTACCCCCTGTATAATTTACCTGATACCCCTCAGTTATATTACCCCTGTATAATGTCCCCCATAACAGTGTGTGTTATCCACAGGTCCCCCATAACAATGTGTCATCCACAGATCTCCCATAACAATGTGTCATCCACAGATCCCCCAAATTATTTTAAAAACCTGCTGTTTCTCTAGATGACCTTATGTTTATGGTAGTGGTAATAGAGTCTCAATGGTCTATAAAAGCAGCTACACTATTTTTACAGACCTTTGAGACTCTATTAACACTACTATTAACTATTAACATAAGGTCATCTAGACTAGAAAAAGCAGGTTTTTAAAATTCTTATTTTTCCCATTTAGGTGTTAGAGCAATCTAATTAAAGTTATGTTTTAACACCTAAAGAGAAAAAAAAAAAAAAAAAAAAAACCTACGGTTTCTCTAGATGACCTTATGTTGATAGTAGTGTTAATAGAGTTTCAATGCTTTGTAAAAATAGTGTAGCTGCTTTTATAGACCTTTGAGACTCTATTACCACTACTATTAACATAAGGTCATCTAGAGAAACAGCAGCTTTTTTTAATTATTTTTTCCTTTAGGTATTAAAGCAATCAAATGAAAGTTATGTTTTAACATAAGGGTCAGAAACTGGGTTTTGTTTATCCTCTTGGTTATTAGTTTTTCTATGTAAGTTCTCTGGAACAAAGATTTTTTTTCCCTGTATGGTTTATATATGGAGAGCAATGTCCAGTGATAACAGAGAGGACTATACTGTATATTGTACGGGATGGTGCAGGGGTTATACTGTATTGTATGGGATGGCGCAGAGGTTTGTATGCTCTTTGAAGTGACAATTATCTTAGGTTTTCCTATCGCCCACATTTGATGGCGCTGTGCCCAGCTCTGAGCCGACCCCGCTCAGCAGCTGCGAAGGCTTAGAGGGAACACTGTTTGCAACCAAGTATTAAAAAGTGAAAGTTTGATTTATGATTATTATTCTGTCCCATTACTTTTGGTCCCTTAACAAGTGGGAGGCACATATGCAAACTGTTGTAATTCCTACACCGTTCACCTGATTTGGATGTAAATACCCTCAAATTAAAGCTGACAGTCTGCAGTTAAAGCACATCTTGTTCGTTTCATTTCAAATCCATTGTGGTGGTGTATAGAGCCAAAAATGTTAGAATTGTGTCGATGTCCCAATATTTATGGACCTGACTGTAGTTGTATTATTTTTGGTGCTCTGCTGCCACAGCATGGGCCCCCCTCCCTCTATAACCAGGAGTCTGAAGCGTTCAGCCGCTTCTCCTCACTGCTGAGTGCAGTACTGAAGACGGTCCCATAGACTTTCTATTGAGGCCATCTGCAGCATCGCGCTCAGCAGTGAGGAGAAGCAGCGAGGAGAAGCAGCGCCTGTAAGGAGCTTTGTTATTGGTTGTTTCAGGCAGCAGTAGCATCGCTGCGCTGCCTGTGCCATTCACGGTGCTCACTACGCTGATGAACGGCAGGAAAAGTCTAAGCAATGCACGGAACTGGCCGTGTGCACTCCATGGTGCGGAGGTGGACCCACTGATTTGAATGAGTCTGCGATCCACAAAATACAGTAAAAAGATAGGACATGTCTTATCTATTTTGGTGCGGTGGCACGGACCCAAAAGCACACATAGCGCTTCATAGTGCTTCCGATCCATGCCTCTGTTCCGCAAAAGATGGGACATGTCCTATCTTTGGCCATATCTTGTGGATCACTGACCCGTTCAAGTCAATGGGTCCGCATCCACACCACGGAGTGCAAACGGCCAGTGCCCGTATATTACAGACCAGTCGTTTGTGGTCCGCAATATGGGCAAGTTTGTGGGCATGAGCCCTAAGGCATATAATTCAGCCAACTAATATCCTGTTCTGTACTGATGAGGGTAAGAACCCCCAAACTGTGCAGTCTCTGGTTTGGCTGATATGTGCTAATATGTATAAAGGATAATCCTTAAAGGGGTTATCCAATACTATAAACTGTCCCCCCATACGCCGGGCCCCTCACAGGGAATATACTTACTCCGCATCGCCGCTGCCGCTTCTCCCCGTGCACCCATAAAAACATCCGGTGTCGGGGGAGCAGCCAATGGCAGGCAGGGACGGGGACGCTAGGGAAGCTCATCCCCGCCCCCCACTGGCTACTTTCATCGGTGCACGGGGAGAGCAGCAGCGGTGATGCGGAGTAAGTATATTCCCTGTGAGGATGACTAATAAATCGTTTGATGCATGTATCTTTACAGAGGAAGATGTTCTAAGTTTGCTGTCTAAGGTGAAGACAAATAAGTCACGGGGGCCTGATGAGATACACCCAAAATTATTAAAAGAGCTTAGTGGTGAGCTGGCAAAACCGTTAACAGATTTATTTAACCAATCATTAGTAACAGGAGTCGTCCCGGAAGATTGGAAATTGGCAAATGTCGTGCCCATTCACAAGAAAGGTAGTAGGGAGGAATCGAGCAACTATAGACCAGTGAGTCTGACATCAATAGTAGGCAAATTAATGGAAACCCTATTAAAGGATAGGATTGTGGAACATCTAAAATCCCATGGATTGCAAGATGAAAAACAACATGGGTTTACTTCAGGGAGATCATGTCAAACAAATCTTATAGATTTTTTTGACTGGGTGAATAAAATAATAGACGGTGGAGGTGCAGTAGACATCGCATATCTAGATTTTAGTAAGGCTTTTGACACTGTCCCACATAGAAGACTTATCAATAAACTGCAGTCATTGAGCATGGACTCCCATATTGTTGAGTGGATTAGGCAGTGGCTGAGTGACAGACAGCAGAGGGTTGTAGTCAATGGAGAACATTCAAAACAAGGTCATGTTACCAGTGGGGTTCCACAGGGATCTGTACTGGGACCAATTTTGTTTAATATCTTCATAAGTGATATTGCAAAAGGCCTCGCTGGTAAAGTTTGTCTTTTTGCTGATGACACAAAGATATGTAACAGGGTTGATGTTCCTGGAGGGAAACGCCAAATGGAAAAGGATTTAGGAAAACTAGAAGAATGGTCAGAACTCTGGCAACTGAAATTTAATGTGGATAAGTGCAAGATAATGCACCTGGGGCGTAAAAACCCAAGGGCAGAATATAGAATATTTGACACAGTCCTGACCTCAGTATCTGAGGAAAGGGATTTAGGAGTAATTATTTCAGAAGACTTAAAGGTGGGAAGACAATGTAATAGGGCAGCACGAAATGCCAGCATAATGCTTGGATGTATAGGGAGAGGTATAAGCAGTAGAAAGAGTGAAGTGCTTATGCCGCTGTACAGAACACTGGTGAGACCTCACTTGGAGTATTGTGCGCAGTACTGGAGGCCATATCTCCAGAAGGATATAGATACTCTAGAGAGAGTTCAGAGAAGAGCTACTAAACTAGTACATGGATTGCAGGATAAAACTTACCAGGAAAGGTTAAAGGACCTTAACATGTATCGCTTGG